>NC_064625.1:195901056-198313556 GCF_023898315.1 Schistocerca nitens | reverse complement strand
ACGCAAAACTGACAGTTAATTGTAACGTTCAGAGCCTGATACTGACGATGGAACACACAAATTGCGTCGCGATTAAATACATCGTCCTCCAGCCGACATGTCTCCGAGGTAGTATTGCTGCTCCTGGCACCTCTTGGTCGTTCTCCTATGAGTCTAGTTTTTCGAATCCGGCGCAAAACTGACAGTTAATTGTAACGTTCAGAGCCTCTTAATGACGATGGAACACACAATTGCATCGCGATTCAATACATCGTCCTACAGCCGACTTGTCTCCAAGGGTCTAGTGCTGCCTCGGGCACCATATGCTCGTTCTCCTGTGAGTCTAGATTTTCGAATACGACGCAAAACTGACAATTAATTGTAACGTTCAGTGCCTGTTAATGACGATGGAACACACAAATTGCGTCGCGATTCAATACATCGTCCTCCAGCCGACTTGTCTCGAAGGGTCTATTGCTGCCTCGGGCACCTTATGCTCGTTCTCCTGTGAGTCTAGATTTTCGAATCCGACGCAAAACTGACAGTTAATTGTAACGTTCAGAGCCTGTTAATGACAATGGGACACACAAATTGCGTCGCGATTCAATACATCGTCCTCCAGCCGACTTGTCTCCAAGGGTCTAGTGCTGCCTCGGGCACCTTATGGTCGTTCTCCTGTGAGTCTAGATTTTCGAATCCGACGCAAAACTGACAGTGAATTGTAAACGTTCAGAGCCTCTTGATGACGATGGAACACACAAATTGCGTCGCGATTCAATACATCGTCCTCCAGCCGACTTGTCTCCAAGGGTCTATAGCTGCCTCGGCACCTTATCGTCGTTCTCCTGTGAGTCTAGTTTTCAGAATACGACGCAAAACTGACGGTTAATTGTAACGTTCAGAGCCTCTTAATGACGATGGAACACCCAAATTGCGTCGCGATTCAATACATCGTCCTCCAGCCGACTTGTCTCCAAGGGTCCAGTGCTGCCTCGGGCACCATATGCTCGTTCTCCTGTGAGTCTAGATTTTCGAATCCGACGCAAAACTGACAGTGAATTGTAACGTTCAGAGCCTGTTAATGACGATGGGACACACAAATTGCGTCGCGACTCAATACATCGTCCTCCAGCCGACTTGTCTCCAAGGGTCTAGTGCTGCCTCGGGCACCTTATGGTCGTTCTCCTGTGTCTAGATTTTCGAATCCGACGCAAAACTGACAGTTAATTGTAACGTTCAGAGCCTCTTAATGACGATGGAACACACAAATTGCGTCGCGTCTCAATACATCGTCCTACAGCCGACTTGTCTCCAAGGGTCTAGTGCTGACTCGGGCACCATATGCTCGTTCTCCTGTGAGTTTAGATTTTCGAATCCGACGCAAAACTGACAGTGAAATGTAACGTTCAGAGCCTCTTGATGACGATGGAACACACAAATTGCGTCGTGATTCAATACATCGTCCTCCAGCCGACTTGTCTCCAAGGGTCTATAGCTGCCTCGGGCACCTTATCGTCGTTCTCCTGTGAGTCTAGTTTTCAGAATACGACGCAAAACTGACGGTTAATTGTAACGTTCAGAGCCTCTTAATGACGATGGAACACCCAAATTGCGTCGCGATTCAATACATCGTCCTCCAGCCGACTTGTCTCCAAGAGTCTAGTGCTGCCTCGGGCACCATATGCTCGTTCTCCTGTGAGTCTAGATTTTCGAATCCGACGCAAAACTGACAGTGAATTGTAACGTTCAGAGCCTGTTAATGACGATGGGACACACAAATTGCGTGCGACTCAATACATCGTCCTCCAGCCGACTTGTCTCCAAGGGTCTAGTGCTGCCTCGGGCACCTTATGGTCGTTCTCCTGTGAGTCTAGATTTTCGAATCCGACGCAAAACTGATAGTTAATTGTAACGTTCAGAGCCTCTTAATGACGATGGAACACACAAATTGCGTCGCGTCTCAATACATCGTCCTACAGCCGACTTGTCTCCAAGTGTCTAGTGCTGCCTCGGGCACCATATGCTCGTTCTCCTGTGAGTCTAGATTTTCGAATCCGACGCAAAACTGAGAGTGAATTGTAACGTTCAGAGCCTCTTGATGACGATGGAACACACAAATTGCGTCGCGATTCAATACATCGTCCTACAGCCGACTTGTCTCCAATAGTCTAGTGCTGCCTCTGGCACCATATGCTCGTTCTCCTGTGAGTCTAGATTTTCGAATCCGACGCAAAACTGACAGTTAATTGTAACGTTCAGAGCTTGTTAATGACGATGGGACACACAAATTGCGTCGCGACTCAATACATCGTCCTACAGCCGACTTGTCTCCAAGGGTCTAGTGCTGCCTCGGGCACCTTATGGTCGTTCATCTGTGAGTCTAGATTTTCGAATCCGACGCAAAACTGACAGTTAATTGTAAGGTTCAGAGCCTCTTAATGACGATGGAACACACAAATTGCGTCGCCATTCAATACATCGTCCTCCAGCCGACTTGTCTCCAAGGGTCTATTGCTGCCACGGGCACCTTATGGTCGTTCTCCTGTGAGTCTAGTTTTTCGAATGCGATGCAAAACTGACAGTTAATTGTAAGGTTCAGAGCCTCTTAATGACGATGGAACACACAAATTGCGTCGCGATTCAATACATCGTCCTCCAGCCGACTTGTCTCCAAGGGTCTAGTGCTGCCTCGGGCACCATATGCTCGTTCTCCTGTGAGTCTAGATTTTCGAATCCGACGCAAAACTGACAGTGAATTGTAACATTCAGAGCCTCTTGATGACGAAGGAACACACAAATTGCGTCGCGATTCAATACATCGTCCTACAGCCGACTTGTCTCCAAGGGTCTATAGCTGCCTCGGGCACCTTATCGTCGTTCTCCTGTGAGTCTAGTTTTTCGAATCCGACGCAAAACTGACAGTGAATTGTAACGTTCAGAGCCTGTTAATGACGATGGGACACACAAATTGCGTCGCGACTCAATACATCGTCCTCCAGCCGACTTGTCTCCAAGGGTCTAGTGCTGCCTCGGCCACCTTATGGTCGTTCTCCTGTGAGTCTAGATTTTCGAATCCGACGCAAAACTGACAGTTAATTGTAACGTTCAGAGCCTCTTAATGACGATGGAGCACACAAATTGCGTCGCGTCTCAATACATCGTCCTACAGCCGACTTGTCTCCAAGGGTCTAGTGCTGCCTCGGGCACCATATGCTCGTTCTCCTGTGAGTCTAGATTTTCGAATCCGACGCAAAACTGACAGTGAATTGTAACGTTCAGAGCCTCTTGATGACGATGGAACACACAAATTGCGTCGCGATTCAATACATCGTCCTCCAGCCGACTTGTCTCCAAGGGTCTATAGCTGCCTCGGGCACCTTATCGTCGTTCTCCTGTGAGTCTAGTTTTCAGAATACGACGCAAAACTGACAGTTAATTGTAACGTTCAGAGCCTCTTAATGACGATGGAACACCCAAATTGCGTCGCGACTCAATACATCGTCCTCCAGCCGACTTGTCTCCAAGGGTCTAGTGCTGCCTCGGGCACCTTATGGTCGTTCTCCTGTGAGTCTAGATTTTCGAATCCGACGCAAAACTGACAGTTAATTGTAACGTTCAGAGCCTGATACTGACGATGGAACACACAAATTGCGTCGCGATTAAATACATCGTCCTCCAGCCGACATGTCTCCGAGGTAGTATTGCTGCTCCTGGCACCTCTTGGTCGTTCTCCTATGAGTCTAGTTTTTCGAATCCGGCGCAAAACTGACAGTTAATTGTAACGTTCAGAGCCTCTTAATGACGATGGAACACACAATTGCATCGCGATTCAATACATCGTCCTACAGCCGACTTGTCTCCAAGGGTCTAGTGCTGCCTCGGGCACCATATGCTCGTTCTCCTGTGAGTCTAGATTTTCGAATACGACGCAAAACTGACAATTAATTGTAACGTTCAGTGCCTGTTAATGACGATGGAACACACAAATTGCGTCGCGATTCAATACATCGTCCTCCAGCCGACTTGTCTCGAAGGGTCTATTGCTGCCTCGGGCACCTTATGCTCGTTCTCCTGTGAGTCTAGATTTTTGAATCCGACGCAAAACTGACAGTTAATTGTAACGTTCAGAGCCTGTTAATGACAATGGGACACACAAATTGCGTCGCGATTCAATACATCGTCCTCCAGCCGACTTGTCTCCAAGGGTCTAGTGCTGCCTCGGGCACCTTATGGTCGTTCTCCTGTGAGTCTAGATTTTCGAATCCGACGCAAAACTGACAGTGAATTGTAACGTTCAGAGCCTCTTGATGACGATGGAACACACAAATTGCGTCGCGATTCAATACATCGTCCTCCAGCCGACTTGTCTCCAAGGGTCTATAGCTGCCTCGGCACCTTATCGTCGTTCTCCTGTGAGTCTAGTTTTCAGAATACGACGCAAAACTGACGGTTAATTGTAACGTTCAGAGCCTCTTAATGACGATGGAACACCCAAATTGCGTCGCGATTCAATACATCGTCCTCCAGCCGACTTGTCTCCAAGGGTCCAGTGCTGCCTCGGGCACCATATGCTCGTTCTCCTGTGAGTCTAGATTTTCGAATCCGACGCAAAACTGACAGTGAATTGTAACGTTCAGAGCCTGTTAATGACGATGGGACACACAAATTGCGTCGCGACTCAATACATCGTCCTCCAGCCGACTTGTCTCCAAGGGTCTAGTGCTGCCTCGGGCACCTTATGGTCGTTCTCCTGTGTCTAGATTTTCGAATCCGACGCAAAACTGACAGTTAATTGTAACGTTCAGAGCCTCTTAATGACGATGGAACACACAAATTGCGTCGCGTCTCAATACATCGTCCTACAGCCGACTTGTCTCCAAGGGTCTAGTGCTGACTCGGGCACCATATGCTCGTTCTCCTGTGAGTCTAGATTTTCGAATCCGACGCAAAACTGACAGTGAAATGTAACGTTCAGAGCCTCTTGATGACGATGGAACACACAAATTGCGTCGTGATTCAATACATCGTCCTCCAGCCGACTTGTCTCCAAGGGTCTATAGCTGCCTCGGGCACCTTATCGTCGTTCTCCTGTGAGTCTAGTTTTCAGAATACGACGCAAAACTGACGGTTAATTGTAACGTTCAGAGCCTCTTAATGACGATGGAACACCCAAATTGCGTCGCGATTCAATACATCGTCCTCCAGCCGACTTGTCTCCAAGAGTCTAGTTCTGCCTCGGGCACCATATGCTCGTTCTCCTGTGAGTCTAGATTTTCGAATCCGACGCAAAACTGACAGTGAATTGTAACGTTCAGAGCCTGTTAATGACGATGGGACACACAAATTGCGTGCGACTCAATACATCGTCCTCCAGCCGACTTGTCTCCAAGGGTCTAGTGCTGCCTCGGGCACCTTATGGTCGTTCTCCTGTGAGTCTAGATTTTCGAATCCGACGCAAAACTGATAGTTAATTGTAACGTTCAGAGCCTCTTAATGACGATGGAACACACAAATTGCGTCGCGTCTCAATACATCGTCCTACAGCCGACTTGTCTCCAAGTGTCTAGTGCTGCCTCGGGCACCATATGCTCGTTCTCCTGTGAGTCTAGATTTTCGAATCCGACGCAAAACTGAGAGTGAATTGTAACGTTCAGAGCCTCTTGATGACGATGGAACACACAAATTGCGTCGCGATTCAATACATCGTCCTACAGCCGACTTGTCTCCAATAGTCTAGTGCTGCCTCTGGCACCATATGCTCGTTCTCCTGTGAGTCTAGATTTTCGAATCCGACGCAAAACTGACAGTTAATTGTAACGTTCAGAGCCTGTTAATGACGATGGGACACACAAATTGCGTCGCGACTCAATACATCGTCCTACAGTCGACTTGTCTCCAAGGGTCTAGTGCTGCCTCGGGCACCTTATGGTCGTTCATCTGTGAGTCTAGATTTTCGAATCCGACGCAAAACTGACAGTTAATTGTAAGGTTCAGAGCCTCTTAATGACGATGGAACACACAAATTGCGTCGCCATTCAATACATCGTCCTCCAGCCGACTTGTCTCCAAGGGTCTATTGCTGCCACGGGCACCTTATGGTCGTTCTCCTGTGAGTCTAGATTTTCGAATGCGATGCAAAACTGACAGTTAATTGTAAGGTTCAGAGCCTCTTAATGACGATGGAACACACAAATTGCGTCGCGATTCAATACATCGTCCTCCAGCCGACTTGTCTCCAAGGGTCTAGTGCTGCCTCGGGCACCATATGCTCGTTCTCCTGTGAGTCTAGATTTTCGAATCCGACGCAAAACTGACAGTGAATTGTAACGTTCAGAGCCTCTTGATGACGAAGGAACACACAAATTGCGTCGCGATTCAATACATCGTCCTACAGCCGACTTGTCTCCAAGGGTCTATAGCTGCCTCGGGCACCTTATCGTCGTTCTCCTGTGAGTCTAGTTTTTCGAATGCGATGCAAAACTGACAGTTAATTGTAACGTTCAGAGCCTGTTAATGACGATGGAACACACAAATTGCGTCGCGATTCAATACATCGTCCTCCAGCCGACTTGTCTCCAAGGGTCTAGTGCTGCCTCGGGCACCATATGCTCGTTCTCCTGTGAGTCTAGATTTTCGAATCCGACGCAAAACTGACAGTTAATTGTAACGTTCAGAGCCTGTTAATGACGATGGGACACACAAATTGCGTCGCGATTCAATACATCGTCCTCCAGCCGACTTGTCTCCAAGGGTCTAGTGCTGCCTCGGGCACCTTATGGTCGTTCTCCTGTGAGTCTAGATTTTCGAATCCGACGCAAAACTGACAGTTAATTGTAACGTTCAGAGCCTGATACTGACGATGGAACACACAAATTGCGTCGCGATTCAATACATCGTCCTCCAGCCGACATGTCTCCGAGGTAGTATTGCTGCTCCTGGCACCTCTTGGTCGTTCTCCTATGAGTCTAGTTTTTCGAATCCGGCGCAAAACTGACAGTTAATTGTAACGTTCAGAGCCTCTTAATGACGATGGAACACACAAATTGCGTCGCGATTCAATACATCGTCCTACAGCCGACTTGTCTCCAAGGGTCTAGTGCTGCCTCGGGCACCATATGCTCGTTCTCCTGTGAGTCTAGATTTTCGAATCCGACGCAAAACTGACAGTGAATTGTAACGTTCAGAGCCTGTTAATGACGATGGAACACACAAATTGCGTCGCGATTCAATACATCGTCCTCCAGCCGACATGTCTCCGAGGTAGTATTGCTGCTCCTGGCACCTCTTGGTTGTTCTCCTATGAGTCTAGTTTTTCGAATCCGGCGCAAAACTGACAATTAATTGTAACGTTCAGAGCCTCTTAATGACGATGGAACACACAAATTGCGTCGCGATTCAATACATCGTCCTCCAGCCGACTTGTCTCCAAGGGTCTATTGCTGCCTCGGGCACCTTATCGTCATTCTCCTGTGAGTCTAGATTTTCGAATCCGACGCAAAACTGACAGTTAATTGTAAGGTTCAGAGCCTGTTAATGACGATGGGACACACAAATTGCGTCGCGATTCAATACATCGTCCTCCAGCCCACTTGTCTCCAAGGGTCTAGTGCTGCCTCGGGCACCTTATGGTCGTTCTCCTGTGAGTCTAGATTTTCGAATCCGACGCAAAACTGACAGTGAATTGTAACGTTCAGAGCCTCTTGATGACGATGGAACACACAAATTTCGTCGCGATTCAATACATCGTCCTCCAGCCGACTTGTCTCCAAGGGTCTATAGCTGCCTCGGGCACCTTATCGTCGTTCTCCAGTGAGTCTAGTTTTCAGAATACGACGCAAAACTGACGGTTAATTGTAACGTTCAGAGCCTCTTAATGACGATGGAACACCCAAATTGCGTCGCGATTCAATACATCGTCCTCCAGCCGACTTGTCTCCAAGGGTCTAGTGCTGCCTCGGGCACCATATGCTCGTTCTCCTGTGAGTCTAGATTTTCGAATCCGACGCAAAACTGACAGTGAATTGTAACGTTCATAGCCTGTTAATGACGATGGGACACACAAATTGCGTCGCGACACAATACATCGTCCTCCAGCCGACTTGTCTCCAAGGGTCTAGTGCTGCCTCGGGCACCTTATGGTCGTTCTCCTGTGAGTCTAGATTTTCGAATCCGACGCAAAACTGACAGTTAATTGTAACGTTCAGAGCCTCTTAATGACGATGGAACACACAAATTGCGTCGCGTCTCAATACATCGTCCTACAGCCGACTTGTCTCCAAGGGTCTAGTGCTGCCTCGGGCACCATATGCTCGTTCTCCTGTGAGTCTAGATTTTCGAATCCGACGCAAAACTGACAGTGAATTGTAACGTTCAGAGCCTCTTGATGACGATGGAACACACAAATTGCGTCGCGATTCAATACATCATCCTCCAGCCGACTTGTCTCCAAGGGTCTATAGCTGCCTCGGGCACCTTATCGTCTTTCTCCTGTGAGTCTAGTTTTCAGAATACGACGCAAAACTGACGGTTAATTGTAACGTTCAGAGCCTCTTAATGACGATGGAACACCCAAATTGCGTCGCGATTCAATACATCGTCCTCCAGCCGACTTGTCTCCAAGAGTCTAGTGCTGCCTCGGGCACCATATGCTCGTTCTCCTGTGAGTCTAGATTTTCGAATCCGACGCAAAACTGACAGTGAATTGTAACGTTCAGAGCCTGTTAATGACGATGGGACACACAAATTGCGTCGCGACTCAATACATCGTCCTCCAGCCGACTTGTCTCCAAGGGTCTAGTGCTGCCTCGGGCACCTTATGGTCGTTCTCCTGTGAGTCTAGATTTTCGAATCCGACGCAAAACTGATAGTTAATTGTAACGTTCAGAGCCTCTTAATGACGATGGAACACACAAATTGCGTCGCGATTGAATACATCGTCCTACAGCCGACTTGTCTCCAATAGTCTAGTGCTGCCTCGGGCACCATATGCTCGTTCTCTTGTGAGTCTAGATTTTCGAATCCGACGCAAAACTGAGAGTTAATTGTAACGTTCAGAGCCTGTTAATGACGATGGAACACACAAATTGCGTCGCGACTCAATACATCGTCCTACAGCCGACTTGTCTCCAAGGGTCTAGTGCTGCCTCGGTCACCTTATGGTCGTTCATCTGTGAGTCTAGATTTTCGAATCCGACGCAAAACTAACAGTTAATTGTAAGGTTCAGAGCCTCTTAATGACGATGGAACACACAAATTGCGTCGCGATTCAATACATCGTCCTCCAGCCGACTTGTCTCCAAGGGTCTATTGCTGCCTCGGGCACCTTATGGTCGTTCTCCTGTGAGTCTAGTTTTTCGAATGCGATGCAAAACTGACAGTTAATTGTAAGGTTCAGAGCCTCTTAATGACGATGGAACACACAAATTGCGTCGCGATTCAATACATCGTCCTCCAGCCGACTTGTCTCCAAGGGTGTAGTGCTGCCTCGGGCACCATATGCTCGTTCTCCTGTGAGTCTAGATTTTCGAATCCGACGCAAAACTGACAGTGAATTGTAACGTTCAGAGCCTCTTGATGACGAAGGAACACACAAATTGCGTCGCGATTCAATACATCGTCCTACAGCCGACTTGTCTCCAAGGGTCTATAGCTGCCTCGGGCACCTTATCGTCGTTCTCCTGTGAGTCTAGTTTTTCGAATGCGATGCAAAACTGACAGTTAATTGTAACGTTCAGAGCCTGTTAATGACGATGGGACACACAAATTGCGTCGCGATTCAATACATCGTCCTACAGCCGACTTGTCTCCAAGGGTCTAGTGCTGCCTCGGGCACCATATGCTCGTTCTCCTGTGAGTCTAGATTTTCGAATCCGACGCAAAACTGACAGTGAATTGTAACGTTCAGAGCCTGTTAATGACGATGGGACACACAAATTGCGTCGCGACTCAATACATCGTCCTCCAGCCGACTTGTCTCCAAGGGTCTAGTGCTGCATCGGGCACCATATGCTCGTTCTCCTGTGAGTCTAGATTTTCGAATCCGACGCAAAACTGACAATTAATTGTAACGTTCAGAGCCTGTTAATGACGATGGGACACACAAATTGCGTCGCGACTCAATACATCGTCCTCCAGCCGACTTGTCTCCAAGGGTCTAGTGCTGCCTCGGGCACCTTATGGTCGTACTCCTGTGAGTCTAGATTTTCGAATCCGACGCAAAACTGACAGTTAATTGTAACGTTCAGAGCCTCTTAATGACGATGGAACACACAAATTGCGTCGCGATTCAATACATCGTCCTACAGCCGACTTGTCTCCAAGGGTCTAGTGCAGCCTCGGGCACCATATGCTCGTTCTCCTGTGAGTCTAGATTTTCGAATCCGACGCAAAACTGACAGTTAATTGAAACGTTCAGAGCCTCTTAATGACGATGGAACACACAAATTGCGTCGCGATTCAATACATCGTCCTACAGCCGACTTGTCTCCAAGGGTCTAGTGCTGCCTCGGGCACCATATGCTCGTTCTCCTGTGAGTCTAGATTTTCGAATCCGACGCAAAACTGACAGTGAATTGTAACGTTCAGAGCCTGTTAATGACGATGGGACACACAAATTGCGTCGCGACTCAATACATCGTCCTCCAGCCGACTTGTCTCCAAGGGTCTAGTGCTGCCTCGGGCACCTTATGGTCGTTCTCCTGTGAGTCTAGATTTTCGAATCCGACGCAAAACTGACAGTTAATTGTAACGTTCAGAGCCTCTTAATGACGATGGAACACACAAATTGCGTCGCGATTCCATACATCGTCCTACAGCCGACTTGTCTCCAAGGTCTAGTGCTGCCTCGGGCACCATATGCTCGTTCTCCTGTGAGTCTAGATTTTCGAATCCGACGCAAAACTGACAGTGAATTGTAACGTTCAGAGCCTCTTGATGACGATGGAACACACAAATTGCGTCGCGATTCAATACATCGTCCCACAGCCGACCTGTCTCCAAGGGTCTCTTGCTGCCTCGGGCACCTTATGGTCGTTCTCCTGTGAGTCTAGTTTTCAGAATACGACGCAAAACTGACAGTTAATTGTAACGTTCAGAGCCTGTTAATGACGATGGGACACTCAAATTGCGTCGCGACTCAATACATCGTCCTCCAGCCGACTTGTCTCCAAGGGTCTAGTGCTGCCTCGGGCACCTTATGGTCGTTCTCCTGTGTCTAGATTTTCGAATCCGACGCAAAACTGACAGTTAATTGTAACGTTCAGAGCCTCTTAATGACGATGGAACACACAAATTGCGTCGCGTCTCAATACATCGTCCTACAGCCGACTTGTCTCCAAGGGTCTAGTGCTGACTCGGGCACCATATGCTCGTTCTCCTGTGAGTTTAGATTTTCGAATCCGACGCAAAACTGACAGTGAAATGTAACGTTCAGAGCCTCTTGATGACGATGGAACACACAAATTGCGTCGTGATTCAATACATCGTCCTCCAGCCGACTTGTCTCCAAGGGTCTATAGCTGCCTCGGGCACCTTATCGTCGTTCTCCTGTGAGTCTAGTTTTCAGAATACGACGCAAAACTGACGGTTAATTGTAACGTTCAGAGCCTCTTAATGACGATGGAACACCCAAATTGCGTCGCGATTCAATACATCGTCCTCCAGCCGACTTGTCTCCAAGAGTCTAGTGCTGCCTCGGGCACCATATGCTCGTTCTCCTGTGAGTCTAGATTTTCGAATCCGACGCAAAACTGACAGTGAATTGTAACGTTCAGAGCCTGTTAATGACGATGGGACACACAAATTGCGTGCGACTCAATACATCGTCCTCCAGCCGACTTGTCTCCAAGGGTCTAGTGCTGCCTCGGGCACCTTATGGTCGTTCTCCTGTGAGTCTAGATTTTCGAATCCGACGCAAAACTGATAGTTAATTGTAACGTTCAGAGCCTCTTAATGACGATGGAACACACAAATTGCGTCGCGTCTCAATACATCGTCCTACAGCCGACTTGTCTCCAAGTGTCTAGTGCTGCCTCGGGCACCATATGCTCGTTCTCCTGTGAGTCTAGATTTTCGAATCCGACGCAAAACTGAGAGTGAATTGTAACGTTCAGAGCCTCTTGATGACGATGGAACACACAAATTGCGTCGCGATTCAATACATCGTCCTACAGCCGACTTGTCTCCAATAGTCTAGTGCTGCCTCTGGCACCATATGCTCGTTCTCCTGTGAGTCTAGATTTTCGAATCCGACGCAAAACTGACAGTTAATTGTAACGTTCAGAGCTTGTTAATGACGATGGGACACACAAATTGCGTCGCGACTCAATACATCGTCCTACAGCCGACTTGTCTCCAAGGGTCTAGTGCTGCCTCGGGCACCTTATGGTCGTTCATCTGTGAGTCTAGATTTTCGAATCCGACGCAAAACTGACAGTTAATTGTAAGGTTCAGAGCCTCTTAATGACGATGGAACACACAAATTGCGTCGCCATTCAATACATCGTCCTCCAGCCGACTTGTCTCCAAGGGTCTATTGCTGCCACGGGCACCTTATGGTCGTTCTCCTGTGAGTCTAGTTTTTCGAATGCGATGCAAAACTGACAGTTAATTGTAAGGTTCAGAGCCTCTTAATGACGATGGAACACACAAATTGCGTCGCGATTCAATACATCGTCCTCCAGCCGACTTGTCTCCAAGGGTCTAGTGCTGCCTCGGGCACCATATGCTCGTTCTCCTGTGAGTCTAGATTTTCGAATCCGACGCAAAACTGACAGTGAATTGTAACGTTCAGAGCCTCTTGATGACGAAGGAACACACAAATTGCGTCGCGATTCAATACATCGTCCTACAGCCGACTTGTCTCCAAGGGTCTATAGCTGCCTCGGGCACCTTATCGTCGTTCTCCTGTGAGTCTAGTTTTTCGAATCCGACGCAAAACTGACAGTGAATTGTAACGTTCAGAGCCTGTTAATGACGATGGGACACACAAATTGCGTCGCGACTCAATACATCGTCCTCCAGCCGACTTGTCTCCAAGGGTCTAGTGCTGCCTCGGCCACCTTATGGTCGTTCTCCTGTGAGTCTAGATTTTCGAATCCGACGCAAAACTGACAGTTAATTGTAACGTTCAGAGCCTCTTAATGACGATGGAGCACACAAATTGCGTCGCGTCTCAATACATCGTCCTACAGCCGACTTGTCTCCAAGGGTCTAGTGCTGCCTCGGGCACCATATGCTCGTTCTCCTGTGAGTCTAGATTTTCGAATCCGACGCAAAACTGACAGTGAATTGTAACGTTCAGAGCCTCTTGATGACGATGGAACACACAAATTGCGTCGCGATTCAATACATCGTCCTCCAGCCGACTTGTCTCCAAGGGTCTATAGCTGCCTCGGGCACCTTATCGTCGTTCTCCTGTGAGTCTAGTTTTCAGAATACGACGCAAAACTGACAGTTAATTGTAACGTTCAGAGCCTCTTAATGACGATGGAACACCCAAATTGCGTCGCGACTCAATACATCGTCCTCCAGCCGACTTGTCTCCAAGGGTCTAGTGCTGCCTCGGGCACCTTATGGTCGTTCTCCTGTGAGTCTAGATTTTCGAATCCGACGCAAAACTGACAGTTAATTGTAACGTTCAGAGCCTGATACTGACGATGGAACACACAAATTGCGTCGCGATTAAATACATCGTCCTCCAGCCGACATGTCTCCGAGGTAGTATTGCTGCTCCTGGCACCTCTTGGTCGTTCTCCTATGAGTCTAGTTTTTCGAATCCGGCGCAAAACTGACAGTTAATTGTAACGTTCAGAGCCTCTTAATGACGATGGAACACACAATTGCATCGCGATTCAATACATCGTCCTACAGCCGACTTGTCTCCAAGGGTCTAGTGCTGCCTCGGGCACCATATGCTCGTTCTCCTGTGAGTCTAGATTTTCGAATACGACGCAAAACTGACAATTAATTGTAACGTTCAGTGCCTGTTAATGACGATGGAACACACAAATTGCGTCGCGATTCAATACATCGTCCTCCAGCCGACTTGTCTCGAAGGGTCTATTGCTGCCTCGGGCACCTTATGCTCGTTCTCCTGTGAGTCTAGATTTTTGAATCCGACGCAAAACTGACAGTTAATTGTAACGTTCAGAGCCTGTTAATGACAATGGGACACACAAATTGCGTCGCGATTCAATACATCGTCCTCCAGCCGACTTGTCTCCAAGGGTCTAGTGCTGCCTCGGGCACCTTATGGTCGTTCTCCTGTGAGTCTAGATTTTCGAATCCGACGCAAAACTGACAGTGAATTGTAACGTTCAGAGCCTCTTGATGACGATGGAACACACAAATTGCGTCGCGATTCAATACATCGTCCTCCAGCCGACTTGTCTCCAAGGGTCTATAGCTGCCTCGGCACCTTATCGTCGTTCTCCTGTGAGTCTAGTTTTCAGAATACGACGCAAAACTGACGGTTAATTGTAACGTTCAGAGCCTCTTAATGACGATGGAACACCCAAATTGCGTCGCGATTCAATACATCGTCCTCCAGCCGACTTGTCTCCAAGGGTCCAGTGCTGCCTCGGGCACCATATGCTCGTTCTCCTGTGAGTCTAGATTTTCGAATCCGACGCAAAACTGACAGTGAATTGTAACGTTCAGAGCCTGTTAATGACGATGGGACACACAAATTGCGTCGCGACTCAATACATCGTCCTCCAGCCGACTTGTCTCCAAGGGTCTAGTGCTGCCTCGGGCACCTTATGGTCGTTCTCCTGTGTCTAGATTTTCGAATCCGACGCAAAACTGACAGTTAATTGTAACGTTCAGAGCCTCTTAATGACGATGGAACACACAAATTGCGTCGCGTCTCAATACATCGTCCTACAGCCGACTTGTCTCCAAGGGTCTAGTGCTGACTCGGGCACCATATGCTCGTTCTCCTGTGAGTCTAGATTTTCGAATCCGACGCAAAACTGTTGGTGAAATGTAACGTTCAGAGCCTCTTGATGACGATGGAACACACAAATTGCGTCGTGATTCAATACATCGTCCTCCAGCCGACTTGTCTCCAAGGGTCTATAGCTGCCTCGGGCACCTTATCGTCGTTCTCCTGTGAGTCTAGTTTTCAGAATACGACGCAAAACTGACGGTTAATTGTAACGTTCAGAGCCTCTTAATGACGATGGAACACCCAAATTGCGTCGCGATTCAATACATCGTCCTCCAGCCGACTTGTCTCCAAGAGTCTAGTGCTGCCTCGGGCACCATATGCTCGTTCTCCTGTGAGTCTAGATTTTCGAATCCGACGCAAAACTGACAGTGAATTGTAACGTTCAGAGCCTGTTAATGACGATGGGACACACAAATTGCGTGCGACTCAATACATCGTCCTCCAGCCGACTTGTCTCCAAGGGTCTAGTGCTGCCTCGGGCACCTTATGGTCGTTCTCCTGTGAGTCTAGATTTTCGAATCCGACGCAAAACTGATAGTTAATTGTAACGTTCAGAGCCTCTTAATGACGATGGAACACACAAATTGCGTCGCGTCTCAATACATCGTCCTACAGCCGACTTGTCTCCAAGTGTCTAGTGCTGCCTCGGGCACCATATGCTCGTTCTCCTGTGAGTCTAGATTTTCGAATCCGACGCAAAACTGAGAGTGAATTGTAACGTTCAGAGCCTCTTGATGACGATGGAACACACAAATTGCGTCGCGATTCAATACATCGTCCTACAGCCGACTTGTCTCCAATAGTCTAGTGCTGCCTCTGGCACCATATGCTCGTTCTCCTGTGAGTCTAGATTTTCGAATCCGACGCAAAACTGACAGTTAATTGTAACGTTCAGAGCCTGTTAATGACGATGGGACACACAAATTGCGTCGCGACTCAATACATCGTCCTACAGTCGACTTGTCTCCAAGGGTCTAGTGCTGCCTCGGGCACCTTATGGTCGTTCATCTGTGAGTCTAGATTTTCGAATCCGACGCAAAACTGACAGTTAATTGTAAGGTTCAGAGCCTCTTAATGACGATGGAACACACAAATTGCGTCGCCATTCAATACATCGTCCTCCAGCCGACTTGTCTCCAAGGGTCTATTGCTGCCACGGGCACCTTATGGTCGTTCTCCTGTGAGTCTAGATTTTCGAATGCGATGCAAAACTGACAGTTAATTGTAAGGTTCAGAGCCTCTTAATGACGATGGAACACACAAATTGCGTCGCGATTCAATACATCGTCCTCCAGCCGACTTGTCTCCAAGGGTCTAGTGCTGCCTCGGGCACCATATGCTCGTTCTCCTGTGAGTCTAGATTTTCGAATCCGACGCAAAACTGACAGTGAATTGTAACGTTCAGAGCCTCTTGATGACGAAGGAACACACAAATTGCGTCGCGATTCAATACATCGTCCTACAGCCGACTTGTCTCCAAGGGTCTATAGCTGCCTCGGGCACCTTATCGTCGTTCTCCTGTGAGTCTAGTTTTTCGAATGCGATGCAAAACTGACAGTTAATTGTAACGTTCAGAGCCTGTTAATGACGATGGAACACACAAATTGCGTCGCGATTCAATACATCGTCCTCCAGCCGACTTGTCTCCAAGGGTCTAGTGCTGCCTCGGGCACCATATGCTCGTTCTCCTGTGAGTCTAGATTTTCGAATCCGACGCAAAACTGACAGTTAATTGTAACGTTCAGAGCCTGTTAATGACGATGGGACACACAAATTGCGTCGCGATTCAATACATCGTCCTCCAGCCGACTTGTCTCCAAGGGTCTAGTGCTGCCTCGGGCACCTTATGGTCGTTCTCCTGTGAGTCTAGATTTTCGAATCCGACGCAAAACTGACAGTTAATTGTAACGTTCAGAGCCTGATACTGACGATGGAACACACAAATTGCGTCGCGATTCAATACATCGTCCTCCAGCCGACATGTCTCCGAGGTAGTATTGCTGCTCCTGGCACCTCTTGGTCGTTCTCCTATGAGTCTAGTTTTTCGAATCCGGCGCAAAACTGACAGTTAATTGTAACGTTCAGAGCCTCTTAATGACGATGGAACACACAAATTGCGTCGCGATTCAATACATCGTCCTACAGCCGACTTGTCTCCAAGGGTCTAGTGCTGCCTCGGGCACCATATGCTCGTTCTCCTGTGAGTCTAGATTTTCGAATCCGACGCAAAACTGACAGTGAATTGTAACGTTCAGAGCCTGTTAATGACGATGGAACACACAAATTGCGTCGCGATTCAATACATCGTCCTCCAGCCGACATGTCTCCGAGGTAGTATTGCTGCTCCTGGCACCTCTTGGTTGTTCTCCTATGAGTCTAGTTTTTCGAATCCGGCGCAAAACTGACAATTAATTGTAACGTTCAGAGCCTCTTAATGACGATGGAACACACAAATTGCGTCGCGATTCAATACATCGTCCTCCAGCCGACTTGTCTCCAAGGGTCTATTGCTGCCTCGGGCACCTTATCGTCATTCTCCTGTGAGTCTAGATTTTCGAATCCGACGCAAAACTGACAGTTAATTGTAAGGTTCAGAGCCTGTTAATGACGATGGGACACACAAATTGCGTCGCGATTCAATACATCGTCCTCCAGCCCACTTGTCTCCAAGGGTCTAGTGCTGCCTCGGGCACCTTATGGTCGTTCTCCTGTGAGTCTAGATTTTCGAATCCGACGCAAAACTGACAGTGAATTGTAACGTTCAGAGCCTCTTGATGACGATGGAACACACAAATTTCGTCGCGATTCAATACATCGTCCTCCAGCCGACTTGTCTCCAAGGGTCTATAGCTGCCTCGGGCACCTTATCGTCGTTCTCCAGTGAGTCTAGTTTTCAGAATACGACGCAAAACTGACGGTTAATTGTAACGTTCAGAGCCTCTTAATGACGATGGAACACCCAAATTGCGTCGCGATTCAATACATCGTCCTCCAGCCGACTTGTCTCCAAGGGTCTAGTGCTGCCTCGGGCACCATATGCTCGTTCTCCTGTGAGTCTAGATTTTCGAATCCGACGCAAAACTGACAGTGAATTGTAACGTTCATAGCCTGTTAATGACGATGGGACACACAAATTGCGTCGCGACACAATACATCGTCCTCCAGCCGACTTGTCTCCAAGGGTCTAGTGCTGCCTCGGGCACCTTATGGTCGTTCTCCTGTGAGTCTAGATTTTCGAATCCGACGCAAAACTGACAGTTAATTGTAACGTTCAGAGCCTCTTAATGACGATGGAACACACAAATTGCGTCGCGTCTCAATACATCGTCCTACAGCCGACTTGTCTCCAAGGGTCTAGTGCTGCCTCGGGCACCATATGCTCGTTCTCCTGTGAGTCTAGATTTTCGAATCCGACGCAAAACTGACAGTGAATTGTAACGTTCAGAGCCTCTTGATGACGATGGAACACACAAATTGCGTCGCGATTCAATACATCATCCTCCAGCCGACTTGTCTCCAAGGGTCTATAGCTGCCTCGGGCACCTTATCGTCTTTCTCCTGTGAGTCTAGTTTTCAGAATACGACGCAAAACTGACGGTTAATTGTAACGTTCAGAGCCTCTTAATGACGATGGAACACCCAAATTGCGTCGCGATTCAATACATCGTCCTCCAGCCGACTTGTCTCCAAGAGTCTAGTGCTGCCTCGGGCACCATATGCTCGTTCTCCTGTGAGTCTAGATTTTCGAATCCGACGCAAAACTGACAGTGAATTGTAACGTTCAGAGCCTGTTAATGACGATGGGACACACAAATTGCGTCGCGACTCAATACATCGTCCTCCAGCCGACTTGTCTCCAAGGGTCTAGTGCTGCCTCGGGCACCTTATGGTCGTTCTCCTGTGAGTCTAGATTTTCGAATCCGACGCAAAACTGATAGTTAATTGTAACGTTCAGAGCCTCTTAATGACGATGGAACACACAAATTGCGTCGCGATTGAATACATCGTCCTACAGCCGACTTGTCTCCAATAGTCTAGTGCTGCCTCGGGCACCATATGCTCGTTCTCTTGTGAGTCTAGATTTTCGAATCCGACGCAAAACTGAGAGTTAATTGTAACGTTCAGAGCCTGTTAATGACGATGGAACACACAAATTGCGTCGCGACTCAATACATCGTCCTACAGCCGACTTGTCTCCAAGGGTCTAGTGCTGCCTCGGTCACCTTATGGTCGTTCATCTGTGAGTCTAGATTTTCGAATCCGACGCAAAACTAACAGTTAATTGTAAGGTTCAGAGCCTCTTAATGACGATGGAACACACAAATTGCGTCGCGATTCAATACATCGTCCTCCAGCCGACTTGTCTCCAAGGGTCTATTGCTGCCTCGGGCACCTTATGGTCGTTCTCCTGTGAGTCTAGTTTTTCGAATGCGATGCAAAACTGACAGTTAATTGTAAGGTTCAGAGCCTCTTAATGACGATGGAACACACAAATTGCGTCGCGATTCAATACATCGTCCTCCAGCCGACTTGTCTCCAAGGGTGTAGTGCTGCCTCGGGCACCATATGCTCGTTCTCCTGTGAGTCTAGATTTTCGAATCCGACGCAAAACTGACAGTGAATTGTAACGTTCAGAGCCTCTTGATGACGAAGGAACACACAAATTGCGTCGCGATTCAATACATCGTCCTACAGCCGACTTGTCTCCAAGGGTCTATAGCTGCCTCGGGCACCTTATCGTCGTTCTCCTGTGAGTCTAGTTTTTCGAATGCGATGCAAAACTGACAGTTAATTGTAACGTTCAGAGCCTGTTAATGACGATGGGACACACAAATTGCGTCGCGATTCAATACATCGTCCTACAGCCGACTTGTCTCCAAGGGTCTAGTGCTGCCTCGGGCACCATATGCTCGTTCTCCTGTGAGTCTAGATTTTCGAATCCGACGCAAAACTGACAGTGAATTGTAACGTTCAGAGCCTGTTAATGACGATGGGACACACAAATTGCGTCGCGACTCAATACATCGTCCTCCAGCCGACTTGTCTCCAAGGGTCTAGTGCTGCATCGGGCACCATATGCTCGTTCTCCTGTGAGTCTAGATTTTCGAATCCGACGCAAAACTGACAATTAATTGTAACGTTCAGAGCCTGTTAATGACGATGGGACACACAAATTGCGTCGCGACTCAATACATCGTCCTCCAGCCGACTTGTCTCCAAGGGTCTAGTGCTGCCTCGGGCACCTTATGGTCGTACTCCTGTGAGTCTAGATTTTCGAATCCGACGCAAAACTGACAGTTAATTGTAACGTTCAGAGCCTCTTAATGACGATGGAACACACAAATTGCGTCGCGATTCAATACATCGTCCTACAGCCGACTTGTCTCCAAGGGTCTAGTGCAGCCTCGGGCACCATATGCTCGTTCTCCTGTGAGTCTAGATTTTCGAATCCGACGCAAAACTGACAGTTAATTGAAACGTTCAGAGCCTCTTAATGACGATGGAACACACAAATTGCGTCGCGATTCAATACATCGTCCTACAGCCGACTTGTCTCCAAGGGTCTAGTGCTGCCTCGGGCACCATATGCTCGTTCTCCTGTGAGTCTAGATTTTCGAATCCGACGCAAAACTGACAGTGAATTGTAACGTTCAGAGCCTGTTAATGACGATGGGACACACAAATTGCGTCGCGACTCAATACATCGTCCTCCAGCCGACTTGTCTCCAAGGGTCTAGTGCTGCCTCGGGCACCTTATGGTCGTTCTCGTGTGAGTCTAGATTTTCGAATCCGACGCAAAACTGACAGTTCATTGTAACGTTCAGAGCCTCTTAATGACGATGGAACACACAAATTGCGTCGCGATTCCATACATCGTCCTACAGCCGACTTGTCTCCAAGGTCTAGTGCTGCCTCGGGCACCATATGCTCGTTCTCCTGTGAGTCTAGATTTTCGAATCCGACGCAAAACTGACAGTGAATTGTAACGTTCAGAGCCTCTTGATGACGATGGAACACACAAATTGCGTCGCGATTCAATACATCGTCCCACAGCCGACCTGTCTCCAAGGGTCTCTTGCTGCCTCGGGCACCTTATGGTCGTTCTCCTGTGAGTCTAGTTTTCAGAATACGACGCAAAACTGACAGTTAATTGTAACGTTCAGAGCCTGTTAATGACGATGGGACACTCAAATTGCGTCGCGACTCAATACATCGTCCTCCAGCCGACTTGTCTCCAAGGGTCTAGTGCTGCCTCGGGCACCTTATGGTCGTTCTCCTGTGAGTCTAGATTTTCGAATCCGACGCAAAACTGACAGTTAATTGTAACGTTCAGAGCCTGATACTGACGATGGAACACACAAATTGCGTCGCGATTCAATACATCGTCCTCCAGCCGACTTGTCTCCAAGGGTCTAGTGCTGCCTCGGGCACCATATGCTCGTTCTCCTGTGAGTCTAGATTTTCGAATCCGACGCAAAACTGACAGTTAATTGTAACGTTCAGAGCCTGTTAATGACGATGGGACACACAAATTGCGTCGCGACTCAATACATCGTCCTCCAGCCGACTTGTCTCCAAGGGTCTAGTGCTGCCTCGGGAACCTTATGGTCGTTCTCCTGTGAGTCTAGATTTTCGAATCCGACGCAAAACTGACAATTAATTGTAACGTTCAGAGCCTGTTAATGACGATGGAACACACAAATTGCGTCGCGATTCAATACATCGTCCTCCAGCCGACTTGTCTCCAAGGGTCTAGTGCTGCCTCGGGAACCTTATGGTCGTTCTCCTGTGAGTCTAGATTTTCGAATCCGACGCAAAACTGATAGTTAATTGTGACGTTCAGAGCCTCTTAATGACGATGGAACACACAAATTGCGTCGCGTCTCAATACATCGTCCTACAGCCGACTTGTCTCCAAGTGTCTAGTGCTGCCTCGGGCACCATATGCTCGTTCTCCTGTGAGTCTAGATTTTCGAATCCGACGCAAAACTGAGAGTGAATTGTAACGTTCAGAGCCTCTTGATGACGATGGAACACACAAATTGCGTCGCGATTCAATACATCGTCCTACAGCCGACTTGTCTCCAATAGTCTAGTGCTGAATCGGGCACCATATGCTCGTTCTCCTGTGAGTCTAGATTTTCGAATCCGACGCAAAACTGACAGTTAATTGTAACGTTCAGAGCCTGTTAATGACGATGGGACACACAAATTGCGTCGCGACCCAATACATCGTCCTACAGCCGACTTGTCTCCAAGGGTCTAGTGCTGCCTCGGGCACCATATGCTCGTTCTCCTGTGAGTCAAGATTTTCGAATCCGACGCAAAACTGACAGTGAATTGTAACGTTCAGAGCCTCTTGATGACGAAGGAACACACAAATTGCGTCGCGATTCAATACATCGTCCTACAGCCGACTTGTCTCCAAGGGTATATAGCTGCCTCGGGCACCTTATGGTCGTTCTCCTGTGAGTCTAGTTTTTCGAATGCGATGCAAAACTGACAGTTAATTGTAACGTTCAGAGCCTGTTAATGACGATGGAACACACAAATTGCGTCGCGATTCAATACATCGTCCTCCAGCCGACTTGTCTCCAAGGGTCTAGTGCTGCCTCGGGCACCATATGCTCGTTCTCCTGTGAGTCTAGATTTTCGAATCCGACGCAAAACTGACAGTTAATTGTAACGTTCAGAGCCTGTTAATGACGATGGGACACACAAATTGCGTCGCGACTCAATACATCGTCCTCCAGCCGACTTGTCTCCAAGGGTCTAGTGCTGCCTCGGGCACCTTATGGTCGTCCTCCTGTGAGTCTAGATTTTCGAATCCGACGCAAAACTGACAGTTAATAGTAACGTTCAGAGCCTGATACTGACGATGGAACACACAAATTGCGTCGCGATTCAATACATCGTCCTCCAGCCGACATGTCTCCGAGGTAGTATTGCTGCTCCTGGCACCTCTTGGTCGTTCTCCTATGAGTCTAGTTTTTCGAATCCGGCGCAAAACTGACAGTTAATTGTAACGTTCAGAGCCTCTTAATGACGATGGAACACACAAATTGCGTCGCGATTCAATACATCGTCCTACAGCCGACTTGTCTCCAAGGGTCTAGTGCTGCCTCGGGCACCATATGCTCGTTCTCCTGTGAGTCTAGATTTTCGATTACGACGCAAAACTGACAATTAATTGTAACGTTCAGAGCCTGTTAATGACGATCGAACACACAAATTGCGTCGCGATTCAATACATCGTCCTCCAGCCAACTTGTCTCGAAGGGTCTATTGCTGCCTCGGGCACCTTATGCTCGTTCTCCTGTGAGTCTAGATTTTCGAATCCGACGCAAAACTGACAGTTAATTGTAACGTTCAGAGCCTCTTAATGACGATGGAACACACAAATTGCGTCGCGACTCAATAGATCGTCCTCCAGCCGACTTGTCTCCAAGGGTCTAATGCTGCCTCGGGCACCTTATGGTCGTTCTCCTGTGAGTCTAGTTTTTCGAATACGACGAAAAACTGACAATTAATTGTAACGTTCAGAGCCTGTTAATGACGATGGGACACACAAATTGCGTCGCGACTCAATACATCGTCCTCCAGCCGACATGTCTCCGAGGTAGTATTGCTGCTCCTGGCACCTCTTGGTCGTTCTCCTATGAGTCTAGTTTTTCGAATCCGGCGCAAAACTGACAATTAATTGTAACGTTCAGAGCCTCTTAATGACGATGGAACACACAAATTGCGTCGCGATTCAATACATCGTCCTCCAGCCGACTTGTCTCCAAGGGTCTATTGCTGCCTCGGGCACCTTATCGTCGTTCTCCTGTGAGTCTAGATTTTCGAATCCGACGCAAAACTGACAGTTAATTGTAAGGTTCAGAGCCTGTTAATGACGTTGGGACACACAAATTGCGTCGCGATGCAATACATCGTCCTCCAGCCGACTTGTCTCCAAGGGTCTAGTGCTGCCTCGGGCACCTTATGGTCGTTCTCCTGTGAGTCTAGATTTTCGAATCCGACGCAAAACTGACAGTGAATTGTAACGTTCAGAGCCTCTTGATGACGATGGAACACACAAATTGCGTCGCGATTCAATACATCGTCCTCCAGCCGACTTGTCTCCAATGGTCTATAGCTGCCTCGGGCACCTTATCGTCGTTCTCCAGTGAGTCTAGTTTTCAGAATACGACGCAAAACTGACGGTTAATTGTAACGTTCAGAGCCTCTTAATGACGATGGAACACCCAAATTGCGTCGCGATTCAATACATCGTCCTCCAGCCGACTTGTCTCCAAGGGTCTAGTGCTGCCTCGGGCACCATATGCTCGTTCTCCTGTGAGTCTAGATTTTCGAATCCGACGCAAAACTGACAGTGAATTGTAACGTTCAGAGCCTGTTAATGACGATGGGACACACAAATTGCGTCGCGACTCAATACATCGTCCTCCAGCCGACTTGTCTCCAAGGGTCTAGTGCTGCCTCGGCCACCTTATGGTCGTTCTCCTGTGAGTCTAGATTTTCGAATCCGACGCAAAACTGACAGTTAATTGTAACGTTCAGAGCCTCTTAATGACGATGGAGCACACAAATTGCGTCGCGTCTCAATACATCGTCCTACAGCCGACTTGTCTCCAAGGGTCTAGTGCTGCCTCGGGCACCATATGCTCGTTCTCCTGTGAGTCTAGATTTTCGAATCCGACGCAAAACTGACAGTGAATTGTAACGTTCAGAGCCTCTTGATGACGATGGAACACACAAATTGCGTCGCGATTCAATACATCGTCCTCCAGCCGACTTGTCTCCAAGGGTCTATAGCTGCCTCGGGCACCTTATCGTCGTTCTCCTGTGAGTCTAGTTTTCAGAATACGACGCAAAACTGACAGTTAATTGTAACGTTCAGAGCCTCTTAATGACGATGGAACACCCAAATTGCCTCGCGATTCAATACATCGTCCTCCAGCCGACTTGTCTCCAAGGGTCTAGTGCTGCCTCGGGCACCTTATGGTCGTTCTCCTGTGAGTCTAGATTTTCGAATCCGACGCAAAACTGACAGTTAATTGTAACGTTCAGAGCCTGATACTGACGATGGAACACACAAATTGCGTCGCGATTAAATACATCGTCCTCCAGCCGACATGTCTCCGAGGTAGTATTGCTGCTCCTGGCACCTCTTGGTCGTTCTCCTATGAGTCTAGTTTTTCGAATCCGGCGCAAAACTGACAGTTAATTGTAACGTTCAGAGCCTCTTAATGACGATGGAACACACAATTGCATCGCGATTCAATACATCGTCCTACAGCCGACTTGTCTCCAAGGGTCTAGTGCTGCCTCGGGCACCATATGCTCGTTCACCTGTGAGTCTAGATTTTCGAATACGACGCAAAACTGACAATTAATTGTAACGTTCAGTGCCTGTTAATGACGATGGAACACACAAATTGCGTCGCGATTCAATACATCGTCCTCCAGCCGACTTGTCTCGAAGGGTCTATTGCTGCCTCGGGCACCTTATGCTCGTTCTCCTGTGAGTCTAGATTTTCGAATCCGACGCAAAACTGACAGTTAATTGTAACGTTCAGAGCCTGTTAATGACAATGGGACACACAAATTGCGTCGCGATTCAATACATCGTCCTCCAGCCGACTTGTCTCCAAGGGTCTAGTGCTGCCTCGGGCACCTTATGGTCGTTCTCCTGTGAGTCTAGATTTTCGAATCCGACGCAAAACTGACAGTGAATTGTAACGTTCAGAGCCTCTTGATGACGATGGAACACACAAATTGCGTCGCGATTCAATACATCGTCCTCCAGCCGACTTGTCTCCAAGGGTCTATAGCTGCCTCGGCACCTTATCGTCGTTCTCCTGTGAGTCTAGTTTTCAGAATACGACGCAAAACTGACGGTTAATTGTAACGTTCAGAGCCTCTTAATGACGATGGAACACCCAAATTGCGTCGCGATTCAATACATCGTCCTCCAGCCGACTTGTCTCCAAGGGTCCAGTGCTGCCTCGGGCACCATATGCTCGTTCTCCTGTGAGTCTAGATTTTCGAATCCGACGCAAAACTGACAGTGAATTGTAACGTTCAGAGCCTGTTAATGACGATGGGACACACAAATTGCGTCGCGACTCAATACATCGTCCTCCAGCCGACTTGTCTCCAAGGGTCTAGTGCTGCCTCGGGCACCTTATGGTCGTTCTCCTGTGTCTAGATTTTCGAATCCGACGCAAAACTGACAGTTAATTGTAACGTTCAGAGCCTCTTAATGACGATGGAACACACAAATTGCGTCGCGTCTCAATACATCGTGCTACAGCCGACTTGTCTCCAAGGGTCTAGTGCTGACTCGGGCACCATATGCTCGTTCTCCTGTGAGTCTAGATTTTCGAATCCGACGCAAAACTGACAGTGAAATGTAACGTTCAGAGCCTCTTGATGACGATGGAACACACAAATTGCGTCGTGATTCAATACATCGTCCTCCAGCCGACTTGTCTCCAAGGGTCTATAGCTGCCTCGGGCACCTTATCGTCGTTCTCCTGTGAGTCTAGTTTTCAGAATACGACGCAAAACTGACGGTTAATTGTAACGTTCAGAGCCTCTTAATGACGATGGAACACCCAAATTGCGTCGCGATTCAATACATCGTCCTCCAGCCGACTTGTCTCCAAGAGTCTAGTGCTGCCTCGGGCACCATATGCTCGTTCTCCTGTGAGTCTAGATTTTCGAATCCGACGCAAAACTGACAGTGAATTGTAACGTTCAGAGCCTGTTAATGACGATGGGACACACAAATTGCGTGCGACTCAATACATCGTCCTCCAGCCGACTTGTCTCCAAGGGTCTAGTGCTGCCTCGGGCACCTTATGGTCGTTCTCCTGTGAGTCTAGATTTTCGAATCCGACGCAAAACTGATAGTTAATTGTAAAGTTCAGAGCCTCTTAATGACGATGGAACACACAAATTGCGTCGCGTCTCAATACATCGTCCTACAGCCGACTTGTCTCCAAGTGTCTAGTGCTGCCTCGGGCACCATATGCTCGTTCTCCTGTGAGTCTAGATTTTCGAATCCGACGCAAAACTGAGAGTGAATTGTAACGTTCAGAGCCTCTTGATGACGATGGAACACACAAATTGCGTCGCGATTCAATACATCGTCCTACAGCCGACTTGTCTCCAATAGTCTAGTGCTGCCTCTGGCACCATATGCTCGTTCTCCTGTGAGTCTAGATTTTCGAATCCGACGCAAAACTGACAGTTAATTGTAACGTTCAGAGCCTGTTAATGACGATGGGACACACAAATTGCGTCGCGACTCAATACATCGTCCTACAGCCGACTTGTCTCCAAGGGTCTAGTGCTGCCTCGGGCACCTTATGGTCGTTCATCTGTGAGTCTAGATTTTCGAATCCGACGCAAAACTGACAGTTAATTGTAAGGTTCAGAGCCTCTTAATGACGATGGAACACACAAATTGCGTCGCCATTCAATACATCGTCCTCCAGCCGACTTGTCTCCAAGGGTCTATTGCTGCCACGGACACCTTATGGTCGTTCTCCTGTGAGTCTAGTTTTTCGAATGCGATGCAAAACTGACAGTTAATTGTAAGGTTCAGAGCCTCTTAATGACGATGGAACACACAAATTGCGTCGCGATTCAATACATCGTCCTCCAGCCGACTTGTCTCCAAGGGTCTAGTGCTGCCTCGGGCACCTTATGGTCGTTCATCTGTGAGTCTAGATTTTCGAATCCGACGCAAAACTGACAGTTAATTGTAAGGTTCAGAGCCTCTTAATGACGATGGAACACACAAATTGCGTCGCCATTCAATACATCGTCCTCCAGCCGACTTGTCTCCAAGGGTCTATAGCTGCCTCGGGCACCTTATCGTCGTTCTCCTGTGAGTCTAGTTTTTCGAATGCGATGCAAAACTGACAGTTAATTGTAACGTTCAGAGCCTGTTAATGACGATGGAACACACAAATTGCGTCGCGATTCAATACATCGTCCTACAGCCGACTTGTATCCAAGGGTCTAGTGCTGCCTCGGGCACCATATGCTCGTTCTCCTGTGAGTCTAGATTTTCGAATCCGACGCAAAACTGACAGTTAATTGTAACGTTCAGAGCCTGTTAATGACGATGGGACACACAAATTGCGTCGCGATTCAATACATCGTCCTCCAGCCGACTTGTCTCCAAGGGTCTAGTGCTGCCTCGGGCACCTTATGGTCGTTCTCCTGTGAGTCTAGATTTTCGAATCCGACGCAAAACTGACAGTTAATTGTAACGTTCAGAGCCTGATACTGACGATGGAACACACAAATTGCGTCGCGATTCAATACATCGTCCTCCAGCCGACATGTCTCCGAGGTAGTATTGCTGCTCCTGGCACCTCTTGGTCGTTCTCCTATGAGTCTAGTTTTTCGAATCCGGCGCAAAACTGACAGTTAATTGTAACGTTCAGAGCCTCTTAATGACGATGGAACACACAAATTGCGTCGCGATTCAATACATCGTCCTACAGCCGACTTGTCTCCAAGGGTCTAGTGCTGCCTCGGGCACCATATGCTCGTTCTCCTGTGAGTCTAGATTTTCGAATACGACGCAAAACTGACAATTAATTGTAACGTTCAGAGCCTGTTAATGACGATCGAACACACAAATTGCGTCGCGATTCAATACATCGTCCTCCAGCCAACTTGTCTCGAAGGGTCTATTGCTCCCTCGGGCACCTTATGCTCGTTCTCCTGTGAGTCTAGATTTTCGAATCCGACGCAAAACTGACAGTTAATTGTAACGTTCAGAGCCTCTTAATGACGATGGAACACACAAATTGCGTCGCGATTCAATACATCGTCCTACAGCCGACTTGTCTCCAAGGGTCTAGTGCTGCCTCGGGCACCTTATGGTCGTTCTCCTGTGAGTCTAGTTTTTCGAATACGACGCAAAACTGACAATTAATTGTAACGTTCAGAGCCTGTTAATGACGATGGGACACACAAATTGCGTCGCGACTCAATACATCGTCCTACAGCCGACTTGTCTCCAAGGGTCTAGTGCTGCCTCGGGCACCATATGCTCGTTCTCCTGTGAGTCTAGATTTTCGAATCCGACGCAAAACTGACAGTTAATTGTAACGTTCAGAGCCTCTTAATGACGATGGAACACACAAATTGCGTCGCGATTCAATACATCGTCCTACAGCCGACTTGTCTCCAAGGGTCTAGTGCTGCCTCGGGCACCATATGCTCGTTCTCCTGTGAGTCTAGATTTTCGAATCCGACGCAAAACTGACAGTGAATTGTAACGTTCAGATCCTGTTAATGACGATGGAACACACAAATTGCGTCGCGATTCAATACATCGTCCTACAGCCGACTTGTCTCCAAGGGTCTAGTGCTGCCTCGGGCACCACATGCTCGTTCTCCTGTGAGTCTAGATTTTCGAATCCGACGCAAAACTGACAGTTAATTGTAACGTTCAGAGCCTGTCAATGACGATGGGACACACAAATTGCGTCGCGACTCAATACATCGTCCTCCAGCCGACTTGTCTCCAAGGGTCTAGTGCTGCCTCGGTTACCTTATGGTCGTTCTCCTGTGAGTCTAGATTTTCGAATCCGACGCAAAACTGACAGTGAATTGTAACGTTCAGAGCCTGTTAATGACGATGGAACACACAAATTGCGTCGCGATTCAATACATCGTCCTCCAGCCGACATGTCTCCGAGGTAGTATTGCTGCTCCTGGCACCTCTTGGTTGTTCTCCTATGAGTCTAGTTTTTCGAATCCGGCGCAAAACTGACAATTAATTGTAACGTTCAGAGCCTCTTAATGACGATGGAACACACAAATTGCGTCGCGATTCAATACATCGTCCTACAGCCGACTTGTATCCAAGGGTCTAGTGCTGCCTCGGGCACCATATGCTCGTTCTCCTGTGAGTCTAGATTTTCGAATCCGACGCAAAACTGACAGTGAATTGTAACGTTCAGAGCCTGTTAATGACGATGGGACACACAAATTGCGTGCGACTCAATACATCGTCCTCCAGCCGACTTGTCTCCAAGGGTCTAGTGCTGCCTCGGGCACCTTATGGTCGTTCTCCTGTGAGTCTAGATTTTCGAATCCGACGCAAAACTGATAGTTAATTGTAACGTTCAGAGCCTCTTAATGACGATGGAACACACAAATTGCGTCGCGTCTCAATACATCGTCCTACAGCCGACTTGTCTCCAAGTGTCTAGTGCTGCCTCGGGCACCATATGCTCGTTCTCCTGTGAGTCTAGATTTTCGAATCCGACGCAAAACTGAGAGTGAATTGTAACGTTCAGAGCCTCTTGATGACGATGGAACACACAAATTGCGTCGCGATTCAATACATCGTCCTACAGCCGACTTGTCTCCAATAGTCTAGTGCTGCCTCTGGCACCATATGCTCGTTCTCCTGTGAGTCTAGATTTTCGAATCCGACGCAAAACTGACAGTTAATTGTAACGTTCAGAGCCTGTTAATGACGATGGGACACACAAATTGCGTCGCGACTCAATACATCGTCCTACAGCCGACTTGTCTCCAAGGGTCTAGTGCTGCCTCGGGCACCTTATGGTCGTTCATCTGTGAGTCAAGATTTTCGAATCCGACGCAAAACTGACAGTTAATTGTAAGGTTCAGAGCCTCTTAATGACGATGGAACACACAAATTGCGTCGCCATTCAATACATCGTCCTCCAGCCGACTTGTCTCCAAGGGTCTATTGCTGCCACGGACACCTTATGGTCGTTCTCCTGTGAGTCTAGTTTTTCGAATGCGATGCAAAACTGACAGTTAATTGTAAGGTTCAGAGCCTCTTAATGACGATGGAACACACAAATTGCGTCGCGATTCAATACATCGTCCTCCAGCCGACTTGTCTCCAAGGGTCTAGTGCTGCCTCGGGCACCTTATGGTCGTTCATCTGTGAGTCTAGATTTTCGAATCCGACGCAAAACTGACAGTTAATTGTAAGGTTCAGAGCCTCTTAATGACGATGGAACACACAAATTGCGTCGCCATTCAATACATCGTCCTCCAGCCGACTTGTCTCCAAGGGTCTATAGCTGCCTCGGCCACCTTATCGTCGTTCTCCTGTGAGTCTAGTTTTTCGAATGCGATGCAAAACTGACAGTTAATTGTAACGTTCAGAGCCTGTTAATGACGATGGAACACACAAATTGCGTCGCGATTCAATACATCGTCCTACAGCCGACTTGTATCCAAGGGTCTAGTGCTGCCTCGGGCACCATATGCTCGTTCTCCTGTGAGTCTAGATTTTCGAATCCGACGCAAAACTGACAGTTAATTGTAACGTTCAGAGCCTGTTAATGACGATGGGACACACAAATTGCGTCGCGATTCAATACATCGTCCTCCAGCCGACTTGTCTCCAAGGGTCTAGTGCTGCCTCGGGCACCTTATGGTCGTTCTCCTGTGAGTCTAGATTTTCGAATCCGACGCAAAACTGACAGTTAATTGTAACGTTCAGAGCCTGATACTGACGATGGAACACACAAATTGCGTCGCGATTCAATACATCTTCCTCCAGCCGACATGTCTCCGAGGTAGTATTGCTGCTCCTGGCACCTCTTGGTCGTTCTCCTATGAGTCTAGTTTTTCGAATCCGGCGCAAAACTGACAGTTAATTGTAACGTTCAGAGCCTCTTAATGACGATGGAACACACAAATTGCGTCGCGATTCAATACATCGTCCTACAGCCGACTTGTCTCCAAGGGTCTAGTGCTGCCTCGGGCACCATATGCTCGTTCTCCTGTGAGTCTAGATTTTCGAATACGACGCAAAACTGACAATTAATTGTAACGTTCAGAGCCTGTTAATGACGATCGAACACACAAATTGCGTCGCGATTCAATACATCGTCCTCCAGCCAACTTGTCTCGAAGGGTCTATTGCTCCCTCGGGCACCTTATGCTCGTTCTCCTGTGAGTCTAGATTTTCGAATCCGACGCAAAACTGACAGTTAATTGTAACGTTCAGAGCCTCTTAATGACGATGGAACACACAAATTGCGTCGCGATTCAATACATCGTCCTACAGCCGACTTGTCTCCAAGGGTCTAGTGCTGCCTCGGGCACCTTATGGTCGTTCTCCTGTGAGTCTAGTTTTTCGAATACGACGCAAAACTGACAATTAATTGTAACGTTCAGAGCCTGTTAATGACGATGGGACACACAAATTGCGTCGCGACTCAATACATCGTCCTACAGCCGACTTGTCTCCAAGGGTCTAGTGCTGCCTCGGGCACCATATGCTCGTTCTCCTGTGAGTCTAGATTTTCGAATCCGACGCAAAACTGACAGTTAATTGTAACGTTCAGAGCCTCTTAATGACGATGGAACACACAAATTGCGTCGCGATTCAATACATCGTCCTACAGCCGACTTGTCTCCAAGGGTCTAGTGCTGCCTCGGGCACCATATGCTCGTTCTCCTGTGAGTCTAGATTTTCGAATCCGACGCAAAACTGACAGTGAATTGTAACGTTCAGATCCTGTTAATGACGATGGAACACACAAATTGCGTCGCGATTCAATACATCGTCCTACAGCCGACTTGTCTCCAAGGGTCTAGTGCTGCCTCGGGCACCACATGCTCGTTCTCCTGTGAGTCTAGATTTTCGAATCCGACGCAAAACTGACAGTTAATTGTAACGTTCAGAGCCTGTCAATGACGATGGGACACACAAATTGCGTCGCGACTCAATACATCGTCCTCCAGCCGACTTGTCTCCAAGGGTCTAGTGCTGCCTCGGTTACCTTATGGTCGTTCTCCTGTGAGTCTAGATTTTCGAATCCGACGCAAAACTGACAGTGAATTGTAACGTTCAGAGCCTGTTAATGACGATGGAACACACAAATTGCGTCGCGATTCAATACATCGTCCTCCAGCCGACATGTCTCCGAGGTAGTATTGCTGCTCCTGGCACCTCTTGGTTGTTCTCCTATGAGTCTAGTTTTTCGAATCCGGCGCAAAACTGACAATTAATTGTAACGTTCAGAGCCTCTTAATGACGATGGAACACACAAATTGCGTCGCGATTCAATACATCGTCCTCCAGCCGACTTGTCTCCAAGGGTCTATTGCTGCCTCGGGCACCTTATCGTCATTCTCCTGTGAGTCTAGAATTTCGAATCCGACGCAAAACTGACAGTTAATTGTAAGGTTCAGAGCCTGTTAATGACGATGGGACACACAAATTGCGTCGCGATTCAATACATCGTCCTCCAGCCCACTTGTCTCCAAGGGTCTAGTGCTGCCTCGGGCACCTTATGGTCGTTCTCCTGTGAGTCTAGATTTTCGAATCCGACGCAAAACTGACAGTGAATTGTAACGTTCAGAGCCTCTTGATGACGATGGAACACACAAATTGCGTCGCGATTCAATACATCGTCCTCCAGCCGACTTGTCTCCAAGGGTCTATAGCTGCCTCGGGCACCTTATCGTCTTTCTCCTGTGAGTCTAGTTTTCAGAATACGACGCAAAACTGACGGTTAATTGTAACGTTCAGAGCCTCTTAATGACGATGGAACACCCAAATTGCGTCGCGATTCAATACATCGTCCTCCAGCCGACTTGTCTCCAAGAGTCTAGTGCTGCCTCGGGCACCATATGCTCGTTCTCCTGTGAGTCTAGATTTTCGAATCCGACGCAAAACTGACAGTGAATTGTAACGTTCAGAGCCTGTTAATGACGATGGGACACACAAATTGCGTCGCGACTCAATACATCGTCCTCCAGCCGACTTGTCTCCAAGGGTCTAGTGCTGCCTCGGGCACCTTATGGTCGTTCTCCTGTGAGTCTAGATTTTCGAATCCGACGCAAAACTGATAGTTAATTGTAACGTTCAGAGCCTCTTAATGACGATGGAACACACAAATTGCGTCGCGATTGAATACATCGTCCTACAGCCGAATTGTCTCCAATAGTCTAGTGCTGCCTCGGGCACCATATGCTCGTTCTCTTGTGAGTCTAGATATTCGAATCCGACGCAAAACTGAGAGTTAATTGTAACGTTCAGAGCCTGTTAATGACGATGGAACACACAAATTGCGTCGCGACTCAATACATCGTCCTACAGCCGACTTGTCTCGAAGGGTCTATTGCTGCCTCGGTCACCTTATGGTCGTTCATCTGTGAGTCTAGATTTTCGAATCCGACGCAAAACTGACAGTTAATTGTAAGGTTCAGAGCCTCTTAATGACGATGGAACACACAAATTGCGTCGCGATTCAATACATCGTCCTCCAGCCGACTTGTCTCCAAGGGTCTATTGCTGCCTCGGGCACCTTATGGTCGTTCTCCTGTGAGTCTAGTTTTTCGAATGCGATGCAAAACTGACAGTTAATTGTAAGGTTCAGAGCCTCTTAATGACGATGGAACACACAAATTGCGTCGCGATTCAATACATCGTCCTCCAGCCGACTTGTCTCCAAGGGTGTAGTGCTGCCTCGGGCACCATATGCTCGTTCTCCTGTGAGTCTAGATTTTCGAATCCGACGCAAAACTGACAGTGAATTGTAACGTTCAGAGCCTCTTGATGACGAAGGAACACACAAATTGCGTCGCGATTCAATACATCGTCCTACAGCCGACTTGTCTCCAAGGGTCTATAGCTGCCTCGGGCACCTTATCGTCGTTCTCCTGTGAGTCTAGTTTTTCGAATGCGATGCAAAACTGACAGTTAATTGTAACGTTCAGAGCCTGTTAATGACGATGGGACACACAAATTGCGTCGCGATTCAATACATCGTCCTACAGCCGACTTGTCTCCAAGGGTCTAGTGCTGCCTCGGGCACCATATGCTCGTTCTCCTGTGAGTCTAGATTTTCGATTCCGACGCAAAACTGACAGTGAATTGTAACGTTCAGAGCCTGTTAATGACGATGGGACACACAAATTGCGTCGCGACTCAATACATCGTCCTCCAGCCGACTTGTCTCCAAGGGTCTAGTGCTGCATCGGGCACCATATGCTCCTTCTCCTGTGAGTCTAGATTTTCGAATCCGACGCAAAACTGACAATTAATTGTAACGTTCAGAGCCTGTTAATGACGATGGGACACACAAATTGCGTCGCGACTCAATACATCGTCCTCCAGCCGACTTGTCTCCAAGGGTCTAGTGCTGCCTCGGGCACCTTATGGTCGTACTCCTGTGAGTCTAGATTTTCGAATCCGACGCAAAACTGACAGTTAATTGTAACGTTCAGAGCCTCTTAATGACGATGGAACACACAAATTGCGTCGCGATTCAATACATCGTCCTACAGCCGACTTGTCTCCAAGGGTCTAGTGCAGCCTCGGGCACCATATGCTCGTTCTCCTGTGAGTCTAGATTTTCGAATCCGACGCAAAACTGACAGTTAATTGTAACGTTCAGAGCCTCTTAATGACGATGGAACACACAAATTGCGTCGCGATTCAATACATCGTCCTACAGCCGACTTGTCTCCAAGGGTCTAGTGCTGCCTCGGGCACCATATGCTCGTTCTCCTGTGAGTCTAGATTTTCGAATCCGACGCAAAACTGACAGTGAATTGTAACGTTCAGAGCCTGTTAATGACGATGGGACACACAAATTGCGTCGCGACTCAATACATCGTCCTCCAGCCGACTTGTCTCCAAGGGTCTAGTGCTGCCTCGGGCACCTTATGGTCGTTCTCCTGTGAGTCTAGATTTTCGAATCCGACGCAAAACTGACAGTTAATTGTAACGTTCAGAGCCTCTTAATGACGATGGAACACACAAATTGCGTCGCGATTCCATACATCGTCCTACAGCCGACTTGTCTCCAAGGTCTAGTGCTGCCTCGGGCACCATATGCTCGTTCTCCTGTGAGTCTAGATTTTCGAATCCGACGCAAAACTGACAGTGAATTGTAACGTTCAGAGCCTCTTGATGACGATGGAACACACAAATTGCGTCGCGATTCAATACATCGTCCCACAGCCGACCTGTCTCCAAGGGTCTCTTGCTGCCTCGGGCACCTTATGGTCGTTCTCCTGTGAGTCTAGTTTTCAGAATACGACGCAAAACTGACAGTTAATTGTAACGTTCAGAGCCTGTTAATGACGATGGGACACTCAAATTGCGTCGCGACTCAATACATCGTCCTCCAGCCGACTTGTCTCCAAGGGTCTAGTGCTGCCTCGGGCACCTTATGGTCGTTCTCCTGTGAGTCTAGATTTTCGAATCCGACGCAAAACTGACAGTTAATTGTAACGTTCAGAGCCTGATACTGACGATGGAACACACAAATTGCGTCGCGATTCAATACATCGTCCTCCAGCCGACTTGTCTCCAAGGGTCTAGTGCTGCCTCGGGCACCATATGCTCGTTCTCCTGTGAGTCTAGATTTTCGAATCCGACGCAAAACTGACAGTTAATTGTAACGTTCAGAGCCTGTTAATGACGATGGGACACACAAATTGCGTCGCGACTCAATACATCGTCCTCCAGCCGACTTGTCTCCAAGGGTCTAGTGCTGCCTCGGGAACCTTATGGTCGTTCTCCTGTGAGTCTAGATTTTCGAATCCGACGCAAAACTGACAATTAATTGTAACGTTCAGAGCCTGTTAATGACGATGGAACACACAAATTGCGTCGCGATTCAATACATCGTCCTCCAGCCGGCTTGTCTCCAAGGGTCTAGTGCTGCCTCGGGCACCTTATGGTCGTTCATCGGTGAGTCTAGATTTTCGAATCCGACGCAAAACTGACTGTTAATTGTAAGGTTCAGAGCCTCTTAATGACGATGGAACACACAAATTGCGTCGCGATTCAATACATCGTCCTTCAGCCGACTTGTCTCCAAGGGTCTATTGCTGCCTCGGGCACCTTATGGTCGTTCTCCTGTGAGTCTAGTTTTTCGAATGCGATGCAAAACTGACAGTGAATTGTAACGTTCAGAGCCTGTTAATGACGATGGGACACACAAATTGCGTCGCGACACAATACATCGTCCTCCAGCCGACTTGTCTCCAATGGTCTAGTGCTGCCTCGGGCACCATATGCTCGTTCTCCTGTGAGTCTAGATTTTCGAATGCGATGCAAAACTGACAGTTAATTGTAACGTTCAGAGCCTGTTAATGACGATGGGACACACAAATTGCGTCGCGACTCAATACATCGTCCTCCAGCCGACTTGTCTGCAAGGGTCTAGTGCTGCCTCGGGCACCTTATGGTCGTTCTCCTGTGAGTCTAGATTTTCGAATCCGACGCAAAACTGACAGTTAATTGTAACGTTCAGAGCCTCTTAATGACGATGGAACACACAAATTGCGTCGCGATTCAATACATCGTCCTACAGCCGACTTGTCTCCAAGGGTCTAGTGCTGCCTCGGGCACCATATGCTCGTTCTCCTGTGAGACTAGATTTTCGAATCCGACGCAAAACTGACAGTGAATTGTAACGTTCAGAGCCTCTTGATGACGTTTGAACACACAAATTGCGTCGCGATTCAATACATCGTCCCACAGCCGACCTGTCTCCAAGGGTCTCTTGCTGCCTCGGGCACCTTATGGTCGTTCTCCTGTGAGTCTAGTTTTCAGAATACGACGCAAAACTGACAGTTAATTGTAACGTTCAGAGCCTGTTAATGACGATGGGACACACAAATTGCGTCGCGACTCAATACATCGTCCTCCAGCCGACTTGTCTCCAAGGGCCTAGTGCTGCCTCGGGCACCTTATGGTCGTTCTCCTGTGAGTCTAGATTTTCGAATCCGACGCAAAACTGACAGTTAATTGTAACGTTCAGAGCCTGATACTGACGATGGAACACACAAATTGCGTCGCGATTCAATACATCGTCCTCCAGCCGACTTGTCTCCAAGGGTCTAGTGCTGCCTCGGGCACCTTATGGTCGTTCTCCTGTGAGTCTTGATTTTCGAATCCGACGCAAAACTGACAGTTAATTGTAACGTTCAGAGCCTCTTAATGACGATGGAACACACAAATTGCGTCGCGATTCAATACATCGTCCTACAGCCGACTTGTCTCCAAGGGTCTAGTGCTTACTCGGGCACCATATGCTCGTTCTCCTGTGAGTCTAGATTTTCGAATCCGACGCAAAACTGACAGTGAATTGTAACGTTCAGAGCCTCTTGATGACGATGGAACACACAAATTGCGTCGCGATTCAATACATCGTCCCACAGCCGACCTGTCTCCAAGGGTGTCTTGCTGCCTCGGGCACCTTACGGTCGTTCTCCTGTGAGTCTAGTTTTCAGAATCCGACGCAAAACTGACAGTGAATTGTAACGTTCAGAGCCTGTTAATGACGATGGAACACACAAATTGCGTCGCGATTCAATACATCGTCCTACAGCCGACTTGTCTCCAAGGGTCTAGTGCTGCCTCGGGCACCATATGCTCGTTCTCCTGTGAGTCTAGATTTTCGAATCCGACGCAAAACTGACAGTGAATTGTATCGTTCAGAGCCTCTTAATGACGATGGAACACACAAATTGCGTCGCGATTCAATACATCGTCCTCCAGCCGACATGTCTCCGAGGTAGTATTGCTGCCTCGGGCACCTTATGGTCGTTCTCCTGTGAGTCTAGTTTTTCGAATGCGATGCAAAACTGACAGTTAATTGTAACGTTCAGAGCCTGTTAATGACGATGGGACACACAAATTGCGTCGCGACTCAATACATCGTCCTCCGGCCGTCTTGTCTCGAAGGGTCTATTGCTGCCTCGGGCACCTTATGGTCGTTCTCCTGTGAGTCTAGTTTTTCGAATGCGATGCAAAACTGACAGTTAATTGTAACGTTCAGAGCCTGTTAATGACGATGGAACACACAAATTGCGTCGCGACTCAATACATCGTCCTCCAGCCGACTTGTCTCCAAGGGTCTAGTGCTGCCTCGGGCACCTTATGGTCGTTCTCCTGTGAGTTTAGATTTTCGAATCCGACGCAAAACTGAGAGTGAATTGTAACGTTCAGAGCCTCTTAATGACGATGGAACACACAAATTGCGTCGCGATTCAATACATCGTCCTCCAGCCGACTTGTCTCCAAGGGTCTATTGCTGCCTCGGGCACCTTTTGGTCGTTCTCCTATGAGTCTAGTTTTTCGAATACGACGCAAAACTGACAGTTAATTGTAACGTTCAGAGCCTCTTAATGGCGATGGAACACACAAATTGCGTTGCGATTCAATACATCGTCCTACAGCCGACTTGTCTCCAAGGTTCTAGTGCTGCCTCGGGCACCATATGCTCGTTCTCCTGTGAGTCTAGATTTTCGAATCCGACGCAAAACTGACAGTGAATTGTAACGTTCAGAGCCTGTTAATGACGATGGGACACACAAATTGCGTCGCGACTCAATACATGGTCCTCCAGCCGACTTGTCTCCAAGGGTCTAGTGCTGCCTCGGGCACCATATGGTCGTTCTCCTGTGAGTCTAGATTTTCGAATCCGACGCAAAACTGACAGTTAATTGTAACGTTCAGAGCCAGTTAATGACGATGGGACACACAAATTGCGTCGCGACTCAATACATCGTCCTCCAGCCGACTTGTCTCCAAGGGTCTATTGCTGCCTCGGGCACCTTATGGTCGTTCATCTGTGAGTCTAGATTTTCGAATGCGATGCAAAACTGACAGTTAATTGTAACGTTCAGAGCCTGTTAATGACGATGGGACACACAAATTGCGTCGCGACTCAATACATCGTCCTCCAGCCGACTAGTCTCGAAGGGTCTCTTGCTGCCTCGGGCACCTTATGGTCGTTCTCCTGTGAGTCTAGTTTTCAGAATACGACGCAAAACTGACAGTTAATTGTAACGTTCAGAGCCTGTTAATGACGATGGAACACACAAATTGCGTCGCGAATCTATACATCGTCCTCCAGCCGACTTGTCTCCAAGGGTCTATTGCTGGCTCGGGCACCTTATGGTCGTTCTCCTGTGAGTCTAGTTTTTCGAATGCGATGCAAAACTGACAGTTAATTGTAACGTTCAGAGCCTGTTAATGACGATGGGACACACAAAATGCGTCGCGATTCAATACATCGTCCTACAGCCGACTTGTCTCCAAGGGTCTATTGCTGCCTCGGGCACCTTATGGTCGTTCATCTGTGAGTCTAGATTTTCGAATCCGACGCAAAACTGACAGTTAATTGTAACGTTCAGAGCCTCTTAATGACGATGGAACACACAAATTGCGTCGCGATTCAATTCATCGTCCTACAGCCGACTTGTCTCCAAGGGTCTAGTGCTGCCTCGGGCACCATATGCTCGTTCTCCTGTGAGTCTAGATTTTCGAATCCGACGCAAAACTGACAGTGAATTGTAACGTTCAGAGCCTGTTAATGACGATGGGACACACAAATTGCGTCGCGACTCAATACATCGTCCTCCAGCCGACTTGTCTCCAAGGGTCTAGTGCTGCCTCGGGCACCTTATGGTCGTTCTCCTGTGAGTCTAGATTTTCGAATCCGACGCAAAACTGACAGTGAATTGTAACGTTCAGAGCCTCTTGATGACGATGGAACACACAAATTGCGTCGCGATTCAATACATCGTCCCACAGCCGACCTGTCTCCAAGGGTCTCTTGCTGCCTCGGGCACCTTATGGTCGTTCTCCTGTGAGTCTAGTTTTCAGAATACGACGCAAAACTGACGGTTAATTGTAACGTTCAGAGCCTCTTAATGACGATGGAACACCCAAATTGCGTCGCGATTCAATACATCGTCCTCCAGCCGACTTGTCTCCAAGAGTCTAGTGCTGCCTCGGGCACCATATGCTCGTTCTCCTGTGAGTCTAGATTTTCGAATCCGACGCAAAACTGACAGTGAATTGTAACGTTCAGAGCCTGTTAATGACGATGGGACACACAAATTGCGTCGCGACTCAATAGATCGTCCTCCAGCCGACTTGTCTCCAAGGGTCTAGTGCTGCCTCGGGCACCTTATGGTCGTTCTCCTGTGAGTCTAGATTTTCGAATCCGACGCAAAACTGATAGTTAATTGTAACGTTCAGAGCCTCTTAATGACGATGGAACACACAAATTGCGTCGCGATTGAATACATCGTCCTACAGCCGACTTGTCTCCAATAGTCTAGTGCTGCCTCGGGCACCATATGCTCGTTCTCTTGTGAGTCTAGATTTTCGAATCCGACGCAAAACTGAGAGTTAATTGTAACGTTCAGAGCCTGTTAATGACGATGGAACACACAAATTGCGTCGCGACTCAATACATCGTCCTACAGCCGACTTGTCTCCAAGGGTCTAGTGCTGCCTCGGTCACCTTATGGTCGTTCATCTGTGAGTCTAGATTTTCGAATCCGACGCAAAACTGACAGTTAATTGTAAGGTTCAGAGCCTCTTAATGACGATGGAACACACAAATTGCGTCGCGATTCAATACATCGTCCTCCAGCCGACTTGTCTCCAAGGGTCTATTGCTGCCTCGGGCACCTTATGGTCGTTCTCCTGTGAGTCTAGTTTTTCGAATGCGATGCAAAACTGACAGTTAATTGTAAGGTTCAGAGCCTGTTAATGACGATGGAACACACAAATTGCGTCGCGATTCAATACATCGTCCTCCAGCCGACTTGTCTCCAAGGGTGTAGTGCTGCCTCGGGCACCATATGCTCGTTCTCCTGTGAGTCTAGATTTTCGAATCCGACGCAAAACTGACAGTGAATTGTAACGTTCAGAGCCTCTTGATGACGAAGGAACACACAAATTGCGTCGCGATTCAATACATCGTCCTACAGCCGACTTGTCTCCAAGGGTCTATAGCTGCCTCGGGCACCTTATCGTCGTTCTCCTGTGAGTCTAGTTTTTCGAATGCGATGCAAAACTGACAGTTAATTGTAACGTTCAGAGCCTGTTAATGACGATGGGACACACAAATTGCGTCGCGATTCAATACATCGTCCTACAGCCGACTTGTCTCCAAGGGTCTAGTGCTGCCTCGGACACCATATGCTCGTTCTCCTGTGAGTCTAGATTTTCGAATCCGACGCAAAACTGACAGTGAATTGTAACGTTCAGAGCCTGTTAATGACGATGGGACACACAAATTGCGTCGCGACTCAATACATCGTCCTCCAGCCGACTTGTCTCCAAGGGTCTAGTGCTGCATAGGGCACCATATGCTCGTTCTCCTGTGAGTCTAGATTTTCGAATCCGACGCAAAACTGACAATTAATTGTAACGTTCAGAGCCAGTTAATGACGATGGGACACACAAATTGCGTCGCGACTCAATACATCGTCCTCCAGCCGACTTGTCTCCAAGGGTCTATTGCTGCCTCGGGCACCTTATGGTCGTTCATCTGTGAGTCTAGATTTTCGAATGCGATGCAAAACTGACAGTTAATTGTAACGTTCAGAGCCTGTTAATGACGATGGGACACACAAATTGCGTCGCGACTCAATACATCGTCCTCCAGCCGACTAGTCTCGAAGTTTCTCTTGCTGCCTCGGGCACCTTATGGTCGTTCTCCTGTGAGTCTATTTTTCAGAATACGACGCAAAACTGACAGTTAATTGTAACGTTCAGAGCCTGTTAATGACGATGGAACACACAAATTGCGTCGCGAATCTATACATCGTCCTCCAGCCGACTTGTCTCCAAGGGTCTATTGCTGGCTCGGGCACCTTATGGTCGTTCTCCTGTGAGTCTAGTTTTTCGAATGCGATGCAAAACTGACAGTTAATTGTAACGTTCAGAGCCTGTTAATGACGATGGGACACACAAAATGCGTCGCGATTCAATACATCGTCCTACAGCCGACTTGTCTCCAAGGGTCTATTGCTGCCTCGGGCACCTTATGGTCGTTCATCTGTGAGTCTAGATTTTCGAATCCGACGCAAAACTGACAGTTAATTGTAACGTTCAGAGCCTCTTAATGACGATGGAACACACAAATTGCGTCGCGATTCAATTCATCGTCCTACAGCCGACTTGTCTCCAAGGGTCTAGTGCTGCCTCGGGCACCATATGCTCGTTCTCCTGTGAGTCTAGATTTTCGAATCCGACGCAAAACTGACAGTGAATTGTAACGTTCAGAGCCTGTTAATGACGATGGGACATACAAATTGCGTCGCGACTCAATACATCGTCCTCCAGCCGACTTGTCTCCAAGGGTCTAGTGCTGCCTCGGGCACCTTATGGTCGTTCCCCTGTGAGTCTAGATTTTCGAATCCGACGCAAAACTGACAGTGAATTGTAACGTTCAGAGCCTCTTGATGACGATGGAACACACAAATTGCGTCGCGATTCAATACATCGTCCCACAGCCGACCTGTCTCCAAGGGTCTCTTGCTGCCTCGGGCACCTTATGGTCGTTCTCCTGTGAGTCTAGTTTTCAGAATACGACGCAAAACTGACGGTTAATTGTAACGTTCAGAGCCTCTTAATGACGATGGAACACCCAAATTGCGTCGCGATTCAATACATCGTCCTCCAGCCGACTTGTCTCCAAGAGTCTAGTGCTGCCTCGGGCACCATATGCTCGTTCTCCTGTGAGTCTAGATTTTCGAATCCGACGCAAAACTGACAGTGAATTGTAACGTTCAGAGCCTGTTAATGACGATGGGACACACAAATTGCGTCGCGACTCAATAGATCGTCCTCCAGCCGACTTGTCTCCAAGGGTCTAGTGCTGCCTCGGGCACCTTATGGTCGTTCTCCTGTGAGTCTAGATTTTCGAATCCGACGCAAAACTGATAGTTAATTGTAACGTTCAGAGCCTCTTAATGACGATGGAACACACAAATTGCGTCGCGATTGAATACATCGTCCTACAGCCGACTTGTCTCCAATAGTCTAGTGCTGCCTCGGGCACCATATGCTCGTTCTCTTGTGAGTCTAGATTTTCGAATCCGACGCAAAACTGAGAGTTAATTGTAACGTTCAGAGCCTGTTAATGACGATGGAACACACAAATTGCGTCGCGACTCAATACATCGTCCTACAGCCGACTTGTCTCCAAGGGTCTAGTGCTGCCTCGGTCACCTTATGGTCGTTCATCTGTGAGTCTAGATTTTCGAATCCGACGCAAAACTGACAGTTAATTGTAAGGTTCAGAGCCTCTTAATGACGATGGAACACACAAATTGCGTCGCGATTCAATACATCGTCCTCCAGCCGACTTGTCTCCAAGGGTCTATTGCTGCCTCGGGCACCTTATGGTCGTTCTCCTGTGAGTCTAGTTTTTCGAATGCGATGCAAAACTGACAGTTAATTGTAAGGTTCAGAGCCTCTTAATGACGATGGAACACACAAATTGCGTCGCGATTCAATACATCGTCCTCCAGCCGACTTGTCTCCAAGGGTGTAGTGCTGCCTCGGGCACCATATGCTCGTTCTCCTGTGAGTCTAGATTTTCGAATCCGACGCAAAACTGACAGTGAATTGTAACGTTCAGAGCCTCTTGATGACGAAGGAACACACAAATTGCGTCGCGATTCAATACATCGTCCTACAGCCGACTTGTCTCCAAGGGTCTATAGCTGCCTCGGGCACCTTATCGTCGTTCTCCTGTGAGTCTAGTTTTTCGAATGCGATGCAAAACTGACAGTTAATTGTAACGTTCAGAGCCTGTTAATGACGATGGGACACACAAATTGCGTCGCGATTCAATACATCGTCCTACAGCCGACTTGTCTCCAAGGGTCTAGTGCTGCCTCGGACACCATATGCTCGTTCTCCTGTGAGTCTAGATTTTCGAATCCGACGCAAAACTGACAGTGAATTGTAACGTTCAGAGCCTGTTAATGACGATGGGACACACAAATTGCGTCGCGACTCAATACATCGTCCTCCAGCCGACTTGTCTCCAAGGGTCTAGTGCTGCATAGGGCACCATATGCTCGTTCTCCTGTGAGTCTAGATTTTCGAATCCGACGCAAAACTGACAATTAATTGTAACGTTCAGAGCCTGTTAATGACGATGGGACACACAAATTGCGTCGCGACTCAATACATCGTCCTCCAGCCGACTTGTCTCCAAGGGTCTAGTGCTGCCTCGGGCACCTTATGGTCGTACTCCTGTGAGTCTAGATTTTCGAATCCGACGCAAAACTGACAGTTAATTGTAACGTTCAGAGCCTCTTAATGACGATGGAACACACAAATTGCGTCGCGATTCAATACATCGTCCTACAGCCGACTTGTCTCCGAGGGTCTAGTGCAGCCTCGGGCACCATATGCTCGTTCTCCTGTGAGTCTAGATTTTTGAATCCGATGCAAAACTGACAGTTAATTGTAACGTTCAGAGCCTCTTAATGACGATGGAACACACAAATTGCGTCGCGATTCAATACATCGTCCTACAGCCGACTTGTCTCCAAGGGTCTAGTGCTGCCTCGGGCACCATATGCTCGTTCTCCTGTGAGTCTAGATTTTCGAATCCGACGCAAAACTGACAGTGAATTGTAACGTTCAGAGCCTGTTAATGACGATGGGACACACAAATTGCGTCGCGACTCAATACATCGTCCTCCAGCCGACTTGTCTCCAAGGGTCTAGTGCTGCCTCGGGCACCTTATGGTCGTTCTCCTGTGAGTCTAGATTTTCGAATCCGACGCAAAACTGACAGTTAATTGTAACGTTCAGAGCCTCTTAATGACGATGGAACACACAAATTGCGTCGCGATTCCATACATCGTCCTACAGCCGACTTGTCTCCAAGGTCTAGTGCTGCCTCGGGCACCATATGCTCGTTCTCCTGTGAGTCTAGATTTTCGAATCCGACGCAAAACTGACAGTGAATTGTAACGTTCAGAGCCTCTTGATGACGATGGAACACACAAATTGCGTCGCGATTCAATACATCGTCCCACAGCCGACCTGTCTCCAAGGGTCTCTTGCTGGCTCGGGCACCTTATGGTCGTTCTCCTGTGAGTCTAGTTTTCAGAATACGACGCAAAACTGACAATTAATTGTAACGTTCAGAGCCTGTTAATGATGATGGGACACTCAAATTGCGTCGCGACTCAATACATCGTCCTCCAGCCGACTTGTCTCCAAGGGTCTAGTGCTGCCTCGGGCACCTTATGGTCGTTCTCCTGTGAGTCTAGATTTTCGAATCCGACGCAAAACTGACAGTTAATTGTAACGTTCAGAGCCTGATACTGACGATGGAACACACAAATTACTTCGCGATTCAATACATCGTCCTCCAGCCGACTTGTCTCCAAGGGTCTAGTGCTGCCTCGGGCACCATATGCTCGTTCTCCTGTGAGTCTAGATTTTCGAATCCGACGCAAAACTGACAGTTAATTGTAACGTTCAGAGCCTGTTAATGACGATGGGACACACAAATTGCGTCGCGACTCAATACATCGTCCTCCAGCCGACTTGTCTCCAAGGGTCTAGTGCTGCCTCGGGCACCTTATGGTCGATCTCCTGTGAGTCTAGATTTTCGAATCCGACGCAAAACTGACAATTAATTGTAACGTTCAGAGCCTGTTAATGACGATGGAACACACAAATTGCGTCGCGATTCAATACGTCGTCCTCCAGCCGACTTGTCTCCAAGGGTCTAGTGCTGCCTCGGGCACCTTATGGTCGTTCATCGGTGAGTCTAGATTTTCGAATCCGACGCAAAACTGACTGTTAATTGTAAGGTTCAGAGCCTCTTAATGACGATGGAACACACAAATTGCGTCGCGATTCAATACATCGTCCTTCAGCCGACTTGTCTCCAAGGGTCTATTGCTGCCTCGGGCACCTTATGGTCGTTCTCCTGTGAGTCTAGTTTTTCGAATGCGATGCAAAACTGACAGTGAATTGTAACGTTCAGAGCCTGTTAATGGCGATGGGACACACAAATTGCGTCGCGACTCAATACATCGTCCTCCAGCCGACTTGTCTCCAATGGTCTAGTGCTGCCTCGGGCACCATATGCTCGTTCTCCTGTGAGTCTAGATTTTCGAATGCGATGCAAAACTGACAGTTAATTGTAACGTTCAGAGCCTGTTAATGACGATGGGACACACAAATTGCGTCGCGACTCAATACATCGTCCTCCAGCCGACTTGTCTGCAAGGGTCTAGTGCTGCCTCGGGCACCTTATGGTCGTTCTCCTGTGAGTCTAGATTTTCGAATCCGACGCAAAACTGACAGTTAATTGTAACGTTCAGAGCCTCTTAATGACGATGGAACACACAAATTGCGTCGCGATTCAATACATCGTCCTACAGCCGACTTGTCTCCAAGGGTCTAGTGCTGCCTCGGGCACCATATGCTCGTTCTCCTGTGAGACTAGATTTTTGAATCCGACGCAAAACTGACAGTGAATTGTAACGTTCAGAGCCTCTTGATGACGTTTGAACACACAAATTGCGTCGCGATTCAATACATCGTCCCACAGCCGACCTGTCTCCAAGGGTCTCTTGCTGCCTCGGGCACCTTATGGTCGTTCTCCTGTGAGTCTAGTTTTCAGAATACGACGCAAAACTGACAGTTAATTGTAACGTTCAGAGCCTGTTAATGACGATGGGACACACAAATTGCGTCGCGACTCAATACATCGTCCTCCAGCCGACTTGTCTCCAAGGGCCTAGTGCTGCCTCGGGCACCTTATGGTCGTTCTCCTGTGAGTGTAGATTTTCGAATCCGACGCAAAACTGACAGTTAATTGTAACGTTCAGAGCCTGATACTGACGATGGAACACACAAATTGCGTCGCGATTCAATACATCGTCCTCCAGCCGACTTGTCTCCAAGGGTCTAGTGCTGCCTCGGGCACCTTATGGTCGTTCTCCTGTGAGTCTTGATTTTCGAATCCGACGCAAAACTGACAGTTAATTGTAACGTTCAGAGCCTCTTAATGACGATGGAACACACAAATTGCGTCGCGATTCAATACATCGTCCTACAGCCGACTTGTCTCCAAGGGTTTAGTGCTTACTCGGGCACCATATGCTCGTTCTCCTGTGAGTCTAGATTTTCGAATCCGACGCAAAACTGACAGTGAATTGTAACGTTCAGAGCCTCTTGATGACGATGGAACACACAAATTGCGTCGCGATTCAATACATCGTCCCACAGCCGACCTGTCTCCAAGGGTCTCTTGCTGCCTCGGGCACCTTATGGTCGTTCTCCTGTGAGTCTAATTTTCAGAATACGACGCAAAACTGACCGTTAATTGTAACGTTCAGAGCCTGTTAATGACGATGGAACACACAAATTGCGTCGCGATTCAATACATCGTCCTACAGCCGACTTGTCTCCAAGGGTCTAGTGCTGCCTCGGGCACCATATGCTCGTTCTCCTGTGAGTCTAGATTTTCGAATCCGACGCAAAACTGACAGTTAATTGTATCGTTCAGAGCCTCTTAATGACGATGGAACACACAAATTGCGTCGCGATTCAATACATCGTCCTCCAGCCGACATGTCTCCGAGGTAGTATTGCTGCCTCGGGCACCTTATGGTCGTTCTACTGTGAGTCTAGTTTTTCGAATGCGATGCAAAACTGACAGTTAATTGTAACGTTCAGAGCCTGTTAATGACGATGGGACACACAAATTGCGTCGCGACTCAATACATCGTCCTCCGGCCGTCTTGTCTCGAAGGGTCTATTGCTGCCTCGGGCACCTTATGGTCGTTCTCCTGTGAGTCTAGTTTTTCGAATGCGATGCAAAACTGACAGTTAATTGTAACGTTCAGAGCCTGTTAATGACGATGGGACACACAAATTGCGTCGCGACTCAATACATCGTCCTCCAGCCGACTTGTCTCCAAGGGTCTAGTGCTGCCTCGGGCACCTTATGGTCGTTCTCCTGTGAGTCTAGATTTTCGAATCCGACGCAAAACTGACAGTGAATTGTAACGTTCAGAGCCTCTTGATGACGATGGAACACACAAATTGCGTCGCGATTCAATACATCGTCCCACAGCCGACCTGTCTCCAAGGGTCTCTTGCTGCCTCGGGCACCTTATGGTCGTTCTCCTGTGAGTCTAGTTTTCAGAATACGACGCAAAACTGACGGTTAATTGTAACGTTCAGAGCCTCTTAATGACGATGGAACACCCAAATTGCGTCGCGATTCAATACATCGTCCTCCAGCCGACTTGTCTCCAAGAGTCTAGTGCTGCCTCGGGCACCATATGCTCGTTCTCCTGTGAGTCTAGATTTTCGAATCCGACGCAAAACTGACAGTGAATTGTAACGTTCAGAGCCTGTTAATGACGATGGGACACACAAATTGCGTCGCGACTCAATACATCGTCCTCCAGCCGACTTGTCTCCAAGGGTCTAGTGCTGCCTCGGGCACCTTATGGTCGTTCTCCTGTGAGTCTAGATTTTCGAATCCGACGCAAAACTGATAGTTAATTGTAACGTTCAGAGCCTCTTAATGACGATGGAACACACAAATTGCGTCGCGATTGAATACATCGTCCTACAGCCGACTTGTCTCCAATAGTCTAGTGCTGCCTCGGGCACCATATGCTCGTTCTCTTGTGAGTCTAGATTTTCGAATCCGACGCAAAACTGAGAGTTAATTGTAACGTTCAGAGCCTGTTAATGACGATGGAACACACAAATTGCGTCGCGACTCAATACATCGTCCTACAGCCGACTTGTCTCCAAGGGTCTAGTGCTGCCTCAGTCACCTTATGGTCGTTCATCTGTGAGTCTAGATTTTCGAATCCGACGCAAAACTGACAGTTAATTGTAAGGTTCAGAGCCTCTTAATGACGATGGAACACACAAATTGCGTCGCGATTCAATACATCGTCCTCCAGCCGACTTGTCTCCAAGGGTCTATTGCTGCCTCGGGCACCTTATGGTCGTTCTCCTGTGAGTCTAGTTTTTCGAATGCGATGCAAAACTGACAGTTAATTGTAAGGTTCAGAGCCTCTTAATGACGATGGAACACACAAATTGCGTCGCGATTCAATACATCGTCCTCCAGCCGACTTGTCTCCAAGGGTGTAGTGCTGCCTCGGGCACCATATGCTCGTTCTCCTGTGAGTCTAGATTTTCGAATCCGACGCAAAACTGACAGTGAATTGTAACGTTCAGAGCCTCTTGATGACGAAGGAACACACAAATTGCGTCGCGATTCAATACATCGTCCTACAGCCGACTTGTCTCCAAGGGTCTATAGCTGCCTCGGGCACCTTATCGTCGTTCTCCTGTGAGTCTAGTTTTTCGAATGCGATGCAAAACTGACAGTTAATTGTAACGTTCAGAGCCTGTTAATGACGATGGGACACACAAATTGCGTCGCGATTCAATACATCGTCCTACAGCCGACTTGTCTCCAAGGGTCTAGTGCTGCCTCGGGCACCATATGCTCGTTCTCCTGTGAGTCTAGGTTTTCGAATCCGACGCAAAACTGACAGTGAATTGTAACGTTCAGAGCCTGTTAATGACGATGGGACACACAAATTGCGTCGCAACTCAATACATCGTCCTCCAGCCGACTTGTCTCCAAGGGTCTAGTGCTGCATCGGGCACCATATGCTCGTTCTCCTGTGAGTCTAGATTTTCGAATCCGACGCAAAACTGACAATTAATTGTAACGTTCAGAGCCTGTTAATGACGATGGGACACACAAATTGCGTCGCGACTCAATACATCGTCCTCCAGCCGACTTGTCTCCAAGGGTCTAGTGCTGCCTCGGGCACCTTATGGTCGTACTCCTGTGAGTCTAGATTTTCGAATCCGACGCAAAACTGACAGTTACTTGTAACGTTCAGAGCCTCTTAATGACGATGGAACACACAAATTGCGTCGCGATTCAATACATCGTCCTACAGCCGACTTGTCTCCAAGGGTCTAGTGCAGCCTCGGGCACCATATGCTCGTTCTCCTGTGAGTCTAGATTTTCGAATCCGACGCAAAACTGACAGTTAATTGTAACGTTCAGAGCCTCTTAATGACGATGGAACACACAAATTGCGTCGCGATTCAATACATCGTCCTACAGCCGACTTGTCTCCAAGGGTCTAGTGCTGCCTCGGGCACCATATGCTCGTTCTCCTGTGAGTCTAGATTTTCGAATCCGACGCAAAACTGACAGTGAATTGTAACGTTCAGAGCCTGTTAATGACGATGGGACACACAAATTGCGTCGCGACTCAATACATCGTCCTCCAGCCGACTTGTCTCCAAGGGTCTAGTGCTGCCTCGGGCACCTTATGGTCGTTCTCCTGTGAGTCTAGATTTTCGAATCCGACGCAAAACTGACAGTTCATTGTAACGTTCAGAGCCTCTTAATGACGATGGAACACACAAATTGCGTCGCGATTCCATACATCGTCCTACAGCCGACTTGTCTCCAAGGTCTAGTGCTGCCTCGGGCACCATATGCTCGTTCTCCTGTGAGTCTAGATTTTCGAATCCGACGCAAAACTGACAGTGAATTGTAACGTTCAGAGCCTCTTGATGACGATGGAACACACAAATTGCGTCGCGACTCAATACATCGTCCTCCAGCCGACTTGTCTCCAAGGGTCTAGTGCTGCCTCGGGCACCTTATGGTCGTTCTCCTGTGAGTCTAGATTTTCGAATCCGACGCAAAACTGACAATTAATTGTAACGTTCAGAGCCTGTTAATGACGATGGAACACACAAATTGCGTCGCGATTCAATACATCGTCCTCCAGCCGACTTGTCTCCAAGGGTCTAGTGCTGCCTCGGGCACCTTATGGTCGTTCATCGGTGAGTCTAGATTTTCGAATCCGACGCAAAACTGACTGTTAATTGTAAGGTTCAGAGCCTCTTAATGACGATGGAACACACAAATTGCGTCGCGATTCAATACATCGTCCTTCAGCCGACTTGTCTCCAAGGGTCTATTGCTGCCTCGGGCACCTTATGGTCGTTCTCCTGTGAGTCTAGTTTTTCGAATGCGATGCAAAACTGACAGTGAATTGTAACGTTCAGAGCCTGTTAATGACGATGGGACACACAAATTGCGTCGCGACTCAATACATCGTCCTCCAGCCGACTTGTCTCCAATGGTCTAGTGCTGCCTCGGGCACCATATGCTCGTTCTCCTGTGAGTCTAGATTTTCGAATGCGATGCAAAACTGACAGTTAATTGTAACGTTCAGAGCCTGTTAATGACGATGGGACACACAAATTGCGTCGCGACTCAATACATCGTCCTCCAGCCGACTTGTCTGCAAGGGTCTAGTGCTGCCTCGGGCACCTTATGGTCGTTCTCCTGTGAGTCTAGATTTTCGAATCCGACGCAAAACTGACAGTTAATTGTAACGTTCAGAGCCTCTTAATGACGATGGAACACACAAATTGCGTCGCGATTCAATACATCGTCCTACAGCCGACTTGTCTCCAAGGGTCTAGTGCTGCCTCGGGCACCATATGCTCGTTCTCCTGTGAGACTAGATTTTCGAATCCGACGCAAAACTGACAGTGAATTGTAACGTTCAGAGCCTCTTGATGACGTTTGAACACACAAATTGCGTCGCGATTCAATACATCGTCCCACAGCCGACCTGTCTCCAAGGGTCTCTTGCTGCCTCGGGCACCTTATGGTCGTTCTCCTGTGAGTCTAGTTTTCAGAATACGACGCAAAACTGACAGTTAATTGTAACGTTCAGAGCCTGTTAATGACGATGGGACACACAAATTGCGTCGCGACTCAATACATCGTCCTCCAGCCGACTTGTCTCCAAGGGCCTAGTGCTGCCTCGTGCACCTTATGGTCGTTCTCCTGTGAGTCTAGATTTTCGAATCCGACGCAAAACTGACAGTTAATTGTAACGTTCAGAGCCTGATACTGACGATGGAACACACAAATTGCGTCGCGATTCAATACATCGTCCTACAGCCGACTTGTCTCCAAGGGTCTAGTGCTGCCACGGGCACCATATGCTCGTTCTCCTGTGAGTCTAGATTTTCGAATCCGACGCAAAACTGACAGTTAATTGTATCGTTCAGAGCCTCTTAATGACGATGGAACACACAAATTGCGTCGCGATTCAATACATCGTCCTCCAGCCGACATGTCTCCGAGGTAGTATTGCTGCCTCGGGCACCTTATGGTCGTTCTCCTGTGAGTCTAGTTTTTCGAATGCGATGCAAAACTGACAGTTAATTGTAACGTTCAGAGCCTGTTAATGACGATGGGACACACAAATTGCGTCGCGACTCAATACATCGTCCTCCGGCCGTCTTGTCTCGAAGGGTCTATTGCTGCCTCGGGCACCTTATGGTCGTTCTCCTGTGAGTCTAGTTTTTCGAATGCGATGCAAAACTGACAGTTAATTGTAACGTTCAGAGCCTGTTAATGACGATGGAACACACAAATTGCGTCGCGACTCAATACATCGTCCTCCAGCCGACTTGCCTCCATGGGTCTAGTGCTGCCTCGGGCACCTTATGGTCGTTCTCCTGTGAGTTTAGATTTTCGAATCCGACGCAAAAATGAGAGTGAATTGTAACGTTCAGAGCCTCTTAATGACGATGGAACACACAAATTGCGTCGCGATTCAATACATCGTCCTCCAGCCGACTTGTCTCCAAGGGTCTATTGCTGCCTCGGGCACCCTTTGGTCGTTCTCCTATGAGTCTAGTTTTTCGAATACGACGCAAAACTGACAGTTAATTGTAACGTTCAGAGCCTCTTAATGACGATGGAACACACAAATTGCGTCGCGATTCAATACATCGTCCTACAGCCGACTTGTCTCCAAGGTTCTAGTGCTGCCTCGGGCACCATATGCTCGTTCTCCTGTGAGTCTAGATTTTCGAATCCGACGCAAAACTGACAGTGAATTGTAACGTTCAGAGCCTGTTAATGACGATGGGACACACAAATTGCGTCGCGACTCAATTCATGGTCCTCCAGCCGACTTGTCTCCAAGGGTCTAGTGCTGCCTCGGGCACCTTATGGTCGTTCTCCTGTGAGTCTAGATTTTCGAATCCGACGCAAAACTGACAGTTAATTGTAACGTTCAGAGCCAGTTAATGACGATGGGACACACAAATTGCGTCGCGACTCAATACTTCGTCCTCCAGCCGACTTGTCTCCAAGGGTCTATTGCTGCCTCGGGCACCTTATGGTCGTTCATCTGTGAGTCTAGATTTTCGAATGCGATCCAAAACTGACAGTTAATTGTAACGTTCAGAGCCTGTTAATGACGATGGGACACACAAATTGCGTCGCGACTCAATACATCGTCCTCCAGCCGACTAGTCTCGAAGGGTCTCTTGCTGCCTCGGGCACCTTATGGTCGTTCTCCTGTGAGTCTAGTTTTCAGAATACGACGCAAAACTGACAGTTAATTGTAACGTTCAGAGCCTGTTAATGACGATGGAACACACAAATTGCGTCGCGAATCAATACATCGTCCTCCAGCCGACTTGTCTCCAAGGGTCTATTGCTGGATCGGGCACCTTATGGTCGTTCTCCTGTGAGTCTAGTTTTTCGAATGCGATGCAAAACTGACAGTTAATTGTAACGTTCAGAGCCTGTTAATGACGATGGGACACACAAAATGCGTCGCGATTCAATACATCGTCCTACAGCCGACTTGTCTCCAAGGGTCTAGTGTTGCCTCGGGCACCATATGCTCGTTCTCCTGTGAGTCTAGATTTTCGAATCCGACGCAAAACTGACAGTGAATTGTAACGTTCAGAGCCTGTTAATGACGATGGGACACACAAATTGCGTCGCGACTCAATACATCGTCCTACAGCCGACTTGTCTCCAAGGGTCTAGTGCTGCCTCGGGCACCATATGCTATTTCTCCTGTGAGTCTAGATTTTCGAATCCGACGCAAAACTGACAATTAATTGTAACGTTCAGAGCCTGTTAATGACGATGGGACACAAATTGCGTCGCGACTCAATACATCGTCCTCCAGCCGACTTGTCTCCAAGTGTCTAGTGCTGCCTCGGGCACCTTATGGTCGTTCTCCTGTGAGTCTAGAATTTCGAATCCGACGCAAAACTGACAGTTAATTGTAACGTTCAGAGCCTCTTAATGACGATGGAACACACAAATTGCGTCGCGATTCAATACATCGTCCTCCAGCCGACTTGTCTCCAAGGGTCTATTGCTGCCTCGGGCACCTTATGGTCGTTCATCTGTGAGTCTAGATTTTCGAATCCGACGCAAAACTGACAGTTAATTGTAACGTTGAGAGCCTCTTAATGACGATGGAACACACAAATTGCGTCGCGATTCCATACATCGTCCTACAGCCGACTTGTCTCCAAGGGTCTATTGCTGCCTCGGGCACCTTATGGTCGTTCATCTGTGAGTCTAGATTTTCGAATCCGACGCAAAACTGACAGTTAATTGTAACGTTCAGAGCATCTTAATGACGATGGAACACACAAATTGCGTCGCGATTCAATACATCGTCCTACAGCCGACTTGTCTCCAAGGGTCTAGTGCTGCCTCGGGCACCATATGCTCGTTCTCCTGTGAGTCTAGATTTTCGAATCCGACGCAAAACTGACAGTTAATTGTAACGTTGAGAGCCTCTTAATGACGATGGAACACACAAATTGCGTCGCGATTCCATACATCGTCCTACAGCCGACTTGTCTCCAAGGGTCTATTGCTGCCTCGGGCACCTTATGGTCGTTCATCTGTGAGTCTAGATTTTCGAATCCGACGCAAAACTGACAGTTAATTGTAACGTTCAGAGCCTCTTAATGACGATGGAACACACAAATTGCGTCGCGATTCAATACATCGTCCTACAGCCGACTTGTCTCCAAGGGTCTAGTGCTGCCTCGGGCACCATATGCTCGTTCTCCTGTGAGTCTAGATTTTCGAATCCGACGCAAAACTGACAGTGAATTGTAACGTTCAGAGCCTGTTAATGACGATGGGACACACAAATTGCGTCGCGACTCAATACATCGTCCTCCAGCCGACTTGTCTCCAAGGGTCTAGTGCTGCCTCGGGCACCATATGCTCGTTCTCCTGTGAGTCTAGATTTTCGAATCCGACGCAAAACTGACAGTTAATTGTAACGTTCAGAGCCTCTTAATGACGATGGAACACACAAATTGCGTCGCGATTCAATACATCGTCCTACAGCCGACTTGTCTCCAAGGGTCTAGTGCTGCCTCGGGCACCATATGCTCGTTCTCCTGTGAGTCTAGATTTTCGAATCCGACGCAAAACTGACAGTGAATTGTAACGTTCAGAGCCTGTTAATGACGATGGGACACACAAATTGCGTCGCGACTCAATACATCGTCCTCCAGCCGACTTGTCTCCAAGGGTCTAGTGCTGCCTCGGGCACCTTATGGTCGTTCTCCTGTGAGTCTAGATTTTCGAATCCGACGCAAAACTGACAGTTAATTGTAACGTTCAGAGCCTGATACTGACGATGGAACACACAAATTGCGTCGCGATTCAATACATCGTCCTCCAGCCGACTTGTCTCCAAGGGTCTAGTGCTGCCTCGGGCACCATATGCTCGTTCTCCTGTGAGTCTAGATTTTCGAATCCGACGCAAAACTGACAGTTAATTGTAACGTTCAAAGCCTGTTAATGACGATGGGACACACAAATTGCGTCGCGACTCAATACATCGTCCTCCAGCCGACTTGTCTCCAAGGGTCTAGTGCTGCCTCGGGCACCTTATGGTCGTTCTCCTGTGAGTCTAGATTTTCGAATCCGACGCAAAACTGACAATTAATTGTAACGTTCAGAGCCTGTTAATGACGATGGAACACACAAATTGCGTCGCGATTCAATACATCGTCCTCCAGCCGACTTGTCTCCAAGGGTCTAGTGCTGCCTCGGGCACCTTATGGTCGTTCATCGGTGAGTCTAGATTTTCGAATCCGACGCAAAACTGACTGTTAATTGTAACGTTCAGAGCCTGATACTGACGATGGAACACACAAATTGCGTCGCGATTCAATACATCGTCCTCCAGCCGAATTGTCTCCAAGGGTCTAGTGCTGCCTCGGGCACCATATGCTCGTTCTCCTGTGAGTCTTGATTTTCGAATCCGACGCAAAACTGACAGTTAATTGTAACGTTCAGAGCCTGTTAATGACGATGGAACACACAAATTGCGTCGCGATTCAATACATCGTCCTCCAGCCGACATGTCTCAGAGGTAGTATTGCTCCCTCGGGCACCGTATGGTCGTTCTCCTGTGAGTCTAGTTTTTCGAATCCGACGCAAAACTGACAGTGAATTGTAACGTTCAGAGCCTCTTGATGACGATGGAACACACTAAATTGCGTCGCGATTCAATACATCGTCCCACAGCCGACCTGTCCCCAAGGGTCTCTTGCTGCCTCGGGCACCTTATGGTCGTTCTCCTGTGAGTCTAGTTTTCAGAATACGACGCAAAACTGACAGTTAATTGTTACGTTCAGAGCCTGTTAATGACGATGGGACACACAAATTGCGTCGCGACTCAATACATCGTCCTCCAGCCGACTTGTCTCCAAGGGTCTAGTGCTGCCTCGGGCACCTTATGGTCGTTCTCCTGTGAGTCTAGATTTTCGAATCCGACGCAAAACTGACAGTTAATTGTAACGTTCAGAGCCTGATACTGACGATGGAACACACAAATTGCGTCGCGATTCAATACATCGTCCTCCAGCCGACTTGTCTCCAAGGGTCTAGTGCTGCCTCGGGCACCATATGCTCGTTCTCCTGTGAGCCTAGATTTTCGAATCCGACGCAAAACTGACAGTTAATTGTAACGTTCAAAGCCTGTTAATGACGATGGGACACACAAATTGCGTCGCGACTCAATACATCGTCCTCCAGCCGACTTGTCTCCAAGGGTCTAGTGCTGCCTCGGGCACCTTATGGTCGTTCTCCTGTGAGTCTAGATTTTCGAATCCGACGCAAAACTGACAATTAATTGTAACGTTCAGAGCCTGTTAATGACGATGGAACACACAAATTGCGTCGCGATTCAATACATCGTCCTCCAGCCGACTTGTCTCCAAGGGTCTAGTGCTGCCTCGGGCACCTTATGGTCGTTCATCGGTGAGTCTAGATTTTCGAATCCGACGCAAAACTGACTGTTAATTGTAAGGTTCAGAGCCCCTTAATGACGATGGAACACACAAATTGCGTCGCGATTCAATACATCGTCCTACAGCCGACTTGTCTCCAAGGGTCTATTGCTGCCTCGGGCACCTTATGGTCGTTCTCCTGTGAGTCTAGTTTTTCGAATGCGATGCAAAACTGACAGTTCATTGTAACGTTCAGAGCCTGTTAATGACGATGGGACACACAAATTGCGTCGCGACTCAATACATCGTCCTCCAGCCGACTTGTCTCCAAGGGCCTGGTGCTGCCTCGGGCACCTTATGGTCGTTCTCCTGTGAGTCTAGATTTTCGAATCCGACGCAAAACTGACAGTTAATTGTAACGTTCAGAGCCTGATACTGACGATGGAACACACAAATTGCGTCGCGATTCAATACATCGTCCTCCAGCCGACTTGTCTCCAAGGGTCTAGTGCTGCCTCGGGCACCATATGCTCGTTCTCCTGTGAGTCTAGATTTTCGAATCCGACGCAAAACTGACAGTTAATTGTAACGTTCAGAGCCTGTTAATGACGATGGAACACACAAATTGCGTCGCGATTCAATACATCGTCCTCCAGCCGACATGTCTCCGAGGTAGTATTGCTGCCTCGGGCACCTTATGGTCGTTCTCCTGTGAGTCTAGTTTTTCGAATGCGATGCAAAACTGACAGTTAATTGTAACGTTCAGAGCCTGTTAATGACGATGGGACACACAAATTGCGTCGCGACTCAATACATCGTCCTCCGGCCGACTTGTCTCGAAGGGTCTATTGCTGCCTCGGGCACCTTATGGTCGTTCTCCTGTGAGTCTAGTTTTTCGAATGCGATGAAAAACTGACAGTTAATTGTAACGTTCAGAGCCTCTTAATGACGATGGGACACACAAATTGCGTCGCGACTCAATACATCGTCCTCCAGCCGACTTGTCTCCAAGGGTCTAGTGCTGCCTCGGGCACCTTATGGTCGTTCTCCTGTGAGTCTAGATTTTCGAATCCGACGCAAAACTGAGAGTGAATTGTAACGTTCAGAGCCTCTTAATGACGATGGAACACACAAATTGCGTCGCGATTCAATACATCGTCCTCCAGGCGACTTGTCTCCAAGGGTCTATTGCTGCCTCGGGCACCTTTTGGTCGTTCTCCTATGAGTCTAGTTTTTCGAATCCGACGCAAAACTGACAGTTAATTGTAACGTTCAGAGCCTCTTAATGACGATGGAACACACAAATTGCGTCGCGATTCAATACATCGTCCTACAGCCGACTTGTCTCCAAGGGTCTAGTGCTGCCTCGGGCACCATATGCTCGTTCTCCTGTGAGTCTAGATTTTCGAATCCGACGCAAAACTGACAGTGAATTGTAACGTTCAGAGCCTGTTAATGACGATGGGACACACAAATTGCGTCGCGAATCAATACATCGTCCTCCAGCCGACTTGTCTCCAAGGGTCTAGTGCTGCCTCGGGCACCTTATGGTCGTTCTCCTGTGAGTCTAGATTTTCGAATCCGACGCAAAACTGACAGTTAATTGTAACGTTCAGAGCCTCTTAATGACGATGGAACACACAAATTGCGTCGCGATTCAATACATCGTCCTACAGCCGACTTGTCTCCAAGGGTCTAGTGCTGCCTCGGGCACCTTATGGTCGTTCTCCTGTGAGTCTAGATTTTCGAATCCGACGCAAAACTGACAGTTAATTGTAACGTTCAGAGCCTCTTAGTGACGATGGAACACACAAATTGCGTCGCGATTCAATACATCGTCCTACAGCCGACTTGTCTCCAAGGGTCTAGTGCTGCCTCGGGCACCATATGCTCGTTCTCCTGTGAGTCTAGATTTTCGAATCCGACGCAAAACTGACAGTGAATTGTAACGTTCAGAGCCTCTTGATGACGATGGAACACACAAATTGCGTCACGATTCAATACATCGTCCCACAGCCGACCTGTCTCCAAGGGTCTCTTGCTGCCTCGGGCACCTTATGGTCGTTCTCCTGTGAGCCTAGTTTTCAGAATACGACGCAAAACTGACAGTTAATTGTAACGTTCAGAGCCTGTTAATGACGATGGGACACACAAATTGCGTCGCGACTCAATACATCGTCCTCCAGCCGACTTGTCTCCAAGGGTCTAGTGCTGCCTCGGGCACCTTATGGTCGTTCTCCTGTGAGTCTAGATTTTCGAATCCGACGCAAAACTGACAGTTAATTGTAACGTTCAGAGCCTCTTAATGACGATGGAACACACAAATTGCGTCGCGATTCAATACATCGTCCTACAGCCGACTTGTCTCCAAGGGTCTAGTGCTGCCTCGGGCACCATATGCTCGTTCTCCTGTGAGTCTAGATTTTCGAATCCGACGCAAAACTGACAGTGAATTGTAACGTTCAGAGCCTCTTGATGACGATGGAACACACAAATTGCGTCGCGATTCAATACATCGTCCCACAGCCGACCTGTCTCCAAGGGTCTCTTGCTGCCTCGGGCACCTTATGGTCGTTCTCCTGTGAGTCTAGTTTTCAGAATACGACGCAAAACTGACAGTTAATTGTAACGTTCAGAGCCTGTTAATGACGATGGGACACACAAATTGCGTCGCGACTCAATACATCGTCCTCCAGCCGACTTGTCTCCAAGGGTCTAGTGCTGCCTCGGGAACCTTATGGTCGTTCTCCTGTGAGTCAAGATTTTCGAATCCGACGCAAAACTGACAGTTAATTGTACCGTTCAGAGCCTGATACTGACGATGGAACACACAAATTGCGTCGCGATTCAATACATCGTCCTCCAGCCGACTTGTCTCCAAGGGTCTAGTGCTGCCTCGGGCACCATATGCTCGTACTCCTGTGAGTCTAGATTTTCGAATCCGACGCTAAACTGACAGTTAATTGTAACGTTCAGAGCCTGTTAATGACGATGGGACACACAAATTGCGTCGCGACTCAATACATCGTCCTCCAGCCGACTTGTCTCCAAGGGTCTTGTGCTGCCTCGGGCACCTTATGGTCGTTCTCCTGTGAGTCTAGATTTTCGAATCCGACGCAAAACTGACAATTATTTGTAACGTTCAGAGCCTGTTAATGACGATGGAGCACACAAATTGCGTCGCGATTCAATACATCGTCCTCCAGCCGACTTGTCTCCAAGGGTCTAGTGCTGCCTCGGGCACCTTATGGTCGTTCATCGGTGAGTCTAGATTTTCGAATCCGACGCAAAACTGACAGTTAATTGTAAGGTTCAGAGCCTCTTAATGACGATGGAACACACAAATTGCGTCGCGATTCAATACATCGTCCTACAGCCGACTTGTCTCCAAGGGTCTATTGCTGCCTCGGGCACCTTATGGTCGTTCTCTTGTGAGTCTAGTTTTTCGAATGCGATGCAAAACTGACAGTTAATTGTAACGTTCAGAGCCTGTTAATGACGATGGAACACACAAATTGCGTCGCGACTCAATACATCGTCCTCCAGCCGACTTGTCTCCAAGGGTCTAGTGCTGCCTCGGGCACCATATGCTCGTTCTCCTGTGAGTCTAGATTTTCGAATGCGATGCAAAACTGACAGTTAATTGTAACGTTCAGAGCCTCTTAATGACGATGGAACACACAAATTGCGTCGCGATTCAATACATCGTCCTACAGCCGACTTGTCTCCAAGGGTCTAGTGCTGCCTCGGGCTCCATATGCTCGTTCTCCTGTGAGTCTAGATTTTCGAATGCGATGCAAAACTGACAGTTAATTGTAACGTTCAGAGCCTGTTAATGACGATGGGACACACAAATTGCGTCGCGACTCAATACATCGTCCTCCAGCCGACTTGTCTCCAAGGGTCTAGTGCTGACTCGGGCACCTTATGGTCGTTCTCCTGTGAGTCTAGATTTTCGAATACGACGCAAAACTGACAATTAATTGTAACGTTCAGAGCCTGTTAATGACGATGGAACACACAAATTGCGTCGCGATTCAATACATCGTCCTACAGCCGACTTGTCTCCAAGGGTCTAGTGCTGCCTCGGGCACCTTATCGTCGTTCTCCTGTGAGTCTAGATTTTTGAATCCGACGCAAAACTGACAGTTAATTGTAACGTTCTGAGCCTCTTAATGACGATTGAACACACAAATTGCGTCGCGATTCAATACATCGTCCTACAGCCGACTTGTCTCCAAGGGTCTAGTGCTGCCTCGGGCATCATATGCTCGTTCTCCTGTGAGTCTAGATTTTCGAATGCGATGCAAAACTGACAGTTAATTGTAACGTTCAGAGCCTCTTAATGACGATGGAACACACAAATTGCGTCGCGATTCAATACATCGTCCTCCAGCCGACTTGTCTCGAAGGGTCTATTGGTGCCTCGGGCACCTTATGGTCGTTCTCCTGTGAGCCTAGTTTTTCGAATACGACGCAAAACTGACAATTAATTGTAACGTTCAGATCACATGAATTATGGTCGCATTCGAAAAACTAGACTCACAGGAGAACGACCATAAGGTGCCCGAGGCAGCACTAGACCCTTAATGACGATGGAACACACAAATTGCGTCGCGATTCAATACATCGTCCTACAGCCGAATTGTCTCCAAGGGTCTAGTGCTGCCTCGGGCACCTTATCGTCGTTCTCCTATGAGTCTAGTTTTTCGAATCCGGCGCAAAACTGACAATTAATTGTAACGTTCAGAGCCTCTTAATGACGATGGAACACACAAATTGCGTCGCGATTCAATACATCGTCCTCCAGCCGACATGTCTCCGAGGTAGTATTGCTGCCTCGGGCACCTTATGGTCGTTCTCCTGTGAGTCTAGTTTTTCGAATGCGATGCAAAACTGACAGTTAATTTTAACGTTCAGAGCCTGTTAATGACGATGGGACACACAAATTGCGTCGCGACTCAATACATCGTCCTCCAGCCGACTTGTCTCGAGGGGTCTATTGCTGCCTCGGACACCTTATGGTCGTTCTCCTGTGAGTCTAGTTTTTCGAATGCGATGCAAAACTGACAGTTAATTGTAACGTTCAGAGCCTGTTAATGACGATGGGACACACAAATTGCGTCGCGACTCAATACATCGTCCTCCAGCCGACTTGTCTCCAAGGGTCTAGTGCTGCCTCGGGCACCTTATGGTCGTTCTCCTGTGAGTCTAGATTTTCGAATCCGACGCAAAACTGAGACTGAATTGTAACGTTCAGAGCCTCTTAATGACGATGGAACACACAAATTGCGTCGCGATTCAATACATCGTCCTCCAGCCGACTTGTCTCCAAGGGTCTATTGCTGCCTCGGGCACCTTTTGGTCGTTCTCCTATGAGTCTAGGTTTTCGAATCCGACGCAAAACTGACAGTTAATTGTAACGTTCAGAGCCTCTTAATGACGATGGAACACACAAATTGCGTCGCGATTCAATACATCGTCCTACAGCCGACTTGTATCCAAGGGCCTAGTGCTGCCTCGGGCACCATATGCTCGTTCTCCTGTGAGTCTAGATTTTCGAATCCGACGCAAACCTGACAGTGAATTGTAACGTTCAGAGCCTGTTAATGACGATGGGACACACAAATTGCGTCGCGACTCAATACATCGTCCTCCAGCCGACTTGTCTCCAAGGGTCTAGTGCTGCCTCGGGCACCATATGCTCGTTCTCCTGTGAGTCTAGATTTTCGAATACGACGCAAAACTGACAATTAATTGTAACGTTCAGATCACATGAATTATGGTCGCATTCGAAAAACTAGACTCACAGGAGAACGACCATAAGGTGCCCGAGGCAGCACTAGACCCTTAATGACGATGGAACACACAAATTGCGTCGCGATTCAATACATCGTCCTACAGTCGAATTGTCTCCAAGGGTCTAGTGCTGCCTCGGGCACCTTATCGTCGTTCTCCTATGAGTCTAGTTTTTCGAATCCGGCGCAAAACTGACAATTAATTGTAACGTTCAGAGCCTCTTAATGACGATGGAACACACAAATTGCGTCGCGATTCAATACATCGTCCTCCAGCCGACATGTCTCCGAGGTAGTATTGCTGCCTCGGCACCTTATGGTCGTTCTCCTGTGAGTCTAGTTTTTCGAATGCGATGCAAAACTGACAGTTAATTTTAACGTTCAGAGCCTGTTAATGACGATGGGACACACAAATTGCGTCGCGACTCAATACATCGTCCTCCAGCCGACTTGTCTCGAGGGGTCTATTGCTGCCTCGGACACCTTATGGTCGTTCTCCTGTGAGTCTAGTTTTTCGAATGCGATGCAAAACTGACAGTTAATTGTAACGTTCAGAGCCTGTTAATGACGATGGGACACACAAATTCCGTCGCGACTCAATACATCGTCCTCCAGCCGACTTGTCTCCAAGGGTCTAGTGCTGCCTCGGGCACCTTATGGTCGTTCTCCTGTGAGTCTAGATTTTCGAATCCGACGCAAAACTGAGAGTGAATTGTAACGTTCGGAGCCTCTTAATGACGATGGAACACACAAATTGCGTCGCGATTCAATACATCGTCCTCCAGCCGACTTGTCTCCAAGGGTCTATTGCTGCCTCGGGCACCTTTTGGTCGTTCTCCTATGAGTCTAGTTTTTCGAATCCGACGCAAAACTGACAGTTAATTGTAACGTTCAGAGCCTCTTAATGACGATGGAACACACAAATTGCGTCGCGATTCAATACATCGTCCTACAGCCGACTTGTATCCAAGGGCCTAGTGCTGCCTCGGGCACCATATGCTCGTTCTCCTGTGAGTCTAGATTTTCGAATCCGACGCAAACCTGACAGTGAATTGTAACGTTCAGAGCCTGTTAATGACGATGGGACACACAAATTGCGTCGCGACTCAATACATCGTCCTCCAGCCGACTTGTCTCCAAGGGTCTAGTTCTGCCTCGGGCACCTTATGGTCGTTCTCCTGTGAGTCTAGATTTTCGATTCCGACGCAAAACTGACAGTTAATTCTAACGTTCAGAGCCTCTTAATGACGATGGAACACACAAATTGCGTCGTGATTCAATACATCGTCCTACAGCCGACTTGTCTCCAAGGGTCTAGTGCTGCCTCGGGCACCATATGCTCGTTCTCCTGTGAGTCTAGATTTTCGAATCCGACGCAAAACTGGCAGTTAATTGTAACGTTCAGAGCCTCTTGATGACGATGGAACACACAAATTGCGTCGCGATTCAATACATCGTCCCACAGCCGACCTGTCTCCAAGGGTCTCTTGCTGCCTCGGGCACCTTATGGTCGTTCTCCTGTGAGTCTAGTTTTCAGAATACGACGCAAAACTGACAGTTAATTGTAACGTTCAGAGCCTGTTAATGACGATGGGACACACAAATTGCGTCGCGACTCAATACATCGTCCTCCAGCCAACTTGTCTCCAAGGGTCTAGTGCTGCCTCGGGCACCTTATGGTCGTTCTCCTGTGAGTCTAGATTTTCGAATCCGACGCAAAACTGACAGTTAATTGTAACGTTCAGAGCCTCTTAGTGACGATGGAACACACAAATTGCGTCGCGATTCAATACATCGTCCTCCAGCCGACTTGTCTCCAAGGGTCTAGTGCTGCCTCGGGCACCATATGCTCGTTCTCCTGTGGGTCTAGATTTTCGAATCCGACGCAAAACTGACAGTTAATTGTAACGTTCAGAGCCTGTTAATGACGATGGGACACACAAATTGCGTCGCGACTCAATACTTCGTCCTCCAGCCGACTTGTCTCCAAGGGTCTAGTGCTGCCTCGGGCACCTTATGGTCGTTCTCCTGTGAGTCTAGATTTTCGAATCCGACGCAAAACTGAGAGTGAATTGTAACGTTCAGAGCCTCTTAATGACGATGGAGCACACAAATTGCGTCGCGATTCAATACATCGTCCTACAGCCGACTTGTCTCCAAGGGTCTAGTGCTGCCTCGGGCACCATATGCTCGTTCTCCTGTGAGTCTAGATTTTCGAATCCGACGCAAAACTGACAGTGAATTGTAACGTTCAGAGCCTGTTAATGACGATGGGACACACAAATTGCGTCGCGATTCAATACATCGTCCTACAGCCGACTTGTCTCCAAGGGTCTAGTGCTGCCTCGGGCACCATATGCTCGTTCTCCTGTGAGTCTCGATTTTCGAATCCGGCGCAAAACTGACAGTTAATTGTAACGTTCAGAGCCTGTTAATGACAATGGGACACACAAATTGCGTCGCGACTCAATACATCGTCCTCCAGCCGACTTGTCTCCAAGGGTCTAGTGCTGCCTCGGGCACCTTATGGTCGTTCTCCTGTGAGTCTAGTTTTTCGAATGCGATGCAAAACTGACAGTTAATTGTAAGGTTCAGAGCCTGTTAATGACGATGGGACACACAAATTGCGTCGCGTCTCAATACATCGTCCTACAGCCGACTTGTCTCCAAGGGTCTAGTGCTGCCTCGGGCACCTTATCGTCGTTCTCCTGTGAGTCTAGTTTTCAGAATACGACGCAAAACTGACAGTTAATTGTAACGTTCAGAGCCTCTTAATGACGATGGAACACACAAATTGCGTCGCGATTCAATACATCGTCCTACAGCCGACTTGTCTCCAAGGGTCTAGTGCTGCTCCGGCCACCTTTTGGTCGTTCTCCTATGAGTCTAGTTTTTCGAATCCGACGTAAAACTGACACTTAATTGTAACGTTCAGAGCCTCTTAATGACGATGGAACACACAAATTGCGTCGCGATTCAATACATCGTCCTCCAGCCGACTTGTCTCCAAGGGTCTAGTGCTGCCTCGGGCACCTTATGGTCGTTCTCCTGTGAGTCTAGTTTTTCGAATGCGATGCAAAACTGACAGTTAATTGTAACGTTCAGAGCCTGTTAATGACGATGGGACACACAAATTGCGTCGCGACTCAATACATCGTCCTCCAGCCGACTTGTCTCCAAGGGTCTAGTGCTGCCTCGGGCACCTTATGGTCGTTCTCCTGTGAGTCTAGATTTTCGAATCCGACGCAAAACTGACAGTTAATTGTAACGTTCAGAGCCTCTTAATGACGATGAAACACACAAATTGCGTCGCGATTCAATACATCGTCCTACAGCCGACTTGTCACCAAGGGTCTAGTGCTGCCTCGGGCACCATATGCTCGTTCTCCTGTGAGTCTAGATTTTCGAATCCGACACAAAACTGACAGTGAATTGTAACGTTGAGAGCCTCTTGATGACGATGGAACACACAAATTGCGTCGCGATTCAATACATCGTCCCACAGCCGACCTGTTTCCAAGGGTCTCTTGCTGCCTCGGGCACCTTATGGTCGTTCTCCTGTGAGTCTAGTTTTCAGAATACGACGCAAAACTGACAGTTAATTGTAACGTTCAGAGCCTGTTAATGACGATGGGACACACAAATTGCGTCGCGACTCAATACATCGTCCTCCAGCCGACTTGTCTCCAAGGGTCTAGTGCTGCCTCGGGCACCATATGCTCGTTCTCCTGTGAGTCTAGAATTTCGAATACGACGCAAAACTGACAATTAATTGTAACGTTCAGATCACATGAATTATGGTCGCATTCGAAAAACTAGACTCACAGGAGAACGACCATAAGGTGCCCGAGGCAGCACTAGACCCTTAATGACGATGGAACACACAAATTGCGTCGCGACTCAATACATCGTCCTCCAGCCGACTTGTCTCGAGGGGTCTATTGCTGCCTCGGACACCTTATGGTCGTTCTCCTGTGAGTCTAGTTTTTCGAATGCGATGCAAAACTGACAGTTAATTGTAACGTTCAGAGCCTGTTAATGACGATGGGACACACAAATTCCGTCGCGACTCAATACATCGTCCTCCAGCCGACTTGTCTCCAAGGGTCTAGTGCTGCCTCGGGCACCATATGGTCGTTCTCCTGTGAGTCTAGATTTTCGAATCCGACGCAAAACTGAGAGTGAATTGTAACGTTCGGAGCCTCTTAATGACGATGGAACACACAAATTGCGTCGCGATTCAATACATCGTCCTCCAGCCGACTTGTCTCCAAGGGTCTATTGCTGCCTCGGGCACCTTTTGGTCGTTCTCCTATGAGTCTAGTTTTTCGAATCCGACGCAAAACTGACAGTTAATTGTAACGTTCAGAGCCTCTTAATGACGATGGAACACACAAATTGCGTCGCGATTCAATACATCGTCCTACAGCCGACTTGTATCCAAGGGCCTAGTGCTGCCTCGGGCACCATATGCTCGTTCTCCTGTGAGTCTAGATTTTCGAATCCGACGCAAACCTGACAGTGAATTGTAACGTTCAGAGCCTGTTAATGACGATGGGACACACAAATTGCGTCGCGACTCAATACATCGTCCTCCAGCCGACTTGTCTCCAAGGGTCTAGTTCTGCCTCGGGCACCTTATGGTCGTTCTCCTGTGAGTCTAGATTTTCGAATCCGACGCAAAACTGACAGTTAATTCTAACGTTCAGAGCCTCTTAATGACGATGGAACACACAAATTGCGTCGTGATTCAATACATCGTCCTACAGCCGACTTGTCTCCAAGGGTCTAGTGCTGCCTCGGGCACCATATGCTCGTTCTCCTGTGAGTCTAGATTTTCGAATCCGACGCAAAACTGGCAGTTAATTGTAACGTTCAGAACCTCTTGATGACGATGGAACACACAAATTGCGTCGCGATTCAATACATCGTCCCACAGCCGACCTGTCTCCAAGGGTCTCTTGCTGCCTCGGGCACCTTATGGTCGTTCTCCTGTGAGTCTAGTTTTCAGAATACGACGCAAAACTGACAGTTAATTGTAACGTTCAGAGCCTGTTAATGACGATGGGACACACAAATTGCGTCGCGACTCAATACATCGTCCTCCAGCCAACTTGTCTCCAAGGGTCTAGTGCTGCCTCGGGCACCTTATGGTCGTTCTCCTGTGAGTCTAGATTTTCGAATCCGACGCAAAACTGACAGTTAATTGTAACGTTCAGAGCCTGATACTGACGATGGAACACACAAATTGCGTCGCGATTCAATACATCGTCCTCCAGCCGACTTGTCTCCAAGGGTCTAGTGCTGCCTCGGGCACCATATGCTCGTTCTCCTGTGGGTCTAGATTTTCGAATCCGACGCAAAACTGACAGTTAATTGTAACGTTCAGAGCCTGTTAATGACGATGGGACACACAAATTGCGTCGCGACTCAATACTTCGTCCTCCAGCCGACTTGTCTCCAAGGGTCTAGTGCTGCCTCGGGCACCTTATGGTCGTTCTCCTGTGAGTCTAGATTTTCGAATCCGACGCAAAACTGAGAGTGAATTGTAACGTTCAGAGCCTCTTAATGACGATGGAGCACACAAATTGCGTCGCGATTCAATACATCGTCCTACAGCCGACTTGTCTCCAAGGGTCTAGTGCTGCCTCGGGCACCATATGCTCGTTCTCCTGTGAGTCTAGATTTTCGAATCCGACGCAAAACTGACAGTGAATTGTAACGTTCAGAGCCTGTTAATGACGATGGGACACACAAATTGCGTCGCGATTCAATACATCGTCCTACAGCCGACTTGTCTCCAAGGGTCTAGTGCTGCCTCGGGCACCATGTGCTCGTTCTCCTGTGAGTCTCGATTTTCGAATCCGGCGCAAAACTGACAGTTAATTGTAACGTTCAGAGCCTGTTAATGACGATGGGACACACAAATTGCGTCGCGACTCAATACATCGTCCTCCAGCCGACTTGTCTCCAAGGGTCTAGTGCTGCCTCGGGCACCTTATGGTCGTTCTCCTGTGAGTCTAGTTTTTCGAATGCGATGCAAAACTGACAGTTAATTGTAAGGTTCAGAGCCTGTTAATGACGATGGGACACACAAATTGCGTCGCGTCTCAATACATCGTCCTACAGCCGACTTGTCTCCAAGGGTCTAGTGCTGCCTCGGGCACCTTATCGTCGTTCTCCTGTGAGTCTAGTTTTCAGAATACGACGCAAAACTGACAGTTAATTGTAACGTTCAGAGCCTCTTAATGACGATGGAACACACAAATTGCGTCGCGATTCAATACATCGTCCTACAGCCGACTTGTCTCCAAGGGTCTAGTGCTGCTCCGGCCACCTTTTGGTCGTTCTCCTATGAGTCTAGTTTTTCGAATCCGACGTAAAACTGACACTTAATTGTAACGTTCAGAGCCTCTTAATGACGATGGAACACACAAATTGCGTCGCGATTCAATACATCGTCCTCCAGCCGACTTGTCTCCAAGGGTCTAGTGCTGCCTCGGGCACCTTATGGTCGTTCTCCTGTGAGTCTAGTTTTTCGAATGCGATGCAAAACTGACAGTTAATTGTAACGTTCAGAGCCTGTTAATGACGATGGGACACAAATTGCGTCGCGACTCAATACATCGTGCTCCAGCCGACTTGTCTCCAAGGGTCTAGTGCTGCCTCGGGCACCTTATGGTCGTTCTCCTGTGAGTCTAGATTTTCGAATCCGACGCAAAACTGACAGTTAATTGTAACGTTCAGAGCCTCTTAATGACGATGAAACACACAAATTGCGTCGCGATTCAATACATCGTCCTACAGCCGACTTGTCACCAAGGGTCTAGTGCTGCCTCGGGCACCATATGCTCGTTCTCCTGTGAGTCTAGATTTTCGAATCCGACACAAAACTGACAGTGAATTGTAACGTTGAGAGCCTCTTGATGACGATGGAACACACAAATTGCGTCGCGATTCAATACATCGTCCCACAGCCGACCTGTTTCCAAGGGTCTCTTGCTGCCTCGGGCACCTTATGGTCGTTCTCCTGTGAGTCTAGTTTTCAGAATACGACGCAAAACTGACAGTTAATTGTAACGTTCAGAGCCTCTTAATGACGATGCAACACACAAATTGCGTCGCGATTCAATACATCGTCCTACAGCCGACTTGTCTCCAAGGGTCTAGTGCTGCCTCGGGCACCATATGCTCGTTCTCCTGTGAGTCTAGATTTTCGAATCCGACGCAAAACTGACAGTGAATTGTAACGTTCAGAGCCTCTTGATGACGATGGAACACACAAATTGCGTCGCGATTCAATACATCGTCCCACAGCCGACCTGTCTCCAAGGGTCTCTTGCTGCCTCGGGCACCATATGGTCGTTCTCCTGTGGGTCTAGTTTTCAGAATACGACGCAAAACTGACAGTTAATTGTAACGTTCAGAGCCTGTTAATGACGATGGGACACACAAATTGCGTCGCGACTCAATACATCGTCCTACAGCCGACTTGTCTCCAAGGGTCTAGTGCTGCCTCGGGCACCTTATGGTCGTTCTCCTGTGAGTCTAGATTTTCGAATCCGACGCAAAACTGACAGTTAATTGTAACGTTCAGAGCCTGATACTGACGATGGAACACACAAATTGCGTCGCGATTCAATACATCGTCCTCCAGCCGACTTGTCTCCAAGGGTCTAGTGCTGCCTCGGGCACCATATGCTCGTTCTCCTGTGGGTCTAGATTTTCGAATCCGACGCAAAACTGACAGTTAATTGTAACGTTCTGAGCCTGTTAATGACGATGGGACACACAAATTGCGTCGCGACTCAATACATCGTCCTCCAGCCGACTTGTCTCCAAGGGTCTAGTGCTGCCTCGGGCACCTTATTGTCGTTCTCCTGTGAGTCTAGATTTTCGAATCCGATGCAAAACTGACAGTTAATTGTAACGTTCAGAGCCTCTTAATGACGATGGAACACACAAATTGCATCGCGATTCAATACATCGTCCTACAGCCGACTTGTCTCCAAGGGTCTAGTGCTGCCTCGGGCACCATATGCTCGTTCTCCTGTGAGTCTAGATTTTCGAATCCGACGCAAAACTGACAGTGAATTGTAACGTTCAGAGCCTCTTGATGACGATGGAACACACAAATTGCGTCGCGATTCAATACATCGTCCCACAGCCGACCTGTCTCCAAGGGTCTCTTGCTGCCTCGGGCACCTTATGGTCGTTCTCCTGTGAGTCTAGTTTTCAGAATACGACGCAAAACTGACAGTTAATTGTAACGTTCAGAGCCTGTTAATGACGATGGGACACACAAATTGCGTCGCGACTCAATACATCGTCCTCCAGCCGACTTGTCTCCAAGGGTCTAGTGCTGCCTCGGGCACCTTATGGTCGTTCTCCTATGAGTCTAGTTTTTCGAATGCGATGCAAAACTGACAGTTAATTGTAAGGTTCAGAGCCTGTTAATGACGATGGGACACACAAATTGCGTCGCGTCTCAATACATCGTCCTACAGCCGACTTGTCTCCAAGGGTCTAGTGCTGCCTCGGGCACCTTATCGTCGTTCTCCTGTGAGTCTAGTTTTCAGAATACGACGCAAAACTGACAGTTAATTGTAACGTTCAGAGCCTCTTAATGACGATGGAACACACAAATTGCGTCGCGATTCAATACATCGTCCTACAGCCGACTTGTCTCCAAGGGTCTATTGCTGCCTCGGGCACCTTATGGTCGTTCATCTGTGAGTCTAGATTTTCGAATCCGACGCAAAACTGACAGTGAATTGTAACGTTCAGAGCCTCTTGATGACGATGGAACACACAAATTGCGTCGCGATTCAATACATCGTCCTCCAGCCGACTTGTCTCCAAGGGTCTATTGCTGCCTCGGGCACCTTATGGTCGTTCTCCTGTGAGTCTAGTTTTTCGAATGCGATGCAAAACTGACAGTTAATTGTAACGTTCAGAGCCTCTTAATGACGATGGAACACACAAATTGCGTCGCGATTCAATACATCGTCCTACAGCCGACTTGTCTCGAAGGGTCTATTGCTGCCTCGGGCACCTTATGGTCGTTCTCCTGTGAGTCTAGTTTTTCGAATGCGATGCAAAACTGACAGTTAATTGTAACGTTCAGAGCCTGTTAATGACGATTGGACACACAAATTGCGTCGCGACTCAATACATCGTCCTCCAGCCGACTTGTCTCCAAGGGTCTAGTGCTGCCTCGGGCACCTTATGGTCGTTCTCCTGTGAGTCTAGTTTTTCGAATGCGACGCAAAACTGACACTTAATTGTAACGTTCTTAATGACGAGCATAGACATGAATTGCGTATTCTGAAAACTAGACTCACAGGAGAACGAGCATATGGTGCCCGAGGCAGCACTAGACCCTTGGAGACAAGTCGGCTGGAGGACGATGTATTGAGTCGCGACGCAATTTGTGTGTCCCATCGTCATTAACAGGCTCTGAACGTTACAATTCACTGTCAGTTTTGCGTCGGATTCGAAAAACTAGACTCATAGGAGAACGACCAAGAGGTGCCAGGAGCAGCAATACTACCTCGGAGACATGTCGGCTGGAGGACGATGTATTGAATCGCGACGCAATTTGTGTGTTCCATCGTCATCAAGAGGCTCTGAACGTTACAATTAACTGTCAGTTTTGCGTCGGATTCGAAAATCTAGACTCACAGGAGAACGAGCATATGGTGCCCGAGGCAGCACTAGACCCTTGGAGACAAGTCGGCTGTAGGACGATGTATTGAATCGCGACGCAATTTGTGTGTCCCATCGTCATTAACAGGCTCTGAACGTTACAATTAACTGTCAGTTTTGCGTCGTATTCTGAAAACTAGACTCACAGGAGAACGACCATAAGGTGCCCGAGGCAGCAAGAGACCCTTGGAGACAGGTCGGCTGTAGGACGATGTATTGAATCGCGACGCAATTTGTGTGTCCCATCGTCATTAACAGGCTCTGAACGTTACAATTCACTGTCAGTTTTGCGTCGGATTCGAAAATCTAGACTCACAGGAGAACGACCATAAGGTGCCCGAGGCAGCACTAGACCCTTGGAGACAAGTCGGCTGGAGGACGATGTATTGAGTCGCGACGCAATTTGTGTGTCCCATCGTCATTAACAGGCTCTGAACGTTACAATTCACTGTCAGTTTTGCGTCGGATTCGAAAATCTAGACTCACAGGAGAACGACCATAAGGTGCCCGAGGCAGCACTAGACCCTTGGAGACAAGTCGGCTGGAGGACGATGTATTGAGTCGCGACGCAATTTATGTGTCCCATCGTCATTAACAGGCTCTGAACGTTACAATTAACTGTCAGTTTTGCATCGCATTCGAAAAACTAGACTCACAGGAGAACGACCATGTTGTGTCGATTCCCTAAGGTCTCGACACAATGAGTGGCTAGGTGCACGCGAAACTAACGCAGACGGGCGTAAATTCTGAAACAGGAGACTGGATGAAAAACTATAAAGAAAAGAATAGAGATTTTAATATACTTAACTTTAATGTAGTCTTGTTCTTGTTGAAATACATCTCTTGCATAGTAGTAAGCAATTAGCAATGATACACATGGCGCCTTGCTAGGTAGTAGCGATGGACTAGCTGAAGGCTATTTAATCTGTCTCTCGGCAAATGAGAGGAAGACGTGATACGTCTTGTCGCAAGCTATGTCGTCCGTACAACTGGGGCGAGGTCATGTCCGTGTCTTGTGACCTGCCCTGTGGTGGCGCTACGTTTGCGAATACACAGTGGCGACACGCGGGTCCGACATGTACTACAGGACCGCGGCCGATTTAAGTTACCACCTAGCAAGTGTGGTGTCTAGCGGTGACACCACAGACCATAAGGTGCCCGAGGCAGCAATAGACCCTTGGAGACAAGTCGGCTGGAGGACGATGTATTGAATCGCGACGCAATTTGTGTGTTCCATCGTCATTAAGAGGCTCTGAACCTTACAATTAACTGTCAGTTTTGCGTCGGATTCGAAAATCTAGACTCACAGATGAACGACTATAAGGTGCCCGAGGCAGCAATAGACCCTTCGAGACAAGTCGGCTGGAGGACGATGTATTGAATCGCGACGCAATTTGTGTGTTCCATCGTCATCAAGAGGCTCTGAACGTTACAATTCACTCTCAGTTTTGCGTCGGATTCGAAAATCTAGACTCACAGGAGAACGAGCATATGGTGCCCGAGGCAGCACTAGACCCTTGGAGACAAGTCGGCTGGAGGACGATGTATTGAATCGCGACGCAATTTGTGTGTTCCATCGTCATTAACAGGCTCTGAACGTTACAATTCACTGTCAGTTTTGCATCGCATTCGAAAAACTAGACTCACAGGAGAACGACCATAAGGTGCCCGAGGCAGCAATAGACCCTTGGAGACAAGTCGGCTGGAGGACGATGTATTGAGACGCGACGCAATTTGTGTGTCCCATCGTCATTAACAGGCTCTGAACGTTACAATTAACTGACAGTTTTGCGTCGGATTCGAAAATCTAGACTCACAGGAGAACGACCATAAGGTGCCCGAGGCAGCAATAGACCCTTGGAGACAAGTCGGCTGGAGGACGATGTATTGATTCGCGACGCAATTTGTGTGTTCCATCGTCATTAAGAGGCTCTGAACGTTACAATTAACCGTCAGTTTTGCGTCGTATTCTGAAAACTAGACTCACAGGAGAACGACCATAAGGTGCCCGAGGCAGCAATAGACCCTTGGAGACAAGTCGGCTGGAGGACGATGTATTGAATCGCGACGCAATTTGTGTGTTCCATCGTCATTAAGAGGCTCTGAACCTTACAATTGACTGTCAGTTTTGCGTCGGATTCGAAAATCTAGACTCACAGATGAACGACCATAAGGTGCCCGAGGCAGCAATAGACCCTTCGAGACAAGTCGGCTGGAGGACGATGTATTGAATCGCGACGCAATTTGTGTGTTCCATCGTCATCAAGAGGCTCTGAACGTTACAATTCACTCTCAGTTTTGCGTCGGATTCGAAAATCTAGACTCACAGGAGAACGAGCATATGGTGCCCGAGGCAGCACTAGACCCTTGGAGACAAGTCGGCTGGAGGACGATGTATTGAATCGCGACGCAATTTGTGTGTTCCATCGTCATTAACAGGCTCTGAACGTTACAATTCACTGTCAGTTTTGCATCGCATTCGAAAAACTAGACTCACAGGAGAACGACCATAAGGTGCCCGAGGCAGCAATAGACCCTTGGAGACAAGTCGGCTGGAGGACGATGTATTGAGACGCGACGCAATTTGTGTGTCCCATCGTCATTAACAGGCTCTGAACGTTACAATTAACTGTCAGTTTTGCGTCGGATTCGAAAATCTAGACTCACAGGAGAACGACCATAAGGTGCCCGAGGCAGCAATAGACCCTTGGAGACAAGTCGGCTGGAGGACGATGTATTGATTCGCGACGCAATTTGTGTGTTCCATCGTCATTAAGAGGCTCTGAACGTTACAATTAATTGTCAGTTTTGCGCCGGATTCGAAAAACTAGACTCATAGGAGAACGACCATAAGAGGCCCGAGGCACCAATAGACCCTTCGAGACAAGTCGGCTGGAGGACGATGTATTGAATCGCGACGCAATTTGTGTGTCCCATCGTCATTAACAGGCTCTGAACGTTACAATTAACTGTCAGTTTTGCGTCGTATTCTGAAAACTAGACTCACAGGAGAACGACCATAAGGTGCCCGAGGCAGCAAGAGACCCTTGGAGACAGGTCGGCTGTGGGACGATGTATTGAATCGCGACGCAATTTGTGTGTTCCATCGTCATCAAGAGGCTCTGAACGTTACAATTCACTGTCAGTTTTGCGTCGAATTCGAAAATCTAGACTCACAGGAGAACGAGCATATGGTGCCCGAGGCAGCACTAGACCCTTGGAGACAAGTCGGCTGTAGGACGATGTATTGAATCGCGACGCAATTTGTGTGTTCCATCGTCATTAAGAGGCTCTGAACGTTACAATTAACTGTCAGTTTTGCATCGCATTCGAAAATCTAGACTCACAGGAGAACGAGCATATGGTGCCCGAGGCAGCACTAGACCCTTGGAGACAAGTCGGCTGTAGGACGATGTATTGAATCGCGACGCTATTTGTGTGTCCCATCGTCATTAACAGGCTCTGAACGTTACAATTCACTGTCAGTTTTGCGTCGGATTCGAAAATCTAGACTCACAGGAGAACGAGCATATGGTGCCCGAGGCAGCACTAGACCCTTGGAGACAAGTCGGCTGTAGGACGATGTATTGAATCGCGACGCAATTTGTGTGTCCCATCGTCATTAACAGGCTCTGAACGTTACAATTAACTGTCAGTTTTGCGTCGTATTCTGAAAACTAAACTCACAGGAGAACGACCATAGGTGCCCGAGGCAGCAAGAGACCCTTGGAGACAGGTCGGCTGTAGGACGATGTATTGAATCGCGACGCAATTTGTGTGTCCCATCGTCATTAACAGGCTCTGAACGTTACAATTCACTGTCAGTTTTGCGTCGGATTCGAAAATCTAGACTCACAGGAGAACGACCATAAGGTGCCCGAGGCAGCACTAGACCCTTGGAGACAAGTCGGCTGGAGGACGATGTATTGAGTCGCGACGCAATTTGTGTGTCCCATCGTCATTAACAGGCTCTGAACGTTACAATTCACTGTCAGTTTTGCGTCGGATTCGAAAATCTAGACTCACAGGAGAACGACCATAAGGTGCCCGAGGCAGCACTAGACCCTTGGAGACAAGTCGGCTGGAGGACGATGTATTGAGTCGCGACGCTATTTGTGTGTCCCATCGTCATTAACAGGCTCTGAACGTTACAATTAACTGTCAGTTTTGCGTCGGATTCGAAAAACTAGACTCACAGGAGAACGACCATAAGGTGCCCGAGGCAGCAATAGACCCTTGGAGACAAGTCGGCTGGAGAACGATGTATTGAATCGCGACGCAATTTGTGTGTTCCATCGTCATTAAGAGGCTCTGAACCTTACAATTAACTGTCAGTTTTGCGTCGGATTCGAAAATCTAGACTCACAGATGAACGACCATAAGGTGCCCGAGGCAGCAATAGACCCTTCGAGACAAGTCGGCTGGAGGACGATGTATTGAATCGCGACGCAATTTGTGTGTTCCATCGTCATTAACAGGCTCTGAACGTTACAATTCACTGTCAGTTTTGCATCGCATTCGAAAAACTAGACTCACAGGAGAACGACCATAAGGTGCCCGAGGCAGCAAGAGACCCTTGGAGACAGGTCGGTTGTGGGACGATGTATTGAATCGCGACGCAATTTGTGTGTTCCATAGTCATCAAGAGGCTCTGAACGTTACAATTCACTGTCAGTTTTGCGTCGGATTCGAAAATCTAGACTCACAGGAGAACGAGCATATGGTGCCCGAGGCAGCACTAGACCCTTGGAGACAAGTCGGCTGTAGGACGATGTATTGAATCGCGACGCAATTTGTGTGTTCCATCGTCATTAAGAGGCTCTGAACGTTACAATTAACTGTCAGTTTTGCATCGCATTCGAAAATCTAGACTCACAGGAGAACGAACATATGGTGCCCGAGGCAGCACTAGACCCTTGGAGACAAGTCGGCTGTAGGACGATGTATTGAATCGCGACGCTATTTGTGTGTCCCATCGTCATTAACAGGCTCTGAACGTTACAATTCACTGTCAGTTTTGCGTCGGATTCGAAAATCTAGACTCACAGGAGAACGAGCATATGGTGCCCGAGGCAGCACTAGACCCTTGGAGACAAGTCGGCTGTAGGACGATGTATTGAATCGCGACGCAATTTGTGTGTTCCATCGTCATTAAGAGGCTCTGAACGTTGCAATTAACTGTCAGTTTTGCGTCGGATTCGAAAATCTAGACTCACAGGAGAACGACCATAAGGTGCCCGAGGCAGCACTAGACCCTTGGAGACAAGTCGGCTGGAGGACGATGTATTGAGTCGCGACGCAATTTGTGTGTCCCATCGTCATTAACAGGCTCTGAACGTTATAATTAACTGTCAGTTTTGCATCGCATTCGAAAAACTAGAGTCACAGGAGAACGACCATAAGGTGCCCGAGGCAGCAATAGACCCTTCGAGACAAGTCGGCTGGAGGACGATGTATTGAATCGCGATGCAATTTGTGTGTTCCATCGTCATTAAGAGGCTCTGAACGTTACAATTAATTGTCAGTTTTGCGCCGGATTCGAAAAACTATACTCATAGGAGAACGACCAAGAGGTGCCAGGAGCAGCAATACTACCTCGGAGACATGTCGGCTGGAGGACGATGTATCGAATCGCGACGCAATTTGTGTGTTCCATCGTCAGTATCAGGCTCTGAACGTTACAATTAACTGTCAGTTTTGCGTCGGATTCGAAAATCTAGACTCACAGGAGAACGACCATAAGGTGCCCGAGGCAGCACTAGACCCTTGGAGACAAGTCGGCTGGAGGACGATGTATTGAGTCGCGACGCAATTTGTGTGTCCCATCGTCATTAACAGGCTCTGAACGTTACAATTAACTGTCAGTTTTGCGTCGGATTCGAAAATCTAGACTCACAGGAGAACGACCATAAGGTGCCCGAGGCAGCACTAGACCCTTGGAAACAAGTCGGCTGGTGGACGATGTATTGAATCGCGACGCAATTTGTGTGTTCCATCGTCATTAAGAGGCTCTGAACGTTACAATTCACTGTCAGTTTTGCGTCGGATTCGAAAATCTAGACTCACAGGAGAACGAGCATATGGTGCCCGAGGCAGCACTAGACCCTTCGAGACAAGTCGGCTGTAGGACGATGTATTGAATCGCGACGCAATTTGTGTGTTCCATCGTCATTAACAGGCTCTGAACGTTACAATTCACTATCAGTTTTGCGTCGGATTCGAAAATCTAGACTCACAGGAGAACGACCATAAGGTGCACGAGACAGCAATGGACCCTTGGAGACAAGTCGGCTCGAGGACGATGTATTGAGTCGCGAAGCAATTTGTGTGTCCCATCGTCATTAACAGGCTCTGAACGTTACAATTAACTGTCAGTTTTGCGTCGTATTCTGAAAACTAGACTCACAGGAGAACGACCATAAGGTGCCCGAGGCAGCAAGAGACCCTTGGAGACAGGTCGGCTGTGGGACGATGTATTGAATCGCGACGCAATTTGTGTGTTCCATCGTCATTAAGAGGCTCTGAACGTTACAATTAACTGTCAGTTTTGCGTCGGATTCGAAAATCTAGACTCACAGGAGAACGACCATAAGGTGACCGAGGCAGCACTAGACCCTTGGAAACAAGTCGGCTGGTGGACGATGTATTGAAACGCGACGCAATTTGTGGGTTCCATCGTCATTAAGAGGCTCTGAACGTTACAATTCACTGTCAGTTTTGCGTCGGATTCGAAAATCTAGACTCACAGGAGAACGAGCATATGGTGCCCGAGGCAGCACTAGACCCTTGGAGACAAGTCGGCTGTAGGACGATGTATTGAATCGCGACGCAATTTGTGTGTTCCATCGTCATTAACAGGCTCTGAACGTTACCATTCACTGTCAGTTTTGCATCGCATTCGAAAAACTAGACTCACAGGAGAACGACCATAAGGTGCCCGAGGCAGCAATAGACCCTTGGAGACAAGTCGGCTGGAGGACGATGTATTGAGACGCGACGCAATTTGTGTGTCCCATCGTCATTAACAGGCTCTGAACGTTACAATTAACTGTCAGTTTTGCATCGCATTCGAAAATCTACACAGGAGAACGACCATAAGGTGCCCGAGGCAGCAATAGACCCTTGGAGACAAGTCGGCTGGAGGACGATGTATTGATTCGCGACGCAATTTGTGTGTTCCATCGTCATTATGAGGCTCTGAACGTTACAATTAATTGTCAGTTTTGCGCCGGATTCGAAAAACTAGACTCATAGGAGAACGACCATAAGAGGCCCGAGGCACCAATAGACCCTTCGAGACAAGTCGGCTGGAGGACGATGTATTGAATCGCGACGCAATTTGTGTGTCCCATCGTCATTAACAGGCTCTGAACGTTATAATTAACTGTCAGTTTTGCATCGCATTCGAAAATCTAGACTCACAGGAGAACGAGCATATGGTGCCCGAGGCAGCACTAGACCCTTGGAGACAAGTCGGCTGTAGGACGATGTATTGAATCGCGACGCTATTTGTGTGTCCCATCGTCATTAAGAGGCTCTGAACGTTACAATTAACTGTCAGTTTTGCGTCGGATTCGAAAATCTAGACTCACAGGAGAACGAGCATATGGTGCCCGAGGCAGCACTAGACCCTTGGAGACAAGTCGGCTGTAGGACGATGTATTGAATCGCGACGCAATTTGTGTGTTCCATCGTCATTAAGAGGCTCTGAACGTTACAATTAACTGTCAGTTTTGCGTCGGATTCGAAAATCTAGACTCACGGGAGAACGACCATAAGGTGCACGAGACAGCAATGGACCCTTGGAGACAACTCGGCTGGAGGACGATGTATTGAGTCGCGACGCAATTTGTGTGTCCCATCGTCATTAACAGGCTCTGAACGTAACAATTCACTGTCAGTTTTGCGTCGGATTCGAAAATCTAGACTCACAGGAGAACGAGCATATGGTGCCCGAGGCAGCACTAGACCCTTGGAGACAAGTCGGCTGTAGGACGATGTATTGCATCGCGACGCAATTTGTGTGTTCCATCGTCATTAAGAGGCTCTGAACGTTACAATTAACTGTCAGTTTTGCGTCGGATTCGAAAAACTAGACTCATAGGAGAACGACCAAAAGGTGCCCGAGGCAGCAATAGACCCTCGGAGACAAGTCGGCTGGAGGACGATGTATTGAATCGCGACGCAATTTGTGGGTTCCATCGTCATTAAGAGGCTCTGAACGTTACAATTAACTGTCAGTTTTGCGTCGGATTCGAAAATCTAGACTCACAGATGAACGACCATAAGGTGCCCGAGGCACCAATAGACCCTTCGAGACAAGTCGGCTGGAGGACGATGTATTGAATCGCGACGCAATTTGTGTGTTCCATCGTCATTAAGAGGCTCTGAGCGTTACAATTAACTGTCAATTTTGCATCGCATTCGAAAATCTAGACTCACAGGAGAACGAGCATATGGTGCCCGAGGCAGCACTAGACCCTTGGAGACAAGTCGGCTTTAGGACGATGTATTGAATCGCGACGCTATTTGTGTGTCCCATCGTCATTAACAGGCTCTGAACGTTACAATTAACTGTCAGTTTTGCGTCGTATTCTGAAAACTAGACTCACAGGAGAACGACCATAAGGTGCCCGAGGCAGCAAGAGACCCTTGGAGACAGGTCGGCTGTAGGACGATGTATTGAATCGCGACGCAATTTGTGTGTCCCATCGTCATTAACAGGCTCTGAACGTTACAATTCACTGTCAGTTTTGCGTCGGATTCGAAAATCTAGACTCACAGGAGAACGACCATAAGGTGCCCGAGGCAGCACTAGACCCTTGGAGACAAGTCGGCTGGAGGACGATGTATTGAGTCGCGACGCAATTTGTGTGTCCCATCGTCATTAACAGGCTCTGAACGTTACAATTCACTGTCAGTTTTGCGTCGGATTCGAAAATCTAGACTCACAGGAGAACGACCATAAGGTGCCCGAGGCAGCACTAGACCCTTGGAGACAAGTCGGCTGGAGGACGATGTATTGAGTCGCGACGCAATTTATGTGTCCCATCGTCATTAACAGGCTCTGAACGTTACAATTAACTGTCAGTTTTGCATCGCATTCGAAAAACTAGACTCACAGGAGAACGACCATAAGGTGCCCGAGGCAGCAATAGACCCTTGGAGACAAGTCGGCTGGAGGACGATGTATTGAATCGCGACGCAATTTGTGTGTTCCATCGTCATTAAGAGGCTCTGAACCTTACAATTAACTGTCAGTTTTGCGTCGGATTCGAAAATCTAGACTCACAGATGAACGACTATAAGGTGCCCGAGGCAGCAATAGACCCTTCGAGACAAGTCGGCTGGAGGACGATGTATTGAATCGCGACGCAATTTGTGTGTTCCATCGTCATCAAGAGGCTCTGAACGTTACAATTCACTCTCAGTTTTGCGTCGGATTCGAAAATCTAGACTCACAGGAGAACGAGCATATGGTGCCCGAGGCAGCACTAGACCCTTGGAGACAAGTCGGCTGGAGGACGATGTATTGAATCGCGACGCAATTTGTGTGTTCCATCGTCATTAACAGGCTCTGAACGTTACAATTCACTGTCAGTTTTGCATCGCATTCGAAAAACTAGACTCACAGGAGAACGACCATAAGGTGCCCGAGGCAGCAATAGACCCTTGGAGACAAGTCGGCTGGAGGACGATGTATTGAGACGCGACGCAATTTGTGTGTCCCATCGTCATTAACAGGCTCTGAACGTTACAATTAACTGACAGTTTTGCGTCGGATTCGAAAATCTAGACTCACAGGAGAACGACCATAAGGTGCCCGAGGCAGCAATAGACCCTTCGAGACAAGTCGGCTGGAGGACGATGTATTGAATCGCGACGCAATTTGTGTGTTCCATCGTCATCAAGAGGCTCTGAACGTTACAATTCACTCTCAGTTTTGCGTCGGATTCGAAAATCTAGACTCACAGGAGAACGAGCATATGGTGCCCGAGGCAGCACTAGACCCTTGGAGACAAGTCGGCTGGAGGACGATGTATTGAATCGCGACGCAATTTGTGTGTTCCATCGTCATTAACAGGCTCTGAACGTTACAATTCACTGTCAGTTTTGCATCGCATTCGAAAAACTAGACTCACAGGAGAACGACCATAAGGTGCCCGAGGCAGCAATAGACCCTTGGAGACAAGTCGGCTGGAGGACGATGTATTGAGACGCGACGCAATTTGTGTGTCCCATCGTCATTAACAGGCTCTGAACGTTACAATTAACTGTCAGTTTTGCGTCGGATTCGAAAATCTAGACTCACAGGAGAACGACCATAAGGTGCCCGAGGCAGCAATAGACCCTTGGAGACAAGTCGGCTGGAGGACGATGTATTGATTCGCGACGCAATTTGTGTGTTCCATCGTCATTAAGAGGCTCTGAACGTTACAATTAATTGTCAGTTTTGCGCCGGATTCGAAAAACTAGACTCATAGGAGAACGACCATAAGAGGCCCGAGGCACCAATAGACCCTTCGAGACAAGTCGGCTGGAGGACGATGTATTGAATCGCGACGCAATTTGTGTGTCCCATCGTCATTAACAGGCTCTGAACGTTACAATTAACTGTCAGTTTTGCGTCGTATTCTGAAAACTAGACTCACAGGAGAACGACCATAAGGTGCCCGAGGCAGCAAGAGACCCTTGGAGACAGGTCGGCTGTGGGACGATGTATTGAATCGCGACGCAATTTGTGTGTTCCATCGTCATCAAGAGGCTCTGAACGTTACAATTCACTGTCAGTTTTGCGTCGAATTCGAAAATCTAGACTCACAGGAGAACGAGCATATGGTGCCCGAGGCAGCACTAGACCCTTGGAGACAAGTCGGCTGTAGGACGATGTATTGAATCGCGACGCAATTTGTGTGTTCCATCGTCATTAAGAGGCTCTGAACGTTACAATTAACTGTCAGTTTTGCATCGCATTCGAAAATCTAGACTCACAGGAGAACGAGCATATGGTGCCCGAGGCAGCACTAGACCCTTGGAGACAAGTCGGCTGTAGGACGATGTATTGAATCGCGACGCTATTTGTGTGTCCCATCGTCATTAACAGGCTCTGAACGTTACAATTCACTGTCAGTTTTGCGTCGGATTCGAAAATCTAGACTCACAGGAGAACGAGCATATGGTGCCCGAGGCAGCACTAGACCCTTGGAGACAAGTCGGCTGTAGGACGATGTATTGAATCGCGACGCAATTTGTGTGTCCCATCGTCATTAACAGGCTCTGAACGTTACAATTAACTGTCAGTTTTGCGTCGTATTCTGAAAACTAAACTCACAGGAGAACGACCATAGGTGCCCGAGGCAGCAAGAGACCCTTGGAGACAGGTCGGCTGTAGGACGATGTATTGAATCGCGACGCAATTTGTGTGTCCCATCGTCATTAACAGGCTCTGAACGTTACAATTCACTGTCAGTTTTGCGTCGGATTCGAAAATCTAGACTCACAGGAGAACGACCATAAGGTGCCCGAGGCAGCACTAGACCCTTGGAGACAAGTCGGCTGGAGGACGATGTATTGAGTCGCGACGCAATTTGTGTGTCCCATCGTCATTAACAGGCTCTGAACGTTACAATTCACTGTCAGTTTTGCGTCGGATTCGAAAATCTAGACTCACAGGAGAACGACCATAAGGTGCCCGAGGCAGCACTAGACCCTTGGAGACAAGTCGGCTGGAGGACGATGTATTGAGTCGCGACGCTATTTGTGTGTCCCATCGTCATTAACAGGCTCTGAACGTTACAATTAACTGTCAGTTTTGCGTCGGATTCGAAAAACTAGACTCACAGGAGAACGACCATAAGGTGCCCGAGGCAGCAATAGACCCTTGGAGACAAGTCGGCTGGAGGACGATGTATTGAATCGCGACGCAATTTGTGTGTTCCATCGTCATTAAGAGGCTCTGAACCTTACAATTAACTGTCAGTTTTGCGTCGGATTCGAAAATCTAGACTCACAGATGAACGACCATAAGGTGCCCGAGGCAGCAATAGACCCTTCGAGACAAGTCGGCTGGAGGACGATGTATTGAATCGCGACGCAATTTGTGTGTTCCATCGTCATTAACAGGCTCTGAACGTTACAATTCACTGTCAGTTTTGCATCGCATTCGAAAAACTAGACTCACAGGAGAACGACCATAAGGTGCCCGAGGCAGCAAGAGACCCTTGGAGACAGGTCGGTTGTGGGACGATGTATTGAATCGCGACGCAATTTGTGTGTTCCATAGTCATCAAGAGGCTCTGAACGTTACAATTCACTGTCAGTTTTGCGTCGGATTCGAAAATCTAGACTCACAGGAGAACGAGCATATGGTGCCCGAGGCAGCACTAGACCCTTGGAGACAAGTCGGCTGTAGGACGATGTATTGAATCGCGACGCAATTTGTGTGTTCCATCGTCATTAAGAGGCTCTGAACGTTACAATTAACTGTCAGTTTTGCATCGCATTCGAAAATCTAGACTCACAGGAGAACGAACATATGGTGCCCGAGGCAGCACTAGACCCTTGGAGACAAGTCGGCTGTAGGACGATGTATTGAATCGCGACGCTATTTGTGTGTCCCATCGTCATTAACAGGCTCTGAACGTTACAATTCACTGTCAGTTTTGCGTCGGATTCGAAAATCTAGACTCACAGGAGAACGAGCATATGGTGCCCGAGGCAGCACTAGACCCTTGGAGACAAGTCGGCTGTAGGACGATGTATTGAATCGCGACGCAATTTGTGTGTTCCATCGTCATTAAGAGGCTCTGAACGTTGCAATTAACTGTCAGTTTTGCGTCGGATTCGAAAATCTAGACTCACAGGAGAACGACCATAAGGTGCCCGAGGCAGCACTAGACCCTTGGAGACAAGTCGGCTGGAGGACGATGTATTGAGTCGCGACGCAATTTGTGTGTCCCATCGTCATTAACAGGCTCTGAACGTTATAATTAACTGTCAGTTTTGCATCGCATTCGAAAAACTAGAGTCACAGGAGAACGACCATAAGGTGCCCGAGGCAGCAATAGACCCTTCGAGACAAGTCGGCTGGAGGACGATGTATTGAATCGCGATGCAATTTGTGTGTTCCATCGTCATTAAGAGGCTCTGAACGTTACAATTAATTGTCAGTTTTGCGCCGGATTCGAAAAACTATACTCATAGGAGAACGACCAAGAGGTGCCAGGAGCAGCAATACTACCTCGGAGACATGTCGGCTGGAGGACGATGTATCGAATCGCGACGCAATTTGTGTGTTCCATCGTCAGTATCAGGCTCTGAACGTTACAATTAACTGTCAGTTTTGCGTCGGATTCGAAAATCTAGACTCACAGGAGAACGACCATAAGGTGCCCGAGGCAGCACTAGACCCTTGGAGACAAGTCGGCTGGAGGACGATGTATTGAGTCGCGACGCAATTTGTGTGTCCCATCGTCATTAACAGGCTCTGAACGTTACAATTAACTGTCAGTTTTGCGTCGGATTCGAAAATCTAGACTCACAGGAGAACGACCATAAGGTGCCCGAGGCAGCACTAGACCCTTGGAAACAAGTCGGCTGGTGGACGATGTATTGAATCGCGACGCAATTTGTGTGTTCCATCGTCATTAAGAGGCTCTGAACGTTACAATTCACTGTCAGTTTTGCGTCGGATTCGAAAATCTAGACTCACAGGAGAACGAGCATATGGTGCCCGAGGCAGCACTAGACCCTTCGAGACAAGTCGGCTGTAGGACGATGTATTGAATCGCGACGCAATTTGTGTGTTCCATCGTCATTAACAGGCTCTGAACGTTACAATTCACTATCAGTTTTGCGTCGGATTCGAAAATCTAGACTCACAGGAGAACGACCATAAGGTGCACGAGACAGCAATGGACCCTTGGAGACAAGTCGGCTCGAGGACGATGTATTGAGTCGCGAAGCAATTTGTGTGTCCCATCGTCATTAACAGGCTCTGAACGTTACAATTAACTGTCAGTTTTGCGTCGTATTCTGAAAACTAGACTCACAGGAGAACGACCATAAGGTGCCCGAGGCAGCAAGAGACCCTTGGAGACAGGTCGGCTGTGGGACGATGTATTGAATCGCGACGCAATTTGTGTGTTCCATCGTCATTAAGAGGCTCTGAACGTTACAATTAACTGTCAGTTTTGCGTCGGATTCGAAAATCTAGACTCACAGGAGAACGACCATAAGGTGACCGAGGCAGCACTAGACCCTTGGAAACAAGTCGGCTGGTGGACGATGTATTGAATCGCGACGCAATTTGTGGGTTCCATCGTCATTAAGAGGCTCTGAACGTTACAATTCACTGTCAGTTTTGCGTCGGATTCGAAAATCTAGACTCACAGGAGAACGAGCATATGGTGCCCGAGGCAGCACTAGACCCTTGGAGACAAGTCGGCTGTAGGACGATGTATTGAATCGCGACGCAATTTGTGTGTTCCATCGTCATTAACAGGCTCTGAACGTTACCATTCACTGTCAGTTTTGCATCGCATTCGAAAAACTAGACTCACAGGAGAACGACCATAAGGTGCCCGAGGCAGCAATAGACCCTTGGAGACAAGTCGGCTGGAGGACGATGTATTGAGACGCGACGCAATTTGTGTGTCCCATCGTCATTAACAGGCTCTGAACGTTACAATTAACTGTCAGTTTTGCATCGCATTCGAAAATCTACACAGGAGAACGACCATAAGGTGCCCGAGGCAGCAATAGACCCTTGGAGACAAGTCGGCTGGAGGACGATGTATTGATTCGCGACGCAATTTGTGTGTTCCATCGTCATTATGAGGCTCTGAACGTTACAATTAATTGTCAGTTTTGCGCCGGATTCGAAAAACTAGACTCATAGGAGAACGACCATAAGAGGCCCGAGGCACCAATAGACCCTTCGAGACAAGTCGGCTGGAGGACGATGTATTGAATCGCGACGCAATATGTGTGTCCCATCGTCATTAACAGGCTCTGAACGTTATAATTAACTGTCAGTTTTGCATCGCATTCGAAAATCTAGACTCACAGGAGAACGAGCATATGGTGCCCGAGGCAGCACTAGACCCTTGGAGACAAGTCGGCTGTAGGACGATGTATTGAATCGCGACGCTATTTGTGTGTCCCATCGTCATTAAGAGGCTCTGAACGTTACAATTAACTGTCAGTTTTGCGTCGGATTCGAAAATCTAGACTCACAGGAGAACGAGCATATGGTGCCCGAGGCAGCACTAGACCCTTGGAGACAAGTCGGCTGTAGGACGATGTATTGAATCGCGACGCAATTTGTGTGTTCCATCGTCATTAAGAGGCTCTGAACGTTACAATTAACTGTCAGTTTTGCGTCGGATTCGAAAATCTAGACTCACGGGAGAACGACCATAAGGTGCACGAGACAGCAATGGACCCTTGGAGACAACTCGGCTGGAGGACGATGTATTGTGTCGCGACGCAATTTGTGTGTCCCATCGTCATTAACAGGCTCTGAACGTAACAATTCACTGTCAGTTTTGCGTCGGATTCGAAAATCTAGACTCACAGGAGAACGAGCATATGGTGCCCGAGGCAGCACTAGACCCTTGGAGACAAGTCGGCTGTAGGACGATGTATTGCATCGCGACGCAATTTGTGTGTTCCATCGTCATTAAGAGGCTCTGAACGTTACAATTAACTGTCAGTTTTGCGTCGGATTCGAAAAACTAGACTCATAGGAGAACGACCAAAAGGTGCCCGAGGCAGCAATAGACCCTCGGAGACAAGTCGGCTGGAGGACGATGTATTGAATCGCGACGCAATTTGTGGGTTCCATCGTCATTAAGAGGCTCTGAACGTTACAATTAACTGTCAGTTTTGCGTCGGATTCGAAAATCTAGACTCACAGATGAAAGACCATAAGGTGCCCGAGGCACCAATAGACCCTTCGAGACAAGTCGGCTGGAGGACGATGTATTGAATCGCGACGCAATTTGTGTGTTCCATCGTCATTAAGAGGCTCTGAGCGTTACAATTAACTGTCAATTTTGCATCGCATTCGAAAATCTAGACTCACAGGAGAACGAGCATATGGTGCCCGAGGCAGCACTAGACCCTTGGAGACAAGTCGGCTTTAGGACGATGTATTGAATCGCGACGCTATTTGTGTGTCCCATCGTCATTAAGAGGCTCTGAACGTTACAATTAACTGTCAGTTTTGCGTCGGATTCGAAAATCTAGACTCACAGGAGAACGACCATAAGGTGCCCGAGGCAGCAATAGACCCTTGGAGACAAGTCGGCTGGAGGACGATGTATTGAGTCGCGACGCAATTTGTGTGTCCCATCGTCATTAACAGGCTCTGAACGTTACAATTAACTGTCAGTTTTGCGTCGGATTCGAAAATCTAGACTCACAGATGAACGACCATAAGGTGCTCGAGGCAGCACTAGACCCGTGGAGACAAGTCGGCTGTAGGACGATGTATTGAATCGCGACGCAATTTGTGTGTTCCATCGTCATTAAGAGGCTCTGAACGTTACAATTAATTGTCAGTTTTGAATCGCATTCGAAAATCTAGATTCACAGGAGAACGAGCATATGGTGCCCGAGGCAGCACTAGACCCTTGGAGACAAGTCGGCTGTAGGACGATGTATTGAATCGCGACGCAATTTGTGTGTTCCATCGTCATTAAGAGGCTCTGAACGTTACAATTAACTGTCAGTTTTGCGTCGGATTGGAAAATCTAGACTCACAGATGAACGACCATAAGGTGCCCGAGGCAGCACTAGACCCTTCGAGACATGTCGGCTGGAGGACGATGTATTGAATCGCGACGCAATTTGTGTGTTCCATCGTCAGTATCAGGCTCTGAACGTTACAATTAACTGTCAGTTTTGCGTCTGATTCTAAAATCTAGACTCACAGGAGAACGACCATAAGGTGCCCGAGGCAGCACTAGACCCTTGGAGACAAGTCGGCTGGAGGACGATGTATTGAGTCGCGACGCAATTTGTGTGTCCCATCGTCATTAACAGGCTCTGAACGTTACAATTCACTGTCAGTTTTGCGTCGGATGCGAAAATCTAGACTCACAGGAGAACGAGCATATGGTGCCCGAGGCAGCACTAGACCCTTGGAGACAAGTCGGCTGTAGGACGATGTATTGAATCGCGACGCAATTTGTGTGTTCCATCGTCATTAAGAGGCTCTGGACGTTACAATTAACTGTCAGTTTTGCGTCGGATTCGAAAATCTAGACTCACAGGAGAACGACCATAAGGTGCCCGAGGCAGCACTAGACCCTTGGAGACAAGTCGGCTGGAGGACGATGTATTGAGTCGCGACGCAATTTGTGTGTCCCATCGTCATTAACAGGCTCTGAACGTTACAATTCACTGTCAGTTTTGCGTCGGATTCGAAAATCTAGACTCAAAGGAGAACGACCATAAGGTGCCCGAGGCAGCACTAGACCCTTGGAGACAAGTCGGCTGGAGGACGATGTATTGAGTCGCGACGTAATTTGTGTGTTCCATCGTCATTAAGAGGCTCTGAACGTTACAATTAATTGTCAGTTTTGCGCCGGATTCGAAAAACTAGACTCATAGGAGAACGACGATAAGGTGCCCGAGGCAGCAATAGACCCTTCGAGTCATTAACAGGCTCTGAACGTTACAATTAACTGTCAGTTTTGCGTCGTATTCTGAAAACTAGACTCACAGGAGAACGACCATAAGGTGCCCGAGGCAGCAATACTACCTCGGAGACATGTCGGCTGGAGGACGATGTATTGAATCGCGACGCAATTTGTGTGTTCCATCGTCATTAAGAGGCTCTGAACGTTACAATTAACTGTCAGTTTTGCGTCGGATTCGAAAATCTAGACTCACAGATGAACGACCATAAGGTGCCCGAGGCAACACTAGACCCTTGGAGACAAGTCGGCTGGAGGACGATGTATTGAGTCGCGACGCAATTTGTGTGTCCCATCGTCATTAACAGGCTCTGAACGTTACAATTAACTGTCAGTTTTGCGTCGTATTCTGAAAACTAGACTCACAGGAGAACGACCATAAGGTGCCCGAGGCAGCAAGAGACCCTTGGAGACAGGTCGGCTGTGGGACGATGTATTGAATCGCGACGCAATTTGTGTGTCCCATCGTCATTAACAGGCTCTGAACGTTACAATTAACTGTCAGTTTTGCGTCGGATTCGAAAATCTAGACTCACAGATGAACGACCATAAGGTGCCCGAGGCAGCACTAGACCCTTGGAGACAAGTCGGCTGGAGGACGATGTATTGAATCGCGACGCAATTTGTGTGTTCCATCGTCATTAAGAGGCTCTGAACGTTACAATTAATTGTCAGTTTTGCGCCGGATTCGAAAATCTAGACTCACAGGAGAACGAGCATATGGTGCCCGAGGCAGCACTAGACCCTTGGAGACAAGTCGGCTGGAGGACGATGTATTGAATCGCGACGCAATTTGTGTGTTCCATCGTCAGTATCAGGCTCTGAACGTTACAATTAACTGTCAGTTTTGCGTCGGATTCGAAAATCTAGACTCACAGGAGAACGAGCATATGGTGCCCGAGGCAGCACTAGACCCTTGGAGACAAGTCGGCTGTAGGACGATGTATTGAATCGCGACGCAATTTGTGTGTCCCATCGTCATTAACAGGCTCTGAACGTTACAATTAACTGTCAGTTTTGCGTCGGATTCGAAAATCTAGACTCACAGGAGAACGACCATAAGGTGCCCGAGGCAGCACTAGACCCTTGGAGACAAGTCGGCTGGAGGACGATGTATTGAGTCGCGACGCAATTTGTGTGTCCCATCGTCATTAACAGGCTCTGAACGTTACAATTCACTGTCAGTTTTGCGTCGGATTCGAAAATCTAGACTCAAAGGAGAACGACCATAAGGTGCCCGAGGCAGCACTAGACCCTTGGAGACAAGTCGGCTGGAGGACGATGTATTGAATCGCGACGCAATATGTGTGTTCCATCGTCATTAAGAGGCTCTGAACGTTACAATTAATTGTCAGTTTTGCGCCGGATTCGAAAATCTAGACTCACAGGAGAACGAGCATATGGTGCCCGAGGCAGCACTAGACCCTTGGAGACAAGTCGTCTGGTGGACGATGTATTGAATCGCGACGCAATATGTGTGTTCCATCGTCAGTATCAGGCTCTGAACGTTACAATTAACTGTCAGTTTTGCGTCGGATTCGAAAATCTAGACTCACAGGAGAACGAGCATATGGTGCCCGAGGCAGCACTAGACCCTTGGAGACAAGTCGGCTGTAGGACGATGTATTGAATCGCGAAGCAATTTGTGTGTCCCATCGTCATTAACAGGCTCTGAACGTTACAATTAACTGTCAGTTTTGCGTCGGATTCGAAAATCTAGACTCTCAGATGAACGACCATATGGTGCCCGAGGCAGCACTAGACCCTTGGAGACAAGTCGGCTGGAGGACGATGTATTGAATCGCGACGCAATTTGTGTGTTCCATCGTCATTAAGAGGCTCTGAACGTTAAAATTAATTGTCAGTTTTGCATCGCATTCGAAAATCTAGACTCACAGGAGAACGAGCATATGGTGCCCGAGGCAGCACTAGACCCTTGGAGACAAGTCGGCTGTAGGACGATGTATTGAATCGCGACGCAATTTGTGTGTTCCATCGTCATTAAGAGGCTCTGAACGTTACAATTAACTGTCAGTTTTGCGTCGGATTCGAAAATCTAGACTCACAGATGAACGACCATAAGGTGCCCGAGGCAGCACTAGACCCTTCGAGACATGTCGGCTGGAGGACGATGTATTGAATCGCGACGCAATTTGTGTGTTCCATCGTCAGTATCAGGCTCTGAACGTTACAATTAACTGTCAGTTTTGCGTCGGATTCGAAAATCTAGACTCACAGGAGAACGACCATAAGGTGCCCGAGGCAGCACTAGACCCTTGGAGACAAGTCTGCTGGAGGACGATGTATTGAGTCGCGACGCAATTTGTGTGTCCCATCGTCATTAACAGGCTCTGAACGTTACAATTAACTGTCAGTTTTGCGTCGTATTCTGAAAACTAGACTCACAGGAGAACGACCATAAGGTGCCCGAGGCAGCAAGAGACCCTTGGAGACAGGTCGGCTGTGGGACGATGTATTGAATCGCGACGCAATTTGTGTGTTCCATCGTCATCAAGAGGCTCTGAACGTTACAATTAATTGTCAGTTTTGCGCGGGATTCGAAAATCTAGACTCACAGGAGAACGAGCATATGGTGCCCGAGGCAGCACTAGACCCTTGGAAACAAGTCGGCTGGAGGACGATGTATTGAATCGCGACGCAATTTGTGTGTTCCATCGTCAGTATCAGGCTCTGAACGTTACAATTAACTGTCAGTTTTGCGTCGGATTCGAAAATCTAGACTCACAGGAGAACGAGCATATGGTGCCCGAGGCAGCACTAGACCCTTGGAGACAAATCGGCTGTACTACGATGTATTGAATCGCGACGCAATTTGTGTGTCCCATCGTCATTAACAGGCTCTGAACGTTACAATTAACTGTCAGTTTTGCGTCGGATTCGAAAATCTAGACTCACAGGAGAACGACCATAAGGTGCCCGAGGCAGCACTAGACCCTTGGAGACAAGTCGGCTGGAGGACGATGTATTGAGTCGCGACGCAATTTGTGTGTCCCATCGTCATTAACAGGCTCTGAACGTTACAATTCACTGTCAGTTTTGCGTCGGATTCGAAAATCTAGACTCAAAGGAGAACGACCATAAGGTGCCCGAGGCAGCACTAGACCCTTGGAGACAAGTCGGCTGGAGGACGATGTATTGAGTCGCGACGCAATTTGTGTGTTCCATCGTCATTAAGAGGCTCTGAACGTTACAATTAATTGTCAGTTTTGCGCCGGATTCGAAAAACTAGACTCATAGGAGAACGACGATAAGGTGCCCGAGGCAGCAATAGACCCTTCGAGTCATTAACAGGCTCTGAACGTTACAATTAACTGTCAGTTTTGCGTCGTATTCTGAAAACTAGACTCACAGGAGAACGACCATAAGGTGCCCGAGGCAGCAATACTACCTCGGAGACATGTCGGCTGGATGACGATGTATTGAATCGCGACGCAATTTGTGTGTTCTATCGTCATTAACAGGCTCTGAACGTTACAATTCACTGTCAGTTTTGCGTCGGATTCGAAAATCTAGACTCACAGATGAACGACCATAAGGTGCCCGAGGCAACACTAGACCCTTGGAGACAAGTCGGCTGGAGGACGATGTATTGAGTCGCGACGCAATTTGTGTGTCCCATCGTCATTAACAGGCTCTGAACGTTACAATTAACTGTCAGTTTTGCGTCGTAATCTGAAAACTAGACTCACAGGAGAACGACCATAAGGTGCCCGAGGCAGCAAGAGACCCTTGGAGACAGGTCGGCTGTGGGACGATGTATTGAATCGCGACGCAATTTGTGTGTCCCATCGTCATTAACAGGCTCTGAACGTTACAATTAACTGTCAGTTTTGCGTCGGATTCAAAAATCTAGACTCACAGATGAACGACCATAAGGTGCCCGAGGCAGCACTAGACCCTTGGAGACAAGTCGGCTGGAGGACGATGTATTGAATCGCGACGCAATATGTGTGTTCCATCGTCATTAAGAGGCCCTGAACGTTACAATTAATTGTCAGTTTTGCGCCGGATTCGAAAATCTAGACTCACAGGAGAACGAGCATATGGTGCCCGAGGCAGCACTAGACCCTTGGAGACAAGTCGTCTGGAGGACGATGTATTGAATCGCGACGCAATATGTGTGTTCCATCGTCAGTATCAGGCTCTGAACGTTACAATTAACTGTCAGTTTTGCGTCGGATTCGAAAATCTAGACTCACAGGAGAACGACCATAAGGTGCCCGAGGCAGCACTAGACCCTTGGAGACAAGTCGGCTGGAGGACGATGTATTGAGTCGCGACGCAATTTGTGCGTCCCATCGTCATTAACAGGCTCTGAACGTTACAATTCACTGTCAGTTTTGCGTCGGATTCGAAAATCTAGACTCACAGGAGAACGACCATAAGGTGCCCGAGGCAGCACTAGACCCTTGGAGACAAGTCTGCTGGAGGACGATGTATTGAGTCGCGACGCAATTTGTGTGTCCCATCGTCATTAACAGGCTCTGAACGTTACAATTAACTGTCAGTTTTGCGTCGTATTCTGAAAACTAGACTCACAGGAGAACGACCATAAGGTGCCCGAGGCAGCAAGAGACCCTTGGAGACAGGTCGGCTGTGGGACGATGTATTGAATCGCGACGCAATTTGTGTGTTCCATCGTCATCAAGAGGCTCTGAACGTTACAATTAATTGTCAGTTTTGCGCGGGATTCGAAAATCTAGACTCACAGGAGAACGAGCATATGGTGCCCGAGGCAGCACTAGACCCTTGGAGACAAGTCGGCTGGAGGACGATGTATTGAATCGCGACGCAATTTGTGTGTTCCATCGTCAGTATCAGGCTCTGAACGTTACAATTAACTGTCAGTTTTGCGTCGGATTCGAAAATCTAGACTCACAGGAGAACGAGCATATGGTGCCCGAGGCAGCACTAGACCCTTGGAGACAAGTCGGCTGTACTACGATGTATCGAATCGCGACGCAATTTGTGTGTCCCATCGTCATTAACAGGCTCTGAACGTTACAATTAACTGTCAGTTTTGCGTCGGATTCGAAAATCTAGACTCACAGATGAACGACCATAAGGTGCCCGAGGCAGCACTAGACCCTTGGAGACAAGTCGGCTGGAGGACGATGTATTGAATCGCGACGCAATTTGTGTGTTCCATCGTCATTAAGAGGCTCTGAACGTTACAATTAATTGTCAGTTTTGCATCGCATTCGAAAATCTAGACTCACAGGAGAACGAGCATATGGTGCCCGAGGCAGCACTAGACCCTTGGAGACAAGTCGGCTGTAGGACGATGTATTGAATCGCGACGCAATTTGTGTGTTCCATCGTCATTAAGAGGCTCTGAACGTTACAATTAACTGTCAGTTTTGCGTCGGATTCGAAAATCTAGACTCACAGATGAACGACCATAAGGTGCCCGAGGCACCACTAGACCCTTCGAGACATGTCGGCTGGAGGACGATGTATTGAATCGCGACGCAATTTGTGTGTTCCATCGTCAGTATCAGGCTCTGAACGTTACAATTAACTGTCAGTTTTGCGTCGGATTCGAAAATCTAGACTCACAGGAGAACGACCATAAGGTGCCCGAGGCAGCACTAGACCCTTGGAGACAAGTCGGCTGGAGGACGATGTATTGAGTCGCGACGCAATTTGTGCGTCCCATCGTCATTAACAGGCTCTGAACGTTACAATTCACTGTCAGTTTTGCGTCGGATTCGAAAATCTAGACTCACAGGAGAACGAGCATATGGTGCCCGAGGCAGCACTAGACCCTTGGAGACAAGTCGGCTGTAGGACGATGTATTGAATCGCGACGCAATTTGTTTGTTCCATCGTCATTAAGAGGCTCTGAACGTTACAATTAACTGTCAGTTTTGCGTCGGATTCGAAAATCTAGACGCACAGGAGAACGACCATAAGGTGCCCGAGGCAGCACTAGACCCTTGGAGACAAGTCGGCTGGAGGACGATGTACTGAGTCGCGACGCAATTTGTGTGTCCCATCGTCATTAACAGGCTCTGAACGTTACAATTCACTGTCAGTTTTGCGTCGGATTCGAAAATCTAGACTCACAGGAGAACGACCATAAGGTGCCCGAGGCAGCACTAGACCCTTCGAGACAAGTCGGCTGGAGGACGATGTATTGAATCGCGACGCAATTTGTGTATTCCATCGTCAGTATCAGGCTCTGAACGTTACAATTAACTGTCAGTTTTGCGTCGGATTCGAAAATCTAGACTCACAGGAGAACGACCATAAGGTGCCCGAGGCAGCACTAGACCCTTGGAGACAAGTCGGCTGGAGGACGATGTATTGAGTCGCGACGCAATTTGTGCGTCCCATCGTCATTAACAGGCTCTGAACGTTACAATTCACTGTCAGTTTTGCGTCGGATTCGAAAATCTAGACTCACAGGAGAACGAGCATATGGTGCCCGAGGCAGCACTAGACCCTTGGAGACAAGTCGGCTGGAGGACGATGTATTGAGTCGCGACGCAATTTGTGTGTCCCATCGTCATTAACAGGCTCTGAACGTTACAATTCACTGTCAGTTTTGCGTCGGATTCGAAAATCTAGACTCACAGGAGACTGACCATAAGGTGCCCGAGGCAGCACTAGACCCTTCGAGACAAGTCGGCTGGAGGACGATGTATTGAGTCGCGACGCAATTTGTGTGTCCCATCGTCATTAACAGGCTCTGAACGTTACAATTAACTGTCAGTTTTGCGTCGGATTCGAAAATCTAGACTCACAGGAGAACGACCATAAGGTGCTCGAGGCAGCACTAGACCCGTGGAGACAAGTCGGCTGGAGGACGATGTATTGAATCGCGACGCAATTTGTGTGTTCCATCGTCATTAAGAGGCTCTGAACGTTACAATTAATTGTCAGTTTTGAATCGCATTCGAAAATCTAGATTCACAGGAGAACGAGCATATGGTGCCCGAGGCAGCACTAGACCCTTGGAGACAAGTCGGCTGTAGGACGATGTATTGAATCGCGACGCAATTTGTGTGTTCCATCGTCATTAAGAGGCTCTGAACGTTACAATTAACTGTCAGTTTTGCGTCGGATTCGAAAATCTAGACTCACAGATGAACGACCATAAGGTGCCCGAGGCAGCACTAGACCCTTCGAGACATGTCGGCTGGAGGACGATGTATTGAATCGCGACGCAATTTGTGTGTTCCATCGTCAGTATCAGGCTCTGAACGTTACAATTAACTGTCAGTTTTGCGTCTGATTCTAAAATCTAGACTCACAGGAGAACGACCATAAGGTGCCCGAGGCAGCACTAGACCCTTGGAGACAAGTCGGCTGGAGGACGATGTATTGAGTCGCGACGCAATTTGTGCGTCCCATCGTCATTAACAGGCTCTGAACGTTACAATTCACTGTCAGTTTTGCGTCGGATTCGAAAATCTAGACTCACAGGAGAACGAGCATATGGTGCCCGAGGCAGCACTAGACCCTTGGAGACAAGTCGGCTGTAGGACGATGTATTGAATCGCGACGCAATTTGTGTGTTCCATCGTCATTAAGAGGCTCTGAACGTTACAATTAACTGTCAGTTTTGCGTCGGATTCGAAAATCTAGACTCACAGGAGACAAGTCGTCTGGAGGACGATGTATTGAGTCGCGACGCAATTTGTGTGTCCCTTCGTCATTAACAGGCTCTGAACGTTACAATTAACTGTCAGTTTTGCGTCGTATTCTGAAAACTAGACTCACAGGAGAACGACCATAAGGTGCCCGAGGCAGCAAGAGACCCTTGGATAGAGGTCGGCTGTGGGACAGTGTATTGAATCGCGACGCAATTTGTGTGTCCCATCGTCATCAAGAGGCTCTGAACGTTACAATTCACTGTCAGTTTTGCGTCGGATTCGAAAATCTAGACTCACAGGAGAACGAGCATATGGTGCCCGAGGCAGCACTAGACCCTTGGAGACAAGTCGGCTGGAGGACGATGTATTGAATCGCGACGCAATTTGTGTGTCCCATCGTCAGTATCAGGCTCTAACGTTACAATTAATTGTCAGTTTTGCGTCGAATTCGAAAAACTAGACTCACAGGAGAACGACCATAAGGTGCCCGAGGCAGCACTAGACCCTTGGAGACAAGTCGGCTGGAGGACGATGTATTGAGTCGCGACGCAATTTGTGTGTCCCATCGTCATTAACAGGCTCTGAACGTTACAATTAATTGTCAGTTTTGCGCCGGATTCGAAAAACTAGACTCATAGGAGAACGACCAAGAGGTGCCAGGAGCAGCAATACTACCTCGGAGACATGTCGGCTGGAGGACGATGTATTGAATCGCGACGCAATTTGTGTGTTCCATCGTCAGTATCAGGCTCTGAACGTTACAATTAACTGTCAGTTTTGCGTCGGATTCGAAAATCTAGACTCACAGGAGAACGACCATAAGGTGCCCGAGGCAGCAATAGACCCTTGGAGACAAGTCGGCTGGAGGACGATGTATTGAGTCGCGACGCAATTTGTGTGTTCCATCGTCAGTATCAGGCTCTGAACGTTAAAATTAATTGTCAGTTTTGCATCGCATTCGAAGAACTAGGCTCACAGGAGAACGACCATAAGGTGCCCGAGGCACCAATAGACCCTTGGAGACAAGTCGGCTGGAGGACGATATATTGAATCGCGACGCAATTTGTGTGTTCCATCGTCATTAGGAGGCTCTGAACCTTACAATTAACTGTCAGTTTTGCGTCGGATTCGAAAATCTAGACTCACCGATGAACGACCATAAGGTGCCCGAGGCAGCAATAGACCCTTCGAGACAAGTCGGCTGGAGGACGATGTATTGAATCGCGACGCAATTTGTGTGTTCCATCGTCATTAAGAAGCTCTGAACGTTACAATTAATTGTCACTTTTGCGTCGTATTCGAAAAACTAGACTCACAGGAGAACGACCATAAGGTGCCCGAGGCACCAATAGACCCTTCGAGACAAGTCGGCTGGAGGACGATGTATTGAATCGTGACGCAATTTGTGTGTTCCATCGTCATTAAGAGGCTCTGAACGTTACAATTAACTGTCAGTTTTGCGTCGGATTCGAAAATCTAGACTCACAGGAGAACGAGCATATGGTGCCCGAGGCAGCACTAGACCCTTGGAGACAAGTCGGCTGGAGGACGATGTATTGAATCGCGACGCAATTTGTGTGTCCCATCGTCAGTATCAGGCTCTAACGTTACAATTAATTGTCAGTTTTGCGTCGAATTCGAAAAACTAGACTCACAGGAGAACGACCATAAGGTGCCCGAGGCAGCACTAGACCCTTGGAGACAAGTCGGCTGGAGGACGATATATTGAGTCGCGACGCAATTTGTGTGTCCCATCGTCATTAACAGGCTCTGAACGTTACAATTAATTGTCAGTTTTGCGCCGGATTCGAAAAACTAGACTCATAGGAGAACGACCAAGAGGTGCCAGGAGCAGCAATACTACCTCGGAGACATGTCGGCTGGAGGACGATGTATTGAATCGCGACGCAATTTGTGTGTTCCATCGTCAGTATCAGGCTCTGAACGTTACAATTAACTGTCAGTTTTGCGTCGGATTCGAAAATCTAGACTCACAGGAGAACGACCATAAGGTGCCCGAGGCAGCAATAGACCCTTGGAGACAAGTCGGCTGGAGGACGATGTATTGAGTCGCGACGCAATTTGTGTGTTCCATCGTCAGTATCAGGCTCTGAACGTTAAAATTAATTGTCAGTTTAGCATCGCATTCGAAGAACTAGGCTCACCAATAGACCCTTCGAGACAAGTCGGCTGGAGGACGATGTATTGAATCGCGACGCAATTTGTGTGTTCCATCGTCATTAAGAGGCTCTGAACCTTACAATTAACTGTCAGTTTTGCGTCGGATTCGAAAATCTAGACTCACCGATGAACGACCATAAGGTGCCCGAGGCAGCAATAGACCCTTCGAGACAAGTCGGCTGGAGGACGATGTATTGAATCGCGACGCAATTTGTGTGTTCCATCGTCAGTATCAGGCTCTGAACGTTACAATTAATTGTCAGTTTTGCGTCGTATTCGAAAAACTAGACTCACAGGAGAACGACCATAAGGTGCCCGAGGCACCAATAGACCCTTCGAGACAAGTCGGCTGGAGGACGATGTATAGAATCGCGACGCAATTTGTGTGTTCCATCGTCATTAAGAGGCTCTGAACGTTACAATTAATTGTCAGTTTTGCGCCGGATTCGAAAAACTAGACTCACAGGAGAACGAGCATATCGTGCCCGAGGCAGCACTAGACCCTTGGAGACAAGTCGGCTGTAGGACGATGTATTGAATCGCGACGCAATTTGTGTGTCCCATCGTCATTAACAGGCTCTGAACGTTACAATTAACTGTCAGTTTTGCGTCGGATTCGAAAATCTAGACTCACAGGAGAACGACCATAAGGTGCCCGAGGCAGCACTAGACCCTTGGAGACAAGTCGGCTGGAGGACGATGTATTGAGTCGCGACGCAATTTGTGTGTCCCATCGTCATTAACAGGCTCTGAACGTTACAATTCACTGTCAGTTTTGCGTCGGATTCGAAAATCTAGACTCAAAGGAGAACGACCATAAGGTGCCCGAGGCAGCACTAGACCCTTGGAGACAAGTCGGCTGGAGGACGATGTATTGAGTCGCGACGCAATTTGTGTGTTCCATCGTCATTAAGAGGCTCTGAACGTTACAATTAATTGTCAGTTTTGCGCCGGATTCGAAAAACTAGACTCATAGGAGAACGACGATAAGGTGCCCGAGGCAGCAATAGACCCTTCGAGTCATTAACAGGCTCTGAACGTTACAATTAACTGTCAGTTTTGCGTCGTATTCTGAAAACTAGACTCACAGGAGAACGACCATAAGGTGCCCGAGGCAGCAATACTACCTCGGAGACATGTCGGCTGGATGACGATGTATTGAATCGCGACGCAATTTGTGTGTTCCATCGTCATTAACAGGCTCTGAACGTTACAATTCACTGTCAGTTTTGCGTCGGATTCGAAAATCTAGACTCACAGATGAACGACCATAAGGTGCCCGAGGCAGCACTAGACCCTTGGAGACAAGTCGGCTGGAGGACGATGTATTGAATCGCGACGCAATATGTGTGTTCCATCGTCATTAAGAGGCTCTGAACGTTACAATTAATTGTCAGTTTTGCGCCGGATTCGAAAATCTAGACTCACAGGAGAACGAGCATATGGTGCCCGAGGCAGCACTAGACCCTTGGAGACAAGTCGTCTGGAGGACGATGTATTGAATCGCGACGCAATATGTGTGTTCCATCGTCAGTATCAGGCTCTGAACGTTACAATTAACTGTCAGTTTTGCGTCGGATTCGAAAATCTAGACTCACAGGAGAACGAGCATATGGTGCCCGAGGCAGCACTAGACCCTTGGAGACAAGTCGGCTGTAGGACGATGTATTGAATCGCGAAGCAATTTGTGTGTCCCATCGTCATTAACAGGCTCTGAACGTTACAATTAACTGTCAGTTTTGCGTCGGATTCGAAAATCTAGACTCTCAGATGAACGACCATAATGTGCCCGAGGCAGCACTAGACCCTTGGAGACAAGTCGGCTGGAGGACGATGTATTGAATCGCGACGCAATTTGTGTGTTCCATCGTCATTAAGAGGCTCTGAACGTTAAAATTAATGGTCAGTTTTGCATCGCATTCGAAAATCTAGACTCACAGGAGAACGAGCATATGGTGCCCGAGGCAGCACTAGACCTTTGGAGACAAGTCGGCTGTAGGACGATGTATTGAATCGCGACGCAATTTGTGTGTTCCATCGTCATTAAGAGGCTCTGAACGTTACAATTAACTGTCAGTTTTGCGTCGGATTCGAAAATCTAGACTCACAGATGAACGACCATAAGGTGCCCGAGGCAGCACTAGACCCTTCGAGACATGTCGGCTGGAGGACGATGTATTGAATCGCGACGCAATTTGTGTGTTCCATCGTCAGTATCAGGCTCTGAACGTTACAATTAACTGTCAGTTTTGCGTCGGATTCGAAAATCTAGACTCACAGGAGAACGATCATAAGGTGCCCGAGGCAGCACTAGACCCTTGGAGACAAGTCGGCTGGAGGACGATGTATTGAGTCGCGACGCAATTTGTGTGTCCCATCGTCATTAACAGGCTCTGAACGTTACAATTCACTGTCAGTTTTGCGTCGGATTCGAAAATCTAGACTCACAGGAGAACGACCATAAGGTGCCCGAGGCAGCACTAGACCCTTGGAGACAAGTCTGCTGGAGGACGATGTATTGAGTCGCGACGCAATTTGTGTGTCCCATCGTCATTAACAGGCTCTGAACGTTACAATTAACTGTCAGTTTTGCGTCGTATTCTGAAAACTAGACTCACAGGAGAACGACCATAAGGTGCCCGAGGCAGCAAGAGACCCTTGGAGACAGGTCGGCTGTGGGACGATGTATTGAATCGCGACGCAATTTGTGTGTTCCATCGTCATCAAGAGGCTCTGAACGTTACAATTAATTGTCAGTTTTGCGCGGGATTCGAAAATCTAGACTCACAGGAGAACGAGCATATGGTGCCCGAGGCAGCACTAGACCCTTGGAAACAAGTCGGCTGGAGGACGATGTATTGAATCGCGACGCAATTTGTGTGTTCCATCGTCAGTATCAGGCTCTGAACGTTACAATTAACTGTCAGTTTTGCGTCGGATTCGAAAATCTAGACTCACAGGAGAACGAGCATATGGTGCCCGAGGCAGCACTAGACCCTTGGAGACAAGTCGGCTGTACTACGATGTATTGAATCGCGACGCAATTTGTGTGTCCCATCGTCATTAACAGGCTCTGAACGTTACAATTAACTGTCAGTTTTGCGTCGGATTCGAAAATCTAGACTCACAGGAGAACGACCATGAGGTGCCCGAGGCAGCACTAGACCCTTGGAGACAAGTCGGCTGGAGGACGATGTATTGAGTCGCGACGCAATTTGTGTGTCCCATCGTCATTAACAGGCTCTGAACGTTACAATTCACTGTCAGTTTTGCGTCGGATTCGAAAATCTAGACTCAAAGGAGAACGACCATAAGGTGCCCGAGGCAGCACTAGACCCTTGGAGACAAGTCGGCTGGAGGACGATGTATTGAGTCGCGACGCAATTTGTGTGTTCCATCGTCATTAAGAGGCTCTGAACGTTACAATTAATTGTCAGTTTTGCGCCGGATTCGAAAAACTAGACTCATAGGAGAACGACGATAAGGTGCCCGAGGCAGCAATAGACCCTTCGAGTCATTAACAGGCTCTGAACGTTACAATTAACTGTCAGTTTTGCGTCGTATTCTGAAAACTAGACTCACAGGAGAACGACCATAAGGTGCCCGAGGCAGCAATACTACCTCGGAGACATGTCGGCTGGATGACGATGTATTGAATCGCGACGCAATTTGTGTGTTCCATCGTCATTAACAGGCTCTGAACGTTACAATTCACTGTCAGTTTTGCGTCGGATTCGAAAATCTAGACTCACAGATGAACGACCATAAGGTGCCCGAGGCAACACTAGACCCTTGGAGACAAGTCGGCTGGAGGACGATGTATTGAGTCGCGACGCAATTTGTGTGTCCCATCGTCATTAACAGGCTCTGAACGTTACAATGATGTCAGTTTTGCGTCGTAATCTGAAAACTAGACTCACAGGAGAACGACCATAAGGTGCCCGAGGCAGCAAGAGACCCTTGGAGACAGGTCGGCTGTGGGACGATGTATTGAATCGCGACGCAATTTGTGTGTCCCATCGTCATTAACAGGCTCTGAACGTTACAATTAACTGTCAGTTTTGCGTCGGATTCGAAAATCTAGACTCACAGATGAACGACCATAAGGTGCCCGAGGCAGCACTAGACCCTTGGAGACAAGTCGGCTGGAGGACGATGTATTGAATCGCGACGCAATATGTGTGTTCCATCGTCATTAAGAGGCTCTGAACGTTACAATTAATTGTCAGTTTTGCGCCGGATTCGAAAATCTAGACTCACAGGACAACGAGCATATGGTGCCCGAGGCAGCACTAGACCCTTGGAGACAAGTCGTCTGGAGGACGATTTATTGAATCGCGACGCAATATGTGTGTTCCATCGTCAGTATCAGGCTCTGAACGTTACAATTAACTGTCAGTTTTGCGTCGGATTCGAAAATCTAGACTCACAGATGAACGACCATAAGGTGCCCGAGGCACCACTAGACCCTTCGAGACATGTCGGCTGGAGGACGATGTATTGAATCGCGACGCAATTTGTGTGTTCCATCGTCAGTATCAGGCTCTGAACGTTACAATTAACTGTCAGTTTTGCGTCGGATTCGAAAATCTAGACTCACAGGAGAACGACCATAAGGTGCCCGAGGCAGCACTAGACCCTTGGAGACAAGTCGGCTGGAGGACGATGTATTGAGTCGCGACGCAATTTGTGCGTCCCATCGTCATTAACAGGCTCTGAACGTTACAATTCACTGTCAGTTTTGCGTCGGATTCGAAAATCTAGACTCACAGGAGAACGACCATAAGGTGCCCGAGGCAGCACTAGACCCTTGGAGACAAGTCTGCTGGAGGACGATGTATTGAGTCGCGACGCAATTTGTGTGTCCCATCGTCATTAACAGGCTCTGAACGTTACAATTAACTGTCAGTTTTGCGTCGTATTCTGAAAACTAGACTCACAGGAGAACGACCATAAGGTGCCCGAGGCAGCAAGAGACCCTTGGAGACAGGTCGGCTGTGGGACGATGTATTGAATCGCGACGCAATTTGTGTGTTCCATCGTCATCAAGAGGCTCTGAACGTTACAATTAATTGTCAGTTTTGCGCGGGATTCGAAAATCTAGACTCACAGGAGAACGAGCATATGGTGCCCGAGGCAGCACTAGACCCTTGGAGACAAGTCGGCTGGAGGACGATGTATTGAATCGCGACGCAATTTGTGTGTTCCATCGTCAGTATCAGGCTCTGAACGTTACAATTAACTGTCAGTTTTGCGTCGGATTCGAAAATCTAGACTCACAGGAGAACGAGCATATGGTGCCCGAGGCAGCACTAGACCCTTGGAGACAAGTCGGCTGTACTACGATGTATCGAATCGCGACGCAATTTGTGTGTCCCATCGTCATTAACAGGCTCTGAACGTTACAATTAACTGTCAGTTTTGCGTCGGATTCGAAAATCTAGACTCACAGATGAACGACCATAAGGTGCCCGAGGCAGCACTAGACCCTTGGAGACAAGTCGGCTGGAGGACGATGTATTGAATCGCGACGCAATTTGTGTGTTCCATCGTCATTAAGAGGCTCTGAACGTTACAATTAACTGTCAGTTTTGCGTCGGATTCGAAAATCTAGACGCACAGGAGAACGACCATAAGGTGCCCGAGGCAGCACTAGACCCTTGGAGACAAGTCGGCTGGAGGACGATGTACTGAGTCGCGACGCAATTTGTGTGTCCCATCGTCATTAACAGGCTCTGAACGTTACAATTCACTGTCAGTTTTGCGTCGGATTCGAAAATCTAGACTCACAGGAGAACGACCATAAGGTGCCCGAGGCAGCACTAGACCCTTCGAGACAAGTCGGCTGGAGGACGATGTATTGAGTCGCGACGCAATTTGTGTGTCCCATCGTCATTAACAGGCTCTGAACGTTACAATTCACTGTCAGTTTTGCGTCGGATTCGAAAATCTAGACTCAAAGGAGAACGACCATAAGGTGCCCGAGGCAGCACTAGACCCTTGGAGACAAGTCGGCTGGAGGACGATGTATTGAGTCGCGACGCAATTTGTGTGTTCCATCGTCATTAAGAGGCTCTGAACGTTACAATTAATTGTCAGTTTTGCGCCGGATTCGAAAAACTAGACTCATAGGAGAACGACGATAAGGTGCCCGAGGCAGCAATAGACCCTTCGAGTCATTAACAGGCTCTGAACGTTACAATTAACTGTCAGTTTTGCGTCGTATTCTGAAAACTAGACTCACAGGAGAACGACCATAAGGTGCCCGAGGCAGCAATACTACCTCGGAGACATGTCGGCTGGATGACGATGTATTGAATCGCGACGCAATTTGTGTGTTCCATCGTCATTAACAGGCTCTGAACGTTACAATTCACTGTCAGTTTTGCGTCGGATTCGAAAATCTAGACTCACAGATGAACGACCATAAGGTGCCCGAGGCAACACTAGACCCTTGGAGACAAGTCGGCTGGAGGACGATGTATTGAGTCGCGACGCAATTTGTGTGTCCCATCGTCATTAACAGGCTCTGAACGTTACAATGATGTCAGTTTTGCGTCGTAATCTGAAAACTAGACTCACAGGAGAACGACCATAAGGTGCCCGAGGCAGCAAGAGACCCTTGGAGACAGGTCGGCTGTGGGACGATGTATTGAATCGCGACGCAATTTGTGTGTCCCATCGTCATTAACAGGCTCTGAACGTTACAATTAACTGTCAGTTTTGCGTCGGATTCGAAAATCTAGACTCACAGATGAACGACCATAAGGTGCCCGAGGCAGCACTAGACCCTTGGAGACAAGTCGGCTGGAGGACGATGTATTGAATCGCGACGCAATATGTGTGTTCCATCGTCATTAAGAGGCTCTGAACGTTACAATTAATTGTCAGTTTTGCGCCGGATTCGAAAATCTAGACTCACAGGAGAACGAGCATATGGTGCCCGAGGCAGCACTAGACCCTTGGAGACAAGTCGTCTGGAGGACGATTTATTGAATCGCGACGCAATATGTGTGTTCCATCGTCAGTATCAGGCTCTGAACGTTACAATTAACTGTCAGTTTTGCGTCGGATTCGAAAATCTAGACTCACAGATGAACGACCATAAGGTGCCCGAGGCACCACTAGACCCTTCGAGACATGTCGGCTGGAGGACGATGTATTGAATCGCGACGCAATTTGTGTGTTCCATCGTCAGTATCAGGCTCTGAACGTTACAATTAACTGTCAGTTTTGCGTCGGATTCGAAAATCTAGACTCACAGGAGAACGACCATAAGGTGCCCGAGGCAGCACTAGACCCTTGGAGACAAGTCGGCTGGAGGACGATGTATTGAGTCGCGACGCAATTTGTGCGTCCCATCGTCATTAACAGGCTCTGAACGTTACAATTCACTGTCAGTTTTGCGTCGGATTCGAAAATCTAGACTCACAGGAGAACGACCATAAGGTGCCCGAGGCAGCACTAGACCCTTGGAGACAAGTCTGCTGGAGGACGATGTATTGAGTCGCGACGCAATTTGTGTGTCCCATCGTCATTAACAGGCTCTGAACGTTACAATTAACTGTCAGTTTTGCGTCGTATTCTGAAAACTAGACTCACAGGAGAACGACCATAAGGTGCCCGAGGCAGCAAGAGACCCTTGGAGACAGGTCGGCTGTGGGACGATGTATTGAATCGCGACGCAATTTGTGTGTTCCATCGTCATCAAGAGGCTCTGAACGTTACAATTAATTGTCAGTTTTGCGCGGGATTCGAAAATCTAGACTCACAGGAGAACGAGCATATGGTGCCCGAGGCAGCACTAGACCCTTGGAGACAAGTCGGCTGGAGGACGATGTATTGAATCGCGACGCAATTTGTGTGTTCCATCGTCAGTATCAGGCTCTGAACGTTACAATTAACTGTCAGTTTTGCGTCGGATTCGAAAATCTAGACTCACAGGAGAACGAGCATATGGTGCCCGAGGCAGCACTAGACCCTTGGAGACAAGTCGGCTGTACTACGATGTATCGAATCGCGACGCAATTTGTGTGTCCCATCGTCATTAACAGGCTCTGAACGTTACAATTAACTGTCAGTTTTGCGTCGGATTCGAAAATCTAGACTCACAGATGAACGACCATAAGGTGCCCGAGGCAGCACTAGACCCTTGGAGACAAGTCGGCTGGAGGACGATGTATTGAATCGCGACGCAATTTGTGTGTTCCATCGTCATTAAGAGGCTCTGAACGTTACAATTAACTGTCAGTTTTGCGTCGGATTCGAAAATCTAGACGCACAGGAGAACGACCATAAGGTGCCCGAGGCAGCACTAGACCCTTGGAGACAAGTCGGCTGGAGGACGATGTACTGAGTCGCGACGCAATTTGTGTGTCCCATCGTCATTAACAGGCTCTGAACGTTACAATTCACTGTCAGTTTTGCGTCGGATTCGAAAATCTAGACTCACAGGAGAACGACCATAAGGTGCCCGAGGCAGCACTAGACCCTTCGAGACAAGTCGGCTGGAGGACGATGTATTGAATCGCGACGCAATTTGTGTGTTCCATCGTCAGTATCAGGCTCTGAACGTTACAATTAACTGTCAGTTTTGCGTCGGATTCGAAAATCTAGACTCACAGGAGAACGACCATAAGGTGCCCGAGGCAGCACTAGACCCTTGGAGACAAGTCGGCTGGAGGACGATGTATTGAGTCGCGACGCAATTTGTGCGTCCCATCGTCATTAGCAGGCTCTGAACGTTACAATTCACTGTCAGTTTTGCGTCGGATTCGAAAATCTAGACTCACAGGAGAACGAGCATATGGTGCCCGAGGCAGCACTAGACCCTTGGAGACAAGTCGGCTGTAGGACGATGTATTGAATCGCGACGCAATTTGTGTGTTCCATCGTCATTAAGAGGCTCTGAACGTTACAATTAACTGTCAGTTTTGCGTCGGATTCGAAAATCTAGACTCACAGGAGAACGACCATAAGGTGCCCGAGGCAGCACTAGACCCTTGGAGACAAGTCGGCTGGAGGACGATGTATTGAGTCGCGACGCAATTTGTGTGTCCCATCGTCATTAACAGGCTCTGAACGTTACAATTCACTGTCAGTTTTGCGTCGGATTCGAAAATCTAGACTCACAGATGAACGACCATAAGGTGCCCGAGGCAGCACTAGACCGTTCGAGACATGTCGGCTGGAGGACGATGTATTGAATCGCGACGCAATTTGTGTGTTCCATCGTCAGTATCAGGCTCTGAACGTTACAATTAACTGTCAGTTTTGCGTCGGATTCGAAAATCTAGACTCACAGGAGAACGACCATAAGGTGCCCGAGGCAGCACTAGACCCTTGGAGACAAGTCGGCTGGAGGACGATGTATTGAGTCGCGACGCAATTTGTGCGTCCCATCGTCATTAACAGGCTCTGAACGTTACAATTCACTGTCAGTTTTGCGTCGGATTCGAAAATCTAGACTCACAGGAGAACGAGCATATGGTGCCCGAGGCAGCACTAGACCCTTGGAGACAAGTCGGCTGTAGGACGATGTATTGAATCGCGACGCAATTTGTGTGTTCCATCGTCATTAAGAGGCTCTGAACGCTACAATTAACTGTCAGTTTTGCGTCGGATTCGAAAATCTAGACTCACAGGAGACAAGTCGGCTGGAGGACGATGTATTGAGTCGCGACGCAATTTGTGTGTCCCATCGTCATTAACAGGCTCTGAATGTTACAATTAACTGTCAGTTTTGTGTCGGATTCGAAAATCTAGACTCACAGGAGAACGACCATAAGGTGCCCGAGGCAGCACTAGACCCTTGGAGACAAGTCGTCTGGAGGACGATGTATTGAGTCGCGACGCAATTTGTGTGTCCCTTCGTCATTAACAGGCTCTGAACGTTACAATTAACTGTCAGTTTTGCGTCGTATTCTGAAAACTAGACTCACAGGAGAACGACCATAAGGTGCCCGAGGCAGCAAGAGACCCTTTGATACAGGTCGGCTGTGGGACAGTGTATTGAATCGCGACGCAATTTGTGTGTTCCATCGTCATCAAGAGGCTCTGAACGTTACAATTCACTGTCAGTTTTGCGTCGGATTCGAAAATCTAGACTCACAGGAGAACGAGCATATGGTGCCCGAGGCAGCACTAGACCCTTGGAGACAAGTCGGCTGGAGGACGATGTATTGAATCGCGACGCAATTTGTGTGTCCCATCGTCAGTATCAGGCTCTAACGTTACAATTAATTGTCAGTTTTGCGTCGAATTCGAAAAACTAGACTCACAGGAGAACGACCATAAGGTGCCCGAGGCAGCACTAGACCCTTGGAGACAAGTCGGCTGGAGGACGATGTATTGAGTCGCGACGCAATTTGTGTGTCCCATCGTCATTAACAGGCTCTGAACGTTACAATTAATTGTCAGTTTTGCGCCGGATTCGAAAAACTAGACTCATAGGAGAACGACCAAGAGGTGCCAGGAGCAGCAATACTACCTCGGAGACATGTCGGCTGGAGGACGATGTATTGAATCGCGACGCAATTTGTGTGTTCCATCGTCAGTATCAGGCTCTGAACGTTACAATTAACTGTCAGTTTTGCGTCGGATTCGAAAATCTAGACTCACAGGAGAACGACCATAAGGTGCCCGAGGCAGCAATAGACCCTTGGAGACAAGTCGGCTGGAGGACGATGTATTGAGTCGCGACGCAATTTGTGTGTTCCATCGTCAGTATCAGGCTCTGAACGTTAAAATTAATTGTCAGTTTTGCATCGCATTCGAAGAACTAGGCTCACAGGAGAACGACCATAAGGTGCCCGAGGCACCAATAGACCCTTGGAGACAAGTCGGCTGGAGGACGATGTATTGAATCGCGACGCAATTTGTGTGTTCCATCGTCATTAAGAGGCTCTGAACCTTACAATTAACTGTCAGTTTTGCGTCGGATTCGAAAATCTAGACTCACCGATGAACGACCATAAGGTGCCCGAGGCAGCAATAGACCCTTCGAGACAAGTCGGCTGGAGGACGATCTATTGAATCGTGACGCAATTTGTGTGTTCCATCGTCATTAAGAGGCTCTGAACGTTACAATTAACTGTCAGTTTTGCGTCGGATTCGAAAATCTAGACTCACAGGAGAACGAGCATATGGTGCCCGAGGCAGCACTAGACCCTTGGAGACAAGTCGGCTGGAGGACGATGTATTGAATCGCGACGCAATTTGTGTGTCCCATCGTCAGTATCAGGCTCTAACGTTACAATTAATTGTCAGTTTTGCGTCGAATTCGAAAAACTAGACTCACAGGAGAACGACCATAAGGTGCCCGAGGCAGCACTAGACCCTTGGAGACAAGTCGGCTGGAGGACGATGTATTGAGTCGCGACGCAATTTGTGTGTCCCATCGTCATTAACAGGCTCTGAACGTTACAATTAATTGTCAGTTTTGCGCCGGATTCGAAAAACTAGACTCATAGGAGAACGACCAAGAGGTGCCAGGAGCAGCAATACTACCTCGGAGACATGTCGGCTGGAGGACGATGTATTGAATCGCGACGCAATTTGTGTGTTCCATCGTCAGTATCAGGCTCTGAACGTTACAATTCACTGTCAGTTTTGCGTCGGATTCGAAAATCTAGACTCACAGGAGAACGACCATAAGGTGCCCGAGGCACCAATAGACCCTTCGAGACAAGTCGGCTGGAGGACGATGTATTGAATCGCGACGCAATTTGTGTGTTCCATCGTCATTAAGAGGCTCTGAACGTTACAATTAACTGTCAGTTTTGCGTCGGATTCGAAAATCTAGACTCACAGGAGAACGACCATAAGGTGCCCGAGGCACCAATAGACCCTTCGAGACAAGTCGGCTGGAGGACGATGTATTGAGTCGCGACGCAGTTTGTGTGTCCCATCGTCAGTATCAGGCTCTAACGTTACAATTAATTGTCAGTTTTGCGTCGTATTCGAAAAACTAGACTCACAGGAGAACGACCATAAGGTGCCCGAGGCACCAATAGACCCTTCGAGACAAGTCGGCTGGAGGACGATGTATTGAATCGCGACGCAATTTGTGTGTTCCATCGTCATTAAGAGGCTCTGAACGTTACAATTAATTGTCAGTTTTGCGCCGGATTCGAAAAACTAGACTCATAGGAGAACGACCAAGAGGTGCCAGGAGCAGCAACACTACCTCGGAGACATGTCGGCTGGAGGACGATGTATTGAATCGCGACGCAATTTGTGTGTCCCATCGTCAGTATCAGGCTCTGAACGTTACAATTAACTGTCAGTTTTGCGTCGGATTCGAAAATCTAGACTCTCAGATGAACGACCATAAGGTGCCCGAGGCAGCACTAGACCCTTGGAGACAAGTCGGCTGGAGGACGATGTATTGAATCGCGACGCAATTTGTGTGTTCCATCGTCAGTATCAGGCTCTGAACGTTACAATTAACTGTCAGTTTTGCGTCGGATTCGAAAATCTAGACTCACAGGAGAACGACCATAAGGTGCCCGAGGCAGCACTAGACCCTTGGAGACAAGTCGGCTGGAGGACGATGTATTGAGTCGCGACGCAATTTGTGCGTCCCATCGTCATTAACAGGCTCTGAACGTTACAATTCACTGTCAGTTTTGCGTCGGATTCGAAAATCTAGACTCACAGGAGAACGAGCATATGGTGCCCGAGGCAGCACTAGACCCTTGGACACAAGTCGGCTGTAGGACGATGTATTGAATCACGACGCAATTTGTGTGTTCCATCGTCATTAAGAGGCTCTGAACGTTACAATTAACTGTCAGTTTTGCGTCGGATTCGAAAATCTAGACTCACAGGAGAACGACCATAAGGTGCCCGAGGCAGCACTAGACCCTTGGAGACAAGTCGGCTGGAGGACGATGTATTGAGTCGCGACGCAATTTGTGTGTCCCATCGTCATTAACAGGCTCTGAACGTTACAATTCGCTGTCAGTTTTGCGTCGGATTCGAAAATCTAGACTCACAGGAGAACGACCATAAGGTGCCCGAGGCAGCACTAGACCCTTCGAGACAAGTCGGCTGGAGGACGATGTATTGAGTCGCGACGCAATTTGTGTGTCCCATCGTCATTAACAGGCTCTGAACGTTACAATTAACTGTCAGTTTTGCGTCGGATTCGAAAATCTAGACTCACAGGAGAACGACCATAAGGTGCCCGAGGCAGCACTAGACCCTTGGAGACAAGTCGGCTGGAGGACGATGTATTGAATCGCGACGCAATTTGTGTGTTCCATCGTCATTAAGAGGCTCTGAACGTTACAATTAATTGTCAGTTTTGCATCGCATTCGAAAATCTAGACTCACAGGAGAACGAGCATATGGTGCCCGAGGCAGCACTAGACCCTTGGAGACAAGTCGGCTGTAGGACGATGTATTGAATCGCGACGCAATTTGTGTGTTCCATCGTCATTAAGAGGCTCTGAACGTTACAATTAACTGTCAGTTTTGCGTCGGATTCGAAAATCTAGACTCACAGATGAACGACCATAAGGTGCCCGAGGCAGCACTAGACCGTTCGAGACATGTCGGCTGGAGGACGATGTATTGAATCGCGACGCAATTTGTGTGTTCCATCGTCAGTATTAGGCTCTGAACGTTACAATTAACTGTCAGTTTTGCGTCGGATTCGAAAATCTAGACTCACAGGAGAACGACCATAAGGTGCCCGAGGCAGCACTAGACCCTTGGAGACAAGTCGGCTGGAGGACGATGTATTGAGTCGCGACGCAATTTGTGCGTCCCATCGTCATTAACAGGCTCTGAACGTTACAATTCACTGTCAGTTTTGCGTCGGATTCGAAAATCTAGACTCACAGGAGAACGAGCATATGGTGCCCGAGGCAGCACTAGACCCTTGGAGACAAGTCGGCTGTAGGACGATGTATTGAATCGCGACGCAATTTGTGTGTTCCATCGTCATTAAGAGGCTCTGAACGTTACAATTAACTGTCAGTTTTGCGTCCAATTCGAAAATCTAGACTCACAGGAGACAAGTCGGCTGGAGGACGATGTATTGAGTCGCGACGCAATTTGTGTGTCCCATCGTCATTAACAGGCTCTGAACGTTACAATTAACTGTCAGTTTTGCGTCGGATTCGAAAATCTAGACTCACAGGAGAACGACCATAAGGTGCCCGAGGCAGCACTAGACCCTTGGAGACAAGTCGGCTGGAGGACGATGTATTGAGTCGCGACGCAATTTGTGCGTCCCATCGTCATTAACAGGCTCTGAACGTTACAATTCACTGTCAGTTTTGCGTCGGATTCGAAAATCTAGACTCACAGGAGAACGAGCATATGGTGCCCGAGGCAGCACTAGACCCTTGGAGACAAGTCGGCTGTAGGACGATGTATTGAATCGCGACGCAATTTGTGTGTTCCATCGTCATTAAGAGGCTCTGAACGTTACAATTAACTGTCAGTTTTGCGTCGGATTCGAAAATCTAGACTCACAGGAGAACGACCATAAGGTGCCCGAGGCAGCAATAGACCCTTGGAGACAAGCCGGCTGGAGGACGATGTATTGAATCGCGACGCAATTTGTGTGTTCCATCGTCATTAAGAGGCTCTGAACCTTACAATTAACTGTCAGTTTTGCGTCGGATTCGAAAATCTAGACTCACGGATGAACGACCATAAGGTGCCCGAGGCAGCAATAGACCCTTCGAGACAAGTCGGCTGGAGGACGATGTATTGAATCGCGACGCAATTTGTGTGTTCCATCGTCATTAAGAGGCTCTGAACGTTACAATTAATTGTCAGTTTTGCGTCGTATTCGAAAAACTAGACTCACAGGAGAACGACCATAAGGTGCCCGAGGCACCAATAGACCCTTCGAGACAAGTCGGCTGGAGGACGATGTATTGAATCGCGACGCAATTTGTGTGTTCCATCGTCATTAAGAGGCTCTGAACGTTACAATTAACTGTCAGTTTTGCATCGCATTCGAAAATCTAGACTCACAGGAGAACGAGCATATGGTGCCCGAGGCAGCACTAGACCCTTGGAGACAAGTCGGCTGTAGGACGATGTATTGAATCGCGACGCAATTTGTGTGTTCCATCGTCATTAAGAGGCTCTGAACGTTACAATTAACTGTCAGTTTTGCGTCGGATTCGAAAATCTAGACTCACAGGAGAACGAGCATATGGTGCCCGAGGCAGCACTAGACCCTTGGAGACAAGTCGGCTGGAGGACGATGTATTGAATCGCGACGCAATTTGTGTGTCCCATCGTCAGTATCAGGCTCTAACGTTACAATTAATTGTCAGTTTTGCGTCGAATTCGAAAAACTAGACTCACAGGAGAACGACCATAAGGTGCCCGAGGCAGCACTAGACCCTTGGAGACAAGTCGGCTGGAGGACGATGTATTGAGTCGCGACGCAATTTGTGTGTCCCATCGTCATTAACAGGCTCTGAACGTTACAATTAATTGTCAGTTTTGCGCCGGATTCGAAAAACTAGACTCATAGGAGAACGACCAAGAGGTGCCAGGAGCAGCAATACTACCTCGGAGACATGTCGGCTGGAGGACGATGTATTGAATCGCGACGCAATTTGTGTGTTCCATCGTCAGTATCAGGCTCTGAACGTTACAATTAACTGTCAGTTTTGCGTCGGATTCGAAAATCTAGACTCACAGGAGAACGACCATAAGGTGCCCGAGGCAGCAATAGACCCTTGGAGACAAGTCGGCTGGAGGACGATGTATTGAGTCGCGACGCAATTTGTGTGTTCCATCGTCAGTATCAGGCTCTGAACGTTAAAATTAATTGTCAGTTTTGCATCGCATTCGAAGAACTAGGCTCACAGGAGAACGACCATAAGGTGCCCGAGGCACCAATAGACCCTTCGAGACAAGTCGGCTGGAGGACGATGTATTGAATCGCGACGCAATTTGTGTGTTCCATCGTCATTAAGATGCTCTGAACCTTACAATTAACTGTCAGTTTTGCGTCGGATTCGAAAATCTAGACTCACCGATGAACGACCATAAGGTGCCCGAGGCAGCAATAGACCCTTCGAGAAAAGTCGGCTGGAGGACGATGTATTGAATCGCGACGCAATTTGTGTGTTCCATCGTCATTAAGAAGCTCTGAACGTTACAATTAATTGTCAGTTTTGCGTCGTATTCGAAAAACTAGACTCACAGGAGAACGACCATAAGGTGCCCGAGGCACCAATAGACCCTTCGAGACAAGTCGGCTGGAGGACGATGTATTGAATCGCGACGCAATTTGTGTGTTCCATCGTCATTAAGAGGCTCTGAACGTTACAATTAATTGTCAGTTTTGCGCCGGATTCGAAAAACTAGACTCACAGGAGAACGAGCATATGGTGCCCGAGGCAGCACTAGACCCTTGGAGACAAGTCGGCTGTAGGACGATGTATTGAGTCGCGACGCAATTTGTGTGTTCCATCGTCATTAAGAGGCTCTGAACGTTACAATTAATTGTCAGTTTTGCGCCGGATTCGAAAAACTAGACTCATAGGAGAACGACCAAGAGGTGCCAGGAGCAGCAATACTACCTCGGAGACATGTCGGCTGGAGGACGATGTATTGAATCGCGACGCAATTTGTGTGTTCCATCGTCAGTATCAGGCTCTGAACGTTACAATTCACTGTCAGTTTTGCGTCGGATTCGAAAATCTAGACTCACAGGAGAACGACCATAAGGTGCCCGAGGCACCAATAGACCCTTCGAGACAAGTCGGCTGGAGGACGATGTATTGAATCGCGACGCAATTTGTGTGTTCCATCGTCATTAAGAGGCTCTGAACGTTACAATTAACTGTCAGTTTTGCGTCGGTTTCGAAAATCTAGACTCACAGGAGAACGAGCATATGGTGCCCGAGGCAGCACTAGACCCTTGGAGACAGGTCGGCTGTAGGACGATGTATTGAATCGCGACGCAATTTGTGTGTTCCATCGTCATTAAGAGGCTCTGAACGTTACAATTAACTGTCAGTTTTGCGTCGGATTCGAAAATCTAGACTCACAGGAGAACGAGCATATGGTGCCCGAGGCAGCACTAGACCCTTGGAGACAAGTCGGCTGGAGGACGATGTATTGAGTCGCGACGCAGTTTGTGTGTCCCATCGTCAGTATCAGGCTCTAACGTTACAATTAATTGTCAGTTTTGCGTCGTATTCGAAAAACTAGACTCACAGGAGAACGACCATAAGGTGCCCGAGGCACCAATAGACCCTTCGAGACAAGTCGGCTGGAGGACGATGTATTGAATCGCGACGCAACTTGTGTGTTCCATCGTCATTAAGAGGCTCTGAACGTTACAATTAATTGTCAGTTTTGCGCCGGATTCGAAAAACTAGACTCATAGGAGAACGACCAAGAGGTGCCAGGAGCAACAACACTACCTCGGAGACATGTCGGCTGGAGAACGATGTATTGAATCGCGACGCAATTTGTGTGTCCCATCGTCAGTATCAGGCTCTGAACGTTACAATTAACTGTCAGTTTTGCGTCGGATTCGAAAATCTAGACTCTCAGATGAACGACCATAAGGTGCCCGAGGCAGCACTAGACCCTTGGAGACAAGTCGGCTGGAGGACGATGTATTGAATCGCGACGCAATTTGTGTGTTCCATCGTCATTAAGAGGCTCTGAACGTTACAATTAATTGTCAGTTTTGCATCGCATTCGAAAATCTAGACTCACAGGAGAACGAGCATATGGTGCCCGAGGCAGCACTAGACCCTTGGAGACAAGTCGGCTGTAGGACGATGTATTGAATCGCGACGCAATTTGTGTGTTCCATCGTCATTAAGAGGCTCTGAACGTTACAATTAACTGTCAGTTTTGCGTCGGATTCGAAAATCTGGACTCACAGATGAACGACCATAAGGTGACCGAGGCAGCACTAGACCCTTCGAGACATGTCGGCTGGAGGACGATGTATTGAATCGCGACGCAATTTGTGTGTTCCATCGTCAGTATCAGGCTCTGAACGTTACAATTAACTGTCAGTTTTGCGTCGGATTCGAAAATCTAGACTCACAGGAGAACGACCATAAGGTGCCCGAGGCAGCACTAGACCCTTGGAGACAAGTCGGCTGGAGGACGATGTATTGAGTCGCGACGCAATTTGTGTGTCCCATCGTCATTAGCAGGCTCTGAACGTTACAATTCACTGTCAGTTTTGCGTCGGATTCGAAAATCTAGACTCACAGGAGAACGACCATAAGGTGCCCGAGGCAGCACTAGACCCTTGGAGACAAGTCTGCTGGAGGACGATGTATTGAGTCGCGACGCAATTTGTGTGTCCCATCGTCATTAACAGGCTCTGAACGTTACAATTAACTGTCAGTTTTGCGTCGTATTCTGAAAACTAGACTCACAGGAGAACGACCATAAGGTGCCCGAGGCAGCAAGAGACCCTTGGAGACAGGTCGGCTGTGGGACGATGTATTGAATCGCGACGCAATTTGTGTGTTCCATCGTCATCAAGAGGCTCTGAACGTTACAATTAACTGTCGGTTTTGCGTCGGATTCGAAAATCTAGACTCACAGGAGAACGAGCATATGGTGCCCGAGGCAGCACTAGACCCTTGGAGACAAGTCGGCTGTAGGACGATGTATTGAATCGCGACGCAATTTGTGTGTCCCATCGTCATTAACAGGCTCTGAACGTTACAATTAACTGTCAGTTTTGCGTCGGATTCGAAAATCTAGACTCACAGATGAACGACCATAAGGTGCCCGAGGCAGCACTAGACCCTTGGAGACAAGTCGGCTGGAGGACGATGTATTGAATCGCGACGCAATTTGTGTGTTCCATCGTCATTAAGAGGCTCTGAACGTTACAATTAATTGTCAGTTTTGCATCGCATTCGAAAATCTAGACTCACAGGAGAACGAGCATATGGTGCCCGAGGCAGCACTAGACCCTTGGAGACAAGTCGGCTGTAGGACGATGTATTGAATCGCGACGCAATTTGTGTGTTCCAACGTCATTAAGAGGCTCTGAACGTTACAATTAACTGTCAGTTTTGCGTCGGATTCGAAAATCTAGACTCACAGATGAACGACCATAAGGTGCCCGAGGCACCACTAGACCCTTCCAGACATGTCGGCTGGAGGACGATGTATTGAATCGCGACGCAATTTGTGTGTTCCATCGTCAGTATCAGGCTCTGAACGTTACAATTAACTGTCAGTTTTGCGTCGTATTCGAAAATCTAGACTCACAGGAGAACGACCATAAGGTGCCCGAGGCAGCACTAGACCCTTGAAGACAAGTCGGCTGGAGGACGATGAATTGAGTCGCGACGCAATTTGTGCGTCCCATCGTCATTAACAGGCTCTGAACGTTACAATTCACTGTCAGTTTTGCGTCGGATTCGAAAATCTAGACTCACAGGAGAACGAGCATATGGTGCCCGAGGCAGCACTAGACCCTTGGAGACAAGTCGGCTGTAGGACGATGTATTGAATCGCGACGCAATTTGTGTGTTCCATCGTCATTAAGAGGCTCTGAACGTTACAATTAACTGTCAGTTTTGCGTCGGATTCGAAAATCTAGACTCACAGGAGAACGACCATAAGGTGCCCGAGGCAGCACTAGACCCTTGGAGACAAGTCGGCTGGAGGACGATGTATTGAGTCGCGACGCAATTTGTGTGTCCCATCGTCATTAACAGGCTCTGAACGTTACAATTCACTGTCAGTTTTGCGTCGGATTCGAAAATCTAGACTCACAGGAGAACGACCATAAGGTGCCCGAGGCAGCACTAGACCCTTCGAGACAAGTCGGCTGGAGGACGATGTATTGAATCGCGACGCAATTTGTGTGTTCCATCGTCAGTATCAGGCTCTGAACGTTACAATTCACTGTCAGTTTTGCGTCGGATTCGAAAATCTAGACTCACAGGAGAACGACCATAAGGTGCCCGAGGCACCAATAGACCCTTCGAGACAAGTCGGCTGGAGGACGATGTATTGAATCGCGACGCAATTTGTGTGTTCCATCGTCATTAAGAGGCTCTGAACGTTACAATTAACTGTCAGTTTTGCGTCGGTTTCGAAAATCTAGACTCACAGGAGAACGAGCATATGGTGCCCGAGGCAGCACTAGACCCTTGGAGACAGGTCGGCTGTAGGACGATGTATTGAATCGCGACGCAATTTGTGTGTTCCATCGTCATTAAGAGGCTCTGAACGTTACAATTAACTGTCAGTTTTGCGTCGGATTCGAAAATCTAGACTCACAGGAGAACGAGCATATGGTGCCCGAGGCAGCACTAGACCCTTGGAGACAAGTCGGCTGGAGGACGATGTATTGAGTCGCGACGCAGTTTGTGTGTCCCATCGTCAGTATCAGGCTCTAACGTTACAATTAATTGTCAGTTTTGCGTCGTATTCGAAAAACTAGACTCACAGGAGAACGACCATAAGGTGCCCGAGGCACCAATAGACCCTTCGAGACAAGTCGGCTGGAGGACGATGTATTGAATCGCGACGCAACTTGTGTGTTCCATCGTCATTAAGAGGCTCTGAACGTTACAATTAATTGTCAGTTTTGCGCCGGATTCGAAAAACTAGACTCATAGGAGAACGACCAAGAGGTGCCAGGAGCAACAACACTACCTCGGAGACATGTCGGCTGGAGAACGATGTATTGAATCGCGACGCAATTTGTGTGTCCCATCGTCAGTATCAGGCTCTGAACGTTACAATTAACTGTCAGTTTTGCGTCGGATTCGAAAATCTAGACTCTCAGATGAACGACCATAAGGTGCCCGAGGCAGCACTAGACCCTTGGAGACAAGTCGGCTGGAGGACGATGTATTGAATCGCGACGCAATTTGTGTGTTCCATCGTCATTAAGAGGCTCTGAACGTTACAATTAATTGTCAGTTTTGCATCGCATTCGAAAATCTAGACTCACAGGAGAACGAGCATATGGTGCCCGAGGCAGCACTAGACCCTTGGAGACAAGTCGGCTGTAGGACGATGTATTGAATCGCGACGCAATTTGTGTGTTCCATCGTCATTAAGAGGCTCTGAACGTTACAATTAACTGTCAGTTTTGCGTCGGATTCGAAAATCTGGACTCACAGATGAACGACCATAAGGTGACCGAGGCAGCACTAGACCCTTCGAGACATGTCGGCTGGAGGACGATGTATTGAATCGCGACGCAATTTGTGTGTTCCATCGTCAGTATCAGGCTCTGAACGTTACAATTAACTGTCAGTTTTGCGTCGGATTCGAAAATCTAGACTCACAGGAGAACGACCATAAGGTGCCCGAGGCAGCACTAGACCCTTGGAGACAAGTCGGCTGGAGGACGATGTATTGAGTCGCGACGCAATTTGTGTGTCCCATCGTCATTAGCAGGCTCTGAACGTTACAATTCACTGTCAGTTTTGCGTCGGATTCGAAAATCTAGACTCACAGGAGAACGACCATAAGGTGCCCGAGGCAGCACTAGACCCTTGGAGACAAGTCTGCTGGAGGACGATGTATTGAGTCGCGACGCAATTTGTGTGTCCCATCGTCATTAACAGGCTCTGAACGTTACAATTAACTGTCAGTTTTGCGTCGTATTCTGAAAACTAGACTCACAGGAGAACGACCATAAGGTGCCCGAGGCAGCAAGAGACCCTTGGAGACAGGTCGGCTGTGGGACGATGTATTGAATCGCGACGCAATTTGTGTGTTCCATCGTCATCAAGAGGCTCTGAACGTTACAATTAACTGTCGGTTTTGCGTCGGATTCGAAAATCTAGACTCACAGGAGAACGAGCATATGGTGCCCGAGGCAGCACTAGACCCTTGGAGACAAGTCGGCTGTAGGACGATGTATTGAATCGCGACGCAATTTGTGTGTCCCATCGTCATTAACAGGCTCTGAACGTTACAATTAACTGTCAGTTTTGCGTCGGATTCGAAAATCTAGACTCACAGATGAACGACCATAAGGTGCCCGAGGCAGCACTAGACCCTTGGAGACAAGTCGGCTGGAGGACGATGTATTGAATCGCGACGCAATTTGTGTGTTCCATCGTCATTAAGAGGCTCTGAACGTTACAATTAATTGTCAGTTTTGCATCGCATTCGAAAATCTAGACTCACAGGAGAACGAGCATATGGTGCCCGAGGCAGCACTAGACCCTTGGAGACAAGTCGGCTGTAGGACGATGTATTGAATCGCGACGCAATTTGTGTGTTCCAACGTCATTAAGAGGCTCTGAACGTTACAATTAACTGTCAGTTTTGCGTCGGATTCGAAAATCTAGACTCACAGATGAACGACCATAAGGTGCCCGAGGCACCACTAGACCCTTCCAGACATGTCGGCTGGAGGACGATGTATTGAATCGCGACGCAATTTGTGTGTTCCATCGTCAGTATCAGGCTCTGAACGTTACAATTAACTGTCAGTTTTGCGTCGTATTCGAAAATCTAGACTCACAGGAGAACGACCATAAGGTGCCCGAGGCAGCACTAGACCCTTGAAGACAAGTCGGCTGGAGGACGATGAATTGAGTCGCGACGCAATTTGTGCGTCCCATCGTCATTAACAGGCTCTGAACGTTACAATTCACTGTCAGTTTTGCGTCGGATTCGAAAATCTAGACTCACAGGAGAACGAGCATATGGTGCCCGAGGCAGCACTAGACCCTTGGAGACAAGTCGGCTGTAGGACGATGTATTGAATCGCGACGCAATTTGTGTGTTCCATCGTCATTAAGAGGCTCTGAACGTTACAATTAACTGTCAGTTTTGCGTCGGATTCGAAAATCTAGACTCACAGGAGAACGACCATAAGGTGCCCGAGGCAGCACTAGACCCTTGGAGACAAGTCGGCTGGAGGACGATGTATTGAGTCGCGACGCAATTTGTGTGTCCCATCGTCATTAACAGGCTCTGAACGTTACAATTCACTGTCAGTTTTGCGTCGGATTCGAAAATCTAGACTCACAGGAGAACGACCATAAGGTGCCCGAGGCAGCACTAGACCCTTCGAGACAAGTCGGCTGGAGGACGATGTATTGAATCGCGACGCAATTTGTGTGTTCCATCGTCAGTATCAGGCTCTGAACGTTACAACTCACTGTCAGTTTTGCGTCGGATTCGAAAATCTAGACTCACAGGAGAACGACCATAAGGTGCCCGAGGCAGCACTAGACCCTTGGAGACAAGTCGGCTGGAGGACGACGTATTGAGCCGCGACGCAATTTGTGCGTCCCATCGTCATTAACAGGCTCTGAACGTTACAATTCACTGTCAGTTTTGCGTCGGATTCGAAAATCTAGACTCACAGGAGAACGAGCATATGGTGCCCGAGGCAGCACTAGACCCTTGGAGACAAGTCGGCTGGAGGACGATGTATTGAATCGCGACGCAATTTGTGTGTTCCATCGTCATTAAGAGGCTCTGAACGTTACAATTAATTGTCAGTTTTGCATCGCATTCGAAAATCTAGACTCACAGGAGAACGAGCATATGGTGCCCGAGGCAGCACTAGACCCTTGGAGACAAGTCGGCTGTAGGACGATGTATTGAATCGCGACGCAATTTGTGTGTTCCATCGTCATTAAGAGGCTCTGAACGTTACAATTAACTGTCAGTTTTGCGTCGGATTCGAAAATCTGGACTCACAGATGAACGACCATAAGGTGACCGAGGCAGCACTAGACCCTTCGAGACATGTCGGCTGGAGGACGATGTATTGAATCGCGACGCAATTTGTGTGTTCCATCGTCAGTATCAGGCTCTGAACGTTACAATTAATTGTCAGTTTTGCGCCGGATTCGAAAAACTAGACTCATAGGAGAACGACCAAGAGGTGCCAGGAGCAACAACACTACCTCGGAGACATGTCGGCTGGAGAACGATGTATTGAATCGCGACGCAATTTGTGTGTCCCATCGTCAGTATCAGGCTCTGAACGTTACAATTAACTGTCAGTTTTGCGTCGGATTCGAAAATCTAGACTCTCAGATGAACGACCATAAGGTGCCCGAGGCAGCACTAGACCCTTGGAGACAAGTCGGCTGGAGGACGATGTATTGAATCGCGACGCAATTTGTGTGTTCCATCGTCATTAAGAGGCTCTGAACGTTACAATTAATTGTCAGTTTTGCATCGCATTCGAAAATCTAGACTCACAGGAGAACGAGCATATGGTGCCCGAGGCAGCACTAGACCCTTGGAGACAAGTCGGCTGTAGGACGATGTATTGAATCGCGACGCAATTTGTGTGTTCCATCGTCATTAAGAGGCTCTGAACGTTACAATTAACTGTCAGTTTTGCGTCGGATTCGAAAATCTGGACTCACAGATGAACGACCATAAGGTGACCGAGGCAGCACTAGACCCTTCGAGACATGTCGGCTGGAGGACGATGTATTGAATCGCGACGCAATTTGTGTGTTCCATCGTCAGTATCAGGCTCTGAACGTTACAATTAACTGTCAGTTTTGCGTCGGATTCGAAAATCTAGACTCACAGGAGAACGACCATAAGGTGCCCGAGGCAGCACTAGACCCTTGGAGACAAGTCGGCTGGAGGACGATGTATTGAGTCGCGACGCAATTTGTGTGTCCCATCGTCATTAGCAGGCTCTGAACGTTACAATTCACTGTCAGTTTTGCGTCGGATTCGAAAATCTAGACTCACAGGAGAACGACCATAAGGTGCCCGAGGCAGCACTAGACCCTTGGAGACAAGTCTGCTGGAGGACGATGTATTGAGTCGCGACGCAATTTGTGTGTCCCATCGTCATTAACAGGCTCTGAACGTTACAATTAACTGTCAGTTTTGCGTCGTATTCTGAAAACTAGACTCACAGGAGAACGACCATAAGGTGCCCGAGGCAGCAAGAGACCCTTGGAGACAGGTCGGCTGTGGGACGATGTATTGAATCGCGACGCAATTTGTGTGTTCCATCGTCATCAAGAGGCTCTGAACGTTACAATTAACTGTCGGTTTTGCGTCGGATTCGAAAATCTAGACTCACAGGAGAACGAGCATATGGTGCCCGAGGCAGCACTAGACCCTTGGAGACAAGTCGGCTGTAGGACGATGTATTGAATCGCGACGCAATTTGTGTGTCCCATCGTCATTAACAGGCTCTGAACGTTACAATTAACTGTCAGTTTTGCGTCGGATTCGAAAATCTAGACTCACAGATGAACGACCATAAGGTGCCCGAGGCAGCACTAGACCCTTGGAGACAAGTCGGCTGGAGGACGATGTATTGAATCGCGACGCAATTTGTGTGTTCCATCGTCATTAAGAGGCTCTGAACGTTACAATTAATTGTCAGTTTTGCATCGCATTCGAAAATCTAGACTCACAGGAGAACGAGCATATGGTGCCCGAGGCAGCACTAGACCCTTGGAGACAAGTCGGCTGTAGGACGATGTATTGAATCGCGACGCAATTTGTGTGTTCCAACGTCATTAAGAGGCTCTGAACGTTACAATTAACTGTCAGTTTTGCGTCGGATTCGAAAATCTAGACTCACAGATGAACGACCATAAGGTGCCCGAGGCACCACTAGACCCTTCCAGACATGTCGGCTGGAGGACGATGTATTGAATCGCGACGCAATTTGTGTGTTCCATCGTCAGTATCAGGCTCTGAACGTTACAATTAACTGTCAGTTTTGCGTCGTATTCGAAAATCTAGACTCACAGGAGAACGACCATAAGGTGCCCGAGGCAGCACTAGACCCTTGAAGACAAGTCGGCTGGAGGACGATGAATTGAGTCGCGACGCAATTTGTGCGTCCCATCGTCATTAACAGGCTCTGAACGTTACAATTCACTGTCAGTTTTGCGTCGGATTCGAAAATCTAGACTCACAGGAGAACGAGCATATGGTGCCCGAGGCAGCACTAGACCCTTGGAGACAAGTCGGCTGTAGGACGATGTATTGAATCGCGACGCAATTTGTGTGTTCCATCGTCATTAAGAGGCTCTGAACGTTACAATTAACTGTCAGTTTTGCGTCGGATTCGAAAATCTAGACTCACAGGAGAACGACCATAAGGTGCCCGAGGCAGCACTAGACCCTTGGAGACAAGTCGGCTGGAGGACGATGTATTGAGTCGCGACGCAATTTGTGTGTCCCATCGTCATTAACAGGCTCTGAACGTTACAATTCACTGTCAGTTTTGCGTCGGATTCGAAAATCTAGACTCACAGGAGAACGACCATAAGGTGCCCGAGGCAGCACTAGACCCTTCGAGACAAGTCGGCTGGAGGACGATGTATTGAATCGCGACGCAATTTGTGTGTTCCATCGTCAGTATCAGGCTCTGAACGTTACAACTCACTGTCAGTTTTGCGTCGGATTCGAAAATCTAGACTCACAGGAGAACGACCATAAGGTGCCCGAGGCAGCACTAGACCCTTGGAGACAAGTCGGCTGGAGGACGACGTATTGAGCCGCGACGCAATTTGTGCGTCCCATCGTCATTAACAGGCTCTGAACGTTACAATTCACTGTCAGTTTTGCGTCGGATTCGAAAATCTAGACTCACAGGAGAACGAGCATATGGTGCCCGAGGCAGCACTAGACCCTTGGAGACAAGTCGGCTGTAGGACGATGTATTGAGTCGCGACGCAATTTGTGTGTCCCATCGTCATTAACAGGCTCTGAACGTTACAATTCACTGTCAGTTTTGCGTCGGATTCGAAAATCTAGACTCACAGGAGAACGACCATAAGGTGCCCGAGGCAGCACTAGACCCTTCGAGACAAGTCGGCTGGAGGACGATGTATTGAGTCGCGACGCAATTTGTGTGTCCCATCGTCATTAACAGGCTCTGAACGTTACAATTAACTGTCAGTTTTGCGTCGGATTCGAAAATCTAGACTCACAGGAGAACGACCATAAGGTGACCGAGGCAGCACTAGACCCTTGGAGACAAGTCGGCTGGAGGACGATGTATTGAATCGCGACGCAATTTGTGTGTTCCATCGTCATTAAGAGGCTCTGAACGTTACAATTAATTGTCAGTTTTGCATCGCATTCGAAAATCTAGACTCACAGGAGAACGAGCATATGGTGCCCGAGGCAGCACTAGACCCTTGGAGACAAGTCGGCTGTAGGACGATGTATTGAATCGCGACGCAATTTGTGTGTTCCATCGTCATTAAGAGGCTCTGAACGTTACAATTAACTGTCAGTTTTGCGTCGGATTCGAAAATCTATACTCACAGATGAACGACCATAAGGTGCCCGAGGCAGCACTAGACCGTTCGAGACATGTCGGCTGGAGGACGATGTATTGAATCGCGACGCAATTTGTGTGTTCCATCGTCAGTATCAGGCTCTGAACGTTACAATTAACTGTCAGTTTTGCGTCGGATTCGAAAATCTAGACTCACAGGAGAACGACCTTAAGGTGCCCGAGGCAGCACTAGACCCTTGGAGACAAGTCGGCTGGAGGACGATGTATTGAGTCGCGACGCAATTTGTGCGTCCCATCGTCATTAACAGGCTCTGAACGTTACAATTCACTGTCAGTTTTGCGTCGGATTCGAAAATCTAGACTCACAGGAGAACGAGCATATGGTGCCCGAGGCAGCACTAGACCCTTGGAGACAAGTCGGCTGTAGGACGATGTATTGAATCGCGACGCAATTTGTGTGTTCCATCGTCATTAAGAGGCTCTGAACGTTACAATTAACTGTCAGTTTTGCGTCGGATTCGAAAATCTAGACTCACAGGAGACAAGTCGGCTGGAGGACGATGTATTGAGTCGCGACGCAATTTGTTTGTCCCATCGTCATTAACAGGCTCTGAACGTTACAATTAACTGTCAGTTTTGCGTCGGATTCGAAAATCTAGACTCACAGGAGAACGACCATAAGGTGCCCGAGGCAGCACTAGACCCTTGGAGACAAGTCGTCTGGAGGACGATGTATTGAGTCGCGACGCAATTTGTGTGTCCCATCGTCATTAACAGGCTCTGAACGTTACAATTAACTGTCAGTTTTGCGTCGTATTCTTGAAAACTAGACTCACAGGAGAACGACCATAAGGTGCCCGAGGCAGCAAGAGACCCTTGGATACAGGTCGGCTGTGGGACGATGTATTGAATCGCGACGCAATTTGTGTGTTCCATCGTCATCAAGAGGCTCTGAACGTTATAATTCACTGTCAGTTTTGCGTCGGATTCGAAAATCTAGACTCACAGGAGAACGACCATAAGGTGCCCGAGGCAGCAATAGACCCTTGGAGACAAGCCGGCTGGAGGACGATGTATTGAATCGCGACGCAATTTGTGTGTTCCATCGTCATTAAGAGGCTCTGAACCTTACAATTAACTGTCAGTTTTGCGTCGGATTCGAAAATCTAGACTCACCGATGAACGACCATAAGGTGCCCGAGGCAGCAATAGACCCTTCGAGACAAGTCGGCTGGAGGACGATGTATTGAATCGCGACGCAATTTGTGTGTTCCATCGTCATTAAGAGGCTCTGAACGTTACAATTAACTGTCAGTTTTGCGTCGGATTCGAAAATCTAGACTCACCGATGAACGACCATAAGGTGCCCGAGGCAGCAATAGACCCTTCGAGACAAGTCGGCTGGAGGACGATGTATTGAATCGCGACGCAATTTGTGTGTTCCATCGTCATTAAGAGGCTCTGAACGTTACAATTAATTGTCAGTTTTGCGTCGTATTCGAAAAACTAGACTCACAGGAGAACGACCATAAGGTGCCCGAGGCACCAATAGACCCTTCGAGACAAGTCGGCTGGAGGACGATGTATTGAATCGCGACGCAATTTGTGTGTTCCATCGTCATTAAGAGGCTCTGAACGTTACAATTAACTGTCAGTTTTGCATCGCATTCGAAAATCTAGACTCACAGGAGAACGAGCATATGGTGCCCGAGGCAGCACTAGACCCTTGGAGACAAGTCGGCTGTAGGACGATGTATTGAATCGCGACGCAATTTGTGTGTTCCATCGTCATTAAGAGGCTCTGAACGTTACAATTAACTGTCAGTTTTGCGTCGGATTCGAAAATCTAGACTCACAGGAGAACGAGCATATGGTGCCCGAGGCAGCACTAGACCCTTGGAGACAAGTCGGCTGGAGGACGATGTATTGAGTCGCGACGCAATTTGTGTGTCTCATCGTCATTAACAGGCTCTGAACGTTACAATTAATTGTCAGTTTTGCGCCGGATTCGAAAAACTAGACTCATAGGAGAACGACCAAGAGGTGCCAGGAACAGCAATACTACCTCGGAGACATGTCGGCTGGAGGACGATGTATTGAATCGCGACGCAATTTGTGTGTTCCATCGTCAGTATCAGGCTCTAAACGTTACAATTAACTGTCAGTTTTGCGTCGGATTCGAAAATCTAGACTCACAGGAGAACGACCATAAGGTGCCCGAGGCAGCAATAGACCCTTGGAGACAAGTCGGCTGGAGGACGATGTATTGAATCGCGACGCAATTTGTGTGTTCCATCGTCATTAAGAGGCTCTGAACGTTACAATTAATTGTCAGTTTTGCGCCGGATTCGAAAAACTAGACTCACAGGAGAACGAGCATATGGTGCCCGAGGCAGCACTAGACCCTTGGAGACAAGTCGGCTGTAGGACGATGTATTGAATCGCGACGCAATTTGTGTGTTCCATCGTCATTAAGAGGCTCTGAACGTTACAATTAATTGTCAGTTTTGCGCCGGATTCGAAAAACTAGACTCATAGGAGAACGACCAAGAGGTGCCAGGAGCAGCAATACTACCTCGGAGACATGTCGGCTGGAGGACGATGTATTGAATCGCGACGCAATTTGTGTGTTCCATCGTCAGTATCAGGCTCTGAACGTTACATTTCACTGTCAGTTTTGCGTCGGATTCGAAAATCTAGACTCACAGGAGAACGACCATAAGGTGCCCGAGGCACCAATAGACCCTTCGAGACAAGTCGGCTGGAGGACGATGTATTGAATCGCGACGCAATTTGTGTGTTCCATCGTCATTAAGAGGCTCTGAACGTTACAATTAACTGTCAGTTTTGCGTCGGATTCGAAAATCTAGACTCACAGGAGAACGAGCATATGGTGCCCGAGGCAGCACTAGACCCTTGGAGACAGGTCGGCTGTAGGACGATGTATTGAATCGCGACGCAATTTGTGTGTTCCATCGTCATTAAGAGGCTCTGTACGTTACAATTAACTGTCAGTTTTGCGTCGGATTCGAAAATCTAGACTCACAGGAGAACGAGCATATGGTGCCCGAGGCAGCACTAGACCCTTGGAGACAAGTCGGCTGGAGGACGATGTATTGATTCGCGACGCAGTTTGTGTGTCCCATCGTCAGTATCAGGCTCTAACGTTACAATTAATTGTCAGTTTTGCGTCGTATTCGAAAAACTAGACTCACAGGAGAACGACCATAAGGTGCCCGAGGCACCAATAGACCCTTCGAGACAAGTCGGCTGGAGGACGATGTATTGAATCGCGACGCAATTTGTGTGTTCCATCGTCATTAAGAGGCTCTGAACGTTACAATTAATTGTCAGTTTTGCGCCGGATTCGAAAAACTAGACTCATAGGAGAACGACCAAGAGGTGCCAGGAGCAGCAACACTACCTCGGAGACATGTCGGCTGGAGGACGATGTATTGAATCGCGACGCAATTTGTGTGTCCCATCGTCAGTATCAGGCTCTGAACGTTACAATTAACTGTCAGTTTTGCGTCGGATTCGAAAATCTAGACTCACAGGAGAACGACCATAAGGTGCCCGAGGCAGCAATAGACCCTTCGAGACAAGTCGGCTGGAGGACGATGTATTGAGTCGCGACGCAATTTGTGTGTTCCATCGTCATTAAGAGGCTCTGAACCTTACAATTAACTGTCAGTTTTGCGTCGGATTGGAAAATCTAGACTCACCGATGAACGACCATAAGGTGCCCGAGGCAGCAATAGACCCTTCGAGACAAGTAGGCTGGAGGACGATGTATTGAATCGCGACGCAATTTGTGTGTTCCATCGTCATTAAGAGGCTCTGAACGTTACAATTAATTGTCAGTTTTGCGTCGTATTCGAAAAATTAGACTCACAGGAGAACGACCATAAGGTGCCCGAGGCACCAATAGACCCTTCGAGACAAGTCGGCTGGAGGACGATGTATTGAATCGCGACGCAATTTGTGTGTTCCATCGTCATTAAGAGGCTCTGAACCTTACAATTAACTGTCAGTTTTGCGTCGGATTCGAAAATCTAGACTCACCGATGAACGACCATAAGGTGCCCGAGGCAGCAATAGACCCTTCGAGACAAGTCGGCTGGAGGACGATGTATTGAATCGCGACGCAATTTGTGTGTTCCATCGTCATTAAGAGGCTCTGAACGTTACAATTAACTGTCAGTTTTGCGTCAGATTCGAAAATCTAGACTCACCGATGAACGACCATAAGGTGCCCGAGGCAGCAATTGACCCTTCGAGACAAGTCCGCTGGAGGACGATGTATTGAATCGCGACGCAATTTGTGTGTTCCATCGTCATTAAGAGGCTCTGAACGTTACAATTAACTGTCAGTTTTGCATCGCATTCGAAAATCTAGACTCACAGGAGAACGAGCATATGGTGCCCGAGGCAGCACTAGACCCTTGGAGACAAGTCGGCTGTAGGACGATGTATTGAATCGCGACGCAATTTGTGTGTTCCATCGTCATTAAGAGGCTCTGAACGTTACAATTAACTGTCAGTTTTGCGTCGGATTCGAAAATCTAGACTCACAGGAGAACGAGCATATGGTGCCCGAGGCAGCACTAGACCCTTGGAGACAAGTCGGCTGGAGGACGATGTATTGAGTCGCGATGCAATTTGTGTGTCCCATCGTCAGTATCAGGCTCTAACGTTACAATTAATTGTCAGTTTTGCGTCGTATTCGAAAAACTAGACTCACAGAACGACCATAAGGTGCCCGAGGCACCAATAGACCCTTGGAGACAAGTCGGCTGGAGGACGATGTATTGAATCGCGACGCAATTTGTGTGTTCCATCGTCATTAAGAGGCTCTGAACGTTACAATTAATTGTCAGTTTTGCGCCGGATTCGAAAAAGTAGACTCATAGGAGAACGACCAAGAGGTGCCAGGAGCAGCAATACTACCTCGGAGACATGTCGGCTGGAGGACGATGTATTGAATCGCGAAGCAATTTGTGTGTTCCATCGTCAGTATCAGGCTCTGAACGTTACAATTAACTGTCAGTTTTGCGTCGGATTCGAAAATCTAGACTCACAGGAGAACGACCATAAGGTGCCCGAGGCAGCAATAGACCCTTGGAGACAAGTCGGCTGGAGGACGATGTATTGAGTCGCGACGCAATTTGTGTGTTCCATCGTCAGTATCAGGCTCTGAACGTTAAAATTAATTGTCAGTTTTGCATCGCATTCGAAGAACTAGTCTCACAGGAGAACGACCATAAGGTGCCCGAAGCACCAATAGACCCTTCGAGACAAGTCGGCTGGAGGACGATGTATTGAGTCGCGACGCAATTTGTGTGTTCCATCGTCATTAAGAGGCTCTGAACCTTACAATTAACTGTCAGTTTTGCGTCGGATTCGAAAATCTAGACTCACCGATGAACGACCATAAGGTGCCCGAGGCAGCACTACACCCTTGGAGACAAGTCGGCTGGAGGACGATGTATTGAATCGCGACGCAATTTGTGTGTTCCATTGTCATTAAGAGGCTCTGAACGTTACAATTAATTGTCAGTTTTGCGTCGTATTCGAAAAACTAGACTCACAGGAGAACGACCATAAGGTGCCCGAGGCACCAATAGACCCTTCGAGACAAGTCGGCTGGAGGACGATGTATTGAATCGCGACGCAATTTGTGTGTTCCATCGTCATTAAGAGGCTCTGAACGTTACAATTAATTGTCAGTTTTGCGCCGGATTCGAAAAACTAGACTCACAGGAGAACGAGCATATGGTGCCCGAGGCAGCACTAGACCCTTGGAGACAAGTCGGCTGTAGGACGATGTATTGAATCGCGACGCAATTTGTGTGTTCCATCGTCATTAAGAGGCTCTGAACGTTACAATTAATTGTCAGTTTTGCGCCGGATTCGAAAAACTAGACTCATAGGAGAACGACCAAGAGGTGCCAGGAGCAGCAATACTACCTCGGAGACATGTCGGCTGGAGGACGATGTGTTGAATCGCGACGCAATTTGTGTGTTCCGTCGTCAGTATCAGGCTCTGAACGTTACAATTCACTGTCAGTTTTGCGTCGGTTTCGAAAATCTAGACTCACAGGAGAACGAGCATATGGTGCCCGAGGCAGCACTAGACCCTTGGAGACAAGTCGGCTGTAGGACGATGTATTGAATCGCGACGCAATTTGTGTGTTCCATCGTCATCAAGAGGCTCTGAACGTTACAATTAACTGTCAGTTTTGCGTCGGATTCGAAAATCTAGACTCACAGGAGAACGACCATAAGGTGCCCGAGGCAGCACTCGACCCTTGGAGACAAGTCGGCTGGAGGACGATGTATTGAGTCGCGACGCAATTTGTGTGTCCCATCGTCATTAACAGGCTCTGAACGTTACAATTCACTGTCAGTTTTGCGTCGGATTCGAAAATCTAGACTCACAGGAGAACGACCATAAGGTGCCCGAGGCAGCACTAGACCCTTGGAGACAAGTCGGCTGGAGGACGATGTATTGAGTCGCGACGCAATTTGTGTGTCCCATCGTCATTAACAGGCTCTGAACGTTACAATTAACTGTCAGTTTTGCGTCGTATTCTGAAAACTAGACTCACAGGAGAACGACCATAAGGTGCCCGAGGCAGCAAGAGACCCTTGGAGACAGGTCGGCTGTGGGACGATGTATTGAATCGCGACGCAATTTGTGTGTTCCATCGTCATCAAGAGGCTCTGAACGTTACAATTCACTGTCGGTTTTGCGTCGGATTCGAAAATCTAGACTCACAGGAGAACGAGCATATGGTGCCCGAGGCAGCACTAGACCCTTGGAGACAAGTCGGCTGTAGGACGATGTATTGAATCGCGACGCAATTTGTGTGTTCCATCATCATTAAGAGGCTCTGAACGTTACAATTAACTGTCAGTTTTGCGTCGGATTCGAAAATCTAGACTCACAGGAGAACGACCATAAGGTGCCCGAGGCAGCAATAGACCCTTGGAGACAAGTCGGCTGGAGGACGATGTATTGAATCGCGACGCAATTTGTGTGTTCCATCGTCATTAAGAGGCTCTGAACCTTACAATTAACTGTCAGTTTTGCGTCGGATTCGAAAATCTAGACTCACCGATGAACGACCATAAGGTGCCCGAGGCAGCAATAGACCATTCGAGACAAGTCGGCTGGAGGACGATGTATTGAATCGCGACGCAATTTGTGTGTTCCATCGTCATTAAGAGGCTCTGAACGTTACAATTAACTGTCAGTTTTGCGTCGGATTCGAAAATCTAGACTCACCGATGAACGACCATAAGGTGACCGAGGCAGCAATAGACCCTTCGAGACAAGTCGGCTGGAGGACGATGTATTGAATCGCGACGCAATTTGTGTGTTCCATCGTCATTAAGAGGCTCTGAACGTTACAATTAATTGTCAGTTTTGCGTCGTATTCGAAAAACTAGACTCACAGGAGAACGACCATAAGGTGCCCGAGGACCAATAGACCCTTCGAGGCAAGTCGGCTGGAGGACGATGTATTGAATCGCGACGCAATTTGTGTGTTCCATCGTCATTAAGAGGCTCTGAACGTTACAATTAACTGTCAGTTTTGCATCGCATTCGAAAATCTAGACTCACAGGAGAACGAGCATATGGTGCCCGAGGCAGCACTAGACCCTTGGAGACAAGTCGGCTGTAGGACGATGTATTGAATCGCGACGCAATTTGTGTGTTCCATCGTCATTAAGAGGCTCTGAACGTTACAATGAACTGTCAGTTTTGCGTCGGATTCGAAAATCTAGACTCACAGGAGAACGAGCATATGGTGCCCGAGGCAGCACTAGACCCTTGGAGACAAGTCGGCTGGAGGACGATGTATTGAGTCGCGACGCAATTTGTGTGTCCCATCGTCAGTATCAGGCTCTAACGTTACAATTAATTGTCAGTTTTGCGTCGTATTCGAAAAACTAGACTCACAGGAGAACGACCATAAGGTGCCCGAGGCACCAATAGACCCTTCGAGACAAGTCGGCTGGAGGACGATGTATTGAATCGCGACGCAATTTGTGTGTTCCATCGTCATTAAGAGACTCTGAACGTTACAATTAATTGTCAGTTTTGCGCCGGATTCGAAAAACTAGACTAATAGGAGAACGACCAAGAGGTGCCAGGAGCAGCAATACTACCTCGGAGACATGTCGGCTGGAGGACGATGTATTGAATCGCGACGCAATTTGTGTGTTCCATCGTCAGTATCAGGCTCTGAACGTTACAATTAACTGTCAGTTTTGCGTCGGATTCGAAAATCTAGACTCACAGGAGAACGACCATAAGGTGCCCGAGGCAGCAATAGACCCTTGGAGACAAGTCGGCTGGAGGACGATGTATTGAGTCGCGACGCAATTTGTGTGTTCCATCGTCAGTATCAGGCTCTGAACGTTAAAATTAATTGTCAGTTTTGCAACGCATTCGAAGAACTAGTCTCACAGGAGAACGACCATAAGGTGCCCGAGGCACCAATAGACCCTTCGAGACAAGTCGGATGGAGGACGATGTATTGAATCGCGACGCAATTTGTGTGTTCCATCGTCATTAAGAGGCTCTGAACCTTACAATTAACTGTCAGTTTTGCGTCGGATTCGAAAATCTAGACTCACCGATGAACGACCATAAGGTGCCCGAGGCAGCAATAGACCCTTCGAGACAAGTCGGCTGGAGGACGATGTATTGAATCGCGACGCAATTTGTGTGTTCCATCGTCATTAAGAGGCTCTGAACGTTACAATTAATTGTCAGTTTTGCGTCGTATTCGAAAAACTAGACTCACAGGAGAACGACCATAAGGTGCCCGAGGCACCAATAGACCCTTCGAGACAAGTCGGCTGGAGGACGATGTATTGAATCGCGACGCAATTTGTGTGTTCCATCGTCATTAAGAGGCTCTGAACGTTACAATTAACTGTCAGTTTTGCATCGCATTCGAAAATCTAGACTCACAGGAGAACGAGCATATGGTGCCCGAGGCAGCACTAGACCCTTGGAGACAAGTCGGCTGTAGGACGATGTATTGAATCGCGACGCAATTTGTGTGTTCCATCGTCATTATGAGGCTCTGAACGTTACAATGAACTGTCAGTTTTGCGTCGGATTCGAAAATCTAGACTCACAGGAGAACGAGCATATGGTGCCCGAGGCAGCACTAGACCCTTGGAGACAAGTCGGCTGGAGGACGATGTATTGAGTCGCGACGCAATTTGTGTGTCCCATCGTCATTAACAGGCTCTGAACGTTACAATTAATTGTCAGTTTTGCGTCGTATTCGAAAAACTAGACTCACAGGAGAACGACCATAAGGTGCCCGAGGCACCAATAGACCCTTCGAAACAAGTCGGCTGGAGGACGATGTATTGAATCGCGACGCAATTTGTGTGTTCCATCGTCATTAAGAGGCTCTGAACGTTACAATTAATTGTCAGTTTTGCGCCGGATTCGAAAAACTAGACTCATAGGAGAACGACCAAGAGGTGCCAGGAGCAGCAATACTACCTCGGAGACATGTCGGCTGGAGGACGATGTATTGAATCGCGACGCAATTTGTGTGTTCCATCGTCGGTATCAGGCTCTGAACGTTACAATTAACTGTCAGTTTTGCGTCGGATTCGAAAATCTAGACTCACAGGAGAACGACCATAAGGTGCTCGAGGCAGCAATAGACCCTTCGAGACATGTCGGATGGAGGACGATGTATTGAATCGCGACGCAATTTGTGTGTTCCATCGTCATTACGAGGCTCTGAACCTTACAATTAACTGTCAGTTTTGCGTCGGATTCGAAAATCTAGACTCACCGATGAACGACCATAAGGTGCCCGAGGCAGCAATAGACCCTTCGAGACAAGTCGGCTGGAGGACGATGTATTGAATCGCGACGCAATTTGTGTGTTCCATCGTCATTAAGAGGCTCTGAACGTTACAATTAATTGTCAGTTTTGCGTCGTATTCGAAAAACTAGACTCACAGGAGAAGACCATAAGGTGCCCGAGGCACCAATAGAGCCTTCGAGACAAGTCGGCTGGAGGACGATGTATTGAATCGCGACGCAATTTGTGTGTTCCATCGTCATTAAGAGGCTCTGAACGTTACAATTAATTGTCAGTTTTGCGCCGGATTCGAAAAACAAGACTCACAGGAGAACGAGCATATGGTGCCCGAGGCAGCACTAGACCCTTGGAGACAAGTCGGCTGTAGGACGATGTATTGAATCGCGACGCAATTTGTGTGTTCCATCGTCATTAAGAGGCTCTGAACGATACAATTAATTGTCAATTTTGCGCCGGATTCGAAAAACTAGACTCATAGGAGAGCGACCAAGAGGTGCCAGGAGCAGCAATACTGCCTCGGAGACATGTCGGCTGGAGGACGATGTATTGAATCGCGACGCAATTTGTGTGTTCCATCGTCAGTATCAGGCTCTGAACGTTACAATTCACTGTCAGTTTTGCGTCGGATTCGAAAATCTAGACTCACAGGAGAACGACCATAAGGTGCCCGAGGCAGCACTAGACCCTTGGAGACAAGTCGGCTGTAGGACGATGTATTGAATCGCGACGCAATTTGTGTGTTCCATCTTCATTAAGAGGCTCTGAACGTTACAATTAACTGTCAGTTTTGCGTCGGATTCGAAAATCTAGACTCACAGGAGAACGACCATAAGGTGCCCGAGGCAGCACTAGACCCTTGGAGACAAGTCGGCTGGAGGACGATGTATTGAGTCGCGACGCAATTTGTGTGTCCCATCGTCATTAACAGGCTCTGAACGTTACAATTCACTGTCAGTTTTGCGTCGGATTCGAAAATCTAGACTCACAGGAGAACGAGCATATGGTGCCCGAGGCAGCACTAGACCCTTGGAGACAAGTCGGCTGTAGGACGATGTATTTAATCGCGACGCAATTTGTGTGTTCCATCGTCATTAAGAGGCTCTGAACGTTACAATTAACTGTCAGTTTTGCGTCGGATTCGAAAATCTAGACTCACAGGAGAACGACCATAAGGTGCCCGAGGCAGCACTAGACCCTTGGAGACAAGTCGGCTGGAGGACGATGTATTGAGTCGCGACGCAATTTGTGTGTCCCATCGTCATTAAAAGGCTCTGAACGTTACAATTCACTGTCAGTTTTGCGTCGGATTCGAAAATCTAGACTCACAGGAGAACGACCATAAGGTGCCCGAGGCAGCACTAGACCCTTGGAGACAAGTCGGCTGGAGGACGATGTATTGAGTCGCGACGCAATTTGTGTGTCCCATCGTCATTAACAGGCTCTGAACGTTACAATTAACTGTCAGTTTTGCGTCGTATTCTGAAAACTAGACTCACAGGAGAACGATCATAAGGTGCCCGAGGCAGCAAGAGACCCTTGGAGACAGGTCGGCTGTGGGACGATGTATTTAATCGCGACGCAATTTGTGTGTTCCATCGTCATCAAGAGGCTCTGAACGTTACAATTCACTGTCAGTTTTGCGTCGGATTCGAAAAACTAGACTCACAGGAGAACGACCATAAGGTGCCCGAGGCAGCAATAGACCCTTGGAGACACGTCGGCTGGAGGACGATGTATTGATTCGCGACGCATTTTGTGTGTTCCATCGTCATTAAGAGGCTCTGAACCTTACAATTAACTGTCAGTTTTGCGTCGGATTCGAAAATCTAGACTCACCGATGAACGACCATAAGGTGCCCGAGGCAGCAATAGACCCTTCGAGACAAGTCGGCTGGAGGACGATGTATTGAATCGCGACGCAATTTGTGTGTTCCATCGTCATTAAGAGGCTCTGAACGTTACAATTAATTATCAGTTTTGCGTCGTATTCGAAAAACTAGACTCACAGGAGAACGACCATAAGGTGCCCGAGGCACCAATAGACCCTTCGAGACAAGTCGGCTGGAGGACGATGTATTGAAACGCGACGCAATTTGTGTGTTCCATCGTCATTAAGAGGCTCTGAACGTTACAATTAACTGTCAGTTTTGCATCGCATTCGAAAATCTAGACTCACAGGAGAACGAGCATATGGTGCCCGAGGCAGCACTAGACCCTTGGAGACAAGTCGGCTGTAGGACGATGTATTGAATCGCGACGCAATTTGTGTGTTCCATCGTCATTAAGAGGCTCTGAACGTTACAATTAACTGTCAGTTTTGCGTCGGATTCGAAAATCTAGACTCACAGGAGAACGAGCATATGGTGCCCGAGGCAGCACTAGACCCTTGGAGACAAGTCGGCTGGAGGACGATGTATTGAGTCGCGACGCAATTTGTGTGTCCCATCGTCAGTATCAGGCTCTGAACGTTACAATTAATTGTCAGTTTTGCGTCGTATTCGAAAAACTAGACTCACAGGAGAACGACCATAAGGTGCCCGAGGCACCAATAGACCCTTCGAGACAAGTCGGCTGGAGGACGATGTATTGAATCGCGACGCAATTTGTGTGTTCCATCGTCATTAAGAGGCTCTGAACGTTACAATTAATTGTCAGTTTTGCGCCGGATTCGAAAAACTAGACTCATAGGAGAACGACCAAGAGGTGCCAGGAGCAGCAATACTACCTCGGAGACATGTCGGCTGGAGGAAGATGTATTGAATCGCGACGCAATTTGTGTGTTCCATCGTCAGTATCAGGCTCTGAACGTTACAATTAATTGTCAGTTTTGCATCGCATTCGAAAAACTAGACTCACAGGAGAACGACCATAAGGTGCCCGAGGCACCAATAGACCCTTCGAGACAAGTCGGCTGTAGGACGATGTATTGAATCGCGACGCAATTTGTGTGTTCCATCGTCATTAAGAGGCTCTGAACGTTACAATTAACTGTCAGTTTTGCGTCGGATTCGAAAATCTAGACTCACAGGAGAACGACCATAAGGTGCCCGAGGCAGCACTAGACCCTTGGAGACAAGTCGGCTGGAGGACGATGTATTGAGTCGCGACGCAATTTGTGTGTCCCATCGTCATTAACAGGCTCTGAACGTTACAATTCACTGTCAGTTTTGCGTCGGATTCGAAAATCTAGACTCATAGGAGAACGACCATAAGGTGCCCGAGGCAGCAATAGACCCTTCGAGACAAGTCGGCTGGAGGACGATGTATTGAATCGCGACGCAATTTGTGTGTTCCATCGTCATTAAGAGGCTCTGAACGTTACAATTAATTGTCAGTTATGCGCCGGATTCGAAAAATTAGACTCACAGGAGAACGAGCATATGGTGCCCGAGGCAGCACTAGACCCTTGGAGACAAGTCGGCTGTAGGACGATGTATTGAATCGCGACGCAATTTGTGTGTTCCATCGTCATTAAGAGGCTCTGAACGTTACAATTAATTGTCAGTTTTGCGCCGGATTCGAAAAACTAGACTCATAGGAGAACGACCAAGAGGTGCCAGGAGCAGCAATACTACCTCGGAGACTTGTCGGCTGGAGGACGATGTATTGAATCGCGACGCAATTTGTGTGTCCCATCGTCATTAACAGGCTCTGAACGTTACAATTAACTGTCAGTTTTGCGTCGGAATCGAAAATCTAGACTCACAGGAGAACGAGCATATGGTGCCCGAGGCAGCACTAGACCCTTGGAGACAAGTCGGCTGGAGGACGATGTATTGAATCGCGACGCAATTTGTGTGTTCCATCGTCATTAAGAGGCTCTGAACGTTACAATTAACTGTCAGTTTTGCGTCGGATTCGAAAATCTAGACTCACAGGAGAACGAGCATAAGGTGCCCGAGGCACCAATAGACCCTTCGAGACAAGTCGGCTGGAGGACGATGTATTGAGTCGCGACACAATTTGTGTGTTCCATCGTCAGTATCAGGCTTTGAACGTTAGAATCAATTGTCAGTTTTGCATCGCATTCGAAAAACTAGACTCACAGGAGAACGACCATAAGGGTGCCCGAGGCAGCAATAGACCCTTGGAGACAAGTCGGCTGTAGGACGATGTATTGAATCGCGACGCAATTTGTGTGTTCCATCGTCATTAAGAGGCTCTGAACGTTACAATTAATTGTCAGTTTTGCGCCGGATTCGAAAAACTAGACTCACAGGAGAACGAGCATATGGTGCCCGAGGCAGCACTAGACCCTTGGAGACAAGTCGGCTGTAGGACGATGTATTGAATCGCGACGCAATTTGTGTGTTCCATCGTCATTAAGAGGCTCTGAACGTTACAATTAATTGTCAATTTTGCGCCGGATTCGAAAAACTAGACTCATAGGAGAGCGACCAAGAGGTGCCAGGAGCAGCAATACTACCTCGGAGACATGTCGGCTGGAGGACGATGTATTGAATCGCGACGCAATTTGTGTGTTCCATCGTCAGTATCAGGCTCTGAACGTTACAATTCACTGTCAGTTTTGCGTCGGATTCGAAAATCTAGACTCACAGGAGAACGACCATAAGGTGCCCGAGGCAGCACTAGACCCTTGGAGACAAGTCGGCTGTAGGACGATGTATTGAATCGCGACGCAATTTGTGTGTTCCATCTTCATTAAGAGGCTCTGAACGTTACAATTAACTGTCAGTTTTGCGTCGGATTCGAAAATCTAGACTCACAGGAGAACGACCATAAGGTGCCCGAGGCAGCACTAGACCCTTGGAGACAAGTCGGCTGGAGGACGATGTATTGAGTCGCGACGCAATTTGTGTGTCCCATCGTCATTAACAGGCTCTGAACGTTACAATTCACTGTCAGTTTTGCGTCGGATTCGAAAATCTAGACTCACAGGAGAACGAGCATATGGTGCCCGAGGCAGCACTAGACCCTTGGAGACAAGTCGGCTGTAGGACGATGTATTTAATCGCGACGCAATTTGTGTGTTCCATCGTCATTAAGAGGCTCTGAACGTTACAATTAACTGTCAGTTTTGCGTCGGATTCGAAAATCTAGACTCACAGGAGAACGACCATAAGGTGCCCGAGGCAGCACTAGACCCTTGGAGACAAGTCGGCTGGAGGACGATGTATTGAGTCGCGACGCAATTTGTGTGTCCCATCGTCATTAACAGGCTCTGAACGTTACAATTCACTGTCAGTTTTGCGTCGGATTCGAAAATCTAGACTCACAGGAGAACGACCATAAGGTGCCCGAGGCAGCACTAGACCCTTGGAGACAAGTCGGCTGGAGGACGATGTATTGAGTCGCGACGCATTTTGTGTGTCCCATCGTCATTAACAGGCTCTGAACGTTACAATTAACTGTCAGTTTTGCGTCGTATTCTGAAAACTAGACTCACAGGAGAACGACCATAAGGTGCCCGAGGCAGCAAGAGACCCTTGGAGACAGGTCGGCTGTGGGACGATGTATTTAATCGCGACGCAATTTGTGTGTTCCATCGTCATCAAGAGGCTCTGAACGTTACAATTCACTGTCAGTTTTGCGTCGGATTCGAAAAACTAGACTCACAGGAGAACGACCATAAGGTGCCCGAGGCAGCAATAGACCCTTGGAGACACGTCGGCTGGAGGACGATGTATTGATTCGCGACGCAATTTGTGTGTTCCATCGTCATTAAGAGGCTCTGAACCTTACAATTAACTGTCAGTTTTGCGTCGGATTCGAAAATCTAGACTCACCGATGAACGACCATAAGGTGCCCGAGGCAGCAATAGACCCTTCGAGACAAGTCGGCTGGAGGACGATGTATTGAATCGCAACGCAATTTGTGTGTTCCATCGTCATTAAGAGGCTCTGAACGTTACAATTAATTATCAGTTTTGCGTCGTATTCGAAAAACTAGACTCACAGGAGAACGACCATAAGGTGCCCGAGGCACCAATAGACCCTTCGAGACAAGTCGGCTGGAGGACGATGTATTGAATCGCGACGCAATTTGTGTGTTCCATCGTCATTAAGAGGCTCTGAACGTTACAATTAACTGTCAGTTTTGCATCGCATTCGAAAATCTAGACTCACAGGAGAACGAGCATATGGTGCCCGAGGCAGCACTAGACCCTTGGAGACAAGTCGGCTGTAGGACGATGTATTGAATCGCGACGCAATTTGTGTGTTCCATCGTCATTAAGAGGCTCTGAACGTTACAATTAATTGTCAGTTTTGCGTCGGATTCGAAAATCTAGACTCACAGGAGAACGAGCATATGGTGCCCGAGGCAGCACTAGACCCTTGGAGACAAGTCGGCTGGAGGACGATGTATTGAGTCGCGACGCAATTTGTGTGTCCCATCGTCAGTATCAGGCTCTGAACGTTACAATTAATTGTCAGTTTTGCGTCGTATTCGAAAAACTAGACTCACAGGAGAACGACCATAAGGTGCCCGAGGCACCAATAGACCCTTCGAGACAAGTCGGCTGGAGGACGATGTATTGAATCGCGACGCAATTTGTGTGTTCCATCGTCATTAAGAGGCTCTGAACGTTACAATTAATTGTCAGTTTTGCGCCGGATTCGAAAAACTAGACTCATAGGAGAACGACCAAGAGGTGCCAGGAGCAGCAATACTACCTCGGAGACATGTCGGCTGGAGGAAGATGTATTGAATCGCGACGCAATTTGTGTGTTCCATCGTCAGTATCAGGCTCTGAACGTTACAATTAACTGTCAGTTTTGTGTCGGATTCGAAAATCTAGACTCACAGGAGAACGACCATAAGGTGCCCGAGGCAGCAATAGTCCCTTGGAGACAAGTCGGCTGGAGGACGATGTATTGAGTCGCGACGCAATTTGTGTGTTCCATCATCAGTATCAGCCTCTGAACGTTACAATGAATTGTCAGTTTTGCATCGCATTCGAAAAACTAGACTCACAGGAGAACGACCATAAGGTGCCCGAGGCACCAATAGACCTTTCGCGACAAGTCGGCTGGAGGACGATGTATTGAATCGCGACGCAATTTGTGTGTTCCATCGTCATTAACAGGCTCTGAACGTTACAATTAACTGTCAGTTTTGCGTCGGATTCGAAAATCTAGACTCACAGGAGAACGACCATAAGGTGCCCGAGGCAGCAATAGACCCTTGGAAACAAGTCGGCTGGAGGACGATGTATTGAGTCGCGACGCAATTTGTGTGTCCCATCGTCATTAACAGGCTCGGAACGTTACAATTCACTGTCAGTTTTGCTTCGGATTCGAAAATCTAGACTCACAGGAGAACGAGCATATGGTGCCCGAGGCAGCACTAGACCCTTGGAGACAAGTCGGCTGGAGGACGAAGTATTGAGTCGCGACGCAATTTGTGTGTTCCATCGTCAGTATCAGGCTCTGAACGTTACAATTAATTGTCAGTTTTGCATCGCATTCGAAAAACTAGACTCACAGGAGAACGACCATAAGGTGCCCGAGGCACCAATAGACCCTTCGAGACAAGTCGGCTGGAGGACGATGTATTGAATCGCGACGCAATTTGTGTGTTCCATCGTCATTAAGAGGCTCTGAACGTTACAATTAACTGTCAGTTTTGCGTCGGATTCGAAAATCTAGACTCACAGGAGAACGACCATAAGGTGCCCGAGGCAGCACTAGACCCTTGGAGCCAAGTCGGCTGGAGGACGATGTATTGAGTCGCGACGCAATTTGTGTGTCCCATCGTCATTAACAGGCTCTGAACGTTACAATTCACTGTCAGTTTTGCGTCGGATTCGAAAATCTAGACTCATAGGAGAACGACCATAAGGTGCCCGAGGCAGCAATAGACCCTTCGAGACAAGTCGGCTGGAGGACGATGTATTGAATCGCGACGCAATTTGTGTGTTCCATCGTCATTAAGAGGCTCTGAACGTTACAATTAATTGTCAGTTATGCGCCGGATTCGAAAAATTAGACTCACAGGAGAACGAGCATATGGTGCCCGAGGCAGCACTAGACCCTTGGAGACAAGTCGGCTGTAGGACGATGTATTGAATCGCGACGCAATTTGTGTGTTCCATCGTCATTAAGAGGCTCTGAACGTTACAATTAATTGTCAGTTTTGCGCCGGATTCGAAAAACTAGACTCATAGGAGAACGACCAAGAGGTGCCAGGAGCAGCAATACTACCTCGGAGACTTGTCGGCTGGAGGACGATGTATTGAATCGCGACGCAATTTGTGTGTCCCATCGTCATAACCAGGCTCTGAACGTTAGAATTAACTGTCAGTTTTGCGTCGGAATCGAAAATCTAGACTCACAGGAGAACGAGCATATGGTGCCCGAGGCAGCACTAGACCCTTGGAGACAAGTCGGCTGTAGGACGATGTATTGAATCGCGACGCAATTTGTGTGTTCCATCGTCATTAAGAGGCTCTGAACGTTACAATTAACTGTCAGTTTTGCGTCGGATTCGAAAATCTAGACTCACAGGAGAACGAGCATAAGGTGCCCGAGGCACCAATAGCCCCTTCGAGACAAGTCGGCTGGAGGACGATGTATTGAGTCGCGACGCAATTTGTGTGTTCCATCGTCAGTATCAGGCTTTGAACGTTAGAATCAATTGTCAGTTTTGCATCGCATTCGAAAAACTAGACTCACAGGAGAACGACCATAAGGTGCCCGAGGCACCAATAGACCCTTCGAGACAAGTCGGCTGGAGGACGATGTATTGAATCGCGACGCAATTTGTGTGTTCCATCGTCATTAAGAGGCTCTGAACGTTACAATTAATTGTCAGTTTTGCGCCGGATTCGAAAAACTAGACTCATAGGAGAACGACCAAGAGGTGGCAGGAGCAGCAATACTACCTCGGAGACATGTCGGCTGGAGGACGATGTATTGAATCGCGACGCAATTTGTGTGTTCCATCGTCAGTATAGGGCTCTGAACGTTACAATTAACTGTCAGTTTTGCGTCTGATTCGAAAATCTAGACTCACAGGAGAACGACCATAAGGTGCCCGAGGCAGCAATAGACCCTTGGAGACAAGTCGGCTGGAGGACGATGTATTGAGTCGCGACGCAATTTGTGTGTCCCATCGTCATTAACAGGCTCTGAACGTTACAATTAACTGTCAGTTTTGCATCGCATTCGAAAATCTAGACTCACAGGAGAACGAGCATAAGGTGCCCGAGGCAGCACTAGACCCTTGGAGACAAGTCGGCTGGAGGACGATGTATTGAATCGCGACGCAATTTGTGTGTCCCATCGTCATTAACAGGCTCTGAACGTTACAATTAACTGTCAGTTTTGCGTCGGATTCGAAAATCTAGACTCACAGATGAACGACCATAAGGTGCCCGAGGCAGCACTACACCCTCGGAGACAAGTCGGCTGTAGGACGATGTATTGCATCGCGACGCAATTTGTGTGTTCCATCGTCATTAACAGGCTCTGAACGTTACAATTAATTGTCAATTTTGCGTCGGATTCGAAAATCTAGACTCACCGATGAACGACCATAAGGTTCCCGAGGCAGCAATAGACCCTTCGAGACAAGTCGGCTGGAGGACGATGTATTGAATCGCGACGCAATTTGTGTGTTCCATCGTCATTAACAGGCTCTGAACGTTACAATTCACTGTCAGTTTTGCGTCGGATTCGAAAATCTAGACTCACCGATGAACGACCATAAGGTGCCCGAGGCAGCAATAGACCCTTCGAGACAAGTCGGCTGGAGGACGATGTATTGAATCGCGACGCAATTTGTGTGTTCCATCGTCATAAAGAGGCTCTGAACGTTACAATTAATTGTCAGTTTTGCGTCGTATTCGAAAAACTAGACTCACAGGAGAACGAGCATATGGTGCCCGAGGCAGCACTAGACCCTTGGAGACAAGTCGGCTGTAGGACGATGTATTGAATCGCGACGCAATTTGTGTGTTCCATCGTCATTAAGAGGCTCTGAACGTTACAATTAATTGTCAGTTTTGCGCCGGATTCGAAAAACTAGACTCATAGGAGAACGACCAAGAGGTGCCAGGAGCAGCAATACTACCTCGGAGACTTGTCGGCTGGAGGACGATGTATTGAATCGCGACGCAATTTGTGTGTTCCATCGTCAGTATCAGGCTCTGAACGTTACAATTCACTGTCAGTTTTGCGTCGGATTCGAAAATCTAGACTCACAGGAGAACGAGCATATGGTGCCCGAGGCAGCACTAGACCCTTGGAGACAAGTCGGCTGTAGGACGATGTATTGAATCGCGACGCAATTTGTGTGTTCCATCGTCATTAAGAGGCTCTGAACGTTACAATTAACTGTCAGTTTTGCGTCGGATTCGTAAATCTAGACTCACAGGAGAACGACCATAAGGTGCCCGAGGCAGCACTAGACCCTTGGAGACAATTCGGCTGGAGGACGATGTATTGAGTCGCGACGCAATTTGTGTGTCCCATCGTCATTAACAGGCTCTGAACGTTACAATTAACTGTCAGTTTTGCATCGCATTCGAAAAACTAGACTCACAGGAGAACGACCATAAGGTGCCCGAGGCAGCAATAGACCCTTCGAGACAAGTCGGCTGGAGGACGATGTATTGAATCGCGACGCAATTTGTGTGTTCCATCGTCATTAAGAGGCTCTGAACGTTACAATTAATTGTCAGTTTTGTGCCGGATTCGAAAAACTAGACTAATAGGAGAACGACCAAGAGGTGCCAGGAGCAGCAATACTACCTCGGAGACATGTCGGCTGGAGGACGATGTATTGAATCGCGACGCAATTTGTGTGTTCCATCGTCAGTATCAGGCTCTGAACGTTACAATTAACTGTCAGTTTTGGGTCGGATTCGAAAATCTAGACTCACAGGAGAACGACCATAAGGTGCCCGAGGCAGCAATAGACCCTTGGAGACAAGTCGGCTGGAGGGCGATGTATTGAGTCGCGACGCAATTTGTTTGTCCCATCGTCATTAACAGGCTCTGAACGTTACAATTAACTGTCAGTTTTGCATCGCATTCGAAAATCTAGACTCACAGGAGAACGAGCATAAGGTGCCCGAGGCAGCACTAGACCCTAGGAGACAATTCGGCTGGAGGACGATGTATTGAATCGCGACGCAATTTGTGTGTCCCATCGTCATTAACAGGCTCTGAACGTTACAATTAACTGTCAGTTTTGCGTCGGATTCGAAAATCTAGACTCACAGATGAACGACCATAAGGTGCCCGAGGCAGCACTACACCCTTGGAGACAAGTCGGCTGTAGGACGATGTATTGAATCGCGACGCAATTTGTGTGCTCCATCGTCATTAAGAGGCTCTGAACGTTACAATTAATTGTCAATTTTGCGCCGGATTCGAAAAACTAGACTCATAGGAGAGCGACCAAGAGGTGCCAGGAGCAGCAATACTACCTCGGAGACATGTCGGCTGGAGGACGATGTATTGAATCGCGACGCAATTTGTGTGTTCCATCGTCAGTATCAGGCTCTGAACGTTACAATTCACTGTCAGTTTTGCGTCGGATTCGAAAATCTAGACTCACAGGAGAACGACCATAAGGTGCCCGAGGCAGCACTAGACCCTTGGAGACAAGTCGGCTGTAGGACGATGTATTGAATCGCGACGCAATTTGTGTGTTCCATCGTCATAAAGAGGCTCTGAACGTTACTATTAACTGTTTTGCGTCGGATTCGAAAATCTAGACTCACAGGAGAACGACCATAAGGTGCCCGAGGCAGCACTAGACCCTTGGAGACAAGTCGGCTGGAGGACGATGTATTGAGTCGCGACGCAATTTGTGTGTCCCATCGTCATTAACAGGCTCTGAACGTTACAATTCACTGTCAGTTTTGCGTCGGATTCGAAAATCTAGACTCACAGGAGAACGAGCATATGGTGCCCGAGGCAGCACTAGACCCTTGGAGACAAGTCGGCTGTAGGACGATGTATTTAATCGCGACGCAATTTGTGTGTTCCATCGTCATTAAGAGGCTCTGAACGTTACAATTAACTGTCAGTTTTGCGTCGGATTCGAAAATCTAGACTCACAGGAGAACGACCATAAGGTGCCCGAGGCAGCACTAGACCCTTGGAGACAAGTCGGCTGGAGGACGATGTATTGAGTCGCGACGCAATTTGTGTGTCCCATCGTCATTAACAGGCTCTGAACGTTACAATTCACTGTCAGTTTTGCATCGGATTCGAAAATCTAGACTCACAGGAGAACGACCATAAGGTGCCCGAGGCAGCACTAGACCCTTGGAGACAAGTCGGCTGGAGGACGATGTATTGAGTCGCGACGCAATTTGTGTGTCCCATCGTCATTAACAGGCTCTGAACGTTACAATTAACTGTCAGTTTTGCGTCGTATTCTGAAAACTAGACTCACAGGAGAACGACCATAAGGTGCCCGAGGCAGCAAGAGACCCTTGGAGACAGGTCGGCTGTGGGACGATGTATTTAATCGCGACGCAATTTGTGTGTTCCATCGTCATCAAGAGGCTCTGAACGTTACAATTCACTGTCAGTTTTGCGTCGGATTCGAAAATCTAGACTCACAGGAGAACGAGCATATGGTGCCCGAGGCAGCACTAGACCCTTGGAGACAAGTCGGCTGTAGGACGATGTATTGAATCGCGACGCAATTTGTGTGTTCCATCGTCATTAAGAGGCTCTGAACGTTACAATTAACTGTCAGTTTTGCGTCGGATTCGAAAAACTAGACTCACAGGAGAACGACCATAAGGTGCCCGAGGCAGCAATAGACCCTTGGAGACACGTCGGCTGGAGGACGATGTATTGATTCGCGACGCAATTTGTGTGTTCCATCGTCATTAAGAGGCTCTGAACCTTACAATTAACTGTCAGTTTTGCGTCGGATTCGAAAATCTAGACTCACCGATGAACGACCATAAGGTGCCCGAGGCAGCAATAGACCCTTCGAGACAAGTCGGCTGGAGGACGATGTATTGAATCGCGACGCAATTTGTGTGTTCCATCGTCATTAAGAGGCTCTGAACGTTACAATTAATTATCAGTTTTGCGTCGTATTCGAAAAACTAGACTCACAGGAGAACGACCATAAGGTGCCCGAGGCACCAATAGACCCTTCGAGACAAGTCGGCTGGAGGACGATGTATTGAATCGCGACGCAATTTGTGTGTTCCATCGTCATTAAGAGGCTCTGAACGTTACAATTAACTGTCAGTTTTGCATCGCATTCGAAAATCTAGACTCACAGGAGAACGAGCATATGGTGCCCGAGGCAGCACTAGACCCTTGGAGACAAGTCGGCTGTAGGACGATGTATTGAATCGCGACGCAATTTGTGTGTTCCATCGTCATTAAGAGGCTCTGAACGTTACAATTAACAGTCAGTTTTGCGTCGGATTCGAAAATCTAGACTCACAGGAGAACGAGCATATGGTGCCCGAGGCAGCACTAGACCCTTGGAGACAAGTCGGCTGGAGGACGATGTATTGAGTCGCGACGCAATTTGTGTGTCCCATCGTCAGTATCAGGCTCTGAACGTTACAATTAATTGTCAGTTTTGCGTCGTATTCGAAAAACTAGACTCACAGGAGAACGACCATAAGGTGCCCGAGGCACCAATAGACCCTTCGAGACAAGTCGGCTGGAGGACGATGTATTGAATCGCGACGCAATTTGTGTGTTCCATCGTCATTAAGAGGCTCTGAACGTTACAATTAATTGTCAGTTTTGCGCCGGATTCGAAAAACTAGACTCATAGGAGAACGACCAAGAGGTGCCAGGAGCAGCAATACTACCTCGGAGACATGTCGGCTGGAGGAAGATGTATTGAATCGCGACGCAATTTGTGTGTTCCATCGTCAGTATCAGGCTCTGAACGTTACAATTAACTGTCAGTTTTGCGTCGGATTCGAAAATCTAGACTCACAGGAGAACGACCATAAGGTGCCCGAGCAGCAATAGTCCCTTGGAGACAAGTCGGCTGGAGGACGATGTATTGAGTCGCGACGCAATTTGTGTGTTCCATCATCAGTATCAGCCTCTGAACGTTACAATTGTCAGTTTTGCATCGCATTCGAAAAACTAGACTCACAGGAGAACGACCATAAGGTGCCCGAGGCACCAATAGACCCTTCGAGACAAGTCGGCTGGAGGACGATGTATTGAATCGCGACGCAATTTGTGTGTTCCATCGTCATTAAGAGGCTCTGAACGTTACAATTAACTGTCAGTTTTGCGTCGGATTCGAAAATCTAGACTCACAGGAGAACGACCATAAGGTGCCCGAGGCAGCACTAGACCCTTGGAAACAAGTCGGCTGGAGGACGATGTATTGAGTCGCGACGCAATTTGTGTGTCCCATCGTCATTAACAGGCTCGGAACGTTACAATTCACTGTCAGTTTTGCGTCGGATTCGAAAATCTAGACTCACAGGAGAACGAGCATATGGTGCCCGAGGCAGCACTAGACCCTTGGAGACAAGTCGGCTGGAGGACGATGTATTGAGTCGCGACGCAATTTGTGTGTTCCATCGTCAGTATCAGGCTCTGAACGTTACAATTAATTGTCAGTTTTGCATCGCATTCGAAAAACTAGACTCACAGGAGAACGACCATAAGAAGCCCGAGGCACCAATAGACCCTTCGAGACAAGTCGGCTGTAGGACGATGTATTGAATCGCGACGCAATTTGTGTGTTCCATCGTCATTAAGAGGCTCTGAACGTTACAATTAACTGTCAGTTTTGCGTCGGATTCGAAAATCTAGACTCACAGGAGAACGACCATAAGGTGCCCGAGGCAGCACTAGACCCTTGGAGACAAGTCGGCTGGAGGACGATGTATTGAGTCGCGACGCAATTTGTGTGTCCCATCGTCATTAACAGGCTCTGTACGTTACAATTCACTGTCAGTTTTGCGTCGGATTCGAAAATCTAGACTCATAGGAGAACGACCATACGGTGCCCGAGGCAGCAATAGACCCTTCGAGACAAGTCGGCTGGAGGACGATGTATTGAATCGCGACGCAATTTGTGTGTTCCATCGTCATTAAGAGGCTCTGAACGTTACAATTAATTGTCAGTTATGCGCCGGATTCGAAAAATTAGACTCATAGGAGAACGAGCATATGGTCCCCGAGGCAGCACTAGACCCTTGGAGACAAGTCGGCTGTAGGACGATGTATTGAATCGCGACGCAATTTGTGTGTTCCATCGTCATTAAGAGGCTCTGAACGTTACAATTAATTGTCAGTTTTGCTCCGGATTCGAAAAACTAGACTCATAGGAGAACGACCAAGAGGTGCCAGGAGCAGCAATACTACCTCGGAGACTTGTCGGCTGGAGGACGATTTATTGAATCGCGACGCAATTTGTGTGTCCCATCGTCATTAACAGGCTCTGAACGTTACAATTAACTGCCAGTTTTGCGTCGGAATCGAAAATCTAGACTCACAGGAGAACGAGCATATGGTGCCCGAGGCAGCACTAGACCCTTGGAGACAAGTCGGCTGTAGGACGATGTATTGAATCGCGACGCAATTTGTGTGTTCCATCGTCATTAAGAGGCTCTGAACGTTACAATTAACTGTCAGTTTTGCGTCGGATTCGAAAATCTAGACTCACAGGAGAACGAGCATAAGGTGCCCGAGGCACCAATAGACCCTTCGAGACAAGTCGGCTGGAGGACGATGTATTGAGTCGCGACGCAATTTGTGTGTTCCATCGTCAGTATCAGGCTCTGAACGTTAGAATCAATTGTCAGTTTTGCATCGCATTCGAAAATCTAGACTCACAGGAGAACGACCATAAGGTGCCCGAGGCACCAATAGACCCTTCGAGACAAGTCGGCTGGAGGACGATGTATTGAGTCGCGACGCAATTTGTGTGTTCCATCGTCAGTATCAGGCTCTGAACGTTAGAATCAATTGTCAGTTTTGCATCGCATTCGAAAAACTAGACTCACAGGAGAACGACCATAAGGTGCCCGAGGCAGCACTAGACCCTTGGAGACAATTCGGCTGGAGGACGATGTATTGAGTCGCGACGCAATTTGTGTGTCCCATCGTCATTAACAGGCTCTGAACGTTACAATTAACTGTCAGTTTTGCATCGCATTCGAAAAACTAGACTCACAGGAGAACGACCATAAGGTGCCCGAGGCAGCAATAGACCCTTCGAGACAAGTCGGCTGGAGGACGATGTATTGAATCGCGACGCAATTTGTGTGTTCCATCGTCATTAAGAGGCTCTGAACGTTACAATTAATTGTCAGTTTTGAGCCGGATTCGAAAAACTAGACTAATAGGAGAACGACCAAGAGGTGCCAGGAGCAGCAATACTACCTCGGAGACATGTCGGCTGGAGGACGATGTATTGAATCGCGACGCAATTTGTGTGTTCCATCGTCAGTATCAGGCTCTGAACGTTACAATTAACTGTCAGTTTTGCGTCGGATTCGAAAATCTAGACTCACAGGAGAACGACCATAAGGTGCCCGAGGCAGCAATAGACCCTTGGAGACAAGTCGGCTGGAGGGCGATGTATTGAGTCGCGACGCAATTTGTGTGTCCCATCGTCATTAACAGGCTCTGAACGTTACAATTAACTGTCAGTTTTGCATCGCATTCGAAAATCTAGACTCACAGGAGAACGAGCATAAGGTGCCCGAGGCAGCACTAGACCCTAGGAGACAAGTCGGCTGGAGGACGATGTATTGAATCGCGACGCAATTTGTGTGTTCCATCGTCATTAAGATTCTCTGAACGTTACAATTAATTGTCAGTTTTGCTCCGGATTCGAAAAACTAGACTCATAGGAGAACGACCAAGAGGTGCCAGGAGCAGCAATACTACCTCGGAGACTTGTCGGCTGGAGGACGATTTATTGAGTCGCGACGCAATTTGTGTGTCCCATCGTCATTAACAGGCTCTGAACGTTACAATTAACTGTCAGTTTTGCATCGCATTCGAAAATCTAGACTCACAGGAGAACGAGCATAAGGTGCCCGAGGCACCAATAGACCCTTCGAGACAAGTCGGCTGGAGGACGATGTATTGAGTCGCGACGCAATTTGTGTGTTCCATCGTCAGTATCAGGCTCTGAACGTTAGAATCAATTGTCAGTTTTGCATCGCATTCGAAAAACTAGACTCACAGGAGAACGACCATAAGGTGCCCGAGGCACCAATAGACCCTTCGAGACAAGTCGGCTGGAGGACGATGTATTGAATCGCGACGCAATTTGTGTGTTCCATCGTCATTAAGAGGCTCTGAACGTTACAATTAATAATCAGTTTTGCGCCGGATTCGAAAAACTAGACTCATAGGAGAACGACCAAGAGGTGGCAGGAGCAGTAATACTACCTCGGAGACATGTCGGCTGGAGGACGATGTATTGAATCGCGACGCAATTTGTGTGTTCCATCGTCAGTATCAGGCTCTGAACGTTACAATTAACTGTCAGTTTTGCGTCTGATTCGAAAATCTAGACTCACAGGAGAACGACCATAAGGTGCCCGAGGCAGCAATAGACCCTTGGAGACAAGTCGGCTGGAGGACGATGTATTGAGTCGCGACGCAATTTGTGTGTCCCATCGTCATTAACAGGCTCTGAACGTTACAATTAACTGTCAGTTTTGCATCGCATTCGAAAATCTAGACTCACAGGAGAACGAGCATAAGGTGCCCGAGGCAGCACTAGACCCTTGGAGACAAGTCGGCTGGAGGACGATGTATTGAATCGCGACGCAATTTGTGTGTCCCATCGTCATTAACAGGCTCTGAGCGTTACAATTAACTGTCAGTTTTGCGTCGGATTCGAAAATCTAGACTCACAGATGAACGACCATAAGGTGCCCGAGGCAGCACTACACCCTCGGAGACAAGTCGGCTGTAGGACGATGTATTGAATCGCGACGCAATTTGTGTGTTCCATCGTCATTAACAGGCTCTGAACGTTACAATTAATTGTCAGTTTTGCGTCGGATTCGAAAATCTAGACTCACAGGAGAACGACCATAAGGTGCCCGAGGCAGCAAGAGACCCTTGGAGACAGGTCGGCTGTAGGACGATGTATTGAATCGCGACGCAATTTGTGTGTCCCATCGTCATTAACAGGCTCTGAACGTTACAATTCACTGTCAGTTTTGCGTCGGATTCGAAAATCTAGACTCACAGGAGAACGACCATAAGGTGCCCGAGGCAGCACTAGACCCTTGGAGACAAGTCGGCTGGAGGACGATGTATTGAGTCGCGACGCAATTTGTGTGTCCCATCGTCATTAACAGGCTCTGAACGTTACAATTAACCGTCAATTTTGCGTCGTATTCTGAAAACTAGACTCACAGGAGAACGACGATAAGGTGCCCGAGGCAGCTATAGACCCTTGGAGACAAGTCGGCTGGAGGACGATGTATTGAATCGCGACGCAATATGTGTGTTCCATCGTCATTAAGAGGCTCTGAACCTTACAATTAACTGTCAGTTTTGCGTCGGATTCGAAAATCTAGACTCACCGATGAACGACCATAAGGTGCCCGAGGCAGCAATAGACCCTTCGAGACAAGTCGGCTGGAGGACGATGTATTGAATCGCGACGCAATTTGTGTGTTCCATCGTCATAAAGAGGCTCTGAACGTTACAATTAATTGTCAGTTTTGCGTCGTATTCGAAAAACTAGACTCACAGGAGAACGACCATAAGGTGCCCGAGGCACCAATAGACCCTTCGAGACAAGTCGGCTGGAGGACGATGTATTGAATCGCGACGCAATTTGTGTGTTCCATCGTCATTAAGAGGCTCTGAACGTTACAATTAATTGTCAGTTATGCGCCGGATTCGAAAAATTAGACTCACAGGAGAACGAGCATATGGTGCCCGAGGCAGCACTAGACCCTTGGAGACAAGTCGGCTGTAGGACGATGTATTGAATCGCGACGCAATTTGTGTGTTTCATCGTCATTAAGAGGCTCTGAACGTTATAATTAATTGTCAGTTTTGCGCCGGATTCGAAAAACTAGACTCATAGGAGAACGACCAAGAGGTGCCAATAGCAGCAATACTACCTCTGAGACTTGTCGGCTGGAGGACGATGTATTGAATCGCGACGCAATTTGTGTGTTCCATCGTCAGTATCAGGCTCTGAACGTTACAATTAACTGTCAGTTTTGCGTCGGATTCGAAAATCTAGACTCACAGGAGAACGAGCATATGGTGCCCGAGGCAGCACTAGACCCTTGGAGACAAGTCGGCTGTAGGACGATGTATTGAATCGCGACGCAATTTGTGTGTTCCATCGTCATTAAGAGGCTCTGAACGTTACAATTAACTGTCAGTTTTGCGTCGGATTCGAAAATCTAGACTCACAGGAGAACGACCATAAGGTGCCCGAGGCAGCACTAAACCCTTGGAGACAAGTCGGCTGGAGGACGATGTATTGAGTCGCGACGCAATTTGTGTGTCCCATCGTCATTAACAGGCTCTGAACGTTACAATTCACTGTCAGTTTTGAGTCGGATTCGAAAATCTAGACTCACAGGAGAACGAGCATATGGTGCCCGAGGCAGCACTAGAGCCTTGGAGACAAGTCGGCTGTAGGACGATGTATTGAATCGCGACGCAATTTGTGTGTTCCATCGTCATTAAGAGGCACTGAACGTTACAATTAACTGTCAGTTTTGCGTCGGATTCGAAAATCTAGACTCACAGGAGAACGACCATAAGGTGCCCGAGGCAGCACTAGACCCTTGGAGACAATTCGGCTGGAGGACGATGTATTGAGTCGCGACGCAATTTGTGTGTCCCATCGTCATTAACAGGCTCTGAACGTTACAATTAACTGTCAGTTTTGCATCGCATTCGAAAAACTAGACTCACAGGAGAACGACCATAAGGTGCCCGAGGCAGCAATAGACCCTTCGAGACAAGTCGGCTGGAGGACGATGTATTGAATCGCGACGCAATTTGTGTGTTCCATCGTCATTAAGAGGCTCTGAACGTTACAATTAATTGTCAGTTTTGAGCCGGATTCGAAAAACTAGACTAATAGGAGAACGACCAAGAGGTGCCAGGAGCAGCAATACTACCTCGGAGACATGTCGGCTGGAGGACGATGTATTGAATCGCGACGCAATTTGTGTGTTCCATCGTCAGTATCAGGCTCTGAACGTTACAATTAACTGTCAGTTTTGCGTCGGATTCGAAAATCTAGACTCACAGGAGAACGACCATAAGGTGCCCGAGGCAGCAATAGACCCTTGGAGACAAGTCGGCTGGAGGGCGATGTATTGAGTCGCGACGCAATTTGTGTGTCCCATCGTCATTAACAGGCTCTGAACGTTACAATTAACTGTCAGTTTTGCATCGCATTCGAAAATCTAGACTCACAGGAGAACGAGCATAAGGTGCCCGAGGCAGCACTAGACCCTAGGAGACAAGTCGGCTGGAGGACGATGTATTGAATCGCGACGCAATTTGTGTGTCCCATCGTCATTAACAGGCTCTGAACGTTACAATTAACTGTCAGTTTTGCGTCGGATTCGAAAATCTAGACTCACAGATGAACGACCATAAGGTGCCCGAGGCAGCACTACACCCTTGGAGACAAGTCGGCTGTAGGACGATGTATTGAATCGCGACGCAATTTGTGTGTTCCATCGTCATTAACAGGCTCTGAACGTTACACTTAATTGTCAGTTTTGCGTCGGATTCGAAAATCTAGACTCACAGGAGAACGACCATAAGGTGCCCGAGGCAGCAAGAGACCCTTGGAGACAGATCGGCTGTAGGACGATGTATTGAATCGCGACGCAATTTGTGTGTCCCATCGTCATTAACAGGCTCTAAACGTTACAATTCACTGTCAGTTTTGCGTCGGATTCGAAAATCTAGACTCACAGGAGAACGACCATAAGGTGCCCGAGGCAGCACTAGACCCTTGGAGACAAGTCGTCTGGAGGACGATGTATTGAGTCGCGACGCAATTTGTGTGTCCCAACGTCATTAACAGGCTCTGAACGTTACAATTAACCGTCAGTTTTGCGTCGTATTCTGAAAACTAGACTCACAGGAGAACGACGATAAGGTGCCCGAGGCAGCTATAGACCCTTGGAGACAAGTCGGCTGGAGGACGATGTATTGAATCGCGACGCAATTTGTGTGTTCCATCGTCATTAAGAGGCTCTGAACCTTACAATTAACTGTCACTTTTGCGTCGGAATCGAAAATCTAGACTCACCGATGAACGACCATAAGGTGCCCGAGGCAGCAATAGACCCTTCGAGACAAGTCGGCTGGAGGACGATGTATTGAATCGCGACGCAATTTGTGTGTTCCATCGTCATTAAGAGGCTCTGAACGTTACAATTAATTGTCAGTTTTGCGCCGGATTCGAAAAACTAGACTCATAGGAGAACGACCAAGAGATGCCAGGAGCAGCAATACTACCTCGGAGACATGTCGGCTGGAGGACGATGTATTGAATCGCGACGCAATTTGTGTGTTCCATCGTCAGTATCAGGCTCTGAACGTTACAATTAACTGTCAGTTTTGCGTCGGATTCGAAAATCTAGACTCACAGGAGAACGACCATAAGGTGCCCGAGGCAGCAACAGACACTTCGAGACATGTCGGCTGCAGGACGATGTATTGAATCGCGACGCAATTTGTGTGTTCCATCGTCAGTATCAGGCTCTGAACGTTACAATTAACTGTCAGTTTTGCGTCGGATTCGAAAATCTAGACTCACAGGAGAACGACCATAAGGTGCCCGAGGCAGCAATAGACCCTTGGAGACAAGTCGGCTGGAGGACGATGTATTGAATCGCGACGCAATTTGTGTGTTCCATCGTCATTAAGAGGCTCTGAACCTTACAATTAACTGTCACTTTTGCGTCGGATTCGAAAATCCAGACTCACCGATGAACGACCATAAGGTGCCCGAGGCAGCAATAGACCCTTCGAGACAAGTCGGCTGGAGGACGATGTATTGAATCGCGACGCAATTTGTGTGTTCCATCGTCATTAAGAGGCTCTGAACGTTACAATTAATTGTCAGTTTTGCGCCGGATTCGAAAAACTAGACTCATAGGAGAACGACCAAGAGATGCCTGGAGCAGCAATACTACCTCGGAGACATGTCGGCTGGAGGACGATGTATTGAATTGCGACGCAATTTGTGTGTTCCATCGTCAGTATCAGGCTCTGAACGTTACAATTAACTGTCAGTTTTGCGTCGGATTCGAAAATCTAGACTCACAGGAGAACGACCATAAGGTGCCCGAGGCAGCAATAGACCCTTGGAGACAAGTCGGCTGGAGGGCGATGTATTGAGTCCCGACGCAATTTGTGTGTCCCATCGTCATTAATAGGCTCTGAACGTTACAATTTACTGTCAGTTTTGCATCGCATTCGAAAATCTAGACTCACAGGAGAACGAGCATATGGTGCCCGAGGCAGCACTAGACCCTTGGAGACAAGTCGGCTGGAGGACGATGTATTGAATCGCGACGCAATTTGTGTGTCCCATCGTCATTAACAGGCACTGAACGTTACAATTAACTGTCAGTTTAGCGTCGGATTCGAAAATCTAGACTCACAGATGAACGACCATAAGGTGCCCGAGGCAGCACTACACCCTTGGAGACAAGTCGGCTGTAGGACGATGTATTGAATCGCGACGCAATTTGTGTGTTCCATCGTCATTAACAGGCTCTGAACGTTACAATTAATTGTCAGTTTTGCGTCGGATTCGAAAATCTAGACTCACAGGAGAACGACCATAAGGTGCCCGAGGCAGCACTAGACCCTTGGAGACAAGTCGGCTGGAGGACGATGTATTGAGTCGCGACGCAATTTGTGTGTCCCATCGTCATTAACAGGCTCTGAACGTTACAATTAACTGTCAGTTTTGCGTCGTATTCTGAAAACTAGACTCACAGGAGAACGACCATAAGGTGCCCGAGGCAGCAAGAGACCCTTGGAGACAGGTCGGCTGTGGGACGATGTATTTAATCGCGACGCAATTTGTGTGTTCCATCGTCATCAAGAGGCTCTGAACGTTACAATTCACTGTCAGTTTTGCGTCGGATTCGAAAATCTAGACTCACAGGAGAACGAGCATATGGTGCCCGAGGCAGCACTAGACCCTTGGAGACAAGTCGGCTGTAGGACGATGTATTGAATCGCGACGCAATTTGTGTGTTCCATCGTCATTAAGAGGCTCTGAACGTTACAATTAACTGTCAGTTTTGCGTCGGATTCGAAAAACTAGACTCACAGGAGAACGACCATAATGTGCCCGAGGCAGCAATAGACCCTTGGAGACACGTCGGCTGGAGGACGATGTATTGATTCGCGACGCAATTTGTGTGTTCCATCGTCATTAAGAGGCTCTGAACCTTACAATTAACTGTCAGTTTTGCGTCGGATTCGAAAATCTAGACTCACCGATGAACGACCATAAGGTGCCCGAGGCAGCAATAGACCCTTCGAGACAAGTCGGCTGGAGGACGATGTATTGAATCGCGACGCAATTTGTGTGTTCCATCGTCATTAAGAGGCTCTGAACGTTACAATTAATTATCAGTTTTGCGTCGTATTCGAAAAACTAGACTCACAGGAGAACGACCATAAGGTGCCCGAGGCACCAATAGACCCTTCGAGACAAGTCGGCTGGAGGACGATGTATTGAATCGCGACGCAATTTGTGTGTTCCATCGTCATTAAGAGGCTCTGAACGTTACAATTAACTGTCAGTTTTGCATCGCATTCGAAAATCTAGACTCACAGGAGAACGAGCATATGGTGCCCGAGGCAGCACTAGACCCTTGGAGACAAGTCGGCTGTAGGACGATGTATTGAATCGCGACGCAATTTGTGTGTTCCATCGTCATTAAGAGGCTCTGAACGTTACAATTAACAGTCAGTTTTGCGTCGGATTCGAAAATCTAGACTCACAGGAGAACGAGCATATGGTGCCCGAGGCAGCACTAGACCCTTGGAGACAAGTCGGCTGGAGGACGATGTATTGAGTCGCGACGCAATTTGTGTGTCCCATCGTCAGTATCAGGATCTGAACGTTACAATTAATTGTCAGTTTTGCGTCGTATTCGAAAAACTAGACTCACAGGAGAACGACCATAAGGTGCCCGAGGCACCAATAGACCCTTCGAGACAAGTCGGCTGGAGGACGATGTATTGAATCGCGACGCAATTTGTGTGTTCCATCGTCATTAAGAGGCTCTGAACGTTACAATTAATTGTCAGTTTTGCGCCGGATTCGAAAAACTAGACTCATAGGAGAACGACCAAGAGGTGCCAGGAGCAGCAATACTACCTCGGAGACATGTCGGCTGGAGGAAGATGTATTGAATCGCGACGCAATTTGTGTGTTCCATCGTCAGTATCAGGCTCTGAACGTTACAATTAACTGTCAGTTTTGCGTCGGATTCGAAAATCTAGACTCACAGGAGAACGACCATAAGGTGCCCGAGCAGCAATAGTCCCTTGGAGACAAGTCGGCTGGAGGACGATGTATTGAGTCGCGACGCAATTTGTGTGTTCCATCATCAGTATCAGCCTCTGAACGTTACAATTGTCAGTTTTGCATCGCATTCGAAAAACTAGACTCACAGGAGAACGACCATAAGGTGCCCGAGGCACCAATAGACCCTTCGAGACAAGTCGGCTGGAGGACGATGTATTGAATCGCGACGCAATTTGTGTGTTCCATCGTCATTAAGAGGCTCTGAACGTTACAATTAACTGTCAGTTTTGCGTCGGATTCGAAAATCTAGACCCACAGGAGAACGACCATAAGGTGCCCGAGGCAGCACTAGACCCTTGGAAACAAGTCGGCTGGAGGACGATGTATTGAGTCGCGACGCAATTTGTGTGTCCCATCGTCATTAACAGGCTCGGAACGTTACAATTCACTGTCAGTTTTGCGTCGGATTCGAAAATCTAGACTCACAGGAGAACGAGCATATGGTGCCCGAGGCAGCACTAGACCCTTGGAGACAAGTCGGCTGGAGGACGATGTATTGAGTCGCGACGCAATTTGTGTGTTCCATCGTCAGTATCAGGCTCTGAACGTTACAATTAATTGTCAGTTTTGCATCGCATTCGAAAAACTAGACTCACAGGAGAACGACCATAAGGTGCCCGAGGCACCAATAGACCCTTCGAGACAAGTCGGCTGTAGGACGATGTATTGAATCGCGACGCAATTTGTGTGTTCCATCGTCATTAAGAGGCTCTGAACGTTACAATTAACTGTCAGTTTTGCGTCGGATTCGAAAATCTACACTCACAGGAGAACGACCATAAGGTGCCCGAGGCAGCACTAGACCCTTGGAGACAAGTCGGCTGGAGGACGATGTATTGAGTCGCGACGCAATTTGTGTGTCCCATCGTCATTAACAGGCTCTGAACGTTACAATTCACTGTCAGTTTTGCGTCGGATTCGAAAATCTAGACTCATAGGAGAACGACCATACGGTGCCCGAGGCAGCAATAGACCCTTCGAGACAAGTCGGCTGGAGGACGATGTATTGAATCGCGACGCAATTTGTGTGTTCCATCGTCATTAAGAGGCTCTGAACGTTACAATTAATTGTCAGTTATGCGCCGGATTCGAAAAATTAGACTCACAGGAGAACGAGCATATGGTCCCCGAGGCAGCACTAGACCCTTGGAGACAAGTCGGCTGTAGGACGATGTATTGAATCGCGACGCAATTTGTGTGTTCCATCGTCATTAAGAGGCTCTGAACGTTACAATTAATTGTCAGTTTTGCTCCGGATTCGAAAAACTAGACTCATAGGAGAACGACCAAGAGGTGCCAGGAGCAGCAATACTACCTCGGAGACTTGTCGGCTGGAGGACGATTTATTGAATCGCGACGCAATTTGTGTGTCCCATCGTCATTAACAGGCTCTGAACGTTACAATTAACTGCCAGTTTTGCGTCGGAATCGAAAATCTAGACTCACAGGAGAACGAGCATATGGTGCCCGAGGCAGCACTAGACCCTTGGAGACAAGTCGGCTGTAGGACGATGTATTGAATCGCGACGCAATTTGTGTGTTCCATCGTCATTAAGAGGCTCTGAACGTTACAATTAACTGTCAGTTTTGCGTCGGATTCGAAAATCTAGACTCACAGGAGAACGAGCATAAGGTGCCCGAGGCACCAATAGACCCTTCGAGACAAGTCGGCTGGAGGACGATGTATTGAGTCGCGACGCAATTTGTGTGTTCCATCGTCAGTATCAGGCTCTGAACGTTAGAATCAATTGTCAGTTTTGCATCGCATTCGAAAAACTAGACTCACAGGAGAACGACCATAAGGTGCCCGAGGCACCAATAGACCCTTCGAGACAAGTCGGCTGGAGGACGATGTATTGAATCGCGACGCAATTTGTGTGTTCCATCGTCATTAAGAGGCTCTGAACGTTACAATTAATTGTCAGTTTTGCGCCGGATTCGAAAAACTAGACTCATAGGAGAACGACCAAGAGGTGGCAGGAGCAGTAATACTACCTCGGAGACATGTCGGCTGGAGGACGATGTATTGAATCGCGACGCAATTTGTGTGTTCCATCGTCAGTATCAGGCTCTGAACGTTACAATTAACTGTCAGTTTTGCGTCTGATTCGAAAATCTAGACTCACAGATGAACGACCATAAGGTGCCCGAGGCAGCACTACACCCTCGGAGACAAGTCGGCTGTAGGACGATGTATTGAATCGCGACGCAATTTGTGTGTTCCATCGTCATTAACAGGCTCTGAACGTTACAATTAATTGTCAGTTTTGCGTCGGATTCGAAAATCTAGACTCACAGGAGAACGACCATAAGGTGCCCGAGGCAGCAAGAGACCCTTGGAGACAGGTCGGCTGTAGGACGATGTATTGAATCGCGACGCAATTAGTGTGTCCCATCGTCATTAACAGGCTCTGAACGTTACAATTCACTGTCAGTTTTGCGTCGGATTCGAAAATCTAGACTCACAGGAGAACGACCATAAGGTGCCCGAGGCAGCACTAGACCCTTGGAGACAAGTCGGCTGGAGGACGATGTATTGAGTCGCGACGCAATTTGTGTGTCCCATCGTCATTAACAGGCTCTGAACGTTACAATTAACCGTCAATTTTGCGTCGTATTCTGAAAACTAGACTCACAGGAGAACGACCATAAGGTGCCCGAGGCAGCAATAGACCCTTGGAGACAAGTCGGCTGGAGGACGATGTATTGAATCGCGACGCAATATGTGTGTTCCATCGTCATTAAGAGGCTCTGAACCTTACAATTAACTGTCAGTTTTGCGTCGGATTCGAAAATCTAGACTCACCGATGAACGACCATAAGGTGCCCGAGGCAGCAATAGACCCTTCGAGACAAGTCGGCTGGAGGACGATGTATTGAATCGCGACGCAATTTGTGTGTTCCATCGTCATAAAGAGGCTCTGAACGTTACAATTAATTGTCAGTTTTGCGTCGTATTCGAAAAACTAGACTCACAGGAGAACGACCATAAGGTGCCCGAGGCACCAATAGACCCTTCGAGACAAGTCGGCTGGAGGACGATGTATTGAATCGCGACGCAATTTGTGTGTTCCATCGTCATTAAGAGGCTCTGAACGTTACAATTAATTGTCAGTTATGCGCCGGATTCGAAAAATTAGACTCACAGGAGAACGAGCATATGGTGCCCGAGGCAGCACTAGACCCTTGGAGACAAGCCGGCTGTAGGACGATGTATTGAATCGCGACGCAATTTGTGTGTTTCATCGTCATTAAGAGGCTCTGAACGTTACAATTAATTGTCAGTTTTGCGCCGGATTCGAAAAACTAGACTCATAGGAGAACGACCAAGAGGTGCCAATAGCAGCAATACTACCTCGGAGACTTGTCGGCTGGAGGACGATGTATTGAATCGCGACGCAATTTGTGTGTTCCATCGTCAGTATCAGGCTCTGAACGTTACAATTAACTGTCAGTTTTGCGTCGGATTCGAAAATCTAGACTCACAGGAGAACGAGCATATGGTGCCCGAGGCAGCACTAGACCCTTGGAGACAAGTCGGCTGTAGGACGATGTATTGAATCGCGACGCAATTTGTGTGTTCCATCGTCATTAAGAGGCTCTGAACGTTACAATTAACTGTCAGTTTTGCGTCGGATTCGAAAATCTAGACTCACAGGAGAACGACCATAAGGTGCCCGAGGCAGCACTAGACCCTTGGAGACAAGTCGGCTGGAGGACGATGTATTGAGTCGCGACGCAATTTGTGTGTCCCATCGTCATTAACAGGCTCTGAACGTTACAATTCACTGTCAGTTTTGAGTCGGATTCGAAAATCTAGACTCACAGGAGAACGAGCATATGGTGCCCGAGGCAGCACTAGAGCCTTGGAGACAAGTCGGCTATAGGACGATGTATTGAATCGCGACGCAATTTGTGTGTTCCATCGTCATTAAGAGGCACTGAACGTTACAATTAACTGTCAGTTTTGCGTCGGATTCGAAAATCTAGACTCACAGGAGAACGACCATAAGGTGCCCGAGGCAGCACTAGACCCTTGGAGACAATTCCGCTGGAGGACGATGTATTGAGTCGCGACGCAATTTGTGAGTCCCATCGTCATTAACAGGCTCTGAACGTTACAATTAACTGTCAGTTTTGCATCGCATTCGAAAAACTAGACTCACAGGAGAACGACCATAAGGTGCCCGAGGCAGCAATAGACCCTTCGAGACAAGTCGGCTGGAGGACGATGTATTGAATCGCGACGCAATTTGTGTGTTCCATCGTCATTAAGAGGCTCTGAACGTTACAATTAATTGTCAGTTTTGAGCCGGATTCGAAAAACTAGACTAATAGGAGAACGACCAAGAGGTGCCAGGAGCAGCAATACTACCTCGGAGACATGTCGGCTGGAGGACGATGTATTGAATCGCGACGCAATTTGTGTGTTCCATCGTCAGTATCAGGCTCTGAACGTTACAATTAACTGTCAGTTTTGCGTCGGATTCGAAAATCTAGACTCACAGGAGAACGACCATAAGGTGCCCGAGGCAGCAATAGACCCTTGGAGACAAGTCGGCTGGAGGGCGATGTATTGACTCGCGACGCAATTTGTGTGTCCCATCGTCATTAACAGGCTCTGAACGTTACAATTAACTGTCAGTTTTGCATCGCATTCGAAAATCTAGACTCACAGGAGAACGAGCATAAGGTGCCCGAGGCAGCACTAGACCCTAGGAGACAAGTCGGCTGGAGGACGATGTATTGAATCGCGACGCAATTTGTGTGTCCCATCGTCATTAACAGGCTCTGAACGTTACAATTAACTGTCAGTTTTGCGTCGGATTCGAAAATCTAGACTCACAGATGAACGACCATAAGGTGCCCGAGGCAGCACTACACCCTTGGAGACAAGTCGGCTGTAGGACGATGTATTGAATCGCGACGCAATTTGTGTGTTCCATCGTCATTAACAGGCTCTGAACGTTACACTTAATTGTCAGTTTTGCGTCGGATTCGAAAATCTAGACTCACAGGAGAACGACCATAAGGTGCCCGAGGCAGCAAGAGACCCTTGGAGACAGATCGGCTGTAGGACGATGTATTGAATCGCGACGCAATTTGTGTGTCCCATCGTCATTAACAGGCTCTAAACGTTACAATTCACTGTCAGTTTTGCGTCGGATTCGAAAATCTAGACTCACAGGAGAACGACCATAAGGTGCCCGAGGCAGCACTAGACCCTTGGAGACAAGTCGTCTGGAGGACGATGTATTGAGTCGCGACGCAATTTGTGTGTCCCAACGTCATTAACAGGCTCTGAACGTTACAATTAACCGTCAGTTTTGCGTCGTATTCTGAAAACTAGACTCACAGGAGAACGACGATAAGGTGCCCGAGGCAGCTATAGACCCTTGGAGACAAGTCGGCTGGAGGACGATGTATTGAATCGCGACGCAATTTGTGTGTTCCATCGTCATTAAGAGGCTCTGAACCTTACAATTAACTGTCACTTTTGCGTCGGAATCGAAAATCTAGACTCACCGATGAACGACCATAAGGTGCCCGAGGCAGCAATAGACCCTTCGAGACAAGTCGGCTGGAGGACGATGTATTGAATCGCGACGCAATTTGTGTGTTCCATCGTCATTAAGAGGCTCTGAACGTTACAATTAATTGTCAGTTTTGCGCCGGATTCGAAAAACTAGACTCATAGGAGAACGACCAAGAGATGCCAGGAGCAGCAATACTACCTCGGAGACATGTCGGCTGGAGGACGATGTATTGAATCGCGACGCAATTTGTGTGTTCCATCGTCAGTATCAGGCTCTGAACGTTACAATTAACTGTCAGTTTTGCGTCGGATTCGAAAATCTAGACTCACAGGAGAACGACCATAAGGTGCCCGAGGCAGCAACAGACACTTCGAGACATGTCGGCTGCAGGACGATGTATTGAATCGCGACGCAATTTGTGTGTTCCATCGTCAGTATCAGGCTCTGAACGTTACAATTAACTGTCAGTTTTGCGTCGGATTCGAAAATCTAGACTCACAGGAGAACGACCATAAGGTGGCCGAGGCAGCAATAGACCCTTGGAGACAAGTCGGCTGGAGGACGATGTATTGAATCGCGACGCAATTTGTGTGTTCCATCGTCATTAAGAGGCTCTGAACCTTACAATTAACTGTCACTTTTGCGTCGGATTCGAAAATCCAGACTCACCGATGAACGACCATAAGGTGCCCGAGGCAGCAATAGACCCTTCGAGACAAGTCGGCTGGAGGACGATGTATTGAATCGCGACGCAATTTGTGTGTTCCATCGTCATTAAGAGGCTCTGAACGTTACAATTAATTGTCAGTTTTGCGCCGGATTCGAAAAACTAGACTCATAGGAGAACGACCAAGAGATGCCTGGAGCAGCAATACTACCTCGGAGACATGTCGGCTGGAGGACGATGTATTGAATTGCGACGCAATTTGTGTGTTCCATCGTCAGTATCAGGCTCTGAACGTTACAATTAACTGTCAGTTTTGCGTCGGATTCGAAAATCTAGACTCACAGGAGAACGACCATAAGGTGCCCGAGGCAGCAATAGACCCTTGGAGACAAGTCGGCTGGAGGGCGATGTATTGAGTCCCGACGCAATTTGTGTGTCCCATCGTCATTAATAGGCTCTGAACGTTACAATTTACTGTCAGTTTTGCATCGCATTCGAAAATCTAGACTCACAGGAGAACGAGCATATGGTGCCCGAGGCAGCACTAGACCCTTGGAGACAAGTCGGCTGGAGGACGATGTATTGAATCGCGACGCAATTTGTGTGTCCCATCGTCATTAACAGGCACTGAACGTTACAATTAACTGTCAGTTTAGCGTCGGATTCGAAAATCTAGACTCACAGATGAACGACCATAAGGTGCCCGAGGCAGCACTACACCCTTGGAGACAAGTCGGCTGTAGGACGATGTATTGAATCGCGACGCAATTTGTGTGTTCCATCGTCATTAACAGGCTCTGAACGTTACAATTAATTGTCAGTTTTGCGTCGGATTCGAAAATCTAGACTCACAGGAGAACGACCATAAGGTGCCCGAGGCAGCAAGAGACCGTTGGAGACAGGTCGGCTGTAGGACGATGTATTGAATCGCGACGCAATTTGTGTGTCCCATCGTCATTAACAGGCTCTGAACGTTACAATTCACTGTCAGTTTTGCGTCGGATTCGAAAATCTAGACTCACAGATGAACGACCATAAGGTGCCCGAGGCAGCACTAGACCCTTGGAGACAAGTCGTCTGGAGGACGATGTATTGAATCGCGACGCAATTTGTGTGTCCCATCGTCATTAACAGGCTCTGAACGTCACAATTAACCGTCAGTTTTGCGTCGTATTCTGAAAACTAGACTCACAGGAGAACGACGATAAGGTGCCCGAGGCAGCTATAGACGCTTGGAGACAAGTCGGCTGGAGGACGATGTATTGAATCGCGACGCAATTTGTGTGTTCCATCGTCATTAAGAAGCTCTGAACCTTACAATTAACTGTCAGTTTTGCGTCGGATTCAAAAATCTAGACTCATCGATGAACGACCATAAGGTGCCCGAGGCAGCAATAGACCCTTCGAGACAAGTCGGCTGGAGGACGATGTATTGAATCGCGACGCAATTTGTGTGTTCCATCGTCATTAAGAGGCTCTGAACGTTACAATTAACTGTCAGTTTTGCGTCGGATTCGAAAATCTAGACTCACAGGAGAACGACCATAAGGTGCCCGAGGCAGCACTAGACCCTTGGAGACAAGTCGGCTGTAGGACGATGTATTGAATCGCGACGCAATTTGTGTGTCCCATCGTCATTAACAGGCTCTGAACGTTACAATTAATTGTCAGTTTTGCGCCGGATTCGAAAATCTAGACTCACAGGAGAACGAGCATATGGTGCCCGAGGCAGCACTAGACCCTTGGAGACAAGTCGGCTGTAGGACGATGTATTGAATCGCGACGCAATTTGTGTGTTCCATCGTCATTAAGAGGCTCTGAACGTTACAATTAACTGTCAGTTTTGCGTCGGATTCGAAAATCTAGACTCACAGGAGAACGAGCATAAGGTGCCCGAGGCAGCAATAGACCCTTCGAGACAAGCTGGCTGGAGGACGATGTATTGAGTCGCGACGCAATTTGTGTGTTCCATCGTCAGTATCAGGCTCTGAACGTTACAATTAATTGTCAGTTTTGCATCGCATTCGAAAAACTAGACTCACAGGAGAACGACCATAAGGTGCCCGAGGCACCAATAGACCCTACGAGACAAGTCGGCTGGAGGACGATGTATTGAATCGCGACGCAATTTGTGTGCTCCATCGTCATTAAGTGGCTCTGAATGTTACAATTAATTGTCAGTTTTGCGCCGGATTCGAAAAACTAGACTCATAGGAGAACGACCAAGAGATGCCAGGAGCAGCAAGGTAGTACCTCGGAGACATGTCGGCTGGAGGACGATGTATTGAATCGCGACGCAATTTGTGTGTTCCATCGTCAGTATCAGGCTCTGAACGTTACAATTAACTGTCAGTTTTGCGTCGGATTCGAAAATCTAGACTCACAGGAGAACGACCATAAGGTGCCCGAGGCAGCAATAGACCCTTGGAGACAAGTCGGCTGGAGGGCGATGTATTGAGTCGCGACGCAATTTGTGTGTCCCATCGTCATTAACAGGCTCTGAACGTTACAATTAACTGTCAGTTTTGCATCGCATTCGAAAATCTAGACTCACAGGAGAACGACCATAAGGTGCCCGAGGCAGCAATAGACCCTTGGAGACAAGTCGGCTGGAGGGCGATGTATTGAGTCGCGACGCAATTTGTGTGTCCCATCGTCATTAACAGGCTCTGAACGTTACAATTAACTGTCAGTTTTGCATCGCATTCGAAAATCTAGACTCACAGGAGAACGAGCATAAGGTGCCCGAGGGAGCACTAGACCCTTGGAGACAAGTTTGCTGGAGGGCGATGTATTGAATCGCGACGCAATTTGTGTGTCCCATCGTCATTAACAGGCTCTGAACGTTACAATTCACTGTCAGTTTTGCGTCGGATTCGAAAATCTAGACTCACAGGAGAACGACCATAAGGTGCCCGAGGCAGCACTAGACCCTTGGAGACAAGTCGTCTGGAGGACGATGTATTGAGTCGCGACGCAATTTGTGTGTCCCATCGTCATTAACAGGCTCTGAACGTTACAATTAACCGTCAGTTTTGCGTCGTATTCTGAAAACTAGACTCACAGGAGAACGACGATAAGGTGCCCGAGGCAGATATAGACCCTTGGAGAAAAGTCGGCTGGAGGACGATGTATTGAATCGCGACGCAATTTGTGTGTTCCATCGTCATTAAGAGGCTCTGAACCTTACAATTAACTGTCAGTTTTGCGTCGGATTCGAAAATCTGGACTCACCGATGAACGACCATAGGGTGCCCGAGGCAGCAATAGACCCTTCGAGACAAGTCGGCTGGAGGACGATGTATTGAATCGCGACGCAATTTGTGTTCCATCGTCATTAAGAGGCTCTGAACGTTACAATTAACTGTCAGTTTTGCGTCGGATTCGAAAATCTAGACTCACAGGAGAACGACCATAAGGTGCCCGAGGCAGCACTAGACCCTTGGAGACAAGTCGGCTGGAGGACGATGTATTGAATCGCGACGCAATTTGTGTGTCCCATCGTCATTAACAGGCTCTGAAAGTTACAATTAATTGTCAGTTTTGCGCCGGATTCGAAAATCTAGACTCACAGATGAACGACGATAAGGTGCCCGAGGCAGCACTAGACCCTTGGAGACAAGTCGGCTGGAGGACGATGTATTGAGTCGCGACGCAATTTGTGTGTCCCATCGTCATTAACAGGCTCTGAACGTTACAATTAACTGTCAGTTTTGCGTCGGATTCGAAAATCTAGACTCACAGGAGAACGAGCATAAGGTGCCCCAGGCAGCTATAGACCCTTCGAGACAAGTCGGCTGGAGGACGATGTATTGAGTCGCGACGCAATTTGTGTGTTCCATCGTCAGTATCAGGCTCTGAACGTTACAATTAATTGTCAGTTTTGCATCGCATTCGAAAAACTGGACTCACAGGAGAACGACCCTAAGGTGCCCGAGGCACCAATAGACCCTTCGAGACAAGTCGGCTGGAGGACGATGTATTGAATCGCGACGCAATTTGTGTGTTCCATCGTCATTAAGAGGCTCTGAACGTTACAATTAATTGTCAGTTTTGCGCCGGATTCGAAAAACTAGACTCATAGGAGAACGACCAAGAGATGCCAGGAGCAGCATCGTCAGTATCAGGCTCTGAACGTTACAATTAACTGTCAGTTTTGCGTCGGATTCGAAAATCTAGACTCACAGGAGAACGACCATAAGGTGCCCGAGGCAGCAATAGACCCTTGGAGACAAGTCGGCTGGAGGACGATGTATTGAGTCGCGACGCAATTTGTGTGTCCCATCGTCATTAACAGGCTCTGAACGTTACAATTAACTGTCAGTTTTGCATCGCATTCGAAAATCTAGACTCACAGGAGAACGAGCATAAGGTGCCCGAGGCAGCAATAGACCCTTGGAGACAAGTCAGCTGGAGGGCGATGTATTGAGTCGCGACGCAATTTGTGTGTTCCATCGTCAGTATCAGGCTCTGAACGTTACAATTAACTGTCAGTTTTGCGTCGGATTCGAAAATCTAGACTCACAGGAGAACGACCATAAGGTGCCCGAGGCAGCAATAGACGCTTGGAGACAAGTCGGCTGGAGGACGATTTATTGATTCGCGACGCAATTTGTGTGTTCCATCGTCATTAAGAGGCTCTGAACCTTACAATTAACTGTCACTTTTGCGTCGGATTCGAAAATCTAGACTCACCGATGAACGACCATAAGGTGCCCGAGGCAGCAATAGACCCTTCGAGACAAGTCGGCTGGAGGACGATGTATTGAATCGCGACGCAATTTGTGTGTTCCATCGTCATTAAGAGGCTCTGAACGTTACAATTAACTGTCAGTTTTGCGTCGGATTCGAAAATCTAGACTCACAGGAGAACGACCATAAGGTGCCCGAGGCAGCACTAGACCCTTGGAGACAAGTCGGCTGTAGGACGATGTATTGAATCGCGACGCAATTTGTGTGTCCCATCGTCATTAACAGGCTCTGAACGTTACAATTAATTGTCAGTTTTGCGCCGGATTCGAAAATCTAGACTCACAGATGAACGACCATAAGGTGCCCGAGGCAGCACTAGACCCTTGGAGACAAGTCGGCTGGAGGACGATGTATTGAGTCGCGACGCAATTTGTGTGTCCCATCGTCATTAACAGGCTCTGAACGTTACAATTAACTGTCAGTTTTGCGTCGGATTCGAAAATCTAGACTCACAGGAGAACGTGCATATGGTGCCCGAGGCAGCACTAGACCCTTGGAGACAAGTCGGCTGTAGGACGATGTATTGAATCGCGACGCAATTTGTGTGTTCCATCGTCATTAAGAGGCTCTGAACGTTACAATTAACTGTCAGTTTTGCGTCGGATTCGAAAATCTAGACTCACAGGAGAACGAGCATAAGGTGCCCGAGGCAGCAATAGACCCTTCGAGACAAGTCGGCTGGAGGACGATGTATTGAGTCGCGACGCAATTTGTGTGTTCCATCGTCAGTATCAGGCTCTGAACGTTACAATTAATTGTCAGTTTTGCATCGCATTCGAAAAACTAGACTCACAGGAGAACGACCATAAGGTGCCCGAGGCACCAATAGACCCTTCGAGACAAGTCGGCTGGAGGACGATGTATTGAATCGCGACGCAATTTGTGTGTTCCATCGTCATTAAGAGGCTCTGAACGTTACAATTAATTGTCAGTTTTGCGCCGGATTCGAAAAACTAGACTCATAGGAGAACGACCAAGAGATGCCAGGAGCAGCAAGGTAGTACCTCGGAGACATGTCGGCTGGAGGACGATGTATTGAATCGCGACGCAATTTGTGTGTTCCATCGTCAGTATCAGGCTCTGAACGTTACAATTAACAGTCAGTTTTGCGTCGGATTCGAAAATCTAGACTCACAGGAGAACGACCATAAGGTGCCCGAGGCAGCAATAGACCCTTGGAGACAAGTCGGCTGGAGGGCGATGTATTGAGTCGCGACGCAATTTGTGTGTCCCATCGTCATTAACAGGCTCTGAACGTTACAATTAACTGTCAGTTTTGCATCGCATTCGAAAATCTAGACTCACAGGAGAACGAGCATAAGGTGCCCGAGGCAGCAATAGACCCTTGGAGACAAGTCGGCTGGAGGGCGATGTATTGAGTCGCGACGCAATTTGTGTGTCCCATCGTCATTAACAGGCTCTGAACGTTACAATTAACTGTCAGTTTTGCATCGCATTCGAAAATCTAGACTCACAGGAGAACGAGCATAAGGTGCCCGAGGCAGCACTAGACCCTTGGAGACAAGTCGGCTGGAGGGCGATGTATTGAATCGCGACGCAATTTGTGTGTCCCATCGTCATTAACAGGCTCTGAACGTTACAATTCACTGTCAGTTTTGCGTCGGATTCGAAAATCTAGACTCACAGGAGAACGACCATAAGGTGCCCGAGGCAGCACTAGACCCTTGGAGACAAGTCGTCTGGAGGACGATGTATTGAGTCGCGCCGCAATTTGTGTGTCCCATCGTCATTAACAGGCTCTGAACGTTACAATTAACCGTCAGTTTTGCGTCGTATTCTGAAAACTAGACTCACAGGAGAACGACGATAAAGTGCCCGAGGCAGCTATAGACCCTTGGAGACAAGTCGGCTGGAGGACGATGTATTGAATCGCGACGCAATTTGTGTGTTCCATCGTCATTAAGAGGCTCTGAACGTTACAATTAACTGTCAGTTTTGCGTCGGATTCGAAAATCTAGACTCACCGATGAACGACCATAAGGTGCCCGAGGCAGCAATAGACCCTTCGAGACAAGTCGGCTGGAGGACGATGTATTGAATCGCGACGCAATTTGTGTGTTCCATCGTCATTAAGAGGCTCTGAACGTTACAATTAACTGTCAGTTTTGCGTCGGATTCGAAAATCTAGACTCACAGGAGAACGACCATAAGGTGCCCGAGGCAGCACTAGACCCTTGGAGACAAGTCGGCTGGAGGACGATGTATTGAATCGCGACGCAATTTGTGTGTCCCATCGTCATTAACAGGCTCTGAACGTTACAATTAATTGTCAGTTTTGCGCCGGATTCGAAAATCTAGACTCACAGATGAACGACCATAAGGTGCCCGAGGCAGCACTAGACCCTTGGATTCAAGTCGGCTGGAGGACGATGTATTGAGTCGCGACGCAATTTGTGTGTCCCATCGTCATTAACAGGCTCTGAACGTTACAATTAACTGTCAGTTTTGCGTCGGATTCGAAAATCTAGACTCACAGGAGAACGAGCATATGGTGCCCGAGGCAGCACTAGACCCTTGGAGACAAGTCGGCTGTAGGACGATGTATTGAAACGCGACGCAATTTGTGTGTTCCATCGTCATTAAGAGGCTCTGAACGTTACAATTAACTGTCAGTTTTGCGTCGGATTCGAAAATCTAGACTCACAGGAGAACGACCATAAGGTGCCCGAGGCAGCTATAGACCCTTGGAGACAAGTCGGCTGGAGGACGATGTATTGAGTCGCGACGCAATTTGTGTGTCCCATCGTCAGTATCAGGCTCTGAACGTTACAATTAACTGTCAGTTTTGCATCGCATTCGAAAATCTAGACTCACAGGAGAACGAGCATAAGGTGCCCGAGGCAGCACTAGACCCTTGGAGACAAGTCGGCTGGAGGACGATGTATTGAATCGCGACGCAATTTGTGTGTCCCATCGTCATTAACAGGCACTGAACGTTACAATTAACTGTCAGTTTTGCGTCGGATTCGAAAATCTAGACTCACAGATGAACGACCATAAGGTGCCCGAGGCAGCACTACACCCTTGGAGACAAGTCGGCTGTAGGACGATGTATTGAATCGCGACGCAATTTGTGTGTTCCATCGTCATTAAGAGGCTCTGAACGTTACAATTAATTGTCAGTTTTGCGTCGGATTCGAAAATCTAGACTCACAGGAGAACGACCATAAGGTGCCCGAGGCAGCAAGAGACCCTTGGAGACAGGTCGGCTGTAGGACGATGTATTGAATCGCGACGCAATTTGTGTGTCCCATCGTCATTAACAGGCTCTGAACGTTACAATTCACTGTCAGTTTTGCGTCGGATTCGAAAATCTAGACTCACAGGAGAACGACCATAAGGTGCCCGAGGCAGCACTAGACCCTTGGAGACAAGTCGTCTGGAGGACGATGTATTGAGTCGCGACGCAATTTGTGTGTCCCATCGTCATTAACAGGCTCTGAACGTTACAATTAACCGTCAGTTTTGCGTCGTATTCTGAAAACTAGACTCACAGTGGAACGACGATAAGGTGCCCGAGGCAGCTATAGACCCTTGGAGACAAGTCGGCTGGAGGACGATGTATTGAATCGCGACGCAATTTGTGTGTTCCATCGTCATTAAGAGGCTCTGAACCTTACAATTAACTGTCAGTTTTGCGTCGGATTCGAAAATCTAGACTCACCGATGAACGACCATAAGGTGCCCGAGGCAGCAATAGACCCTTCGAGACAAGTCGGCTGGAGGACGATGTATTGAATCGCGACGCAATTTGTGTGTTCCATCGTCATTAAGAGGCTCCGAACGTTACAATTAACTGTCAGTTTTGCGTCGGATTCGAAAATCTAGACTCACAGGAGAACGACCATAAGGTGCCCGAGGCAGCACTAGACCCTTGGAGACAAGTCGGCTGTAGGACGATGTATTGAATTGCGACGCAATTTGTGTGTCCCATCGTCATTAACAGTCTCTGAACGTTACAATTAATTGTCAGTTTTGCGCCGGATTCGAAAATCTAGACTCACAGATGAACGACCATAAGGTGCCCGAGGCAGCACTAGACCCTTGGATTCAAGTCGGCTGGAGGACGATGTATTGAGTCGCGACGCAATTTGTGTGTCCCATCGTCATTAACAGGCTCTGAACGTTACAATTAACTGTCAGTTTTGCGTCGGATTCGAAAATCTAGACTCACAGGAGAACGAGCATATGGTGCCCGAGGCAGCACTAGACCCTTGGAGACAAGTCGGCTGTAGGACGATGTATTGAAACGCGACGCAATTTGTGTGTTCCATCGTCATTAAGAGGCTCTGAACGTTACAATTAACTGTCAGTTTTGCGTCGGATTCGAAAATCTAGACTCACAGGAGAACGAGCATAAGGTGCCCGAGGCAGCAATAGACCCTTCGAGACAAGTCGGCTGGAGGACGATGTATTGAGTCGCGACGCAATTTGTGTGTTCCATCGTCAGTATCAGGCTCTGAACGTTACAATTAATTGTCAGTTTTGCATCGCATTCGAAAAACTAGACTCACAGGAGAACGACCATAAGGTGCCCGAGGCACCAATAGACCCTTCGAGACAAGTCGGCTGGAGGACGATGTATTGAATCGCGACGCAATTTGTGTGTTCCATCGTCATTAAGAGGCTCTGAACGTTACAATTAATTGTCAGTTTTGCGCCGGATTCGAAAAACTGGACTCATAGGAGAACGACCAAGAGATGCCAGGAGCAGCAAGGTAGTACCTCGGAGACATGTCGGCTGGAGGACGATGTATTGAATCGCGACGCAATTTGTGTGTTCCATCGTCAGTATCAGGCTCTGAACGTTACAATTAACTGTCAGTTTTGCGTCGGATTCGAAAATCTAGACTCACAGGAGAACGACCATAAGGTGCCCGAGGCAGCTATAGACCCTTGGAGACAAGTCGGCTGGAGGACGATGTATTGAGTCGCGACGCAATTTGTGTGTCCCATCGTCATTAACAGGCTCTGAACGTTACAATTAACTGTCAGTTTTGCATCGCATTCGAAAATCTAGACTCACAGGAGAACGAGCATAAGGTGCCCGAGGCAGCACTAGACCCTTGGAGACAAGTCGGCTGGAGGACGATGTATTGAATCGCGACGCAATTTGTGTGTCCCATCGTCATTAACAGGCACTGAACGTTACAATTAACTGTCAGTTTTGCGTCGGATTCGAAAATCTAGACTCACAGATGAACGACGATAAGGTGCCCGAGGCAGCACTACACCCTTGGAGACAAGTCGGCTGTAGGACGATGTATTGAATCGCGACGCAATTTGTGTGTTCCATCGTCATTAAGAGGCTCTGAACGTTACAATTAATTGTCAGTTTTGGGTCGGATTCGAAAATCTAGACTCACAGGAGAACGACCATAAGGTGCCCGAGGCAGCAAGAGACCCTTGGAGACAGGTCGGCTGTAGGACGATGTATTGAATCGCGACGCAATTTGTGTGTCCCAGCGTCATTAACAGGCTCTGAACGTTACAATTCACTGTCAGTTTTGCGTCGGATTCGAAAATCTAGACTCACAGGAGAACGACCATAAGGTGCCCGAGGCAGCACTAGACCTTGGAGACAAGTCGTCTGGAGGACGATGTATTGAGTCGCGACGCAATTTGTGTGTCCCATCGTCATTAACAGGCTCTGAACGTTACAATTAACCGTCAGTTTTGCGTCGTATTCTGAAAACTAGACTCACAGTGGAACGACGATAAGGTGCCCGAGGCAGCTATAGACCCTTGGAGACAAGTCGGCTGGAGGACGATGTATTGAATCGCGACGCAATTTGTGTGTTCCATCGTCATTAAGAGGCTCTGAACCTTAAAATTAACTGTCAGTTTTGCGTCGGATTCGAAAATCTAGACTCACCGATGAACGACCATAAGGTGCCCGAGGCAGCAATAGACCCTTCGAGACAAGTCGGCTGGAGGACGATGTATTGAATCGCGACGCAATTTGTGTGTTCCATCGTCATTAAGAGGCTCCGAACGTTACAATTAACTGTCAGTTTTGCGTCGGATTCGAAAATCTAGACTCACAGGAGAACGACCATAAGGTGCCCGAGGCAGCACTAGACCCTTGGAGACAAGTCGGCTGTAGGACGATGTATTGAATTGCGACGCAATTTGTGTGTCCCATCGTCATTAACAGTCTCTGAACGTTACAATTAATTGTCAGTTTTGCGCCGGATTCGAAAATCTAGACTCACAGATGAACGACCATAAGGTGCCCGAGGCAGCACTAGACCCTTGGAGACAAGTCGCCTGGAGGACGATGTATTGAGTCGCGACGCAATTTGTGTGTCCCATCGTCATTAACAGGCTCTGAACGTTACAATTAACTGTCAGTTTTGCGTCGGATTCGAAAATCTAGACTCACAGGAGAACGAGCATATGGTGCCCGAGGCAGCACTACACCCTTGGAGACAAGTCGGCTGTAGGACGATGTATTGAGTCGCGACGCAATTTGTGTGTTCCATCGTCATTAACAGGCTCTGAACGTTACAATTAACTGTCAGTTTTGCGTCGGATTCGAAAATCTAGACTCACAGGAGAACGACCATAAGGTGCCCGAGGCAGCAATAGACCCTTGGAGACAAGTCGGCTGGAGGACGATGTATTGAGACGCGACGCAATTTGTGTGTCCCATCGTCATTAACAGGCTCTGAACGTTACAATTAACTGTCAGTTTTGCGTCGGATTCGAAAATCTAGACTCACAGATGAACGACCATAAGGTTCCCGAGGCAGCACTACACCCTTGGAGACAAGTCGGCTGTAGGACGATGTATTGAATCGCGACGCAATTTGTGTGTTCCATCGTCAGTATCAGGCTCTGAACGTTACAATTAACTGTCAGTTTTGCGTCGAATTCGAAAATCTAGACTCACAGGAGATCGACCATAAGGTGCCCGAGGCAGCTATAGACCCTTGGAGACAAGTCGGCTGGAGGGCGATGTATTGAGTCGCGACGCAATTTGTGTGTCCCATCGTCATTAACAGGCTCTGAACGTTACAATTAATTGTCAGTTTTGCGTCGGATTCGAAAATCTAGACTCACAGGAGAACGACCATAAGGTGCCCGAGGCAGCAAGAGACCCTTGGAGACAGGTCGGCTGTAGGACGATGTATTGAATCGCGACGCAATTTGTGTGTCCCATCGTCATTAACAGGCTCTGAACGTTACAATTCACTGTCAGTTTTGCGTCGGATTCGAAAAACTAGACTCACTCGAGAACGACCATAAGGTTCCCGAGGCAGCACTAGACCCTTGGAGACAAGTCGTCTGGAGGACGATGTATTGAGTCGCGACGCAATTTGTGTGTCCCATCGTCATTAACAGGCTCTGAACGTTACAATTAACCGTCAGTTTTGCGTCGTATTCTGAAAACCAGACTCACAGGAGAACGACGATAAGGTGCCCGAGGCAGCTATAGACCCTTGGAGACAAGTCGGCTGGAGGACGATGTATTGAATCGCGACGCAATTTGTGTGTTCCATCGTCATTAAGAGGCTCTGAACCTTACAATTAACTGTCAGTTTTGCGTCGGATTCGAAAATCTAGACTCACCGATGAACGACCATAAGGTGCCCGAGGCAGCAATAGACCCTTCGAGACAAGTCGGCTGGAGGACGATGTATTGAATCGCGACGCAATTTGTGTGTTCCATCGTCATTAAGAGGCTCTGATCGTTACAATTAACTGTCAGTTTTGCGCCGGATTCGAAAAACTAGACTCATAGGAGAACGACCAAGAGGTGCCAGGAGCAGCAATACTACCTCGGAGACATGTCGGCTGTAGGACGATGTATTGAATCGCGACGCAATTTGTGTGTTCCATCGTCATTAAGAGGCTCTGAACGTTACAATTAATTGTCAGTTTTGCGCCGGATTCGAAAAACTAGACTCATAGGAGAACGACCAAGAGGTGCCAGGAGCAGCAATACTACCTCGGAGACATGTCGGCTGGAGGACGATGTATTGAATCGCGACGCAATTTGTGTGTTCCATCGTCAGTATCAGGCTCTGAACGTTACAATTAACTGTCAGTTTTGCGACGGATTCGAAAATCTAGACTCACAGGAGAACGAGCATATGGTGCCCGAGGCAGCACTAGACCCTTGGAGACAAGTCGGCTGGAGGACGATGTATTGAATCGCGACGCAATTTGTGTGTTCCATCGTCATTAAGAGGCTCTGAACGTTACAATTAACTGTCAGTTTTGCGCCGGATTCGAAAAACTAGACTCATAGGAGAACGACCAAGAGGTGCCAGGAGCAGCAATACTACCTCGGAGACATGTCGGCTGTAGGACGATGTATTGAATCGCGACGCAATTTGTGTGTTCCATCGTCATTAAGAGGCTCTGAACGTTACAATTAATTGTCAGTTTTGCGCCGGATTCGAAAAACTAGACTCACAGGAGAACGACCATAAGGTGCCAGGAGCAGCAATACTACCTCGGAGACATGTCGGCTGGAGGACGATGTATTGAATCGCGACGCAATTTGTGTGTTCCATCGTCAGTATCAGGCTCTGAACGTTACAATTAACTGTCAGTTTTGCGTCGGATTCGAAAATCTAGACTCACAGGAGAACGAGCATATGGTGCCCGAGGCACCAATAGACCCTTCGAGACAAGTCCTCTGTAGGACAATGTATTGAATCGCGACGCAATTTGTGTGTCCCATCGTCATTAACAGGCTCTGAACGTTACAATTAACTGTCAGTTTTGCGTCGGATTCGAAAATCTAGACTCACAGATGAACGACCATAAGGTGCCCGAGGCAGCACTACACCCTTGGAGACAAGTCGGCTGTAGGACGATGTATTGAATCGTGACGCAATTTGTGTGTTCCATCGTCATTAACAGGCTCTGAACGTTACAATTAATTGTCAGTTTTGCGTCGGATTCGAAAATCTAGACTCACAGGAGAACGACCATAAGGTGCCCGAGGCAGCAAGAGACCCTTGGAGACAGGTCGGCTGTAGGACGATGTATTGAATCGCGACGCAATTTGTGTGTCCCATCGTCATTAACAGGCTCTGAACGTTACAATTCACTGTCAGTTTTGCGTCGGATTCGAAAATCTAGACTCACAGGAGAACGACCATAAGGTGCCCGAGGCAGCACTAGACCCTTGGAGACAAGTCGTCTGGAGGACGATGTATTGAGTCGCGACGCAATTTGTGTGTCCCATCGTCATTAACAGGCTCTGAACGTTACAATTAACCGTCAGTTTTGCGTCGTATTCTGAAAACTAGACTCACAGGAGAACGACGATAAGGTGCCCGAGGCAGCTATAGACCCTTGGAGACAAGTCGGCTGGAGGACGATGTATTGAATCGCGACGCAATTTGTGTGTTCCATCGTCATTAACAGGCTCTGAACGTTACAATTAATTGTCAGTTTTGCGTCGGATTCGAAAATCTAGACTCACAGGAGAATGACCATAAGGTGCCCGAGGCAGCAAGAGACCCTTGGAGACAGGTCGGCTGTAGGACGATGTATTGAATCGCGACGCAATTTGTGAGTCCCATCGTCATTAACAGGCTCTGAACGTTACAATTTACTGTCAGTTTTGCGTCGGATTCGAAAATCTAGACTCACAGGAGAACGACCATAAGGTGCCCGAGGCAGCACTAGACCCTTGCAGACAAGTCGTCTGGAGGACGATGTATTGAGTCGCGACGCAATTTGTGTGTCCCATCGTCATTAACAGGCTCTGAACGTTACAATTAACCGTCAGTTTTGCGTCGTATTCTGAAAACTAGACTCACAGGAGAACGACGATAAGGTGCCCGAGGCAGCTATAGACCCTTGGAGACAAGTCGGCTGGAGAACGATGTATTGAGTCGCGACGCAATTTGTGTGTTCCATCGTCATTAACAGGCTCTGAACGTTACAATTAACTGTCAGTTTTGCGTCGGATTCGAAAATCTAGACTCACAGGAGAACGACCATAAGGTGCCCGAGGCAGCAATAGACCCTTGGAGACAAGTCGGCTGGAGGACGATGTATTGAGACGCGACGCAATTTGTGTGTCCCATCGTCATTAACAGGCTCTGAACGTTACAATTAACTGTCAGTTTTGCATCGCATTCGAAAATCTAGACTCACAGGAGAACGAGCATAAGGTGCCCGAGGCAGCACTAGACCCTTGGAGACAAGTCGGCTGGAGGACGATGTATTGAATCGCGACGCAATTTGTGTGTCCCATCGTCATTAACAGGCTCTGAACGTTACAATTAACTGTCAGTTTTGCGTCGGATTCGAAAATCTAGACTCACAGATGAACGACCATAAGGTGCCCGAGGCTGCACTAGACCCTTGGAGACAAGTCGGCTGTAGGACGATGTATTGAATCGCGACGCAATTTGTGTGTTCCATCGTCATTAACAGGCTCTGAACGTTACAATTAATTGTCAGTTTTGCGTCGGATTCGAAAATCTAGACTCACAGGAGAACGACCATAAGGTGCCCGAGGCAGCAAGAGACCCTTTGAGACAGGTCGGCTGTAGGACGATGTATTGAATCGCGACGCAATTTGTGTGTCCCATCGTCATTAACAGGCTCTGAACGTTACAATTCACTGTCAGTTTTGCGTCGGATTCGAAAATCTAGACTCACAGGAGAACGACCATAAGGTGCCCGAGGCAGCACTAGACCCTTGGAGACAAGTCGTCTGGAGGACGATGTATTGAGTCGCGTCGCAATTTGTGTGTCCCATCGTCATTAACAGGCTCTGAACGTTACAATTAACCGTCAGTTTTGCGTCGTATTCTGAAAACTAGACTCACAGGAGAACGACGATAAGGTGCCCGAGGCAGCTATAGACCCTTGGAGACAAGTCGGCTGGAGGACGATGTATTGAATCGCGACGCAATTTGTGTGTTCCATCGTCATTAAGAGGCTCTGAACCTTACAATTAACTGTCACTTTTGCGTCGGATTCGAAAATCTAGACTCACCGATGAACGACCATAAGGTGCCCGAGGCAGCAATAGACCCTTCGAGACAAGTCGGCTGGAGGACGATGTATTGAATCGCGACGCAATTTGTGTGTTCCATCGTCATTAAGAGGCTCTGAACGTTACAATTAATTGTCAGTTTTGCGCCGGATTCGAAAAACTAGACTCATAGGAGAACGACCAAGAGGTGCCAGGAGCAGCAATACTACCTCGGAGACATGTCGGCTGGAGGACGATGTATTGAATCGCGACGCAATTTGTGTGTTCCATCGTCAGTATCAGGCTCTGAACGTTACAATTAACTGTCAGTTTTGCGTCGAATTCGAAAATCTAGACTCACAGGAGATCGACCATAAGGTGCCCGAGGCAGCTATAGACCCTTGGAGACAAGTCGGCTGGAGGGCGATGTATTGAGTCGCGACGCAATTTGTGTGTCCCATCGTCATTAACAGGCTCTGAACGTTACAATTAACTGTCAGTTTTTCATCGCATTCGAAAATCTAGACTCACAGGAGAACGAGCATATGGTGCCCGAGGCAGCACTAGACCTTTGGAGACAAGTCGGCTGGAGGACGATGTATTGAATCGCGACGCAATTTGTGTGTCCCTTCGTCATTAACAGGCTCTGAACGTTACAATTAACTGTCAGTTTTGCGTCGGATTCGAAAATCTAGACTCACAGATGAACGACCATAAGGTGCCCGAGGCAGCACTACACCCTTGGAGACAAGTCGGCTGTAGGACGATGTATTGAATCGCGACGCAATTTGTGTGTTCCATCGTCATTAACAGGCTCTGAACGTTACAATTAATTGTCAGTTTTGCGTCGGATTCGAAAATCTAGACTCACAGGAGAACGACCATAAGGTGCCCGAGGCAGCAAGAGCCCCTTGGAGACAGGTCGGCTGTAGGACGATGTATTGAATCGCGACGCAATTTGTGTGTCCCATCGTCATTAACAGGCTCTGAACGTTACAATTAACTGTCAGTTTTGCGTCGGATTCGAAAATCTAGACTCACAGGAGAACGACCATAAGGTGCCCGAGGCAGCACTAGACCCTTGGAGACAAGTCGTCTGGAGGACGATGTATTGAGTCGCGACGCAATTTGTGTGTCCCATCGTCATTAACAGGCTCTGAACGTTACAATTAACCGTCAGTTTTGCGTCGTATTCTGAAAACTAGACTCACAGGAGAACGACGATAAGGTGCCCGAGGCAGCTATAGACCCTTGGAGACAAGTCGGCTGGAGGACGATGTATTGAATCGCGACGCAATTTGTGTGTTCCATCGTCATTAACAGGCTCTGAACGTTACAATTAATTGTCAGTTTTGCGTCGGATTCGAAAATCTAGACTCACAGGAGAACGACCATAAGGTGCCCGAGGCAGCAAGAGACCCTTGGAGACAGGTCGGCTGTAGGACGATGTATTGAATCGCGACGCAATTTGTGTGTCCCATCGTCATTAACAGGCTCTGAACGTTACAATTCACTGTCAGTTTTGCGTCGGATTCGAAAAACTAGACTCACTCGAGAACGACCATAAGGTTCCCGAGGCAGCACTAGACCCTTGGAGACAAGTCGTCTGGAGGACGATGTATTGAGTCGCGACGCAATTTGTGTGTCCCATCGTCATTAACAGGCTCTGAACGTTACAATTAACCGTCAGTTTTGCGTCGTATTCTGAAAACCAGACTCACAGGAGAACGACGATAAGGTGCCCGAGGCAGCTATAGACCCTTGGAGACAAGTCGGCTGGAGGACGATGTATTGAATCGCGACGCAATTTGTGTGTTCCATCGTCATTAAGAGGCTCTGAACCTTACAATTAACTGTCAGTTTTGCGTCGGATTCGAAAATCTAGACTCACCGATGAACGACCATAAGGTGCCCGAGGCAGCAATAGACCCTTCGAGACAAGTCGGCTGGAGGACGATGTATTGAATCGCGACGCAATTTGTGTGTTCCATCGTCATTAAGAGGCTCTGAACGTTACAATTAACTGTCAGTTTTGCGCCGGATTCGAAAAACTAGACTCATAGGAGAACGACCAAGAGGTGCCAGGAGCAGCAATACTACCTCGGAGACATGTCGGCTGTAGGACGATGTATTGAATCGCGACGCAATTTGTGTGTTCCATCGTCATTAAGAGGCTCTGAACGTTACAATTAATTGTCAGTTTTGCGCCGGATTCGAAAAACTAGACTCATAGGAGAACGACCAAGAGGTGCCAGGAGCAGCAATACTACCTCGGAGACATGTCGGCTGGAGGACGATGTATTGAATCGCGACGCAATTTGTGTGTTCCATCGTCAGTATCAGGCTCTGAACGTTACAATTAACTGTCAGTTTTGCGACGGATTCGAAAATCTAGACTCACAGGAGAACGAGCATATGGTGCCCGAGGCAGCACTAGACCCTTGGAGACAAGTCGGCTGGAGGACGATGTATTGAATCGCGACGCAATTTGTGTGTTCCATCGTCATTAAGAGGCTCTGAACGTTACAATTAACTGTCAGTTTTGCGCCGGATTCGAAAAACTAGACTCATAGGAGAACGACCTAGAGGTGCCAGGAGCAGCAATACTACCTCGGAGACATGTCGGCTGTAGGACGATGTATTGAATCGCGACGCAATTTGTGTGTTCCATCGTCATTAAGAGGCTCTGAACGTTACAATTAATTGTCAGTTTTGCGCCGGATTCGAAAAACTAGACTCACAGGAGAACGACCATAAGGTGCCAGGAGCAGCAATACTACCTCGGAGACATGTCGGCTGGAGGACGATGTATTGAATCGCGACGCAATTTGTGTGTTCCATCGTCAGTATCAGGCTCTGAACGTTACAATTAACTGTCAGTTTTGCGTCGGATTCGAAAATCTAGACTCACAGGAGAACGAGCATATGGTGCCCGAGGCACCAATAGACCCTTCGAGACAAGTCCTCTGTAGGACAATGTATTGAATCGCGACGCAATTTGTGTGTCCCATCGTCATTAACAGGCTCTGAACGTTACAATTAACTGTCAGTTTTGCGTCGGATTCGAAAATCTAGACTCACAGATGAACGACCATAAGGTGCCCGAGGCAGCACTACACCCTTGGAGACAAGTCGGCTGTAGGACGATGTATTGAATCGTGACGCAATTTGTGTGTTCCATCGTCATTAACAGGCTCTGAACGTTACAATTAATTGTCAGTTTTGCGTCGGATTCGAAAATCTAGACTCACAGGAGAACGACCATAAGGTGCCCGAGGCAGCAAGAGACCCTTGGAGGCAGGTCGGCTGTAGGACGATGTATTGAATCGCGACGCAATTTGTGTGTCCCATCGTCATTAACAGGCTCTGAACGTTACAATTCACTGTCAGTTTTGCGTCGGATTCGAAAATCTAGACTCACAGGAGAACGACCATAAGGTGCCCGAGGCAGCACTAGACCCTTGGAGACAAGTCGTCTGGAGGACGATGTATTGAGTCGCGACGCAATTTGTGTGTCCCATCGTCATTAACAGGCTCTGAACGTTACAATTAACCGTCAGTTTTGCGTCGTATTCTGAAAACTAGACTCACAGGAGAACGACGATAAGGTGCCCGAGGCAGCTATAGACCCTTGGAGACAAGTCGGCTGGAGGACGATGTATTGAATCGCGACGCAATTTGTGTGTTCCATCGTCATTAACAGGCTCTGAACGTTACAATTAATTGTCAGTTTTGCGTCGGATTCGAAAATCTAGACTCACAGGAGAATGACCATAAGGTGCCCGAGGCAGCAAGAGACCCTTGGAGACAGGTCGGCTGTAGGACGATGTATTGAATCGCGACGCAATTTGTGAGTCCCATCGTCATTAACAGGCTCTGAACGTTACAATTTACTGTCAGTTTTGCGTCGGATTCGAAAATCTAGACTCACAGGAGAACGACCATAAGGTGCCCGAGGCAGCACTAGACCCTTGCAGACAAGTCGTCTGGAGGACGATGTATTGAGTCGCGACGCAATTTGTGTGTCCCATCGTCATTAACAGGCTCTGAACGTTACAATTAACCGTCAGTTTTGCGTCGTTTTCTGAAAACTAGACTCACAGGAGAACGACGATAAGGTGCCCGAGGCAGCTATAGACCCTTGGAGACAAGTCGGCTGGAGAACGATGTATTGAATCGCGACGCAATTTGTGTGTTCCATCGTCATTAAGAGGCTCTGAACCTTACAATTAACTTTCAGTTTTGCGTCGGATTCGAAAATCTAGACTCACCGATGAACGACCATAAGGTGCCCGAGGCAGCAATAGACCCTTCGAGACAAGTCGGCTGGAGGACGATGTATTGAATCGCGACGCAATTTGTGTGTTCCATCGTCATTAAGAGGCTCTGAACGTTACAATTAACTGTCAGTTTTGCGTCGGATTCGAAAATCTAGACTCACAGATGAACGACCATAAAGTGCCCGAGGCAGCACTACACCCTTGGAGACAAGTCGGCTGTAGGACGATGTATTGAATCGCGACGCAATTTGTGTGTTCCATCGTCATTAACAGGCTCTGAACGTTACAATTAATTGTCAGTTTTGCATCGCATTCGAAAAACTAGACTCACAGGAGAACGACCATATGGTGCCCGAGGCACCAATAGACCCTTCGAGACAAGTCGGCTGGAGGACGATGTATTGAATCGCGACGCATTTTGTGTGTTCCATCGTCATTCAGAGGCTCTGAACGTTACAATTAATTGTTAGTTTTGCGCCGGATTCGAAAAACTAGACTCATAGGAGAACGACCAAGAGATGCCAGGAGCAGCAAGGTAGTACCTCGGAGACATGTCGGCTGGAGGACGATATATTGAATCGCGACGCAATTTGTGTGTTCCATCGTCAGTATCAGGCTCTGAACGTTACAATTAATTGTCAGTTTTGCGTCGGATTCGAAAATCTAGACTCACAGGAGAACGACCATAAGGTGCCCGAGGCAGCAAGAGACCCTAAGAGACAAGTCGGCTGGAGGACGATGTATTGAGTCGCGACGCAATTTGTGTGTCCCATCGTCATTAACAGGCTCTGAACGTTACAATTAACTGTCAGTTTTGCGTCGGATTCGAAAATCTAGACTCACAGGACAACGAGCATATAGTGCCCGAGGCAGCACTACACCCTTGGAGACAAGTCGGCTGTAGGACGATGTATTGAGTCGCGACGCAATTTGTGTGTTCCATCGTCATTAACAGGCTCTGAACGTTACAATTAACTGTCAGTTTTGCGTCGGATTCGAAAATCTAGACTCACAGGAGAACGAGCATAAGGTGCCCGAGGCAGCAATAGACCCTTCGAGACAAGTCGGCTGGAGGACGATGTATTGAATCGCGACGCAATTTGTGTGTTCCATCGTCATCAAGAGACTCTGAACGTTACAATTAACTGTCAGTTTTGCGTCGGATTCGAAAATCTAGACTCACAGGAGAACGACCATAAGGTGCCCGAGGCAGCAATAGACCCTTGGAGACAAGTCGGCTAGAGGACGATGTATTGAGACGCGACGCAATTTGTGTGTCCCATCGTCATTAACAGGCTCTGAACGTTACAATTAACTGTCAGTTTTGCGCCGGATTCGAAAAACTAGACTCATAGGAGAACGACCAAGAGGTGCCAGGAGCAGCAATACTACCTCGGAGACATGTCGGCTGGAGGACGATGTATTGAATCGCGACGCAATTTGTGTGTTCCATCGTCATTAAGAGGCTCTGAACGTTACAATTAATTGTCAGTTTTGCGCCGGATTCGAAAAACTAGACTCATAGGAGAACGACCAAGAGGTGCCAGGAGCAGCAATACTACCTCGGAGACATGTCGGCTGGAGGACGATGTATTGAATCGCGACGCAATTTGTGTGTTCCATCGTCAGTATCAGGCTCTGAACGTTACAATTAACTGTCAGTTTTGCGTCGGATTCGAAAATCTAGACTCACAGGAGAACGAGCATATGGTGCCCGAGGCAGCAAGAGACCCTTGGAGACAGGTCGGCTGTAGGACGATGTATTGAATCGCGACGCAATTTGTGTGTCCCATCGTCATTAACAGGCTCTGAACGTTACAATTCACTGTCAGTTTTGCGTCGGGTTCGAAAATCTAGACTCACAGGAGAACGACCATAAGGTGCCCGAGGCAGCACTAGACCCTTGGAGACAAGTCGTCTGGAGGACGATGTATTGAGTCGCGACGCAATTTGTGTGTCCCATCGTCATTAACAGGCTCTGAACGTTACAATTAACCGTCAGTTTTGCGTCGTATTCTGAAAACTAGACTCACAGGAGAACGACGATAAGGTGCCCGAGGCAGCTATAGACCCTTGGAGACAAGTCGGCTGGAGGACGATGTATTGAATCGCGACGCAATTTGTGTGTTCCATCGTCATTAACAGGCTCTGAACGTTACAATTAATTGTCAGTTTTGCGTCGGATTCGAAAATCTAGACTCACAGGAGAACGACCATAAGGTGCCCGAGGCAGCAAGAGACCCTTGGAGACAGGTTGGCTGTAGGACGATGTATTGAATCGCGACGCAATTTGTGTGTCCCATCGTCATTAACAGGCTCTGAACGTTACAATTCACTGTCAGTTTTGCGTCGGATTCGAAAATCTAGACTCACTCGAGAACGACCATAAGGTGCCCGAGGCAGCACTAGACCCTTGGAGACAAGTCGTCTGGAGGACGATGTATTGAGTCGCGACGCAATTTGTGTGTCCCATCGTCATTAACAGGCTCTGAACGTTGCAATTAACCGTCAGTTTTGCGTCGTATTCTGAAAACTAGACTCACAGGAGAACGACGATAAGGTGCCCGAGGCAGCTATAGACCCTTGGAGACAAGTCGGCTGGAGGACGATGTATTGAATCGCGACGCAATTTGTGTGTTCCATCGTCATTAAGAGGCTCTGAACCTTACAATTAACTGTCAGTTTTGCGTCGGATTCGGAAATCTAGACTCACCGATGAACGACCATAAGGTGCCCGAGGCAGCAATAGACCCTTCGAGACAAGTCGGCTGGAGGACGATGTATTGAATCGCGACGCAATTTGTGTGTTCCATCGTCATTAAGAGGCTGTGAACGTTACAATTAACTGTCAGTTTTGCGCCGGATTCGAAAAACTAGACTCATAGGAGAACGACCAAGAGGTGCCAGGAGCAGCAATACTACCTCGGAGACATGTCGGCTGTAGGACGTTGTATTGAATCGCGACGCAATTTGTGTGTTCCATCGTCATTAAGAGGCTCTGAACGTTACAATTAATTGTCAGTTTTGCGCCGGATTCGAAAAACTAGACTCATAGGAGAACGACCAAGAGGTGCCAGGAGCAGCAATACTACCTCGGAGACATGTCGGCTGGAGGACGATGTATTGAATCGCGACGCAATTTGTGTGTTCCATCGTCAGTATCAGGCTCTGAACGTTACAATTAACTGTCAGTTTTGCGTCGGATTCGAAAATCTAGACTCACAGGAGAACGAGCATATGGTGCCCGAGGCAGCACTAGACCCATGGAGACAAGTCGGCTGTAGGACAATGTATTGAATCGCGACGCAATTTGTGTGTCCCATCGTCATTAACAGGCTATGAACGTTACAATTAACTGTCAGTTTTGCGTCGGATTCGAAAATCTAGACTCACAGATGAACGACCATAAGGTGCCCGAGGCAGCACTACACCCTTGGAGACAAGTCGGCTGTAGGACGATGTATTGAATCGCGACGCAATTTGTGTGTTCCATCGTCATTAACAGGCTCTGAACGTTACAATTAATTGTCAGTTTTGCGTCGGATTCGAAAATCTAGACTCACAGGAGAACGACCATTAAGTGCCCGAGGCAGCAAGAGACCCTTGGAGACAGGTCGGCTGTAGGACGATGTATTGAATCGCGACGCAATTTGTGTGTCCCATCGTGATTAACAGGCTCTGAACGTTACAATTCACTGTCAGTTTTGCGTCGGATTCGAAAATCTAGACTCACAGGAGAACGACCATAAGGTGCCCGAGGCAGCACTAGACCCTTGGAGACAAGTCGTCTGGAGGACGATGTATTGAGTCGCGACGCAATTTGTGTGTCCCATCGTCATTAACAGGCTCTGAACGTTACAATTAACCGTCAGTTTTGCGTCGTATTCTGAAAACTAGACTCACAGGAGAACGACGATAAGGTGCCCGAGGCAGCTATAGACCCTTGGAGACAAGCCGGCTGGAGGACGATGTATTAAATCGCGACGCAATTTGTGTGTTCCATCGTCATTAACAGGCTCTGAACGTTACAATTAATTGTCAGTTTTGCGTCGGATTCGAAAATCTAGACTCACAGGAGAACGACCATAAGGTGCCCGAGGCAGCAAGAGACCCTTGGAGACAGGTCGGCTGTAGGACGATGTATTGAATCGCGACGCAATTTGTGTGTTCCATCGTCATTAAGAGGCTCTGAACCTTACAATTAACTGTCAGTTTTGCGTCGGATTCGAAAATCTAGACTCACCGATGAACGACCATAAGGTGCCCGAGGCAGCAATAGACCCTTCGAGACAAGTCGGCTGGAGGACGATGTATTGAATCGCGACGCAATTTGTGTGTTCCATCGTCATTAAGAGGCTCTGAACGTTACAATTAACTGTCAGTTTTGCGTCGGATTCGAAAATCTAGACTCACAGATGAACGACCATAAGGTGCCCGAGGCAGCACTACACCCTTGGAGACAAGTCGGCTGTAGGACGAGGTATTGAATCGCGCCGCAATTTGTGTGTTCCATCGTCATTAACAGTCTCTGAACGTTACAATTAATTGTCAGTTTTGCATCGCATTCGAAAAACTAGACTCACAGGAGAACGACCATAAGGTGCCCGAGGCACCAATAGACCCTTCGAGACAAGTCGGCTGGAGGACGATGTATTGAATCGCGACGCAATTTGTGTGTTCCATCGTCAGTATCAGGCTCTGAACGTTAAAATTAACTGTCAGCTTTGCGTCGGATTCGAAAATCTAGACTCACAGGAGAACGACCATAAGGTGCCCGAGGCAGCAATAGACCCTTGGAGACAAGTCGGCTGGAGGGCGATGTATTGAGTCGCGACGCAATTTGTGTGTCCCATCGTCATTAACAGGCTCTGAACGTTACAATTAACTGTCAGTTTTGCATCGCATTCGAAAATCTAGACTCACAGGAGAACGAGCATAAGGTGCCCGAGGCAGCAATAGACCCTTGGAGACAAGTCGGCTGGAGGGCGATGTATTGAGTCGCGACGCAATTTGTGTGTCCCATCGTCATTAACAGGCTCTGAACGTTACAATTAACTGTCAGTTTTGCATCGCATTCGAAAATCTAGTCTCACAGGAGAACGAGCATAAGGTGCCCGAGGCAGCACTAGGCCCTTGGAGACAAGTCGGCTGGAGGACGATGTATTGAATCGCGACGCAATTTGTGTGTCCCATCGTCATTAACAGGCACTGAACGTTACAATTAACTGTCAGTTTTGCGTCGGATTCGAAAATCTAGACTCACAGATGAACGACCGTAAGGTGCCCGAGGCAGCACTACACCCTTGGAGACAAGTCGGCTGTAGGACGATGTATTGAATCGCGATGCAATTTGTGTGTTCCATCGTCATTAACAGGCTCTGAACGTTACAATTAATTGTCAGTTTTGCGTCGGATTCGAAAATCTAGACTCACAGGAGAACGACCATAAGGTGCCCGAGGCAGCAAGAGACCCTAAGAGACAAGTCGGCTGGAGGACGATGTATTGAGTCGCGACGCAATTTGTGTGTCCCATCGTCATTAACAGGCTCTGAACGTTACAATTAACTGTCAGTTTTGCGTCGGATTCGAAAATCTAGACTCACAGGAGAACGAGCATATGGTGCCCGAGGCAGTACTACACCCTTGGAGACAAGTCGGCTGTAGGACGATGTATTGAGTCGCGACGCAATTTGTGTGTTCCATCGTCATTAACAGGCTCTGAACGTTACAATTAACTGTCAGTTTTGCGTCGGATTCGAAAATCTAGACTCACAGGAGAACGAGCATAAGGTGCCCGAGGCAGCAATAGACCCTTCGAGACAAGTCGGCTGGAGGACGATGTATTGAATCGCGACGCAATTTGTGTGTTCCATCGTCATCAAGAGACTCTGAACGTTACAATTAACTGTCAGTTTTGCGTCGGATTCGAAAATCTAGACTCACAGGAGAACGACCATAAGGTGCCCGAGGCAGCAATAGACCCTTGGAGACAAGTCGGCTGGAGGACGATGTATTGAGACGCGACGGAATTTGTGTGTCCCATCGTCATTAACAGGCTCTGAACGTTACAATTAACTGTCAGTTTTGCGCCGGATTCGAAAAACTAGACTCATAGGAGAACGACCAAGAGGTGCCAGGAGCAGCAATACTACCTCGGAGACATGTCGGCTGGAGGACGATGTATTGAATCGCGACGCAATTTGTTTGTTCCATCGTCATTAAGACGCTCTGAACGTTACAATTAATTGTCAGTTTTGCGCCGGATTCGAAAAACTAGACTCATAGGAGAACGACCAAGAGGTGCCAGGAGCAGCAATACTACCTCGGAGACATGTCGGCTGGAGGACGATGTATTGAATCGCGACGCAATTTGTGTGTTCCATCGTCAGTATCAGGCTCTGAACGTTACAATTAACTGTCAGTTTTGCGTCGGATTCGAAAATCTAGACTCACAGGAGAACGACCATAAGGTGCCCGAGGCAGCACTAGACCCTTGGAGACAAGTCGGCTGGAGGACGATGTATTGAGTCGCGACGCAATTTGTGTGTCCCATCGTCATTAATAGGCTCTGAACGTTACAATTCACTGTCAGTTTTGCGTCGGATTCGAAAATGTAGACTCACAGGAGAAGGAGCATATGGTGCCCGAGGCAGCACTAGACCCTTGGAGACAAGTCGGCTGTAGGACGATGTATTGAATCGCGACGCAATTTGTGTGTTCCATCGTCATTAAGAGGCCCTGAACGTTACAATTAACTGTCAGTTTTGCGTCGGATTCGAAAATCTAGACTCACAGGAGAACGACCATAAGGTGCCCGAGGCAGCACTAGACCCTTGGAGACAAGTCGGCTGGAGGACGATGTATTGAGTCGCGACGCAATTTGTGTGTCCCATCGTCATTAACAGGCTCTGAACGTTACAATTAACTGTCAGTTTTGCATCGCATTCGAAAAACTAGACTCACAGGAGAACGACCATAAGGTGCCCGAGGCAGCAATAGACCCTTCGAGACAAGTCGGCTGGAGGACGATGTATTGAATCGCGACGCAATTTGTGTGTTCCATCGTCATTAAGAGGCTCTGAACGTTACAATTAATTGTCAGTTTTGCGCCGGATTCGAAAAACTAGACTCATAGGAGAACGACCAAGAGGTGCCAGGAGCAGCAATACTACCTCGGAGACTTGTCGGCTGGAGGACGACGTATTGAATCGCGACGCAATTTGTGTGTTCCATCGTCAGTATCAGGCTCTGAACGTTACAATTAACTGTCAGTTTTGCGTCGGATTCGAAAATCTAGACTCACAGATGAAAGACCATAAGGTGCCCGAGGCAGCAATAGACCCTTCGAGACAAGTCGGCTGGAGGACGATGTATTGAGTCGCGACGCAATTTGTGTGTCCCATCGTCATTAACAGGCTCTGAACGTTACAATTAACCGTCAGGTTTGCATCGTATTCTGAAAACTAGACTCACAGGAGAACGACGATAAGGTGCTCGAGGCAGCTATAGACCCTTGGAGACAAGTCGGCTGGAGGACGATGTATTGAATCGCGACGCAATTTGTGTGTTCCATCGTCATTAAGAGGCTCTGAACCTTACAATTAACTGTCAGTTTTGCGTCGGATTCGAAAATCTAGACTCACCGATGAACGACCATAAGGTGCCCGAGGCAGCAATAGACCCTTCGAGACAAGTCGGCTGGAGGACGATGTATTGAATCGCGACGCAATTTGTGTGTTCCATCGTCATTAAGAGGCTCTGAACGTTACAATTAACTGTCAGTTTTGCGTCGGATTCGAAAATCTAGACTCACAGGAGAACGACCATAATGTGCCCGAGGCAGCACTAGACCCTTGGAGACAAGTCGGCTGTAGGACGATGTATTGAATCGCGACGCAATTTGTGTGTCCCATCGTCATTAACAGGCTCTGAACGTTACAATTAATTGTCAGTTTTGCGCCGGATTCGAAAATCTAGACTCACAGATGAAAGACCATAAGGTGCCCGAGGCAGCACTAGACCCTTGGAGACAAGTCGGCTGGAGGACGATGTATTGAGTCGCGACGCAATTTGTGTGTCCCATCATTAACAGGCTCTGAACGTTACAATTAACTGTCAGTTTTGCGTCGGAATCGAAAATCTAGACTCACAGGAGAACGAGCATAAGGTGCCCGAGGCAGCAATAGACCCTTCGAGACAAGTCGGCTGGAGGACGATGTATTGAATCGCGAAGCAATTTGTGTGTTCCATCGTCATCAAGAGGCTCTGAACGTTACAATTAACTGTCAGTTTCGCGTCGGATTCGAAAATCTAGACTCACAGGAGAACGACCATAAGGTGCCCGAGGCAGCAATAGACCCTTGGAGACAAGTCGGCTGGAGGACGATGTATTGAGACGCGACGCGATTTGTGTGTCCCATCGTCATTAACAGGCTCTGAACGTTACAATTAACTGTCAGTTTTGCGTCGGATTCGAAAATCTAGACTCACAGGAGAACGACCATAAGGTGCCCGAGGCAGCACTAGACCCTTGGAGACAAGTCGGCTGGAGGACGATGTATTGAGTCGCGACGCAATTTGTGTGTCCCATCGTCATTAACAGGCTCTGAACGTTACAATTAACTGTCAGTTTTGCATCGCATTCGAAAAACTAGACTCACAGGAGAACGATCATAAGGTGCCCGAGGCAGCAATAGACCCTTCGAGACAAGTCGGCTGGAGGACGATGTATTGAATCGCGACGCAATTTGTGTGTTCCATCGTCATTAAGAGGCTCTGAACGTTACTATTAATTGTCAGTTTTGCGCCGGATTCGAAAAACTAGACTCATAGGAGAACGACCAAGAGGTGCCAGGAGCAGCAATACTACCTCGGAGACATGTCGGCTGGAGGACGATGTATTGAATCGCGACGCAATTTGTGTGTTCCATCGTCAGTATCAGGCTCTGAACGTTACAATTAACTGTCAGTTTTGCGTCGGATTCGAAAATCTAGACTCACAGATGAACGACCATAAGGTGCCCGAGGCAGCACTAGACCCTTGGAGACAAGTCGGCTGGAGGACGATGTATTGAGTCGCGACGCAATTTGTGTGTCCCATCGTCATTAACAGGCTCTGAACGTTACAATTAACTGTCAGTTTTGCGTCGGATTCGAAAATCTAGACTCACAGGAGAACGAGCATATGGTGCCCGAGGCAGCACTAGACCCCTTGGAGACAAGTCGGCTGGAGGACGATGTATTGAATCGCGACGCAATTTGTGTGTCCCATCGTCATTAACAGGCTCTGAACGTTACAATTCACTGTCAGTTTTGCGTCGGATTCGAAAATCTAGACTCACAGGAGAACGACCATAAGGTGCCCGAGGCAGCACTAGACCCTTGGAGACAAGTCGTCTGGAGGACGATGTATTGAGTCGCGACGCAATTTGTGTGTCCCATCGTCATTAACAGGCTCTGAACGTTACAATTAACTGTCAGTTTTGCATCGCATTCGAAAATCTAGACTCACAGGAGAACGAGCATAAGGTGCCCGAGGCAGCACTAGACCCTTGGAGACAAGTCGGCTGGAGGACGATGTATTGAATCGCGACGCAATTTGTGTGTTCCATCGTCATTAAGAGGCTCTGAACGTTACAATTAACTGTCAGTTTTGCGTCGGATTCGAAAATCTAAACTCACAGGAGAACGACCATAAGGTGCCCGAGGCAGCAATAGACCCTTGGAGACAAGTCGGCTGGAGGACGATGTATTGAGACGCGACGCGATTTGTGTGTCCCATCGTCATTAACAGGCTCTGAACGTTACAATTAACTGTCAGTTTTGCGCCGGATTCGAAAAACTAGACTCATAGGAGAACGACCAAGAAGTGCCAGGAGCAGCAATACTACCTCGGAGATATGTCGGCTGGAGGACGATGTATTGAATCGCGACGCAATTTGTGTGTTCCATCTTCATTAAGAGGCTCTGAACGTTACAATTAATTGTCAGTTTTGCGCCGGATTCGAAAAACTAGACTCATAGGAGAACGACCAAGAGGTGCCAGGAGCAGCAATACTACCTCGGAGACATGTCGGCTGGAGGACGATGTATTGAATCGCGACGCAATTTGTGTGTTCCATCGTCAGTATCAGGCTCTGAACGTTACAATTAACTGTCAGTTTTGCGTCGGATTCGAAAATCTAGACTCACAGGAGAACGAGCATATGGTGCCCGAGGCAGCACTAGACCCTTGGAGACAAGTCGGCTGTAGGACGATGTATTGAATCGCGACGCAATTTGTGTGTCCCATCGTCATTAACAGGCTCTGAACGTTACAATTAACTGTCAGTTTTGCGTCGTATTCTGAAAACTAGACTCACAGGAGAACGACCATAAGGTGCCCGAGGCAGCAAGAGACCCTTGGAGACAGGTCGGCTGTAGGACGATGTATTGAATCGCGACGCAATTTGTGTGTCCCATCGTCATTAACAGGCTCTGAACGTTACAATTAACTGTCAGTTTTGCGTCGGATTCGAAAATCTAGACTCACAGGAGAACGACCATAAGGTGCCCGAGGCAGCAATAGACCCTTGGAGACAAGTCGGCTGGAGGACGATGTATTGAGTCGCGACGCAATTTGTGTGTCCCATCGTCATTAACAGGCTCTGAACGTTACAATTCACTGTCAGTTTTGCGTCGGATTCGAAAATCTAGACTCACAGGAGAACGACCATAAGGTGCCCGAGGCAGCACTAGACCCTTGGAGAGAAGTCGGCTGGAGGACGATGGATTGAGTCGCGACGCAATTTGTGTGTCGCATCGTCATTAACAGGCTCTGAACGTTACAATTAACTGTCAGTTTTGCATCGCATTCGAAAAACTAGACTTACAGGAGAACGACCATAAGGTGCCCGAGGCAGCAATAGACCCTTGGAGACAAGTCGGCTGGAGGACGATGTATTGAGTCGCGACGCAATTTGTGTGTCCCATCATTAACAGGCTCTGAACGTTACAAATAACTGTCAGTTTTGCGTCGGAATCGAAAATCTAGACTCACAGGAGAACGAGCATATGGTGCCCGAGGCAGCACTACACCCTTGGAGACAAGTCGGCTGTAGGACGATGTATTGAGTCGCGACGCAATTTGTGTGTTCCATCGTCATTAACAGGCTCTGAACGTTACAATTAACTGTCAGTTTTGCGTCGGATTCGAAAATCTAGACTCACAGGAGAACGAGCATAAGGTGCCCGAGGCAGCAATAGACCCTTCGAGACAAGTCGGCTGGAGGACGATGTATTGAATCGCGACGCAATTTGTGTGTTCCATCGTCATCAAGAGGCTCTGAACGTTACAATTAACTGTCAGTTTTGCGTCGGATTCGAAAATCTAAACTCACAGGAGAACGACCATAAGGTGCCCGAGGCAGCAATAGACCCTTGGAGACAAGTCGGCTGGAGGACGATGTATTGAGACGCGACGCGATTTGTGTGTCCCATCGTCATTAACAGGCTGTGAACGTTACAATTAACTGTCAGTTTTGCGCCGGATTCGAAAAACTAGACTCATAGGAGAACGACCAAGAAGTGCCAGGAGCAGCAATACTACCTCGGAGACATGTCGGCTGGAGGACGATGTATTGAATCGCGACGCAATTTGTGTGTTCCATCTTCATTAAGAGGCTCTGAACGTTAAATTAATTGTCAGTTTTGCGCCGGATTCGAAAAACTAGACTCATAGGAGAACGACCAAGAGGTGCCAGGAGCAGCAATACTACCTCGGAGACATGTCGGCTGGAGGACGATGTATTGAATCGCGACGCAATTTGTGTGTTCCATCGTCAGTATCAGGCTCTGAACGTTACAATTAACTGTCAGTTTTGCGTCGGATTCGAAAATCTAGACTCACAGGTGTAACAACTATAACGGCTTCTGATACGAAATGTAACAGTTGTGTTACTAAATGTGACACTTCTGCTACTAAATGTAACTGGGTTTTCTCTTTTGATGCTGTCAGTTGTCAGGATGAGCATTCTAAAGCATTCTGTCAGGGTGAAAATATTAAATAAATTAACTTTTCTCTCTTAACAACATGTGGGCAGGGTGGGTTCTTCCTTGGCTCGGGTATGAGGTCGAATGAAACATCATTTTTACATAAGATAACTTTTATTGAAGATTTGTACAACTGTATCTTACGGGATGTTCTGGTTCGGAGAGCGGCAGCTGTGTCGTTTGTGAAGTCTTCTGCTGCGGCAGTGGCGGCGGCGGCGGCGGCGGCGGCGGCGGCGGCGGCGTCTGATTACGCGTAGCGGTGTGTATCTCGTGTCGCTGTCTCGCTCAGTTGACTGGAGAAGCGCAGCGCGAGGTGGCCCGTTTAATTATTGCGAGCCAAATCGTGCATCGGATGATACCTTGGGTGTCGCGTCCCAGTGTTTCTCTTCTCTAAGCGGCCGCGTGTGTTCTGCGTCGGCCAGCGGAGCGGCGCGGCGGGGGAAGGCCAGTGTGGCGGACTCGAACCGCGGACTCCTGCTTGCCAGTCTTCGGCTGTCAGGTCTTCATCCCAGCTCACAGGTGACTACTGACGTGAGGCCGTCTCCTTCCCGTCCTCACGAGTCACCCGGGTACGTAAAAATCAGACTTCAAATACCTTTTAACTTCTGTCTTCTGGCGCTGCGGCTACTGCTTGCTATTCCTCTTCTTACATGACGGTCTTCAGCACCGAAACTGACTGAAAACTACTGCTACGCTTCTTCGTCTTCTTCGTCTCTCGTCTCCGTCTCCGTCTTCGACTCCGTCTTCATCTGTCTTCATCTGACTTCCTCTGACTTCATCTGTCTGGCCCACTGCGTCTCGCGTATTTATTCACTTCAGTTTACTGGAGGTGAACGACTTCACGGTCATTGCCTCGTCTGTCACGTTGAAAAGCCTCTCGAAGAATCTTCTTAACGTCGGTCGTTGGCTCTTGGAATGTAGGTGAGGGCTTTTGATCCCATGTGACGACTGAGAAACACGTGAGCCGGTCATTGCCTCTTCTGTCACGTTGAATAGCTTCTCGAAGAATCTTCTTTACGTCGGTCATTGGCTCTTGGGATGTAGGCGAGGGCCTTTGCTCACATACGACAACTGAGAAACACGTGAGCCGGTCGGGCGATGCCCTGACGGCTGAATCGACAGCGCCCGCTTATGTGGAAGTTGCTGACTTCACGGTCATTGTGTCCTCTGTTCCGCCGTTCGGCCCGCTGTTTGCGAGTATGTAACTCTCTAAACTAAACCAAGTTTTTCATTTATATCCTAATTTCTAGTTCACTTTGATTTCACTAATTTATTTACTTAAGTACCACTCAACATTCCTCCACCCTTCGGAGAAATTCGCCCTCGAATTTATCACTCAACATTCCTCCACTCTTCACACGGCAAAAGCACAATCAATGAATACTCTCGACTTAAAAGATTACACACGCTTCACATTAAGTATGTTGAAAATACTTTATCACTTTACTAAAGCACTGTACGCTCATCAATCACATAGTTCACACATAAATGGTTGTAATAAGTGTAACAAATCTTTATGATAATGAATGAACAAAAATAGATTATTCACTTAGAAAGTAACATAGCAACACCTGTTTAATCAACCCTATATGAATGCAAGAATATTTATTCTACAGTATTGTTTATTTTAACATGAGACTGTTTAATAAAGAATGAAGTATAATAAACAAAATTAATACACTAGTGCTGAAAAGTAACTACTGAAGTACACCAGTTAAGAGTGTGGTATCCAGTTAACAGGGATTTGATGAAGTGGTATATTATTATTTGGCTTATTTTTTCGTCTTAAATAAAAGAAAACTGTACAAAGCAGAAACACCAACATAAAGGTTCCAGATATACCCGTTCCTAGCATTATAATTTTAGTTTTGTGTTCACCTTTTCTTTTTAAAACATGTTGCATCATAACATTGGCATCAATTTTGCCTTGCTGTGAGTTTATGAACGTATCTAATGACTTCAGAAGGGAACTGTCAAGGGAGTCATTGAGGTAGGACAGGTTTTGTGTAGGAAATGCTTGCATGGCGTTTTCTGAAAAAAGCAAACAACATGGTTATGAACCTACCAATCTCGTAAAAACAAAAACAAAGAAATGAAGGAATACATTGTTAACTACAAGATCTACATGTTTCTACGTTCAACTTTTTTTTTCTTAAGAAAGAAACCATTATAATTTATTAATTATTTACATTTGTATATTATCCACAGTCTACTAAGATTCCACTAGGACATTCGCACCCTTGGTCGAAGATTGTATGGTGCCATGTCTGTATGTTGTGCTGGCGTGGCCACTCTTTTTCCTTTTCGGGTACTTCCTCCACCCTTCGGAAAAGCAGACACTATTGTTGAAGGAATTACATCTGGAGCGCCCTTGAAAGGTTTTAAACGACTTGCATGCACAATGGTAGTTCGGGTGGGCAGTTGCAATTTAACGTTGACTGGTGATGTGATCTCAATAATTTGATAAGGACCTCTGTAGTTTGTTACAAATTTCTTCGTTTTTCCTTTAGCAATGTAAGGAGTCGAAAGCATAACCCACTGACCGATTTTGTAATTTGGATATTTACCTTGGGCATTACCTAATCTTTCCTGTCGTTCCAAAGCCTTTGTATTAGATTTTTGAACCTTTTTCCATACATCCTTCATCATTCGACTGAAATCTCTTACTGTTTCTCCGACTTTTCCGTTTTTCTGCCTGATTACATCAAAAGGGGACGGCATTTTTCTTCCATAGACCACTTCATAAGGTGACATGCCAGTTGCTTCATGCGTTTTGGCGTTGTATACCGACACGATTATTGGTAAATACGTATCCCAATTAGAATGTTGTTCGTTAATATAATAACTAAGCATCTTGCCAATTGTCCGATGAACTCTTTCTGTGCGCCCGTTGCACTGAGGGTGTAACGGAGTTGTGCGCAATTTGCGTATTTTTAATAAGTGGCATAGCTGTTTCATTAGTTCAGACATAAAATTAGATCCCTGATCTGTGATAATAGCTTCAGGTACGCCAAATTTAAGTATCCAGTTGTTAACTAAAGCTTGGGCAACTGTATTTGCTTGCTGATCTGGGAGACTCACCATAGCTAGATAGCGTGAAAAGTGATCTATAATTGTAAGAACATACTTATTACCAGCAGGTCTTTTATGAAATGGCCCGTAGAGATCGACTCCGCAGATTTGATATGGACATGAAGCCTCGGGGAGCCTCTGTAAGGGTATTTTTGAACGAGAAAGTTCAGCTCGTTGTGCGCACGCAATGCAATTACGAACGTACTGCGCAACATCCTGCTTTCTGGTTTGCCACCAAAATCGCTCTGCTACACGTCTTTCGGTTGTCCGCTGTCCACCGTGTCCTGCAAGGATATGATCGTGGGCCTCTGCCATTATTTCTTGTCTAAGGTGTTGGGGAACAACAACTCGCGGTCCAAGTTTTGTTTTACGGCATAATACACCATCTTCAAAGCAAAATTGTTTTTGAGTTGCGTATTTTTTGCATTCTGTATCCTCATCTTGTGCCTTTCTCCAGTCCTCAGTATCTCGGCCTGTTGCTTCCAAAAGTGCTATTTTCCGACTTAGACAATCTGCATTCGTGTGTTTTTTGCCTGGTTTATGGATAACTTCGAAATCCATTTCGGAAAGACATAGGGCCCAACGGGTAAGACGACTAGATGGATCCTTTAATCCAAGCAACCATTTTAAAGCTGCGTGGTCTGTAATAACCTGGAATTTCCTGCCATACAAGTAGCATTTAAAGTATTTGATACCATAAATAACACTTAACAATTCTTTCTCCGTTGTGGAATAATTTCTTTCTGCTGTTGTTAGTTGTCTCGAAGCGTAAGCTATGGGGTGTTCCGTGCCATTAATATTCTGACTCAAAACAACTCCTACTGAATGACCACTTGCGTCACAGGATAAAATAAATTCTTTATTATAATCTGGGTAGGCTAATACTGGACTGTGTGTTAACTTATCTTTAAGGGTTTGAAATGCTGATTCACAATCTTCAGACCAATGAAATTTTGCACCCTTTTTTAATAATTGGGTTAAGGGTCGGGCAATTTCAGCAAAATTTTGAACATATTTCCGGTAGTACGATGCGAGACCAATGAAACTTTGTACTTCCTTAACGCGTTGTGGTGTTGGGAAGTCCTTAACTGCCGAAATTAATCGAGGATCTGTTTTAATTCCTTTTTCACTAATGACATGCCCTAGGTATGTAACCTCTGTCAATGCAAAACTACATTTTTCCATATTTAATGTTAATTTAGCTTTTCTAAGTCTCTGAAAAACATTACGCAGACGCACAGCATGTTCATTAATGTCTTTGGAGAATACAATAATATCGTCTAGATATACACAACATTGCTGAGTTTTGAGTCCTCGCAATACTCCATCGAGTAGTCTTTGAAAAGTTGCTGGTGCATTTTTCAAACCGAAAGGCATTCTTTTAAATTGCCAATGGCCTCCAGGGGTAGAAAATGCTGTTTTATTCCTATCTTCAGGAGCAACTTCCAATTGATGATATCCGCTACGTAGATCGATTGTTGAAAAGTATTTACTGTTACCCAAACTGTCAATGATATCTGTAATGTTTGGAAGAGGATAAACATCTGAGATAGTTTGTTTGTTAAGGTGTCTGTAGTCACAACAAAATCTATATCGTTTCGTACCGTCGGGAGACTTCTTTGGAATAATTACAATATTTGAATTATAAGGCGAATCAGAATATTCTATAATTCCATCTTTTAGATGCTGTTCTATAAATTCATCCAGTACTGGCTGTAAGTGATGCGCAACTCTATAAGGCTTCCTATAAACTGGGGGGCTATTTCCTGTTGGGATCCTATGTTGTGTGATATCTGTTGCTGGCAGTGGACCTTCTGCATTAAATAAATCTTGAAACTCAACTAAAACTGCTTCTATCGTGTCTCTATCATTTCCTTTCAAATGCTCAATCTTCTGGCGTAATGCGGTTTTATAGGCGTCTGGCTTCTGACCATCGTTAATATCTGACCAAATGAAATCTTCTTCTTCAAAAGTACTGACTGTAGCTACTAATATTCCCTTATGCAACTCTTTGTCCTCCACTCCGAAATTGTCAATATGTACCGGTACTTTTCTTTCTCCCTCAACGTCTCGAACCCGTACAACACTTCTACGTACAAAACAATGTGATACATCTAATTCCTCATTTTCCTCTAAAGGCTCTATTAGACACACTGTATCTGTAGGTACTTCGGGGTCAACGGCCATCCAGAAAAGTTTTCCTGAGCCAGATGGTATCTGATCCCGCGAATCAACCTTCAAGGACGTTGCACGCAGTGTAGTTGATTTCGCCTTCCGGTTGGGGAAATCTTGCGGCAGAGGGCCCTTTGCAGCGGTGTCACCTAGCTGAAACACTATTCCGCTAAGTTCTACAGTTTGCTGTCTGAGGTCAATTTTAGCGTGATGTTTATTCAGGAAATCCAACCCTAGGATCGCGTCGTACCCGTCAGTTATCTTTGTTACCACTTCTACATCTTCTTGAAATTGTACACCGTGAATATAGAAAATCAATGATGTACATCCTACTGACTTAACTGTACCTCCTCCTACTCCACTCAATCTATACCTTGGAGGGTCATATTTCTTTTCTCCAATACATTCATTACTTACTATTGATACGTTTGCGCCTGTATCCACTAGTATCCTTGCCTCTTTATCCTGTATGGTAGCAGATAACCAGCATTCCGCCTTCACATTAGCCTTAATGGCATGAAATTTTATTGGGAACGCCTGGCGGCGGCTCCGGCATTCCCGTTTGAGTTTAACTGGTTTCTATTTCCAAACACTTTCTTAGACCTGCATTCCTTGAATGTGTGACCTATTCTTTGACAATTAGTGCATTTAGGTTGTCTGCAATTTTTTGCTATATGTCCCTGTCGATCGCACCTAAAACATCGTACTCCTGCTGAAAATACATTTCGCTTCTCCTTGTATCTGGTGGCAATGTCAATTTCTTCAAAAGCCGTCGCCACAGATACAGCTTCTGCTAAATTTTTAGGAAACTCTGCCCTGACACGACGGGACGTTTCAGGAGGTAACCCACGTAAAAATGTATCCAGAGCTCTATTTTCTGCCTCTTGTAAAATAACTTTATTTGCTTCATCACTTGTTGTCAACTGATAGGTGTTAATATTAACTTTTCTAATCCTATCTACAAAGCTTTCTAACGACTCGTTTTGCCTCTGAGTGATAGTGTTTAACTGTTCCCTATAAAATCTACAGCTGTTCTGTTTTTGAAAACGTTTAAGCAATCCTTTCTTCAATTCCTCAAATGTTGGAGCTTTCCGTAATTCTTCATGGTATAAGACGTGTGCTTTAGCCTCTCCTGTCAATCTTAACTTTGTCATTTGTAAGAGCTGTTCATCTGACCATGATCCTAACTTTGCAGCTGCTACTAAATCATCAAAAAAGGCTGTTATGTCCTCGCCAGGTTTACCTGAAAAAGGAGTTACTAAGGCTGCTGCTGAGGAATCTGGGGTGGGAGGGATTGAACTGGCTTGCCTAACCTCACTCAACTGTTTAAATAATGCATTATTATCACTTTTAAGCTGTGCTATTTGATTAACTAAGCTCTGAATAGCTTCATCAGTAGAAACCGCTTGTGGTGCTGACTCTGACTTTGTACGATTTCGTGCCATCATTTTGCAAACTATTAGTTACACAATATTACCACACTGAATTCAAAAGATGTTTAAATATTTTCGACAAACTCTTAAAATTATGAGAGAGAATACACTTCTAAATAAAGAAAATATTAAGACTGCTGTGCAAACCTCTATCCTTTCACACATTAAACAATACTAACTGTGGACCTTTAGTGACTGTCATTCACACCTCATATTGAGCCAAGGGTTTTTTCTCTGACACCAAATGTAACAACTATAACGGCTTCTGATACGAAATGTAACAGTTGTGTTACTAAATGTGACACTTCTGCTACTAAATGTAACTGGGTTTTCTCTTTTGATGCTGTCAGTTGTCAGGATGAGCATTCTAAAGCATTCTGTCAGGGTGAAAATATTAAATAAATTAACTTTTCTCTCTTAACAACATGTGGGCAGGGTGGGTTCTTCCTTGGCTCGGGTATGAGGTCGAATGAAACATCATTTTTACATAAGATAACTTTTATTGAAGATTTGTACAACTGTATCTTACGGGATGTTCTGGTTCGGAGAGCGGCAGCTGTGTCGTTTGTGAAGTCTTCTGCTGCGGCAGCGGCGGCGGCGGCGGCGGCGGCGGCGGCGGCGGCGGCGTCTGATTACGCGTAGCGGTGTGTATCTCGTGTCGCTGTCTCGCTCAGTTGACTGGAGAAGCGCAGCGCGAGGTGGCCCGTTTAATTATTGCGAGCGAAAGCGTGCATCGGATGATACCTTGGGTGTCGCGTCCCAGTGTTTCTCTTCTCTAAGCGGCCGCGTGTGTTCTGCGTCGGCCAGCGGAGCGGCGCGGCGGGGGAAGGCCAGTGTGGCGGACTCGAACCGCGGACTCCTGCTTGCCAGTCTTCGGCTGTCAGGTCTTCATCCCAGCTCACAGGTGACTACTGACGTGAGGCCGTCTCCTTCCCGTCCTCACGAGTCACCCGGGTACGTAAAAATCAGACTTCAAATACCTTTTAACTTCTGTCTTCTGGCGCTGCGGCTACTGCTTGCTATTCCTCTTCTTACATGACGGTCTTCAGCACCGAAACTGACTGAAAACTACTGCTACGCTTCTTCGTCTTCTTCGTCTCTCGTCTCCGTCTCCGTCTTCGACTCCGTCTTCATCTGTCTTCATCTGACTTCCTCTGACTTCATCTGTCTGGCCCACTGCGTCTCGCGTATTTATTCACTTCAGTTTACTGGAGGTGAACGACTTCACGGTCATTGCCTCGTCTGTCACGTTGAAAAGCCTCTCGAAGAATCTTCTTAACGTCGGTCGTTGGCTCTTGGAATGTAGGTGAGGGCTTTTGATCCCATGTGACGACTGAGAAACACGTGAGCCGGTCATTGCCTCTTCTGTCACGTTGAATAGCTTCTCGAAGAATCTTCTTTACGTCGGTCATTGGCTCTTGGGATGTAGGCGAGGGCCTTTGCTCACATACGACAACTGAGAAACACGTGAGCCGGTCGGGCGATGCCCTGACGGCTGAATCGACAGCGCCCGCTTATGTGGAAGTTGCTGACTTCACGGTCATTGTGTCCTCTGTTCCGCCGTTCGGCCCGCTGTTTGCGAGTATGTAACTCTCTAAACTAAACCAAGTTTTTCATTTATATCCTAATTTCTAGTTCACTTTGATTTCACTAATTTATTTACTTAAGTACCACTCAACACAGGAGAACGAGCATATGGTGCCCGAGGCAGCACTAGACCCTTGGAGACAAGTCGGCTGTAGGACGATGTATTGAATCGCGACGCAATTTGTGTGTCCCATCGTCATTAACAGGCTCTGAACGTTACAATTAACTGTCAGTTTTGCGTCGTATTCTGAAAACTAGACTCACAGGAGAACGACCATAAGGTGCCCGAGGCAGCAAGAGACCCTTGGAGACAGGTCGGCTGTAGGACGATGTATTGAATCGCGACGCAATTTGTGTGTCCCATCGTCATTAACAGGCTCTGAACGTTACAATTCACTGTCAGTTTTGCGTCGGATTCGAAAATCTAGACTCACAGGAGAACGACCATAAGGTGCCCGAGGCAGCACTAGACCCTTGGAGACAAGTCGGCTGGAGGACGATGTATTGAGTCGCGACGCAATTTGTGTGTCCCATCGTCATTAACAGGCTCTGAACGTTACAATTCACTGTCAGTTTTGCGTCGGATTCGAAAATCTAGACTCACAGGAGAACGACCATAAGGTGCCCGAGGCAGCAATAGACCCTTCGAGACAAGTCGGCTGGAGGACGATGTATTGAATCGCGACGCAATTTGTGTGTTCCATCGTCATTAAGAGGCTCTGAACGTTACAATTAATTGTCAGTTTTGCGCCGGATTCGAAAAACTAGACTCATAGGAGAACGACCAAGAGGTGCCAGGAGCAGCAATACTACCTCGGAGACTTGTCGGCTGGAGGACGATGTATTGAATCGCGACGCAATTTGTGTGTTCCATCGTCAGTATCAGGCTCTGAACGTTACAATTAACTGTCAGTTTTGCGTCGGATTCGAAAATCTAGACTCACAGATGAACGACCATAAGGTGCCCGAGGCAGCACTAGACCCTTGGAGACAAGTCGGCTGGAGGACGATGTATTGAGTCGCGACGCAATTTGTGTGTCCCATCGTCATTAACAGGCTCTGAACGTTACAATTAACTGTCAGTTTTGCGTCGAATTCGAAAATCTAGACTCACAGGAGAACGAGCATATGTTGCCCGAGGCAGCACTAGACCCTTGGAGACAAGTCGGCTGGAGGACGATGTATTGAATCGCGACGCAATTTGTGTCCCATCGTCATTAACAGGCTCTGAACGTTACAATTAACTGTCAGTTTTGCGTCGGATTCGAAAATCTAGACTCACAGATGAACGACCATAAGGTGCCCGAGGCAGCACTACACCCTTGGAGACAAGTCGGCTGTAGGACGATGTATTGAATCGCGACGCAATTTGTGTGTTCCATCGTCATTAACAGGCTCTGAACGTTACAATTAATTGTCAGTTTTGCGTCGGATTCGAAAATCTAGACTCACAGGAGAACGACCATAAGGTGCCGGAGGCAGCAAGAGACCCTTGGAGACAGGTCGGCTGTAGGACGATGTATTGAATCGCGACGCAATTTGTGTGTCCCATCCAGGCTCTGAACGTTACAATTCACTGTCAGTTTTGCGTCGGATTCGAAAATCTAGACTCACAGGAGAACGACCATAAGGTGCCCGAGGCAGCACTAGACCCTTGGAGACAAGTCGTCTGGAGGACGATGTATTGAGTCGCGACGCAATTTGTGTGTCCCATCGTCATTAACAGGCTCTGAACGTTACAATTAACCGTCAGGTTTGCATCGTATTCTGAAAACTAGACTCACAGGAGAACGACGATAAGGTGCTCGAGGCAGCTATAGACCCTTGGAGACAAGTCGGCTGGAGGACGATGTATTGAATCGCGACGCAATTTGTGTGTTCCATCGTCATTAAGAGGCTCTGAACGTTACAATTAACTGTCAGTTTTGCGTCGGATTCGAAAATCTAGACTCACCGATGAACGACCATAAGGTGCCCGAGGCAGCAATAGACCCTTCGAGACAAGTCGGCTGGAGGACGATGTATTGAATCGCGACGCAATTTGTGTGTTCCATCGTCATTAAGAGGCTCTGAACGTTACAATTAACTGTCAGTTTTGCGTCGGATTCGAAAATCTAGACTCACAGGAGAACGACCATAATGTGCCCGAGGCAGCACTTGACCCTTGGAGACAAGTCGGCTGTAGGACGATGTATTGAATCGCGACGCAATTTGTGTGTCCCATCGTCATTAACAGGCTCTGAACGTTACAATTAATTGTCAGTTTTGCGCCGGATTCGAAAATCTAGACTCACAGATGAACGACCATAAGGTGCCCGAGGCAGCACTAGACCCTTGGAGACAAGTCGGCTGGAGGACGATGTATTGAGTCGCGACGCAATTTGTGTGTCCCATCATTAACAGGCTCTGAACGTTACAATTAACTGTCAGTTTTGCGTCGGAATCGAAAATCTAGACTAACAGGAGAACGAGCATATGGTGCCCGAGGCAGCACTACACCCTTGGAGACAAGTCGGCTGTAGGACGATGTATTGAGTCGCGACGCAATTTGTGTGTTCCATCGTCATTAACAGGCTCTGAACGTTACAATTAACTGTCAGTTTTGCGTCGGATTCGAAAATCTAGACTCACAGGAGAACGAGCATAAGGTGCCCGAGGCAGCAATAGACCCTTTGAGACAAGTCGGCTGGAGGACGATGTATTGAATCGCGACGCAATTTGTGTGTTCCATCGTCATCAAGAGGCTCTGAACGTTACAATTAACTGTCAGTTTTGCGTCGGATTCGAAAATCTAGACTCACAGGAGAACGACCATAAGGTGCCCGAGGCAGCAATAGACCCTTGGAGACAAGTCGGCTGGAGGACGATGTATTGAGACGCGACGCGATTTGTGTGTCCCATCGTCATTAACAGGCTCTGAACGTTACAATTAACTGTCAGTTTTGCGTCGGATTCGAAAATCTAGACTCACAGGAGAACGACCATAAGGTGCCCGAGGCAGCACTAGACCCTTGGAGACAAGTCGGCTGGAGGACGATGTATTGAGTCGCGACGCAATTTGTGTGTCCCATCGTCATTAACAGGCTCTGAACGTTACAATTAACTGTCAGTTTTGCATCGCATTCGAAAAACTAGACTCACAGGAGAACGATCATAAGGTGCCCGAGGCAGCAATAGACCCTTCGAGACAAGTCGGCTGGAGGACGATGTATTGAATCGCGACGCAATTTGTGTGTTCCATCGTCATTAAGAGGCTCTGAACGTTACAATTAATTGTCAGTTTTGCGCCGGATTCGAAAAACTAGACTCATAGGAGAACGACCAAGAGGTGCCAGGAGCAGCAATACTACCTCGGAGACATGTCGGCTGGAGGACGATGTATTGAATCGCGACGCAATTTGTGTGTTCCATCGTCAGTATCAGGCTCTGAACGTTACAATTAACTGTCAGTTTTGCGTCGGATTCGAAAATCTAGACTCACAGATGAACGACCATAAGGTGCCCGAGGCAGCACTAGACCCTTGGAGACAAGTCGGCTGGAGGACGATGTATTGAGTCGCGACGCAATTTGTGTGTCCCATCGTCATTAACAGGCTCTGAACGTTACAATTAACTGTCAGTTTTGCGTCGGATTCGAAAATCTAGACTCACAGGAGAACGAGCATATGGTGCCCGAGGCAGCACTAGACCCCTTGGAGACAAGTCGGCTGGAGGACGATGTATTGAATCGCGACGCAATTTGTGTGTCCCATCGTCATTAACAGGCTCTGAACGTTACAATTCACTGTCAGTTTTGCGTCGGATTCGAAAATCTAGACTCACAGGAGAACGACCATAAGGTGCCCGAGGCAGCACTAGACCCTTGGAGACAAGTCGTCTGGAGGACGATGTATTGAGTCGCGACGCAATTTGTGTGTCCCATCGTCATTAACAGGCTCTGAACGTTACAATTAACTGTCAGTTTTGCATCGCATTCGAAAATCTAGACTCACAGGAGAACGAGCATAAGGTGCCCGAGGCAGCACTAGACCCTTGGAGACAAGTCGGCTGGAGGACGATGTATTGAATCGCGACGCAATTTGTGTGTTCCATCGTCATTAAGAGGCTCTGAACGTTACAATTAACTGTCAGTTTTGCGTCGGATTCGAAAATCTAAACTCACAGGAGAACGACCATAAGGTGCCCGAGGCAGCAATAGACCCTTGGAGACAAGTCGGCTGGAGGACGATGTATTGAGACGCGACGCGATTTGTGTGTCCCATCGTCATTAACAGGCTCTGAACGTTACAATTAACTGTCAGTTTTGCGCCGGATTCGAAAAACTAGACTCATAGGAGAACGACCAAGAAGTGCCAGGAGCAGCAATACTAACTCGGAGACATGTCGGCAGGAGGACGATGTATTGAATCGCGACGCAATTTGTGTGTTCCATCTTCATTAAGAGGCTCTGAACGTTACAATTAATTGTCAGTTTTGCGCCGGATTCGAAAAACTAGACTCATAGGAGAACGACCAAGAGGTGCCAGGAGCAGCAATACTACCTCGGAGACATGTCGGCTGGAGGACGATGTATTGAATCGCGACGCAATTTGTGTGTTCCATCGTCAGTATCAGGCTCTGAACGTTACAATTAACTGTCAGTTTTGCGTCGGATTCGAAAATCTAGACTCACAGGAGAACGAGCATATGGTGCCCGAGGCAGCACTAGACCCTTGGAGACAAGTCGGCTGTAGGACGATGTATTGAATCGCGACGCAATTTGTGTGTCCCATCGTCATTAACAGGCTCTGAACGTTACAATTAACTGTCAGTTTTGCGTCGTATTCTGAAAACTAGACTCACAGGAGAACGACCATAAGGTGCCCGAGGCAGCAAGAGACCCTTGGAGACAGGTCGGCTGTAGGACGATGTATTGAATCGCGACGCAATTTGTGTGTCCCATCGTCATTAACAGGCTCTGAACGTTACAATTAACTGTCAGTTTTGCGTCGGATTCGAAAATCTAGACTCACAGGAGAACGACCATAAGGTGCCCGAGGCAGCACTAGACCCTTGGAGAGAAGTCGGCTGGAGGACGATGTATTGAATCGCGACGCAATTTGTGTCCCATCGTCATTAACAGGCTCTGAACGTTACAATTAACTGTCAGTTTTGCGTCGGATTCGAAAATCTAGACTCACAGATGAACGACCATAAGGTGCCCGAGGCAGCACTACACCCTTGGAGACAAGTCGGCTGTAGGACGATGTATTGAATCGCGACGCAATTTGTGTGTTCCATCGTCATTAACAGGCTCTGAACGTTACAATTAATTGTCAGTTTTGCGTCGGATTCGAAAATCTAGACTCACAGGAGAACGACCATAAGGTGCCGGAGGCAGCAAGAGACCCTTGGAGACAGGTCGGCTGTAGGACGATGTATTGAATCGCGACGCAATTTGTGTGTCCCATCCAGGCTCTGAACGTTACAATTCACTGTCAGTTTTGCGTCGGATTCGAAAATCTAGACTCACAGGAGAACGACCATAAGGTGCCCGAGGCAGCACTAGACCCTTGGAGACAAGTCGTCTGGAGGACGATGTATTGAGTCGCGACGCAATTTGTGTGTCCCATCGTCATTAACAGGCTCTGAACGTTACAATTAACCGTCAGGTTTGCATCGTATTCTGAAAACTAGACTCACAGGAGAACGACGATAAGGTGCTCGAGGCAGCTATAGACCCTTGGAGACAAGTCGGCTGGAGGACGATGTATTGAATCGCGACGCAATTTGTTTGTTCCATCGTCATTAAGAGGCTCTGAACCTTACAATTAACTGTCAGTTTTGCGTCGGATTCGAAAATCTAGACTCACCGATGAACGACCATAAGGTGCCCGAGGCAGCAATAGACCCTTCGAGACAAGTCGGCTGGAGGACGATGTATTGAATCGCGACGCAATTTGTGTGTTCCATCGTCATTAAGAGGCTCTGAACGTTACAATTAACTGTCAGTTTTGCGTCGGATTCGAAAATCTAGACTCACAGGAGAACGACCATAATGTGCCCGAGGCAGCACTTGACCCTTGGAGACAAGTCGGCTGTAGGACGATGTATTGAATCGCGACGCAATTTGTGTGTCCCATCGTCATTAACAGGCTCTGAACGTTACAATTAATTGTCAGTTTTGCGCCGGATTCGAAAATCTAGACTCACAGATGAACGACCATAAGGTGCCCGAGGCAGCACTAGACCCTTGGAGACAAGTCGGCTGGAGGACGATGTATTGAGTCGCGACGCAATTTGTGTGTCCCATCATTAACAGGCTCTGAACGTTACAATTAACTGTCAGTTTTGCGTCGGAATCGAAAATCTAGACTAACAGGAGAACGAGCATATGGTGCCCGAGGCAGCACTACACCCTTGGAGACAAGTCGGCTGTAGGACGATGTATTGAGTCGCGACGCAATTTGTGTGTTCCATCGTCATTAACAGGCTCTGAACGTTACAATTAACTGTCAGTTTTGCGTCGGATTCGAAAATCTAGACTCACAGGAGAACGAGCATAAGGTGCCCGAGGCAGCAATAGACCCTTTGAGACAAGTCGGCTGGAGGACGATGTATTGAATCGCGACGCAATTTGTGTGTTCCATCGTCATCAAGAGGCTCTGAACGTTACAATTAACTGTCAGTTTTGCGTCGGATTCGAAAATCTAGACTCACAGGAGAACGACCATAAGGTGCCCGAGGCAGCAATAGACCCTTGGAGACAAGTCGGCTGGAGGACGATGTATTGAGACGCGACGCGATTTGTGTGTCCCATCGTCATTAACAGGCTCTGAACGTTACAATTAACTGTCAGTTTTGCGTCGGATTCGAAAATCTAGACTCACAGGAGAACGACCATAAGGTGCCCGAGGCAGCACTAGACCCTTCGAGACAAGTCGGCTGGAGGACGATGTATTGAATCGCGACGCAATTTGTGTGTTCCATCGTCATTAAGAGGCTCTGAACGTTACAATTAATTGTCAGTTTTGCGCCGGATTCGAAAAACTAGACTCATAGGAGAACGACCAAGAGGTGCCAGGAGCAGCAATACTACCTCGGAGACATGTCGGCTGGAGGACGATGTATTGAATCGCGACGCAATTTGTGTGTTCCATCGTCAGTATCAGGCTCTGAACGTTACAATTAACTGTCAGTTTTGCGTCGGATTCGAAAATCTAGACTCACAGATGAACGACCATAAGGTGCCCGAGGCAGCACTAGACCCTTGGAGACAAGTCGGCTGGAGGACGATGTATTGAGTCGCGACGCAATTTGTGTGTCCCATCGTCATTAACAGGCTCTGAACGTTACAATTAACTGTCAGTTTTGCGTCGGATTCGAAAATCTAGACTCACAGGAGAACGAGCATATGGTGCCCGAGGCAGCACTAGACCCCTTGGAGACAAGTCGGCTGGAGGACGATGTATTGAATCGCGACGCAATTTGTGTGTCCCATCGTCATTAACAGGCTCTGAACGTTACAATTCACTGTCAGTTTTGCGTCGGATTCGAAAATCTAGACTCACAGGAGAACGACCATAAGGTGCCCGAGGCAGCACTAGACCCTTGGAGACAAGTCGTCTGGAGGACGATGTATTGAGTCGCGACGCAATTTGTGTGTCCCATCGTCATTAACAGGCTCTGAACGTTACAATTAACTGTCAGTTTTGCATCGCATTCGAAAATCTAGACTCACAGGAGAACGAGCATAAGGTGCCCGAGGCAGCACTAGACCCTTGGAGACAAGTCGGCTGGAGGACGATGTATTGAATCGCGACGCAATTTGTGTGTTCCATCGTCATTAAGAGGCTCTGAACGTTACAATTAACTGTCAGTTTTGCGTCGGATTCGAAAATCTAAACTCACAGGAGAACGACCATAAGGTGCCCGAGGCAGCAATAGACCCTTGGAGACAAGTCGGCTGGAGGACGATGTATTGAGACGCGACGCGATTTGTGTGTCCCATCGTCATTAACAGGCTCTGAACGTTACAATTAACTGTCAGTTTTGCGCCGGATTCGAAAAACTAGACTCATAGGAGAACGACCAAGAAGTGCCAGGAGCAGCAATACTAACTCGGAGACATGTCGGCAGGAGGACGATGTATTGAATCGCGACGCAATTTGTGTGTTCCATCTTCATTAAGAGGCTCTGAACGTTACAATTAATTGTCAGTTTTGCGCCGGATTCGAAAAACTAGACTCATAGGAGAACGACCAAGAGGTGCCAGGAGCAGCAATACTACCTCGGAGACATGTCGGCTGGAGGACGATGTATTGAATCGCGATGCAATTTGTGTGTTCCATCGTCAGTATCAGGCTCTGAACGTTACAATTAACTGTCAGTTTTGCGTCGGATTCGAAAATCTAGACTCACAGGAGAACGAGCATATGGTGCCCGAGGCAGCACTAGACCCTTGGAGACAAGTCGGCTGTAGGACGATGTATTGAATCGCGACGCAATTTGTGTGTCCCATCGTCATTAACAGGCTCTGAACGTTACAATTAACTGTCAGTTTTGCGTCGTATTCTGAAAACTAGACTCACAGGAGAACGACCATAAGGTGCCCGAGGCAGCAAGAGACCCTTGGAGACAGGTCGGCTGTAGGACGATGTATTGAATCGCGACGCAATTTGTGTGTCCCATCGTCATTAACAGGCTCTGAACGTTACAATTAACTGTCAGTTTTGCGTCGGATTCGAAAATCTAGACTCACAGGAGAACGACCATAAGGTGCCCGAGGCAGCACTAGACCCTTGGAGAGAAGTCGGCTGGAGGACGATGGATTGAGTCGCGACGCAATTTGTGTGTCCCATCGTCATTAACAGGCTCTGAACGTTACAATTAACTGTCAGTTTTGCATCGCATTCGAAAAACTAGACTCACAGGAGAACGACCATAAGGTGCCCGAGGCAGCAATAGACCCTTGGAGACAAGTCGGCTGGAGGACGATGTATTGAGTCGCGACGCAATTTGTGTGTCCCATCATTAACAGGCTCTGAACGTTACAAATAACTGTCAGTTTTGCGTCGGAATCGAAAATCTAGACTCACAGGAGAACGAGCATATGGTGCCCGAGGCATCACTACACCCTTGGAGACAAGTCGGCTGTAGGACGATGTATTGAGTCGCGACGCAATTTGTGTGTTCCATCGTCATTAACAGGCTCTGAACGTTACAATTAACTGTCAGTTTTGCGTCGGATTCGAAAATCTAGACTCACAGGAGAACGAGCATAAGGTGCCCGAGGCAGCAATAGACCCTTCGAGACAAGTCGGCTGGAGGACGATGTATTGAATCGCGACGCAATTTGTGTGTTCCATCGTCATCAAGAGGCTCTGAACGTTACAATTAACTGTCAGTTTTGCGTCGGATTCGAAAATCTAAACTCACAGGAGAACGACCATAAGGTGCCCGAGGCAGCAATAGACCCTTGGAGACAAGTCGGCTGGAGGACGATGTATTGAGACGCGACGCGATTTGTGTGTCCCATCGTCATTAACAGGCTCTGAACGTTACAATTAACTGTCAGTTTTGCGCCGGATTCGAAAAACTAGACTCATAGGAGAACGACCAAGAAGTGCCAGGTGCAGCAATACTACCTCGGAGACATGTCGGCTGGAGGACGATGTATTGAATCGCGACGCAATTTGTGTGTTCCATCTTCATTAAGAGGCTCTGAACGTTACAATTAATTGTCAGTTTTGCGCCGGATTCGAAAAACTAGACTCATAGGAGAACGACCAAGAGGTGCCAGGAGCAGCAATACTACCTCGGAGACATGTCGGCTGGAGGACGATGTATTGAATCGCGACGCAATTTGTGTGTTCCATCGTCAGTATCAGGCTCTGAACGTTACAATTAACTGTCAGTTTTGCGTCGGATTCGAAAATCTAGACTCACAGGAGAACGAGCATATGGTGCCCGAGGCAGCACTAGACCCTTGGAGACAAGTCGGCTGGAGGACGATGTATTGAGTCGCGACGCAATTTGTGTGTCCCATCGTCATTAACAGGCTCTGAACGTTACAATTAACTGTCAGTTTTGCATCGCATTCGAAAAACTAGACTCACAGGAGAACGACCATAAGGTGCCCGAGGCAGCAATAGACCCTTGGAGACAAGTCGGCTGGAGGACGATGTATTGAATCGCGACGCAATTTGTGTGTTCCATCGTCATTAAGAGGCTCTGAACGTTACAATTAACTGTCAGTTTTGCGTCGGATTCGAAAATCTAGACTCACAGGAGAACGAGCATAAGGTGTCCGAGGCAGAAATAGACCCTTGGAGACAAGTCGGCTGGAGGACGATGTATTGAGTCGCGACGCAATTTGTGTGTTCCATCGTCAGTATCAGGCTCTGAACGTTACAATTAATTGACAGTTTTGCATCGCATTCGAAAAACTAGACTCACAGGAGAACGACCATAAGTTGCCCGAGGCACCAATATACCCTTCGAGACAAGTCGGCTGGAGGACGATGTATTGATTCGCGACGCAATTTGTGTGTTCCATCGTCATTAAGAGGCTCTGAACGTTACAATTAATTGTCAGTTTTGCGCCGGATTCGTAAAACTAGACTCATAGGAGAACGACCAAGGGATGCCTGGAGCAGCAATACTACCTCGGAGACATGTCGGCTGGAGGACGATGTATTGAATCGCGACGCAATTTGTGTGTTCCATCGTCAGTATCAGGCTCTGAACGTTGCAATTAACTGTCAGTTTTGCGTCGGATTCGAAAATCTAGACTCACAGGAGAACGACCATAAGGTGCCCGAGGCAGCAATAGACCCTTGGAGACAAGTCGGCTGGAGGACGATGTATTGAGCCGCGACGCAATTTGTGTGTCCCATCGTCATTAACAGGCTCTGAACGTTACAATTAACTGTCAGTTTTGCATCGCATTCGAAAATCTAGACTCACAGGAAAACGAGCATAAGGTGCCCGAGGCAGCACTAGACCCTTGGAGACAAGTCGGCTGGAGGACGATGTATTGAATCGCGTCGCAATTTGTGTGTTCCATCGTCATTAAGAGGCTCTGAACGTTACAATTAACTGTCAGTTTTGCGTCGGATTCGAAAATCTAGACTCACAGGAGAACGACCATAAGGTGCCCGAGGCAGCACTAGACCCTTGGAGACAAGTCGGCTGTAGGACGATGTATTGAATCGCGACGCAATTTGTGTGTCCCATCGTCATTAACAGGCTCTGAACGTTACAATTAATTGTCAGTTTTGCGCCGGATTCGAAAATCTAGACTCACAGATGTACGACCATAAGGTGCCCGAGGCAGCACTAGACCCCTGGAGACGAGTCGGCTGGAGGACGATGTATTGAGTCGCGACGCAATTTGTGTGTCCCATCGTCATTAACAGGCTCTGAACGTTACAATTAACTGTCAGTTTTGCGTCGGATTCGAAAATCTAGACTCACAGGAGAACGACCATAAGGTGCCCGAGGCAGCACTAGACCCCTGGAGACAAGTCGGCTGGAGGACGATGTATTGAGTCGCGACGCAATTTGTGTGTCCCATCGTCATTAACAGGCTCTGAACGTTACAATTAACTGTCAGTTTTGCGTCGGATTCGAAAATCTAGACTCACAGGAGAACGAGCATAAGGTCCCCGAGGCAGCAATAGACCCTTCGAGACAAGTCGGCTGGAGGACGTTGTATTGAATCGCGACGCAATTTGTGTGTTCCATCGTCATCAAGAGGCTCTGAACGTTACAATTAACTGTCAGTTTTGCGTCGGTTTCGAAAATCTAGACTCACAGGAGAACGACCATAAGGTGCCCGAGGCAGCAATAGACCCTTGGAGACAAGTCGGCTGGAGGACGATGTATTGAATCGCGACGCAATTTGTGTGTCCCATCGTCATTAACAGGCTCTGAACGTTACAATTAACTGTCAGTTTTGCGTCGTATTCTGAAAACTAGACTCACAGGAGAACGACCATAAGGTGCCCGAGGCAGCAAGAGACCCTTGGAGACAGGTCGGCTGTAGGACGATGTATTGAATCGCGACGCAATTTGTGTGTCCCATCGTCATTAACAGGCTCTGAACGTTACAATTCACTGTCAGTTTTGCGTCGGATTCGAAAATCTAGACTCACAGGAGAACGACCATAAGGTGCCCGAGGCAGCACTAGACCCTTGGAGACAAGTCGGCTGGAGGACGATGTATTGAGTCGCGACGCAATTTGTGTGTCCCATCGTCATTAACAGGCTCTGAAAGTTACAATTCACTGTCAGTTTTGCGTCGGATTCGAAAATCTAGACTCACAGGAGAACGAGCATATGGTGCCCGAGGCAGCACTAGACCCTTGGAGACAAGTCGGCTGTAGGACGATGTATTGAATCGCGACGCAATTTGTGTGTTCCATCGTCATTAAGAGGCTCTGAACGTTACAATTAACCGTCAGTTTTGCGTCGTATTCTGAAAACTAGACTCACAGGAGAACGACGATAAGGTGCCCGAGGCAGCTATAGACCCTTGGAGACAAGTCGGCTGGAGGACGATGTATTGAATCGCGACGCAATTTGTGTGTTCCATCGTCATTAAGAGGCTCTGAACCTTACAATTAACTGTCAGTTTTGCGTCGGGTTCGAAAATCTAGACTCACAGTAGAACGACCATAAGGTGCCCGAGGCACCAATAGACCCTTGGAGACAAGTCGGCTGGAGGACGATGTATTGAATCGCGACGCAATTTGTGTGTTCCATCGTCATTAAGAGGCTCTGAACCTTACAATTAACTGTCAGTTTTGCGTCGGATTCGAAAATCTAGACTCACCGATGAACGACCATAAGGTGCCCGAGGCAGCAATAGACCCTTCGAGACAAGTCGGCTGGAGGACGATGTATTGAATCGCGACGCAATTTGTGTGTTCCATCGTCATTAAGAGGCTCTGAACGTTACAATTAACTGTCAGTTTTGCGTCGTATTCGAAAAACTAGACTCACAGGAGAACGACCATAAGGTGCCCGAGGCACCAATAGACCCTTCGAGACAAGTCGGCTGGAGGACGATGTATTGAATCGCGACGCAATTCGTGTGTTCCATCGTCATTAAGAGTCTCTGAACGTTACAATTCACTGTCAGTTTTGCGTCGGATTCGAAAATCTAGACTCACAGGAGAACGAGCATATGGTGCCCGAGGCAGCACTAGACCCTTGGAGACAAGTCGGCTGTAGGACGATGTATTGAATCGCGACGCATTTTGTGTGTTCCATCGTCATTAAGAGGCTCTGAACGTTACAATTAACTGTCAGTTTTGCGTCGGATTCGAAAATCTAGACTCACAGGAGAACGACCATAAGGGGCCCGAGGCAGCACTAGACCCTTGGAGACAAGTCGGCTGGAGGACGATGTATTGTGTCGCTTCGCAATTTGTGTGTCCCATCGTCATTAACAGGCTCTGAACGTTACAATTAACTGTCAGTTTTGCGTCGGATTCGAAAATCTAGACTCACAGATGAACGACCATAAGGTGCCCGAGGCAGCACTACACCCTTGGAGACAGGTCGGCTGTAGGACGATGTATTGAATCACGACGCAATTTGTGTGTTTCATCGTCATTAACAGGCTCTGAACGTTACAATTCACTGTCAGTTTTGCGTCGGATTCGAAAATCTAGACTCACAGGAGAACGACCATAAGGTGCCCGAGGCAGCACTAGACCCTTGGAGACAAGTCGTCTGGAGGACGATGTTTTGAGTCGCGACGCAATTTGTGTGTCCCATCGTCATTAACAGGCTCTGAACGTTACAATTAACCGTCAGTTTTGCGTCGTATTCTGAAAACTAGACTCACAGGAGAACGACGATAAGGTGCCCGAGGCAGCTATAGACCCTTGGAGACAAGTCGGCTGGAGGACGATGTATTGAATCGCGACGCAATTTGTGTGTTCCATCGTCATTAACAGGCTCTGAACCTTACAATTAACTGTCAGTTTTGCGTCGGATTCGAAAATCTAGACTCACCGATGAACGACCATAAGGTGCCCGAGGCAGCAATAGACCCTTCGAGACAAGTCGGCTGGAGGACGATGTATTGAATCGCGACGCAATTTGTGTGTTCCATCGTCATTAAGAGGCTCTGAACGTTACAATTAACTGTCAGTTTTGCGTCGGATTCGAAAATCTAGACTCACAGGAGAACGACCATAAGGTGCCCGAGGCAGCACTAGACCCTTGGAGACAAGTCGGCTGTAGGACGATGTATTGAATCGCGACGCAATTTGTGTGTCCCATCGTCATTAACAGGCTCTGAACGTTACAATTAATTGTCAGTTTTACGGCGGATTCGAAAATCTAGACTCACAGATGAACGACCATAAGGTGCCCGAGGCAGCACTAGACCCTTGGAGACAAGTCGGCTGGAGGACGATGTATTGAGTCGCGACGAAATTTGTGTGTCCCATCGTCATTAACAGGCTCTGAACGTTACAATTAACTGTCAGTTTTGCGTCGGATTCGAAAATCTAGACTCACAGGAGAACGAGCATAAGGTGCCCGAGGCAGCAATAGACCCTTCGAGACAAGTCGGCTGGAGGACGATGTATTGAATCGCGACGCAATTTGTGTGTTCCATCGTCATTAAGAGGCTCTGAACGTTACAATTAATTGTCAGTTTTGCGACGGATTCGAAAAACTAGACTCATAGGAGAACCACCAAGAGGTGCCAGGAGCAGCAATACTACCTCGGAGACATGTCGGCTGGAGGACGATGTATTGAATCGCGACGCAATTTGTGTGTTCCATCGTCAGTAACAGGCTCTGAACGTTACAATTAACTGTCAGTTTTGCGTCGGATACGAAAATCTAGACTCACAGGAGAATGAGCATATGGTGCCCGAGGCAGCACTAGACCCTTAGAGACAAGTCGGCTGTAGGACGATGTATTGAATCGCGACGTAATTTGTGTGTCCCATCGTCATTAACAGGCTCTGAACGTTACAACTAACTGTCAGTTTTGCGTCGTATTCTGATAACTAGACTCACAGGAGAACGACCATAAGGTGCCCGAGGCAGCAAGAGACCCTTGGAGACAGGTCGGCTGTAGGACGATGTATTGAATCGCGACGCAATTTGTGTGTCCCATCGTCATTAACAGGCTCTGAACGTTACAATTCACTGTCAGTTTTGCGTCGGATTCGAAAATCTAGACTCACAGGAGAACGACCATAAGGTGCCCGAGGCAGCACTAGACCCTTGGAGACAAGTCGGCTGGAGGACGATGTATTGAGTCGCGACGCAATTTGTGTGTCCCATCGTCATTAACAGGCTCTGAACGTTACAATTAACTGTCAGTTTTGCGTCGGATTCGAAAATCTAGACTCACAGGAGAACGACCATAAGGTGCCCGAGGCAGCACTAGACCCTTGGAGACATGTCGGCTGGAGGACGATGTATTGAGTCGCAACGCAATTTGTGTGTCCCATCGTCATTAACAGGGTCTGAACGTTTACAATTCACTGTCAGTTTTGCATCGCATTCGAAGAACTAGACTCACAGGAGAACGACCATAAGATGCCCGAGGCAGCAATAGACCCTTGGAGACAAGTCGGCTGAAGGACGATGTATTGAATCGCGACGCAATTTGTGTCTTCCATCGTCATTAAGAAGCTCTGAACGTTACAATTAACCGTCAGTTTTGCGTCGTATTCTGAAAACTAGACTCACAGGAGAACGACCATAAGGTGCCCGAGGCAGCAAGAGACCCTTGGAGACAGGTCGGCTGTGGGACGATGTATTGAATCGCGACGCAATTTGTGTGTTCCATCGTCATTAAGAGGCTCTGAACGTTACAATTCACTGTCAGTTTTGCGTCGGATTCGAAAATCTAGACTCACAGGAGAACGAGCATATGGTGCCCGAGGCAGCACTAGACCCTTGGAGACAAGTCGGCTGTAGGACGATGTATTGAATCGCGACGCAATTTGTGTGTTCCATCGTCAGTATCAGGCTCTGAACGTTACAATTAACTGTCAGTTTTGCGTCGGATTCGAAAATCTAGACTCACAGGAGAACGACCATAAGGTGCCCGAGGCAGCACTAGACCCTTGGAGACAAGTCGGCTGTAGGACGATGTATTGAGTCGCGACGCAATTTGTGTGTCCCATCGTCATTAACAGGCTCTGAACGTTACAATTAACTGTCAGTTTTGCGTCGTATTCTGAAAACTAGACTCACAGGAGAACGACCATAAGGTGCCCGAGGCAGCAAGAGACCCTTGGAGACAGGTCGGCTGTGGGACGATGTATTGAATCGCGACGCAATTTGTGTGTTCCATTTTCATCAAGAGGCTCTGAACGTTACAATTCACTGTCAGTTTAGCGTCGGATTCGAAAATCTAGACTCACAGGAGAACGAGCATATGGTGCCCGAGGCAGCACTAGACCCTTGGAGACAAGTCGGCTGTAGGACGATGTATTGAATCGCGACGCAATTTGTGTGTTCCATCGTCATTAAGAGGCTCTGAACGTTACAATTAACTGTCAGTTTTGCGTCGGATTCGAAAATCTAGACTCACAGGAGAACGACCATAAGGTGCCCGAGGCAGCACTAGACCCTAGGAGACAAGTCGGCTGGAGAACGATGTATTGAGTCGCGACGCAATTTGTGTGTCCCATCGTCATTAACAGGCTCTGAACGTTACAATTCACTGTCAGTTTTGCGTCGGATTCGAAAATCTAGACTCACAGGAGAACGAGCATATGGTGCCCGAGGCAGCACTAGACCCTTGGAGACAAGTCGGCTGGAGGACGATGTATTGAATCGCGACGCAATTTGTGTGTTCCATCGTCATTAAGAGGCTCTGAACGTTACAATTAACTGTCAGTTTTGCGTCGGATTCGAAAAACTAGACTCATAGGAGAACGACCAAAAGGTGCCCGAGGCAGCAATAGACCCTTGGAGACAAGTCGGCTGGAGGACGATGTATTGAATCGCGACGCAATTTGTGTGTTCCATCGTCATTAAGAGGCTCTGAACGTTACAATTAACTGTCAGTTTTGCGTCGGATTCGAAAATCTAGACTCACAGGAGAACGACCATAAGGTGCCCGAGGCAGCACTAGACCCTTGGAGACAAGTCGGCTGGAGGACGATGTATTGAGTCGCGACGCAATTTGTGTGTCCCATCGTCATTAACAGGCTCTGAACGTTACAATTAACTGTCAGTTTTGCATCGCATTCGAAAAACTAGACTCACAGGAGAACGACCATAAGGTGGCCGAGGCAGCAATAGACCCTTGGAGACAAGTCGGCTGGAGGACGATGTATTGAATCGCGACGCAATTTGTGTGTCCCATCGCCATTAAGAGGCTCTGAACGTTACAATTAATTGTCAGTTTGGCGCCGGATTCGAAAAACTAGACTCATAGGAGAACGACCATAAGAGGCCCGAGGCACCAATAGACCCTTCGAGACAAGTCGGCTGGAGGACGATGTATTGAATCGCGACGCAATTTGTGTGTTCCATCGTCATTAAGAGGCTCTGAACGTTACAATTCACTGTCAGTTTTGCGTCGGATTCGAAAATCTAGACTCACAGGAGAACGACCATAAGGTGCCCGAGGCAGCACTAGACCCTTGGAGACAAGTCGGCTGGAGGACGATGTATTGAGTCGCGACGCAATTTGTGTGTCCCATCGTCATTAACAGGCTCTGAACGTTACAATTAACTGTCAGTTTTGCATCGCATTCGAAAAACTAGACTCACAGGAGAACGACCATAAGGTGCCCGAGGCAGCAATAGACCCTTGGAGACAAGTCGGCTGGAGGACGATGTATTGAATCGCGACGCAATTTGTGTGTTCCATCGTCATTAAGAGGCTCTGAACGTTACAATTAACTGTCAGTTTTGCGTCGGATTCGAAAATCTAGACTCACAGGAGAACGACCATAAGGTGCCCGAGGCACCAATAGACCCTTCGAGACAAGTCGGCTGCAGGACGATGTATTGAATCGCGACGCAATTTGTGTGTTCCATCGTAATTAAGAAGCTCTGAACGTTACAATTAACCGTCAGTTTTGCGTCGTATTCTGAAAACTAGACTCACAGGAGAACGACGATAAGGTGCCCGAGGCAGCTATAGACCCTTGGAGACAAGTCGGCTGGAGGACGATGTATTGAATCGCGACGCAATTTGTGTGTTCCATCGTCATTAAGAGGCTCTGAACCTTACAATTAACTGTCAGTTTTGCGTCGGGTTCGAAAATCTAGACTCACAGGAGAACGACCATAAGGTGCCCGAGGCAGCAATAGACCCTTGGAGACAAGTCGGCTGGAGGACGATGTATTGAGTCGCGACGCAATTTGTGTGTTCCATCGTAATTAAGAAGCTCTGAACGTTACAATTAACCGTCAGTTTTGCGTCGTATTCTGAAAACTAGACTCACAGGAGAACGACGATAAGGTGCCCGAGGCAGCTATAGACCCTTGGAGACAAGTCGGCTGGAGGACGATGTATTGAATCGCGACGCAATTTGTGTTTCCCATCGTCATTAACAGGCTCTGAACGTTACAATTAACTGTCAGTTTTGCGTCGTATTCTGAAAACTAGACTCACAGGAGAACGACCATAAGGTGCCCGAGGCAGCAAGAGACCCTTGGAGACAGGTCGGCTGTGGGACGATGTATTGAATCGCGACGCAATTTGTGTGTTTCATCGTCATTAAGAGGCTCTGAACGTTACAATTCACTGTCAGTTTTGCGTCGGATTCGAAAATCTAGACTCACAGGAGAACGAGCATATGGTGCCCGAGGCAGCACTAGACCCTTGGAGACAAGTCGGCTGGAGGACGATGTATTGAGTCGCGACGCAATTTGTGTGTCCCATCGTCATTAACAGGCTCTGAACGTTACAATTAACTGTCAGTTTTGCATCGCATTCGAAAAACTAGACTCGCAGGAGAACGACCATAAGGTGCCCGAGGCAGCAATAGACCCTTGGAGACAAGTCGGCTGGAGGACGATGTATTGAATCGCGACGCAATTTGTGTGTTCCTTCGTCATTATCAGGCTCTGAACGTTACAATTAACTGTCAGTTTTGCGTCGTATTCGGAAAACTAATCTCACAGGAGAACGACCATAAGGTGCCCGAGGCAGCAAGAGATCCTTGGAGACAGGTCGGCTGTAGGACGATGTATTGAATCGCGACGCAATTTGTGTGTTCCATCGTCATTAAGAGGCTCTGAACGTTACAATTAATTGTCAGTTTTGCGCCGGATTCGAAAAACTAGACTCATAGGAGAACGACCAAAAGGTGCCAGGAGCAGCAATACTACCTCGGAGACAAGTCGGCTGGAGGACGATGTATTGAATCGCGACGCAATTTGTGTGTTCCATCGTCAGTATCAGGCTCTGAACGTTACAATTAATTGTCAGTTTTGCGCCGGATTCGAAAAACTAGACTCCTAGGAGAACGACCATAAGGTGCCCGAGGCAGCTATAGACCCTTGGAGACAAGTCGGCTGGAGGACGATGTATTGAATCGCGACGCTATTTGTGTGTTCCATCGTCATTAAGAGGCTCTGAACCTTACAATTAACTGTCAGTTTTGCGTCGGATTCGAAAATCTAGACTCACCGATGAACGACCATAAGGTGCCCGAGGCAGCAATAGACCCTTCGAGACAAGTCGGCTGGAGGACGATGTATTGAATCGCGACGCAATTTGTGTTTTCCATCGTCATTAAGAGGCTCTGAACGTTACAATTAACTGTCAGTTTTGCGTCGGATTCGAAAATCTAGACTCACAGGAGAACGACCATAAGGTGCCCGAGGCAGCACTAGACCCTTGGAGACAAGTCGGCTGTAGGACGATGTATTGAATCGCGACGCAATTTGTGTGTTCCATCGTCATTAAGAGGCTCTGAACGTTACAATTAACTGTCAGTTTTGCGTCGGATTCGAAAATCTAGACTCACAGGAGAACGACCATAAGGTGCCCGAGGCAGCACTAGACCCTTGGAGACAAGTCGGCTGGAGGACGATGTATTGAGTCGTACGCAATTTGTGTGTCCCATCGTCATTAACAGGCTCTGAACGTTACAAATAACTGTCAGTTTTGCGTCGTATTCTGAAAACTAGACTCACAGGAGAACGACCATAAGGTGCCCGAGGCAGCAATAGACCCTTGGAGACAAGTCGGCTGGAGGACGATGTATTGATTCGCGACGCAATTTGTGTGTTCCATCGTCATTAAGAGGCTCTGAACGTTACAATTAATTGTCAGTTTTGCGCCGGATTCGAAAAACTAGACTCCTAGGAGAACGACCATAAGGTGCCCGAGGCAGCTATAGACCCTTGGAGACAAGTCGGCTGGAGGACGATGTATTGAATCGCGACGCTATTTGTGTGTTCCATCGTCATTAAGAGGCTCTGAACCTTACAATTAACTGTCAGTTTTGCGTCGGATTCGAAAATCTAGACTCACCGATGAACGACCATAAGGTGCCCGAGGCAGCAATAGACCCTTCGAGACAAGTCGGCTGGAGGACGATGTATTGAATCGCGACGCAATTTGTGTTTTCCATCGTCATTAAGAGGCTCTGAACGTTACAATTAACTGTCAGTTTTGCGTCGGATTCGAAAATCTAGACTCACAGGAGAACGACCATAAGGTGCCCGAGGCAGCACTAGACCCTTGGAGACAAGTCGGCTGTAGGACGATGTATTGAATCGCGACGCAATTTGTGTGTTCCATCGTCATTAAGAGGCTCTGAACGTTACAATTAACTGTCAGTTTTGCGTCGGATTCGAAAATCTAGACTCACAGGAGAACGACCATAAGGTGCCCGAGGCAGCACTAGACCCTTGGAGACAAGTCGGCTGGAGGACGATGTATTGAGTCGCGACGCAATTTGTGTGTCCCATCGTCATTAACAGGCTCTGAACGTTACAATTAACTGTCAGTTTTGCATCGCATTCGAAAAACTAGACTCGCAGGAGAACGACCATAAGGTGCCCGAGGCAGCAATAGACCCTTGGAGACAAGTCGGCTGGAGGACGATGTATTGAATCGCGACGCAATTTGTGTGTCCCATCGTCATTAAGAGGCTCTGAACGTTACAATTAATTGTCAGTTTGGCGCCGGATTCGAAAAACTAGACTCATAGGAGAACGACCATAAGAGGCCCGAGGCACCAATAGACCCTTCGAGACAAGTCGGCTGGAGGACGATGTATTGAATCGCGACGCAATTTGTGTGTTCCATCGTCATTAAGAGGCTCTGAACGTTACAATTAATTGTCAGTTTTGCGCCGGATTCGAAAAACTAGACTCATAGGAGAACGACCAAAAGGTGCCAGGAGCAGCAATACTACCTCGGAGACAAGTCGGCTGGAGGACGATGTATTGAATCGCGACGCAATTTGTGTGTTCCATCGTCAGTATCAGGCTCTGAACGTTACAATTAACCGTCAGTTTTGCGTCGTATTCTGAAAACTAGACTCACAGGAGAACGACGATAAGGTGCCCGAGGCAGCTATAGACCCTTGGAGACAAGTCGGCTGGAGGACGATGTATTGAATCGCGACGCAATTTGTGTGTTCCAACGTCATTAAGAGGCTCTGAACCTTACAATTAACTGTCAGTTTTGCGTCGGATTCGAAAATCTAGACTCACCGATGAACGACCATAAGGTGCCCGAGGCAGCAATAGACCCTTGGAGACAAGTCGGCTGGAGGACGATGTATTGAGTCGCGACGCAATTTGTGTGTCCCATCGTCATTAACAGGCTCTGAACGTTACAATTAACTGTCAGTTTTGCATCGCATTCGAAAAACTAGACTCACAGGAGAACGACCATAAGGTGCCCGAGGCAGCAATAGACCTTTGGAGACAAGTCGGCTGGAGGACGATGTATTGAATCGCGACGCAATTTGTGTGTTCCATCGTCATTAAGAGGCTCTGAACGTTACAATTAACTGTCAGTTTTGCATCGCATTCGAAAAACTAGTCTCACAGGAGAACGACCATAAGGTGCCCGAGGCAGCAATAGACCCTTGGAGACAAGTCGGCTGGAGGACGATGTATTGAGACGCGACGCAATTTGTGTGCCCCATCGTCATTAACAGGCTCTGAACGTTACAATTAACTGTCAGTTTTGCGTCGGATTCGAAAATCTAGACTCACAGGAGAACGACCATAAGGTGCCCGAGGCAGCACTAGACCCTTGGAGACAAGTCGGCTGGAGGACGATGTATTGAGTCGCGACGCAATTTGTGTGTTCCATCGTCATTAACAGGCTCTGAACGTTACAAATAACTGTCAGTTTTGCGTCGTATTCTGAAAACTAGACTCACAGGAGAACGACCATAAGGTGCCCGAGGCAGCAATAGACCCTTGGAGACAAGTCGGCTGGAGGACGATGTATTGATTCGCGACGCAATTTGTGTGTTCCATCGTCATTAAGAGGCTCTGAACGTTACAATTAATTGTCAGTTTTGCGCCGGATTCGAAAAACTAGACTCCTAGGAGAACGACCATAAGGTGCCCGAGGCAGCTATAGACCCTTGGAGACAAGTCGGCTGGAGGACGATGTATTGAATCGCGACGCAATTTGTGTGTTCCATCGTCATTAAGAGGCTCTGAACCTTACAATTAACTGTCAGTTTTGCGTCGGATTCGAAAATCTAGACTCACCGATGAACGACCATAAGGTGCCCGAGGCAGCAATAGACCCTTCGAGACAAGTCGGCTGTAGGACGATGTATTGAATCGCGACGCATTTTGTGTGTTCCATCGTCATTAAGAGGCTCTGAACGTTACAATTAACTGTCAGTTTTGCGTCGGATTCGAAAATCTAGACTCACAGGAGAACGACCATAAGGTGCCCGAGGCAGCACTAGACCCTTGGAGACAAGTCGGCTGTAGGACGATGTATTGAATCGCGACGCAATTTGTGTGTTCCATCGTCATTAAGAGGCTCTGAACGTTACAATTAACTGTCAGTTTTGCATCGCATTCGAAAAACTAGACTCATAGGAGAACGACCAAGAGGTGCCAGGAGCAGCAATACTACCTCGGAGACATGTCGGCTGGAGGACGATGTATTGAATCGCGACGCAATTTGTGTGTTCCATCGTCATTAAGAGGCTCTGAACGTTACAATTAACCGTCAGTTTAGCGTCGGATTCGAAAATCTAGACTCACAGGAGAACGAGCATATGGTGCCCGAGGCAGCACTAGACCCTTGGAGACAAGTCGGCTGTAGGACGATGTATTGAGTCGCGACGCAATTTGTGTGTCCCATCGTCATTAACAGGCTCTGAACGTTACAATTAATTGTCACTTTTGCGTCGTATTCGAAAAACTAGACTCACAGGAGAACGACCATAAGGTGCCCGAGGCAGCACTAGACCCTTGGAGACAAGTCGGCTGTAGGACGATGTATTGAATCGCGACGCAATTTGTGTGTTCCATCGTCATTAAGAGGCTCTGAACGTTACAATTAACTGTCAGTTTTGCGTCGGATTCGAAAATCTAGACTCACAGGAGAACGAGCATAAGGTGCCCGAGGCAGCAATAGACCCTTTGAGACAAGTCGGCTGGAGGACGATGTATTGAATCGCGACGCAATTTGTGTGTTCCATCGTCATTAACAGGCTCTGAACGTTACAATTAATTGTCAGTTTTGCGTCGTATTCGAAAATCTAGACTCACAGGAGAACGAGCATATGGTGCCCGAGGCAGCACTAGACCCTTGGAGACAAGTCGGCTGTAGGACGATGTATTGAATCGCGACGCAATTTGTGTTTTCCATCGTCATTAAGAGGCTCTGAACGTTACAATTAACTGTCAGTTTTGCGCCGGATTCGAAAAACTAGACTCATAGGAGAACGACCTAGAGGTGCCAGGAGCAGCAATACTACCTCGGAGACATGTCGGCTGGAGGACGATGTATTGAATCGCGACGCAATTTGTGTGTTCCATCGTCAGTATCAGGCTCTGAACGTTACAATTAACTGTCAGTTTTGCGTCGGATTCGAAAATCTAGACTCACAGGAGAACGAGCATATGGTGCCCGAGGCAGCACTAGACCCTTGGAGACAAGTCGGCTGTAGGACGATGTATTGAATCGCGACGCAATTTGTGTGTTCCATCGTCATCAAGAGGCTCTGAACGTTACAATTCACTGTCAGTTTTGCGTCGGATTCGAATATCTAGACTCACAGATGAACGACCATAAGGTGCCCGAGGCAGCAATAGACCCATCGAGACAAGTCGGCTGGAGGACGATGTATTGAATCGCGACGCAATTTGTGTGTTCCATCGTCAGTATCAGGCTCTGAACGTTACAATTAACTGTCAGTTGTGCGTCGGATTCGAAAATCTAGACTCACAGGAGAACGAGCATATGGTGCCCGAGGCAGCACTAGACCCTTGGAGACAAGTCGGCTGTAGGACGATGTATTGAATCGCGACGCAATTTGTGTGTTCCATCGTCAGTATCAGGCTCTGAACGTTACAATTAACTGTCAGTTTTGCGTCGGATTCGAAAATCTAGACTCACAGGAGAACGACCACAAGGTGCCCGAGGCAGCACTAGACCCTTGGAGACAAGTCGGCTGGAGGACGATGTATTGAGACGCGACGCAATTTGTGTGTCCCATCGTCATTAACAGGCTCTGAACGTTACAATTAACTGTCAGTTTTGCATCGCATTCGAAAAACTAGACTCACAGGAGAACGACCATAAGGTGCCCGAGGCAGCAATTGACCCTTGGAGACAAGTCGGCTGGAGGACGATGTATTGATTCGCGACGCAATTTGTGTGTTCCATCGTCATTAAGAGGCTCTGAACGTTACAATTAATTGTCAGTTTTGCGCCGGATTCGAAAAACTAGACTCATAGGAGAACGACCATAAGGTGCCCGAGGCAGCACTAGACCCTTGGAGACAAGTCGGCTGTAGGACGATGTATTGAATCGCGACTCAATTTGTGTGTTCCATCGTCATTAAGTGGCTCTGAACGTTACAATTAATTGTCACTTTTGCGCCGGATTCGAAAAACTAGACTCATAGGAGAACGACCAAGAGGTGCCAGGAGCAGCAATACTACCTCGGAGACAAGTCGGCTGGAGGACGATGTATTGAATCGCGATGCAATTTGTGTGTTCTATCGTCATTAAGGGGCTCTGAACCTTACAATTAACTGTCAGTTTTGCATCGCATTCGAAAAACTAGACTCACAGGAGAACGACCATAAGGTGCCCGAGGCAGCACTAGACCCTTGGAGACAACTCGGCTGTAGGACGATGTATTGAATCGCAACGCAATTTGTGTGTTCCATCGTCATTAAGAGGCTCTGAACGTTACAATTAACTATCAGTTTTGCATCGCATTCGAAAAACTAGACTCATAGGAGAACGACCAAGAGGTGCCAGGAGCAGCAATACTACCTCGGAGACATGTCGGCTGGAGGACGATGTATTGAATCGCGACGCAATTTGTGTGTTCCATCGTCAGTATCAGGCTCTGAACGTTACAATTAACTGTCAGTTTTGCGTCGGATTCGAAAATCTAGACTCACAGGAGAAGGAGCATATGGTGCCCGAGGCAGCACTAGACCCTTGGAGACAAGTCGGCTGTAGGACGATGTATTGAATCGCGACGCAATTTGTGTGTTCCATCGTCATTAAGAGGCTCTGAACGTTACAATTAACTGTCAGTTTTGCATCGCATTCGAAAAACTAGACTCACAGGAGAACGACCATAAGGTGCCCGAGGCAGCAATAGACCCTTGGAGACAAGTCGGCTGGAGGACGATGTATTGATTCGCGACGCAATTTGTGTGTTCCATCGTCATTAAGAGGCTCTGAACGTTACAATTAACTGTCAGTTTTGCGTCGGATTCGAAAATCTAGACTCACAGGAGAACGACCATAAGGTGCCCGAGGCAGCACTAGACCCTTGGAGACAAGTCGGCTGGAGGACGATGTATTGAGTCGCGACGCAATTTGTGTGTCCCATCGTCATTAACAGGCTCTGAACGTTACAATTAATTGTCAGTTTTGCGCCGGATTCGAAAAACTAGACTCATAGGAGAACGACCAAGAGGTGCCAGGAGCAGCAATACTACCTCGGAGACAAGTCGGCTGGAGGACGATGTATTGAATCGCGACGCAATTTGTGTGTTCCCTCGTCATTAAGAGGCTCTGAACGTTACAATTAATTGTCAGTTTTGCGTCGGATTCGAAAAACTAGACTCACAGGAGAACGACCATAAGGTGCCCGAGGCAGCAATAGACCCTTCGAGACAAGTCGGCTGGAGGACGATGTATTGAATCGCGACGCAATTTGTGTGTTCCATCGTCATCAAGAGGCTCTGAACGTTACAATTAACTGTCAGTTTTGCGTCGGATTCGAAAATCTAGACTCACAGGAGAACGAGCATATGGTGCCCGAGGCAGCACTAGACCCTTGGAGACAAGTCGGCTGGAGGACGATGTGTTGAATCGCGACGCAATTTGTGTGTTCCATCGTCAGTATCAGGCTCTGAACGTTACAATTCACTGTCAGTTTTGCGTCGGATTCGAAAATCTAGACTCACAGATGAACGACCATAAGGTGCCCGAGGCAGCAATAGACCCTTGGAGACAAGTCGGCTGGAGGACGATGTATTGAGACGCGACGCAATTTGTGTGTCCCATCGTCATTAACAGGCTCTGAACGTTACAATTAACTGTCAGTTTTGCATCGCATTCGAAAAACTAGACTCACAGGACAACGACCATAAGGTGCCCGAGGCAGCAATAGACCCTTGGAGACAAGTCGGCTGGAGGACGATGTATTGATTCGCGACGCAATTTGTGTGTTCCATCGTCATTAAGAGGCTCTGAACGTTACAATTAATTGTCAGTTTTGCGCCGGATTCGAAAAACTAGACTCCTAGGAGAACGACCATAAGGTGCCCGAGGCAGCTATAGACCCTTGGAGACAAGTCGGCTGGAGGACGATGTATTGAATCGCGACGCAATTTGTGTGTTCCATCGTCATTAAGAGGCTCTGAACGTTACAATTAACTGTCAGTTTTGCGTCGGATTCGAAAATCTAGACTCACAGGAGAACGACCATAAGGTGCCCGAGGCAGCACTAGACCCTTGGAGACAAGTCGGCTGTAGGACGATGTATTGAATCGCGACGCAATTTGTGTGTTCCATCGTCATTAAGAGGCTCTGAACGTTACAATTAACTGTCAGTTTTGCATCGCATTCGAAAAACTAGACTCATAGGAGAACGACCAAGAGGTGCCAGGAGCAGCAATACTACCTCGGAGACATGTCGGCTGGAGGACGATGTATTGAATCGCGACGCAATTTGTGTGTTCCATCGTCATTAAGAGGCTCTGAACGTTACAATTAACTGTCAGTTTTGCGTCGGATTCGAAAATCTAGACTCACAGGAGAACGAGCATAAGGTGCCCGAGGCAGCAATAGACCCTTTGAGACAAGTCGGCTGGAGGACGATGTATTGAATCGCGACGCAATTTGTGTGTTCCATCGTCATTAACAGGCTCTGAACGTTACAATTAATTGTCAGTTTTGCGTCGTATTCGAAAATCTAGACTCACAGGAGAACGAGCATATGGTGCCCGAGGCAGCACTAGACCCTTGGAGACAAGTCGGCTGTAGGACGATGTATTGAATCGCGACGCAATTTGTATGTTCCATCGTCATTAAGAGGCTCTGAACGTTACAATTAACTGTCAGTTTTGCGCCTGATTCGATAAACTAGACTCATAGGAGAACGACCAAGAGGTGCCAGGAGCAGCAATACTACCTCGGAGACATGTCGGCTGGAGGACGATGTATTGAATCGCGACGCAATTTGTGTGTTCCATCGTCATCAAGAGGCTCTGAACGTTACAATTCACTGTCAGTTTTGCGTCGGATTCGAATATCTAGACTCACAGATGAACGACCATAAGGTGCCCGAGGCAGCAATAGACCCTTCGAGACAAGTCGGCTGGAGGACGATGTATTGAATCGCGACGCAATTTGTGTGTTCCATCGTCAGTATCAGGCTCTGAACGTTACAATTAACTGTCAGTTTTGCGTCGGATTCGAAAATCTAGACTCACAGGAGAACGAGCATATGGTGCCCGAGGCAGCACTAGACCCTTGGAGACAAGTCGGCTGTAGGACGATGTATTGAATCGCGACGCAATTTGTGTGTTCCATCGTCAGTATCAGGCTCTGAACGTTACAATTAACTGTCAGTTTTGCGTCGGATTCGAAAATCTAGACTGACAGGAGAACGACCATAAGGTGCCCGAGGCAGCACTAGACCCTTGGAGACAAGTCGGCTGGAGGACGATGTATTGAGACGCGACGCAATTTGTGTGTCCCATCGTCATTAACAGGCTCTGAACGTTACAATTAACTGTCAGTTTTGCATCGCATTCGAAAAACTCGACTCACAGGAGAACGACCATAAGGTGCCCGAGGCAGCAATAGACCCTTTGAGACAAGTCGGCTGGAGGACGATGTATTGAATCGCGACGCAATTTGTGTGTTCCATCGTCATTAACAGGCTCTGAACGTTACAATTAATTGTCAGTTTTGCGTCGTATTCGAAAATCTAGACTCACAGGAGAACGAGCATATGGTGCCCGAGGCAGCACTAGACCCTTGGAGACAAGTCGGCTGTAGGACGATGTATTGAATCGCGACGCAATTTGTATGTTCCATCGTCATTAAGAGGCTCTGAACGTTACAATTAACTGTCAGTTTTGCGCCTGATTCGATAAACTAGACTCATAGGAGAACGACCAAGAGGTGCCAGGAGCAGCAATACTACCTCGGAGACATGTCGGCTGGAGGACGATGTATTGAATCGCGACGCAATTTGTGTGTTCCATCGTCATCAAGAGGCTCTGAACGTTACAATTCACTGTCAGTTTTGCGTCGGATTCGAATATCTAGACTCACAGATGAACGACCATAAGGTGCCCGAGGCAGCAATAGACCCTTCGAGACAAGTCGGCTGGAGGACGATGTATTGAATCGCGACGCAATTTGTGTGTTCCATCGTCAGTATCAGGCTCTGAACGTTACAATTAACTGTCAGTTTTGCGTCGGATTCGAAAATCTAGACTCACAGGAGAACGAGCATATGGTGCCCGAGGCAGCACTAGACCCTTGGAGACAAGTCGGCTGTAGGACGATGTATTGAATCGCGACGCAATTTGTGTGTTCCATCGTCAGTATCAGGCTCTGAACGTTACAATTAACTGTCAGTTTTGCGTCGGATTCGAAAATCTAGACTCACAGGAGAACGAGCATATGGTGCCCGAGGCGGCACTAGACCCTTGGAGACAAGTCGGCTGTAGGACGATGTATTGAATCGCGACGCAATTTGTGTGTTCCATCGTCAGTATCAGGCTCTGAACGTTACAATTAACTGTCAGTTTTGCGTCGGATTCGAAAATCTAGACTCACAGGAGAACGACCATAAGGTGCCCGAGGCAGCAATAGACCCTTGGAGACAAGTCGGCTGGAGGACGATGTATTGAGTCGCGACGCAATTTGTGTGTTCCATCGTCAGTATCAGGCTCTGAACGTTACAATTAATTGTCAGTTTTGCATCGCATTCGAAAAACTAGACTCACAGGAGAACGACCATAAGGTGCCCGAGGCACCAATAGACCCTTCGAGACAAGTCGGCTGGAGGACGATGTATTGAATCGCGACGCAATTTGTGTGTTCCATCGTCATTAAGAGGCTCTGAACGTTACAATTAATTGTCAGTTTTGCGCCGGATTCGAAAAACTAGACTCATAGGAGAACGACCAAGAGGTGCCATAAGCAGCAATACTACCTCGGAGACATGTCGGCTGGAGGACGATGTATTGAATCGCGACGCAATTTGTGTGTTCCATCGTCAGTATCAGGCTCTGAACGTTACAATTAACCGTCAGTTTTGCGTCGTATTCTGAAAACTAGACTCACAGGAGAACGACGATAAGGTGCCCGAGGCAGCAATAGACCCTTGGAGACAAGTCGGCTGTAGGACGATGTATTGAGACGCGACGCAATTTGTGTGTTCCATCGTCATTAACAGGCTCTGAACCTTACAATTAACTGTCAGTTTTGCGTCGGATTTGAAAATCTAGACTCACAGGAGAAGGAGCATATGGTGCCCGAGGCAGCACTAGACCCTTGGAGACAAGTCGGCTGTAGGACGATGTATTGAATCGCGACGCAATTTGTGTGTTCCATCGTCATTAAGAGGCTCTGAACGTTACAATTAACTGTCAGTTTTGCATCGCATTCGAAAAACTAGACTCACAGGAGAACGACCATAAGGTGCCCGAGGCAGCAATAGACCCTTGGAGACAAGTCGGCTGGAGGACGATGTATTGATTCGCGACGCAATTTGTGTGTTCCATCGTCATTAAGAGGCTCTGAACGTTACAATTAACTGTCAGTTTTGCGTCGGATTCGAAAATCTAGACTCACAGAAGAACGACCATAAGGTGCCCGAGGCAGCACTAGACCCTTGGAGACAAGTCGGCTGGAGGACGATGTATTGAGTCGCGACGCAATTTGTGTGTCCCATCGTCATTAACAGGCTCTGAACGTTACAATTCACTGTCAGTTTTGCGTCGGCTTCGAAAATCTAGACTCACAGGAGAACGAGCATATGGTGCCCGAGGCAGCACTAGACCCTTGGAGACAAGTCGGCTGTAGGACGATGTATTGAATCGCGACGCAATTTGTGTGTTCCATCGTCATCAAGAGGCTCTGAACGTTACAATTAAACGTCAGTTTTGCGTTGTATTCTGAAAACTAGACTCACAGGACAACGACGATAAGGTGCCCGAGGCAGCTATAGACCCTTGGAGACAAGTCGGCTGGAGGACGATGTATTGAATCGCGACGCAATTTGTGTGTTCCATCGTCATTAAGAGGCTCTGAACCTTACAATTAACTGTCAGTTTTGCGTCGGATTCGAAAATCTAGACTCATCGATGAACGATCATAAGGTGCCCGAGGCAGCAATACACCCTTCGAGACAAGTCTGCTGGAGGTTGATGTATTGAATCGCGACGCAATTTGTGTGTCCCATCGTCATTAACAGGCTCTGAACGTTACAATTAACTGTCAGTTTTGCATCGCATTCGAAAAACTAGACTCACAGGAGAACGACCATAAGGTGCCCGAGGCAGCAATTGACCCTTGGAGACAAGTCGGCTGGAGGACGATGTATTGATTCGCGACGCAATTTGTGTGTTCCATCGTCATTAAGAGGCTCTGAACGTTACAATTAATTGTCAGTTTTGCGCCGGATTCGAAAAACTAGACTCATAGGAGAACGACCATAAGGTGCCCGAGGCAGCACTAGACCCTTGGAGACAAGTCGGCTGTAGAACGATGTATTGAATCGCGACTCAATTTGTGTGTTCCATCGTCATTAAGTGGCTCTGAACGTTACAATTAATTGTCACTTTTGCGCCGGATTCGAAAAACTAGACTCATAGGAGAACGACCAAGAGGTGCCAGGAGCAGCAATACTACCTCGGAGACAAGTCGGCTGGAGGACGATGTATTGAATCGCGATGCAATTTGTGTATTCTATCGTCATTAAGGGGCTCTGAACCTTACAATTAACTGTCAGTTTTGCATCGCATTCGAAAAACTAGACTCACAGGAGAACGACCATAAGGTGCCCGAGGCAGCACTAGACCCTTGGAGACAACTCGGCTGTAGCACGATGTATTGAATCGCAACGCAATTTGTGTGTTCCATCGTCATTAAGAGGCTCTGAACGTTACAATTAACTATCAGTTTTGCATCGCATTCGAAAAACTAGACTCATAGGAGAACGACCAAGAGGTGCCAGGAGCAGCAATACTACCTCGGAGACATGTCGGCTGGAGGACGATGTATTGAATCGCGACGCAATTTGTGTGTTCCATCGTCAGTATCAGGCTCTGAACGTTACAATTAACTGTCAGTTTTGCGTCGGATTCGAAAACCTAGACTCACAGGAGAAGGAGCATATGGTGCCCGAGGCAGCACTAGACCCTTGGAGACAAGTCGGCTGTAGGACGATGTATTGAATCGCGACGCAATTTGTGTGTTCCATCGTCATTAAGAGGCTCTGAACGTTACAATTAACTGTCAGTTTTGCATCGCATTCGAAAAACTAGACTCACAGGAGAACGACCATAAGGTGCCCGAGGCAGCAATAGACCCTTGGAGACAAGTCGGCTGGAGGACGATGTATTGATTCGCGACGCAATTTGTGTGTTCCATCGTCATTAAGAGGCTCTGAACGTTACAATTAACTGTCAGTTTTGCGTCGGATTCGAAAATCTAGACTCACAGGAGAACGACCATAAGGTGCCCGAGGCAGCACTAGACCCTTGGAGACAAGTCGGCTGGAGGACGATGTATTGAGTCGCGACGCAATTTGTGTGTCCCATCGTCATTAACAGGCTCTGAACGTTACAATTAATTGTCAGTTTTGCGCCGGATTCGAAAAACTAGACTCATAGGAGAACGACCAAGAGGTGCCAGGAGCAGCAATACTACCTCGGAGACAAGTCGGCTGGAGGACGATGTATTGAATCGCGACGCAATTTGTGTGTTCCCTCGTCATTAAGAGGCTCTGAACGTTACAATTAATTGTCAGTTTTGCGTCGGATTCGAAAAACTAGACTCACAGGAGAACGACCATAAGGTGCCCGAGGCAGCAATAGACCCTTCGAGACAAGTCGGCTGGAGGACGATGTATTGAATCGCGACGCAATTTGTGTGTTCCATCGTCATCAAGAGGCTCTGAACGTTACAATTAACTGTCAGTTTTGCGTCGGATTCGAAAATCTAGACTCACAGGAGAACGAGCATATGGTGCCCGAGGCAGCACTAGACCCTTGGAGACAAGTCGGCTGGAGGACGATGTGTTGAATCGCGACGCAATTTGTGTGTTCCATCGTCATCAAGAGGCTCTGAACGTTACAATTCACTGTCAGTTTTGCGTCGGATTCGAAAATCTAGACTCACAGATGAACGACCATAAGGTGCCCGAGGCAGCAATAGACCCTTGGAGACAAGTCGGCTGGAGGACGATGTATTGAGACGCGACGCAATTTGTGTGTCCCATCGTCATTAACAGGCTCTGAACGTTACAATTAACTGTCAGTTTTGCATCGCATTCAAAAAACTAGACTCACAGGACAACGACCATAAGGTGCCCGAGGCAGCAATAGACCCTTGGAGACAAGTCGGCTGGAGGACGATGTATTGATTCGCGACGCAATTTGTGTGTTCCATCGTCATTAAGAGGCTCTGAACGTTACAATTAATTGTCAGTTTTGCGCCGGATTCGAAAAACTAGACTCCTAGGAGAACGACCATAAGGTGCCCGAGGCAGCTATAGACCCTTGGAGACAAGTCGGCTGGAGGACGATGTATTGAATCGCGACGCAATTTGTGTGTTCCATCGTCATTAAGAGGCTCTGAACGTTACAATTAACTGTCAGTTTTGCGTCGGATTCGAAAATCTAGACTCACAGGAGAACGACCATAAGGTGCCCGAGGCAGCACTAGACCCTTGGAGACAAGTCGGCTGTAGGACGATGTATTGAATCGCGACGCAATTTGTGTGTTCCATCGTCATTAAGAGGCTCTGAACGTTACAATTAACTGTCAGTTTTGCATCGCATTCGAAAAACTAGACTCATAGGAGAACGACCAAGAGGTGCCAGGAGCAGCAATACTACCTCGGAGACATGTCGGCTGGAGGACGATGTATTGAATCGCGACGCAATTTGTGTGTTCCATCGTCATTAAGAGGCTCTGAACGTTACAATTAACCGTCAGTTTTGCGTCGGATTCGAAAATATAGACTCACAGGAGAACGAGCATATGGTGCCCGAGGCAGCACTAGACCCTTGGAGACAAGTCGGCTGTAGGACGATGTATTGAGTCGCGACGCAATTTGTGTGTCCCATCGTCATTAACAGGCTCTGAACGTTACAATGAATTGTCAGTTTTGCGTCGTATTCGAAAAACTAGACTCACAGGAGAACGACCATAAGGTGCCCGAGGCAGCACTAGACCCTTGGAGACAAGTCGGCTGTAGGACGATGTATTGAATCGCGACGCAATTTGTGTGTTCCATCGTCATTAAGAGGCTCTGAACGTTACAATTAACTGTCAGTTTTGCGTCGGATTCGAAAATCTAGACTCACAGGAGAACGAGCATAAGGTGCCCGAGGCAGCAATAGACCCTTTGAGACAAGTCGGCTGGAGGACGATGTATTGAATCGCGACGCAATTTGTGTGTTCCATCGTCATTAACAGGCTCTGAACGTTACAATTAATTGTCAGTTTTGCGTCGTATTCGAAAATCTAGACTCACAGGAGAACGAGCATATGGTGCCCGAGGCAGCACTAGACCCTTGGAGACAAGTCGGCTGTAGGACGATGTATTGAATCGCGACGCAATTTGTATGTTCCATCGTCATTAAGAGGCTCTGAACGTTACAATTAACTGTCAGTTTTGCGCCTGATTCGATATACTAGACTCATAGGAGAACGACCAAGAGGTGCCAGGAGCAGCAATACTACCTCGGAGACATGTCGGCTGGAGGACGATGTATTGAATCGCGACGCAATTTGTGTGTTCCATCGTCATCAAGAGGCTCTGAACGTTACAATTCACTGTCAGTTTTGCGTCGGATTCGAATATCTAGACTCACAGATGAACGACCATAAGGTGCCCGAGGCAGCAATAGACCCTTCGAGACAAGTCGGCTGGAGGACGATGTATTGAATCGCGACGCAATTTGTGTGTTCCATCGTCAGTATCAGGCTCTGAACGTTACAATTAACTGTCAGTTTTGCGTCGGATTCGAAAATCTAGACTCACAGGAGAACGAGCATATGGTGCCCGAGGCAGCACTAGACCCTTGGAGACAAGTCGGCTGTAGGACGATGTATTGAATCGCGACGCAATTTGTGTGTTCCATCGTCAGTATCAGGCTCTGAACGTTACAATTAACTGTCAGTTTTGCGTCGGATTCGAAAATCTAGACTGACAGGAGAACGACCATAAGGTGCCCGAGGCAGCACTAGACCCTTGGAGACAAGTCGGCTGGAGGACGATGTATTGAGACGCGACGCAATTTGTGTGTCCCATCGTCATTAACAGGCTCTGAACGTTACAATTAACTGTCAGTTTTGCATCGCATTCGAAAAACTCGACTCACAGGAGAACGACCATAAGGTGCCCGAGGCAGCAATAGACCCTTTGAGACAAGTCGGCTGGAGGACGATGTATTGAATCGCGACGCAATTTGTGTGTTCCATCGTCATTAACAGGCTCTGAACGTTACAATTAATTGTCAGTTTTGCGTCGTATTCGAAAATCTAGACTCACAGGAGAACGAGCATATGGTGCCCGAGGCAGCACTAGACCCTTGGAGACAAGTCGGCTGTAGGACGATGTATTGAATCGCGACGCAATTTGTATGTTCCATCGTCATTAAGAGGCTCTGAACGTTACAATTAACTGTCAGTTTTGCGCCTGATTCGATAAACTAGACTCATAGGAGAACGACCAAGAGGTGCCAGGAGCAGCAATACTACCTCGGAGACATGTCGGCTGGAGGACGATGTATTGAATCGCGACGCAATTTGTGTGTTCCATCGTCATCAAGAGGCTCTGAACGTTACAATTCACTGTCAGTTTTGCGTCGGATTCGAATATCTAGACTCACAGATGAACGACCATAAGGTGCCCGAGGCAGCAATAGACCCTTCGAGACAAGTCGGCTGGAGGACGATGTATTGAATCGCGACGCAATTTGTGTGTTCCATCGTCAGTATCAGGCTCTGAACGTTACAATTAACTGTCAGTTTTGCGTCGGATTCGAAAATCTAGACTCACAGGAGAACGAGCATATGGTGCCCGAGGCAGCACTAGACCCTTGGAGACAAGTCGGCTGTAGGACGATGTATTGAATCGCGACGCAATTTGTGTGTTCCATCGTCAGTATCAGGCTCTGAACGTTACAATTAACTGTCAGTTTTGCGTCGGATTCGAAAATCTAGACTCACAGGAGAACGAGCATATGGCGCCCGAGGCGGCACTAGACCCTTGGAGACAAGTCGGCTGTAGGACGATGTATTGAATCGCGACGCAATTTGTGTGTTCCATCGTCAGTATCAGGCTCTGAACGTTACAATTAACTGTCAGTTTTGCGTCGGATTCGAAAATCTAGACTCACAGGAGAACGACCATAAGGTGCCCGAGGCAGCAATAGACCCTTGGAGACAAGTCGGCTGGAGGACGATGTATTGAGTCGCGACGCAATTTGTGTGTTCCATCGTCAGTATCAGGCTCTGAACGTTACAATTAATTGTCAGTTTTGCATCGCATTCGAAAAACTAGACTCACAGGAGAACGACCATAAGGTGCCCGAGGCACCAATAGACCCTTCGAGACAAGTCGGCTGGAGGACGATGTATTGAATCGCGACGCAATTTGTGTGTTCCATCGTCATTAAGAGGCTCTGAACGTTACAATTAATTGTCAGTTTTGCGCCGGATTCGAAAAACTAGACTCATAGGAGAACGACCAAGAGGTGCCATAAGCAGCAATACTACCTCGGAGACATGTCGGCTGGAGGACGATGTATTGAATCGCGACGCAATTTGTGTGTTCCATCGTCAGTATCAGGCTCTGAACGTTACAATTAACCGTCAGTTTTGCGTCGTATTCTGAAAACTAGACTCACAGGAGAACGACGATAAGGTGCCCGAGGCAGCAATAGACCCTTGGAGACAAGTCGGCTGTAGGACGATGTATTGAGACGCGACGCAATTTGTGTGTTCCATCGTCATTAACAGGCTCTGAACCTTACAATTAACTGTCAGTTTTGCGTCGGATTCGAAAATCTAGACTCACAGGAGAAGGAGCATATGGTGCCCGAGGCAGCACTAGACCCTTGGAGACAAGTCGGCTGTAGGACGATGTATTGAATCGCGACGCAATTTGTGTGTTCCATCGTCATTAAGAGGCTCTGAACGTTACAATTAACTGTCAGTTTTGCATCGCATTCGAAAAACTAGACTCACAGGAGAACGACCATAAGGTGCCCGAGGCAGCAATAGACCCTTGGAGACAAGTCGGCTGGAGGACGATGTATTGATTCGCGACGCAATTTGTGTGTTCCATCGTCATTAAGAGGCTCTGAACGTTACAATTAACTGTCAGTTTTGCGTCGGATTCGAAAATCTAGACTCACAGGAGAACGACCATAAGGTGCCCGAGGCAGCACTAGACCCTTGGAGACAAGTCGGCTGGAGGACGATGTATTGAGTCGCGACGCAATTTGTGTGTCCCATCGTCATTAACAGGCTCTGAACGTTACAATTCACTGTCAGTTTTGCGTCGGCTTCGAAAATCTAGACTCACAGGAGAACGAGCATATGGTGCCCGAGGCAGCACTAGACCCTTGGAGACAAGTCGGCTGTAGGACGATGTATTGAATCGCGACGCAATTTGTGTGTTCCATCGTCATCAAGAGGCTCTGAACGTTACAATTAAACGTCAGTTTTGCGTTGTATTCTGAAAACTAGACTCACAGGACAACGACGATAAGGTGCCCGAGGCAGCTATAGACCCTTGGAGACAAGTCGGCTGGAGGACGATGTATTGAATCGCGACGCAATTTGTGTGTTCCATCGTCATTAAGAGGCTCTGAACCTTACAATTAACTGTCAGTTTTGCGTCGGATTCGAAAATCTAGACTCATCGATGAACGATCATAAGGTGCCCGAGGCAGCAATACACCCTTCGAGACAAGTCTGCTGGAGGTTGATGTATTGAATCGCGACGCAATTTGTGTGTTCCATCGTCATTAACAGGCTCTGAACGTTACAATTAACTGTCAGTTTTGCGTCGGATTCGAAAATCTAGACTCACAGGAGAACGAGCATAAAGTGCCCGAGGCAGCAATAGACCCTTGGAGACAAGTCGGCTGGAGGACGATGTATTGAATCGCGACGCAATTTGTGTGTTCCATCGTCATTAACAGGCTCTGAACGTTACAATTAATTGTCAGTTTTGCGTCGTATTCGAAAATCTAGACTCACAGGAGAACGAGCATATGGTGCCCGAGGCAGCACTAGACCCTTGGAGACAAGTCGGCTGTAGGACGATGTATTGAATCGCAACGCAATTTGTGTGTTCCATCGTCATTAAGAGGCTCTGAACGTTACAATTAATTGTCAGTTTTGCGCCGGATTCGAAAAACTAGACTCATAGGAGAACGACCAAGAGGTGCAGGGGCAGCAATACTACCTCGGAGACAAGTCGGCTGGAGGACGATGTATTGAATCGCGACGCAATTTGTGTGTTCCATCGTCATTAAGAGGCTCTGAACCTTACAATTAACTGTCAGTTTTGCATCGCATTCGAAAAACTAGACTCACAGGAGAACGACCATAAGGTGCCCGAGGCAGCACTAGACCCTTGGAGGCAAGTCGGCTGTAGGACGATGTATTGAATCGCGACGCAATTTGTGTGTTCCATCGTCATTAAGAGGCTCTGAACGTTACAATTAACTGTCAGTTTTGCATCGCATTCAAAAAAATAGACTCATAGGAGAACGACCAAGAGGTGCCAGGAGCAGTAATACTACCTCGGAGACATGTCGGCTGGAGGACGATGTATTGAATCGCGACGCAATTTGTGTGTTCCATCGTCAGTATCAGGCTCTGAACGTTACAATTAACTGTCAGTTTTGCGTCGGATTCGAAAATCTAGACTCACAGGAGAACGAGCATATGGTGCCCGAGGCAGCACTAGACCCTTGGAGACAAGTCGGCTGTAGGACGATGTATTGAATCGCGACGCAATTTGTGTGTTCCATCGTCAGTATCAGGCTCTGAACGTTACAATTAACTGTCAGTTTTGCGTCGGATTCGAAAATCTAGACTCACAGGAGAACGACCATAAGGTGCCCGAGGCAGCATTAGACCCTTGGAGACAAGTCGGCTGGAGGACGATGTATTGAGTCGCGACGCAATTTGTGTGTTCCATCGTCAGTATCAGGCTCTGAACGTTACAATTAATTGTCAGTTTTGCATCGCATTCGAAAAACTAGACTCACAGGAGAACGACCATAAGGTGCACGAGGCACCAATAGACCCTTCGAGACAAGTCGGCTGGAGGACGATGTATTGAATCGCGACGCAATTTGTGTGTTCCATCGTCATTAAGAGGCTCTGAACGTTACAATTAATTGTCAGTTTAGCGCCGGATTCGAAAAACTAGTCTCATAGGAGAACGACCAAGAGGTGCCATAAGCAGCAATACTACCTCGGAGACATGTCGGCTGGAGGACGATTGATTGAATCGCGACGCAATTTGTGTGTTCCATCGTCAGTATCAGGCTCTGAACGTTACAATTAACCGTCAGTTTTGCGTCGTATTCTGAAAACTAGACTCACAGGAGAACGACGATAAGGTGCCCGAGGCAGCACTAGACCCTTGGAGACAAGTCGGCTGTAGGACGATGTATTGAGACGCGACGCAATTTGTGTGTCCCATCGTCATTAACAGGCTCTGAACCTTACAATTAACTGTCAGTTTTGCGTCGGATTCGAAAATCTAGACTCACAGGAGAACGTGCATATGGTGCCCGAGGCAGCACTAGACCCTTGGAGACAAGTCGGCTGTAGGACGATGTATTGAATCGCGACGGAATTTGTGTGTTCCATCGTCATTAAGAGGCTCTGAACGTTACAATTAACTGTCAGTTTTGCATCGCATTCGAATAACTAGACTCACAGGAGAACGACCATAAGGTGCCCGAGGCAGCACTAGACCCTTGGAGACAAGTCGGCTGTAGGACGATGTATTGAATCGCGACGCAATTTGTGTGTTCCATCGTCATTAAGAGGCTCTGAACGTTACAATTAACTGTCAGTTTTGCATCGCATTCGAAAAACTAGACTCATAGGAGAACGACCAAGAGTTGCCAGGAGCAGCAATACTACCTCGGAGACATGTCGGCTGGAGGACGATGTATTGAATCGCGACGCAATTTGTGTGTTCCATCGTCAGTATCAGGCTCTGAACGTTACAATTAACTGTCAGTTTTGCGTCGGATTCGAAAATCTAGACTCACAGGAGAACGAGCATATGGTGCCCGAGGCAGCACTAGACCCTTGGAGACAAGTCGGCTGTAGGACGATGTATTGAATCGCGACGCAATTTGTGTGTCCCATCGTCATTAACAGGCTCTGAACGTTACAATTCACTGTCAGTTTTGCGTCGGATTCGAAAATCTAGACTCACAGGAGAACGAGCATATGGTGCCCGAGGCAGCACTAGACCCTTGGAGACAAGTCGGCTGTAGGACGATGTATTGAATCGCGACGCAATTTGTGTGTTCCATCGTCATCAAGAGGCTCTGAACGTTACAATTAACCGTCAGTTTTGCGCCGTATTCTGAAAACTAGACTCACAGGAGAACGACGATTAGGTGCCCGAGGCAGCTATAGACCCTTGGAGACAAGTCGGCTGGAGGACGATGTATTGAATCGCGACGCAATTTGTGTGTTCCATCGTCATTAAGAGGCTCTGAACCTTACAATTAACTGTCAGTTTTGCGTCGGATTCGAAAATCTAGACTCACCGATGAACGACCATAAGGTGCCCGAGGCTGCAATAGACCCTTCGAGACAAGTCGGCTGGAGGACGATGTATTGAATCGCGACGCAATTTGTGTGTTCCATCGTCATTAACAGGCTCTGAACGTTACAATTAATTGTCAGTTTTGCGTCGGATTCGAAAATCTAGACTCACAGGAGAACGACGATAAGGTGCCCGAGGCAGCAATAGACCCTTGGAGACAAGTCGGCTGGAGGACGATGTATTGAATCGCGACGCAATTTGTGTGTTCCATCGTCATTAAGAGGCTCTGAACGTTACAATTAATTGTCAGTTTTGCGCCGGATTCGAAAAACTAGACTCATAGGAGAACGACCAAGAGGTGCCAAGAGCAGCAATACTACCTCGGAGACATGTCGGCTGGAGGACGATGTATTGAATCGCGACGCAATTTGTGTGTTCCAGCGTCATTAACAGGCTCTGAAAGTTACAATTCACTCTCAGTTTTGCGTCGGATTCGAAAATCTAGACTCACAGGAGAACGACCATAAGGTGCCCGAGGCAGCAATAGACCCTTGGAGACAAGTCGGCTGGAGGACGATGTATTGAGACGCGACACCATTTGTGTGTCCCATCGTCATTAACAGGCTGAGAACTTTACAATTAACTGTCAGTTTTGCGTCGGATTCGAAAATCTAGACTCACAGGAGAACGAGCATATGGTGCCCGAGGCAGCACTGGACCCTTGGAGACAAGTCGGCTGTAGGACGATGTATTGAATCGCGACGCAATTTGTGTGTTCCATCGTCATTAAGAGGCTCTGAACGTTACAATTAACTGTCAGTTTTGCATCGCATTCGAAAAACTAGACTCATAGGAGAACGACCAAGAGGTGCCAGGAGCAGCAATACTACCTCGGAGACATGTCGGCTGGAGGACGATGTATTGAATCGCGACGCAATTTGTGTGTTCCATCGTCAGTATCAGAATCTGAACGTTACAATTAACTGTCAGTTTTGCGTCGGATTCGAAAATCTAGACTCACAGGAGAACGAGCATATGGTGCCCTAGGCAGCACTAGACCCTTGGAGACAAGTCGGCTGTAGGACGATGTATTGAATCGCGACGCAATTTGTGTGTTCCATCGTCATCAAGAGGCTCTGAACGTTACAATTAACCGTCAGTTTTGCGTCGTATTCTGAAAACTAGACTCACAGGAGAACGAAGATAAGGTGCCCGAGGCAGCTATAGACCCTTGGAGACAAGTCGGCTGGAGGACGATGTATTGAATCGCGACGCAATTTGTGTGTTCCATCGTCATTAAGAGGCTCTGAAGCTTACAATTACTGTCAGTTTTGCGTCGGATTCGAAAATCTAGACTCACAGATGAACGACCATAAGGTGCCCGAGGCAGCAATAGACCCTTCGAGACAAGTCGGCTGGAGGACGATGTATTGAATCGCGACGCGATTTGTGTGTTCCATCGTCATTAACAGGCTCTGAACGTTACAATTAACTGTCAGTTTTGCGTCGGATTCGAAAATCTAGACTCACAGGAGAACGAGCATCAGGTGCCCGAGGCAGCAATAGACCCTTGGAGACAAGTCGGCTGTAGGACGATGTATTGAATCGCGACGCAATTTGTGTGTTCCATCGTCATTAACAGGCTCTGAACGTTACAATTAATTGTCAGTTTTGCGTCGTATTCGAAAATCTAGACTCACAGGAGAACGAGCATATGGTGCCCGAGGCAGCACTAGACCCTTGGAGACAAGTCGGCTGTAGGACGATGTATTGAATCGCGACGCAATTTGTGTGTTCCATCGTCATTAAGAGGCTCTGAACGTTACAATTAACTGTCAGTTTTGCGCCGGATTCGAAAAACTAGACTCATAGGAGAACGACCAAGAGGTGCCAGGAGCAGCAATACTACCTCGGAGACATGTCGGCTGGAGGACGATGTATTGAATCGCGACGCAATTTGTGTGTTCCATCGTCAGTATCATGCTCTGAACGTTACAATTAACTGTCAGTTTTGCGTCGGATTCGAAAATCTAGACTCACAGGAGGACGAACATATGGTGCCCGAGGCAGCACTAGACCCTTGGAGACAAGTCGGCTGTAGGACGATGTATTGAATCGCGACGCAATTTGTGTGTTCCATCGTCATCAAGAGGCTCTGAACGTTACAATTCACTGTCAGTTTTGCGTCGGTTTCGAAAATCTAGACTCACAGATGAACGACCATAAGGTGCCGAGGCAGCAATAGACCCTTCGAGACAAGTCGGCTGGAGGACGATGTATTGAATCGCGACGCAATTGGTGTGTTCCATCGTCATTAAGAGGCTCTGAACGTTACAATTCACTGTCGGTTTTGCGTCGGATTCGAAAATCTTGACTCACAGGAGAACGAGCATATGGTGCCCGAGGCAGCACTAGACCCTTCGAGACAAGTCGGCTGTAGGACGATGTATTGAATCGCGACGCAATTTGTGTGTTCCAGCGTCATAAAGAGGCTCTGAACGTTACAATTAACTGTCAGTTTTGCGTCGGATTCGAAAATCTAGACTCACAGGAGAACGACCATAAGGTGCCCGAGGCAGCACTAGACCCTTGGAGACAAGTCGGCTGGAGGACGATGTATTGAGACGCGACGCAATTTGTGTGTCCCATCGTCATTAACAGGCTCTGAACGTTACAATTAACTGTCAGTATTGCATCGCATTCGAAAAACTAGACTCACAGGAGAACGACCATAAGGTGCCCGAGGCAGCAATTGACCCTTGGAGACAAGTCGGCTGGAGGACGATGTATTGATTCGCGACGCAATTTGTGTGTTCCATCGTCATTAAGAGGCTCTGAACGTTACAATTAATTGTCAGTTTTGCGCCGGATTCGAAAAACTAGACTCATAGGAGAACGACCATAAGGTGCCCGAGGCAGCACTAGACCCTTGGAGACAAGTCGGCTGTAGGACGATGTATTGAATCGCGACGCAATTTGTGTGTTCCATCGTCATTAAGAGGCTCTGAACGTTACAATTAATTGTCAGTTTTGCGCCGGATTCGAAAAACTAGACTCATAGGAGAACGACCAAGAGGTGCCAGGAGCAGCAATACTACCTCGGAGACAAGTCGGCTGGAGGACGATGTATTGAATCGCGACGCAATTTGTGTGTTCCATCGTCATTAAGAGGCTCTGAACCTTACAATTAACTGTCAGTTTTGCATCGCATTCGAAAAACTAGACTCACAGGAGAACGACCATAAGGTGCCCGAGGCAGCACTGGACCCTTGGAGACAAGTCGGCTGTAGGACGATGTATTGAATCGCGACGCAATTTGTGTGTTCCATCGTCATTAAGAGGCTCTGAACGTTACAATTAACTGTCAGTTTTGCATCGCATTCGAAAAACTAGACTCATAGGAGAACGACCAAGAGGTGCCAGGAGCAGCAATACTACCTCGGAGACATGTCGGCTGGAGGACGATGTATTGAATCGCGACGCAATTTGTGTGTTCCATCGTCAGTATCAGGCTCTGAACGATACAATTAACTGTCAGTTTTGCGTCGGATTCGAAAATCTAGACTCACAGGAGAACGAGCATATGGTGCCCGAGGCAGCAATAGACCCTTGGAGACAAGTCGGCTGGAGGACGATGTATTGAATCGCGACGCAATTTGTGTGTTCCATCGTCATTAAGAGGCTCTGAACGTTACAATTAATTGTCAGTTTTGCGCCGGATTCGAAAAACTAGACTCATAGGAGAACGACCAAGAGGTGCCAAGAGCAGCAATACTACCTCGGAGACATGTCGGCTGTAGGACGATGTATTGAATCGCGACGCAATTTGTGTGTTCCATCGTCATCAAGAGGCTCTGAACGTTACAATTAACCGTCAGTTTTGCGTCGTATTCTGAAAACTAGACTCACAGGAGAACGACGATAAGGTGCCCGAGGCAGCACTAGACCCTTGGAGACAAGTCGGCTGGAGGACGATGTATTGAGTCGCGACGCAATTTGTGTGTCCCATCGTCATTAACAGGCTCTGAACCATACAATTAACTGTCAGTTTTGCATCGCATTCGAAAAACTAGACTCACAGGAGAACGACCATAAGGTGCCCGAGGCAGCAATAGACCCTTGGAGACAAGTCGGCTGGAGGACGATGTATTGAGACGCGACGCCATTTGTGTGTCCCATCGTCATTAACAGGCTCTGAACTTTACAATTAACTGTCAGTTTTGCGTCGGATTCGAAAATCTAGACTCACAGGAGAACGAGCATATGGTGCCCGAGGCAGCACTAGACCCTTGGAGACAAGTCGGCTGTAGGACGATGTATTGAATCGCGACGCAATTTGTGTGTTCCATCGTCATTAAGAGGCTCTGAACGTTACAATTAACTGTCAGTTTTGCATCGCATTCGAAAAACTAGACTCATAGGAGAACGACCAAGAGGTGCCAGGAGCAGCAATACTACCTCGGAGACATGTCGGCTGGAGGACGATGTATTGAATCGCGACGCAATTTGTGTGTTCCATCGTCAGTATCAGGCTCTGAACGTTACAATTAACTGTCAGTTTTGCGTCGGATTCGAAAATCTAGACTCACAGGAGAACGAGCATATGGTGCCCGAGGCAGCACTAGACCCTTGGAGACAAGTCGGCTGTAGGACGATGTATTGAATCGCGACGCAATTTGTGTGTTCCATCGTCATCAAGAGGCTCTGAACGTTACAATTAACCGTCAGTTTTGCGTCGTATTCTGAAAACTAGACTCACAGGAGAACGACGATAAGGTGCCCGAGGCAGCTATAGACCCTTGGAGACAAGTCGGCTGGAGGACGATGTATTGAATCGCGACGCAATTTGTGTGTTCCATCGTCATTAAGAGGCTCTGAACCTTACAATTACTGTCAGTTTTGCGTCGGATTCGAAAATCTAGACTCACCGATGAACGACCATAAGGTGCCCGAGGCAGCAATACACCCTTCGAGACAAGTCGGCTGGAGGACGATGTATTGAATCGCGACGCGATTTGTGTGTTCCATCGTCATTAACAGGCTCTGAACGTTACAATTAATTGTCAGTTTTGCGTCGTATTCGAAAATCTAGACTCACAGGAGAACGAGCATATGGTGCCCGAGGCAGCACTAGACCCTTGGAGACAAGTCGGCTGTAGGACGATGTATTGAATCGCGACGCAATTTGTGTGTTCCATCGTCATTAAGAGGCTCTGAACGTTACAATTAACTGTCAGTTTTGCGCCGGATTCGAATAACTAGACTCATAGGAGAACGACCAAGAGGTGCCAGGAGCAGCAATACTACCTCGGAGACATGTCGGCTGGAGGACGATGTATTGAATCGCGACGCAATTTGTGTGTTCCATCGTCAGTATCAGGCTCTGAACGTTACAATTAACTGTCAGTTTTGCGTCGGATTCGAAAATCTAGACTCACAGGAGGACGAGCATATGGTGCCCGAGGCAGCACTAGACCCTTGGAGACAAGTCGGCTGTAGGACGATGTATTGAATCGCGACGCAATTTGTGTGTTCCATCGTCATCAAGAGGCTCTGAACGTTACAATTCACTGTCAGTTTTGCGTCGGATTCGAAAATCTAGACTCACAGATGAACGACCATAAGGTGCCGAGGCAGCAATAGACCCTTCGAGACAAGTCGGCTGGAGGACGATGTATTGAATCGCGACGCAATTGGTGTGTTCCATCGTCATTAAGAGGCTCTGAACGTTACAATTCACTGTCAGTTTTGCGTCGGATTCGAAAATCTAGACTCACAGGAGAACGAGCATATGGTGCCCGAGGCAGCACTAGACCCTTCGAGACAAGTCGGCTGTAGGACGATGTATTGAATCGCGACGCAATTTGTGTGTTCCATCGTCATAAAGAGGCTCTGAACGTTACAATTAACTGTCAGTTTTGCGTCGGATTCGAAAATCTAGACTCACAGGAGAACGACCATAAGGTGCCCGAGGCAGCACTAGACCCTTGGAGACAAGTCGGCTGGAGGACGATGTATTGAGACGCGACGCAATTTGTGTGTCCCATCGTCATTAACAGGCTCTGAACGTTACAATTAACTGTCAGTATTGCATCGCATTCGAAAAACTAGACTCACAGGAGAACGACCATAAGGTGCCCGAGGCAGCAATTGACCCTTGGAGACAAGTCGGCTGGAGGACGATGTATTGATTCGCGACGCAATTTGTGTGTTCCATCGTCATTAAGAGGCTCTGAACGTTACAATTAATTGTCAGTTTTGCGCCGGATTCGAAAAACTAGACTCATAGGAGAACGACCATAAGGTGCCCGAGGCAGCACTAGACCCTTGGAGACAAGTCGGCTGTAGGACGATGTATTGAATCGCGACGCAATTTGTGTGTTCCATCGTCATTAAGAGGCTCTGAACGTTACAATTAATTGTCAGTTTTGCGCCGGATTCGAAAAACTAGACTCATAGGAGAACGACCAAGAGGTGCCAGGAGCAGCAATACTACCTCGGAGACAAGTCGGCTGGAGGACGATGTATTGAATCGCGACGCAATTTGTGTGTTCCATCGTCATTAAGAGGCTCTGAACCTTACAATTAACTGTCAGTTTTGCATCGCATTCGAAAAACTAGACTCACAGGAGAACGACCATAAGGTGCCCGAGGCAGCACTGGACCCTTGGAGACAAGTCGGCTGTAGGACGATTTATTGAATCGCGACGCAATTTGTGTGTTCCATCGTCATTAAGAGGCTCTGAACGTTACAATTAACTGTCAGTTTTGCATCGCATTCGAAAAACTAGACTCATAGGAGAACGACCAAGAGGTGCCAGGAGCAGCAATACTACCTCGGAGACATGTCGGCTGGAGGACGATGTATTGAATCGCGACGCAATTTGTGTGTTCCATCGTCAGTATCAGGCTCTGAACGATACAATTAACTGTCAGTTTTGCGTCGGATTCGAAAATCTAGACTCACAGGAGAACGAGCATATGGTGCCCGAGGCAGCACTAGACCCTTGGAGACAAGTCGGCTGGAGGACGATGTATTGAGTCGCGACGCAATTTGTGTGTTCCATCGTCAGTATCAGGCTCTGAACGTTACAATTAATTGTCAGTTTTGCATCGCATTCGAAAAACTAGACTCACAGGAGAACGACCATAAGGTGCCTGAGGCACCAATAGACCCTTCGAGACAAGTCGGCTGGAGGACGATGTATTGAATCGCGACGCAATTTGTGTGTTACATCGTCATTAAGAGGCTCTGAACGTTACAATTAATTGTCAGTTTTGCGCCGGATTCGAAAAACTAGACTCATAGGGGAACGACCAAGAGGTGCCATAAGCAGCAATACTACCTCGGAGACATGTCGGCTGGAGGACGATGTATTGAATCGCGACGCAATTTGTGTGTTCCATCGTCAGTATCAGGCTCTGAACGATACAATTAACTGTCAGTTTTGCGTCGGATTCGAAAATCTAGACTCACAGGAGAACGAGCATATCCTGCCCGAGGCAGCACTAGACCCTTGGAGACAAGTCGGCTGTAGGACGATGTATTGAATCGCGACGCAATTTGTGTGTTCCATCGTCATTAAGAGGCTCTGAACGTTACAATTAACTGTCAGTTTTGCATCGCATTCGAAACACTAGACTCACAGGAGAACGACCATAAGGTGCCCGAGGCAGCAATAGACCCTTGGAGACAAGTCGGCTGGAGGACGATGTATTGATTCGTGACGCAATTTGTGTGTTCCATCGTCATTAAGAGGCTCTGAACGTTACAATTAACTGTCAGTTTTGCGTCGGATTCGAAAATCTAGACTCACAGGAGAACGACCATAAGGTGCCCGAGGCAGCACTAGACCCTTGGAGACAAGTCGGCTGGAGGACGATGTATTGAGTCGCGACGCAATTTGTGTGTCCCATCGTCATTAACAGGCTCTGAACGTTACAATTCACTGTCAGTTTTGCGTCGGATTCGAAAATCTAGACTCACAGGAGAACGAGCATATGGTGCCCGAGGCAGCACTAGACCCTTGGAGACAAGTCGGCTGTAGGACGATGTATTGAATCGCGACGCAATTTGTGTGTTCCATCGTCATCAAGAGGCTTTGAACGTTACAATTAACCGTCAGTTTTGCGTCATATTCTGAAAACTAGACTCACAGGAGAACGACGATAAGGTGCCCGAGGCAGCTATAGACCCTTGGAGACAAGTCGGCTGGAGGACGATGTATTGAATCGCGACGCAATTTGTGTGTTCCATCGTCATTAAGAGGCTCTGAACCTTACAATTAACTGTCAGTTTTGCGTCGGATTCGAAAATCTAGACTCACCGATGAACGACCATAAGGTGCCCGAGGCAGCAATAGACCCTTCGAGACAAGTCGGCTGGAGGACGATGTATTGAATCGCGACGCAATTTGTGTGTTCCATCGTCATTAACAGACTCTGAACGTTACAATTAATTGTCAGTTTTGCGTCGGGTTCGAAAATCTAGACTCACAGGAGAACGACGATAAGGTGCCCGAGGCAGCAATAGACCCTTGGAGACAAGTCGGCTGTAGGACGATGTATTGAATCGCGACGCAATTTGTGTGTTCAATCGTCATTAAGAGGCTCTGAACGTTACAATTAATTGTCAGTTTTGCGCCGGATTCGAAAAACTAGACTCATAGGAGAACGACCAAGAGGTGCCAAGAGCAGTTATACTACCTCGGAGACATGTCGGCTGGAGGACGATGTATTGAATCGCGACGCAATTTGTGTGTTCCATCGTCATTAACAGGCTCTGAACGTTACAATTCACTCTCAGTTTTGCATCGGATTCGAAAATCTAGACTCACAGGAGAACGACCATAAGGTGCCCGAGGCAGCACTAGACCCTTGGAGACAAGTCGGCTGGAGGACGATGTATTGAGTCGCGACGCAATTTGTGTGTCCCATCGTCATTAACAGGCTCTGAACGTTACAATTAACTGTCAGTTTTGCGCCGGATTCGAAAATCTAGACTCACAGGAGAACGAGCATATGGTGCCCGAGGCAGCACTAGACCCTTGGAGACAAGTCGGCTGTAGGACGATGTATTGTTGAATCGCGACGCAATTTGTGTGTTCCATCGTCATTAAGAGGCTCTGAACGTTACAATTAACTGTCAGTTTTGCGTCGGATTCGAAAGTCTAGACTCACAGGAGAACGACCATAAGGTGCCCGAGGCAGCACTAGACCCTTGGAGACAAGTCGGCTGGAGGACGATGTATTGAGTCGCGACGCAATTTGTGTGTCCCGTCGTCATTAACAGGCTCTGAACGTTACAATTAACTGTCAGTTTTGCATCGCATTCGAAAAACTAGACTCACAGGAGAACGACCATAAGGTGCCCGAGGCAGCAATAGACCCTTGGAGACAAGTCGGCTGGAGGACGATGTATTGAATCGCGACGCAATTTGTGTGTTCCATCGTCAGTATCAGGCTCTGAACGTTACAATTAACTGTCAGTTTTGCGTCGGATTCGAAAAACTAGACTCATAGGAGAACGACCATAAGGTGCCCGAGGCAGCAATAGACCCTTGGAGACAAGTCGGCTGGAGGACGATGTATTGAATCGCGACGCAATTTGTGTGTCCCATCGTCATTTACAGGCTCTGAACGTTACAATTCACTCTCAGTTTTGCGTCGGATTCGAAAATCTAGACTCACAGGAGAACGACCATAAGGTGCCCGAGGCAGCACTAGACCCGTGGAGACAAGACGGCTGTAGGACGATGTATTGAGTCGCGACGCAATTTGTGTGTCCCATCGTCATTAACAGGCTCTGAACGTTACAATTAACTGTCAGTTTTGCGTCGGATTCGAAAATCTAGACTCACAGATGAACGACCATAAGGTGCCCGAGGCAGCACTAGACCCTTGGAGACAAGTCGGCTGGAGGACGATGTATTGAGTCGCGACGCAATTTGTGTGTCCCATCGTCATTAACAGTCTCTGAACGTTACAATTCACTCTCAGTTTTGCGTCGGATTCGAAAATCTAGACTCACAGGAGAACGAGCATATGGTGCCCGAGGCAGCACTCGACCCTTGGAGACAAGTCGGCTGTAGGACGATGTATTGAGTCGCGACGCAATTTGTGTGTCCCATCGTCATTAACAGGCTCTGAACGTTACAATTAACTGTCAGTTTTGCGTCGGATTCGAAAATCTAGACTCACAGGAGAACGAGCATATGGTGCCCGAGGCAGCACTAGACCCTTGGAGACAAGTAGGCTGGAGGACGATGTATTGAGACGCGACGCAATTTGTGTGTCCCATCGTCATTAACAGGCTCTGAACGTTACAATTAACTGTCAGTTTTGCGTCGGATTCGAAAATCTAGACTCACAGATGAACGACCATAAGGTGCCCGAGGCAGCACTACACCCTTGGAGACAAGTCAGCGGGAGGAAGATGTATTGAATCGCGACGCAATTTGTGTGTTCCATCGTCATTAACAGGCTCTGAACATTACAATTAACTGTCAGTTTTGCGTCGGATTCGAAAAACTAGACTCACAGGAGAACGACCATAAGGTGCCCGAGGCAGCAATAGACCCTTCGAGACAAGTCGGCTGGAGGACGATGTATTGAATCGCGACGCAATTTGTGTGTTCCATCGTCATTAACAGGCTCTGAACGTTACAATTAATTGTCAGTTTTGCGTCGTATTCGAAAAACTAGACTCACAGGAGAACGACCATAAGGTGCCCAAGGCACCAATAGACCCTTCGAGACAAGTCGGCTGTGGGACGATGTATTGAATCGCGACGCAATTTGTGTGTTCCATCGTCATCAAGAGGCTCTGAACGTTACAATTCACTGTCAGTTTTGCGCCGGATTCGAAAAACTAGACTCATAGGAGAACGACCAATAGGTGCCCGGAGCAGCAATACTACCTCGGAGACAAGTCGGCTGGAGGACGATGTATTGAATCGCGACGCAATTTGTGTGTTCCATCGTCATTAAGAGGCTCTGAACCTTACAATTAACTGTCAGTTTTGCATCGCATTCGAAAAACTAGACTCACAGGAGAAAGACCATAAGGTGCCCGAGGCAGCAATAGACCCTTGGAGACAAGTCGGCTGGAGGACGATGTATTGAATCGCGACGCAATTTGTGTGTTCCATCGTCATTAAGAGGCTCTGAACCTTACAATTAACTGTCAGTTTTGCGTCGGATTCGAAAATCTAGACTCACAGATGAACGACCATAAGGTGCCCGAGGCAGCACTAGACCCTTGGAGACAAGTCGGCTGTAGGACGATGTATTGAGTCGCGACGCAATTTGTGTGTCCCATCGTCCTTAACAGGCTCTGAACGTTACAATTAACTGTCAGTTTTGCGTCGGATTCGAAAATCTAGACTCACAGGAGAACGAGCATATGGTGCCCGAGGCAGCACTAGACCCTTAGAGACAAGTCGGCTGTAGGACGATGTATTGAATCGCGACGCAATTTGTGTGTTCCATCGTCATCAAGAGGCTCTGAACGTTACAATTCACTCTCAGTTTTGCGTCGGATTCGAAAATCTAGACTCACAGGAGAACGACGATAAGGTGCCCGAGGCAACAATAGACCCTTGGAGACAAGTCGGCTGGAGGACGATGTATTGAATCGCGACGCAATTTGTGTGTTCCATCGTCATTAAGAGGCTCTGAACGTTACAATTAATTGTCAGTTTTGCGCCGGATTCGAAAAACTAGACTCATAGGAGAACGACCAAGAGGTGCCAGGAGCAGCAATACTACCTCGGAGACATGTCGGCTGGAGGACGATGTATTGAATCGCGACGCAATTTGTGTGTCCCATCGTCATTAACAGGCTCTGAACGTTACAATTCACTGTCAGTTTTGCGTCGGATTCGAAAATCTAGACTCACAGGAGAACGAGCATATGGTGCCCGAGGCAGCACTAGACCCTTGGAGACAAGTCGGCTGTAGGACGATGTATTGAATCGCGACGCAATTTGTGTGTTCCATCGTCAGTATCAGGATCTGAACGTTACAATTCACCGTCAGTTTTGCGTCGTATTCTGAAAACTAGACTCACAGGAGAACGACGATAAGGTGCCCGAGGCAGCTATAGACCCTTGGAGACAAGTCGGCTGGAGGACGATGTATTGAATCGCGACGCAATTTCTGTGTTCCATCGTCATCAAGAGGCTCTGAACGTTACAATTCACTGTCAGTTTTGCGTCGGATTCGAAAATCTAGACTCACAGGAGAACGACCATAAGGTGCCCGAGGCAGCACTAGACCCTTGGAGACAAGTCGGCTGGAGGACGATGTATTGAATCGCGACGCAATTTGTGTGTCCCATCGTCATTAAGAGGCTCTGAACCTTTCAATTAACTGTCAGTTTTGCGTCGGATTCGAAAATCTAGACTCACAGGAGAACGACGATAAGGTGCCCGAGGCAGCAATAGACCCTTGGAGACAAGTCGGCTGGAGGACGATGTATTGAATCGCGACGCAATTTGTGTGTTCCATCGTCATTAAGAGGCTCTGAACGTTACAATTAATTGTCAGTTTTGCGCCGGATTCGAAAAACTAGACTCATAGGAGAACGACCAAGAGGTGCCAGGAGCAGCAATACTACCTCGGAGACATGTCGGCTGTAGGACGATGTATTGAATCGCGACGCAATTTGTTTGTTCCATCGTCATTAAGAGGCTCTGAACGTTACAATTAACTGTCAGTTTTGCGTCGGATTCGAAAATCTAGACTCACAGGAGAACGAGCATAAGGTGCCCGAGGCAGCAATAGACCCTTGGAGACAAGTCGGCTGGAGGACGATGTATTGATTCGCGACGCAATTTGTGTGTTCCATCGTCATTAAGAGGCTCTGAACGTTACAATTAATCGTCAGTTTTGCGCCGGATTCGAAAATCTAGACTCACAGGAGAACGAGCATATGGTGCCCGAGGCAGCAATAGACCCTTGGAGACAAGTCGGCTGGAGGACGATGTATTGATTCGCGACGCAATTTGTGTGTTCCATCGTCATTAAGAGGCTCTGAACGTTACAATTAACTGTCAGTTTTGCGTCGGATTCGAAAATCTAGACTCACAGGAGAACGACCATAAGGTGCCCGAGGCAGCAATAGACCCTTGGAGACAAGTCGGCTGGAGGACGATGTGTTGAGACGCGACGCAATTTGTGTGTCCCATCGTCATTAACAGGCTCTGAACGTTACAATTAACTGTCAGTTTTGCATCGCATTCGAAAAACTAGACTCACAGGAGAACGACCATAAGGTGCCCGAGGCAGCAATAGACCCTTGGAGACAAGTCGGCTGGAGGACGATGTATTGATTCGCGACGCAATTTGTGTGTTCCATCGTCATTAAGAGGCTCTGAACCTTACAATTAACTGTCAGATTTGCGTCGGATTCGAAAATCTAGACTCACCGATGAACGACCATAAGGTGCCCGAGGCAGCAATAGACCCTTCGAGACAAGTCGGCTGGAGGACGATGTATTGAATCGCGACGCAATTTGTGTGTTCCATCGTCAGTATCAGGCTCTGAACGTTACAATTAACCGTCAGTTTTGCGTCGTATTCTGAAAACTAGACTCACAAGAGAACGACCATAAGGTGCCCGACGCAGCACTAGACCCTTGGAGACAAGTCGGCTGGAGGACGATGTATTGAATCGCAACGCAATTTGTGTGTTCCATCGTCATTAACAGGCTCTGAACCTTACAATTAACTGTCAGTTTTGCGTCGGATTCGAAAATCTAGACTCACAGGAGAACGACGATAAGGTGCCCGAGGCAGCAATAGACCCTTGGAGGCAAGTCGGCTGGAGGACGATGTATTGAATCGCGACGCAATTTGTGTGTTCCATCGTCATTAAGAGGCTCTGAACCTTACAATTAACTGTCAGTTTTGCGTCGGATTCGAAAAACCAGACTCACAGGAGAACGACCATAAGGTGCCCGAGGCAGCACTAGACCCTTGGAGACAAGTCGGCTGTAGGACGATGTATTGAGTCGCGACGCAATTTGTGTGTCCCATCGTCATTAACAGGCTCTGAACGTTACAATTAACTGTCAGTTTTGCGTCGGATTCGAAAATCTAGACTCACAGGAGAACGAGCATATGGTGCCCGAGGCAGCACTAGACCCTTGGAGACAAGTCGGCTGTAGGACGATGTATTGAATCGCGACGCAATTTGTGTGTTCCATCGTCATTAAGAGGCTCTGAACGTTACAATTAATTGTCAGTTTTGCGCCGGATTCGAAAAACTAGACTCATAGGAGAACGACCAAGAGGTGCCAGGAGCAGCAATACTACCTCGGAGACAAGTCGGCTGGAGGACGATGTATTGAATCGCGACGCAATTTGTGTGTTCCATCGTCATTAAGAGGCTCTGAACCTTACAATTAACTGTCAGTTTTGCGTCGGATTCGAAAAACTAGACTCACAGGAGAACGACCATAAGGTGCCCGAGGCAGCAATAGACCCTTGGAGACAAGTCGGCTGGAGGACGATGTATTGATTCGCGACGCAATTTGTGTGTTCCATCGTCATTAAGAGGCTCTGAACGTTACAATTAATTGTCAGTTTTGCGCCGGATTCGAAAAACTAGACTCATAGGAGAACGACCAAGAGGTGCCAGGAGCAGCAATACTACCTCGGAGACAAGTCGGCTGGAGGACGATGTATTGAATCGCGACGCAATTTGTGTGTTCCATCGTCATTAAGAGGCTCTGAACCTTACAATTACGTGTCAGTTTTGCGTCGGATTCGAAAAACTAGACTCATAGGAGAACGACCATAAGGTGCCCGAGGCAGCAATAGACCCTTGGAGACAAGTCGGCTGGAGGACGATGTATTGAGACGCGACGCAATTTGTGTGTCCCATCGTCATTAACAGGCTCTGAACGTTACAATTCACTCTCAGTTTTGCGTCGGATTCGAAAATCTAGACTCACAGGAGAACGACCATAAGGTGCCCGAGGCAGCGCTAGACCCGTGGAGACAAGTCGGCTGTAGGACGATGTATTGAGTCGCGACGCAATTTGTGTGTCCCATCGTCATTAACAGGCTCTGAACGTTACAATTAACTGTCAGTTTTGCGTCGGATTCGAAAATCTAGACTCACAGATGAACGACCATAAGGTGCCCGAGGCAGCACTAGACCCTTGGAGACAAGTCGGCTGGAGGACGATGTATTGAGTCGCGACGCAATTTGAGTGTCCCATCGTCATTAACAGTCTCTGAACGTTACAATTCACTCTCAGTTTTGCGTCGGATTCGAAAATCTTGACTCACAGGAGAACGAGCATATGGTGCCCGAGGCAGCACTAGACCCTTGGAGACAAGTCGGCTGTAGGACGATGTATTGAGTCGCGACGCAATTTGTGTGTCCCATCGTCATTAACAGCCTCTGAACGTTACAATTAACTGTCAGTTTTGCGTCGGATTCGAAAATCTAGACTCACAGGAGAACGAGCATATGGTGCCCGAGGCAGCAGTAGACCCTTGGAGACAAGTAGGCTGGAGGACGATGTATTGAGACGCGACGCAATTTGTGTGTCCCATCGTCATTAACAGGCTCTGAACGTTACAATTAACTGTCAGTTTTGCGTCGGATTCGAAAATCTAGACTCACAGATGAACGACCATAAGGTGCCCGAGGCAGCACTACACCCTTGGAGACAAGTCGGCGGGAGGTAGATGTATTGAATCGCGACGCAATTTGTGTGTTCCATCGTCATTAACAGGCTCTGAACATTACAATTAACTGTCAGTTTTGCGTCGGATTCGAAAAACTAGACTCACAGGAGAACGACCATAAGGTGCCCGAGGCAGCAATAGACCCTTCGAGACAAGTCGGCTAGAGGACGATGTATTGAATCGCGACGCAATTTGTGTGTTCCATCGTCATTAAGAGGCTCTGAACGTTACAATTAATTGTCAGTTTTGCGTCGGATTCGAAAATCTAGACTCACAGGAGAACGACCATAAGGTGCCCGAGGCAGCACTAGACACTTGGAGACAAGTCGGCTGGAGGACAATGTATTGAGTCGCGACGCAATTTGTGTGTCCCATCGTCATTAACAGGCTCTGAACGTTACAATTAACTGTCAGTTTTGCATCGCATTCGAAAAACTAGACTTACAGGAGAACGACCATAAGGTGCCCGAGGCAGCAATAGACCCTTGGAAACAAGTCGGCTGTAGGACGATGTATTGAATCGCGACACAATTTGTGTGTTCCATCGTCATTAAGAGGCTCTGAAAGTTACAATTAACTGTCAGTTTTGCGTCGGATTCGAAAATCTAGACTCACAGGAGAACGACCATAAGGTGCCCGAGGCAGCACTAGACCCTTGGAGACAAGTCGGCTGGAGGACGATGTATTGAGTCGCGACGCAATTTGTGTGTCCCATCGTCATTAACAGGCTCTGAACGTTACAATTAACTGTCAGTTTTGCATCGCATTCGAAAAACTAGACACACAGGAGAACGACCATAAGGTGCCCGAGGCAGCAATAGACCCTTGGAGACAAGTCGGCTGGAGGACGATGTATTGAATCGCGACGCAATTTGTGTGTTCCATCGTCATTAAGAGGCTCTGAACCTTACAATTAACTGTCAGTTTTGCGTCGGATTCGAAAAACTAGACTCATAGGAGAACGACCATAAGGTGCCCGAGGCAGCAATAGACCCTTGGAGACAAGTCGGCTGGAGGACGATGTATTGAGACGCGACGCAATTTGTGTGTCCCATCGTCATTAACAGGCTCTGAACGTTACAATTCACTCTCAGTTTTGCGTCGGATTCGAAAATCTAGACTCACAGGAGAACGACCATAAGGTGCCCGAGGCAGCGCTAGACCCGTGGAGACAAGTCGGCTGTAGGACGATGTATTGAGTCGCGACGCAATTTGTGTGTCCCATCGTCATTAACAGCCTCTGAACGTTACATTTAACTGTCAGTTTTGCGTCGGATTCGAAAATCTAGACTCACAGGAGAACGAGCATATGGTGCCCGAGGCAGCACTAGACCCTTGGAGACAAGTAGGCTGGAGGACGATGTATTGAGACGCGACGCAATTTGTGTGTCCCATCGTCATTAACAGGCTCTGAACGTTACAATTAACTGTCAGTTTTGCGTCGGATTCGAAAATCTAGACTCACAGATGAACGACCATAAGGTGCCCGAGGCAGCACTACACCCTTGGAGACAAGTCGGCGGGAGGTAGATGTATTGAATCGCGACGCAATTTGTGTGTTCCATCGTCATTAACAGGCTCTGAACATTACAATTAACTGTCAGTTTTGCGTCGGATTCGAAAAACTAGACTCACAGGAGAACGACCATAAGGTGCCCGAGGCAGCAATAGACCCTTCGAGACAAGTCGGCTAGAGGACGATGTATTGAATCGCGACGCAATTTGTGTGTTCCATCGTCATTAAGAGGCTCTGAACGTTACAATTAATTGTCAGTTTTGCGTCGGATTCGAAAATCTAGACTCACAGGAGAACGACCATAAGGTGCCCGAGGCAGCACTAGACACTTGGAGACAAGTCGGCTGGAGGACGATGTATTGAGTCGCGACGCAATTTTTGTGTCCCATCGTCATTAACAGGCTCTGAACGTTACAATTAACTGTCAGTTTTGCATCGCATTCGAAAAACTAGACTTACAGGAGAACGACCATAAGGTGTCCGAGGCAGCAATAGACCCTTGGAAACAAGTCGGCTGTAGGACGATGTATTGAATCGCGACACAATTTGTGTGTTCCATCGTCATTAAGAGGCTCTGAAAGTTACAATTAACTGTCAGTTTTGCGTCGGATTCGAAAATCTAGACTCACAGGAGAACGACCATAAGGTGCCCGAGGCAGCACTAGACCCTTGGAGACAAGACGGCTGGAGGACGATGTATTGAGTCGCGACGCAATTTGTGTGTCCCATCGTCATTAACAGACTCTGAACGTTACAATTAACTGTCAGTTTTGCATCGCATTCGAAAAACTAGACTCACAGGACAACGACCATAAGGTGCCCGAGGCAGCAATAGACCCTTGGAGACAAGTCGGCTGGAGGACGATGTATTGAATCGCGACGCAATTTGTGTGTTCCATCGTCATTAAGAGGCTCTGAACCTTACAATTAACTGTCAGTTTTGCGTCGGATTCGAAAAACTAGACTCATAGGAGAACGACCATAAGGTGCCCGAGGCAGCAATAGACCCTTGGAGACAAGTCGGCTGGAGGACGATGTATTGAGACGCGACGCAATTTGTGTGTCCCATCGTCATTAACAGGCTCTGAACGTTACAATTCACTCTCAGTTTTGCGTCGGATTCGAAAATCTAGACTCACAGGAGAACGACCATAAGGTGCCCGAGGCAGCGCTAGACCCGTGGAGACAAGTCGGCTGTAGGACGATGTATTGAGTCGCGACGCAATTTGTGTGTCCCATCGTCATTAACAGGCTCTGAACGTTACAATTAACTGTCAGTTTTGCGTCGGATTCGAAAATCTAGACTCACAGGAGAACGAGCATATGGTGCCCGAGGCAGCACTAGACCCTTGGAGACAAGTAGGCTGGAGGACGATGTATTGAGACGCGACGCAATTTGTGTGTCCCATCGTCATTAACAGGCTCTGAACGTTACAATTAACTGTCAGTTTTGCGTCGGATTCGAAAATCTAGACTCACAGATGAACGACCATAAGGTGCCCGAGGCAGCACTACACCCTTGGAGACAAGTCGGCGGGAGGTAGATGTATTGAATCGCGACGCAATTTGTGTGTTCCATCGTCATTAACAGGCTCTGAACATTACAATTAACTGTCAATTTTGCGTCGGATTCGAAAAACTAGACTCACAGCAGAACGACCATAAGGTGCCCGAGGCAGCAATAGACCCTTCGAGACAAGTCGGCTGGAGGACGATGTATTGAATCGCGACGCAATTTGTGTGTTCCATCGTCATTAAGAGGCTCTGAACGTTACAATTAATTGTCAGTTTTGCGTCGGATTCGAAAATCTAGACTCACAGGAGAACGACCATAATGTGCCCGAGGCAGCACTAGACCCTTGGAGACAAGTCGGCTGGAGGACGATGTATTGAGTCGCGACGCAATTTGTGTGTCCCATCGTCATTAACAGGCTCTGAACGTTACAATTAACTGTCAGTTTTGCATCGCATTCGAAAAACTAGACTTACAGGAGAACGACCATAAGGTGCCCGAGGCAGCAATAGACCCTTGGAGACAAGTCGGCTGGAGGACGATGTATTGAATCGCGACGCAATTTGTGTGTTCCATCGTCATTAAGAGGCTCTGAACGTTACAATTAATTGTCAGTTTTGCGTCGGATTCGAAAATCTAGACTCACAGGAGAACGAGCATATGGTGCCCGAGGCAGCACTAGACCCTTGGAGACAAGTCGGCTGTAGGACGATGTATTGAATCGCGACGCAATTTGTGTGTTCCATCGTCATTAAGAGGCTCTGAACGTTACAATTAACTGTCAGTTTTGCATCGCATTCGCAAAACTAGACTCACAGGAGAACGACCATAAGGTGCCCGAGGCAGCAATAGACCCTTGGAGACAAGTCGGCTGGAGGACGATGTATTGAGTCGCGACGCAATTTGTGTGTCCCATCGTCATTAACAGGCTCTGAACGTTACAATTAACTGTCAGTTTTGCATCGCATTCGAAAAACTAGACTCACAGGAGAACGACCATAAGGTGCCCGAGGCAGCAATAGACCCTTGGAGACAAGTCGGCTGGAGGACGGTGTATTGAATCGCGACGCAATTTGTGTGTTCCATCGTCATTAAGAGGCTCTGAAGCTTACAATTAACTGTCAGTTTTGCGTCGGATTCGAAAATCTAGACTCACAGATGAACGACCATAAGGTGCCCGAGGCAGCAATAGACCCTTGGAGACAAGTCGGCTGGAGGACGATGTATTGAATCGCGACACAATTTGTGTGTTCCATCGTCATTAAGAGGCTCTGAACGTTACAATTAATTGTCAGTATTGCTGCGGATTCGAAAAACTAGACTCATAGGAGAACGACCAAGAGGTGCCAGGAGCAGCAATACTACCTCGGAGACAAGTCGGCTGGAGGACGATGTATTGAATCGCGACGCAATTTGTGTGTTCCATCGTCATTAAGAGGCTCCGAACGTTACAATTAACTGTCAGTTTTGCGTCGGATTCGAAAATCTAGACTCACAGGAGAACGACCATAAGGTGCCCGAGGCAGCACTAGACCCTTGGAGACAAGTCGGCTGTAGGACGATGTATTGAATCGCGACGCAATTTGTGTGTTCCATCGTCATCAAGAGGCTCTGAACGTTACAATTAACTGTCAGTTTTGCGTCGGATTCGAAAATCTAGACTCACATGAGAACGACCATAAGGTGCCCGAGGCAGCAATAGACCCTTGGAGACAAGTCGGCTGGAGGACGATGTATTGAGACGCGACGCAATTTGTGTGTCCCATCGTCATTAACAGGCTCTGAACGTTACAATTAACTGTCAGTTTTGCATCGCATTCGAAAAACTAGACTCACAGGAGAACGATGATAAGGTGCCCGAGGCAGCTATAGACCCTTGGAGACAAGTCGGCTGTAGGACGATGTATTCAATCGCGACGCAATTTGTGTGTTCCATCGTCATCAAGAGGCTCTGAAAGTTACAATTCACTGTCAGTTTTGCGTCGGATTCGAAAATCTAGACTCACAGGAGAACGAGCATATGGTGCCCGAGGCAGCACTAGACCCTTGGAGACAAGTCGGCTGGAGGACGATGTATTGAATCGCGACGCAATTTGTGTGTTCCATCGTCATTAAGAGGCTCTGAACCTTACAATTAAATGTCAGTTTTGCATCGCATTCGAAAAACTAGACTCACAGGAGAAAGACCATAAGGTGCCCGAGGCAGCAATAGACCCTTGGAGACAAGTCGGCTGGAGGACGATGTATTGAATCGCTACGCAATTTGTGTGTTCCATCGTCATTAAGAGGCTCTGAACCTTTCAATTAACTGTCAGTTTTGCGTCGGATTCGAAAATCTAGACTCACAGATGAACGACCATAAGGTGCCCGAGGCAGCACTAGACCCTTGGAGACAAGTCGGCTGTCGGACGATGTATTGAGTCGCGACGCAATTTGTGTGTCCCATCGTCATTAACAGGCTCTGAACGTTACAATTAACTGTCAGTTTTGCGTCGGATTCGAAAATCTAGACTCACAGGAGAACGAGCATATGGTGCCCGAGGCAGCACTAGACCCTTGGAGACAAGTCGGCTGTAGGACGATGTATTGAATCGCGACGCAATTTGTGTGTTCCATAGTCATCAAGAGGCTCTGAACGTTACAATTCACTCTCAGTTTTGCGTCGGATTCGAAAATCTAGACTCACAGGAGAACGAGCATATGGTACCCGAGGCAGCACTAGACCCTTGGAGACAAGTCGGCTGTAGGACGATGTATTGAGACGCGACGCAATTTGTGTGTTCCATCGTCATTAAGAGGCTCTGAACGTTACAATTAACTGTCAGTTTTGCGTCGGATTCGAAAATCTAGACTCACAGGAGAACGACCATAAGGTGCCGAGGCAGCATTAGACCCTTGGAGACAAGTCGGCTGGAGGATGATGTATTGAGTCGCGACGCAATTTGTGTGTCCCATCGTCATTAACAGGCTCTGAACGTTACAATTCACTGTCAGTTTTGCGTCGGATTCGAAAATCTAGACTCACAGGAGAACGAGCATATGGTGCCCGAGGCAGCACTAGACCCTTGGAGACAAGTCGGCTGTAGGACGATGTATTGAATCGCGACGCAATTTGTGTGTTCCATCGTCAGTATCAGGCTCTGAACGTTACAATTAACCGTCAGTTTTGCGTCGTATTCTGAAAACTAGACTCACAGGAGAACGACGATATGGTGCCCGAGGCAGCTATAGACCCTTGGAGACAAGTCGGCTGGAGGACGATGTATTGAATCGCGACGCAATTTGTGTGTTCCATCGTCATCAAGAGGCTCTGAACGTTACAATTCACTGTCAGTTTTGCGTCGGATTCGAAAATCTAGACTCACAGGAGAACGACCATAAGGTGCCCGAGGCAGCACTAGACCCTTGGAGACAAGTCGGCTGGAGGACGGTGTATTGAATCGCGACGCAATTTGTGTGTCCCATCGTCATTAACAGGCTCTGAACCTTACAATTAACTGTCAGTTTTGCGTCGGATTCGAAAATCTAGACTCACAGGAGAACGACGATAAGGTGCCCGAGGCAGCAATAGACCCTTGGAGACAAGTCGGCTGGAGGACGATGTATTGAATCGCGACGCAATTTGTGTGTTCCATCGTCATTAAGAGGCTCTGAACGTTACAATTAATTGTCAGTTTTGCGCCGGATTCGAAAAACTAGACTCATAGGAGAACGACCAAGAGGTGCCAGGAGCAGCAATACTACCTCGGAGACATGTCGGCTGGAGGACGATGTATTGAATCGCGACGCAATTTGTGTGTCCCATCGTCATTAACAGGCTCTGAACGTTACAATTAACTGTCAGTTTTGCATTGCATTCGAAAAACTAGACTCACAGGAGAACGACCATAAGGTGCCCGAGGCAGCAATAGACCCTTGGAGACAAGTCGGCTGTAGGACGATGTATTGAGTCGCGACGCAATTTGTGTGTCCCATCGTCATTAACAGGCTCTGAACGTTAAAATTCACTGTCAGTTTTGCGTCGGATTCGAAAATCTAGACTCACAGGAGAACGAGCATATGGCGCCCGAGGCTGCACTAGACCCTTGGAGACAAGTCGGCTGGAGGACGATGTATTGAATCGCGACGCAATTTGTGTGTTCCATCGTCATTAACAGGCTCTGAACGTTACAATTAACTGTCAGTTTTGCGTCGGATTCGAAAATCTAGACTCACAGGAGAACGAGCATATGGTGCCCGAGGCAGCACTAGACACTTGAAGACAAGTCGGCTGGAGGACGATGTATTGAGTCGCGACGCAATTTGTGTGTCCCATCGTCATTAACAGGCTCTGAACGTTACAATTCACTGTCAGTTTTGCGTCGGATTCGAAAATCTAGACTCACAGGAGAACGAGCATATGGTGCCCGAGGCAGCACTAGACCCTTGGAGACAAGTCGGCTGTAGGACGATGTATTGAAGCGCGACGCAATTTGTGTGTCCCATCGTCATTAACAGGCTCTGAACGTTACAATTAACTGTCAGTTTTGCGTCGGATTCGAAAAACTAGACTCACAGGAGAACGACCAAAAGGTGCCCGAGGCAGCAATAGACACGTGGAGACAAGTCGGCTGGAGGACGATGTATTGAATCGCGACGCAATTTGTGTGTTCCATCGTCATTAAGAGGCTCTGAACGTTACAATTCACTCTCAGTTTTGCGTCGGATTCGAAAAACTAGACTCACAGGAGAACGACCATAAGGTGCCCGAGGCAGCAATAGACCCTTGGAGACAAGTCGGCTGCATGACGATGTATTGAATCGCGACGCAATTTGGGTGTTCCATCGTCATTAAGAGGATCTGAACGTTACAATTAACTGTCAATTTTGCATCGCATTCGAAAAACTAGACTCACAGGAGAACGAGCATAAGGTGCCCGAGGCAGCATTAGACCCTTCGAGACAAGTCGGCTGGAGGACGATGTATTGAATCGCGACGCAATTTGTGTGTTCCATCGTCATTAAGAGGCTCTGAACGTTACAATTAACTGTCAGTTTTGCGTCGGATTCGAAAATCTAGACTCACAGGAGAACGACCATAAGGTGCCCGAGGCAGCACTAGACCCTTTGAGACAAGTCGGCTGGAGGACGATGTATTGAGTCGCGACGCAATTTGTGTGTCTCATCGTCATTAACAGGCTCTGAACGTTACAATTAACTGTCAGTTTTGCGTCGTATTCTGAAAACTAGACTCACAGGAGAACGACCATAAGGTGCCCGAGGCAGCAAGAGACCCTTGGAGACAGGTCGGCTGTGGGACGATGTATTGAATCGCGACGCAATTTGTGTGTTCCATCCTCATCAAGAGGCTCTGAACGTTACAATTCACTGTCAGTTTTGCGTCGGATTCGAAAATCTAGACTCACAGGAGAACGAGCATATGGTGCCCGAGGCAGCACTAGACCCTTGGAGACAAGTCGGCTGTAGGACGATGTATTGAATCGCGACGCAATTTGTGTGTTCCATCGTCATTAAGAGGCTCTGAACGTTACAATTAACTGTCAGTTTTGCGTCGGATTCGAAAATCTAGACTTACAGGAGAACGACCATAAGGTGCCCGAGGCAGCAATAGACCCTTGGAGACAAGTCGGCTGGAGGACGATGTATTGATTCGCGACACAATTTGTGTGTTCCATCGTCATTAAGAGGCTCTGAACGTTACAATTAATTGTCAGTTTTGCGCCGGATTCGAAAATCTAGACTCACAGGAGAACGAGCATATGGTGCCCGAGGCAGCAATAGACCCTTGGAGACAAGTCGGCTGGAGGACGATGTATTGAATCGCGACGCAATTTGTGTGTTCCATCATCATTAAGAGGCTCTGAACCTAACAATTAACTATCAGTTTTGCGTCGGATTCGAAAATCTAGACTCACAGATGAACGACCATAAGGTGCCCGAGGCAGCACTAGACCCTTGGAGACAAGTCGGCTGTCGGACGATGTATTGAGTCGCGACGCAATTTGTGTGTCCCATCGTCATTAACAGGCTCTGAACGTTACAATTAACTGTCAGTTTTGCGTCGGATTCGAAAATCTAGACTCACAGGAGAACGAGCATATGGTGCCCGAGGCAGCACTAGACCCTTGGAGACAAGTCGGCTGTAGGACGATGTATTGAATCGCGACGCAATTTGTGTGTTCCATAGTCATCAAGAGGCTCTGAACGTTACAATTCACTCTCAGTTTTGCGTCGGATTCGAAAATCTAGACTCACAGGAGAACGAGCATATGGTACCCGAGGCAGCACTAGACCCTTGGAGACAAGTCGGCTGTAGGACGATGTATTGAGACGCGACGCAATTTGTGTGTTCCATCGTCATTAAGAGGCTCTGAACGTTACAATTAACTGTCAGTTTTGCGTCGGATTCGAAAATCTAGACTCACAGGAGAACGACCATAAGGTGCCCGAGGCAGCATTAGACCCTTGGAGACAAGTCGGCTGGAGGACGATGTATTGAGTCGCGACGCAATTTGTGTGTCCCATCGTCATTAACAGGCTCTGAACGTTACAATTCACTGTCAGTTTTGCGTCGGATTCGAAAATCTAGACTCACAGGAGAACGAGCATATGGTGCCCGAGGCAGCACTAGACCCTTGGAGACAAGTCGGCTGTAGGACGATGTATTGAATCGCGACGCAATTTGTGTGTTCCATCGTCAGTATCAGGCTCTGATCGTTACAATTAACCGTCAGTTTTGCGTCGTATTCTGAAAACTAGACTCACAGGAGAACGACGATATGGTGCCCGAGGCAGCTATAGACCCTTGGAGACAAGTCGGCTGGAGGACGATGTATTGAATCGCGACGCAATTTGTGTGTTCCATCGTCATCAAGAGGCTCTGAACGTTACAATTCACTGTCAGTTTTGCGTCGGATTCGAAAATCTAGACTCACAGGAGAACGACCATAAGGTGCCCGAGGCAGCACTAGACCCTTGGAGACAAGTCGGCTGGAGGACGATGTATTGAATCGCGACGCAATTTGTGTGTCCCATCGTCATTAACAGGCTCTGAACCTTACAATTAACTGTCAGTTTTGCGTCGGATTCGAAAATCTAGACTCACAGGAGAACGACGATAAGGTGCCCGAGGCAGCAATAGACACTTGGAGACAAGTCGGCTGGAGGACGATGTATTGAATCGCGACGCAATTTGTGTGTTCCATCGTCATTAAGAGACTCTGAACGTTACAATTAATTGTCAGTTTTGCGCCGGATTCGAAAAACTAGACTCATAGGAGAACGACCAAGAGGTGCCAGGAGCAGCAATACTACCTCGGAGACATGTCGGCTGGAGGACGATGTATTGAATCGCGACGCAATTTGTGTGTCCCATCGTCATTAACAGGCTCTGAACGTTACAATTAACTGTCAGTTTTGCATCGCATTCGAAAAACTAGACTCACAGGAGAACGACCATAAGGTGCCCGAGGCAGCAATAGACCCTTGGAGACAAGTCGGCTGGACGACGATGTATTGAGTCGCGACGCAATTTGTGTGTCCCATCGTCATTAACAGGCTCTGAACGTTACAATTCACTGTCAGTTTTGCGTCTGATTCGAAAATCTAGACTCACAGGAGAACGAGCATATGGTGCCCGAGGCAGCACTAGACCCTTGGAGACAAGTCGGCTGGAGGACGATGTATTGAATCGCGACGCAATTTGTGTGTTCCATCGTCATTAATAGGCTCTGAACGTTACAAATAACTGTCAGTTTTGCGTCGGATTCGAAAATCTAGACTCACAGGAGAACGAGCATATGGTGCCCGAGGCAGCACTAGACCCTTGGAGACAAGTCGGCTGGAGGACGATGTATTGAGTCGCGACGCAATTTGTGTGTCCATCCGTCATTAACAGGCTCTGAACGTTACAATTCACTGTCAGTTTTGCGTCGGATTCGAAAATCTAGACTCACAGGAGAACGAGCATTTGGTGCCCGAGGCAGCACTAGACCCTTGGAGACAAGTCGGCTGTAGGACGATGTATTGAATCGCGACGCAATTTGTGTGTCCCATCGTCATTAACAGGCTCTGAACGTTACAATTAACTGTCAGTTTTGCGTCGGATTCGAAAAACTAGACTCATAGGAGAACGACCAAAAGGTGCCCGAGGCAGCAATAGCCCCTTGGAGACAAGTCGGCTGGAGGACGATGTATTGAATCGCGACGCAATTTGTGTGTTCCATCGTCATTAAGAGGCTCTGAACGTTACAATTCACTCTCAGTTTTGCGTCGGATTCGAAAAACTAGACTCACAGGAGAACGACCATAAGGTGCCCGAGGCAGCAATACCCTTGGAGACAAGTCGGCTGGATGACGATGTATTGAATCGCGACGCAATTTGGGTGTTCCATCGTCATTAAGAGGCTCTGAACGTTACAATTAACTGTCAATTTTGCATCGCATTCGAAAAACTAGACTCACAGGAGAACGAGCATAAGGTGCCCGAGGCAGCACTAGACCCTTGGAGACAAGTCGGCTGTAGGACGATGTATTGAATCGCGACGCAATTTGGGTGTCCCATCGTCATTAACAGGCTCTGAACGTTACAATTAACTGTCAGTTTTGCGTCGTATTCTGAAAACTAGACTCACAGGAGAACGACCATAAGGTGCCCGAGGCAGCAAGAGACCGTTGGAGACAGGTCGGCTGTGGGACGATGTATTGAATCGCGACGCAATTTGTGTGTTCCATCCTCATCAAGAGGCTCTGAACGTTACAATTCACTGTCAGTTTTGCGTCGGATTCGAAAATCTAGACTCACAGGCGAACGAGCATATGGTGCCCGAGGCAGCACTAGACCCTTGGAGACAAGTCGGCTGTAGGACGATGTATTGAATCGCGACGCAATTTGTGTGTTCCATCGTCATTAAGAGGCTCTGAACGTTACAATTAATTGTCAGTTTTGCGTCGGATTCGAAAATCTAGACTCACAGGATAACGAGCATATGGTGCCCGAGGCAGCAATAGACCCTTGGAGACAAGTCGGCTGGAGGACGATGTATTGATTCGCGACGCAATTTGTGTGTTCCATCGTCATTAAGAGGCTCCGAACGTTACAATTAACTGTCAGTTTTGCGTCGGATTCGAAAATCTAGACTCACAGGAGAACGACCATAAGGTGCCCGAGGCAGCAATAGACCCATGCAGACAAGTCGGCTGGAGGACGATGTATTGAGACGCGTCGCAATTTGTGTGTCCCATCGTCATTAACAGGCTCTGAACGTTACAATTAACTGTCAGTTTTGCATCGCATTCGAAAAACTAGGCTCACAGGAGAACGACCATAAGGTGCCCGAGGCAGCAATAGATCCTTGGAGACAAGTCGGCTGGAGGACGATGTATTGAATCGCGACGCAATTTGTGTGTTCCATCGTCATTAAGAGGGTCTGAACGTTACAATTAATTGTCAGTTTTGCGTCGGATTCGAAAATCTAGACTCACAGATGAACGACCATAAGGTGCCCGAGGCAGCAATAGACCCATCGAGACAAGTCGGCTGGAGGACGATGTATTGAATCGCGACGCAATTTGTGTGTTCCATCGTCATCAAGAGGCTCTGAACGTTACAATTCACTCTCAGTTTTGCGTCGGAATCGAAAATCTAGACTCACAGGAGAACGAGCATATGATGCCCGAGGCAGCACTAGACCCTTGGAGACAAGTCGGCTGGAGGACGATGTATTGAATCGCGACGCAATTTGTGTGTCCCATCGTCATTAACAGGCTCTGAACCTTACAATTAACTGTCAGTTTTGCGTCGGATTCGAAAATCTAGACTCACAGGAGAACGACGATAAGGTGCCCGAGGCAGCAATAGACCCTTGGAGACAAGTCGGCTGGAGGACGATGTATTGAATCGCGACGCAATTTGTGTGTTCCATCGTCATCAAGAGGCTCTGAACGTTACAATTCACTGTCAGTTTTGCGTCGGATTCGAAAATCTAGACTCACAGGAGAACGACCATAAGGTGCCCGAGGCAGCACTAGACCCTTGGAGACAAGTCGGCTGGAGGACGATGTATTGAATCGCGACGCAATTTGTGTGTCCCATCGTCATTAACAGGCTCTGAACCTTACAATTAACTGTCAGTTTTGCGTCGGATTCGAAAATCTAGACTCACAGGAGAACGACGATAAGGTGCCCGAGGCAGCAATAGACCCTTGGAGACAAGTCGGCTGGAGGACGATGTATTGAATCGCGACGCAATTTGTGTGTTCCATCGTCATTAAGAGACTCTGAACGTTACAATTAATTGTCAGTTTTGCGCCGGATTCGAAAAACTAGACTCATAGGAGAACGACCAAGAGGTGCCAGGAGCAGCAATACTACCTCGGAGACATGTCGGCTGGAGGACGATGTATTGAATCGCGACGCAATTTGTGTGTCCCATCGTCATTAACAGGCTCTGAACGTTACAATTAACTGTCAGTTTTGCATCGCATTCGAAAAACTAGACTCACAGGAGAACGACCATAAGGTGCCCGAGGCAGCAATAGACCCTTGGAGACAAGTCGGCTGGACGACGATGTATTGAGTCGCGACGCAATTTGTGTGTCCCATCGTCATTAACAGGCTCTGAACGTTACAATTCACTGTCAGTTTTGCGTCGGATTCGAAAATCTAGACTCACAGGAGAACGAGCATATGGTGCCCGAGGCAGCACTAGACCCTTGGAGACAAGTCGGCTGGAGGACGATGTATTGAATCGCGACACAATTTGTGTGTTCCATCGTCATTAAGAGGCTCTGAACGTTACAAATAACTGTCAGTTTTGCGTCGGATTCGAAAATCTAGACTCACAGGAGAACGAGCATATGGTGCCCGAGGCAGCACTAGACCCTTGGAGACAAGTCGGCTGGAGGACGATGTATTGAGTCGCGACGCAATTTGTGTGTCCATCCGTCATTAACAGGCTCTGAACGTTACAATTCACTGTCAGTTTTGCGTCGGATTCGAAAATCTAGACTCACAGGAGAACGAGCATTTGGTGCCCGAGGCAGCACTAGACCCTTGGAGACAAGTCGGCTGGATGACGATGTATTGAATCGCGACGCAATTTGGGTGTTCCATCGTCATTAAGAGGCTCTGAACGTTACAATTAACTGTCAATTTTGCATCGCATTCGAAAAACTAGACTCACAGGAGAACGAGCATAAGGTGCCCGAGGCAGCACTAGACCCTTGGAGACAAGTCGGCTGTAGGACGATGTATTGAATCGCGACGCAATTTTGGTGTCCCATCGTCATTAACAGGCTCTGAACGTTACAATTAACTGTCAGTTTTGCGTCGTATTCTGAAAACTAGACTCACAGGAGAACGACCATAAGGTGCCCGAGGCAGCAAGAGACCCTTGGAGACAGGTCGGCTGTGGGACGATGTATTGAATCGCGACGCAATTTGTGTGTTCCATCCTCATCAAGAGGCTCTGAACGTTACAATTCACTGTCAGTTTTGCGTCGGATTCGAAAATCTAGACTCACAGGAGAACGAGCATATGGTGCCCGAGGCAGCACTAGACCCTTGGAGACAAGTCGGCTGTAGGACGATGTATTGAATCGCGACGCAATTTGTGTGTTCCATCGTCATTAAGAGGCTCTGAACGTTACAATTAATTGTCAGTTTTGCGTCGGATTCGAAAATCTAGACTCACAGGAGAACGAGCATATGGTGCCCGAGGCAGCAATAGACCCTTGGAGACAAGTCGGCTGGAGGACGATGTATTGATTCGCGACGCAATTTGTGTGTTCCATCGTCATTAAGAGGCTCCGAACGTTACAATTAACTGTCAGTTTTGCGTCGGATTCGAAAATCTAGACTCACAGGAGAACGACCATAAGGTGCCCGAGGCAGCAATAGACCCATGCAGACAAGTCGGCTGAATTACGATGTATTGAGACGCGACGCAATTTGTGTGTCCCATCGTCATTAACAGGCTCTGAACGTTACAATTAACTGTCAGTTTTGCATCGCATTCGAAAAACTAGACTCACAGGAGAACGACCATAAGGTGCCCGAGGCAGCAATAGATCCTTGGAGACAAGTCGGCTGGAGGACGATGTATTGAATCGCGACGCAATTTGTGTGTTCCATCGTCATTAAGAGGCTCTGAACGTTACAATTAATTGTCAGTTTTGCGTCAGATTCGAAAATCTAGACTCACAGATGAACGACCATAAGGTGCCCGAGGCAGCAATAGACCCATCGAGACAAGTCGGCTGGAGGACGATGTATTGAATCGCGACGCAATTTGTGTGTTCCATCGTCATCAAGAGGCTCTGAACGTTACAATTCACTCTCAGTTTTGCGTCGGAATCGAAAATCTAGACTCACAGGAGAACGAGCATATGATGCCCGAGGCAGCACTAGACCCTTGGAGACAAGTCGGCTGTAGTACGATGTATTGAATCGCGACGCAATTTGTGTGTTCCATCGTCATTAAGAGGCTGTGAACGTTACAATTAACTGTCAGTTTTGCATCGCATTCGAAAAACTAGACTCACAGGAGAACGACCATAAGATGCCCGAGGCAGCAATAGACCCTTGGAGACAAGTCAGCTGGAGGACGATGTATTGAGACGCGACGCAATTTGTGTGTCCCATCGTTATTAACTGGCTCTGAACGTTACAATTAACAGTCAGTTTTGCATCGCATTCGAAAAACTAGACTCACAGGAGAACGACCATAAGGTGCCCGAGGCAGCAATAGACCCTTGGAGACAAGTCGGCTGGAGGACGATGTATTGATTCGCGACGCAATTTGTGTGTTCCATCGTCATTAAGAGGCTCTGAACCTTACAATTAACTGTCAGTTTTGCGTCGGATTCGAAAATCTAGACTCACCGATGAACGACCATAAGGTGCCCGAGGCAGCAATAGACCCTTCGAGACAATTCGGCTGGAGGACGATGTATTGAATCGCGACGCAATTTGTGTGTTCCATCGTCAGTATCAGGCTCTGAACGTTACAATTAACCGTCAGTTTTGCGTCGTATTCTGAAAACTAGACTCACAGGAGAACGATCATAAGGTGCCCGACGCAGCACTAGACCCTTGGAGACAAGTCGGCTGGAGGACGATGTATTGAATCGCGACGCAATTTGTGTGTTCCATCGTCATTAACAGGCTCTGAACCTTACAATTAAATGTCAGTTTTGCGTCGGATTCGAAAATCTAGACTGACAGGAGAACGACGATAAGGTGCCCGAGGCAGCAATAGACCCTTGGAGACAAGTCGGCTGGAGGACGATGTATTGATTCGCGACGCAATTTGTGTGTTCCATCGTCATTAAGAGGCTCTGAACGTTACAATTAATTGTCAGTTTTGCGCCGGATTCGAAAATCTAGACTCATAGGAGAACGACCATAAGGTGCCCGAGGCAGCACTAGACCCTTGGAGACAAGTCGGCTATAGGACGATGTATTGAATCGCGACGCAATTTGTATGTTCCATCGTCATTAAGAGGCTCTGAACGTTACAATTAATTGTCAGTTTTGCGCCGGATTCGAAATACTAGACTCATAGGAGAACGACCAAGAGGTGCCAGGAGCAGCAATACTACCTCGGAGACAAGTCGGCTGGAGGACGATGTATTGAATCGCGACGCAATTTGTGTGTTCCATCGTCATTAAGAGGCTCTGAACCTTACAATTAACTGTCAGTTTTGCGTCGGATTCGAAAAACTAGACTCACAGGAGAACGACCATAAGGTGCCCGAGGCTGCAATAGACCCTTGGAGATAAGTCGGCTGGAGGACGATGTATTGATTCGCGACGCAATTTGTGTGTTCCATCGTCATTAAGAGGCTCTGAACGTTACAATTAATTGTCAGTTTTGCGCCGGATTCGAAAAACTAGACTCATAGGAGAACGACCATAAGGTGCCCGAAGCAGCACTAGACCCTTGGAGACAAGTCGGCTGTAGGACGATGTATTGAATCGCGACGCAATTTGTGTGTTCCATCGTCATTAAGAGGCTCTGAACGTTACAATTAATTGTCAGTTTTGCGCCGGATTCGAAAAACTAGACTCATAGGAGAACGACGAAGAGGTGCCAGGAGCAGCAATACTACCTCGGAGACAAGTCGGCTGGAGGACGATGTATTGAATCGCGACGCAATTTGTGTGTTCCATCGTTATTAAGAGGCTCTGAACCTTACAATTAACTGTCAGTTTTGCGTCGGATTCGAAAAACTAGACTCACAGGAGAACGACCATAATGTGCCCGAGGCAGCAATAGACCCTTGGAGACACGTCGGCTGGAGGACGATGTATTGATTCGCGACGCAATTTGTGTGTTCCATCGTCATTAAGAGGCTCTGAACGTTACAATTAATTGTCAGTTTTGCGCCGGATTCGAAAAACTAGACTCATAGGAGAACGACCAAGAGGTGCCAGGAGCAGCAATACTACCTCGGAGACAAGTCGGCTGGAGGACGATGTATTGAATCGCGACGCAATTTGTGTGTTCCATCGTCATTAAGAGGCTCTGAACCTTACAATTAACTGTCAGTTTTGCGTCGGATTCGAAAAACTAGACTCACAGGAGAACGACCATAAGGTGCCCGAGGCAGCAATAGACCCTTGGAGACGAGTCGGCTGGAGGACGATGTATTGATTCGCGACGCAATTTGTGTGTTCCATCGTCATCAAGAGGCTCTGAACGTTACAATTCACTGTCAGTTTTGCGTCGGATTCGAAAATCTAGACTCACAGGAGAACGAGCATATGGTGCCCGAGGCAGCACTAGACCCTTGGAGACAAGTCGGCTGTAGGACGATGTATTGAATCGCGACGCAATTTGTGAGTTCCATCGTCATTAATAGGCTCTGAACGTTACAACTCACTGTCAGTTTTGCGTCGGATTCGAAAATCTAGACTCACAGGAGAACGAGCATATGGTGCCCGAGGCAGCACTAGACCCTTGGAGACAAGTCGGCTGTAGGACGATGTATTGAATCGCGACGCAATTTGTGTGTTCCATCGTCATTAAGAGGCTCTGAACGTTACAATTAACTGTCAGTTTTGCGTCGGTTTCGAAAATCTAGACTCACAGGAGAACGACCATAAGGTGCCCGAGGCAGCACTAGACCCTTGGAGACAAGTCGGCTGGTGGACGATGTATTGAGTCGCGACGCAATTTGTGTGTCCCATCGTCATGAACAGGTTCTGAACGTTACAATTCACTGTCAGTTTTGCGTCGGATTCGAAAATCTAGACTCACAGGAGAACGAGCATATGGTGCCCGAGGCAGCACTAGACCCTTGGAGACAAGTCGGCTGTAGGACGATGTATTGAATCGCGACGCAATTTGTGTGTTCCATCGTCATTAATAGGCTCTGAACGTTACAATTCACTGTCAGTTTTGCGTCGGATTCGAAAATCTAGACTCACAGGAGAACGAGCATATGGTGCCCGAGGCAGCACTAGACCCTTGGAGACAAGTCGGCTGTAGGACGATGTATTGAATCGCGACGCAATTTGTGTGTTCCATCGTCATTAAGAGGCTCTGAACGTTACAATTAACTGTCAGTTTTGCGTCGGATTCGAAAATCTAGACTCACAGGAGAACGACCATAAGGTGCCCGAGGCAGCACTAGACCCTTGGAGACAAGTCGGCTGGAGGACGATGTATTGAGTCGCGACGCAATTTGTGTGTCCCATCGTCATTAACAGGCTCTGAACGTTACAATTCACTGTCAGTTTTGCGTCGGATTCGAAAATCTAGACTCACAGGAGAACGAGCATATGGTGCCCGAGGCAGCAATAGACCCTTCGAGACAAGTCGGCTGGAGGACGATGTATTGAATCGCGACGCAATTTGTGTGTTCCATCGTCATCAAGAGGCTCTGAACGTTACAATTCACTCTCAGTTTTGCGTCGGATTCGAAAATCTAGACTCACAGGAGAACGAGCATATGGTGCCCGAGGCAGCACTAGACCCTTGGAGACAAGTCGGCTGTAGGACGATGTATTGAATCGCGACGCAATTTGTGTGTTCCATCGTCATTAACAGGCTCTGAACGTTACAATTAACTGTCAGTTTTGCATCGCATTCGAAAAACTAGACTCACAGGAGAACGACCATAAGGTGCCCGAGGCAGCAATAGACCCTTGGAGACAAGTCGGCTGGAGGACGATGTATTGAGACGCGACGCAATTTGTGTGTCCCATCGTCATTAACAGGCTCTGAACGTTACAATTAATTGTCAGTTTTGCGCCGGATTCGAAAAACTAGACTCATAGGAGAACGACCAAGAGGTGCCAGGAGCAGCAATACTACCTCGGAGACAAGTCGGCTGGAGGACGATGTATTGAATCGCGACGCAATTTGTGTGTTCCATCGTCATTAAGAGGCTCTGAACCTTACAATTAACTGTCAGTTTTGCGTCGGATTCGAAAAACTAGACTCACAGGAGAACGACCATAAGGTGCCCGAGGCAGCAATAGACCCTTGGAGACAAGTCGGCTGGAGGACGATGTATTGATTCGCGACGCAATTTGTGTGTTCCATCGTCATCAAGAGGCTCTGAACGTTACAATTCACTGTCAGTTTTGCGTCGGATTCGAAAATCTAGACTCACAGGAGAACGAGCATATGGTGCCCGAGGCAGCACTAGACCCTTGGAGACAAGTCGGCTGTAGGACGATGTATTGAATCGCGACGCAATTTGTGTGTTCCATCGTCATTAATAGGCTCTGAACGTTACAACTCACTGTCAGTTTTGCGTCGGATTCGAAAATCTAGACTCACAGGAGAACGAGCATATGGTGCCCGAGGCAGCACTAGACCCTTGGAGACAAGTCGGCTGTAGGACGATGTATTGAATCGCGACGCAATTTGTGTGTTCCATCGTCATTAAGAGGCTCTGAACGTTACAATTAACTGTCAGTTTTGCGTCGGTTTCGAAAATCTAGACTCACAGGAGAACGACCATAAGGTGCCCGAGGCAGCACTAGACCCTTGGAGACAAGTCGGCTGGAGGACGATGTATTGAGTCGCGACGCAATTTGTGTGTCCCATCGTCATGAACAGGTTCTGAACGTTACAATTCACTGTCAGTTTTGCGTCGGATTCGAAAATCTAGACTCACAGGAGAACGAGCATATGGTGCCCGAGGCAGCACTAGACCCTTGGAGACAAGTCGGCTGTAGGACGATGTATTGAATCGCGACGCAATTTGTGTGTTCCATCGTCATTAATAGGCTCTGAACGTTACAATTCACTGTCAGTTTTGCGTCGGATTCGAAAATCTAGACTCACAGGAGAACGAGCATATGGTGCCCGAGGCAGCACTAGACCCTTGGAGACAAGTCGGCTGTAGGACGATGTATTGAATCGCGACGCAATTTGTGTGTTCCATCGTCATTAAGAGGCTCTGAACGTTACAATTAACTGTCAGTTTTGCGTCGGATTCGAAAATCTAGACTCACAGGAGAACGACCATAAGGTGCCCGAGGCAGCACTAGACCCTTGGAGACAAGTCGGCTGGAGGACGATGTATTGAGTCGCGACGCAATTTGTGTGTCCCATCGTCATTAACAGGCTCTGAACGTTACAATTCACTGTCAGTTTTGCGTCGGATTCGAAAATCTAGACTCACAGGAGAACGAGCATATGGTGCCCGAGGCAGCAATAGACCCTTCGAGACAAGTCGGCTGGAGGACGATGTATTGAATCGCGACGCAATTTGTGTGTTCCATCGTCATCAAGAGGCTCTGAACGTTACAATTCACTCTCAGTTTTGCGTCGGATTCGAAAATCTAGACTCACAGGAGAACGAGCATATGGTGCCCGAGGCAGCACTAGACCCTTGGAGACAAGTCGGCTGTAGGACGATGTATTGAATCGCGACGCAATTTGTGTGTTCCATCGTCATTAACAGGCTCTGAACGTTACAATTAACTGTCAGTTTTGCATCGCATTCGAAAAACTAGACTCACAGGAGAACGACCATAAGGTGCCCGAGGCAGCAATAGACCCTTGGAGACAAGTCGGCTGGAGGACGATGTATTGAGACGCGACGCAATTTGTGTGTCCCATCGTCATTAACAGGCTCTGAACGTTACAATTAACTGTCAGTTTTGCATCGCATTCGAAAAACTAGACTCACAGGAGAACGACCATAAGGTGCCCGAGGCAGCAATAGACCCTTGGAGACAAGTCGGCTGGAGGACGATGTATTGATTCGCGACGCAACTTGTGTGTTCCATCGTCATTAAGAGGCTCTGAAACTTACAATTAACTGTCAGTTTTGCGTCGGATTCGAAAATCTAGACTCACCGTGAACGACCATAAGGTGCCCGAGGCAGCAATAGACCCTTCGAGACAAGTCGGCTGGAGGACGATGTATTGAATCGCGACGCAATTTGTGTGTTCCATCGTCAGTATCAGGCTCTGAACGTTACAATTAACCGTCAGTTTTGGGTCGTATTCTAAAAACTAGACTCACAGGAGAACGACCATAAGGTGCCCGACGCAGCACTAGACCCATGGAGACAAGTCGGCTGGAGGACGATGTATTGAATCGCGACGCAATTTGTGTGTCCCATCGTCATTAACAGGCTCTGAACCTTACAATTAACTGTCAGTTTTGCGTCGGATTCGAAAATCTAGACTCACAGGAGAACGACGATAAGGTGCCCGAGGCAGCAATAGACCCTTGGAGACAAGTCGGCTGGAGGACGATGTATTGATTCGCGACGCAATTTGTGTGTTCCATCGTCATTAAGAGGCTCTGAACGTTACAATTAATTGTCAGTTTTGCGCCGGATTCGAAAAACTAGACTCATAGGAGAACGACCAAGAGGTGCCAGGAGCAGCAATACTACCTCGGAGACAAGTCGGCTGGAGGACGATGTATTGATTCGCGACGCAATTTGTGTGTTCCATCGTCATTAAGAGGCTCTGAACGTTACAATTAATTGTCAGTTTTGCGTCGTATTCTGAAAACTAGACTCACAGGAGAACGACCATAAGGTGCCCGAGGCAGCAAGCGACCCTTCGAGACTAGTCGGCTGGAGGACGATGTATTGAATCGCGATGCAATTTGTGTGTTCCATCGTCATTAAGAGTCTCTGAACGTTACAATTAATTGTCAGTTTTGCGCCGGATTCGAAAAACTAGACTCATAGGAGAACGACCAAGAGGTGCCAGGAGCAGCAATACTACCTCGGAGACAAGTCGGCTGGAGGACGATGTATTGAATCGCGACGCAATTTGTGTGTTCCATCGTCATTAAGAGGCTCTGACCCTTACAATTAACTGTCAGTTTTGCGTCGGATTCGAAAAACTAGACTCACAGGAGAACGACCATAAGTGCCCGAGGCAGCAATAGACCCTTGGAGACAAGTCGGCTGGAGGACGATGTATTGATTCGCGACGCAAGTTGTGTGTTCCATCGCCATTAAGAGGCTCTGAACGTTACAATTAATTGTCAGTTTTGCGCCGGATTCGAAAAACTAGACTCATAGGAGAACGACCAAGAGGTGCCAGGAGCAGCAATACTACCTCGGAGACAAGTCGGCTGGAGGACGATGTATTGAATCGCGACGCAATTTGTGTGTTCCATCGTCATTAAGAGGCTCTGAACCTTACAATTAACTGTCAGTTTTGCGTCGGATTCGAAAAAGTAGACTCACAGGAGAACGAGCATAAGGTGCCCGAGGCAGCAATAGACCCTTCGAGACAAGTCGGCTGGAGGACGATGTATTGAATCGCGACGCAATTTGTGTGTTCCATCGTCATTAAGAGGCTCTGAACGTTACAATTAACTGTCAGTTTTGCGTCGGATTCGAAAATCTAGACTCACAGGAGAACGACCATAAGGTGCCCGAGGCAGCACTAGACCCTTGGAGACAAGTCGGCTGGAGGACGATGTATTGAGTCGCGACGCAATTTGTGTGTCCCATCGTCATTAACAGGCTCTGAACGTTACAATTAACTGTCAGTTTTGCGTCGTATTCTGAAAACTAGACTCACAGGAGAACGACCATAAGGTGCCCGAGGCAGCAAGAGACCCTTGGAGACAGGTCGGCTGTGGGACGATGTATTGAATCGCGACGCAATTTGTGTGTTCCATCGTCATTAAGAGGCTCTGAACGTTACAATTAACTGTCAGTTTTGCGTCGGATTCGAAAATCTAGACTCACAGGAGAACGACCATAAGGTGCCCGAGGCAGCAATAGACCCTTGGAGACAAGTCGGCTGGAGGACGATGTATTGATTCGCGACACAATTTGTGTGTTCCATCGTCATTAAGAGGCTCTGAACGTTACAATTAATTGTCGGTTTTGCGCCGGATTCGAAAATCTAGACTCACAGGAGAACGAGCATATGGTGCCTGAGGCAGCAATAGACCCTTGGAGACAAGTCAGCTGGAGGACGATGTATTGAATCGCGACGCAATTTGTGTGTTCCATCGTCATTAAGAGGCTCTGAACCTAACAATTAACTGTCAGTTTTGCGTCGGATTCGAAAATCTAGACTCACAGGAGAACGAGCATATGGTACCCGAGGCAGCACTAGACCCTTGGAGACAAGTCGGCTGGAGGACGATGTATTGAGTCGCGACGCAATTTGTGTGTCCCATCGTCATGAACAGGTTCTGAACGTTACAATTCACTGTCATTTTTGCGTCGGATTCGAAAATCTAGACTCACAGGAGAACGAGCATATGGTGCCCGAGGCAGCACTAGACCCTTGGAGACAAGTCGGCTGTAGGACGATGTATTGAATCGCGACGCAATTTGTGTGTTCCATCGTCATTAATAGGCTCTGAACGTTACAATTCACTGTCAGTTTTGCGTCGGATTCGAAAATCTAGACTCACAGGAGAACGAGCATATGGTGCCCGAGGCAGCACTAGACCCTTGGAGACAAGTCGGCTGTAGGACGATGTATTGAATCGCGACGCAATTTGTGTTTTCCATCGTCATTAAGAGGCTCTGAACGTTACAATTAACTGTCAGTTTTGCGTCGGATTCGAAAATCTAGACTCACAGGAGAACGACCATAAGGTGCCCGAGGCAGCACTAGACCCTTGGAGACAAGTCGGCTGGAGGACGATGTATTGAGTCGCGACGCAATTTGTGTGTCCCATCGTCATTAACAGGCTCTGAACGTTACAATTCACTGTCAGTTTTGCGTCGGATTCGAAAATCTAGACTCACAGGAGAACGAGCATATGGTGCCCGAGGCAGCAATAGACCCTTCGAGACAAGTCGGCTGGAGGACGATGTATTGAATCGCGACGCAATTTGTGTGTTCCATCGTCATCAAGAGGCTCTGAACGTTACAATTCACTCTCAGTTTTGCGTCGGATTCGAAAATCTAGACTCACAGGAGAACGAGCATATGGTGCCCGAGGCAGCACTAGACCCTTGGAGACAAGTCGGCTGTAGGACGATGTATTGAATCGCGACGCAATTTGTGTGTTCCATCGTCATTAACAGGCTCTGAACGTTACAATTAACTGTCAGTTTTGCATCGCATTCGAAAAACTAGACTCACAGGAGAACGACCATAAGGTGCCCGAGGCAGCAATAGACCCTTGGAGACAAGTCGGCTGGAGGACGATGTATTGAGACGCGACGCAATTTGTGTGTCCCATCGTCATTAACAGGCTCTGAACGTTACAATTAACTGTCAGTTTTGCATCGCATTCGAAAAACTAGACTCACAGGAGAACGACCATAAGGTGCCCGAGGCCTCAATAGACCCTTGGAGACAAGTCGGCTGGAGGACGATGTATTGATTCGCGACGCAACTTGTGTGTTCCATCGTCATTAAGAGGCTCTGAAACTTACAATTAACTGTCAGTTTTGCGTCGGATTCGAAAATCTAGACTCACCGTGAACGACCATAAGGTGCCCGAGGCAGCAATAGACCCTTCGAGACAAGTCGGCTGGAGGACGATGTATTGAATCGCGACGCAATTTGTGTGTTCCATCGTCAGTATCAGGCTCTGAACGTTACAATTAACCGTCAGTTTTGGGTCGTATTCTAAAAACTAGACTCACAGGAGAACGACCATAAGGTGCCCGACGCAGCACTAGACCCATGGAGACAAGTCGGCTGGAGGACGATGTATTGAATCGCGACGCAATTTGTGTGTCCCATCGTCATTAACAGGCTCTGAACCTTACAATTAACTGTCAGTTTTGCGTCGGATTCGAAAATCTAGACTCACAGGAGAACGACGATAAGGTGCCCGAGGCAGCAATAGACCCTTGGAGACAAGTCGGCTGGAGGACGATGTATTGATTCGCGACGCAATTTGTGTGTTCCATCGTCATTAAGAGGCTCTGAACGTTACAATTAATTGTCAGTTTTGCGCCGGATTCGAAAAACTAGACTCATAGGAGAACGACCAAGAGGTGCCAGGAGCAGCAATACTACCTCGGAGACAAGTCGGCTGGAGGACGATGTATTGATTCGCGACGCAATTTGTGTGTTCCATCGTCATTAAGAGGCTCTGAACGTTACAATTAATTGTCAGTTTTGCGTCGTATTCTGAAAACTAGACTCACAGGAGAACGACCATAAGGTGCCCGAGGCAGCAAGCGACCCTTCGAGACTAGTCGGCTGGAGGACGATGTATTGAATCGCGACGCAATTTGTGTGTTCCATCGTCATTAAGAGTCTCTGAACGTTACAATTAATTGTCAGTTTTGCGCCGGATTCGAAAAACTAGACTCATAGGAGAACGACCAAGAGGTGCCAGGAGCAGCAATACTACCTCGGAGACAAGTCGGCTGGAGGACGATGTATTGAATCGCGACGCAATTTGTGTGTTCCATCGTCATTAAGAGGCTCTGACCCTTACAATTAACTGTCAGTTTTGCGTCGGATTCGAAAAACTAGACTCACAGGAGAACGACCATAAGTGCCCGAGGCAGCAATAGACCCTTGGAGACAAGTCGGCTGGAGGACGATGTATTGATTCGCGACGCAAGTTGTGTGTTCCATCGCCATTAAGAGGCTCTGAACGTTACAATTAATTGTCAGTTTTGCGCCGGATTCGAAAAACTAGACTCATAGGAGAACGACCAAGAGGTGCCAGGAGCAGCAATACTACCTCGGAGACAAGTCGGCTGGAGGACGATGTATTGAATCGCGACGCAATTTGTGTGTTCCATCGTCATTAAGAGGCTCTGAACCTTACAATTAACTGTCAGTTTTGCGTCGGATTCGAAAAAGTAGACTCACAGGAGAACGAGCATAAGGTGCCCGAGGCAGCAATAGACCCTTCGAGACAAGTCGGCTGGAGGACGATGTATTGAATCGCGACGCAATTTGTGTGTTCCATCGTCATTAAGAGGCTCTGAACGTTACAATTAACTGTCAGTTTTGCGTCGGATTCGAAAATCTAGACTCACAGGAGAACGACCATAAGGTGCCCGAGGCAGCACTAGACCCTTGGAGACAAGTCGGCTGGAGGACGATGTATTGAGTCGCGACGCAATTTGTGTGTCCCATCGTCATTAACAGGCTCTGAACGTTACAATTAACTGTCAGTTTTGCGTCGTATTCTGAAAACTAGACTCACAGGAGAACGACCATAAGGTGCCCGAGGCAGCAAGAGACCCTTGGAGACAGGTCGGCTGTGGGACGATGTATTGAATCGCGACGCAATTTGTGTGTTCCATCGTCATTAAGAGGCTCTGAACGTTACAATTAACTGTCAGTTTTGCGTCGGATTCGAAAATCTAGACTCACAGGAGAACGACCATAAGGTGCCCGAGGCAGCAATAGACCCTTGGAGACAAGTCGGCTGGAGGACGATGTATTGATTCGCGACACAATTTGTGTGTTCCATCGTCATTAAGAGGCTCTGAACGTTACAATTAATTGTCGGTTTTGCGCCGGATTCGAAAATCTAGACTCACAGGAGAACGAGCATATGGTGCCTGAGGCAGCAATAGACCCTTGGAGACAAGTCAGCTGGAGGACGATGTATTGAATCGCGACGCAATTTGTGTGTTCCATCGTCATTAAGAGGCTCTGAACCTAACAATTAACTGTCAGTTTTGCGTCGGATTCGAAAATCTAGACTCACAGATGAACGACCATAAGGTGCCCGAGGCAGCACTAGACCCTTGGAGACAAGTCGGCTGTCGGACGATGTATTGAGTCGCGACGCAATTTGTGTGTCCCATCGTCATTAACAGGCTCTGAACGTTACAATTCACTGTCAGTTTTGCGTCGGATTCGAAAATCTAGACTCACAGGAGAACGAGCATATGGTGCCCGAGGCAGCACTAGACCCTTGGAGACAAGTCGGCTGTAGGACGATGTATTGAATCGCGACGCAATTTGTGTGTTCCATCGTCATCAAGAGGCTCTGAACGTTACAATTCACTCTCAGTTTTGCGTCGGATTCGAAAATCTAGACTCACAGGAGAACGAGCATATGGTACCCGAGGCAGCACTAGACCCTTGGAGACAAGTCGGCTGTAAGACGATGTATTGAGACGCGACGCAATTTGTGTGTTCCATCCTCATTAAGAGGCACTGAACGTTACAATTAACTGTCAGTTTTGCGTCGGATTCGAAAATCTAGACTCACAGGAGAACGACCATAAGGTGCCCGAGGCAGCATTAGACCCTTGGAGACAAGTCGGCTGGAGGACGATGTATTGAGTCGCGACGCAATTTGTGTGTCCCATCGTCATTAACAGGCTCTGAACGTTACAATTCACTGTCAGTTTTGCGTCGGATTCGAAAATCGAGACTCACAGGAGAACGAGCATATGGTGCCCGAGGCAGCACTAGACCCTTGGAGACAAGTCGGCTGTAGGACGATGTATTGAATCGCGACGCAATTTGTGTGTTCCATCGTCAGTATCAGGCTCTGAACGTTACAATTAACCGTCAGTTTTGCGTCGTATTCTGAAAACTAGACTCACAGGAGAACGACGATAAGGTGCCCGAGGCAGCTATAGACCCTGGGAGACAAGTCGGCTGGAGGACGATGTATTGAATCGCGACGCAATTTGTGTGTTCCATCGTCATCAAGAGGCTCTGAACGTTACAATTCACTGTCAGTTTTGCGTCGGATTCGAAAATCTAGACTCACAGGAGAACGACCATAAGGTGCCCGAGGCAGCACTAGACCCTTGGAGACAAGTCGGCTGGAGGACGATGTATTGAATCGCGACGCAATTTGTGTGTCCCATCGTCATTAACAGGCTCTGAACCTTACAATTAACTGTCAGTTTTGCGTCGGATTCGAAAATCTAGACTCACAGGAGAACGACGATAAGGTGCCCGAGGCAGCAATAGACCCTTGGAGACAAGTCGGCTGGAGGACGATGTATTGAATCGCGACGCAATTTGTGTGTTCCATCGTCATTAAGAGGCTCTGAACGTTACAATTAATTGTCAGTTTTGCGCCGGATTCGAAAAACTAGACTCATAGGAGAACGACCAAGAGGTGCCAGGAGCAGCAATACTACCTCGGAGACATGTCGGCTGGAGGACGATGTATTGAATCGCGACGCAATTTGTGTGTCCCATCGTCATTAACAGGCTCTGAACGTTACAATTAACTGTCAGTTTTGCATCGCATTCGAAAAACTAGACTCACAGGAGAACGACCATAAGGTGCCCGAGGCAGCAATAGACCCTTGGAGACAAGTCGGTTGGACGACGACGTATTGAGTCGCGACGCAATTTGTGTGTCCCATCGTCATTAACAGGCTCTGAACGTTACAATTCACTGTCAGTTTTGCGTCGGATTCGAAAATCTAGACTCACAGGAGAACGAGCATATGGTGCCCGAGGCAGCACTAGACCCTTGGAGACAAGTCGGCTGGAGGACGATGTATTGATTCGCGACGCAATTTGTGTGTTCCATCGTCATTAAGAGGCTCTGAACGTTACAAATAACTGTCAGTTTTGCGTCGGATTCGAAAATCTAGACTCACAGGAGAACGAGCATTTGGTGCCCGAGGCAGCACTAGACCCTTGGAGACAAGTCGGCTGTAGGACGATGTATTGAATCGCGACGCAATTTGTGTGTCCCATCGTCATTAACAGGCTCTGAACGTTACAATTAACTGTCAGTTTTGCGTCGGATTCGAAAAACTAGACTCATAGGAGAACGACCAAAAGGTGCCCGAGGCACCAATAGACCCTTCGAGACAAGTCGGCTATAGGACGATGTATTGAATCGCGACGCAATTTGTGTGTTCCATCGTCATTAAGAGGCTCTGAACGTTACAATTCACTCTCAGTTTTGCGTCGGATTCGAAAAACTAGACTCACAGGAGAACGACCATAAGGTGCCCGAGGCAGCACTAGACCCTTGGAGACAAGTCGGCTGGAGGACGATGTATTGAGTCGCGACGCAATTTGTGTGTCCCATCGTCATTAACAGGCTCTGAACGTTACAATTCACTGTCAGTTTTGCGTCGGATTCGAAAATCTAGACTCACAGGAGAACGAGCATATGGTGCCCGAGGCAGCAATAGACCCTTCGAGACAAGTCGGCTGGAGGACGATGTATTGAATCGCGACGCAATTTGTGTGTTCCATCGTCATCAAGAGGCTCTGAACGTTACAATTCACTCTCAGTTTTGCGTCGGATTCGAAAATCTAGACTCACAGGAGAACGAGCATATGGTGCCCGAGGCAGCACTAGACCCTTGGAGACAAGTCGGCTGTAGGACGATGTATTGAATCGCGACGCAATTTGTGTGTTCCATCGTCATTAACAGGCTCTGAACGTTACAATTAACTGTCAGTTTTGCATCGCATTCGAAAAACTAGACTCACAGGAGAACGACCATAAGGTGCCCGAGGCAGCAATAGACCCTTGGAGACAAGTCGGCTGGAGGACGATGTATTGAGACGCGACGCAATTTGTGTGTCCCATCGTCATTAACAGGCTCTGAACGTTACAATTAACTGTCAGTTTTGCATCGCATTCGAAAAACTAGACTCACAGGAGAACGACCATAAGGTGCCCGAGGCAGCAATAGACCCTTGGAGACAAGTCGGCTGGAGGACGATGTATTGATTCGCGACGCAACTTGTGTGTTCCATCGTCATTAAGAGGCTCTGAAACTTACAATTAACTGTCAGTTTTGCGTCGGATTCGAAAATCTAGACTCACCGATGAACGACCATAAGGTGCCCGAGGCAGCAATAGACCCTTCGAGACAAGTCGGCTGGAGGACGATGTATTGAATCGCGACGCAATTTGTGTGTTCCATCGTCAGTATCAGGCTCTGAACGTTACAATTAACCGTCAGTTTTGGGTCGTATTCTAAAAACTAGACTCACAGGAGAACGACCATAAGGTGCCCGACGCAGCACTAGACCCATGGAGACAAGTCGGCTGGAGGACGATGTATTGAATCGCGACGCAATTTGTGTGTCCCATCGTCATTAACAGGCTCTGAACCTTACAATTAACTGTCAGTTTTGCGTCGGATTCGAAAATCTAGACTCACAGGAGAACGACGATAAGGTGCCCGAGGCAGCAATAGACCCTTGGAGACAAGTCGGCTGGAGGACGATGTATTGATTCGCGACGCAATTTGTGTGTTCCATCGTCATTAAGAGGCTCTGAACGTTACAATTAATTGTCAGTTTTGCGCCGGATTCGAAAAACTAGACTCATAGGAGAACGACCAAGAGGTGCCAGGAGCAGCAATACTACCTCGGAGACAAGTCGGCTGGAGGACGATGTATTGATTCGCGACGCAATTTGTGTGTTCCATCGTCATTAAGAGGCTCTGAACGTTACAATTAATTGTCAGTTTTGCGTCGTATTCTGAAAACTAGACTCACAGGAGAACGACCATAAGGTGCCCGAGGCAGCAAGCGACCCTTCGAGACTAGTCGGCTGGAGGACGATGTATTGAATCGCGACGCAATTTGTGTGTTCCATCGTCATTAAGAGTCTCTGAACGTTACAATTAATTGTCAGTTTTGCGCCGGATTCGAAAAACTAGACTCATAGGAGAACGACCAAGAGGTGCCAGGAGCAGCAATACTACCTCGGAGACAAGTCGGCTGGAGGACGATGTATTGAATCGCGACGCAATTTGTGTGTTCCATCGTCATTAAGAGGCTCTGACCCTTACAATTAACTGTCAGTTTTGCGTCGGATTCGAAAAACTAGACTCACAGGAGAACGACCATAAGTGCCCGAGGCAGCAATAGACCCTTGGAGACAAGTCGGCTGGAGGACGATGTATTGATTCGCGACGCAAGTTGTGTGTTCCATCGCCATTAAGAGGCTCTGAACGTTACAATTAATTGTCAGTTTTGCGCCGGATTCGAAAAACTAGACTCATAGGAGAACGACCAAGAGGTGCCAGGAGCAGCAATACTACCTCGGAGACAAGTCGGCTGGAGGACGATGTATTGAATCGCGACGCAATTTGTGTGTTCCATCGTCATTAAGAGGCTCTGAACCTTACAATTAACTGTCAGTTTTGCGTCGGATTCGAAAAAGTAGACTCACAGGAGAACGAGCATAAGGTGCCCGAGGCAGCAATAGACCCTTCGAGACAAGTCGGCTGGAGGACGATGTATTGAATCGCGACGCAATTTGTGTGTTCCATCGTCATTAAGAGGCTCTGAACGTTACAATTAACTGTCAGTTTTGCGTCGGATTCGAAAATCTAGACTCACAGGAGAACGACCATAAGGTGCCCGAGGCAGCACTAGACCCTTGGAGACAAGTCGGCTGGAGGACGATGTATTGAGTCGCGACGCAATTTGTGTGTCCCATCGTCATTAACAGGCTCTGAACGTTACAATTAACTGTCAGTTTTGCGTCGTATTCTGAAAACTAGACTCACAGGAGAACGACCATAAGGTGCCCGAGGCAGCAAGAGACCCTTGGAGACAGGTCGGCTGTGGGACGATGTATTGAATCGCGACGCAATTTGTGTGTTCCATCGTCATTAAGAGGCTCTGAACGTTACAATTAACTGTCAGTTTTGCGTCGGATTCGAAAATCTAGACTCACAGGAGAACGACCATAAGGTGCCCGAGGCAGCAATAGACCCTTGGAGACAAGTCGGCTGGAGGACGATGTATTGATTCGCGACACAATTTGTGTGTTCCATCGTCATTAAGAGGCTCTGAACGTTGCAATTAATTGTCGGTTTTGCGCCGGATTCGAAAATCTAGACTCACAGGAGAACGAGCATATGGTGCCCGAGGCAGCAATAGACCCTTGGAGACAAGTCAGCTGGAGGACGATGTATTGAATCGCGACGCAATTTGTGTGTTCCATCGTCATTAAGAGGCTCTGAACCTAACAATTAACTGTCAGTTTTGCGTCGGATTCGAAAATCTAGACTCACAGATGAACGACCATAAGGTGCCCGAGGCAGCACTAGACCCTTGGAGACAAGTCGGCTGTCGGACGATGTATTGAGTCGCGACGCAATTTGTGTGTCCCATCGTCATTAACAGGCTCTGAACGTTACAATTAACTGTCAGTTTTGCGTCGGATTCGAAAATCTAGACTCACAGGAGAACGAGCATATGGTGCCCGAGGCAGCACTAGACCCTTGGAGACAAGTCGGCTGTAGGACGATGTATTGAATCGCGACGCAATTTGTGTGTTCCATCGTCATCAAGAGGCTCTGAACGTTACAATTCACTCTCAGTTTTGCGTCGGATTCGAAAATCTAGACTCACAGGAGAACGAGCATATGGTACCCGAGGCAGCACTAGACCCTTGGAGACAAGTCGGCTGTAAGACGATGTATTGAGACGCGACGCAATTTGTGTGTTCCATCCTCATTAAGAGGCACTGAACGTTACAATTAACTGTCAGTTTTGCGTCGGATTCGAAAATCTAGACTCACAGGAGAACGACCATAAGGTGCCCGAGGCAGCATTAGACCCTTGGAGACAAGTCGGCTGGAGGACGATGTATTGAGTCGCGACGCAATTTGTGTGTCCCATCGTCATTAACAGGCTCTGAACGTTACAATTCACTGTCAGTTTTGCGTCGGATTCGAAAATCGAGACTCACAGGAGAACGAGCATATGGTGCCCGAGGCAGCACTAGACCCTTGGAGACAAGTCGGCTGTAGGACGATGTATTGAATCGCGACGCAATTTGTGTGTTCCATCGTCAGTATCAGGCTCTGAACGTTACAATTAACCGTCAGTTTTGCGTCGTATTCTGAAAACTAGACTCACAGGAGAACGACGATAAGGTGCCCGAGGCAGCTATAGACCCTTGGAGACAAGTCGGCTGGAGGACGATGTATTGAATCGCGACGCAATTTGTGTGTTCCATCGTCATCAAGAGGCTCTGAACGTTACAATTCACTGTCAGTTTTGCGTCGGATTCGAAAATCTAGACTCACAGGAGAACGACCATAAGGTGCCCGAGGCAGCACTAGACCCTTGGAGACAAGTCGGCTGGAGGACGATGTATTGAATCGCGACGCAATTTGTGTGTCCCATCGTCATTAACAGGCTCTGAACCTTACAATTAACTGTCAGTTTTGCATCGCATTCGAAAATCTAGACTCACAGGAGAACGACCATAAGGTGCCCGAGGCAGCAATAGACCCTTGGAGACAAGTCGGCTGGAGGACGATGTATTGAGACGCGACGCAATTTGTGTGTCCCATCGTCATTAACAGGCTCTGAACGTTACAATTAACTGTCAGTTTTGCATCGCATTCGAAAAACTAGACTCACAGGAGAACGACCATAAGGTGCCCGAGGCAGCAATAGACCCTTGGAGACAAGTCGGCTGGAGGACGATGTATTGATTCGCGACGCAACTTGTGTGTTCCATCGTCATTAAGAGGCTCTGAAACTTACAATTAACTGTCAGTTTTGCGTCGGATTCGAAAATCTAGACTCACCGATGAACGACCATAAGGTGCCCGAGGCAGCAATAGACCCTTCGAGACAAGTCGGCTGGAGGACGATGTATTGAATCGCGACGCAATTTGTGTGTTCCATCGTCAGTATCAGGCTCTGAACGTTACAATTAACCGTCAGTTTTGGGTCGTATTCTAAAAACTAGACTCACAGGAGAACGACCATAAGGTGCCCGACGCAGCACTAGACCCATGGAGACAAGTCGGCTGGAGGACGATGTATTGAATCGCGACGCAATTTGTGTGTCCCATCGTCATTAACAGGCTCTGAACCTTACAATTAACTGTCAGTTTTGCGTCGGATTCGAAAATCTAGACTCACAGGAGAACGACGATAAGGTGCCCGAGGCAGCAATAGACCCTTGGAGACAAGTCGGCTGGAGGACGATGTATTGATTCGCGACGCAATTTGTGTGTTCCATCGTCATTAAGAGGCTCTGAACGTTACAATTAATTGTCAGTTTTGCGCCGGATTCGAAAAACTAGACTCATAGGAGAACGACCAAGAGGTGCCAGGAGCAGCAATACTACCTCGGAGACAAGTCGGCTGGAGGACGATGTATTGATTCGCGACGCAATTTGTGTGTTCCATCGTCATTAAGAGGCTCTGAACGTTACAATTAATTGTCAGTTTTGCGTCGTATTCTGAAAACTAGACTCACAGGAGAACGACCATAAGGTGCCCGAGGCAGCAAGCGACCCTTCGAGACTAGTCGGCTGGAGGACGATGTATTGAATCGCGACGCAATTTGTGTGTTCCATCGTCATTAAGAGTCTCTGAACGTTACAATTAATTGTCAGTTTTGCGCCGGATTCGAAAAACTAGACTCATAGGAGAACGACCAAGAGGTGCCAGGAGCAGCAATACTACCTCGGAGACAAGTCGGCTGGAGGACGATGTATTGAATCGCGACGCAATTTGTGTGTTCCATCGTCATTAAGAGGCTCTGACCCTTACAATTAACTGTCAGTTTTGCGTCGGATTCGAAAAACTAGACTCACAGGAGAACGACCATAAGTGCCCGAGGCAGCAATAGACCCTTGGAGACAAGTCGGCTGGAGGACGATGTATTGATTCGCGACGCAAGTTGTGTGTTCCATCGCCATTAAGAGGCTCTGAACGTTACAATTAATTGTCAGTTTTGCGCCGTATTCGAAAAACTAGACTCATAGGAGAACGACCAAGAGGTGCCAGGAGCAGCAATACTACCTCGGAGACAAGTCGGCTGGAGGACGATGTATTGAATCGCGACGCAATTTGTGTGTTCCATCGTCATTAAGAGGCTCTGAACCTTACAATTAACTGTCAGTTTTGCGTCGGATTCGAAAAAGTAGACTCACAGGAGAACGAGCATAAGGTGCCCGAGGCAGCAATAGACCCTTCGAGACAAGTCGGCTGGAGGACGATGTATTGAATCGCGACGCAATTTGTGTGTTCCATCGTCATTAAGAGGCTCTGAACGTTACAATTAACTGTCAGTTTTGCGTCGGATTCGAAAATCTAGACTCACAGGAGAACGACCATAAGGTGCCCGAGGCAGCACTAGACCCTTGGAGACAAGTCGGCTGGAGGACGATGTATTGAGCCGCGACGCAATTTGTGTGTCCCATCGTCATTAACAGGCTCTGAACGTTACAATTAACTGTCAGTTTTGCGTCGTATTCTGAAAACTAGACTCACAGGAGAACGACCATAAGGTGCCCGAGGCAGCAAGAGACCCTTGGAGACAGGTCGGCTGTGGGACGATGTATTGAATCGCGACGCAATTTGTGTGTTCCATCGTCATTAAGAGGCTCTGAACGTTACAATTAACTGTCAGTTTTGCGTCGGATTCGAAAATGTAGACTCACAGGAGAACGACCATAAGGTGCCCGAGGCAGCAATAGACCCTTGGAGACAAGTCGGCTGGAGGACGATGTATTGATTCGCGACACAATTTGTGTGTTCCATCGTCATTAAGAGGCTCTGAACGTTACAATTAATTGTCGGTTTTGCGCCGGATTCGAAAATCTAGACTCACAGGAGAACGAGCATATGGTGCCCGAGGCAGCAATAGACCCTTGGAGACAAGTCAGCTGGAGGACGATGTATTGAATCGCGACGCAATTTGTGTGTTCCATCGTCATTAAGAGGCTCTGAACCTAACAATTAACTGTCAGTTTTGCGTTGGATTCGAAAATCTAGACTCACAGATGAACGACCATAAGGTGCCCGAGGCAGCACTAGACCCTTGGAGACAAGTCGGCTGTCGGACGATGTATTGAGTCGCGACGCAATTTGTGTGTCCCATCGTCATTAACAGGCTCTGAACGTTACAATTAACTGTCAGTTTTGCGTCGGATTCGAAAATCTAGACTCACAGGAGAACGAGCATATGGTGCCCGAGGCAGCACTAGACCCTTGGAGACAAGTCGGCTGTAGGACGATGTATTGAATCGCGACGCAATTTGTGTGTTCCATCGTCATCAAGAGGCTCTGAACGTTACAATTCACTCTCAGTTTTGCGTCGGATTCGAAAATCTAGACTCACAGGAGAACGAGCATATGGTACCCGAGGCAGCACTAGACCCTTGGAGACAAGTCGGCTGTAAGACGATGTATTGAGACGCGACGCAATTTGTGTGTTCCATCCTCATTAAGAGGCACTGAACGTTACAATTAACTGTCAGTTTTGCGTCGGATTCGAAAATCTAGACTCACAGGAGAACGACCATAAGGTGCCCGAGGCAGCATTAGACCCTTGGAGACAAGTCGGCTGGAGGACGATGTATTGAGTCGCGACGCAATTTGTGTGTCCCATCGTCATTAACAGGCTCTGAACGTTACAATTCACTGTCAGTTTTGCGTCGGATTCGAAAATCGAGACTCACAGGAGAACGAGCATATGGTGCCCGAGGCAGCACTAGACCCTTGGAGACAAGTCGGCTGTAGGACGATGTATTGAATCGCGACGCAATTTGTGTGTTCCATCGTCAGTATCAGGCTCTGAACGTTACAATTAACCGTCAGTTTTGCGTCGTATTCTGAAAACTAGACTCACAGGAGAACGACGATAAGGTGCCCGAGGCAGCAATAGACCCTTCGAGACAAGTCGGCTGGAGGACGATGTATTGAATCGCGACGCAATTTGTGTGTTCCATCGTCATCAAGAGGCTCTGAACGTTACAATTCACTGTCAGTTTTGCGTCGGATTCGAAAATCTAGACTCACAGGAGAACGACCATAAGGTGCCCGAGGCAGCACTAGACCCTTGGAGACAAGTCGGCTGGAGGACGATGTATTGAATCGCGACGCAATTTGTGTGTCCCATCGTCATTAACAGGCTCTGAACCTTACAATTAACTGTCAGTTTTGCGTCGGATTCGAAAATCTAGACTCACAGGAGAACGACGATAAGGTGCCCGAGGCAGCAATAGACCCTTGGAGACAAGTCGGCTGGAGGACGATGTATTGAATCGCGACGCAATTTGTGTGTTCCATCGTCATTAAGAGGCTCTGAACGTTACAATTAATTGTCAGTTTTGCGCCGGATTCGAAAAACTAGACTCATAGGAGAACGACCAAGAGGTGCCAGGAGCAGCAATACTACCTCGGAGACATGTCGGCTGGAGGACGATGTATTGAATCGCGACGCAATTTGTGTGTCCCATCGTCATTAACAGGCTCTGAACGTTACAAATAACTGTCAGTTTTGCGTCGGATTCGAAAATCTAGACTCACAGGAGAACGAGCATTTGGTGCCCGAGGCAGCACTAGACCCTTGGAGACAAGTCGGCTGTAGGACGATGTATTGAATCGCGACGCAATTTGTGTGTCCCATCGTCATTAACAGGCTCTGAACGTTACAATTAACTGTCAGTTTTGCGTCGGATTCGAAAAACTAGACTCATAGGAGAACGACCAAAAGGTGCCCGAGGCACCAATAGACCCTTCGAGACAAGTCGGCTGGAGGACGATGTATTGAATCGCGACGCAATTTGTGTGTTCCATCGTCATTAAGAGGCTCTGAACGTTACAATTCACTCTCAGTTTTGCGTCGGATTCGAAAAACTAGACTCACAGGAGAACGACCATAAGGTGCCCGAGGCAGCAATAGACCCTTGGAGACAAGTCGGCTGGATGACGATGTATTGAATCGCGACGCAATTTGGGTGTTCCATCGTCATTAAGAGGCTCTGAACGTTACAATTAACTGTCAATTTTGCATCGCATTCGAAAAACTAGACTCACAGGAGAACGAGCATAAGGTGCCCGAGGCAGCACTAGACCCTTGGAGACAAGTCGGCTGTAGGACGATGTATTGAATCGCGACGCAATTTGTGTGTCCCATCGTCATTAACAGGCTCTGAACGTTACAATTAACTGTCAGTTTTGCGTCGTATTCTGAAAACTAGACTCACAGGAGAACGACCATAAGGTGCCCGAGGCAGCAAGAGACCCTTGGAGACAGGTCGGCTGTGGGACGATGTATTGAATCGCGACGCAATTTGTGTGTTCCATCCTCATCAAGAGGCTCTGAACGTTACAATTCACTGTCAGTTTTGCGTCGGATTCGAAAATCTAGACTCACAGGAGAACGAGCATATGGTGCCCGAGGCAGCACTAGACCCTTGGAGACAAGTCGGCTGTAGGAGGATGTATTGAATCGCAACGCAATTTGTGTGTTCCATCGTCATTAAGAGGCTCTGAACGTTACTATTAATTGTCAGTTTTGCGCCGGATTCGAAAAACTAGACTCACAGGAGAACGAGCATTTGGTGCCCGAGGCAGCACTAGACCCTTGGAGACAAGTCGGCTGTAGGACGATGTATTGAATCGCGACGCAATTTGTGTGTCCCATCGTCATTAACAGGCTCTGAACGTTACAATTAACTGTCAGTTTTGCGTCGTATTCTGAAAACTAGACTCACAGGAGAACGACCATAAGGTGCCCGAGGCAGCAAGAGACCCTTGGAGACAGGTCGGCTGTGGGACGATGTATTGAATCGCGACGCAATTTGTGTGTTCCATCCTCATCAAGAGGCTCTGAACGTTACAATTCACTGTCAGTTTTGCGCCGGATTCGAAAAACTAGACTCATAGGAGAACGACCATAAGGTGCCTGAGGCAGCACTAGACAGACCCTTGGAGACAAGTCGGCTGGAGGACGATGTATTGAGTCGCGACGCAATTTGTGTGTCCATCCGTCATTAACAGGCTCTGAACGTTACAATTCACTGTCAGTTTTGCGTCGGATTCGAAAATCTAGACTCACAGGAGAACGAGCATTTGGTGCCCGAGGCAGCACTAGACCCTTGGAGACAAGTCGGCTGTAGGACGATGTATTGAATCGCGACGCAATTTGTGTGTCCCATCGTCATTAACAGGCTCTGAACGTTACAATTAACTGTCAGTTTTGCGTCGGATTCGATAAATTAGACTCATAGGAGAACGACCAAAAGGTGCCCGAGGCACCAATAGACCCTTCGAGACAAGTCGGCTGGAGGACGATGTATTGAATCGCGACGCAATTTGTGTGTTCAATCGTCATTAAGAGGCTCTGAACGTTACAATTCACTCTCAGTTTTGCGTCGGATTCGAAAAACTAGACTCACAGGAGAACGACCATAAGGTGCCTGAGGCAGCAATAGACCCTTGGAGACAAGTCGGCTGTAGGACGATGTATTGAATCGCGACGCAATTTGGGTGTTCCATCGTCATTAAGAGGCTCTGAACGTTACAATTAACTGTCAATTTTGCATCGCATTCGAAAAACTAGACTCACAGGAGAACGAGCATAAGGTGCCCGAGGCAGCACTAGACCCTTGGAGACAAGTCGGCTGTAGGACGATGTATTGAATCGCGACGCAATTTGTGTGTCCCATCGTCATTAACAGGCTCTGAACGTTACAATTAACTGTCAGTTTTGCGTCGTATTCTGAAAACTAGACTCACAGGAGAACGACCATAAGGTGCCCGAGGCAGCAAGAGACCCTTGGAGACAGGTCGGCTGTGGGACGATGTATTGAATCGCGACGCAATTTGTGTGTTCCATCCTCATCAAGAGGCTCTGAACGTTACAATTCACTGTCAGTTTTGCGTCGGATTCGAAAATCTAGACTCACAGGAGAACGAGCATATGGTGCCCGAGGCAGCACTAGACCCTTGGAGACAAGTCGGCTGTAGGACGATGTATTGAATCGCGACGCAATTTGTGTGTTCCATCGTCATTAAGAGGCTCTGAACGTTACAATTAATTGTCAGTTTTGCGCCGGATTCGAAAAACTAGACTCATAGGAGAACGACCAAGAGGTGCCAGGAGCAGCAATACTACCTCGGAGACATGTCGGCTGGAGGACGATGTATTGAATCGCGACGCAATTTGTGTGTCCCATCGTCATTAACAGGCTCTGAACGTTACAATTAACTGTCAGTTTTGCATCGCATTCGAAAAACTAGACTCACAGGAGAACGACCATAAGGTGCCCGAGGCAGCAATAGACCCTTGGAGACAAGTCGGCTGGACGACGATGTATTGAGTCGCGACGCAATTTGTGTGTCCCATCGTCATTAACAGGCTCTGAACGTTACAATTCACTGTCAGTTTTGCGTCGGATTCGAAAATCTAGACTCACAGGAGAACGAGCATATGGTGCCCGAGGCAGCACTAGACCCTTGGAGACAAGTCGGCTGGAGGACGATGTATCGAATCGCGACGCAATTTGTGTGTTCCATCGTCATTAAGAGGCTCTGAACGTTACAAATAACTGTCAGTTTTGCGTCGGATTCGAAAATCTAGACTCACAGGAGAACGAGCATATGGTGCCCGAGGCAGCACTAGACAGACCCTTGGAGACAAGTCGGCTGGAGGACGATGTATTGAGTCGCGACGCAATTTGTGTGTCCATCCGTCATTAACAGGCTCTGAACGTTACAATTCACTGTCAGTTTTGCGTCGGATTCGAAAATCTAGACTCACAGGAGAACGAGCATTTGGTGCCCGAGGCAGCACTAGACCCTTGGAGACAAGTCGGCTGTAGGACGATGTATTGAATCGCGACGCAATTTGTGTGTCCCATCGTCATTAACAGGCTCTGAACGTTACAATTAACTGTCAGTTTTGCGTCGGATTCGAAAAACTAGACTCATAGGAGAAAGACCAAAAGGTGCCCGAGGCACCAATAGACCCTTCGAGACAAGTCGGCTGGAGGACGATGTATTGAATCGCGACGCAATTTGTGTGTTCCATCGTCATTAAGAGGCTCTGAACGTTACAATTCACTCTCAGTTTTGCGTCGGATTCGAAAAACTAGACTCACAGGAGAACGACCATAAGGTGCCCGAGGCAGCAATAGACCCTTGGAGACAAGTCGGCTGGATGACGATGTATTGAATCGCGACGCAATTTGGGTGTTCCATCGTCATTAAGAGGCTCTGAACGTTACAATTAACTGTCAATTTTGCATCGCATTCGAAAAACTAGACTCACAGGAGAACGAGCATAAGGTGCCCGAGGCAGCACTAGACCCTTGGAGACAAGTCGGCTGTAGGACGATGTATTGAATCGCGACGCAATTTGTGTGTCCCATCGTCATTAACAGGCTCTGAACGTTACAATTAACTGTCAGTTTTGCGTCGTATTCTGAAAACTAGACTCACAGGAGAACGACCATAAGGTGCCCGAGGCAGCAAGAGACCCTTGGAGACAGGTCGGCTGTGGGACGATGTATTGAATCGCGACGCAATTTGTGTGTTCCATCCTCATCAAGAGGCTCTGAACGTTACAATTCACTGTCAGTTTTGCGTCGGATTCGAAAATCTAGACTCACAGGAGAACGAGCATATGGTGCCCGAGGCAGCACTAGACCCTTGGAGACAAGTCGGCTGTAGGACGATGTATTGAATCGCGACGCAATTTGTGTGTTCCATCGTCATTAAGAGGCTCTGAACGTTACAATTAATTGTCAGTTTTGCGGCGGATTCGAAAATCTAGACTCACAGGAGAACGAGCATATGGTGCCCGAGGCAGCAATAGACCCTTGGAGACAAGTCGGCTGGAGGACGATGTATTGATTCGCGACGCAATTTGTGTGTTCCATCGTCATTAAGAGGCTCCGAACGTTACAATTAACTGTCAGTTTTGCGTCGGATTCGAAAATCTAGACTCACAGGAGAACGACCATAAGGTGCCCGAGGCAGCAATAGACCCATGCAGACAAGTCGGCTGGAGGACGATGTATTGAGACGCGACGCAATTTGTGTGTCCCATCGTCATTAACAGGCTCTGAACGTTACAATTAACTGTCAGTTTTGCATCGCATTCGAAAAACTAGACTCACAGGAGAACGACCATAAGGTGCCCGAGGCAGCAATAGATCCTTGGAGACAAGTCGGCTGGAGGACGATGTATTGAATCGCGACGCAATTTGTGTGTTCCATCGTCATTAAGAGGCTCTGAACGTTACAATTAATTGTCAGTTTTGCGTCGGAATCGAAAATCTAGACTCACAGATGAACGACCATAAGGTGCCCGAGGCAGTTAATAGACCCATCGAGACAAGTCGGCTGGAGGACGATGTATTGAATCGCGACGCAATTTGTGTGTTCCATCGTCATCAAGAGGCTCTGAACGTTACAATTCACTCTCAGTTTTGCGTCGGATTCGAAAATCTAGACTCACAGGAGAACGGGCATATGATGCCCGAGGCACCACTAGACCCTTGGAGACAAGTCGGCTGTAGTACGATGTATTGAATCGCGACGCAATTTGTGTGTTCCATCGTCATTAAGAGGCTGTGAACGTTACAATTAACTGTCAGTTTTGCATCGCATTCGAAAAACTAGACTCACAGGAGAACGACCATAAGATGCCCGAGGCAGCAATAGACCCTTGGAGACAAGTCGGCTGTAGGACGATGTATTGAATCGCGACGCAATTTGTGTGTCCCATCGTCATTAACAGGCTCTGAACGTTACAATTCACTCTCAGTTTTGCGTCGGATTCGAAAATCTAGACTCACAGGAGAACGGGCATGTGATGCCCGAGGCACCACTAGACCCTTGGAGACAAGTCGGCTGTAGTACGATGTATTGAATCGCGACGCAATTTGTGTGTTCCATCGTCATTAAGAGGCTCTGAACGTTACAATTAATTGTCAGTTTTGCGCCGGATTCGAAAAACTAGACTCATAGGAGAACGACCAAGAGGTGCCAGGAGCAGCAATACTACCTCGGAGACAAGTCGGCTGGAGGACGATGTATTGAATCGCGACGCAATTTGTGTGTTCCATCGTCATTAAGAGGCTCTGAACGTTACAATTAATTGTCAGTTTTTCGCCGGATTCGAAAAACTAGACTCATAGGAGAACGACCATAAGGTGCCCGAAGCAGCACTAGACCCTTGGAGACAAGTCGGCTGTAGGACGATGTATTGAATCGCGACGCAATTTGTGTGTTCCATCGTCATTAAGAGGCTCTGAACGTTACAATTAATTGTCAGTTTTGCGCCGGATTCGAAAAACTAGACTCATAGGAGAACGACGAAGAGGTGCCAGGAGCAGCAATACTACCTCGGAGACAAGTCGGCTGGAGGACGATGTATTGAATCGCGACGCAATTTGTGTGTTCCATCGTTATGAGGAGGCTCTGAACCTTACAATTAACTGTCAGTTTTGCGTCGGATTCGAAAAACTAGACTCACAGGAGAACGACCATAAGGTGCCCGAGGCAGCAATAGACCCTTGGAGACAAGTCGGCTGGAGGACGATGTATTGATTCGCGACGCAATTTGTGTGTTCCATCGTCATTAAGAGGCTCTGAACGTTACAATTAATTGTCAGTTTTGCGCCGGATTCGAAAAACTAGACTCATAGGAGAACGACCAAGAGGTGCCAGGAGCAGCAATACTACCTCGGAGACAAGTCGGCTGGAGGACGATGTATTGAATCGCGACGCAATTTGTGTGTTCCATCGTCATTAAGAGGCTCTGAACGTTACAATTAACTGTCAGTTTTGCGTCGGATTCGAAAATCTAGACTCACAGGAGAACGACCATAAGGTGCCCGAGGCAGCACTAGACCCTTGGAGACAAGTCGGCTGGAGGACGATGTATTGAGTCGCGACGCAATTTGTGTGTCCCATCGTCATTAACAGGCTCTGAACGTTACAATTCACTGTCAGTTTTGCGTCGGATTCGAAAATCTAGACTCACAGGAGAACGAGCATATGGTGCCCGAGGCAGCAATAGACCCTTCGAGACAAGTCGGCTGGAGGACGATGTATTGAATCGCGACGCAATTTGTGTGTTCCATCGTCATCAAGAGGCTCTGAACGTTACAATTCACTCTCAGTTTTGCGTCGGATTCGAAAATCTAGACTCACAGGAGAACGAGCATATGGTGCCCGAGGCAGCACTAGACCCCTGGAGACAAGTCGGCTGTAGGACGATGTATTGAATCGCGACGCAATTTGTGTGTTCCATCGTCATTAACAGGCTCTGAACGTTACAATTAACTGTCAGTTTTGCATCGCATTCGAAAAACTAGACTCACAGGAGAACGACCATAAGGTGCCCGAGGCAGCAATAGACCCTTGGAGACAAGTCGGCTGGAGGACGATGTATTGAGACGCGACGCAATTTGTGTGTCCCATCGTCATTAACAGGCTCTGAACGTTACAATTAACTGTCAGTTTTGCATCGCATTCGAAAAACTAGACTCACAGGAGAACGACCATAAGGTGCCCGAGGCAGCAATAGACCCTTGGAGACAAGTCGGCTGGAGGACGATGTATTGATTCGCGACGCAACTTGTGTGTTCCATCGTCATTAAGAGGCTCTGAAACTTACAATTAACTGTCAGTTTTGCGTCGGATTCGAAAATCTAGACTCACCGATGAACGACCATAAGGTGCCCGAGGCAGCAATAGACCCTTCGAGACAAGTCGGCTGGAGGACGACGTATTGAATCGCGACGCAATTTGTGTGTTCCATCGTCAGTATCAGGCTCTGAACGTTACAATTAACCGTCAGTTTTGCGTCGTATTCTAAAAACTAGACCCACAGGAGAACGACCATAAGGTGCCCGACGCAGCACTAGACCCTTGGAGACAAGTCGGCTGGAGGACGATGTATTGAATCGCGACGCAATTTGTGTGTCCCATCGTCATTAACAGGCTCTGAACGTTACAATTAATTGTCAGTTTTGCGCCGGATTCGAAAAACTAGACTCATAGGAGAACGACCAAGAGGTGCCAGGAGCAGCAATACTACCTCGGAGACAAGTCGGCTGGAGGACGATGTATTGAATCGCGACGCAATTTGTGTGTTCCATCGTCATTAAGAGGCTCTGACCCTTACAATTAACTGTCAGTTTTGCGTCGGATTCGAAAAACTAGACTCACAGGAGAACGAAAATAAGGTGCCCGTGGCAGCAATAGACCCTTGGAGACAAGTCGGCTGGAGGACGATGTATTGATTCGCGACGCAATTTGTGTGTTCCATCGTCATTAAGAGGCTCTGAACGTTACAATTAATTGTCAGTTTTGCGTCGTATTCTGAAAACTAGACTCACAGGAGAACGACCATAAGGTGCCCGAGGCAGCAAGAGACCCTTCGAGACTAGTCGGCTGGAGGACGATGTATTGAATCGCGACGCAATTTGTGTGTTCCATCGTCATTAAGAGGCTCTGAACGTTACAATTAATTGTCAGTTTTGCGCCGGATTCGAAAAACTAGACTCATAGGAGAACGACCAAGAGGTGCCAGGAGCAGCAATACTACCTCGGAGACAAGTCGGCTGGAGGACGATGTATTGAATCGCGACGCAATTTGTGTGTTCCATCGTCATTAAGAGGCTCTGACCCTTACAATTAACTGTCAGTTTTGCGTCGGATTCGAAAAACTAGACTCACAGGAGAACGACCATAAGGTGCCCGAGGCAGCAATAGACCCTTGGAGACAAGTCGGCTGGAGGACGATGTATTGATTCGCGACGCAAGTTGTGTGTTCCATCGTCATTAAGAGGCTCTGAACGTTACAATTAATTGTCAGTTTTGCGCCGGATTCGAAAAACTAGACTCATAGGAGAACGACCAAGAGGTGCCAGGAGCAGCAATACTACCTCGGAGACAAGTCGGCTGGAGGACGATGTATTGAATCGCGACGCAATTTGTGTGTTCCATCGTCATTAAGAGGCTCTGAACCTTACAATTAACTGTCAGTTTTGCGTCGGATTCGAAAAACTAGACTCACAGGAGAACGAGCATAAGGTGCCCGAGGCAGCAATAGACCCTTGGAGACAAGTCGGCTGGAGGACGATGTATTGATTCGCGACGCAATTTGTGTGTTCCATCGTCATCAAGAGGCTCTGAACGTTACAATTCACTGTCAGTTTTGCGTCGGATTCGAAAATCTAGACTCACAGGAGAACGAGCATATGGTGCCCGAGGCAGCACTAGACCCTTGGAGACAAGTCGGCTGTAGGACGATGTATTGAATCGCGACGCAATTTGTGTGTTCCATCGTCATTAACAGGCTCTGAACGTTATAATTCACTGTCAGTTTTGCGTCGGATTCGAAAATCTAGACTCACAGGAGAACGAGCATTTGGTGCCCGAGGCAGCACTAGACCCTTGGAGACAAGTCGGCTGTAGGACGATGTATTGAATCGCGACGCAATTTGTGTGTTCCATCGTCATTAAGAGGCTCTGAACGTTACAATTAACTGTCAGTTTTGCGTAGGATTCGAAAATCTAGACTCACAGGAGAACGACCATAAGGTGCCCGAGGCAGCACTAGACCCTTGGAGACAAGTCGGCTAGCGGACGATGTATTGAGTCGCGACGCAATTTGTGTGTCCCATCGTCATTAACAGGCTCTGAACGTTACAATTCACTGTCAGTTTTGCGTCGGATTCGAAAATCTAGACTCACAGGAGAACGAGCATATGGTGCCCGAGGCAGCAATAGACCCTTCGAGACAAGTCGGCTGGAGGACGATGTATTGAATCGCGACGCAATTTGTGTGTTCAATCGTCATCAAGAGGCTCTGAACGTTACAATTCACTCTCAGTTTTGCGTCGGATTCGAAAATCTAGACTCACAGGAGAACGAGCATATGGTGCCCGAGGCAGCACTAGACCCTTGGAGACAAGTCGGCTGTAGGACGATGTATTGAATCGCGACGCAATTTGTGTGTTCCATCGTCATTAAGAGGCTCTGAACGTTACAATTAACTGTCAGTTTTGCATCGCATTCGAAAAACTAGACTCACAGGAGAACGACCATAAGGTGCCCGAGGCAGCAATAGACCCTTGGAGACAAGTCGGCTGGAGGACGATGTATTGAATCGCGACGCAATTTGTGTGTTCCATCGTCATTAAGAGGCTCTGAAAGTTACAATTAACTGTTAGTTTTGCGCCGGATTCGAAAACCTAGACTCATAGGAGAACGACCAAGAGGTGCCAGGAGCAGCAATACTACCTCGGAGACAAGTCGGCTGGAGGACGATATATTGAGTCGCGACGCAATTTGTGTGTCCCATCGTCATGAACAGGCTCTGAACGTTACAATTCACTGTCAGTTTTGCGTCGGATTCGAAAATCTAGACTCACAGGAGAACGAGCATATGGTGCCCGTAGCAGCACTAGACCCTTGGAGACAAGTCGGCTGTAGGACGATGTATTGAATCGCGACGCAATTTGTGTGTTCCATCGTCATTAATAGGCTCTGAACGTTACAATTCACTGTCAGTTTTGCGTCGGATTCGAAAATCTAGACTCACAGGAGAACGAGCATATGGTGCCCGAGGCAGCACTAGACCCTTGGAGACAAGTCGGCTGTAGGACGATGTATTGAATCGCGACGCAATTTGTGTGTTCCATCGTCATTAAGAGGCTCTGAACGTTACAATTAACTGTCAGTTTTGCGTCGGATTCGAAAATCTAGACTCACAGGAGAACGACCATAAGGTGCCCGAGGCAGCACTAGACCCTTGGAGACAAGTCGGCTGGAGGACGATGTATTGAGTCGCGACGCAATTTGTGTGTCCCATCGTCATTAACAGGCTCTGAACGTTACAATTCACTGTCAGTTTTGCGTCGGATTCGAAAATCTAGACTCACAGGAGAACGAGCATATGGTGCCCGAGGCAGCAATAGACCCTTCGAGACAAGTCGGCTGGAGGACGATGTATTGAATCGCGACGCAATTTGTGTGTTCCATCGTCATCAAGAGGCTCTGAACGTTACAATTCACTCTCAGTTTTACGTCGGATTCGAAAATCTAGACTCACAGGGGAACGAGCATATGGTGCCCGAGGCAGCACTAGACCCTTGGAGACAAGTCGGCTGTAGGACGATGTATTGAATCGCGACGCAATTTGTGTGTTCCATCGTCATTAACAGGCTCTGAACGTTACAATTAACTGTCAGTTTTGCATCGCATTCGAAAAACTAGACTCACAGGAGAACGACCATAAGGTGCCCGAGGCAGCAATAGACCCTTGGAGACAAGTCGGCTGGAGGACGATGTATTGAGACGCGACGCAATTTGTGTGTCCCATCGTCATTAACAGGCTCTGAACGTTACAATTAACTGTCAGTTTTGCATCGCATTCGAAAAACTAGACTCACAGGAGAACGACCATAAGGTGCCCGAGGCAGCAATAGACCCTTGGAGACAAGTCGGCTGGAGGACCATGTATTGATTCGCGACACAACTTGTGTGTTCCATCGTCATTAAGAGGCTCTGAAACTTACAATTAACTGTCAGTTTTGCGTCGGATTCGAAAATCTAGACTCACCGATGAACGACCATAAGGTGCCCGAGGCAGCAATAGACCCTTCGAGACAAGTCGGCTGGAGGACGACGTATTGAATCGCGACGCAATTTGTGTGTTCCATCGTCAGTATCAGGCTCTGAACGTTACAATTAACCGTCAGTTTTGCGTCGTATTCTAAAAACTAGACTCACAGGAGAACGACCATAAGGTGCCCGACGCAGCACTAGACCCTTGGAGACAAGTCGGCTGGAGGACGATGTATTGAATCGCGACGCAATTTGTGTGTCCCATCGTCATTAACAGGCTCTGAACGTTACAATTAATTGTCAGTTTTGCGCCGGATTCGAAAAACTAGACTCATAGGAGAACGACCAAGAGGTGCCAGGAGCAGCAATACTACCTCGGAGACAAGTCGGCTGGAGGACGATGTATTGAATCGCGACGCAATTTGTGTGTTCCATCGTCATTAAGAGGCTCTGACCCTTACAATTAACTGTCAGTTTTGCGTCGGATTCGAAAAACTAGACTCACAGGAGAACGACCATAAGGTGCCCGAGGCAGCAATAGACCCTTGGAGACAAGTCGGCTGGAGGACCATGTATTGATTCGCGACGCAATTTGTGTGTTCCATCGTCATTAAGAGGCTCTGAACGTTACAATTAATTGTCAGTTTTGCGTCGTATTCTGAAAACTAGACTCACAGGAGAACGACCATAAGGTGCCCGAGGCAGCAAGAGACCCTTCGAGACTAGTCGGCTGGAGGACGATGTATTGAATCGCGACGCAATTTGTGTGTTCCATCGTCATTAAGAGGCTCTGAACGTTACAATTAATTGTCAGTTTTGCGCCGGATTCGAAAAACTAGACTCATAGGAGAACGACCAAGAGGTGCCAGGAGCAGCAATACTACCTCGGAGACAAGTCGGCTGGAGGACGATGTATTGAATCGCGACGCAATTTGTGTGTTCCATCGTCATTAAGAGGCTCTGACCCTTACAATTAACTGTCAGTTTTGCGTCGGATTCGAAAAACTAGACTCACAGGAGAACGACCATAAGGTCCCTGAGGCAGCAATAGACCCTTGGAGACAAGTCGGCTGGAGGACGATGTATTGATTCGCGACGCAAGTTGTGTGTTCCATCGTCATTAAGAGGCTCTGAACGTTACAATTAATTGTCAGTTTTGCGCCGGATTCGAAAAACTAGACTCATAGGAGAACGACCAAGAGGTGCCAGGAGCAGCAATACTACCTCGGAGACAAGTCGGCTGGAGGACGATGTATTGAATCGCGACGCAATTTGTGTGTTCCATCGTCATTAAGAGGCTCTGAACCTTACAATTAACTGTCAGTTTTGCGTCGGATTCGAAAAACTAGACTCACAGGAGAACGAGCATTTGGTGCCCGAGGCAGCACTAGACCCTTGGAGACAAGTCGGCTGTAGGACGATGTATTGAATCGCGACGCAATTTGTGTGTTCCATCGTCATTAAGAGGCTCTGAACGTTACAATTAACTGTCAGTTTTGCGTAGGATTCGAAAATCTAGACTCACAGGAGAACGACCATAAGGTGCCCGAGGCAGCACTAGACCCTTGGAGACAAGTCGGCTGGCGGACGATGTATTGAGTCGCGACGCAATTTGTGTGTCCCATCGTCATGAACAGGCTCTGAACGTTACAATTCACTGTCAGTTTTGCGTCGGATTCGAAAATCTAGACTCACAGGAGAACGAGCATATGGTGCCCGAGGCAGCAATAGACCCTTCGAGACAAGTCGGCTGGAGGACGATGTATTGAATCGCGACGCAATTTGTGTGTTCCATCGTAATCAAGAGGCTCTGAACGTTACAATTCACTCTCAGTTTTGCGTCGGATTCGAAAATCTAGACTCACAGGAGAACGAGCATATGGTGCCCGAGGCAGCACTAGACCCTTGGAGACAAGTCGGCTGTAGGGCGATGTATTGAATCGCGACGCAATTTGTGTGTTCCATCGTCATTAAGAGGCTCTGAACGTTACAATTAACTGTCAGTTTTGCATCGCATTCGAAAAACTAGACTCACAGGAGAACGACCATAAGGTGCCCGAGGCAGCAATAGACCCTTGGAGACAAGTCGGCTGGAGGACGATGTATTGAATCGCGACGCAATTTGTGTGTTCCATCGTCATTAAGAGGCTCTGAAAGTTACAATTAACTGTCAGTTTTGCGCCGGATTCGAAAACCTAGACTCATAGGAGAACGACCAAGAGGTGTCAGGAGCAGCAATACTACCTCGGAGACAAGTCGGCTGGAGGACGATGTATTGAATCGCGACGCAATTTGTGTGTTCCATCGTCAGTATCAGGCTCTGAACGTTACAATTAATTGTCAGTTTTGCATCGCATTCGAAAAACTAGACTCACAGGAGAACGACCGTAAGGTGCCCGAGGCACCAATAGACCCTTCGAGACAAGTCGGCTGAAGGACGATGTATCGAATCGCGACGCAATTTGTGTGTTCCATCGTCATTAAGAGGCTCTGAACGTTACAATTAATTGTCAGTTTTGCGCCGGATTCGAAAAACTAGATTCATAGGAGAACGGCCAAGAGGTGCCAGGAGCAGCAATACTACCTCGGAGACATGTCGGCTGGAGGACGATGTATTGAATCGCGACGCAATTTGTGTGTTCCATCGTCAGTATCAGGCTCTGAACGTTACAATTAACTGTCAGTTCTGCGTCGGATTCGAAAATCTAGACTCACAGGAGAACGACCATAAGGTGCCCGAGGCAGCAATAGACCCTTGGAGACAAGTCGGCTGGAGGACGATGTATTGAGTCGCGACGCAATTTGTGTGTCCCATCGTCATTAACAGGCTCTGAACGTTACAATTAACTGTCAGTTTTGCATCGCATTCGAAAATCTAGACTCACAGGAGAACGAGCATAAGGTGCCCGAGGCAGCACTAGACCCTTGGAGACAAGTCGGCTGGAGGACGATGTATTGAGTCGCGACGCAATTTGTGTGTCCCATCGTCATTAACAGGCTCTGAACGTTACAATTCACTGTCAGTTTTGCGTCGGATTCGAAAATCTAGACTCACAGGAGAACGAGCATATGGTGCCCGAGGCAGCACTAGACCCTTGGAGACAAGTCGGCTATAGGACGATGTATTGAATCGCGATGCAATTTGTGTGTTCCATCGTCAGTATCAGGCTCTGAACGTTACAATTAATTGTCAGTTTTGCGTCGTATTCGAAAAACTAGACTCACAGGAGAACGACCATACGGTGCCCGAGGCAGCACTAGACCCTTGGAGACAAGTCGGCTGGAGGACGATGTATTGAATCGCGACGCAATTTGTGTGTTCCATCGTCATTAAGAGGCTCTGAACGTTACAATTAATTGTCAGTTTTGCGCCGGATTCGAAAAACTAGACTCATAGGAGGACGACCAAGAGGTGCCAGGAGCAGCAATACTACCTCGGAGACATGTCGGCTGGAGGACGATGTATTGAATCGCGACGCAATTTGTGTGTTCCATCGTCAGTATCAGGCTCTGAACGTTACAATTAACCGTCAGTTTTGCGTCGGATTCGAAAATCTAGACTCACAGGAGAACGAGCATATGGTGCCCGAGGCAGCACTAGACCCTTGGAGACAAGTCGGCTGGAGGACGATGTATTGATTCGCGACGCAATTTGTGTGTTCCATCGTCATTAAGAGGCTCTGAACGTTACAATTAATTGTCAGTTTTGCGTCGTATTCTGAAAACTAGACTCACAGGAGAACGACCATAAGGTGCCCGAGGAAGCAAGAGACCCTTCGAGACTAGTCGGCTGGAGGACGATGTATTGAATCGCGACGCAATTTGTGTGTTCCATCGTCATTAAGAGGCTCTGAACGTTACAATTAATTGTCAGTTTTGCGCCGGATTCGAAAAACTAGACTCATAGGAGAACGACCAAGAGGTGCCAGGAGCAGCAATACTACCTCGGAGACAAGTCGGCTGGAGGACGATGTATTGAATCGCGACGCAATTTGTGTGTTCCATCGTCATTAAGAGGCTCTGACCCTTACAATTAACTGTCAGTTTTGCGTCGGATTCGAAAAACTAGACTCACAGGAGAACGACCATAAGGTGCCCGAGGCAGCAATAGACCCTTGGAGACAAGTCGGCTGGAGGACGATGTATTGATTCGCGACGCAAGTTGTGTGTTCCATCGTCATTAAGAGGCTCTGAACGTTACAATTAATTGTCAGTTTTGCGCCGGATTCGAAAAACTAGACTCATAGGAGAACGACCAAGAGGTGCCAGGAGCAGCAATACTACCTCGGAGACAAGTCGGCTGGAGGACGATGTATTGAATCGCGACGCAATTTGTGTGTTCCATCGTCATTAAGAGGCTCTGAACCTTACAATTAACTGTCAGTTTTGCGTCGGATTCGAAAAACTAGACTCACAGGAGAACGACCATAAGGTGCCCGAGGCAGCAATAGACCCTTGGAGACAAGTCGGCTGGAGGACGATGTATTGATTCGCGACGCAATTTGTGTGTTCCATCGTCATCAAGAGGCTCTGAACGTTACAATTCACTGTCAGTTTTGCGTCGGATTCGAAAATCTAGACTCACAGGAGAACGAGCATATGGTGCCCGAGGCAGCACTAGACCCTTGGAGACAAGTCGGCTGTAGGACGATGTATTGAATCGCGACGCAATTTGTGTGTTCCATCGTCATTAACAGGCTCTGAACGTTATAATTCACTGTCAGTTTTGCGTCGGATTCGAAAATCTAGACTCACAGGAGAACGAGCATTTGGTGCCCGAGGCAGCACTAGACCCTTGGAGACAAGTCGGCTGTAGAACGATGTATTGAATCGCGACGCAATTTGTGTGTTCCATCGTCATTAAGAGGCTCTGAACGTTACAATTAACCGTCAGTTTTGCGTAGGATTCGAAAATCTAGACTCACAGGAGAACGACCATAAGGTGCCCGAGGCAGCACTAGACCCTTGGAGACAAGTCGGCTGGCGGACGATGTATTGAGTCGCGACGCAATTTGTGTGTCCCATCGTCATGAACAGGCTCTGAACGTTACAATTAACTGTCAGTTTTGCGTCGGATTCGAAAATCTAGACTCACAGGAGAACGAGCATATGGTGCCCGAGGCAGCAATAGACCCTTCGAGACAAGTCGGCTGGAGGACGATGTATTGAATCGCGACGCAATTTGTGTGTTCCATCGTCATCAAGAGGCTCTGAACATTACAATTCACTCTCAGTTTTGCGTCGGATTCGAAAATCTAGACTCACAGGAGAACGAGCATATGGTGCCCGAGGCAGCACTAGACCCTTGGAGACAAGTCGGCTGTAGGACGATGTATTGAATCGCGACGCAATTTGTGTGTTCCATTGTCATTAAGAGGCTCTGAACGTTACAATTAACTGTCAGTTTTGCATCGCATTCGAAAAACTAGACTCACAGGAGAACGACCATAAGGTGCCCGAGGCAGCAATAGACCCTTGGAGACAAGTCGGCTGGAGGACGATGTATTGAGTCGCGACGCAATTTGTGTGTCCCATCGTCATTAACAGGCTCTGAACGTTACAATTAACTGTCAGTTTTGCATCGCATTCGAAAATCTAGACTCACAGGAGAACGAGCATAAGGTGCCCGAGGCAGCACTAGACCCTTGGAGACAAGTCGGCTGGAGGACGATGTATTGAGTCGCGACGCAATTTGTGTGTCCCATCGTCATTAGCAGGCTCTGAACGTTACAATTCACTGTCAGTTTTGCGTCGGATTCGAAAATCTAGACTCACAGGAGAACGAGCATATGGTGCCCGAGGCAGCACTAGACCCTTGGAGACAAGTCGGCTATAGGACGATGTATTGAATCGCGATGCAATTTGTGTGTTCCATCGTCAGTATCAGGCTCTGAACGTTACAATTAATTGTCAGTTTTGCGTCGTATTCGAAAAACTAGACTCACAGGAGAACGACCATACGGTGCCCGAGGCAGCACTAGACCCTTGGAGACAAGTCGGCTGGAGGACGATGTATTGAATCGCGACGCAATTTGTGTGTTCCATCGTCATTAAGAGGCTCTGAACGTTACAATTAATTGTCAGTTTTGCGCCGGATTCGAAAAACTAGATTCATAGGAGAACGGCCAAGAGGTGCCAGGAGCAGCAATACTACCTCGGAGACATGTCGGCTGGAGGACGATGTATTGAATCGCGACGCAATTTGTGTGTTCCATCGTCAGTATCAGGCTCTGAACGTTACAATTAACTGTCAGTTCTGCGTCGGATTCGAAAATCTAGACTCACAGGAGAACGACCATAAGGTGCCCGAGGCAGCAATAGACCCTTGGAGACAAGTCGGCTGGAGGACGATGTATTGAGTCGCGACGCAATTTGTGTGTCCCATCGTCATTAGCAGGCTCTGAACGTTACAATTCACTGTCAGTTTTGCGTCGGATTCGAAAATCTAGACTCACAGGAGAACGAGCATATGGTGCCCGAGGCAGCACTAGACCCTTGGAGACAAGTCGGCTATAGGACGATGTATTGAATCGCGATGCAATTTGTGTGTTCCATCGTCAGTATCAGGCTCTGAACGTTACAATTAACCGTCAGTTTTGCGTCGGATTCGAAAATCTAGACTCACAGGAGAACGAGCATATGGTGCCCGAGGCAGCACTAGACCCTTGGAGACAAGTCGGCTGTAGGACGATGTATTGAATCGCGACGCAATTTGTGTGTTCCATCGTCATTAAGAGGCTCTGAACGTTACAATTAACTGTCAGTTTTGCGTCGGATTCGAAAATCTAGACTCACAGGAGAATGAGCATAAGGTGCCCGAGGCAGCACTAGACCCTTCGAGACATGTCGGCTGGAGAACGATGTATTGAATCGCGACGCAATTTGTGTGTTCCATCGTCATTAACAGGCTCTGAACCTTACAATTACTGTCAGTTTTGCGTCGTATTCGAAAATCTAGACTCACAGGAGAACGAGCATATGGTGCCCGAGGCAGCACTAGACCCTTGGAGACAAGTCGGCTGTAGGACGATGTATTGAATCGCGACGCAATTTGTGTGTTCCATCGTCATTAAGAGGCTCTGAACGTTACAATTAACTGTCAGTTTTGCGCCGGATTCGAAAAACTAGACTCATAGGAGAACGACCAAGAGGTGCCAGGAGCAGCAATACTACCTCGGATACATGTCGGCTGGAGGACGATGTATTGAATCGCGACGCAATTTGTGTGTTCCATCGTCAGTATCAGGCTCTGAACGTTACAATTAACTGTCAGTTTTGCGCCGGATTCGAAAAACTAGACTCATAGGAGAACGACCAAGAGGTGCCAGGAGCAGCAATACTACCTCGGAGACATGTCGGCTGGAGGACGATGTATTGAATCGCGACGCAATTTGTGTGTTCCATCGTCAGTATCAGGCTCTGAAAGTTACAATTAACTGTCAGTTTTGCGTCGGATTCGAAAATCTAGACTCACAGGAGAACGACCATAAGGTGCCCGAGGCAGCACTAGACCCTTGGAGACAAGTCCGCTGGAGGACGATGTATTGAGTCGCGACGCAATTTGTGTGTCCCATCGTCATTAACAGGCTCTGAACGTTACAATTAACTGTCAATTTTGCGTCGGATTCGAAAATCTAGACTCACAGGAGAACGACCATAAGGTGCCCGAGGCAGCAAGAGACCCTTGGAGACAGGTCGGCTGTGGGACGATGTATTGAATCGCGACGCAATTTGTGTGTTCCATCGTCATCAAGAGGCTCTGAACGTTACAATTCACTGTCAGTTTTGCATCGCATTCGAAAAACTAGACTCACAGGAGAACGACCATAAGGTGCCCGAGGCAGCAATAGACCCTTGGAGACAAGTCGGCTGGAGGACGATGTATTGAATCGCGACGCAATTTGTGTGTCCCATCGTCAGTATCAGGCTCTGAACGTTACAATTCACTGTCAGTTTTGCGTCGGATTCGAAAATCTAGACTCACAGGAGAACGAGCATATGGTGCCCGAGGCAGCACTAGACCCTTGGAGACAAGTCGGCTGTAGGACGATGTATTGAGTCGCGACGCAATTTGTGTGTCCCATCGTCATTAACAGGCTCTGAACGTTACAATTAATTGTCAGTTTTGCGTCGGATTCGAAAATCTAGACTCACAGGAGAACGAGCATATGGTGCCCGAGGCAGCACTAGACCCTTGGAGACAAGTCGGCTGGAGGACGATGTATTGAGTCGCGACGCAATTTGTGTGTCCCATCGTCATTAACAGGCTCTGAACGTTACAATTCACTGTCAGTTTTGCGTCGGATTCGAAAATCTAGACTCACAGGAGAACGAGCATATGATGCCCGAGGCAGCACTAGATCCTTGGAGACAAGTCGGCTGTAGGACGATGTATTGAGTCGCGACGCAATTTGGGTGTTCCATCGTCATTAACAGGCTCTGAACGTTACAATTAATTGTCAGTTTTGCGTCGTATTCGAAAAACTAGACTCACAGGAGAACGACCATAAGGTGCCAGGAGCAGCAATAGTACCTCGGAGACAAGTCGGCTGGAGGACGATGTATTGAATCGCGACGCAATTTGTGTGTTCCATCGTCATTAAGAGGCTCTGAACGTTACAATTAATTGTCAGTTTTGCGTCGGATTCGAAAATCTAGACTCACAGATGAACGACCATAAGGTGCCCGAGGCAGCAATAGACCCATCGAGACAAGTCGGCTGGAGGACGATGTATTGAATCGCGACGCAATTTGTGTGTTCCATCGTCAGTATCATGCTCTGAACGTTACAATTAACCGTCAGTTTTGCGTCGTATTCTGAAAACTAGACTCACAGGAGAACGAGCATATGATGCCCGAGGCAGCACTAGACCCTTGGAGACAAGTCGGCTGTAGTACGATGTATTGAATCGCGACGCAATTTGTGTGTTCCATCGTCATTAAGAGGCTGTGAACGTTACAATTAACTGTCAGTTTTGCATCGCATTCGAAAAACTAGACTCACAGGAGAACGACCATAAGATGCCCGAGGCAGCAATAGACCCTTGGAGACAAGTCGGCTGTAGGACGATGTATTGAGTCGCGACGCAATTTGTGTGTCCCATCGTCATTAAGAGGCTCTGAACGTTACCATTAATTGTCAGTTTTGCGTCGGATTCGAAAATCTAGACTCACAGGAGAACGAGCATATGGTGCCCGAGGCAGCACTAGACCCTTGGAGACAAGTCGGCTGGAGGACGATGTATTGAGTCGCGACGCAATTTGTGTGTCCCATCGTCATTAACAGGCTCTGAACGTTACAATTCACTGTCAGTTTTGCGTCGGATTCGAAAATCTAGACTCACAGGAGAACGAGCATATGATGCCCGAGGCAGCACTAGATCCTTGGAGACAAGTCGGCTGTAGGACGATGTATTGAGTCGCGACGCAATTTGTGTGTTCCATCGTCATTAACAGGCTCTGAACGTTACAATTAATTGTCAGTTTTGCGTCGTATTCGAAAATCTAGACTCACAGGAGAACGAGCATATGGTGCCCGAGGCAGCACTAGACCCTTGGAGACAAGTCGGCTGTAGGACGATGTATTGAATCGCGACGCAATTTGTGTGTTCCATCGTCATTAAGAGGCTCCGAACGTTACAATTAACTGTCAGTTTTGCGCCGGATTCGAAAAACTAGACTCATAGGAGAACGACCAAGAGGTGCCAGGAGCAGCAATACTACCTCGGATACATGTCGGCTGCAGGACGATGTATTGAATCGCGACGCAATTTGTGTGTTCCATCGTCAGTATCAGGCTCTGAACGTTACAATTAACTGTCAGTTTTGCGCCGGATTCGAAAAACTAGACTCATAGGAGAACGACCAAGAGGTGCCAGGAGCAGCAATACTACCTCGGAGACATGTCGGCTGGAGGACGATGTATTGAATCGCGACGCAATTTGTGTGTTCCATCGTCAGTATCAGGCTCTGAAAGTTACAATTAACTGTCAGTTTTGCGTCGGATTCGAAAATCTAGACTCACAGGAGAACGACCATAAGGTGCCCGAGGCAGCACTAGACCCTTGGAGACAAGTCCGCTGGAGGACGATGTATTGAGTCGCGACGCAATTTGTGTGTCCCATCGTCATTAACAGGCTCTGAACGTTACAATTAACTGTCAATTTTGCGTCGGATTCGAAAATCTAGACTCACAGGAGAACGACCATAAGGTGCCCGAGGCAGCAAGAGACCCTTGGAGACAGGTCGGCTGTGGGACGATGTATTGAATCGCGACGCAATTTGTGTGTTCCATCGTCATCAAGAGGCTCTGAACGTTACAATTCACTGTCAGTCTTGCATCGCATTCGAAAAACTAGACTCACAGGAGAACGACCATAAGGTGCCCGAGGCAGCAATAGACCCTTGGAGACAAGTCGGCTGGAGGACGATGTATTGAATCGCGACGCAATTTGTGTGTCCCATCGTCAGTATCAGGCTCTGAACGTTACAATTCACTGTCAGTTTTGCGTCGGATTCGAAAATCTAGACTCACAGGAGAACGAGCATATGGTGCCCGAGGCAGCACTAGACCCTTGGAGACAAGTCGGCTGTAGGACGATGTATTGAGTCGCGACGCAATTTGTGTGTCCCATCGTCATTAACAGGTTCTGAACGTTACAATTAATTGTCAGTTTTGCGTCGGATTCGAAAATCTAGACTCACAGGAGAACGAGCATATGGTGCCCGAGGCAGCACTAGACCCTTGGAGACAAGTCGGCTGGAGGACGATGTATTGAGTCGCGACGCAATTTGTGTGTCCCATCGTCATTAACAGGCTCTGAACGTTACAATTCACTGTCAGTTTTGCGTCGGATTCGAAAATCTAGACTCACAGGAGAACGAGCATATGATGCCCGAGGCAGCACTAGATCCTTGGAGACAAGTCGGCTGTAGGACGATGTATTGAGTCGCGACGCAATTTGTGTGTTCCATCGTCATTAACAGGCTCTGAACGTTACAATTAATTGTCAGTTTTGCGTCGTATTCGAAAAACTAGGCTCACAGGAGAACGACCATAAGGTGCCAGGAGCAGCAATAGTACCTCGGAGACAAGTCGGCTGGAGGACGATGTATTGAATCGCGACGCAATTTGTGTGTTCCATCGTCATTAAGAGGCTCTGAACGTTACAATTAATTGTCAGTTTTGCGTCGGATTCGAAAATCTAGACTCACAGATGAACGACCATAAGGTGCCCGAGGCAGCAATAGACCCATCGAGACAAGTCGGCTGGAGGACGATGTATTGAATCGCGACGCAATTTGTGTGTTCCATCGTCATCAAGAGGCTCTGAACGTTACAATTCACTCTCAGTTTTGCGTCGGATTCGAAAATCTAGACTCACAGGAGAACGAGCATATGATGCCCGAGGCAGCACTAGACCCTTGGAGACAAGTCGGCTGTAGTACGATGTATTGAACTCGACGCAATTTGTGTGTTCCATCGTCATTAAGAGGCTGTGAACGTTACAATTAACTGTCAGTTTTGCATCGCATTCGAAAAACTAGACTCACAGGAGAACGACCATAAGATGCCCGATGCAGCAATAGACCCTTGGAGACAAGTCGGCTGGAGGACGATGTATTGAGACGCGACGCAATTTGTGTGTCCCATCGTCATTAACTGGCTCTGAACGTTACAATTAACTGTCAGTTTTGCATCGCATTCGAAAAACTAGACTCACAGGAGAACGACCATAAGGTGCCCGAGGCAGCAATAGACCCTTGGAGACAAGTCGGCTGGAGGACGATGTATTGATTCGCGACGCAATTTGTGTGTTCCATCGTCATTAAGAGGCTCTGAACCTTACAATTAACTGTCAGTTTAGCGTCGGATTCGAAAATCTAGACTCACCGATGAACGACTATAAGGTGCCCGAGGCAGCAATAGACCCTTCGAGACAAGTCGGCTGGAGGACGATGTATTGAATCGCGACGCAATTTGTGTGTTCCATCGTCAGTATCAGGCTCTGAACGTTACAATTAACCGTCAGTTTTGCGTCGTATTCTGAAAACTAGACTCACAGGAGAACGATCATAAGGTGCCCGACGCAGCACTAGACCCTTGGAGACAAGTCGGCTGGAGGACGATGTATTGAATCGCGACGCAATTTGTGTGTTCCATCGTCATTAACAGGCTCTGAACCTTACAATTAAATGTCAGTTTTGCGTCGGATTCGAAAATCTAGACTCACAGGAGAACGACGATAAGGTGCCCGAGGCAGCAATAGACCCTTGGAGACAAGTCGGCTGGAGGACGATGTATTGATTCGCGACGCAATTTGTGTGTTCCATCGTCATTAAGAGGCTCTGAACGTTACAATTAATTGTCAGTTTTGCGCCGGATTCGAAAAACTAGACTCATAGGAGAACGACCATAAGGTTCCCGAGGCAGCACTAGACCCTTGGAGACAAGTCGGCTAAAGGACGATGTATTGAATCGCGACGCAATTTGTGTGTTCCATCGTCATTAAGAGGCTCTGAACGTTACAATTAATTGTCAGTTTTGCGCCGGATTCGAAAAACTAGACTCATAGGAGAACGACCAAGAGGTGCCAGGAGCAGCAATACTACCTCGGAGACAAGTCGGCTGGAGGACGATGTATTGAATCGCGACGCAATTTGTGTGTTCCATCGTCATTAAGAGGCTCTGAACCTTACAATTAACTGTCAGTTCTGCGTCGGATTCGAAAAATTAGACTCACAGGAGAACGACCATAAGGTGCCCGAGGCTGCAATAGACCCTTGGAGATAAGTCGGCTGGAGGACGATGTATTGATTCGCGACGCAATTTGTGTGTTCCATCGTCATTAAGAGGCTCTGAACGTTACAATTAATTGTCAGTTTTGCGCCGCATTCGAAAAACTAGACTCATAGGAGAACGACCATAAGGTGCCCGAAGCAGCACTAGACCCTTGGAGACAAGTCGGCTGTAGGACGATGTATTGAATCGCGACGCAATTTGTGTGTTCCATCGTCATTAAGAGGCTCTGAACGTTACAATTAATTGTCAGTTTTGCGCCGGATTCGAAAAACTAGACTCATAGGAGAACGACGAAGAGGTGCCAGGAGCAGCAATACTACCTCGGAGACAAGTCGGCTGGAGGAGGATGTATTGAATCGCGACGCAATTTGTGTGTTCCAGCGTTATTAAGAGGCTCTGAACCTTACAATTAACTGTCAGTTTTGCGTCGGATTCGAAAAACTAGACTCACAGGAGAACGACCATAAGGTGCCCGAGGCAGCAATAGACCCTTGGAGACAAGTCGGCTGGAGGACGATGTATTGATTCGCGACGCAATTTGTGTGTTCCATCGTCATTAAGAGGCTCTGAACGTTACAATTAATTGTCAGTTTTGCGCCGGATTCGAAAAACTAGACTCATAGGAGAACGACCAAGAGGTGCCAGGAGCAGCAATACTACCTCGGAGACAAGTCGGCTGGAGGACGATGTATTGAATCGCGACGCAATTTGTGTGTTCCATCGTCATTAAGAGGCTCTGAACCTTACAATTAACTGTCAGTTTTGCGTCGGATTCGAAAAACTAGACTCACAGGAGAACGACCATAAGGTACCCGAGGCAGCAATAGACCCTTGGAGACAAGTCGGCTGGAGGACGATGTATTGATTCGCGACGCAATTTGTGTGTTCCATCGTCATCAAGAGGCTCTGAACGTTACAATTCACTGTCAGTTTTGCGTCGGATTCGAAAATCTAGAATCACAGGAGAACGAGCATATGGTGCCCGAGGCAGCACTAGACCCTTGGAGACAAGTCGGCTGTAGGACGATGTATTGAATCGCGACGCTATTTGTGTGTTCCATCGTCATTAATAGGCTCTGAACGTTACAATTCACTGTCAGTTTTGCGTCGGATTCGAAAATCTAGACTCACAGGAGAACGAGCATATGGTGCCCGAGGCAGCACTAGACCCTTGGAGACAAGTCGGCTGTAGGACGATGTATTGAATCGCGACGCAATTTGTGTGTTCCATCGTCATTAAGAGGCTCTGAACGTTACAATTAACTGTCAGTTTTGCGTCGGTTTCGAAAATCTAGACTCACAGGAGAACGACCATAAGGTGCCCGAGGCAGCACTAGACCCTTGGAGACAAGTCGGCTGGAGGACGATGTATTGAGTCGCGACGCAATTTGTGTGTCCCATCGTCATGAACAGGCTCTGAACGTTACAATTCACTGTCAGTTTTGCGTCGGATTCGAAAATCTAGACTCACAGGAGAACGAGCATATGGTGCCCGAGGCAGCACTAGACCCTTGGAGACAAGTCGGCTGTAGGACGATGTATTGAATCGCGACGCAATTTGTGTGTTCCATCGTCATTAAGAGGCTCTGAACGTTACAATTAACTGTCAGTTTTGCGTCGGATTCGAAAATCTAGACTCACAGGAGAACGACCATAAGGTGCCCGAGGCAGCAATAGATCCTTGGAGACAAGTCGGCTGGAGGACGATGTATTGAATCGCGACGCAATTTGTGTGTTCCATCGTCATTAAGAGGCTCTGAACGTTACAATTAATTGTGAGTTTTGCGTCGGATTCGAAAATCTAGACTCACAGATGAACGACCATAAGGTGCCCGAGGCAGCAATAGACCCATTTAGACAAGTCGGCTGGACGACGATGTATTGAATCGCGACGCAATTTGTGTGTTCCATCGTCATCAAGAGGCTCTGAACGTTACAATTCACTCTCAGTTTTGCGTCGGATTCGAAAATCTAGACTCACAGGAGAACGAGCATATGATGCCCGAGGCAGCACTAGATCCTTGGAGACAAGTCGGCTGGAGGACGATGTATTGAGTCGCGACGCAATTTTTGTGTTCCATCGTCATTAACAGGCTCTGAACGTTACAATTAATTGTCAGTTTTGCGTCGTATTCGAAAATCTAGACTCACAGGAGAACGAGCATATGGTGCCCGAGGCAGCACTAGACCCTTGGAGACAAGTCGGCTGTAGGACGATGTATTGAATCGCGACGCAATTTGTGTGTTCCATCGTCATTAAGAGGCTCCGAACGTTACAATTAACTGTCAGTTTTGCGCCGGATTCGAAAAACTAGACTCATAGGAGAACGACCAAGAGGTGCCAGGAGCAGCAATACTACCTCGGATACATGTCGGCTGGAGGACGATGTATTGAATCGCGACGCAATTTGTGTGTTCCATCGTCAGTATCAGGCTCTGAACGTTACAATTAACTGTCAGTTTTGCGCCGGATTCGAAAAACTAGACTCATAGGAGAACGACCAAGAGGTGCCAGGAGCAGCAATACTACCTCGGAGACATGTCGGCTGGAGGACGATGTATTGAATCGCGACGCAATTTGTGTGTTCCATCGTCAGTATCAGGCTCTGAAAGTTACAATTAACTGTCAGTTTTGCGTCGGATTCGAAAATCTAGACTCACAGGAGAACGACCATAAGGTGCCCGAGGCAGCACTAGACCCTTGGAGACAAGTCCGCTGGAGGACGATGTATTGAGTCGCGACGCAATTTGTGTGTCCCATCGTCATTAACAGGCTCTGAACGTTACAATTAACTGTCAATTTTGCGTCGGATTCGAAAATCTAGACTCACAGGAGAACGACCATAAGGTGCCCGAGGCAGCAAGAGACCCTTGGAGACAGGTCGGCTGTGGGACGATGTATTGAATCGCGACGCAATTTGTGTGTTCCATCGTCATCAAGAGGCTCTGAACGTTACAATTCACTGTCAGTCTTGCATCGCATTCGAAAAACTAGACTCACAGGAGAACGACCATAAGGTGCCCGAGGCAGCAATAGACCCTTGGAGACAAGTCGGCTGGAGGACGATGTATTGAATCGCGACGCAATTTGTGTGTCCCATCGTCAGTATCAGGCTCTGAACGTTACAATTCACTGTCAGTTTTGCGTCGGATTCGAAAATCTAGACTCACAGGAGAACGAGCATATGGTGCCCGAGGCAGCACTAGACCCTTGGAGACAAGTCGGCTGTAGGACGATGTATTGAGTCGCGACGCAATTTGTGTGTCCCATCGTCATTAACAGGTTCTGAACGTTACAATTAATTGTCAGTTTTGCGTCGGATTCGAAAATCTAGACTCACAGGAGAACGAGCATATGGTGCCCGAGGCAGCACTAGACCCTTGGAGACAAGTCGGCTGGAGGACGATGTATTGAGTCGCGACGCAATTTGTGTGTCCCATCGTCATTAACAGGCTCTGAACGTTACAATTCACTGTCAGTTTTGCGTCGGATTCGAAAATCTAGACTCACAGGAGAACGAGCATATGATGCCCGAGGCAGCACTAGATCCTTGGAGACAAGTCGGCTGTAGGACGATGTATTGAGTCGCGACGCAATTTGTGTGTTCCATCGTCATTAACAGGCTCTGAACGTTACAATTAATTGTCAGTTTTGCGTCGTATTCGAAAAACTAGGCTCACAGGAGAACGACCATAAGGTGCCAGGAGCAGCAATAGTACCTCGGAGACAAGTCGGCTGGAGGACGATGTATTGAATCGCGACGCAATTTGTGTGTTCCATCGTCATTAAGAGGCTCTGAACGTTACAATTAATTGTCAGTTTTGCGTCGGATTCGAAAATCTAGACTCACAGATGAACGACCATAAGGTGCCCGAGGCAGCAATAGACCCATCGAGACAAGTCGGCTGGAGGACGATGTATTGAATCGCGACGCAATTTGTGTGTTCCATCGTCATCAAGAGGCTCTGAACGTTACAATTCACTCTCAGTTTTGCGTCGGATTCGAAAATCTAGACTCACAGGAGAACGAGCATATGATGCCCGAGGCAGCACTAGACCCTTGGAGACAAGTCGGCTGTAGTACGATGTATTGAATCGCGACGCAATTTGTGTGTTCCATCGTCATTAAGAGGCTGTGAACGTTACAATTAACTGTCAGTTTTGCATCGCATTCGAAAAACTAGACTCACAGGAGAACGACCATAAGATGCCCGATGCAGCAATAGACCCTTGGAGACAAGTCGGCTGGAGGACGATGTATTGAGACGCGACGCAATTTGTGTGTCCCATCGTCATTAACTGGCTCTGAACGTTACAATTAACTGTCAGTTTTGCATCGCATTCGAAAAACTAGACTCACAGGAGAACGACCATAAGGTGCCCGAGGCAGCAATAGACCCTTGGAGACAAGTCGGCTGGAGGACGATGTATTGATTCGCGACGCAATTTGTGTGTTCCATCGTCATTAAGAGGCTCTGAACCTTACAATTAACTGTCAGTTTAGCGTCGGATTCGAAAATCTAGACTCACCGATGAACGACTATAAGGTGCCCGAGGCAGCAATAGACCCTTCGAGACAAGTCGGCTGGAGGACGATGTATTGAATCGCGACGCAATTTGTGTGTTCCATCGTCAGTATCAGGCTCTGAACGTTACAATTAACCGTCAGTTTTGCGTCGTATTCTGAAAACTAGACTCACAGGAGAACGATCATAAGGTGCCCGACGCAGCACTAGACCCTTGGAGACAAGTCGGCTGGAGGACGATGTATTGAATCGCGACGCAATTTGTGTGTTCCATCGTCATTAACAGGCTCTGAACCTTACAATTAAATGTCAGTTTTGCGTCGGATTCGAAAATCTAGACTCACAGGAGAACGACGATAAGGTGCCCGAGGCAGCAATAGACCCTTGGAGACAAGTCGGCTGGAGGACGATGTATTGATTCGCGACGCAATTTGTGTGTTCCATCGTCATTAAGAGGCTCTGAACGTTACAATTAATTGCCAGTTTTGCGCCGGATTCGAAAAACTAGACTCATAGGAGAACGACCATAAGGTTCCCGAGGCAGCACTAGACCCTTGGAGACAAGTCGGCTAAAGGACGATGTATTGAATCGCGACGCAATTTGTGTGTTCCATCGTCATTAAGAGGCTCTGAACGTTACAATTAATTGTCAGTTTTGCGCCGGATTCGAAAAACTAGACTCATAGGAGAACGACCAAGAGGTGCCAGGAGCAGCAATACTACCTCGGAGACAAGTCGGCTGGAGGACGATGTATTGAATCGCGACGCAATTTGTGTGTTCCATCGTCATTAAGAGGCTCTGAACCTTACAATTAACTGTCAGTTCTGCGTCGGATTCGAAAAATTAGACTCACAGGAGAACGACCATAAGGTGCCCGAGGCTGCAATAGACCCTTGGAGATAAGTCGGCTGGAGGACGATGTATTGATTCGCGACGCAATTTGTGTGTTCCATCGTCATTAAGAGGCTCTGAACGTTACAATTAATTGTCAGTTTTGCGCCGCATTCGAAAAACTAGACTCATAGGAGAACGACCATAAGGTGCCCGAAGCAGCACTAGACCCTTGGAGACAAGTCGGCTGTAGGACGATGTATTGAATCGCGACGCAATTTGTGTGTTCCATCGTCATTAAGAGGCTCTGAACGTTACAATTAATTGTCAGTTTTGCGCCGGATTCGAAAAACTAGACTCATAGGAGAACGACGAAGAGGTGCCAGGAGCAGCAATACTACCTCGGAGACAAGTCGGCTGGAGGACGATGTATTGAATCGCGACGCAATTTGTGTGTTCCAGCGTTATTAAGAGGCTCTGAACCTTACAATTAACTGTCAGTTTTGCGTCGGATTCGAAAAACTAGACTCACAGGAGAACGACCATAAGGTGCCCGAGGCAGCAATAGACCCTTGGAGACAAGTCGGCTGGAGGACGATGTATTGATTCGCGACGCAATTTGTGTGTTCCATCGTCATTAAGAGGCTCTGAACGTTACAATTAATTGTCAGTTTTGCGCCGGATTCGAAAAACTAGACTCATAGGAGAACGACCAAGAGGTGCCAGGAGCAGCAATACTACCTCGGAGACAAGTCGGCTGGAGGACGATGTATTGAATCGCGACGCAATTTGTGTGTTCCATCGTCATTAAGAGGCTCTGAACCTTACAATTAACTGTCAGTTTTGCGTCGGATTCGAAAAACTAGACTCACAGGAGAACGACCATAAGGTGCCCGAGGCAGCAATAGACCCTTGGAGACAAGTCGGCTGGAGGACGATGTATTGATTCGCGACGCAATTTGTGTGTTCCATCGTCATCAAGAGGCTCTGAACGTTACAATTCACTGTCAGTTTTGCGTCGGATTCGAAAATCTAGAATCACAGGAGAACGAGCATATGGTGCCCGAGGCAGCACTAGACCCTTGGAGACAAGTCGGCTGTAGGACGATGTATTGAATCGCGACGCTATTTGTGTGTTCCATCGTCATTAATAGGCTCTGAACGTTACAATTCACTGTCAGTTTTGCGTCGGATTCGAAAATCTAGACTCACAGGAGAACGAGCATATGGTGCCCGAGGCAGCACTAGACCCTTGGAGACAAGTCGGCTGTAGGACGATGTATTGAATCGCGACGCAATTTGTGTGTTCCATCGTCATTAAGAGGCTCTGAACGTTACAATTAACTGTCAGTTTTGCGTCGGTTTCGAAAATCTAGACTCACAGGAGAACGACCATAAGGTGCCCGAGGCAGCACTAGACCCTTGGAGACAAGTCGGCTGGAGGACGATGTATTGAGTCGCGACGCAATTTGTGTGTCCCATCGTCATGAACAGGCTCTGAACGTTACAATTCACTGTCAGTTTTGCGTCGGATTCGAAAATCTAGACTCACAGGAGAACGAGCATAAGGTGCCCGAGGCAGCAATAGATCCTTGGAGACAAGTCGGCTGGAGGACGATGTATTGAATCGCGACGCAATTTGTGTGTTCCATCGTCATTAAGAGGCTCTGAACGTTACAATTAATTGTCAGTTTTGCGTCGGATTCGAAAATCTAGACTCACAGATGAACGACCATAAGGTGCCCGAGGCAGCAATAGACCCATTTAGACAAGTCGGCTGGACGACGATGTATTGAATCGCGACGCAATTTGTGTGTTCCATCGTCATCAAGAGGCTCTGAACGTTACAATTCACTCTCAGTTTTGCGTCGGATTCGAAAATCTAGACTCACAGGAGAACGAGCATATGATGCCCGAGGCAGCACTAGACCCTTGGAGACAAGTCGGCTGTAGTACGATGTATTGAATCGCGACGCAATTTGTGTGTTCCATCGTCATTAAGAGGCTGTGAACGTTACAATTAACTGTCAGTTTTGCATCGCATTCGAAAAACTAGACTCACAGGAGAACGACCATAAGATGCCCGAGGCAGCAATAGACCCTTGGAGACAAGTCGGCTGGAGGACGATGTATTGAGACGCGACGCAATTTGTGTGTCCCATCGTCATTAACTGGCTCTGAACGTTACAATTAACTGTCAGTTTTGCATCGCATTCGAAAAACTAGACTCACAGGAGAACGACCATAAGGTGCCCGAGGCAGCAATAGACCCTTGGAGAGAAGTCGGCTGGAGGACGATGTATTGATTCGCGACGCAATTTGTGTGTTCCATCGTCATTAAGAGGCTCTGAACGTTACAATTAATTGTCAGTTTTGCGCCGGATTCGAAAAACTAGACTCACAGGAGAACGACCATAAGGTGCCCAAGGCAGCAAGAGACCCTTCGAGACTAGTCGGCTGGAGGACGATGTATTGAATCGCGACGCAATTTGTGTGTTCCATCGTTATTAAGAGGCTCTGAACCTTACAATTAACTGTCAGTTTTGCGTCGGATTCGAAAAACTAGACTCACAGGAGAACGACCATAAGGTGCCCGAGGCAGCAATAGACCCTTGGAGACAAGTCGGCTGGAGGACGATGTATTGATTCGCGACGCAATTTGTGTGTTCCATCGTCATTAAGAGGCTCTGAACGTTACAATTAATTGTCAGTTTTGCGCCGGATTCGAAAAACTAGACTCATAGGAGAACGACCAAGAGGTGCCAGGAGCAGCAATACTACCTCGGAGACAAGTCGGCTGGAGGACGATGTATTGAATCGCGACGCAATTTGTGTGTTCCATCGTCATTAAGAGGCTCTGAACCTTACAATTAACTGTCAGTTTTGCGTCGGATTCGAAAAACTAGACTCACAGGAGAACGACCATAAGGTGCCCGAGGCAGCAATAGACCCTTGGAGACAAGTCGGCTGGAGGACGATGTATTGATTCGCGACGCAATTTGTGTGTTCCATCGTCATCAAGAGGCTCTGAACGTTACAATTCACTGTCAGTTTTGCGTCGGATTCGAAAATCTAGAATCACAGGAGAACGAGCATATGGTGCCCGAGGCAGCACTAGACCCTTGGAGACAAGTCGGCTGTAGGACGATGTATTGAATCGCGACGCTATTTGTGTGTTCCATCATCATTAATAGGCTCTGAACGTTACAATTCACTGTCAGTTTTGCGTCGGATTCGAAAATCTAGACTCACAGGAGAACGAGCATATGGTGCCCGAGGCAGCACTAGACCCTTGGAGACAAGTCGGCTGCGACGCAATTTGTGTGTTCCATCGTCATTAAGAGGCTCTGAACGTTACAATTAACTGTCAGTTTTGCGTCGGTTTCGAAAATCTAGACTCACAGGAGAACGACCATAAGGTGCCCGAGGCAGCACTAGACCCTTGGAGACAAGTCGGCTGGAGGACGATGTATTGAGTCGCGACGCAATTTGTGTGTCCCATCGTCATGAACAGGCTCTGAACGTTACAATTCACTGTCAGTTTTGCGTCGGATTCGAAAATCTAGACTCACAGGAGAACGAGCATATGGTGCCCGAGGCAGCACTAGACCCTTGGAGACAAGTCGGCTGTAGGACGATGTATTGAATCGCGACGCAATTTGTGTGTTCCATCGTCATTAAGAGGCTCTGAACGTTACAATTAACTGTCAGTTTTGCGTCGGATTCGAAAATCTAGACTCACAGGAGAACGACCATAAGGTGCCCGAGGCAGCAATAGATCCTTGGAGACAAGTCGGCTGGAGGACGATGTATTGAATCGCGACGCAATTTGTGTGTTCCATCGTCATTAAGAGGCTCTGAACGTTACAATTAATTGTCAGTTTTGCGTCGGATTCGAAAATCTAGACTCACAGATGAACGACCATAAGGTGCCCGAGGCAGCAATAGACCCATTTAGACAAGTCGGCTGGACGACGATGTATTGAATCGCGACGCAATTTGTGTGTTCCATCGTCATCAAGAGGCTCTGAACGTTACAATTCACTCTCAGTTTTGCGTCGGATTCGAAAATCTAGACTCACAGGAGAACGAGCATATGATGCCCGAGGCAGCACTAGACCCTTGGAGACAAGTCGGCTGTAGTACGATGTATTGAATCGCGACGCAATTTGTGTGTTCCATCGTCATTAAGAGGCTGTGAACGTTACAATTAACTGTCAGTTTTGCATCGCATTCGAAAAACTAGACTCACAGGAGAACGACCATAAGATGCCCGAGGCAGCAATAGACCCTTGGAGACAAGTCGGCTGGAGGACGATGTATTGAGACGCGACGCAATTTGTGTGTCCCATCGTCATTAACTGGCTCTGAACGTTACAATTAACTGTCAGTTTTGCATCGCATTCGAAAAACTAGACTCACAGGAGAACGACCATAAGGTGCCCGAGGCAGCAATAGACCCTTGGAGAGAAGTCGGCTGGAGGACGATGTATTGATTCGCGACGCAATTTGTGTGTTCCATCGTCATTAAGAGGCTCTGAACGTTACAATTAATTGTCAGTTTTGCGCCGGATTCGAAAAACTAGACTCATAGGAGAACGACCAAGAGGTGCCAGGAGCAGCAATACTACCTCGGAGACAAGTCGGCTGGAGGACGATGTATTGATTCGCGACGCAATTTGTGTGTTCCATCGTCATTAAGAGGCTCTGAACGTTACAATTAATTGTCAGTTTTGCGTCGTATTCTGAAAACTAGACTCACAGGAGAACGACCATAAGGTGCCCAAGGCAGCAAGAGACCCTTCGAGACTAGTCGGCTGGAGGACGATGTATTGAATCGCGACGCAATTTGTGTGTTCCATCGTCATTAAGAGGCTCTGAACGTTACAATTAATTGTCAGTTTTGCGCCGGATTCGAAAAACTAGACTCATAGGAGAACGACCAAGAGGTGCCAGGAGCAGCAATACTACCTCGGAGACAAGTCGGCTGGAGGACGATGTATTGAATCGCGACGCAATTTGTGTGTTCCATCGTCATTAACAGGCTCTGAACGTTATAATTCACTGTCAGTTTTGCGTCGGATTCGAAAATCTAGACTCACAGGAGAACGAGCATTTGGTGCCCGAGGCAGCACTAGACCCTTGGAGACAAGTCGGCTGTAGGACGATGTATTGAATCGCGACGCAATTTGTGTGTTCCATCGTCATTAAGAGGCTCTGAACGTTACAATTAACTGTCAGTTTTGCTTAGGATTCGAAAATCTAGACTCACAGGAGAACGACCATAAGGTGCCCGAGGCAGCACTAGACCCTTGGAGACAAGTCGGCTGGAGGACGATGTATTGAATCGCGACGCAATTTGTGTGTTCCATCGTCATTAAGAGGCTCTGAACCTTACAATTAACTGACAGTTTTGCGTCGGATTCGAAAATCTAGACTCATAGGAGAACGACCATAAGGTGCCCGAGGCAGCACTAGACCCTTGAAGACAAGTCGGCTGGAGGACGATGTATTGAGTCGCGACGCAATTTGTGTGTCCCATCGTCATTATCAGGCTCTGAACGTTACAATTCACTGTCAGTTTTGCGCCGGATTCGAAAATCTAGACTCACAGGAGAGCGAGCATATGTTGGCCGAGGCAGCACTAGACCCTTGGAGACAAGTCGGCTGGAGGACGATGTATTGAATCGCGACGCAATTTGTGTGTTCCATCGTCAGTATCAGGCTCTGAACGTTACAATTAACTGTCAGTTTTGCATCGCATTCGAAAAACTAGACTCACAGGAGAACGACCATAAGGTGCCCGAGGCAGCAATAGACCCTTGGAGACAAGTCGGCTGGAGGACGATGTATTGAATCGCGACGCAATTTGTGTGTTCCATCGTCATTAAGAGGCTCTGAAAGTTACAATTAACTGTCAGTTTTGCGCCGGATTCGAAAAACTAGACTCATAGGAGAACGACCAAGAGGTGCCAGGAGCAGCAATACTACCTCGGAGAGAAGTCGGCTGGAGGACGATGTATTGAATCGCGACGCAATTTGTGTGATCCATCGTCAGTATCAGGCTCTGAACGTTACAATTAATTGTCAGTTTTGCATCGCATTCGAAAAACTAGACTCACAGGAGAACGACCATAAGGTGCCCGAGGCACCAATAGACCCTTCGAGACAAGTCGGCTGAAGGACGATGTATTGAATCGCGACGCAATTTGTGTGTTCCATCGTCATTAAGAGGCTCTGAACGTTACAATTAATTGTCAGTTTTGCGCCGGATTCGAAAAACTAGATTCATAGGAGAACGACCAAGAGGTGCCAGGAGCAGCAATACTACCTCGGAGACATGTCGGCTGGAGGACGATGTATTGAATCGCGATGCAATTTGTGTGTTCCATCATCAGTATCAGGCTCTGAACGTTACAATTAACTGTCAGTTCTGCGTCGGATTCGAAAATCTAGACTCACAGGAGAACGACCATAAGGTGCCCGAGGCAGCAATAGACCCTTGGAGACAAGTCGGCTGGAGGACGATGTATTGAGTCGCGACGCAATTTGTGTGTCCCATCGTCATTAACAGGCTCTGAACGTTACAATTAACTTTCAGTTTTGCATCGCATTCGAAAATCTAGACTCACAGGAGAACGAGCATAAGGTGCCCGAGGCAGCACTAGACCCTTGGAGACAAGTCGGCTGGAGGACGATGTATTGAGTCGCGACGCAATTTGTGTGTCCCATCGTCATTAACAGGCTCTGAACGTTACAATTCACTGTCAGTTTTGCGTCGGATTCGAAAATCTAGACTCACAGGAGAACGAGCATATGGTGCCCGAGGCAGCACTAGACCCTTGGAGACAAGTCGGCTATAGGACGATGTATTGAATCGCGATGCAATTTGTGTGTTCCATCGTCAGTATCAGGCTCTGAACGTTACAATTAATTGTCAGTTTTGCGTCGTATTCGAAAAACTAGACTCACAGGAGAACGACCATACGGTGCCCGAGGCAGCACTAGACCCTTGGAGACAAGTCGGCTGGAGGACGATGTATTGAATCGCGACGCAATTTGTGTGTTCCATCGTCATTAAGAGGCTCTGAACGTTACAATTAATTGTCAGTTTTGCGCCAGATTCGAAAAACTAGACTCATAGGAGAACGACCAAGAGGTGCCAGGAGCAGCAATACTACCTCGGAGACATGTCGGCTGGAGGACGATGTATTGAATCGCGACGCAATTTGTGTGTTCCATCGTCAGTATCAGGCTCTGAACGTTACAATTAACCGTCAGTTTTGCGTCGGATTCGAAAATCTAGACTCACAGGAGAACGAGCATATGGTGCCCGAGGCAGCACTAGACCCTTGGAGACAAGTCGGCTGTAGGACGATGTATTGAATCGCGACGCAATTTGTGTGTTCCATCGTCATTAAGAGGCTCTGAACGTTACAATTAACTGTCAGTTTTGCGTCGGATTCGAAAATCTAGACTCACAGGAGAATGAGCATAAGGTGCCCGAGGCAGCACTAGACACTTCGAGACATGTCGGCTGGAGAACGATGTATTGAATCGCGACGCAATTTGTGTGTTCCATCGTCATTAACAGGCTCTGAACCTTACAATTAACTGTCAGTTTTGCGTCGTATTCGAAAATCTAGACTCACAGGAGAACGAGCATATGGTGCCCGAGGCAGCACTAGACCCTTGGAGACAAGTCGGCTGTAGGACGATGTATTGAATCGCGACGCAATTTGTGTGTTCCATCGTCATTAAGAGGCTCTGAACGTTACAATTAACTGTCAGTTTTGCGCCGGATTCGAAAAACTAGACTCATAGGAGAACGACCAAGAGGTGCCAGGAGCAGCAATACTACCTCGGATGCATGTCGGCTGGAGGACGATGTATTGAATCGCGACGCAATTTGTGTGTTCCATCGTCATTAAGAGGCTGTGAACGTTACAATTAACTGTCAGTTTTTCATCGCATTCGAAAAACTAGACTCACAGGAGAACGACCATAAGATGCCCGAGGCAGCAATAGACCCTTGGAGACAAGTCGGCTGGAGGACGATGTATTGAGACGCGACGCAATTTGTGTGTCCCATCGTCATTAACTGGCTCTGAACGTTACAATTAACTGTCAGTTTTGCATCGCATTCGAAAAACTAGACTCACAGGAGAACGACCATAAGGTGCCCGAGGCAGCAATAGACCCTTGGAGACAAGTCGGCTGGAGGACGATGTATTGATTCGCGACGCAATTTGTGTGTTCCATCGTCATTAAGAGGCTCTGAACCTTACAATTAACTGTCAGTTTTGCGTCGGATTCGAAAATCTAGACTCACCGATGAACGACCATAAGGTGCCCGAGGCAGCAATAGACCCTTCGAGACAAGTCGGCTGGAGGACGATGTATTGAATCGCGACGCAATTTGTGTGTTCCATCGTCAGTATCAGGCTCTGAACGTTACAATTAACCGTCAGTTTTGCGCCGTATTCTGAAAACTAGACTCACAGGAGAACGATCATAAGGTGCCCGACGCAGCACTAGACCCTTGGAGACAAGTCGGCTGGAGGACGATGTATTGAATCGCGACGCTATTTGTGTGTTCCATCGTCATTAACAGGCTCTGAACCTTACAATTAAATGTCATTTTTGCGTCGGATTCGAAAATCTAGACTCACAGGAGAACGACCATAAGGTGCCCGAGGCAGCAATAGACCCTTGGAGACAAGTCGGCTGGAGGACGATGTATTGATTCGCGACGCAATTTGTGTGTTCCATCGTCATTAAGAGGCTCTGAACGTTACAATTAATTGTCTGTTTTGCGCCGGATTCGAAAAACTAGACTCATAGGAGAACGACCAAGAGGTGCCAGGAGCAGCAACACTACCTCGGAGACAAGTCGGCTGGAGGACGATGTATTGAATCGCGACGCAATTTGTGTGTTCCATCGTCATTAAGAGGCTCTGAACCTTACAATTAACTGTCAGTTTTGCGTCGGATTCGAAAAACTAGACTCACAGGAGAACGACCATAAGGTGCCCGAGGCTGCAATAGACCCTTGGAGATAAGTCGGCTGGAGGACGATGTATTGATTGGCGACGCAATTTGTGTGTTCCATCGTCATTAAGAGGCTCTGAAAGTTACAATTAATTGTCAGTTTTGCGCCGGATTCGAAAAACTAGACTCATAGGAGAACGACCATAAGGTGCCCGAAGCAGCACTAGACCCTTGGAGACAAGTCGGCTGTAGGACGATGTATTGAATCGCGACGCAATTTGTGTGTTCCATCGTCATTTAGAGGCTCTGAACGTTACAATTAATTGTCAGTTTTGCGTCGTATTCTGAAAACTAGACTCACAGGAGAACGACCATAAGGTGCCCGATGCAGCAAGAGACCCTTCGAGACTAGTCGGCTGGAGGACGATGTATTGAATCGCGACGCAATTTGTGTGTTCCATCGTCATTAAGAGGCTCTGAACGTTACAATTAATTGTCAGTTTTGCGCCGGATTCGAAAAACTAGACTCATAGGAGAACGACCAAGAGGTGCCAGGAGCAGCAATACTACCTCGGAGACAAGTCGGCTGGAGGACGATGTATTGATTCGCGACGCAATTTGTGTGTTCCATCGTCATTAAGAGGCTCTGAACGTTACAATTAATTGTCAGTTTTGCGCCGGATTCGAAAAACTAGACTCATAGGAGAACGACCAAGAGGTGCCAGGAGCAGCAATACTACCTCGGAGACAAGTCGGCTGGAGGACGATGTATTGAATCGCGACGCAATTTGTGTGTTCCATCGTCATTAAGAGGCTCTGAACGTTACAATTAATTGTCAGTTTTGCGTCGTATTCTGAAAACTAGACTCACAGGAGAACGACCATAAGGTGCCCGAGGCAGAAAGAGACCCTTCGAGACTAGTCGGTTGGAGGACGATGTATTGAATCGCGACGCAATTTGTGTGTTCCATCGTCATTAAGAGGCTCTGAACGTTACAATTAATTGTCAGTTTTGCGCCGGATTCGAAAAACTAGACTCATAGGAGAACGACCAAGAGGTGCCAGGAGCAGCAATACTACCTCGGAGACAAGTCGGCTGGAGGACGATGTATTGAATCGCGACGCAATTTGTGTGTTCCATCGTCATTAAGAGGCTCTGACCCTTACAATTAACTGTCAGTTTTGCGTCGGATTCGAAAAACTAGACTCACAGGAGAACGACCATAAGGTGCCCGAGGCAGCAATAGACCCTTGGAGACAAGTCGGCTGGAGGACGATGTATTGATTCGCGACGCAAGTTGTGTGTTCCATCGTCATTAAGAGGCTCTGAACGTTACAATTAATTGTCAGTTTTGCGCCGGATTCGAAAAACTAGACTCATAGGAGAACGACCAAGAGGTGCCAGGAGCAGCAATACTACCTCGGAGACAAGTCGGCTGGAGGACGATGTATTGAATCGCGACGCAATTTGTGTGTTCCATCGTCATTAAGAGGCTCTGAACCTTAAAATTAACTGTCAGTTTTGCGTCGGATTCGAAAAACTAGACTCACAGGAGAACGAGCATAAGGTGCCCGAGGCAGCAATAGACCCTTGGAGACAAGTCGGCTGGAGGACGATGTATTGATTCGCGACGCAATTTGTGTGTTCCATCGTCATCAAGAGGCTCTGAACGTTACAATTCACTGTCAGTTTTGCGTCGGATTCGAAAATCTAGACTCACAGGAGAACGAGCATATGGTGCCCGAGGCAGCACTAGACCCTTGGAGACAAGTCGGCTGTAGGACGATGTATTGAATCGCGACGCAATTTGTGTGTTCCATCGTCATTAACAGGCTCTGAACGTTATAATTCACTGTCAGTTTTGCGTCGGATTCGAAAATCTAGACTCACAGGAGAACGACCATAAGGTGCCCGAGGCAGCACTAGACCCTTGGAGACAAGTCGGCTGGAGGACGATGTATTGAGTCGCGACGCAATTTGTGTGTCCCATCGTCATGAACAGGCTCTGAACGTTACAATTCACTGTCAGTTTTGCGTCGGATTCGAAAATCTAGACTCACAGGAGAACGAGCATATGGTGCCCGAGGCAGCAATAGACCCTTCGAGACAAGTCGGCTGGAGGACGATGTATTGAATCGCGACGCAATTTGTGTGTTCCATCGTCATCAAGAGGCTCTGAACGTTACAATTCACTCTCAGTTTTGCGTCGGATTCGAAAATCTAGACTCACAGGAGAACGAGCATATGGTGCCCGAGGCAGCACTAGACCCTTGGAGACAAGTCGGCTGTAGGACGATGTATTGAATCGCGACGCAATTTGTGTGTTCCATCGTCATTAAGAGGCTCTGAACGTTACAATTAACTGTCAGTTTTGCATCGCATTCGAAAAACTAGACTCACAGGAGAACGACCATAAGGTGCCCGAGGCAGCAATAGACTCTTGGAGACAAGTCGGCTGGAGGACGATGTATTGAATCGCGACGCAATTTGTGTGTTCCATCGTCATTAAGAAGCTCTGAAAGTTAGAATTAACTGTCAGTTTTGCGCCGAATTCGAAAAACTAGACTCATAGGAGAACGACCAAGAGGTGCCAGGAGCAGCAATACTACCTCGGAGACAAGTCGGCTGGAGGACGATGTATTGAATCGCGACGCAATTTGTGTGTTCCATCGTCAGTATCAGGCTCTGAACGTTACAATTAATTGTCAGTTTTGCATCGCATTCGAGAAACTAGACTCACAGGAGAACGACCATAAGGTGCCCGAGGCACCAATAGACCCTTCGAGACAAGTCGGCTGAAGGACGATGTATTGAATCGCGACGTAATTTGTGTGTTCCATCGTCATTAAGAGGCTCTGAACGTTACAATTAATTGTCAGTTTTGCGCCGGATTCGAAAAACTAGATTCATAGGAGAACGACCAAGAGGTGCCAGGAGCAGCAATACTACCTCGGAGACATGTCGGCTGTAGGACGATGTATTGAATCGCGACGCAATTTGTGTGTTCCATCGTCAGTATCAGGCTCTGAACGTTACAATTAACTGTCAGTTCTGCGTCGGATTCGAAAATCTAGACTCACAGGAGAACGACCATAAGGTGCCCGAGGCAGCAATAGACCCTTGGAGACAAGTCGGCTGGAGGACGATGTATTGAGTCGCGACGCAATTTGTGTGTCCCATCGTCATTAACAGGCTCTGAACGTTACAATTAATTGTCAGTTTTGCGCCGGATTCGAAAAACTAGACTCATAGGAGAACGACCAAGAGGTGCCAGGAGCAGCAATACTACCTCGGAGACAAGTCGGCTGGAGGACGATGTATTGAATCGCGACGCAATTTGTGTGTTCCATCGTCATTAAGAGGCTCTGAACCTTACAATTAACTGTCAGTTTTGCGTCGGATTCGAAAAACTAGACTCACAGGAGAACGACCATAAGGTGCCCGAGGCAGCAATAGACCCTTGGAGACAAGTCGGCTGGAGGACGATGTATTGATTCGCGACGCAATTTGTGTGTTCCATCGTCATCAAGAGGCTCTGAACGTTACAATTCACTGTCAGTTTTGCGTCGGATTCGAAAATCTAGAATCACAGGAGAACGAGCATATGGTGCCCGAGGCAGCACTAGACCCTTGGAGACAAGTCGGCTGTAGGACGATGTATTGAATCGCGACGCAATTTGTGTGTTCCATCGTCATTAAGAGGCTCTGAACGTTACAATTAACTGTCAGTTTTGCGTCGGTTTCGAAAATCTAGACTCACAGGAGAACGACCATAAGGTGCCCGAGGCAGCACTAGACCCTTGGAGACAAGTCGGCTGGAGGACGATGTATTGAGTCGCGACGCAATTTGTGTGTCCCATCGTCATGAACAGGCTCTGAACGTTACAATTCACTGTCAGTTTTGCGTCGGATTCGAAAATCTAGACTCACAGGAGAACGAGCATATGGTGCCCGAGGCAGCACTAGACCCTTGGAGACAAGTCGGCTGTAGGACGATGTATTGAATCGCGACGCAATTTGTGTGTTCCATCGACATTAAGAGGCTCTGAACGTTACAATTAACTGTCAGTTTTGCGTCGGATTCGAAAATCTAGACTCACAGGAGAACGACCATAAGGTGCCCGAGGCAGCAATAGATCCTTGGAGACAAGTCGGCTGGAGGACGATGTATTGAATCGCGACGCAATTTGTGTGTTCCATCGTCATTAAGAGGCTCTGAACGTTACAATTAACTGTCAGTTTTGCTTAGGATTCGAAAATCTAGACTCACAGGAGAACGACCATAAGGTGCCCGAGGCAGCACTAGACCCTTGGAGACAAGTCGGCTGGAGGACGATGTATTGAGTCGCGACGCAATTTGTGTGTCCCATCGTCATGAACAGGGTCTGAACGTTACAATTCACTGTCAGTTTTGCGTCGGATTCGAAAATCTAGACTCACAGGAGAACTAGCATATGGTGCCCGAGGCAGCAATAGACCCTTCGAGACAAGTCGGCTGGAGGACGATGTATTGAATCGCGACGCAATTTGTGTGTTCCATCGTCATCAAGAGGCTCTGAACGTTACAATTCACTCTCAGTTTTGCGTCGGATTCGAAAATCTAGACTCACAGGAGAACGAGCATATGGTGCCCGAGGCAGCACTAGACCCTTGGAGACAAGTCGGCTGTAGGACGATGTATTGAATCGCGACGCAATTTGTGTGTTCCATCGTCATTAAGAGGCTCTGAACGTTACAATTAACTGTCAGTTTTGCATCGCATTCGAAAAACTAGACTCACAGGAGAACGACCATAAGGTGCCCGAGGCAGCAATAGACCCTTGGAGACAAGTCGGCTGGAGGACGATGTATTGAATCGCGACGCAATTTGTGTGTTCCATCGTCATTAAGAGGCTCTGAAAGTTACAATTAACTGTCAGTTTTGCGCCGGATTCGAAAAACTAGACTCATAGGAGAACGACCAAGAGGTGCCAGGAGCAGCAATACTACCTCGGAGAGAAGTCGGCTGGAGGACGATGTATTGAATCGCGACGCAATTTGTGTGTTCCATCGTCAGTATCAGGCTCTGAACGTTACAATTAATTGTCAGTTTTGCATCGCATTCGAAAAACTAGACTCACAGGAGAACGACCATAAGGTGCCCGAGGCACCAATAGACCCTTCGAGACAAGTCGGCTGAAGGACGATGTATTGAATCGCGACGCAATTTGTGTGTTCCATCGTCATTAAGAGGCTCTGATCGTTACAATTAATTGTCAGTTTTGCGCCGGATTCGAAAAACTAGATTCATAGGAGAACGACCAAGAGGTGCCAGGAGCAGCAATACTACCTCGGAGACATGTCGGCTGGAGGACGATGTATTGAATCGCGATGCAATTTGTGTGTTCCATCGTCAGTATCAGGCTCTGAACGTTACAATTAACTGTCAGTTCTGCTTCGGATTCGAAAATCTAGACTCACAGGAGAACGACCATAAGGTGCCCGAGGCAGCAATAGACCCTTGGAGACAAGTCGGCTGGAGGACGATGTATTGAGTCGCGACGCAATTTGTGTGTCCCATCGTCATTAACAGGCTCTGAACGTTACAATTAACTTTCAGTTTTGCATCGCATTCGAAAATCTAGACTCACAGGAGAACGAGCATAAGGTGCCCGAGGCAGCACTAGACCCTTGGAGACAAGTCGGCTGGAGGACGATGTATTGAGTCGCGACGCAATTTGTGTGTCCCATCGTCATTAACAGGCTCTGAACGTTACAATTCACTGTCAGTTTTGCGTCGGATTCGAAAATCTAGACTCACAGGAGAACGAGCATATGGTGCCCGAGGCAGCACTAGACCCTTGGAGACAAGTCGGCTATAGGACGATGTATTGAATCGCGATGCAATTTGTGTGTTCCATCGTCAGTATCAGGCTCTGAACGTTACAATTAATTGTCAGTTTTGCGTCGTATTCGAAAAACTAGACTCACAGGAGAACGACCATACGGTGCCCGAGGCAGCACTAGACCCTTGGAGACAAGTCGGCTGGAGGACGATGTATTGAATCGCGACGCAATTTGTGTGTTCCATCGTCATTAAGAGGCTCTGAACGTTACAATTAATTGTCAGTTTTGCGCCAGATTCGAAAAACTAGACTCATAGGAGAACGACCAAGAGGTGCCAGGAGCAGCAATACTACCTCGGAGACATGTCGGCTGGAGGACGATGTATTGAATCGCGACGCAATTTGTGTGTTCCATCGTCAGTATCAGGCTCTGAACGTTACAATTAACTGTCAGTTTTGCGTCGGATTCGAAAATCTAGACTCACAGGAGAACGAGCATATGGTGCCCGAGGCAGCACTAGACCCTTGGAGACAAGTCGGCTGTAGGACGATGTATTGAATCGCGACGCAATTTGTGTGTTCCATCGTCATTAAGAGGCTCTGAACGTTACAATTAACTGTCAGTTTTGCGTCGGATTCGAAAATCTAGACTCACAGGAGAATGAGCATAAGGTGCCCGAGGCAGCACTAGACACTTCGAGACATGTCGGCTGGAGAACGATGTATAGAATCGCGACGCAATTTGTGTGTTCCATCGTCATTAACAGGCTCTGAACCTTACAATTAACTGTCAGTTTTGCGTCGTATTCGAAAATCTAGACTCACAGGAGAACGAGCATATGGTGCCCGAGGCAGCACTAGACCCTTGGAGACAAGTCGGCTGTAGGACGATGTATTGAATCGCGACGCAATTTGTGTGTTCCATCGTCATTAAGAGGCTCTGAACGTTACAATTAACTGTCAGTTTTGGGCCGGATTCGAAAAACTAGACTCATAGGAGAACGACCAAGAGGTGCCAGGAGCAGCAATACTACCTCGGATGCATGTCGGCTGGAGGACGATGTATTGAATCGCGACGCAATTTGTGTGTTCCATCGTCATTAAGAGGCTGTGAACGTTACAATTAACTGTCAGTTTTTCATCGCATTCGAAAAACTAGACTCACAGGAGAACGACCATAAGATGCCCGAGGCAGCAATAGACCCTTGGAGACAAGTCGGCTGGAGGACGATGTATTGAGACGCGACGCAATTTGTGTGTCCCATCGTCATTAACTGGCTCTGAACGTTACAATTAACTGTCAGTTTTGCATCGCATTCGAAAAACTAGACTCACAGGAGAACGACCATAAGGTGCCCGAGGCAGCAATAGACCCTTGGAGACAAGTCGGCTGGAGGACGATGTATTGATTCGCGACGCAATTTGTGTGTTCCATCGTCATTAAGAGGCTCTGAACCTTACAATTAACTGTCAGTTTTGCGTCGGATTCGAAAATCTAGACTCACCGATGAACGACCATAAGGTGCCCGAGGCAGCAATAGACCCTTCGAGACAAGTCGGCTGGAGGACGATGTATTGAATCGCGACGCAATTTGTGTGTTCCATCGTCAGTATCAGGCTCTGAACGTTACAATTAACCGTCAGTTTTGCGCCGTATTCTGAAAACTAGACTCACAGGAGAACGATCATAAGGTGCCCGACGCAGCACTAGACCCTTGGAGACAAGTCGGCTGGAGGACGATGTATTGAATCGCGACGCTATTTGTGTGTTCCATCGTCATTAACAGGCTCTGAACCTTACAATTAAATGTCAGTTTTGCGTCGGATTCGAAAATCTAGACTCACAGGAGAACGACGGTAAGGTGCCCGAGGCAGCAATAGACCCTTGGAGACAAGTCGGCTGGAGGACGATGTATTGATTCGCGACGCAATTTGTGTGTTCCATCGTCATTAAGAGGCTCTGAACGTTACAATTAATTGTCTGTTTTGCGCCGGATTCGAAAAACTAGACTCATAGGAGAACGACCAAGAGGTGCCAGGAGCAGCAACACTACCTCGGAGACAAGTCGGCTGGAGGACGATGTATTGAATCGCGACGCAATTTGTGTGTTCCATCGTCATTAAGAGGCTCTGAACCTTACAATTAACTGTCAGTTTTGCGTCGGATTCGAAAAACTAGACTCACAGGAGAACGACCATAAGGTACCCGAGGCTGCAATAGACCCTTGGAGATAAGTCGGCTGGAGGACGATGTATTGATTCGCGACGCAATTTGTGTGTTCCATCGTCATTAAGAGGCTCTGAAAGTTACAATTAATTGTCAGTATTGCGCCGGATTCGAAAAACTAGACTCATAGGAGAACGACCATAAGGTGCCCGAAGCAGCACTAGACCCTTGGAGACAAGTCGGCTGTAGGACGATGTATTGAATCGCGACGCAATTTGTGTGTTCCATCGTCATTTAGAGGCTCTGAACGTTACAATTAATTGTCCGTTTTGCGTCGTATTCTGAAAACTAGACTCACAGGAGAACGACCATAAGGTGCCCGATGCAGCAAGAGACCCTTCGAGACTAGTCGGCTGGAGGACGATGTATTGAATCGCGACGCAATTTGTGTGTTCCATCGTCATTAAGAGGCTCTGAACGTTACAATTAATTGTCAGTTTTGCGCCGGATTCGAAAAACTAGACTCATAGGAGAACGACCAAGAGGTGCCAGGAGCAGCAATACTACCTCGGAGACAAGTCGGCTGGAGGACGATGTATTGATTCGCGACGCAATTTGTGTGTTCCATCGTCATTAAGAGGCTCTGAACGTTACAATTAATTGTCAGTTTTGCGCCGGATTCGAAAAACTAGACTCATAGGAGAACGACCAAGAGGTGCCAGGAGCAGCAATACTACCTCGGAGACAAGTCGGCTGGAGGACGATGTATTGAATCGCGACGCAATTTGTGTGTTCCATCGTCATTAAGAGGCTCTGACCCTTACAATTAACTGTCAGTTTTGCGTCGGATTCGAAAAACTAGACTCACAGGAGAACGACCATAAGGTGCCCGAGGCAGCAATAGACCCTTGGAGACAAGTCGGCTGGAGGACGATGTATTGATTCGCGACGCAAGTTGTGTGTTCCATCGTCATTAAGAGGCTCTGAACGTTACAATTAATTGTCAGTTTTGCGCCGGATTCGAAAAACTAGACTCATAGGAGAACGACCAAGAGGTGCCAGGAGCAGCAATACTACCTCGGAGACAAGTCGGCTGGAGGACGATGTATTGAATCGCGACGCAATTTGTGTGTTCCATCGTCATTAAGAGGCTCTGAACCTTAAAATTAATTGTCAGTTTTGCGTCGGATTCGAAAAACTAGACTCACAGGAGAACGAGCATAAGGTGCCCGAGGCAGCAATAGACCCTTGGAGACAAGTCGGCTGGAGGACGATGTATTGATTCGCGACGCAATTTGTGTGTTCCATCGTCATCAAGAGGCTCTGAACGTTACAATTCACTGTCAGTTTTGCGTCGGATTCGAAAATCTAGACTCACAGGAGAACGAGCATATGGTGCCCGAGGCAGCACTAGACCCTTGGAGACAAGTCGGCTGTAGGACGATGTATTGAATCGCGACGCAATTTGTGTGTTCCATCGTCATTAACAGGCTCTGAACGTTATAATTCACTGTCAGTTTTGCGTCGGATTCGAAAATCTAGACTCACAGGAGAACGACCATAAGGTGCCCGAGGCAGCATTAGACCCTTGGAGACAAGTCGGCTGGAGGACGATGTATTGAGTCGCGACGCAATTTGTGTGTCCCATCGTCATGAACAGGCTCTGAACGTTACAATTCACTGTCAGTTTTGCGTCGGATTCGAAAATCTAGACTCACAGGAGAACGAGCATATGGTGCCCGAGGCAGCAATAGACCCTTCGAGACAAGTCGGCTGGAGGACGATGTATTGAATCGCGACGCAATTTGTGTGTTCCATCGTCATCAAGAGGCTCTGAACGTTACAATTCACTCTCAGTTTTGCGTCGGATTCGAAAATCTAGACTCACAGGAGAACGAGCATATGGTGCCCGAGGCAGCACTAGACCCTTGGAGACAAGTCGGCTGTAGGACGATGTATTGAATCGCGACGCAATTTGTGTGTTCCATCGTCATTAAGAGGCTCTGAACGTTACAATTAATTGTCAGTTTTGCGTCGTATTCTGAAGACTAGACTCACAGGAGAACGACCATAAGGTGCCCGAGGCAGCAAGAGACCCTTCGAGACTAGTCGGTTGGAGGACGATGTATTGAATCGCGACGCAATTTGTGTGTTCCATCGTCATTAAGAGGCTCTGAACGTTACAATTAATTGTCAGTTTTGCGCCGGATTCGAAAAACTAGTCTCATAGGAGAACGACCAAGAGGTGCCAGGAGCAGCAATACTACCTCGGAGACAAGTCGGCTGGAGGACGATGTATTGAATCGCGACGCAATTTGTGTGTTCCATCGTCATTAAGAGGCTCTGACCCTTACAATAAACTGTCAGTTTTGCGTCGGATTCGAAAAACTAGACTCACAGGAGAACGACCATAAGGTGCCCGAGGCACCAATAGACCCTTCGAGACAAGTCGGCTGAAGGACGATGTATTGAATCGCGACGTAATTTGTGTGTTCCATCGTCATTAAGAGGCTCTGAACGTTACAATTAATTGTCAGTTTTGCGCCGGATTCGAAAAACTAGATTCATAGGAGAACGACCAAGAGGTGCCAGGAGCAGCAATACTACCTCGGAGACATGTCGGCTGTAGGACGATGTATTGAATCGCGACGCAATTTGTGTGTTCCATCGTCAGTATCAGGCTCTGAACGTTACAATTAATTGTCAGTTTTGCGTCGTATTCGAAAAACTAGACTCACAGGAGAACGACCATACGGTGCCCGAGACAGCACTAGACCCTTGGAGACAAGTCGGCTGGAGGACGATGTATTGAATCGCGACGCAATTTGTGTGTTCCATCGTCATTAAGAGGCTCTGAACGTTAAAATTAATTGTCAGTTTTGCGCCGGATTCGAAAAACTAGACTCATAGGAGAACGACCAAGAGGTGCCAGGAGCAGCAATACTACCTCGGAGACATGTCGGCTGGAGGACGATGTATTGAATCGCGACGCAATTTGTGTGTTCCATCGTCAGTATCAGGCACTGAACGTTACAATTAACCGTCAGTTTTGCGTCGGATTCGAAAATCTAGACTCACAGGAGAACGAGCATATGGTGCCCGAGGCAGCACTAGACCCTTGGAGACAAGTCGGCTGTAGGACGATGTATTGAATCGCGACGCAATTTGTGTGTTCCATCGTCATTAAGAGGCTCTGAACGTTACAATTAACTGTCAGTTTTGCGTCGGATTCGAAAATCAAGACTCACAGGAGAATGAGCATAAGGTGCCCGAGGCAGCACTAGACCCTTCGAGACATGTCGGCTGGAGAACGATGTATTGAATCGCGACGCAATTTCTGTGTTCCATCGTCATTAACAGGCTCTGAACCTTACAATTAAATGTCAGTTTTGCGTCGGATTCGAAAATCTAGACTCACAGGAGAACGACGATAAGGTGCCCGAGGCAGCAATAGACCCTTGGAGACAAGTCGGCTGGAGGACGATGTATTGATTCGCGACGCAATTTGTGTGTTCCATCGTCATTAAGAGGCTCTGAACGTTACAATTAATTGTCAGTTTTGCGCCGGATTCGAAAAACTAGACTCATAGGAGAACGACCAAGAGGTGCCAGGAGCAGCAATACTACCTCGGAGACAAGTCGGCTGGAGGACGATGTATTGATTCGCGACGCAATTTGTGTGTTCCATCGTCATTAAGAGGCTCTGAACGTTACAATTAATTGTCAGTTTTGCGTCGTATTCTGAAGACTAGACTCACAGGAGAACGACCATAAGGTGCCCGAGGCAGCAAGAGACCCTTCGAGACTAGTCGGTTGGAGGACGATGTATTGAATCGCGACGCAATTTGTGTGTTCCATCGTCATTAAGAGGCTCTGAACGTTACAATTAATTGTCAGTTTTGCGCCGGATTCGAAAAACTAGTCTCATAGGAGAACGACCAAGAGGTGCCAGGAGCAGCAATACTACCTCGGAGACAAGTCGGCTGGAGGACGATGTATTGAATCGCGACGCAATTTGTGTGTTCCATCGTCATTAAGAGGCTCTGACCCTTACAATAAACTGTCAGTTTTGCGTCGGATTCGAAAAACTAGACTCACAGGAGAACGACCATAAGGTGCCCGAGGCAGCAATAGACCCTTGGAGACAAGTCGGCTGGAGGACGATGTATTGATTCGCGACGCAAGTTGTGTGTTCCATCGTCATTAAGAGGCTCTGAACGTTACAATTAATTGTCAGTTTTGCGCCGGATTCGAAAAACTAGACTCATAGGAGAACGACCAAGAGGTGCCAGGAGCAGCAATACTACCTCGGAGACAAGTCGGCTGGAGGACGATGTATTGAATCGCGACGCAATTTGTGTGTTCCATCGTCATTAAGAGGCTCTGAACCTTAAAATTAACTGTCAGTTTTGCGTCGGATTCGAAAAACTAGACTCACAGGAGAACGAGCATAAGGTGCCCGAGGCAGCAATAGACCCTTGGAGACAAGTCGGCTGGAGGACGATGTATTGATTCGCGACGCAATTTGTGTGTTCCATCGTCATCAAGAGGCTCTGAACGTTACAATTCACTGTCAGTTTTGCGTCGGATTCGAAAATCTAGACTCACAGGAGAACGAGCATATGGTGCCCGAGGCAGCACTAGACCCTTGGAGACAAGTCGGCTGTAGGACGATGTATTGAATCGCGACGCAATTTGTGTGTTCCATCGTCATTAACAGGCTCTGAACGTTATAATTCACTGTCAGTTTTGCGTCGGATTCGAAAATCTAGACTCACAGGAGAACGAGCATTTGGTGCCCGAGGCAGCACTAGACCCTTGGAGACAAGTCGGCTGTAGGACGATGTATTGAGTCGCGACGCAATTTGTGTGTCCCATCGTCATTAACAGGCTCTGAACGTTACAATAAACTGTCAGTTTTGCGTCGGATTCGAAAAACTAGACTCACAGGAGAACGACCATAAGGTGCCCGAGGCAGCAATAGACCCTTGGAGACAAGTCGGCTGGAGGACGATGTATTGAGTCGCGACGCAATTTGTGTGTCCCATCGTCATGAACAGGCTCTGAACGCTACAATTCACTGTCAGTTTTGCGTCGGATTCGAAAATCTAGACTCACAGGAGAACGAGCATATGGTGCCCGAGGCAGCAATAGACCCTTCGAGACAAGTCGGCTGGAGGACGATGTATTGAATCGCGACGCAATTTGTGTGTTCCATCGTCATCAAGAGGCTCTGAACGTTACAATTCACTCTCAGTTTTGCGTCGGATTCGAAAATCTAGACTTACAGGAGAACGAGCATATGGTGCCCGAGGCAGCACTAGACCCTTGGAGACAAGTCGGCTGTAGGACGATGTATTGAATCGCGACGCAATTTGTGTGTTCCATCGTCATTAAGAGGCTCTGAACGTTACAATTAACTGTCAGTTTTGCATCGCATTCGAAAAACTAGACTCACAGGAGAACGACCATAAGGTGCCCGAGGCAGCAATAGACCCTTGGAGACAAGTCGGCTGGAGGACGATGTATTGAATCGCGACGCAATTTGTGTGTTCCATCGTCATTAAGAGGCTCTGAAAGTTACAATTAACTGTCAGTTTTGCGCCGGATTCGTAAAACTAGACTCATAGGAGAACGACCAAGAGGTGCCAGGAGCAGCAATACTACCTCGGAGACAAGTCGGCTGGAGGACGATGTATTGAATCGCGACGCAATTTGTGTGTTCCATCGTCAGTATCAGGCTCTGAACGTTACAATTAATTGTCAGTTTTGCATCGCATTCGAGAAACTAGACTCACAGGAGAACGACCATAAGGTGCCCGAGGCACCAATAGACCCTTCGAGACAAGTCGGCTGAAGGACGATGTATTGAATCGCGACGCAATTTGTGTGTTCCATCGTCATTAAGAGGCTCTGAACGTTACAATTAATTGTCAGTTTTGCGCCGGATTCGAAAAACTAGATTCATAGGAGAACGACCAAGAGGTGCCAGGAGCAGCAATACTACCTCGGAGACATGTCGGCTGGAGGACGATGTATTGAATCGCGACGCAATTTGTGTGTTCCATCGTCAGTATCAGGCTCTGAACGTTACAATTAACTGTCAGTTCTGCGTCGGATTCGAAAATCTAGACTCACAGGAGAACGACCATAAGGTGCCCGAGGCAGCAATAGACCCTTGGAGACAAGTCGGCTGGAGGACGATGTATTGAGTCGCGACGCAATTTGTGTGTCCCATCGTCATTAACAGGCTCTGAACGTTACAATTAACTGTCAGTTTTGCATCGCATTCGAAAATCTAGACTCACAGGAGAACGAGCATAAGGTGCCCGAGGCAGCACTAGACCCTTGGAGACAAGTCGGCTGGAGGACGATGTATTGAGTCGCGACGCAATTTGTGTGTCCCATCGTCATTAACAGGCTCTGAACGTTACAATTCACTGTCAGTTTTGCGTCGGATTCGAAAATCTAGACTCACAGGAGAACGAGCATATGGTGCCCGAGGCAGCACTACACCCTTGGAGACAAGTCGGCTATAGGACGATGTATTGAATCGCGATGCAATTTGTGTGTTCCATCGTCAGTATCAGGCTCTGAACGTTACAATTAATTGTCAGTTTTGCGTCGTATTCGAAAAACTAGACTCACAGGAGAACGACCATACGGTGCCCGAGGCAGCACTAGACCCTTGGAGACAAGTCGGCTGGAGGACGATGTATTGAATCGCGACGCAATTTGTGTGTTCCATCGTCATTAAGAGGCTCTGAACGTTACAATTAATTGTCAGTTTTGCGCCGGATTCGAAAAACTAGACTCATAGGAGAACGACCAAGAGGTGCCAGGAGCAGCAATACTACCTCGGAGACATGTCGGCTGGAGGACGATGTATTGAATCGCGACGCAATTTGTGTGTTCCATCGTCAGTATCAGGCTCTGAACGTTACAATTAACCGTCAGTTTTGCGTCGGATTCGAAAATCTAGACTCACAGGAGAACGAGCATATGGTGCCCGAGGCAGCACTAGACCCTTGGAGACAAGTCGGCTGTAGGACGATGTATTGAATCGCGACGCAATTTGTGTGTTCCATCGTCATTAAGAGGCTCTGAACGTTACAATTAACTGTCAGTTTTGCGTCGGATTCGAAAATCTAGACTCACAGGAGAATGAGCATAAGGTGCCCGAGGCAGCACTAGACCCTTCGAGACATGTCGGCTGGAGAACGATGTATTGAATCGCGACGCAATTTCTGTGTTCCATCGTCATTAACAGGCTCTGAACCTTACAATTAACTGTCAGTTTTGCGTCGTATTCGAAAATCTAGACTCACAGGAGAACGAGCATATGGTGCCCGAGGCAGCACTAGACCCTTGGAGACAAGTCGGCTGTAGGACGATGTATTGAATCGTGACGCAATTTGTGTGTTCCATCGTCATTAAGAGGCTCTGAACGTTACAATTAACTGTCAGTTTTGCGCCGGATTCGAAAAACTAGACTCATAGGAGAACGACCAAGAGGTGCCAGGAGCAGCAATACTACCTCGGATACATGTCGGCTGGAGGACGATGTATTGAATCGCGACGCAATTTGTGTGTTCCATCGTCAGTATCAGGCTCTGAACGTTACAATTAACTGTCAGTTTTGCGCCGGATTCGAAAAACTAGACTCATAGGAGAACGACCAAGAGGTGCCAGGAGCAGCAATACTACCTCGGAGACATGTCGGCTGGAGGACGATGTATTGAATCGCGACGCAATTTGTGTGTTCCATCGTCAGTATCAGGCTCTGAAAGTTACAATTAACTGTCAGTTTTGCGTCGGATTCGAAAATCTAGACTCACAGGAGAACGGCCATAAGGTGCCCGAGGCAGCACTAGACCCTTGGAGACAAGTCCGCTGGAGGACGATGTATTGAGTCGCGACGCAATTTGTGTGTCCCATCGTCATTAACAGGCTCTGAACGTTACAATTAACTGTCAATTTTGCGTCGGATTCGAAAATCTAGACTCACAGCAGAACGACCATAAGGTGCCCGAGGCAGCAAGAGACCCTTGGAGACAGGTCGGCTGTGGGACGATGTATTGAATCGCGACGCAATTTGTGTGTTCCATCGTCATGAAGAGGCTCTGAACGTTACAATTCACTGTCAGTTTTGCATCGCATTCGAAAAACTAGACTCACAGGAGAACGACCATAAGGTGCCCGAGGCAGCAATAGACCCTTGGAGACAAGTCGGCTGGAGGACGATGTATTGAATCGCGACGCAATTTGTGTGTCCCATCGTCAGTATCAGGCTCTGAACGTTACAATTCACTGTCAGTTTTGCGTCGGATTCGAAAATCTAGACTCACAGGAGAACGAGCATATGGTGCCCGAGGCAGCACTAGACCCTTGGAGACAAGTCGGCTGTAGGACGATGTATTGAGTCGCGACGCAATTTGTGTGTCCCATCGTCATTAACAGGCTCTGAACGTTACAATTAATTGTCAGTTTTGCGTCGGATTCGAAAATCTAGACTCACAGGAGAACGACCATAAGGTGCCCGAAGCAGCAATAGACCCATGCAGACAAGTCGGCTGGAGGACGATGTATTGAATCGCGACGCAATTTGTGTGTTCCATCGTCATCAAGAGGCTCTGAACGTTACAATTCACTCTCAGTTTTGCGTCGGATTCGAAAATCTAGACTCACAGGAGAACGAGCATATGATGCCCGAGGCAGCACTAGACCCTTGGAGACAAGTCGGCTGTAGTACGATGTATTGAATCGCGACGCAATTTGTGTGTTCCATCGTCATTAAGGGGCTGTGAACGTTACAATTAACTGTCAGTTTTGCATCGCATTCGAAAAACTAGACTCACAGGAGAACGACCATAAGATGCCCGAGGCAGCAATAGACCCTTGGAGACAAGTCGGCTGGAGGACGATGTATTGAGACGCGACGCAATTTGTGTGTCCCATCGTCATTAACTGGCTCTGAACGTTACAATTAACTGTCAGTTTTGCATCGCATTCGAAAAACTAGACTCACAGGAGAACGACCATAAGGTGCCTGAGGCAGCAATAGACCCTTGGAGACAAGTCGGCTGGAGGACGATGTATTGATTCGCGACGCAATTTGTGTGTTCCATCGTCATTAAGAGGCTCTGAACCTTACAATTAACTGTCAGTTTTGCGTCGGATTCGAAAATCTAGACTCACCGATGAACGACCATAAGGTGCCCGAGGCAGCAATAGACCCTTCGAGACAAGTCGGCTGGAGGACGATGTATTGAATCGCGACGCAATTTGTGTGTTCCAACGTCAGTATCAGGCTCTGAACGTTACAATTAACCGTCAGTTTTGCGTCGTATTCTGAAAACTAGACTCACAGGAGAACGATCATAAGGTGCCCGACGCAGCACTAGACCCTTGGAGACAAGTCGGCTGGAGGACGATGTATTGAATCGCGACGCAATTTTTGTGTTCCATCGTCATTAACAGGTTCTGAACCTTACAATTAAATGTCAGTTTTGCGTCGGATTCGAAAATCTAGACTCACAGGAGAACGACGATAAGGTGCCCGAGGCAGCAATAGACCCTTGGAGACAAGTCGGCTGGAGGACGATGTATTGATTCGCGACGCAATTTGTGTGTTCCATCGTCATTAAGAGGCTCTGAACGTTACAATTAATTGTCAGTTTTGCGCCGGATTCGAAAAACTAGACTCATAGGAGAACGACCATAAGGTGCCCGAGGCAGCACTAGACCCTTGGAGACAAGTCGGCTATAGGACGATGTATTGAATCGCGACGCAATTTGTGTGTTCCATCGTCATTAAGAGGCTCTGAACGTTACAATTAATTGTCAGTTTTGCGCCGGATTCGAAAAACTAGACTCATAGGAGAACGACCAAGAGGTGCCAGGAGCAGCAATACTACCTCGGAGACAAGTCGGCTGGAGGACGATGTATTGAATCGCGACGCAATTTGTGTGTTCCATCGTCATTAAGAGGCTCTGAACCTTACAATTAACTGTCAGTTTTGCGTCGGATTCGAAAAACTAGACTCACAGGAGAACGACCATAAGGTGCCCGAGGCTGCAATAGACCCTTGGAGATAAGTCGGCTGGAGGACGATGTATTGATTCGCGACGCAATTTGTGTGTTCCATCGTCATTAAGAGGCTCTGAACGTTACAATTAATTGTCAGTTTTGCGCCGGATTCGAAAAACTAGACTCATAGGAGAACGACCATAAGGTGCCCGAAGCAGCACTAGACCCTTGGAGACAAGTCGGCTGTAGGACGATGTATTGAATCGCGACGCAATTTGTGTGTTCCATCGTCATTAAGAGGCTCTGAACGTTACAATTAATTGTCAGTTTTGCGCCGGATTCGAAAAACTAGACTCATAGGAGAAAGACGAAGAGGTGCCTGGAGCAGCAATACTACCTCGGAGACAAGTCGGCTGGAGGACGATGTATTGAATCGCGACGCAATTTGTGTGTTCCATCGTTATTAAGAGGCTCTGAACCATACAATTAACTGTCAGTTTTGCGTCGGATTCGAAAAACTAGACTCACAGGAGAACGACCATAAGGTGCCCGAGGCAGCAATAGACCCTTGGAGACAAGTCGGCTGGAGGACGATGTATTGATTCGCGACGCAATTTGTGTGTTCCATCGTCATTAAGAGGCTCTGAACGTTACAATTAATTGTCAGTTTTGCGCCGGATTCGAAAAACTAGACTCATAGGAGAACGACCAAGAGGTGCCAGGAGCAGCAATACTACCTCGGAGACAAGTCGGCTGGAGGACGATGTATTGAATCGCGACGCAATTTGTGTGTTCCATCGTCATTAAGAGGCTCTGAACCTTACAATTAACTGTCAGTTTTGCGTCGGATTCGAAAAACTAGACTCACAGGAGAACGACCATAAGGTGCCCGAGGCAGCAATAGACCCTTGGAGACAAGTCGGCTGGAGGACGATGTATTGATTCGCGACGCAATTTGTGTGTTCCATCGTCATCAAGAGGCTCTGAACGTTACAATTCACTGTCAGTTTTGCGTCGGATTCGAAAATCTAGACTCACAGGAGAACGAGCATATGGTGCCCGAGGCAGCAATAGACCCTTGGAGACAAGTCGGCTGTAGGACGATGTATTGAATCGCGACGCAATTTGTGTGTTCCATCGTCATTAATAGGCTCTGAACGTTACAATTCACTGTCAGTTTTGCGTCGGATTCGAAAATCTAGACTCACAGGAGAACGAGCATATGGTGCCCGAGGCAGCACTAGACCCTTGGAGACAAGTCGGCTGTAGGACGATGTATTGAATCGCGACGCAATTTGTGTGTTCCATCGTCATTAAGAGGCTCTGAACCTTACAATTAACTGTCAGTTTTGCGTCGGTTTCGAAAATCTAGACTCACAGGAGAACGACCATAAGGTGCCCGAGGCAGCACTAGACCCTTGGAGACAAGTCGGCTGGAGGACGATGTATTGAGTCGCGACGCAATTTGTGTGTCCCATCGTCATGAACAGGCTCTGAACGTTACAATTCACTGTCAGTTTTGCGTCGGATTCGAAAATCTAGACTCACAGGAGAACGAGCATATGGTGCCCGAGGCAGCACTAGACCCTTGGAGACAAGTCGGCTGTAGGACGATGTATTGAATCGCGACGCAATTTGTGTGTTCCATCGTCATTAAGAGGCTCTGAACGTTACAATTAACTGTCAGTTTTGCGTCGGATTCGAAAATCTAGACTCACAGGAGAACGACCATAAGGTGCCCGAGGCAGCACTAGACCCTTGGAGACAAGTCGGCTGTAGGACGATGTATTGAATCGCGACGCAATTTGTGTGTTCCATCGTCATTAAGAGGCTCTGAACGTTACAATTAATTGTCAGTTTTGCGCCGGATTCGAAAAACTAGACTCATAGGAGAACGACCAAGAGGTGCCAGGAGCAGCAATACTACCTCGGAGACAAGTCGGCTGGAGGACGATGTATTGAATCGCGACGCAATTTGTGTGTTCCATCGTCATTAAGAGGCTCTGACCCTTACAATTAACTGTCAGTTTTGCGTCGGATTCGAAAAACTAGACTCACAGGAGAACGACCATAAGGTGCCCGAGGCAGCAATAGACCCTTGGAGACAAGAAGGCTGGAGGACGATGTATTGATTCGCGGGGCAATTTGTGTGTTCCATCGTCATTAAGAGGCTCTGAACGTTACAATTAATTGTCAGTTTTGCGCCGGATTCGAAAAACTAGACTCATAGGAGAACGACCAAGAGGTGCCAGGAGCAGCAATACTACCTCGGAGACAAGTCGGCTGGAGGACGATGTATTGATTCGCGACGCAATTTGTGTGTTCCATCGTCATTAAGAGGCTCTGAACGTTACAATTAATTGTCAGTTTTGCGTCGTATTCTGAAAACTAGACTCACAGGAGAACGACCATAAGGTGCCCGACGCAGCACTAGACCCTTGGAGACAAGTCGGCTGGAGGACGATGTATTGAATCGCGACGCAATTTGTGTGTCCCATCGTCATTAACAGGCTCTGAACCTTACAATTAACTGTCAGTTTTGCGTCGGATTCGAAAATCTAGACTCACAGGAGAACGACGATAAGGTGCCCGAGGCAGCAATAGACCCTTGGAGACAAGTCGGCTGGAGGACGATGTATTGATTCGCGACGCAATTTGTGTGTTCCATCGTCATTAAGAGGCTCTGAACGTTACAATTAAATGTCAGTTTTGCGTCGGATTCGAAAATCTAGACTCACCGATGAACGACCATAAGGTGCCCGAGGCAGCAATAGACCCTTCGAGACAAGTCGGCTGGAGGACGATGTATTGTATCGCGACGCAATTTGTGTGTTCCATCGTCAGTATCAGGCACTGAACGTTACAATTAACCGTCAGTTTTGCGTCGTATTCTGAAAACTAGACTCACAGGAGAACGATCATAAGGTGCCCGACGCAGCACTAGACCCTTGGAGACAAGTCGGCTGGAGGACGATGTATTGAATCGCGACGCAATTTGTGTGTTCCATCGTCATTAACAGGCTCTGAACCTTACAATTAAATGTCAGTTTTGCGTCGGATTCGAAAATCTAGACTCACAGGAGAACGACGATAAGGTGCCCGAGGTAGCACTAGACCCTTGGAGACAAGTCGGCTGTAGGACGATGTATTGAATCGCGACGCAATTTGTGTGTTCCATCGTCAGTATCAGGCTCTGAACGTTATAATTAACCGTCAGTTTTGCGTCGTATTCTAAAAACTAGACTCACAGGAGAACGACCATAAGGTGCCCGACGCAGCACTAGACCCTTGGAGACAAGTCGGCTGGAGGACAATGTATTGAATCGCGACGCAATTTGTGTGTTCCATCGTCATTAAGAGGCTCTGAACCTTAAAATTAACTGTCAGTTTTGCGTCGGATTCGAAAAACTAGACTCACAGGAGAACGAGCATAAGGTGCCCGAGGCAGCAATAGACCCTTGGAGACAAGTCGGCTGGAGGACGATGTATTGATTCGCGACGCAATTTGTGTGTTCCATCGTCATCAAGAGGCTCTGAACGTTACAATTCACTGTCAGTTTTGCGTCGGATTCGAAAATCTAGACTCACAGGAGAACGAGCATATGGTGCCCGAGGCAGCACTAGACCCTTGGAGACAAGTCGGCTGTAGGTCGATGTATTGAATCGCGACGCAATTTGTGTGTTCCATCGTCATTAACAGGCTCTGAACGTTATAATTCACTGTCAGTTTTGCGTCGGATTCGAAAATCTAGACTCACAGGAGAACGACCATAAGGTGCCCGAGGCAGCACTAGACCCTTGGAGACAAGTCGGCTGGAGGACGATGTATTGAGTCGCGACGCAATTTGTGTGTCCCATCGTCATGATCAGGCTCTGAACGTTACAATTCACTGTCAGTTTTGCGTCGGATTCGAAAATCTAGACTCACAGGAGAACGAGCATATGGTGCCCGAGGCAGCAATAGACCCTTCGAGACAAGTCGGCTGGAGGACGATGTATTGAATCGCGACGCAATTTGTGTGTTCCATCGTCATCAAGAGGCTCTGAACGTTACAATTCACTCTCAGTTTTGCGTCGGATTCGAAAATCTAGACTCACAGGAGAACGAGCATATGGTGCCCGAGGCAGCACTAGACCCTTGGAGACAAGTCGGCTGTAGGACGATGTATTGAATCGCGACGCAATTTGTGTGTTCCATCGTCATTAAGAGGCTCTGAACGTTACAATTAACAGTCAGTTTTGCATCGCATTCGAAAAACTAGACTCACAGGAGAACGACCATAAGGTGCCCGAGGCAGCAATAGACCCTTGGAGACAAGTCGGCTGGAGGACGATGTATTGAATCGCGACGCAATTTGTGTGTTCCATCGTCATTAAGAGGCTCTGAAAGTTACAATTAACTGTCAGTTTTGCGCCGAATTCGAAAAACTAGACTCATAGGAGAACGACCAAGAGGTGCCAGGAGCAGCAATACTACCTCGGAGACAAGTCGGCTGGAGGACGATGTATTGAATCGCGACGCAATTTGTGTGTTCCAACGTCAGTATCAGGCTCTGAACGTTACAATTAATTGTCAGTTTTGCATCGCATTCGAGAAACTAGACTCACAGGAGAACGACCATAAGGTGCCCGAGGTACCAATAGACCCTTCGAGACAAGTCGGCTGAAGGACGATGTATTGAATCGCGACGTAATTTGTGTGTTCCATCGTCATTAAGAGGCTCTGAACGTTACAATTAATTGTCAGTTTTGCGCCGGATTCGAAAAACTAGATTCATAGGAGAACGACCAAGAGGTGCCAGGAGCAGCAATACTACCTCGGAGACATGTCGGCTGTAGGACGATGTATTGAATCGCGACGCAATTTGTGTGTTCCATCGTCAGTATCAGGCTCTGAACGTTACAATTAACTGTCAGTTCTGCGTCGGATTCGAAAATCTAGACTCACAGGAGAACGACCATAAGGTGCCCGAGGCAGCAATAGACCCTTGGAGACAAGTCGGCTGGAGGACGATGTATTGAGTCGCGACGCAATTTGTGTGTCCCATCGTCATTAACAGGCTCTGAACGTTACAATTAACTGTCAGTTTTGCATCGCTTTCGAAAATCTAGACTCACAGGAGAACGAGCATAAGGTGCCCGAGGCAGCACTAGACCCTTGGAGACAAGTCGGCTGGAGGACGATGTATTGAGTCGCGACGCAATTTGTGTGTCCCATCGTCATTAACAGGCTCTGAACGTTACAATTCACTGTCAGTTTTGCGTCGGATTCGAAAATCTAGACTCACAGGAGAACGAGCATATGGTGCCCGAGGCAGCACTAGACCCTTGGAGACAAGTCGGCTATAGGACGATGTATTGAATCGCGATGCAATTTGTGTGTTCCATCGTCAGTATCAGGCTCTGAACGTTACAATTAATTGTCAGTTTTGCGTCGTATTCGAAAAACTAGACTCACAGGAGAACGACCATACGGTGCCCGAGGCAGCACTAGACCCTTGGAGACAAGTCGGCTGGAGGACGATGTATTGAATCGCGACGCAATTTGTGTGTTCCATCGTCATTAAGAGGCTCTGAACGTTACAATTAATTGTCAGTTTTGCGCCGGATTCGAAAAACTAGACTCATAGGAGAACGACCAAGAGGTGCCAGGAGCAGCAATACTACCTCGGAGACAAGTCGGCTGGAGGACGATGTATTGAATCGCGACGCAATTTGTGTGTTCCATCGTCATTAAGAGGCTCTGACCCTTACAATTAACTGTCAGTTTTGCGTCGGATTCGAAAAACTAGACTCACAGGAGAACGACCATAAGGTGCCCGAGGCAGCAATAGACCCTTGGAGACAAGAAGGCTGGAGGACGATGTATTGATTCGCGGGGCAATTTGTGTGTTCCATCGTCATTAAGAGGCTCTGAACGTTACAATTAATTGTCAGTTTTGCGCCGGATTCGAAAAACTAGACTCATAGGAGAACGACCAAGAGGTGCCAGGAGCAGCAATACTACCTCGGAGACAAGTCGGCTGGAGGACGATGTATTGATTCGCGACGCAATTTGTGTGTTCCATCGTCATTAACAGGCTCTGAACGTTACAATTAATTGTCAGTTTTGCGTCGTATTCTGAAAACTAGACTCACAGGAGAACGACCATAAGGTGCCCGACGCAGCACTAGACCCTTGGAGACAAGTCGGCTGGAGGACGATGTATTGAATCGCGACGCAATTTGTGTGTCCCATCGTCATTAACAGGCTCTGAACCTTACAATTAACTGTCAGTTTTGCGTCGGATTCGAAAATCTAGACTCACAGGAGAACGACGATAAGGTGCCCGAGGCAGCAATAGACCCTTGGAGACAAGTCGGCTGGAGGACGATGTATTGATTCGCGACGCAATTTGTGTGTTCCATCGTCATTAAGAGGCTCTGAACGTTACAATTAAATGTCAGTTTTGCGTCGGATTCGAAAATCTAGACTCACCGATGAACGACCATAAGGTGCCCGAGGCAGCAATAGACCCTTCGAGACAAGTCGGCTGGAGGACGATGTATTGTATCGCGACGCAATTTGTGTGTTCCATCGTCAGTATCAGGCTCTGAACGTTACAATTAACCGTCAGTTTTGCGTCGTATTCTGAAAACTAGACTCACAGGAGAACGATCATAAGGTGCCCGACGCAGCACTAGACCCTTGGAGACAAGTCGGCTGGAGGACGATGTATTGAATCGCGACGCAATTTGTGTGTTCCATCGTCATTAACAGGCTCTGAACCTTACAATTAAATGTCAGTTTTGCGTCGGATTCGAAAATCTAGACTCACAGGAGAACGACGATAAGGTGCCCGAGGTAGCACTAGACCCTTGGAGACAAGTCGGCTGTAGGACGATGTATTGAATCGCGACGCAATTTGTGTGTTCCATCGTCAGTATCAGGCTCTGAACGTTATAATTAACCGTCAGTTTTGCGTCGTATTCTAAAAACTAGACTCACAGGAGAACGACCATAAGGTGCCCGACGCAGCACTAGACCCTTGGAGACAAGTCGGCTGGAGGACAATGTATTGAATCGCGACGCAATTTGTGTGTTCCATCGTCATTAAGAGGCTCTGAACCTTAAAATTAACTGTCAGTTTTGCGTCGGATTCGAAAAACTAGACTCACAGGAGAACGAGCATAAGGTGCCCGAGGCAGCAATAGACCCTTGGAGACAAGTCGGCTGGAGGACGATGTATTGAATCGCGACGCAATTTGTGTGTTCCATCGTCATTAAGAGGCTCTGACCCTTACAATAAACTGTCAGTTTTGCGTCGGATTCGAAAAACTAGACTCACAGGAGAACGACCATAAGGTGCCCGAGGCAGCAATAGACCCTTGGAGACAAGTCGGCTGGAGGACGATGTATTGATTCGCGACGCAAGTTGTGTGTTCCATCGTCATTAAGAGGCTCTGAACGTTACAATTAATTGTCAGTTTTGCGCCGGATTCGAAAAACTAGACTCATAGGAGAACGACCAAGAGGTGCCAGGAGCAGCAATACTACCTCGGAGACAAGTCGGCTGGAGGACGATGTATTGAATCGCGACGCAATTTGTGTGTTCCATCGTCATTAAGAGGCTCTGAACCTTAAAATTAACTGTCAGTTTTGCGTCGGATTCGAAAAACTAGACTCACAGGAGAACGAGCATAAGGTGCCCGAGGCAGCAATAGACCCTTGGAGACAAGTCGGCTGGAGGACGATGTATTGATTCGCGACGCAATTTGTGTGTTCCATCGTCATCAAGAGGCTCTGAACGTTACAATTCACTGTCAGTTTTGCGTCGGATTCGAAAATCTAGACTCACAGGAGAACGAGCATATGGTGCCCGAGGCAGCACTAGACCCTTGGAGACAAGTCGGCTGTAGGACGATGTATTGAATCGCGACGCAATTTGTGTGTTCCATCGTCATTAACAGGCTCTGAACGTTATAATTCACTGTCAGTTTTGCGTCGGATTCGAAAATCTAGACTCACAGGAGAACGAGCATTTGGTGCCCGAGGCAGCACTAGACCCTTGGAGACAAGTCGGCTGTAGGACGATGTATTGAATCGCGACGCAATTTGTGTGTTCCATCGTCATTAAGAGGCTCTGAACGTTACAATTAACTGTCAGTTTTGCGTAGGATTCGAAAATCTAGACTCACAGGAGAACGACCATAAGGTGCCCGAGGCAGCACTAGACCCTTGGAGACAAGTCGGCTGGAGGACGATGTATTGAGTCGCGACGCAATTTGTGTGTCCCATCGTCATGAACAGGCTCTGAACGCTACAATTCACTGTCAGTTTTGCGTCGGATTCGAAAATCTAGACTCACAGGAGAACGAGCATATGGTGCCCGAGGCAGCAATAGACCCTTCGAGACAAGTCGGCTGGAGGACGATGTATTGAATCGCGACGCAATTTGTGTGTTCCATCGTCATCAAGAGGCTCTGAACGTTACAATTCACTCTCAGTTTTGCGTCGGATTCGAAAATCTAGACTTACAGGAGAACGAGCATATGGTGCCCGAGGCAGCACTAGACGCTTGGAGACAAGTCGGCTGTAGGACGATGTATTGAATCGCGACGCAATTTGTGTGTTCCATCGTCATTAAGAGGCTCTGAACGTTACAATTAACTGTCAGTTTTGCATCGCATTCGAAAAACTAGACTCACAGGAGAACGACCATAAGGTGCCCGAGGCAGCAATAGACCCTTGGAGACAAGTCGGCTGGAGGACGATGTATTGAATCGCGACGCAATTTGTGTGTTCCATCGTCATTAAGAGGCTCTGAAAGTTACAATTAACTGTCAGTTTTGCGCCGGATTCGTAAAACTAGACTCATAGGAGAACGACCAAGAGGTGCCAGGAGCAGCAATACTACCTCGGAGACAAGTCGGCTGGAGGACGATGTATTGAATCGCGACGCAATTTGTGTGTTCCATCGTCAGTATCAGGCTCTGAACGTTACAATTAATTGTCAGTTTTGCATCGCATTCGAGAAACTAGACTCACAGGAGAACGACCATAAGGTGCCCGAGGCACCAATAGACCCTTCGAGACAAGTCGGCTGAAGGACGATGTATTGAATCGCGACGCAATTTGTGTGTTCCATCGTCATTAAGAGGCTCTGAACGTTACAATTAATTGTCAGTTTTGCGCCGGATTCGAAAAACTAGATTCATAGGAGAACGACCAAGAGGTGCCAGGAGCAGCAATACTACCTCGGAGACATGTCGGCTGGAGGACGATGTATTGAATCGCGACGCAATTTGTGTGTTCCATCGTCAGTATCAGGCTCTGAACGTTACAATTAACTGTCAGTTCTGCGTCGGATTCGAAAATCTAGACTCACAGGAGAACGACCATAAGGTGCCCGAGGCAGCAATAGACCCTTGGAGACAAGTCGGCTGGAGGACGATGTATTGAGTCGCGACGCAATTTGTGTGTCCCATCGTCATTAACAGGCTCTGAACGTTACAATTAACTGTCAGTTTTGCATCGCATTCGAAAATCTAGACTCACAGGAGAACGAGCATAAGGTGCCCGAGGCAGCACTAGACCCTTGGAGACAAGTCGGCTGGAGGACGATGTATTGAGTCGCGACGCAATTTGTGTGTCCCATCGTCATTAACAGGCTCTGAACGTTACAATTCACTGTCAGTTTTGCGTCGGATTCGAAAATCTAGACTCACAGGAGAACGAGCATATGGTGCCCGAGGCAGCACTACACCCTTGGAGACAAGTCGGCTATAGGACGATGTATTGAATCGCGATGCAATTTGTGTGTTCCATCGTCAGTATCAGGCTCTGAACGTTACAATTAATTGTCAGTTTTGCGTCGTATTCGAAAAACTAGACTCACAGGAGAACGACCATACGGTGCCCGAGGCAGCACTAGACCCTTGGAGACAAGTCGGCTGGAGGACGATGTATTGAATCGCGACGCAATTTGTGTGTTCCATCGTCATTAAGAGGCTCTGAACGTTACAATTAATTGTCAGTTTTGCGCCGGATTCGAAAAACTAGACTCATAGGAGAACGACCAAGAGGTGCCAGGAGCAGCAATACTACCTCGGAGACATGTCGGCTGGAGGACGATGTATTGAATCGCGACGCAATTTGTGTGTTCCATCGTCAGTATCAGGCTCTGAACGTTACAATTAACTGTCAGTTCTGCGTCGGATTCGAAAATCTAGACTCACAGGAGAACGACCATAAGGTGCCCGAGGCAGCAATAGACCCTTGGAGACAAGTCGGCTGGAGGACGATGTATTGAGTCGCGACGCAATTTGTGTGTCCCATCGTCATTAACAGGCTCTGAACGTTACAATTAACTGTCAGTTTTGCATCGCATTCGAAAATCTAGACTCACAGGAGAACAAGCATAAGGTGCCCGAGGCAGCACTAGACCCTTGGAGACAAGTCGGCTGGAGGACGATGTATTGAGTCGCGACGCAATTTGTGTGTCCCATCGTCATTAACAGGCTCTGAACGTTACAATTCACTGTCAGTTTTGCGTCGGATTCGAAAATCTAGACTCACAGGAGAACGAGCATATGGTGCCCGAGGCAGCACTACACCCTTGGAGACAAGTCGGCTATAGGACGATGTATTGAATCGCGATGCAATTTGTGTGTTCCATCGTCAGTATCAGGCTCTGAACGTTACAATTAATTGTCAGTTTTGCGTCGTATTCGAAAAACTAGACTCACAGGAGAACGACCATACGGTGCCCGAGGCAGCACTAGACCCTTGGAGACAAGTCGGCTGGAGGACGATGTATTGAATCGCGACGCAATTTGTGTGTTCCATCGTCATTAAGAGGCTCTGAACGTTACAATTAATTGTCAGTTTTGCGCCGGATTCGAAAAACTAGACTCATAGGAGAACGACCAAGAGGTGCCAGGAGCAGCAATACTACCTCGGAGACATGTCGGCTGGAGGACGATGTATTGAATCGCGACGCAATTTGTGTGTTCCATCGTCAGTATCAGGCTCTGAACGTTACAATTAACCGTCAGTTTTGCGTCGGATTCGAAAATCTAGACTCACAGGAGAACGAGCATATGGTGCCCGAGGCAGCACTAGACCCTTGGAGACAAGTCGGCTGTAGGACGATGTATTGAATCGCGACGCAATTTGTGTGTTCCATCGTCATTAAGAGGCTCTGAACGTTACAATTAACTGTCAGTTTTGCGTCGGATTCGAAAATCTAGACTCACAGGAGAATGAGCATAAGGTGCCCGAGGCAGCACTAGACCCTTCGAGACATGTCGGCTGGAGAACGATGTATTGAATCGCGACGCAATTTCTGTGTTCCATCGTCATTAACAGGCTCTGAACCTTACAATTAACTGTCAGTTTTGCGTCGTATTCGAAAATCTAGACTCACAGGAGAACGAGCATATGGTGCCCGAGGCAGCACTAGACCCTTGGAGACAAGTCGGCTGTAGGACGATGTATTGAATCGTGACGCAATTTGTGTGTTCCATCGTCATTAAGAGGCTCTGAACGTTACAATTAACTGTCAGTTTTGCGCCGGATTCGAAAAACTAGACTCATAGGAGAACGACCAAGAGGTGCCAGGAGCAGCAATACTACCTCGGATACATGTCGGCTGGAGGACGATGTATTGAATCGCGACGCAATTTGTGTGTTCCATCGTCAGTATCAGGCTCTGAACGTTACAATTAACTGTCAGTTTTGCGCCGGATTCGAAAAACTAGACTCATAGGAGAACGACCAAGAGGTGCCAGGAGCAGCAATACTACCTCGGAGACATGTCGGCTGGAGGACGATGTATTGAATCGCGACGCAATTTGTGTGTTCCATCGTCAGTATCAGGCTCTGAAAGTTACAATTAACTGTCAGTTTTGCGTCGGATTCGAAAATCTAGACTCACAGGAGAACGACCATAAGGTGCCCGAGGCAGCACTAGACCCTTGGAGACAAGTCCGCTGGAGGACGATGTATTGAGTCGCGACGCAATTTGTGTGTCCCATCGTCATTAACAGGCTCTGAACGTTACAATTAACTGTCAATTTTGCGTCGGATTCGAAAATCTAGACTCACAGCAGAACGACCATAAGGTGCCCGAGGCAGCAAGAGACCCTTGGAGACAGGTCGGCTGTGGGACGATGTATTGAATCGCGACGCAATTTGTGTGTTCCATCGTCATGAAGAGGCTCTGAACGTTACAATTCACTGTCAGTTTTGCATCGCATTCGAAAAACTAGACTCACAGGAGAACGACCATAAGGTGCCCGAGGCAGCAATAGACCCTTGGAGACAAGTCGGCTGGAGGACGATGTATTGAATCGCGACGCAATTTGTGTGTCCCATCGTCAGTATCAGGCTCTGAACGTTACAATTAATTGTCAGTTTTGCGTCGGATTCGAAAATCTAGACTCACAGGAGAACGAGCATATGGTGCCCGAGGCAGCACTAGACCCTTGGAGACAAGTCGGCTGGAGGACGATGTATTGAGTCGCGACGCAATTTGTGTGTCCCATCGTCATTAACAGGCTCTGAACGTTACAATTAACTGTCAGTTTTGCGTCGGATTCGAAAATCTAGACTCACAGGAGAACGACCATAAGGTGCCCGAGGCAGCAATAGACCCATGCAGACAAGTCGGCTGGAGGACGATGTATTGAATCGCGACGCAATTTGTGTGTTCCATCGTCATCAAGAGGCTCTGAACGTTACAATTCACTCTCAGTTTTCGTCGGATTCGAAAATCTAGACTCACAGGAGAACGAGCATATGATGCCCGAGGCAGCACTAGACCCTTGGAGACAAGTCGGCTGTAGTACGATGTATTGAATCGCGACGCAATTTGTGTGTTCCATCGTCATTAAGGGGCTGTGAACGTTACAATTAACTGTCAGTTTTGCATCGCATTCGAAAAACTAGACTCACAGGAGAACGACCATAAGATGCCCGAGGCAGCAATAGACCCTTGGAGACAAGTCGGCTGGAGGACGATGTATTGAGACGCGACGCAAATTGTGTGTCCCATCGTCATTAACTGGCTCTGAACGTTACAATTAACTGTCAGTTTTGCATCGCATTCGAAAAACTAGACTCACAGGAGAACGACCATAAGGTGCCTGAGGCAGCAATAGACCCTTGGAGACAAGTCGGCTGGAGGACGATGTATTGATTCGCGACGCAATTTGTGTGTTCCATCGTCATTAAGAGGCTCTGAACCTTACAATTAACTGTCAGTTTTGCGTCGGATTCGAAAATCTAGACTCACCGATGAACGACCATAAGGTGCCCGAGGCAGCAATAGACCCTTCGAGACAAGTCGGCTGGAGGACGATGTATTGAATCGCGACGCAATTTGTGTGTTCCATCGTCAGTATCAGGCTCTGAACGTTACAATTAACCGTCAGTTTTGCGTCGTATTCTGAAAACTAGACTCACAGGAGAACGATCATAAGGTGCCGACGCAGCACTAGACCCTTGGAGACAAGTCGGCTGGAGGACGATGTATTGAATCGCGACGCAATTTGTGTGTTCCATCGTCATTAACAGGTTCTGAACCTTACAATTAAATGTCAGTTTTGCGTCGGATTCGAAAATCTAGACTCACAGGAGAACGACGATAAGGTGCCCGAGGCAGCAATAGACCCTTGGAGACAAGTCGGCTGGAGGACGATGTATTGATTCGCGACGCAATTTGTGTGTTCCATCGTCATTAAGAGGCTCTGAACGTTACAATTAATTGTCAGTTTTGCGCCGGATTCGAAAAACTAGACTCATAGGAGAACGACCATAAGGTGCCCGAGGCAGCACTAGACCCTTGGAGACAAGTCGGCTATAGGACGATGTATTGAATCGCGACGCAATTTGTGTGTTCCATCGTCATTAAGAGGCTCTGAACGTTACAATTAATTGTCAGTTTTGCGCCGGATTCGAAAAACTAGACTCATAGGAGAACGACCAAGAGGTGCCAGGAGCAGCAATACTACCTCGGAGACAAGTCGGCTGGAGGACGATGTATTGAATCGCGACGCAATTTGTGTGTTCCATCGTCATTAAGAGGCTCTGAACCTTACAATTAACTGTCAGTTTTGCGTCGGATTCGAAAAACTAGACTCACAGGAGAACGACCATAAGGTGCCCGAGGCTGCAATAGACCCTTGGAGATAAGTCGGCTGGAGGACGATGTATTGATTCGCGACGCAATTTGTGTGTTCCATCGTCATTAAGAGGCTCTGAACGTTACAATTAATTGTCAGTTTTGCGCCGGATTCGAAAAACTAGACTCATAGGAGAACGACCATAAGGTGCCCGAAGCAGCACTAGACCCTTGGAGACAAGTCGGCTGTAGGACGATGTATTGAATCGCGACGCAATTTGTGTGTTCCATCGTCATTAAGAGGCTCTGAACGTTACAATTAATTGTCAGTTTTGCGCCGGATTCGAAAAACTAGACTCATAGGAGAAAGACGAAGAGGTGCCTGCAGCAGCAATACTACCTCGGAGACAAGTCGGCTGGAGGACGATGTATTGAATCGCGACGCAATTTGTGTGTTCCATCGTTATTAAGAGGCTCTGAACCTTACAATTAACTGTCAGTTTTGCGTCGGATTCGAAAAACTAGACTCACAGGAGAACGACCATAAGGTGCCCGAGGCAGCAATAGACCCTTGGAGACAAGTCGGCTGGAGGACGATGTATTGATTCGCGACGCAATTTGTGTGTTCCATCGTCATTAAGAGGCTCTGAACGTTACAATTAATTGTCAGTTTTGCGCCGGATACGAAAAACTAGACTCATAGGAGAACGACGAAGAGGTGCCAGGAGCAGCAATACTACCTCGGAGACAAGTCGGCTGGAGGACGATGTATTGAATCGCGACGCAATTTGTGTGTTCCATCGTCATTAAGAGGCTCTGAACCTTACAATTAACTGTCAGTTTTGCGTCGGATTCGAAAAACTAGACTCACAGGAGAACGACCATAAGGTGCCCGAGGCAGCAATAGACCCTTGGAGACAAGTCGGCTGGAGGACGATGTATTGATTCGCGACGCAATTTGTGTGTTCCATCGTCATCAAGAGGCTCTGAACGTTACAATTCACTGTCAGTTTTGCGTCGGATTCGAAAATCTAGACTCACAGGAGAACGAGCATAAGGTGCCCGAGGCAGCACTAGACCCTTGGAGACAAGTCGGCTGTAGGACGATGTATTGAATCGCGACGCAATTTGTGTGTTCCATCGTCATTAAGAGGCTCTGAACGTTACAATTAATTGTCAGTTTTGCGCCGGATTCGAAAAACTAGACTCATAGGAGAACAACCAAGAGGTGCCAGGAGCAGCAATACTACCTCGGAGACAAGTCGGCTGGAGGACGATGTATTGAATCGCGACGCAATTTGTGTGTTCCATCGTCATTAAGAGGCTCTGACCCTTACAATTAACTGTCAGTTTTGCGTCGGATTCGAAAAACTAGACTCACAGGAGAACGACCATAAGGTGCCCGAGGCAGCAATAGACCCTTGGAGACAAGAAGGCTGGAGGACGATGTATTGATTCGCGGGGCAATTTGTGTGTTCCATCGTCATTAAGAGGCTCTGAACGTTACAATTAATTGTCAGTTTTGCGCCGGATTCGAAAAACTAGACTCATAGGAGAACGACCAAGAGGTGCCAGGAGCAGCAATACTACCTCGGAGACAAGTCGGCTGGAGGACGATGTATTGATTCGCGACGCAATTTGTGTGTTCCATCGTCATTAAGAGGCTCTGAACGTTACAATTAATTGTCAGTTTTGCGTCGTATTCTGAAAACTAGACTCACAGGAGAACGACCATAAGGTGCCCGACGCAGCACTAGACCCTTGGAGACAAGTCGGCTGGAGGACGATGTATTGAATCGCGACGCAATTTGTGTGTCCCATCGTCATTAACAGGCTCTGAACCTTACAATTAACTGTCAGTTTTGCGTCGGATTCGAAAATCTAGACTCACAGGAGAACGACGATAAGGTGCCCGAGGCAGCAATAGACCCTTGGAGACAAGTCGGCTGGAGGACGATGTATTGATTCGCGACGCAATTTGTGTGTTCCATCGTCATTAAGAGGCTCTGAACGTTACAATTAAATGTCAGTTTTGCGTCGGATTCGAAAATCTAGACTCACCGATGAACGACCATAAGGTGCCCGAGGCAGCAATAGACCCTTCGAGACAAGTCGGCTGGAGGACGATGTATTGTATCGCGACGCAATTTGTGTCTTCCATCGTCAGTATCAGGCTCTGAACGTTACAATTAATCGTCAGTTTTGCGTCGTATTCTGAAAACTAGACTCACAGGAGAACGATCATAAGGTGCCCGACGCAGCACTAGACCCTTGGAGACAAGTCGGCTGGAGGACGATGTATTGAATCGCGACGCAATTTGTGTGTTCCATCGTCATTAACAGGCTCTGAACCTTACAATTAAATGTCAGTTTTGCGTCGGATTCGAAAATCTAGACTCACAGGAGAACGATCATAAGGTGCCCGACGCAGCACTAGACCCTTGGAGACAAGTCGGCTGGAGGACGATGTATTGAATCGCGACGCAATTTGTGTGTTCCATCGTCATTAAGAGGCTCTGAACGTTACAATTAATTGTCAGTTTTGCGCCGGATTCGAAAAACTAGACTCATAGGAGAACGACCAAGAGGTGCCAGGAGCAGCAATACTACCTCGGAGACAAGTCGGCTGGAGGACGATGTATTGATTCGCGACGCAATTTGTGTGTTCCATCGTCATTAAGAGGCTCTGAACGTTACAATTAATTGTCAGTTTTGCGTCGTATTCTGAAAACTAGACTCACAGGAGAACGACCATAAGGTGCCCGAGGCAGCAAGAGACCCTTCGAGACTAGTCGGCTGGAGGACGATGTATTGAATCGCGACGCAGTTTGTGTGTTCCATCGTCATTAAGAGGCTCTGAACGTTACAATTAATTGTCAGTTTTGCGCCGGATTCGAAAAACTAGACTCATAGGAGAACGACCAAGAGGTGACAGGAGCAGCAATACTACCTCGGAGACAAGTCGGCTGGAGGACGATGTATTGAATCGCGACGCAATTTGTGTGTTTCATCGTCATTAAGAGGCTCTGACCCTTACAATTAACTGTCAGTTTTGCGTCGGATTCGAAAAACTAGACTCACAGGAGAACGACCATAAGGTGCCCGAGGCAGCAATAGACCCTTGGAGACAAGTCGGCTGGAGGACGATGTATTGATTCGCGACGCAAGTTGTGTGTTCCATCGTCATTAAGAGGCTCTGAACGTTACAATTAATTGTCAGTTTTGCGCCGGATTCGAAAAACTAGACTCATAGGAGAACGACCAAGAGGTGCCAGGAGCAGCAATACTACCTCGGAGACAAGTCGGCTGGAGGACGATGTATTGAATCGCGACGCAATTTGTGTGTTCCATCGTCATTAAGAGGCTCTGAACCTTACAATTAACTGTCAGTTTTGCGTCGGATTCGAAAAACTAGACTCACAGGAGAACGACCATAAGGTGCCCGAGGCAGCAATAGACCCTTGGAGACAAGTCGGCTGGAGGACGATGTATTGATTCGCGACGCAATTTGTGTGTTCCATCGTCATCAAGAGGCTCTGAACGTTACAATTAACTGTCAGTTTTGCGTCGGATTCGAAAATCTAGACTCACAGGAGAACGACCATATGGTGCCCGAGGCAGCACTAGACCCTTGGAGACAAGTCGGCTGGAGGACGATGTATTGAATCGCGACGCAATTTGTGTGTTCCATCGTCATTAAGAGGCTCTGAACGTTACAATTAACTGTCAGTTTTGCGTCGGTTTCGAAAATCTAGACTCACAGGAGAACGACCATAAGGTGCCCGAGGCAGCACTAGACCCTTGGAGACAAGTCGGCTGGAGGACGATGTATTGAGTCGCGACGCAATTTGTGTGTTCCATCGTCATTAAGAGGCTCTGAACGTTACAATTAATTGTCAGTTTTGCGCCGGATTCGAAAAACTAGACTCATAGGAGAACGACCAAGAGGTGACAGGAGCAGCAATACTACCTCGGAGACAAGTCGGCTGGAGGACGATGTATTGAATCGCGACGCAATTTGTGTGTTTCATCGTCATTAAGAGGCTCTGACCCTTACAATTAACTGTCAGTTTTGCGTCGGATTCGAAAAACTAGACTCACAGGAGAACGACCATAAGGTGCCCGAGGCAGCAATAGACCCTTGGAGACAAGTCGGCTGGAGGACGATGTATTGATTCGCGACGCAAGTTGTGTGTTCCATCGTCATTAAGAGGCTCTGAACGTTACAATTAATTGTCAGTTTTGCGCCGGATTCGAAAAACTAGACTCATAGGAGAACGACCAAGAGGTGCCAGGAGCAGCAATACTACCTCGGAGACAAGTCGGCTGGAGGACGATGTATTGAATCGCGACGCAATTTGTGTGTTCCATCGTCAGTATCAGGCTCTGAACGTTACAATTAACTGTCAGTTTTGCGCCGGATTCGAAAAACTAGACTCATAGGAGAACGACCAAGAGGTGCCAGGAGCAGCAATACTACATCGGAGACATGTCGGCTGGAGGACGATGTATTGAATCGCGACGCAATTTGTGTGTTCCATCGTCAGTATCAGGCTCTGAAAGTTACAATTAACTGTCAGTTTTGCGTCGGATTCGAAAATCTAGACTCACAGGAGAACGACCATAAGGTGCCCGAGGCAGCACTAGACCCTTGGAGACAAGTCCGCTGGAGGACGATGTATTGAGTCGCGATGCAATTTGTGTGTCCCATCGTCATTAACAGGCTCTGAACGTTACAATTAACTGTCAATTTTGCGTCGGATTCGAAAATCTAGACTCACAGGAGAACGACCATAAGGTGCCCGAGGCAGCAAGAGACCCTTGGAGACAGGTCGGCTGTGGGACGATGTATTGAATCGCGACGCAATTTGTGTGTTCCATCGTCATCAAGAGGCTCTGAACGTTACAATTCACTGTCAGTTTTGCATCGCATTCGAAAAACTAGACTCACAGGAGAACGACCATAAGGTGCCCGAGGCAGCAATAGACCCTTGGAGACAAGTCGGCTGGAGGACGATGTATTGAATCGCGACGCAATTTGTGTGTCCCATCGTCAGTATCAGGCTCTGAACGTTACAATTCACTGTCAGTTTTGCGTCGGATTCGAAAATCTAGACTCACAGGAGAACGAGCATATGATGCCCGAGGCAGCACTAGACCCTTGGAGACAAGTCGGCTGTAGTACGATGTATTGAATCGCGACGCAATTTGTGTGTTCCATCGTCATTAAGAGGCTGTGAACGTTACAATTAACTATCAGTTTTGCATCGCATTCGAAAAACTAGACTCACAGGAGAACGACCATAAGGTGCCCGAGGCAGCAATAGACCCTTGGAGACAAGTCGGCTGGAGGACGATGTATTGATTCGCGACGCAATTTGTGTGTTCCATCGTCATTAAGAGGCTCTGAACCTTACAATTAACTGTCAGTTTTGCGTCGGATTCGAAAATCTAGACTCACCGATGAACGACCATAAGGTGCCCGAGGCAGCAATAGACCCTTCGAGACAAGTCGGCTGGAGGACGATGTATTGAATCGCGACGCAATTTGTGTGTTCCATCGTCAGTATCAGGCTCTGAACGTTACAATTAACCGTCAGTTTTGCGTCGTATTCTGAAAACTAGACTCACAGGAGAACGATCATAAGGTGCCCGACGCAGCACTAGACCCTTGGAGACAAGTCGGCTGGAGGACGATGTATTGAATCGCGACGCAATTTGTGTGTTCCATCGTCATTAACAGGTTCTGAACCTTACAATTAAATGTCAGTTTTGCGTCGGATTCGAAAATCTAGACTCACAGGAGAACGACGATAAGGTGCCCGAGGCAGCAATAGACCCTTGGAGACAAGTCGGCTGGAGGACGATGTATTGATTCGCGACGCAATTTGTGTGTTCCATCGTCATTAAGAGGCTCTGAACGTTACAATTAATTGTCAGTTTTGCGCCGGATTCGAAAAACTAGACTCATAGGAGAACGACCATAAGGTGCCCGAGGGAGCACTAGACCCTTGGAGACAAGTCGGCTATAGGACGATGTATTGAATCGCGACGCAATTTGTGTGTTCCATCGTCATTAAGAGGCTCTGAACGTTACAATTAATTGTCAGTTTTGCGCCGGATTCGAAAAACTAGACTCATAGGAGAACGACCAAGAGGTGCCAGGAGCAGCAATACTACCTCGGAGACAAGTCGGCTGGAGGACGATGTATTGAATCGCGACGCAATTTGTGTGTTCCATCGTCATTAAGAGGCTCTGAACCTTACAATTAACTGTCAGTTTTGCGTCGGATTCGAAAAACTAGACTCACAGGAGAACGACCATAAGGTGCCCGAGGCTGCAATAGACCCTTGGAGATAAGTCGGCTGGAGGACGATGTATTGATTCGCGACGCAATTTGTGTGTTCCATCGTCATTAAGATGCTCTGAACGTTACAATTAATTGTCAGTTTTGCGCCGGATTCGAAAAACTAGAGTCATAGGAGAACGACCATAAGGTGCCCGAAGCAGCACTAGACCCTTGGAGACAAGTCGCCTGTAGGACGATGTATTGAATCGCGACGCAATTTGTGTGTTCCATCGTCATTAAGAGGCTCTGAACGTTACAATTAATTGTCAGTTTTGCGCCGGATTCGAAAAACTAGACTCATAGGAGAACGACCAAGAGGTGCCTGGAGCAGCAATACTACCTCGGAGACAAGTCGGCTGGAGGACGAGGTATTGAATCGCGACGCAATTTGTGTGTTCCATCGTTATTAAGAGGCTCTGAACCTTACAATTAACTGTCAGTTTTGCGTCGGATTCGAAAAACTAGACTCACAGGAGAACGACCATAAGGTGCCCGAGGCAGCATTGGACCCTTGGAGACAAGTCGGCTGGAGGACGATGTATTGATTCGCGACGCAATTTGTGTGTTCCATCGTCATTAAGAGGCTCTGAACGTTACAATTAATTGTCAGTTTTGCGCCGGATTCGAAAAACTAGACTCATAGGAGAACGACCAAGAGGTGCCAGGAGCAGCAATACTACCTCGGAGACAAGTCGGCTGGAGGACGATGTATTGAATCGCGACGCAATTTGTGTAATCCATCGTCATTAAGAGGCTCTGAACCTTACAATTAACTGTCAGTTTTGCGTCGGATTCGAAAAACTAGACTCACAGGAGAACGACCATAAGGTGCCCGAGGCAGCAGTAGACCCTTGGAGACAAGTCGGCTGGAGGACGATGTATTGATTCGCGACGCAATTTGTGTGTTCCATCGTCATCAAGAGGCTCTGAACGTTACAATTCACTGTCAGTTTTGCGTCGGATTCGAAAATCTAGACTCACAGGAGAACGAGCATATGGTGCCCGAGGCAGCACTAGACCCTTGGAGACAAGTCGGCTGTAGGACGATGTATTGAATCGCGACGCAATTTGTGTGTTCCATCGTCATTAAGAGGCTCTGAACGTTACAATTCACTGTCAGTTTTGCGTCGGATTCGAAAATCTAGACTCACAGGAGAACGAGCATATGGTGCCCGAGGCAGCACTAGACCCTTGGAGACAAGTCGGCTGTAGGACGATGTATTGAATCGCGACGCAATTTGTGTGTTCCATCGTCATTAAGAGGCTCTGAACGTTACAATTAACTGTCAGTTTTGCGTCGGTTTCGAAAATCTAGACTCACAGGAGAACGACCATAAGGTGCCCGAGGCAGCACTAGACCCTTGGAGACAAGTCGGCTGGAGGACGATGTATTGAGTCGCGACGCAATTTGTGTGTCCCATCGTCATGAACAGGCTCTGAACGTTACAATTCACTGTCAGTTTTGCGTCGGATTCGAAAATCTAGACTCACAGGAGAACGAGCATATGGTGCCCGAGGCAGCACTAGACCCTTGGAGACAAGTCGGCTGTAGGACGATGTATTGAATCGCGACGCAATTTGTGTGTTCCATCGTCATTAAGAGGCTCTGAACGTTACAATTAACTGTCAGTTTTGCGTCGGATTCGAAAATCTAGACTCACAGGAGAACGACCATAAGGTGCCCGAGGCAGCACTAGACCCTTGGAGACAAGTCGGCTGTAGGACGATGTATTGAATCGCGACGCAATTTGTGTGTTCCATCGTCATTAAGAGGCTCTGAACGTTACAATTAATTGTCAGTTTTGCGCCGGATTCGAAAAACTAGACTCATAGGAGAACGACCAAGAGGTGCCAGGAGCAGCAATACTACCTCGGAGACAAGTCGGCTGGAGGACGATGTATTGAATCGCGACGCAATTTGTGTGTTCCATCGTCATTAAGAGGCTCTGACCCTTACAATTAACTGTCAGTTTTGCGTCGGATTCGAAAAACTAGACTCACAGGAGAACGACCATAAGGTGCCCGAGGCAGCAATAGACCCTTGGAGACAAGAAGGCTGGAGGACGATGTATTGATTCGCGGGGCAATTTGTGTGTTCCATCGTCATTAAGAGGCTCTGAACGTTACAATTAATTGTCAGTTTTGCGCCGGATTCGAAAAACTAGACTCATAGGAGAATGACCAAGAGGTGCCAGGAGCAGCAATACTACCTCGGAGACAAGTCGGCTGGAGGACGATGTATTGATTCGCGACGCAATTTGTGTGTTCCATCGTCATTAAGAGGCTCTGAACGATACAATTCATTGTCAGTTTTGCGTCGTATTCTGAAAACTAGACTCACAGGAGAACGACCATAAGGTTCCCGACGCAGCACTAGACCCTTGGAGACAAGTCGGCTGGAGGACGATGTATTGAATCGCGACGCAATTTGTGTGTCCCATCGTCATTAACAGGCTCTGAACCTTACAATTAACTGTCAGTTTTGCGTCGGATTCGAAAATCTAGACTCACAGGAGAACGACGATAAGGTGCCCGAGGCAGCAATAGACCCTTGGAGACAGGTCGGCTGTGGGACGATGTATTGAATCGCGACGCAATTTGTGTGTTCCATCGTCATCAAGAGGCTCTGAACGTTACAATTCACTGTCAGTTTTGCATCGCATTCGAAAAACTAGACTCACAGGAGAACGACCATAAGGTGCCCGAGGCAGCAATAGACCCTTGGAGACAAGTCGGCTGGAGGACGATGTATTGAATCGCGACGCAATTTGTGTGTCCCATCGTCAGTATCAGGCTCTGAACGTTACAATTAACCGTCAGTTTTGCGTCGTATTCTGAAAACTAGACTCACAGGAGAACGATCATAAGGTGCCCGACGCAGCACTAGACCCTTGGAGACAAGTCGGCTGGAGGACGATGTATTGAATCGCGACGCAATTTGTGTGTTCCATCGTCATTAACAGGTTCTGAACCTTACAATTAAATGTCAGTTTTGCGTCGGATTCGAAAATCTAGACTCACAGGAGAACGACGATAAGGTGCCCGAGGCAGCAATAGACCCTTGGAGACAAGTCGGCTGGAGGACGATGTATTGATTCGCGACGCAATTTGTGTGTTCCATCGTCATTAAGAGGCTCTGAACGTTACAATTAATTGTCAGTTTTGCGCCGGATTCGAAAAACTAGACTCATAGGAGAACGACCATAAGGTGCCCGAGGGAGCACTAGACCCTTGGAGACAAGTCGGCTATAGGACGATGTATTGAATCGCGACGCAATTTGTGTGTTCCATCGTCATTAAGAGGCTCTGAACGTTACAATTAATTGTCAGTTTTGCGCCGGATTCGAAAAACTAGGCTCATAGGAGAACGACCAAGAGGTGCCAGGAGCAGCAATACTACCTCGGAGACAAGTCGGCTGGAGGACGATGTATTGAATCGCGACGCAATTTGTGTGTTCCATCGTCATTAAGAGGCTCTGAACCTTACAATTAACTGTCAGTTTTGCGTCGGATTCGAAAAACTAGACTCACAGGAGAACGACCATAAGGTGCCCGAGGCTGCAATAGACCCTTGGAGATAAGTCGGCTGGAGGACGATGTATTGATTCGCGACGCAATTTGTGTGTTCCATCGTCATTAAGATGCTCTGAACGTTACAATTAATTGTCAGTTTTGCGCCGGATTCGAAAAACTAGAGTCATAGGAGAACGACCATAAGGTGCCCGAAGCAGCACTAGACCCTTGGAGACAAGTCGCCTGTAGGACGATGTATTGAATCGCGACGCAATTTGTGTGTTCCATCGTCATTAAGAGGCTCTGAACGTTACAATTAATTGTCAGTTTTGCGCCGGATTCGAAAAACTAGACTCATAGGAGAACGACGAAGAGGTGCCTGGAGCAGCAATACTACCTCGGAGACAAGTCGGCTGGAGGACGAGGTATTGAATCGCGACGCAATTTGTGTGTTCCATCGTTATTAAGAGGCTCTGAACCTTACAATTAACTGTCAGTTTTGCGTCGGATTCGAAAAACTAGACTCACAGGAGAACGACCATAAGGTGCCCGAGGCAGCATTGGACCCTTGGAGACAAGTCGGCTGGAGGACGATGTATTGATTCGCGACGCAATTTGTGTGTTCCATCGTCATTAAGAGGCTCTGAACGTTACAATTAATTGTCAGTTTTGCGCCGGATTCGAAAAACTAGACTCATAGGAGAACGACCAAGAGGTGCCAGGAGCAGCAATACTACCTCGGAGACATGTCGGCTGGAGGACGATGTATTGAATCGCGACGCAATTTGTGTGTTCCATCGTCATTAAGAGGCTCTGAACCTTACAATTAACTGTCAGTTTTGCGTCGGATTCGAAAAACTAGACTCACAGGAGAACGACCATAAGGTGCCCGAGGCAGCAGTAGACCCTTGGAGACAAGTCGGCTGGAGGACGATGTATTGATTCGCGACGCAATTTGTGTGTTCCATCGTCATCAAGAGGCTCTGAACGTTACAATTCACTGTCAGTTTTGCGTCGGATTCGAAAATCTAGACTCACAGGAGAACGAGCATATGGTGCCCGATGGCAGCACTAGACCCTTGGAGACAAGTCGGCTGTAGGACGATGTATTGAATCGCGACGCAATTTGTGTGTTCCATCGTCATTAAGAGGCTCTGAACGTTACAATTCACTGTCAGTTTTGCGTCGGATTCGAAAATCTAGACTCACAGGAGAACGAGCATATGGTGCCCGAGGCAGCACTAGACCCTTGGAGACAAGTCGGCTGTAGGACGATGTATTGAATCGCGACGCAATTTGTGTGTTCCATCGTCATTAAGAGGCTCTGAACGTTACAATTAACTGTCAGTTTTGCGTCGGTTTCGAAAATCTAGACTCACAGGAGAACGACCATAAGGTGCCCGAGGCAGCACTAGACCCTTGGAGACAAGTCGGCTGGAGGACGATGTATTGAGTCGCGACGCAATTTGTGTGTCCCATCGTCATGAACAGGCTCTGAACGTTACAATTCACTGTCAGTTTTGCGTCGGATTCGAAAATCTAGACTCACAGGAGAACGAGCATATGGTGCCCGAGGCAGCACTAGACCCTTGGAGACAAGTCGGCTGTAGGACGATGTATTGAATCGCGACGCAATTTGTGTGTTCCATCGTCATTAAGAGGCTCTGAACGTTACAATTAACTGTCAGTTTTGCGTCGGATTCGAAAATCTAGACTCACAGGAGAACGACCATAAGGTGCCCGAGGCAGCACTAGACCCTTGGAGACAAGTCGGCTGTAGGACGATGTATTGAATCGCGACGCAATTTGTGTGTTCCATCGTCATTAAGAGGCTCTGAACGTTACAATTAATTGTCAGTTTTGCGCCGGATTCGAAAAACTAGACTCATAGGAGAACGACCAAGAGGTGCCAGGAGCAGCAATACTACCTCGGAGACAAGTCGGCTGGAGGACGATGTATTGAATCGCGACGCAATTTGTGTGTTCCATCGTCATTAAGAGGCTCTGACCCTTACAATTAACTGTCAGTTTTGCGTCGGATTCGAAAAACTAGACTCACAGGAGAACGACCATAAGGTGCCCGAGGCAGCAATAGACCCTTGGAGACAAGAAGGCTGGAGGACGATGTATTGATTCGCGGGGCAATTTGTGTGTTCCATCGTCATTAAGAGGCTCTGAACGTTACAATTAATTGTCAGTTTTGCGCCGGATTCGAAAAACTAGACTCATAGGAGAATGACCAAGAGGTGCCAGGAGCAGCAATACTACCTCGGAGACCCTTGGAGACAAGTCGGCTGGAGGACGATGTATTGATTCGCGACGCAATTTGTGTGTTCCATCGTCATTAAGAGGCTCTGAACGATACAATTCATTGTCAGTTTTGCGTCGTATTCTGAAAACTAGACTCACAGGAGAACGACCATAAGGTTCCCGACGCAGCACTAGACCCTTGGAGACAAGTCGGCTGGAGGACGATGTATTGAATCGCGACGCAATTTGTGTGTCCCATCGTCATTAACAGGCTCTGAACCTTACAATTAACTGTCAGTTTTGCGTCGGATTCGAAAATCTAGACTCACAGGAGAACGACGATAAGGTGCCCGAGGCAGCAATAGACCCTTGGAGACAAGTCGGCTGGAGGACGATGTATTGATTCGCGACGCAATTTGTGTGTTCCATCGTCATTAAGAGGCTCTGAACGTTACAATTAAATGTCAGTTTTGCGTCGGATTCGAAAATCTAGACTCACCGATGAACGACCACAAGGTGCCCGAGGCAGCAGTAGACCCTTCGAGACAAGTCGGCTGGAGGACGATGTATTGAATCGCGACGCAATTTGTGTGTTCCATCGTCAGTATCAGGCTCTGAACGTTACAATTAACCGTCAGTTTTGCGTCGTATTCTGAAAACTAGACTCACAGGAGAACGATCATAAGGTGCCCGACGCAGCACTAGACCCTTGGAGACAAGTCGGCTGGAGGACGATGTATTGAATGGCGACGCAATTTGTGTGTTCCATCGTCATTAACAGGCTCTGAACCTTACAATTAAATGTCAGTTTTGCGTCGGATTCGAAAATCTAGACCCACAGGAGAACGACGATAAGGTGCCCGAGGCAGCACTAGACCCTTGGAGACAAGTCGGCTGTAGGACGATGTATTGAATCGCGACGCAATTTGTGTGTTCCATCGTCAGTATCAGGCTCTGAACGTTACAATTAACCGTCAGTTTTGCGTCGTATTCTAAAAACTAGACTCACAGGAGAACGACCATAAGGTGCCCGACGCAGCACTAGACCCTTGGAGACAAGTCGGCTGGAGGACGATGTATTGAATCGCGACGCAATTTGTGTGTCCCATCGTCATTAACAGGCTCTGAACCTTACAATTAACTGTCAGTTTTGCGTCGGATTCGAAAATCTAGACTCACAGGAGAACGACGATAAGGTGCCCAAGGCAGCAATAGACCCTTGGAGACAAGTCGGCTGGAGGACGATGTATTGATTCGCGACGGAATTTGTGTGTTCCATCGTCATTAAGAGGCTCTGAACGTTACAATTAATTGTCAGTTTTGCGCCGGATTCGAAAAACTAGACTCATAGGAGAACGACCAAGAGGTGCCAGGAGCAGCAATACTACCTCGGAGACAAGTCGGCTGGAGGACGATGTATTGATTCGCGACGCAATTTGTGTGTTCCATCGTCATTAAGAGGCTCTGAACGTTACAATTAATTGTCAGTTTTGCGTCGTATTCTGAAAACTAGACTCACAGGAGAACGACCATAAGGTGCCCGAGGCAGCAAGAGACCCTTCGAGACTAGTCGGCTGGAGGACGATGTATTGAATCGCGACGCAATTTGTGTGTTCCATCGTCATTAACAGGCTCTGAACGTTACAATTAATTGTCAGTTTTGCGCCGGATTCGAAAAACTAGACTCATAGGAGAACGACCAAGAGGTGCCAGGAGCAGCAATACTACCTCGGAGACAAGTCGGCTGGAGGACGATGTATTGAATCGCGACGCAATTTGTGTGTTCCATCGTAATTAAGAGGCTCTGGCCCTTACAATTAACTGTCAGTTTTGCGTCGGATTCGAAAAACTAGACTCACAGGAGAACGACCATAAGGTGCCCCTGGCAGCAATAGACCCTTGGAGACAAGTCGGCTGGAGGACGATGTATTGATTCGCGACGCAAGTTGTGTGTTCCATCGTCATTAAGAGGCTCTGAACGTTACAATTAATTGTCAGTTTTGCGCCGGATTCGAAAAACTAGACTCATAGGAGAACGACCAAGAGGTGCCAGGAGCAGCAATACTACCTCGGAGACAAGTCGGCTGGAGGACGATGTATTGAATCGCGACGCAATTTGTGTGTTCCATCGTCATTAAGAGGCTCTGAACCTTACAATTAACTGTCAGTTTTGCGTCGGATTCGAAAAACTAGACTCACAGGAGAACGAGCATAAGGTGCCCGAGGCAGCAATAGACCCTTGGAGACAAGTCGGCTGGAGGACGATGTATTGATTCGCGACGCAATTTGTGTGTTCCATCGTCATCAAGAGGCTCTGAACGTTACAATTCACTGTCAGTTTTGCGTCGGATTCGAAAATCTAGACTCACAGGAGAACGAGCATATGGTGCCCGAGGCAGCACTAGACCCTTGGAGACAAGTCGGCTGTAGGACGATGTATTGAATCGCGACGCAATTTGTGTGTTCCATCGTCATTAACAGGCTCTGAACGTTATAATTCACTGTCAGTTTTGCGTCGGATTCGAAAATCTAGACTCACAGGAGAACGAGCATTTGGTGCCCGAGGCAGCACTAGACCCTTGGAGACAAGTCGGCTGTAGGACGATGTATTGAATCGCGACGCAATTTGTGTGTTCCATCGTCATTAAGAGGCTCTGAACGTTACAATTAACTGTCAGTTTTGCGTCGGTTTCGAAAATCTAGACTCACAGGAGAACGACCATAAGGTGCCCGAGGCAGCACTAGACCCTTGGAGACAAGTCGGCTGGAGGACGATGTATTGAGTCGCGACGCAATTTGTGTGTCCCATCGTCATGAACAGGCTCTGAACGTTACAATTCACTGTCAGTTTTGCGTCGGATTCGAAAATCTAGACTCACAGGAGAACGAGCATATGGTGCCCGAGGCAGCACTAGACCCTTGGAGACAAGTCGGCTGTAGGACGATGTATTGAATCGCGACGCAATTTGTGTGTTCCATCGTCATTAAGAGGCTCTGAACGTTACAATTAACTGTCAGTTTTGCGTCGGATTCGAAAATCTAGACTCACAGGAGAACGACCATAAGGTGCCCGAGGCAGCACTAGACCCTTGGAGACAAGTCGGCTGTAGGACGATGTATTGAATCGCGACGCAATTTGTGTGTTCCATCGTCATTAAGAGGCTCTGAACGTTACAATTAACTGTCAGTTTTGCGTCGGATTCGAAAATCTAGACTCACAGGAGAATGAGCATAAGGTGCCCGAGGCAGCACTAGACCCTTCGAGACATGTCGGCTGGAGAACGATGTATTGAATCGCGACGCAATTTGTGTGTCCCATCGTCATTAACAGGCTCTGAACGTTACAATTAATTGTCAGTTTTGCGTCGGATTCGAAAATCTAGACTCACAGGAGAACGAGCATATGGTGCCCGAGGCAGCACTAGACCCTTGGAGACAAGTCGGCTGGAGGACGATGTATTGAGTCGCGACGCAATTTGTGTGTCCCATCGTCATTAACAGGCTCTGAACGTTACAATTAACTGTCAGTTTTGCGTCGGATTCGAAAATCTAGACTCACAGGAGAACGACCATAAGGTGCCCGAGGCAGCAATAGACCCATGCAGACAAGTCGGCTGGAGGACGATGTATTGAGACGCGACGCAATTTGTGTGTCCCATCGTCATTAACAGGCTCTGAACGTTACAATTAACTGTCAGTTTTGCATCGCATTCGAAAAACTAGACTCACAGGAGAACGACCATAAGGTGCCCGAGGCAGCAATAGATCCTTGGAGACAAGTCGGCTGGAGGACGATGTATTGAATCGCGACGCAATTTGTGTGTTCCATCGTCATTAAGAGGCTCTGAACGTTACAATTAACCGTCAGTTTTGCGTCGGATTCGAAAATCTAGACTCACAGGAGAACGAGCATATGGTGCCCGAGGCAGCACTAGACCCTTGGAGACAAGTCGGCTGTAGGACGATGTATTGAATCGCGACGCAATTTGTGTGTTCCATCGTCATTAAGAGGCTCTGAACGTTACAATTAACTGTCAGTTTTGCGTCGGATTCGAAAATCTAGACTCACAGGAGAATGAGCATAAGGTGCCCGAGGCAGCACTAGACCCTTCGAGACATGTCGGCTGGAGAACGATGTATTGAATCGCGACGCAATTTGTGTGTTCCATCGTCATTAACAGGCTCTGAACCTTACAATTAACTGTCAGTTTTGCGTCGTATTCGAAAATCTAGACTCACAGGAGAACGAGCATATGGTGCCCGAGGCAGCACTAGACCCTTGGAGACAAGTCGGCTGTAGGACGATGTATTGAATCGCGACGCAATTTGTGTGTTCCATCGTCATTAAGAGGCTCTGAACGTTACAATTAACTGTCAGTTTTGCGCCGGATTCGAAAAACTAGACTCATAGGAGAACGACCAAGAGGTGCCAGGAGCAGCAATACTACCTCGGATACATGTCGGCTGGAGGACGATGTATTGAATCGCGACGCAATTTGTGTGTTCCATCGTCAGTATCAGGCTCTGAACGTTACAATTAACTGTCAGTTTTGCGCCGGATTCGAAAAACTAGACTCATAGGAGAACGACCAAGAGGTGCCAGGAGCAGCAATACTACCTCGGAGACATGTCGGCTGGAGGACGATGTATTGAATCGCGACGCAATTTGTGTGTTCCATCGTCAGTATCAGGCTCTGAAAGTTACAATTAACTGTCAGTTTTGCGTCGGATTCGAAAATCTAGACTCACAGGAGAACGACCATAAGGTGCCCGAGGCAGCACTAGACCCTTGGAGACAAGTCCGCTGGAGGACGATGTATTGAGTCGCGACGCAATTTGTGTGTCCCATCGTCATTAACAGGCTCTGAACGTTACAATTAACTGTCAATTTTGCGTCGGATTCGAAAATCTAGACTCACAGGAGAACGACCATAAGGTGCCCGAGGCAGCAAGAGACCCTTGGAGACAGGTCGGCTGTGGGACGATGTATTGAATCGCGACGCAATTTGTGTGTTCCATCGTCATCAAGAGGCTCTGAACGTTACAATTCACTGTCAGTTTTGCATCGCATTCGAAAAACTAGACTCACAGGAGAACCACCATAAGGTGCCCGAGGCAGCACTAGACCCTTGGAGACAAGTCGGCTGGAGGACGATGTATTGAATCGCGACGCAATTTGTGTGTCCCATCGTCAGTATCAGGCTCTGAACGTTACAATTCACTGTCAGTTTTGCGTCGGATTCGAAAATCTAGACTCACAGGAGAACGAGCATATGGTGCCCGAGGCAGCACTAGACCCTTGGAGACAAGTTGGCTGTAGGACGATGTATTGAGTCGCGACGCAATTTGTGTGTCCCATCGTCATTAACAGGCTCTGAACGTTACAATTAATTGTCAGTTTTGCGTCGTATTCGAAAAACTAGACTCACAGGAGAACGACCTTAAGGTGCCCGAGGCAGCACTAGACCCTTGGAGACAAGTCGGCTGGAGGACGATGTATTGAATCGCGACGCAAATTGTGTGTTCCATCGTCATTAACAGGCTCTGAACGTTACAATTAATTGTCAGTTTTGCGTCGGATTCGATAATCTAGACTCACAGATGAACGACCATAAGGTGCCCGAGGCAGCAATAGACCCATCGAGACAAGTCGGCTGGAGGACGATGTATTGAATCGCGACGCAATTTGTGTGTTCCATCGTCATCAAGAGGCTCTGAACGTTACAATTCACTCTCAGTTTTGCGTCGGATTCGAAAATCTAGACTCACAGGAGAACGAGCATATGATGCCCGAGGCAGCACTAGACCCTTGGAGACAAGTCGGCTGTAGTACGATGTATTGAATCGCGACGCAATTTGTGTGTTCCATCGTCATTAAGAGGCTGTGAACGTAACAATTAACTGTCAGTTTTGCATCGCATTCGAAAAACTAGACTCACAGGAGAACGACCATAAGATGCCCGAGGCAGCAATAGACCCTTGGAGACAAGTCGGCTGGAGGACGATGTATTGAGACGCGACGCAATTTGTGTGTCCCATCGTCATTAACTGGCTCTGAACGTTACAATTAACTGTCAGTTTTGCATCGCATTCGAAAAACTAGACTCACAGGAGAACGACCATAAGGTGCCCGAGGCAGTCGGCTGGACAAGTCTGAGACAAGTCGGCTGGAGGACGATGTATTGAGACGCGACGCAATTTGTGTGTCCCATCGTCATTAACAGGCTCTGAACCTTACAATTAAATGTCAGTTTTGCGTCGGATTCGAAAATCTAGACTCACAGGAGAACGAGCATATGGTGCCCGAGGCAGCACTAGACCCTTGGAGACAAGTCGGCTGTAGGACGATGTATTGAGTCGCGACGCAATTTGTGTGTCCCATCGTCATTAACAGGCTCTGAACGTTACAATTAAATGTCAGTTTTGCGTCGGATTCGAAAATCTAGACTCACAGGAGAACGAGCATATGGTGCCCGAGGCAGCACTAGACCCTTGGAGACAAGTCGGCTGTAGGACGATGTATTGAGTCGCGACGCAATTTGTGTGTCCCATCGTCATTAACAGGCTCTGAACGTTACAATTAATTGTCAGTTTTGCGTCGGATTCGAAAATCTAGACTCACAGGAGAACGAGCATATGGTGCCCGAGGCAGCACTAGACCCTTGGAGACAAGTCGGCTGGAGGACGATGTATTGAGTCGCGACGCAATTTGTGTGTCCCATCGTCATTAACAGGCTCTGAACGTTACAATTAACTGTCAGTTTTGCGTCGGATTCGAAAATCTAGACTCACAGGAGAACGACCATAAGGTGCCCGAGGCAGCAATAGACCCATGCAGACAAGTCGGCTGGAGGACGATGTATTGAGACGCGACGCAATTTGTGTGTCCCATCGTCATTAACAGGCTCTGAACGTTACAATTAACTGTCAGTTTTGCATCGCATTCGAAAAACTAGACTCACAGGAGAACGACCATAAGGTGCCCGAGGCAGCAATAGATCCTTGGAGACAAGTCGGCTGGAGGACGATGTATTGAATCGCGACGCAATTTGTGTGTTCCATCGTCATTAAGAGGCTCTGAACGTTACAATTAACCGTCAGTTTTGCGTCAGATTCGAAAATCTAGACTCACAGGAGAACGAGCATATGGTGCCCGAGGCAGCACTAGACCCTTGGAGACAAGTCGGCTGTAGGACGATGTATTGAATCGCGACGCAATTTGTGTGTTCCATCGTCATTAAGAGGCTCTGAACGTTACAATTAACTGTCAGTTTTGCGTCGGATTCGAAAATCTAGACTCACAGGAGAATGAGCATAATGTGCCCGAGGCAGCACTAGACCCTTCGAGACATGTCGGCTGGAGAACGATGTATTGAATCGCGACGCAATTTGTGTGTTCCATCGTCATTAACAGGCTCTGAACCTTACAATTAACTGTCAGTTTTGCGTCGTATTCGAAAATCTAGACTCACAGGAGAACGAGCATATGGTGCCCGAGGCAGCACTAGACCCTTGGAGACAAGTCGGCTGTAGGACGATGTATAGAATCGCGACGCAATTTGTGTGTTCCATCGTCATTAAGAGGCTCTGAACGTTACAATTAACTGTCAGTTTTGCGCCGGATTCGAAAAACTAGACTCATAGGAGAACGACCAAGAGGTGCCAGGAGCAGCAATACTACCTCGGATACATGTCGGCTGGAGGACGATGTATTGAATCGCGACGCAATTTGTGTGTTCCATCGTCAGTATCAGGCTCTGAACGTTACAATTAACTGTCAGTTTTGCGCCGGATTCGAAAAACTAGACTCATAGGAGAACGACCAAGAGGTGCCAGGAGCAGCAATACTACCTCGGAGACATGTCGGCTGGAGGACGATGTATTGAATCGCGACGCAATTTGTGTGTTCCATCGTCAGTATCAGGCTCTGAAAGTTACAATTAACTGTCAGTTTTGCGTCGGATTCGAAAATCTAGACTCACAGGAGAACGACCATAAGGTGCCCGAGGCAGCACTAGACCCTTGGAGACAAGTCCGCTGGAGGACGATGTATTGAGTCGCGACGCAATTTGTGTGTCCCATCGTCATTAACAGGCTCTGAACGTTACAATTAACTGTCAATTTTGCGTCGGATTCGAAAATCTAGACTCACAGGAGAACGACCATAAGGTGCCCGAGGCAGCAAGAGACCCTTGGAGACAGGTCGGCTGTGGGACGATGTATTGAATCGCGACGCAATTTGTGTGTTCCATCGTCATCAAGAGGCTCTGAACGTTACAATTCACTGTCAGTTTTGCATCGCATTCGAAAAACTAGACTCACAGGAGAACGACCATAAGGTGCCCGAGGCAGCACTAGACCCTTGGAGACAAGTCGGCTGGAGGACGATGTATTGAATCGCGACGCAATTTGTGTGTCCCATCGTCAGTATCAGGCTCTGAACGTTACAATTCACTGTCAGTTTTGCGTCGGATTCGAAAATCTAGACTCACAGGAGAACGAGCATATGGTGCCCGAGGCAGCACTAGACCCTTGGAGACAAGTTGGCTGTAGGACGATGTATTGAGTCGCGACGCAATTTGTGTGTCCCATCGTCATTAACAGGCTCTGAACGTTACAATTAATTGTCAGTTTTGCGTCGTATTCGAAAAACAAGACTCACAGGAGAACGACCATAAGGTGCCCGAGGCAGCACTAGACCCTTGGAGACAAGTCGGCTGGAGGACGATGTATTGAATCGCGACGCAATTTGTGTGTTCCATCGTCATTAACAGGCTCTGAACGTTACAATTAACTGTCAGTTTTGCGTCGGATTCGAAAATCTAGACTCACAGGAGAACGAGCATATGGTGCCCGAGGCAGCACTAGACCCTTGGAGACAAGTCGGCTGGAGGACGATGTACTGAGTCGCGACGCAATTTGTGTGTCCCATCGTCATTAACAGGCTCTGAACGTTACAATTCACTGTCAGTTTTGCGTCGGATTCGAAAATCTAGACTCACAGGAGAACGAGCATATGGTGCCCGAGGCAGCACTAGATCCTTGGAGACAAGTCGGCTGTAGGACGATGTATTGAGTCGCGACGCAATTTGTGTGTTCCATCGTCATTAACAGGCTCTGAACGTTACAATTAATTGTCAGTTTTGCGTCGTATTCGAAAAACTAGACTCACAGTAGAACGACCATAAGGTGCCAGGAGCAGCAATACTACCTCGGAGACAAGTCGGCTGGAGGACGATGTATTGAATCGCGACGCAATTTGTGTGTTCCATCGTCATTAACAGGCTCTGAACGTTACAATTAATTGTCAGTTTTGCGCCGGATTCGAAAAACTAGACTCATAGGAGAACGACCAAAAGGTGCCCGGAGCAGCAATACTACCTCGGAGACATGTCGGCTGGAGGACGATGTATTGAATCGCGACGCAATTTGTGTGTTCCATCGTCAGTATCAGGCTCTGAACGTTACAATTAACTGTCAGTTTTGCGTCGGATTCGAAAATCTAGACTCACAGGAGAACTACCATAAGGTGCCCGAGGCAGCACTAGACCCTTGGAGACAAGTCGGCTGGAGGACGATGTATTGAGTCGCGACGCAATTTGTGTGTCCCATCGTCATTAACAGGCTCTGAACGTTACAATTAACTGTCAGTTTTGCGTCGTATTCTGAAAACTAGACTATCAGGAGAACGACCATAAGGTGCCCGAGGCAGCAAGAGACCCTTGGAGACAGGTCGGTTGTGGGACGATGTATTGAATCGCGACGCAATTTGTGTGTTCCATCGTCATCAAGAGGCTCTGAACGTTACAATTAACTGTCAGTTTTGCGTCGGATTCGAAAAACTAGACTCACAAGAGAACGACCATAATGTGCCCGAGGCAGCAATAGACCCTTGGAGACAAGTCGGCTGGAGGACGATGTATTCAATCGCGACGCAATTTGTGTGTTCCATCGTCATTAACAGGCTCTGAACGTTACAATTAATTGTCAGTTTTGCGTCGTATTCGAAAAACTAGACTCACAGGAGAACGACCATAAGGTGCCCGAGGCACCAATAGACCCTTGGAGACAAGTCGGCTGTAGGACGATGTATTGAATCGCGACGCAATTTGTGTGTTCCATCGTCATTAAGAGGCTCTAAACGTTACAATTAATTGTCAGTTTTGCGCCGGATTCGAAAAACTAGACTCATAGGAGAACGACCAAGAGGTGCCAGGAGCAGCAATACTACCTCGGAGACATGTCGGCTGGAGGACGATGTATTGAATCGCGACGCAATTTGTGTGTCCCATCGTCATTAACATGCTCTGAACGTTACAATTAACTGTCAGTTTAGCGTCGGATTCGAAAATCTAGACTCACAGATGAACGACCATAAGGTGCCCGAGGCAGCACTACACCCTTGGAGACAAGTCGGCGGGAGGAAGAATAATTGAATCGCGACGCAATTTGTGTGTTCCATCGTCATCAAGAGGCTCTGAACGTTACAATTAACTGTCAGTTTTGCGTCGGATTCGAAAAACTAGACTCACAAGAGAACGACCATAATGTGCCCGAGGCAGCAATAGACTCTTGGAGACAAGTCGGCTGGAGGACGATGTATTGAATCGCGACGCAATTTGTGTGTTCCATCGTCATTAACAGGCTCTGAACGTTACAATTAATTGTCAGTTTTGCGTCGTATTCGAAAAACTAGACTCACAGGAGAACGACCATAAGGTGCCCGAGGCACCAATAGACCCTTCGAGACAAGTCGGCTGTAGGACGATGTATTGAATCGCGACGCAATTTGTGTGTTCCATCGTCATTAAGAGGCTCTAAACGTTACAATTAACTGTCAGTTTTGCATCGCATTCGAAAAACTAGACTCACAGGAGAACGACCGTAAGGTGCCCGAGGCAGCAATAGACCCTTGGAGACAAGTCGGCTGGAGGACGATGTATTGAGACGCGACGCAATTTGTGTGTCCCATCGTCATTAACAGGCTCTGAACGTTACAATTAACTGTCAGTTTTGCATCGCATTCGAAAAACTAGACTCACAGGAGAACGACCATAAGGTGCCCGAGGCAGCAATAGACCCTTGGAGACAAGTCGGCTGGAGGACGATGTATTGATTCGCGACGCAATTTGTGTGTTCCATCGTCATTAAGAGGCTCTGAACGTTACAATTAATTGTCAGTTTTGCGCCGGATTCGAAAAACTAGACTCACAGGAGAACGACCATAAGGTGCCCGAGGCAGCACTAGACCCTTGGAGACAAGTCGGCTGTAGGACGATGTATTGAATCGCGACGCAATTTGTGTGTTCCATCGTCATTAAGAGGCTCTGAACGATACAATTAATTGTCAGTTTTGCGCCGGATTCGAAAAACTAGACTCATAGGAGAACGAACAAGAGGTGCCAAGAGCAGCAGTACTACCTCGGAGACAAGTCGGCTGGAGGACGATGTATTGATTCGCGACGCAATTTGTGTGTTCCATCGTCATTAAGAGGCTCTGAACGTTACAATTAATTGTCAGTTTTGCGCCGGAATCGAAAAACTAGACTCATAGGAGAACGACCAAGAGGTGCCAGGAGCAGCAATACTACCTCGGAGACAAGTCGGCTGGAGGACGATGTATTGAATCGCGACGCAATTTGTGTGTCCCATCGTCATTAACAGGCTCTGAACGTTACAATTCACTGTCAGTTTTGCGTCGGATTCGAAAATCTAGACTCACAGGAGAACGAGCATATGGTGCCCGAGGCAGCACTAGACCCTTGGAGACAAGTCGGCTGTAGGACGATGTATTGAATCGCGACGCAATTTGTGTGTTCCATCGTCATTAAGAGGCTCTGAACGTTACAATTAACTGTCAGTTTTGCGTCGGATTCGAAAATCTAGACTCACAGGAGAACGACCATAAGGTGCCCGAGGCAGCACTAGACCCTTGGAGACAAATCGGCTGGAGAACGATGTATTGAGTCGCGACGCAATTTGTGTGTCCCATCGTCAATAACAGGCTCTGAACGTTACAATTCACTGTCAGTTTTGCGTCGGATTCGAAAATCTAGACTCACAGGAGAACGAGCATATGGTGCCCGAGGCAGCAATAGACCCTTCGAGACAAGTCGGCTGGATGACGATGTATTGAATCGCGACGCAAATTGTGTGTTCCATCGTCATCAAGAGGCTCTGAACGTTACAATTCACTCTCAGTTTTGCGTCGGATTCGAAAATCTAGACTCACAGGAGAACGAGCATATGGTGCCCGAGGCAGCACTAGACCCTTGGAGACAAGTCGGCTGTAGGACGATGTATTGAATCGCGACGCAATTTGTGTGTTCCATCGTCATTAAGAGGCTCTGAACGTTACAATTAACTGTCAGTTTTGCATCGCATTCGAAAAACTAGACTCACAGGAGAACGACCATAAGGTGCCCGAGGCAGCAATAGACCCTTGGAGACAAGTCGGCTGGAGGACGATGTATTGAATCGCGACGCAATTTGTGTGTTCCATCGTCATTAAGAGGCTCTGAAAGTTACAATTAATTGTCAGTTTTGCGCCGGATTTGAAAAACTAGACTCATAGGAGAACGACCAAGAGGTGCCAGGAGCAGCAATACTACCTCGGAGACAAGTCGGCTGGAGGACGAAGTATTGAATCGCGACGCAATTTGTGTGTTCTATCGTCAGTATCAGGCTCTGAACGTTACAATTAATTGTCAGTTTTGCATCGCATTCGAAAAACTAGACTCACAGGAGAACGACCATAAGGTGCCCGAGGCACCAATAGACCCTTGGAGACAAGTCGGCTGGAGGACGATGTATTGAATCGCGACGCAATTTGTGTGTTCCATCGTCATTAAGAGGCTCTGAACGTTACAATTAATTGTCAGTTTTGCGCCGGATTCGAAAAACTAGACTCATAGGAGAATGACCAAGCGGTGCCAGGAGCAGCAATACTACCTCGGAGGCATGTCGGCTGGAGGACGATGTATTGAATCGCGACGCAATTTGTGTGTTCCATCGTCAGTATCAGACTCTGAACGTTACAATTAACTGTCAGTTTTGCGTCGGATTCGAAAATCTAGACTCACAGGAGAACGACCATAAGGTGCCCGAGGCAGCAATAGACCCTTGGAGACAAGTCGCCTGGAGGACGATGTATTGAGTCGCGACGCAATTTGTGTGTCCCATCGTCATTAACAGGCTCTGAACGTTACAATTAACTGTCAGTTTTGCATCGCATTCGAAAATCTAGGCTCACAGGAGAACGAGCATAAGGTGCCCGAGGCAGCACTAGACCCTTGGAGACAAGTCGGCTGGAGGACGATGTATTGAGTCGCGACGCAATTTGTGTGTCCCATCGTCATTAACAGGCTCTGAACGTTACAATTCACTGTCAGTTTTGCGTCGGATTCGAAAATCTAGACTCACAGGAGAACGAGCATATGGTGCCCGAGGCAGCACTAGACCCTTGGAGACAAGTCGGCTATAGGACGATGTATTGAATCGCGATGCAATTTGTGTGTTCCATCGTCAGTATCAGGCTCTGAACGTTACAATTAATTGTCAGTTTTGCGTCGTATTCGAAAAAATAGACTCACAGGAGAACGACCATAAGGTGCCCGAGGCAGCACTAGACCCTTGGAGACAAGTCGGCTGGAGGACGATGTATTGAATCGCGACGCAATTTGTGTGTTCCATCGTCATTAAGAGGCTCTGAACGTTACAATTAATTGTCAGTTTTGCGCCGGATTCGAAAAACTAGACTCATAGGAGAACGACCAAGAGGTGCCAGGAGCAGCAATACTACCTCGGAGACATGTCGGCTGGAGGACGATGTATTGAATCGCGACGCAATTTGTGTGTTCCATCGTCATCAAGAGGCTCTGAACGTTACAATTAACTGTCAGTTTTGCGTCGGATTCGAAAATCTAGACTCACAGGAGAACGACCATAAGGTGCCCGAGGCAGCAATAGACCCTTGGAGACAAGTCGGCTGGAGGACGATGTATTGAGACGCGACGCAATTTGTGTGTCCCATCGTCATTAACAGGCTCTGAACGTTACAATTAACTGTCAGTTTTGCATCGCATTCGAAAAACTAGACTCACAGGAGAACGACGATAAGGTGCCCGAGGCAGCTATAGACCCTTGGAGACAAGTCGGCTGGAGGACGATGTATTGAATCGCGACGCAATTTGTGTGTTCCATCGTCAGTATCAGGCTCTGAACGTTACAATTAACCGTCAGTTTTGCGTCGGATTCGAAAATCTAGACTCACAGGAGAACGACCATAATGTGCCCGAGGCAGCACTAGACCCTTGGAGACAAGTCGGCTGTAGGACGATGTATTGAGTCGCGACGCAATTTGTGTGTCCCATCGTCATTAACAGGCTCTGAACGTTACAATTAATTGTCAGTTTTGCGTCGTATTCGAAAAACTAGACTCACAGGAGAACGACCATAAGGTGCCCGAGGCAGCACTAGACCCTTGGAGACAAGTCGGCTGTAGGACGATGTATTGAATCGCGACGCAATTTGTGTGTTCCATCGTCATTAAGAGGCTCTGAACGTTACAATTAACTGTCAGTTTTGCGTCGGATTCGAAAATCTAGACTCACAGGAGAACGAGCATAAGGTGCCCGAGGCAGCACTAGACCCTTCGAGACATGTCGGCTGGAGGACGATGTATTGAATCGCGACGCAATTTGTGTGTTCCATCGTCATTAACAGGCTCTGAACCTTACAATTAACTGTCAGTTTTGCGTCGTATTCGAAAATCTAGACTCACAGGAGAACGAGCATATGGTGCCCGAGGCAGCACTAGACCCTTGGAGACAAGTCGGCTGTAGGACGATGTATTGAATCGCGACGCAATTTGTGTGTTCCATCGTCATTAAGAGGCTCTGAACGTTACAATTAACTGTCAGTTTTGCGCCGGATTCGAAAACCTAGACTCATAGGAGAACGACCAAGAGGTGCCAGGAGCAGCAATACTACCTCGGAGACATGTCGGCTGGAGGACGATGTGTTGAATCGCGACGCAATTTGTGTGTTCCATCGTCAGTATCAGGCTCTGAACGTTACAATTAACTGTCAGTTTTGCGTCGGATTCGAAAATCTAGACTCACAGGAGAACGACCATAAGGTGCCCGAGGCAGCACTAGACCCTTGGAGACAAGTCGGCTGGAGGACGATGTATTGAGTCGCGACGCAATTTGTGTGTCCCATCGTCATTAACAGGCTCTGAACGTTACAATTAACTGTCAGTTTTGCATCGCATTCGAAAAACTAGACTCACAGGAGAACGACCATAAGGTGCCCGAGGCAGCAATAGACCCTTGGAGACAAGTCGGCTGGAGGACGATGTATTGAATCGCGACGCAATTTGTGTGTCCCATCGTCAGTATCAGGCTCTGAACGTTACAATTCACTGTCAGTTTTGCGTCGGATTTGAAAATTTAGACTCACAGGAGAACGAGCATATGGTGCCCGAGGCAGCACTAGACCCTTGGAGACATGTCGGCTGTAGGACGATGTATTGAGTCGCGACGCAATTTGTGTGTCCCATCGTCATTAACAGGCTCTGAACGGTACAATTAATTGTCAGTTTTGCGTCGTATTCGAAAAACTAGACTCACAGGAGAACGACCATAAGGTGCCCGAGGCAGCACTAACCCTTGGAGACAAGTCGGCTGTAGGACGATGTATTGAATCGTGACGCAATTTCTGTGTTCCATTGTCATTAAGAGGCTCTGAACGTTACAATTAACTGTCAGTTTTGCGTCGGATTCGAAAATCTAGACTCACAGGAGAACGAGCATATGGTGCCCGAGGCAGCACTAGACCCTTGGAGACAAGTCGGCTGGAGGACGATGTATTGAGTCGCGACGCAATTTGTGTGTCCCATCGTCATTAACAGGCTCTGAACGTTACAATTAATTGTCAGTTTTGCGTCGGATTCGAAAATCTAGACTCACAGGAGAACGAGCATATGGTGCCCGAGGCAGCACTAGACCCTTGGAGTCAAGTCGGCTGTAGGACGTTGTATTGAGTCGCGACGCAATTTGTGTGTTCCATCGTCATTAACAGGCTCTGAACGTTACAATTAATTGTCAGTTTTGCGTCGTATTCGAAAAACTAGACTCACAGGAGAACGACCATAAGGTGCCAGGAGCAGCAATACTACCTCGGAGACAAGTCGGCTGGAGGACGATGTATTGAATCGCGACGCAATTTGTGTGTTCCATCGTCATTAACAGGCTCTGAACGTTACAATTAATGGTCAGTTTTGCGCCGGATTCGAAAAACTAGACTCATAGGAGAACGACCAAGAGGTGCCAGGAGCAGCAATACTACCTCGGAGATATGTCGGCTGGAGGACGATGTATTGAATCGCGACGCAATTTGTGTGTCCCATCGTCATTAACAGGCTCTGAACGTTACAATTAACTGTCAGTTTTGCGTCGGATTCGAAAATCTAGACTCACAGATGAACGACCATAAGGTGCCCGAGGCAGCACTACACCCTTGGAGACAAGTCGGCGGGAGGAAGATGTATTGAATCGCGACGCAATTTGTGTGTTCCACCGTCATTAACAGGCTCTGAACATTACAATTAACTGTCAGTTTTGCGTCGGATTCGAAAAACTAGACTCACAGGAGAACGACCATAAGGTGCCCGAGGCAGCAATAGACCCTTCGAGACAAGTCGGCTGGAGGACGATGTATTGAATCGCGACGCAATTTGTGTGTTCCATCGTCATTAACAGGCTCTGAACGTTACAATTAATTGTCAGTTTTGCGTCGGATTCGAAAAACTAGACTCACAGGAGAACGACCAAAAGGTGCCCGGAGCAGCAATACTACCTCGGAGACAAGTCGGCTGGAGGACTATGTATTGAATCGCGACGCAATTTGTGTGTTCCATCGTCATTAAGAGGCTCTGAACGTTACAATTAATTGTCAGTTTTGCGTCGCATTCGAAAATCTAGTCTCACAGGAGAACGAGCATATGGTGCCCGAGGCAGCACTAGACCCTTGCAGACAAGTCGGCTGTAGGACGATGTATTGAATCGCGACGCAATTTGTGTGTTCCATCGTCATTAAGAGGCTCTGAACGTTACAATTAACTGTCAGTTTTGCATCGCATTCGAAAAACTAGACTCACAGGAGAACGACCATAAGGTGCCCGAGGCAGCACTAGACCCTTGGAGACAAGTCGGCTGTAGGACGATGTATTGAATCGCGACGCAATTTGTGTGTTCCATCGTCATTAAGAGGCTCTGAACGTTACAATTAACTGTCAGTTTTGCGTCGGATTCGAAAATCTAGACTCACAGGTACACGACCATAAGGTGCCCGAGGCAGCACTAGACCCTTGGTGACAAGTCGGCTGGAGGACGATGTATTGAGTCGCGACGCAATTTGTGTGTCCCATCGTCATTAACAGGCTCTGAACGTTACAATTAACTGTCAGTTTTGCGTCGGATTCGAAAATCTAGACTCAGAGATGAACGACCATAAGGTGCCCGAGGCAGCAATAGACCCTTCGAGACAAGTCGGCTGGAGGTCGATGTATTGAATCGCGACGCAATTTGTGTGTTCCATCGTCATCAAGAGGCTCTGAACGTTACAATTCACTCTCAGTTTTGCGTCGGATTCGAAAATCTAGACTCACAGGAGAACGAGCATATGGTGCCCGAGGCAGCACTAGACCCTTGGAGACAAGTCGGCCGTAGGACGATGTATTGAAACGCGACGCAATTTGTGTGTTCCATTGTCATTAAGAGGCTCTGAACGTTACAATTAACTGTCAGTTTTGCATCGCATTCGAAAAACTAGACTCACAGGAGAACGACCATAAGGTGCCCGAGGCAGCAATAGACCCTTGGAGACAAGTCGGCTGGAGGACGATGTATTGATTCGCGACGCAATTTGTGTGTTCCATCGTCATTAAGAGGCTCTGAACCTTACAATTAACTGTCAGTTTTGCGTCGGTTTCGAAAATCTAGACTCACCGATGAACGACCATAAGGTGCCCGAGGCAGCAATAGACCCTTCGAGACAAGTCGGCTGGAGGACGATGTATTGAATCGCGACGCAATTTGTGTGTTCCATCGACATTAAGAGGCTCTGAACGTTACAATTAATTGTTAGTTTTGCGTCGTATTCGAAAAACTAGACTTACAGGAGAACGACCATAAGGTGTCCGAGGCACCAATAGACCCTTCGAGACAAGTCGGCTGGAGGACGATGTATTGAATCGCGACGCAATTTGTGTTTTCCATCGTCATTAAGAGGCTCTGAACCTTACAATTAATTGACAGTTTTGCGTCGTATTCGAAAATGTAGACTCACAGGAGAACGAGCATATGGTGCCCGAGGCAGCACTAGACCCTTGGAGACAAGTCGGCTGTAGGACGATGTATTGAATCGCGACGCAATTTGTGTGTTCCATCGTCATTAAGAGGCTCTGAACGTTACAATTAACTGTCAGTTTTGCGTCGGATTCGAAAATCTAGACTCACAGGAGAACGACCATAAGGTGCCCGAGGCAGCACTAGACCCTTGGAGACAAGTCGGCTGGAGAACGATGTATTGAGTCGCGACGCAATTTGTGTGTCCCATCGTCAATAACAGGCTCTGAACGTTACAATTCACTGTCAGTTTTGCGTCGGATTCGAAAATCTAGACTCACAGGAGAACGAGCATATGGTGCCCGAGGCAGCAATAGACCCTTCGAGACAAGTCGGCTGGATGACGATGTTTTGAATCGCGACGCAATTTGTGTGTTCCATCGTCATCAAGAGGCTCTGAACGTTACAATTCACTCTCAGTTTTGCGTCGGATTCGAAAATCTAGACTCACAGGAGAACGAGCATATGGTGCCCGAGGCAGCACTAGACCCTTGGAGACAAGTCGGCTGTAGGACGATGTATTGAATCGCGACGCAATTTGTGTGTTCCATCGTCATTAAGAGGCTCTGAACGTTACAATTAACTTTCAGTTTTGCATCGCATTCGAAAAACTAGACTCACAGGAGAACGACCATAAGGTGCCCGAGGCAGCAATAGACCCTTGGAGACAAGTCGGCTGGAGGACGATGTATTGAATCGCGACGCAATTTGTGTGTTCCATCGTCATTAAGAGGCTCTGAAAGTTACAATTAATTGTCAGTTTTGCGCCGGATTTGAAAAACTAGACTCATAGGAGAACGACCAAGAGGTGCCAGGAGCAGCAATACTACCTCGGAGACAAGTCGGCTGGAGGACGAAGTATTGAATCGCGACGCAATTTGTGTGTTCTATCGTCAGTATCAGGCTCTGAACGTTACAATTAATTGTCAGTTTTGCATCGCATTCGAAAAACTAGACTCACAGGAGAACGACCATAAGGTGCCCGAGGCACCAATAGACCCTTGGAGACAAGTCGGCTGGAGGACGATGTATTGAATCGCGACGCAATTTGTGTGTTCCATCGTCATTAAGAGGCTCTGAACGTTACAATTAATTGTCAGTTTTGCGCCGGATTCGAAAAACTAGACTCATAGGAGAATGACCAAGCGGTGCCAGGAGCAGCAATACTACCTCGGAGGCATGTCGGCTGGAGGACGATGTATTGAATCGCGACGCAATTTGTGTGTTCCATCGTCAGTATCAGGCTCTGAACGTTACAATTAACTATCAGTTTTGCGTCGGATTCGAAAATCTAGACTCACAGGAGAACGACCATAAGGTGCCCGAGGCAGCAATAGACCCTTGGAGACAAGTCGCCTGGAGGACGATGTATTGAGTCGCGACGCAATTTGTGTGTCCCATCGTCATTAACAGGCTCTGAACGTTACAATTAACTGTCAGTTTTGCATCGCATTCGAAAATCTAGGCTCACAGGAGAACGAGCATAAGGTGCCCGAGGCAGCACTAGACCCTTGGAGACAAGTCGGCTGGAGGACGATGTATTGAGTCGCGACGCAATTTGTGTGTCCCATCGTCATTAACAGGCTCTGAACGTTACAATTCACTGTCAGTTTTGCGTCGGATTCGAAAATCTAGACTCACAGGAGAACGAGCATATGGTGCCCGAGGCAGCACTAGACCCTTGGAGACAAGTCGGCTATAGGACGATGTATTGAATCGCGATGCAATTTGTGTGTTCCATCGTCAGTATCAGGCTCTGAACGTTACAATTAATTGTCAGTTTTGCGTCGTATTCGAAAAAATAGACTCACAGGAGAACGACCATAAGGTGCACGAGGCAGCACTAGACCCTTGGAGACAAGTCGGCTGGAGGACGATGTATTGAATCGCGACGCAATTTGTGTGTTCCATCGTCATTAAGAGGCTCTGAACGTTACAATTAATTGTCAGTTTTGCGCCGGATTCGAAAAACTAGACTCATAGGAGAACGACCAAGAGGTGCCAGGAGCAGCAATACTACCTCGGAGACATGTCGGCTGGAGGACGATGTATTGAATCGCGACGCAATTTGTGTGTTCCATCGTCATCAAGAGGCTCTGAACGTTACAATTAACTGTCAGTTTTGCGTCGGATTCGAAAATCTAGACTCACAGGAGAACGACCATAAGGTGCCCGAGGCAGCAATAGACCCTTGGAGACAAGTCGGCTGGAGGACGATGTATTGAGACGCGACGCAATTTGTGTGTCCCATCGTCATTAACAGGCTCTGAACGTTACAATTAACTGTCAGTTTTGCATCGCATTCGAAAAACTAGACTCACAGGAGAACGACCATAATGTGCCCGAGGCAGCACTAGACCCTTGGAGACAAGTCGGCTGTAGGACGATGTATTGAGTCGCGACGCAATTTGTGTGTCCCATCGTCATTAACAGGCTCTGAACGTTACAATTAATTGTCAGTTTTGCGTCGTATTCGAAAAACTAGACTCACAGGAGAACGACCATAAGGTGCCCGAGGCAGCAATAGACCCTTGGAGACAAGTCGGCTGGAGGACGATGTATTGAATCGCGACGCAATTTGTGTGTCCCATCGTCAGTATCAGGCTCTGAACGTTACAATTCACTGTCAGTTTTGCGTCGGATTCGAAAATTTAGACTCACAGGAGAACGAGCATATGGTGCCCGAGGCAGCACTAGACCCTTGGAGACAAGTCGGCTGTAGGACGATGTATTGAGTCGCGACGCAATTTGTGTGTCCCATCGTCATTAACAGGCTCTGAACGGTACAATTAATTGTCAGTTTTGCGTCGTATTCGAAAAACTAGACTCACAGGAGAACGACCATAAGGTGCCCGAGGCAGCACTAGACCCTTGGAGACAAGTCGGCTGTAGGACGATGTATTGAATCGCGACGCAATTTGTGTGTTCCATCGTCATTAAGAGGCTCTGAACGTTACAATTAACTGTCAGTTTTGCGCCGGATTCGAAAACCTAGACTCATAGGAGAACGACCAAGAGGTGCCAGGAGCAGCAATACTACCTCGGAGACATGTCGGCTGGAGGACGATGTATTGAATCGCGACGCAATTTGTGTGTTCCATCGTCAGTATCAGGCTCTGAACGTTACAATTAACTGTCAGTTTTGCGTCGGATTCGAAAATCTAGACTCACAGGAGAACGACCATAAGGTGCCCGAGGCAGCACTAGACCCTTGGAGACAAGTCGGCTGGAGGACGATGTATTGAGTCGCGACGCAATTTGTGTGTCCCATCGTCATTAACAGGCTCTGAACGTTACAATTAACTGTCAGTTTTGCATCGCATTCGAAAAACTAGACTCACAGGAGAACGACCATAAGGTGCCCGAGGCAGCAATAGACCCTTGGAGACAAGTCGGCTGGAGGACGATGTATTGAATCGCGACGCAATTTGTGTGTCCCATTGTCAGTATCAGGCTCTGAACGTTACAATTCACTGTCAGTTTTGCGTCGGATTCGAAAATTTAGACTCACAGGAGAACGAGCATATGGTGCCCGAGGCAGCACTAGACCCTTGGAGACAAGTCGGCTGTAGGACGATGTATTGAGTCGCGACGCAATTTGTGTGTCCCATCGTCATTAACAGGCTCTGAACGGTACAATTAATTGTCAGTTTTGCGTCGTATTCGAAAAACTAGACTCACAGGAGAACGACCATAAGGTGCCCGAGGCAGCACTAACCCTTGGAGACAAGTCGGCTGTAGGACGATGTATTGAATCGTGACGCAATTTCTGTGTTCCATCGTCATTAAGAGGCTCTGAACGTTACAATTAACTGTCAGTTTTGCGTCGGATTCGAAAATCTAGACTCACAGGAGAACGAGCATATGGTGCCCGAGGCAGCACTAGACCCTTGGAGACAAGTCGGCTGGAGGACGATGTATTGAAACGCGACGCAATTTGTGTGTCCCATCGTCATTAACAGGCTCTGAACGTTACAATTCACTGTCAGTTTTGCGTCGGATTCGAAAATCTAGACTCACAGGAGAACGAGCATATGGTGCCCGAGGCAGCACTAGACCCTTGGAGACAAGTCGGCTGTAGGACGTTGTATTGAGTCGCGACGCAATTTGTGTGTTCCATCGTCATTAACAGGCTCTGAACGTTACAATTAATTGTCAGTTTTGCGTCGTATTCGAAAAACTAGACTCACAGGAGAACGACCATAAGGTGCCAGGAGCAGCAATACTACCTCGGAGACAAGTCGGCTGGAGGACGATGTATTGAATCGCGACGCAATTTGTGTGTTCCATCGTCATTAACAGGCTCTGAACGTTACAATTAATGGTCAGTTTTGCGCCGGATTCGAAAAACTAGACTCATAGGAGAACGACCAAGAGGTGCCAGGAGCAGCAATACTACCTCGGAGACATGTCGGCTGGAGGACGATGTATTGAATCGCGACGCAATTTGTGTGTCCCATCGTCATTAACAGGCTCTGAACGTTACAATTAACTGTCAGTTTTGCGTCGGATTCGAAATTCTAGACTCACAGATGAACGCCCATAAGGTGCCCGAAGCAGCACTACACCCTTGGAGACAAGTCGGCGGGAGGAAGATGTATTGAATCGCGACGCAATTTGTGTGTTCCATCGTCATTAACAGGCTCTGAACATTACAATTAACTGTCAGTTTTGCGTCGGATTCGAAAAACTAGACTCACAGGAGAACGACCATAAGGTGCCCGAGGCAGCAATAGACCCTTCGAGACAAGTCGGCTGGAGGACGATGTATTGAATCGCGACGCAATTTGTGTGTTCCATCGTCATTAACAGGCTCTGAACGTTACAATTAATTGTCAGTTTTGCGTCGGATTCGAAAAACTAGACTCACAGGAGAACGACCAAAAGGTGCCCGGAGCAGCAATACTACCTCGGAGACAAGTCGGCTGGAGGACGATGTATTGAATCGCGACGCAATTTGTGTGTTCCATCGTCATTAAGAGGCTCTGAACGTTACAATTAATTGTCAGTTTTGCGTCGGATTCGAAAATCTAGTCTCACAGGAGAACGAGCATATGGTGCCCGAGGCAGCACTAGACCCTTGCAGACAAGTCGGCTGTAGGACGATGTATTGAATCGCGACGCAATTTGTGTGTTCCATCGTCATTAAGAGGCTCTGAACGTTACAATTAACTGTCAGTTTTGCATCGCATTCGAAAAACTAGACTCACAGGAGAACGACCATAAGGTGCCCGAGGCAGCACTAGACCCTTGGAGACAAGTCGGCTGTAGGACGATGTATTGAATCGCGACGCAATTTGTGTGTTCCATCGTCATTAAGAGGCTCTGAACGTTACAATTAACTGTCAGTTTTGCGTCGGATTCGAAAATCTAGACTCACAGGAGAACGACCATAAGGTGCCCGAGGCAGCACTAGACCCTTGGTGACAAGTCGGCTGGAGGACGATGTATTGAGTCGCGACGCAATTTGTGTGTCCCATCGTCATTATGAGGCTCTGAACGTTACAATTAACTGTCAGTTTTGCGTCGGATTCGAAAATCTAGACTCACAGATGAACGACCATAAGGTGCCCGAGGCAGCAATAGACCCTTCGAGACAAGTCGGCTGGAGGTCGATGTATTGAATCGCGACGCAATTTGTGTGTTCCATCGTCATCAAGAGGCTCTGAAAGTTACAATTCACTCTCAGTTTTGCGTCGGATTCGAAAATCTAGACTCACAGGAGAACGAGCATATGGTGCCCGAGGCAGCACTAGACCCTTGGAGACAAGTCGGCTGTAGGACGATGTATTGAAACGCGACGCAATTTGTGTGTTCCATCGTCATTAAGAGGCTCTGAACGTTACAATTAACTGTCAGTTTTGCATCGCATTCGAAAAACTAGACTCACAGGAGAACGACCATAAGATGCCCGAGGCAACAATAGACCCTTGGAGACAAGTCGGCTGGAGGACGATGTATTGAGACGCGACGCAATTTGTGTGTCCCATCGTCATTAACAGGCTCTGAACGTTACAATTCACTGTCACTTTTGCGTCGGATTCGAAAATCTAGACTCACATATGAACGACCATAAGGTGCCCGTGGCAGCAATAGACCCTTCGAGACAAGTCGGCTGGAGGACGATGTATATAATCGCGACGCATTTTGTGTGTCCCATCGTCATTAACAGGCTCTGAACCTTACAATTAACTGTCAGTTTTGCGTCGGATTCGAAAATCTAGACTCACAGGAGAACGACCATAAGGTGCCCGAGGCAGCAACTAGACCCTTGGAGACAAGTCGGCTGGAGGACGATGTATTGAATCGCGACGCAATTTGTGTGTCCCATCGTCATTAACAGGCTCTGAACCTTACAATTAACTGTCAGTTTTGCGTCGGATTCGAAAATCTAGACTCACAGGAGAACGACCATAAGGTGCCCGAGGCAGCACTAGACCCTTGGAGACAAGTCGGCTGGAGGACGATGTATTGAATCGCGACGCAATTTGTGTGTCACATCGTCATTAACAGGCTCTGAACCTTACAATTAATTGTCAGTTTTGCGTCGTATTCGAAAAACTAGACTCACAGGAGAACGTCCATAAGGTGCAAGGAGCAGCAATACTACCTCGGAGACAAGTCGGCTGGAGGACGATGTATTGAATCGCGACGCAATTTGTGTGTTCCATCGTCATTAAGAGGCTCTGAAAGTTACAATTAACTGTCAGTTTTGCGTCGGATTCGAAAATCTAGACTCACAGATGAACGACCATAAGGTGCCCGAGGCAGCAAAAGACCCTTCGAGACAAGTGGGCTGGAGGACGATGTATTGAATCGCGACGCAATTTGTGTGTTCCATCGTCATCAAGAGGCTCTGAACGTTACAATTCACTCTCAGTTTTGCGTCGGATTCGAAAATCTAGACTCACAGGAGAACGAGCATATGGTGCCCGAGGCAGCAATAGACCCTTGGAGACAAGTCGGCTGTAGGACGATGTATTGAAACGCGACGCAATTTGTGTGTTCCATCGTCATTATGAGGCTCTGAACGTTACAATTAACTGTCAGTTTTGCATCGCATTCGAAAAACTAGACTCACAGGAGAACGACCATAAGGTGCCCGAGGCAGGAATAGACCCTTGGAGACAAGTCGGCTGGAGGACGATGTATTGAGACGCGACGCAATTTGTGTGTCCCATCGTCATTAACAGGCTCTGAACGTTACAATTAACTGTCAGTTTTGCATCGCATTCGAAAAACTAGACTCACAGGAGAACGACCATAGGGTGCCCGAGGCAGCAATAGACCCTTGGAGACAAGTCGGCTGGAGGACGATGTATTGATTCGCGACGCAATTTGTGTGTTCCATCGTCATTAAGAGGCTCTGAACCTTACAATTAACTGTCAGTTTTGCGTCGGATTCGAAAATCTAGACTCACCGATGAACGACCATAACGTGCCCGTGGCAGAAATAGACCCTTCGAGACAAGTCGGCTGGAGGACGATGTTTTGAATCGCGACGCAATTTGTGTGTCCCATCGTCATTAAGAGGCTCTGAACGTTACAATTAATTGTCAGTTTTGCGTCGGATTCGAAAATCTAGACTCACAGGAGAACGAGCATATGGTGCCCGAGGCAGCACTAGACCCTTGGAGACAAGTCGGCTGGAGGACGATGTATTGAATCGCGACTCAATTTGTGTGTCCCATCGTCATTAACTGGCTCTGAACGTTACAACTCACTGTCAGTTTTGCGTCGGATTCGAAAATCTAGACTCACAGGAGAACGACCATAAGGTGCCCGAGGCAGCAATAGACCGTTCGAGACAAGTCGGCTGGAGGACGATGTATTGAATCGCGACGCAATTTGTGTGTTCCATCGTCAGTATCAGGCTCTGAACGTTACAATTAATCGTCAGTTTTGCGTCGTATTCTGAAAACTAGACTCACAGGAGAACGACCATAAGGTGCCCGAGGCAGCACTAGACCCTTGGAGACAAGTCGGCTGGAGGACGATGTATTGAATCGCGACGCAATTTGTGTACCCATCGTCATTAACAGGCTCTTAACCTTACAATTAACTGTCAGTTTTGCGTCGGATTCGAAAATCTAGACTCACAGGAGAACGACCATAAGGTGCCCGAGGCAGCACTAGACCCTTGGAGACAAGTCGGCTGGAGGACGATGTATTGAGTCGCGACGCAATTTGTGTGTCCCATCGTCATTAACAGGCTCTGAACGTTACAATTCACTGTCAGTTTTGCGTCGGATTCGAAAATCTAGACTCACAGGAGAACGAGCATATGGTGCCCGAGGCAGCACTAGACCCTTGGAGACAAGTCGGCTGTAGGACGATGTATTGAATCGCGACGCAATTTGTGTGTTCCATCGTCATTAACAGGCTCTGAACGTTACAATTAATTGTCAGTTTTGCGTCGTATTCGAAAAACTAGACTCACAGGAGAACGACCATAAGGTGCCAGGAGCAGCAATACTACCTCGGAGACAAGTCGGCTGGAGTACGATGTATTGAATCGCGACGCAATTTGTGTGTTCCATCGTCATTAAGAGGCTCTGAACGTTACAATTAACTGTCAGTTTTGCGTCGGATTCGAAAATCTAGACTCACAGGAGAACGACCATAAGGTGCCCGAGGCAGCACTAGACCCTTGGAGAAGAGTCGGCTGTAGGACGATGTATTGAATCGCGACGCAATTTGTGTGTTCCAATGTCATTAACAGGCTCTGAACGTTACAATTAACTGTCAGTTTTGCGTCGGATTCGAAAATCTAGACTCACAGGAGAACGACCATAAGGTGCCCGAGGCAGCACTAGACCCTTGGAGACAAGTCGGCTGGAGGACGATGTATTGAGACGCGACGCAATTTGTGTGTCCCATCGTCATTAAGAGGCTCTGAACGTTACAATTAACTGTGTGTTTTGCGTCGTATTCTGAAATCTAAACTCACAGATGAACGACCATAAGGTGCCCGAGGCAGCAAGAGAGCCTTGGAGACAGGTCGGCTGTGGGACGATGTATTGAATCGCGACGCAATTTGTGTGTTCCATCGTCATTAAGAGGCTCTGAACGTTACAATTAATTGTCAGTTTTGCGCCGGATTCGAAAAACTAGACTCATAGGAGAACGACCAAGAGGTGCCAGGAGCAGCAATACTACCTCGGAGACATGTCGGCTGGAGGACGATGTATTGAATCGCGACGCAATTTGTGTGTTCCATCGTCATTAAGAGGCTCTGAACGTTACAATTAATTGTCAGTTTTGCGCCGGATTCGAAAAACTAGACTCATAGGAGAACGACCAAGAGGTGCCAGGAGCAGCAATACTACCTCGGAGACATGTCGGCTGGAGGACGATGTATTGAATCGCGACACAATTTGTGTGTTCCATCGTCATTAACAGGCTCTGAACATTACAATTCACTGTCAGTTTTGCGGCGGATTCGAAAATCTAGACTCACAGGAGAACGACCATAAGGTGCCCGAGGCAGCACTAGACCCTTGGAGACAAGTCGGCTGGAGGACGATGTATTGAGTCGCGACACAATTTGTGTGTCCCATCGTCATTAACAGGCTCTGAACGTTACAATTAACTGTCAGTTTTGCGTCGGATTCGAAAATCGAGACTCACAGGAGAACGAGCATATGGTGCCCGAGGCAGCACTAGACCCTTGGAGACAAGTCGGCTGTAGGACGATGTATTGAATCGCAACGCAATTTGTGTGTTCCATCGTCATCAAGAGGCTCTGAACGTTACAATTCACTGTCAGTTTTGCGTCGGATTCGAAAATCTAGATTCACAGGAGAACGAGCATATGGTGCCCGAGGCAGCACTAGACCCTTGGAGACAAGTCGGCTGTAGGACGATGTATTGAATCGCGACGCAATTTGTGTGTTCCAATGTCATTAACAGGCTCTGAACGTTACAATTAACTGTCAGTTTTGCGTCGGATTCGAAAATCTAGACTCACAGGAGAACGACCATAAGGTGCCCGAGGCAGCACTAGACCCTTGGAGACAAGTCGGCTGGAGGACGATGTATTGAGTCGCGACGCAATTTGTGTGTCCCATCGTCATTAACAGGCTCTCAACGTTACAATTCACTGTCAGTTTTGCGTCGGATTCGAAAATCTAGACTCACAGGAGAACGAGCATATGGTGCCCGAGGCAGCAATAGACCCTTCGAGACAAGTCGGCTGGAGGACGATGTATTGAATCGCGACGCAATTTGTGTGTTCCATCGTCATCAAGAGGCTCTGAACGTTACAATTCACTCTCAGTTTTGCGTCGGATTCGAAAATCTAGACACTCAGGAGAACGAGCATATGGTGCCCGAGGCAGCACTAGACCTTTGGAGACAAGTCGGCTGTAGGACGATGTATTGAATCGCGACGCAATTTGTGTGTTCCATCGTCATTAAGAGGCTCTGAACGTTACAATTAACTGTCAGTTTTGCATCGCATTCTAAAAACTAGACTCACAGGAGAACGACCATAAGGTGCCCGAGGCAGCAATAGACCCTTGGAGACAAGTCGGCTGGAGGACGATGTATTGAATCGCGACGCAATTTGTGTGTTCCATCGTCATTAAGCGGCTCTGAACGTTACAATTAATTGTCAGTTTTGCGCCGGATTCGAAAAACTAGACTCATAGGAGAACGACCAAGAGGTGCCAGGAGCAGCAATACTACCTCGGAGACAAGTCGGCTGGAGGACGATGTATTGAATCGCGGCGCAATTTGTGTGTTCCATCGTCAGTATCAGGCTCTGAACGTTACAATTAATTGTCAGTTTTGCATCGCATTCGAAAAACTAGACTCACAGGACAACGACCATAAGGTGCCCGAGGCAGCAATAGACCCTTCGAGACAAGTCGGCTGGAGGACGATGTATTGAATCGCGACGCAATTTGTGTGTTCCATCGTCATCAAGAGGCTCTGAACGTAACAATTCACTCTCAGTTTTGCGTCGGATTCGAAAATCTAGACTCACAGGAGAACGAGCATATGGTGCCCGAGGCAGCACTAGACCCTTGGAGACAAGTCGGCTGTAGGACGATGTATTGAATCGCGACGCAATTTGTGTGTTCCATCGTCATTAACAGGCTCTGAACGTTACAATTAACTGTCAGTTTTGCGTCGGATTCGAAAATCTAGACTCACAGGAGAACGACCATAAGGTGCCCGAGGCAGCAATAGACCCTTGGAGACAAGTCGGCTGGAGGACGATGTATTGAGACGCGACGCAATTTGTGTGTCCCATCGTCATTAAGAGGCTCTGAACGTTACAATTAACTGTGTGTTTTGCGTCGTATTCTGAAATCTAAACTCACAGATGAACGACCATAAGGTGCCCGAGGCAGCAAGAGAGCCTTGGAGACAGGTCGGATGTGGGACGATGTATTGAATCGCGACGCAATTTGTGTGTTCCATCGTCATTAAGAGGCTCTGAACGTTACAATTCACTGTCAGTTTTGCATCGCATTCGAAAAACTAGACTCACAGGAGTACGACCATAAGGTGCCCGAGGCAGCAATAGACCCTTGGAGACAAGTCGGCTGGAGGACGATGTATTGAATCGCGACGCAATTTGTGTGTCCCATCGTCAGTATCAGGCTCTGAACGTTACAATTCACTGTCAGTTTTGCGTCGGATTCGAAAATCTAGACTCACAGGAGAACGACCATAAGGTGCCCGAGGCAGCACTAGACCCTTGGAGACAAGTCGGCTGGAGGACGATGTATTGAGTCGCGACGCAATTTGTGTTTCCCATCGTCATTAACAGGCTCTGATCGTTACAATTCACTGTCAGTTTTGCGTCGGATTCGAAAATCTAGACTCACAGGAGAACGAGCATATGGTGCCCGAGGCAGCAATAGACCCTTCGAGACAAGTCCGCTGGAGGACGATGTATTGAATCGCGACGCAATTTGTGTGTTCCATCGTCATCAAGAGGCTCTGAACGTTACAATTCACTCTCAGTTTTGCGTCGGATTCGAAAATCTAGACTCACAGGAGAACGAGCATATGGTGCCCGCGGCAGCACTAGACCTTTGGAGACAAGTCGGCTGTAGGACGATGTATTGAATCGCGACGCAATTTGTGTGTTCCATCGTCATTAAGAGGCTCTGAACGTTACAATTAACTGTCAGTTTCGCATCGCATTCGAAAAACTAGACTCACAGGAGAACGACCATAAGGTGCCCGATGCAGCAATAGACCCTTGGAGACAAGTCGGCTGGAGGACGATGTATTGAATCGCGACGCAATTTGTGTGTTCCATCGTCATTAAGAGGCTCTGAACATTACAATTAATTGTCAGTTTTGCGCCGGATTCGAAAAACTAGACTCATAGGAGAACGACCAAGAGGTGCCAGGAGCAGCAATACTACCTCGGAGACAAGTCGGCTGGAGGACGAAGTATTGAATCGCGACGCAATTTGTGTGTTCCATCGTCAGTATCAGGCTCTGAACGTTACAATTAATTGTCAGTTTTGCATCGCATTCGAAAAACTAGACTCACAGGAGAACGAGCATAAGGTGCCCGAGGCACCAATAGACCCTTCGAGACAAGTCGGCTGGAGGACGATGTATTGAATCGCGACGCAATTTGTGTGTTCCATCGTCAATAAGAGGCTCTGAGCGTTACAATTAATTGTCAGTTTTGCGCCGGATTCGAAAAACTAGACTCATAGGAGAACGACCAAGAGGTGCCAGGAATAGCAATACTACCTCGGAGACATGTCGGCTGGAGGACGATGTATTGAATCGCGACGCAATTTGTGTGTTCCATCGTCAGTATCAGGCTCTGAACGTTACAATTAACTGTCAGTTTTGCGTCGGATTCGAAAATCTAGACTCACAGGAGAACGATCATTAGGTGCCCGAGGCAGCAATAGACCCTTGGAGACAAGTCGGCTGGAGGACGATGTATTGAGTCGCGACGCAATTTGTGTGTCCCATCGTCATTAACAGGCTCTGAACGTTACAATTAACTGTCAGTTTTGCATCGCATTCGAAAATCTAGACTCACAGATGAACGACCATAAGGTGCCCGAGGCAGCAATAGACCCTTCGAGACAAGTCGGCTGGAGGACGATGTATTGAATCGCGACGCAATTTGTGTGTTCCATCGTCATCAAGAGGCTCTGAACGTTACAATTCACTCTCAGTTTTGCGTCGGATTCGAAAATCTAAACTCACAGGAGAACGAGCATATGGTGCCCGAGGCAGCACTAGACCCTTGGAGACAAGTCGGCTGTAGGACGATGTATTGAATCGCGACGCAATTTGTGTGTTCCATCGTCATTAAGAGGCTCTGAACGTTACAATTAACTGTCAGTTTTGCATCGCATTCGAAAAACTAGACTCACAGGAGTACGACCATAAGGTGCCCGAGGCAGCAATAGACCCTTGGAGACAAGTCGGCTGGAGGACGATGTATTGAGTCGCGACGCAATTTGTGTGTCCCATCGTCATTAACAGGCTCTGAACGTTACAATTAACTGTCAGTTTTGCATCGCATTCGAAAATCTAGACTCACAGATGAACGACCATAAGGTGCCCGAGGCAGCAATAGACCCTTCGAGACAAGTCGGCTGGAGGACGATGTATTGAATCGCGACGCAATTTGTGTGTTCCATCGTCATTAAGCGGCTCTGAACGTTACAATTAATTGTCAGTTTTGCGCCGGATTCGAAAAACTAGACTCATAGGAGAACGACCAAGAGGTGCCAGGAGCAGCAATACTACCTCGGAGACAAGTCGGCTGGAGGACGATGTATTGAATCGCGGCGCAATTTGTGTGTTCCATCGTCAGTATCAGGCTCTGAACGTTACAATTAATTGTCAGTTTTGCATCGCATTCGAAAAACTAGACTCACAGGACAACGACCATAAGGTGCCCGAGGCAGCAATAGACCCTTCGAGACAAGTCGGCTGGAGGACGATGTATTGAATCGCGACGCAATTTGTGTGTTCCATCGTCATCAAGAGGCTCTGAACGTAACAATTCACTCTCAGTTTTGCGTCGGATTCGAAAATCTAGACTCACAGGAGAACGAGCATATGGTGCCCGAGGCAGCACTAGACCCTTGGAGACAAGTCGGCTGTAGGACGATGTATTGAATCGCGACGCAATTTGTGTGTTCCATCGTCATTAACAGGCTCTGAACGTTACAATTAACTGTCAGTTTTGCGTCGGATTCGAAAATCTAGACTCACAGGAGAACGACCATAAGGTGCCCGAGGCAGCAATAGACCCTTGGAGACAAGTCGGCTGGAGGACGATGTATTGAGACGCGACGCAATTTGTGTGTCCCATCGTCATTAAGAGGCTCTGAACGTTACAATTAACTGTGTGTTTTGCGTCGTATTCTGAAATCTAAACTCACAGATGAACGACCATAAGGTGCCCGAGGCAGCAAGAGAGCCTTGGAGACAGGTCGGATGTGGGACGATGTATTGAATCGCGACGCAATTTGTGTGTTCCATCGTCATTAAGAGGCTCTGAACGTTACAATTCACTGTCAGTTTTGCATCGCATTCGAAAAACTAGACTCACAGGAGTACGACCATAAGGTGCCCGAGGCAGCAATAGACCCTTGGAGACAAGTCGGCTGGAGGACGATGTATTGAATCGCGACGCAATTTGTGTGTCCCATCGTCAGTATCAGGCTCTGAACGTTACAATTCACTGTCAGTTTTGCGTCGGATTCGAAAATCTAGACTCACAGGAGAACGACCATAAGGTGCCCGAGGCAGCACTAGACCCTTGGAGACAAGTCGGCTGGAGGACGATGTATTGAGTCGCGACGCAATTTGTGTTTCCCATCGTCATTAACAGGCTCTGATCGTTACAATTCACTGTCAGTTTTGCGTCGGATTCGAAAATCTAGACTCACAGGAGAACGAGCATATGGTGCCCGAGGCAGCAATAGACCCTTCGAGACAAGTCCGCTGGAGGACGATGTATTGAATCGCGACGCAATTTGTGTGTTCCATCGTCATCAAGAGGCTCTGAACGTTACAATTCACTCTCAGTTTTGCGTCGGATTCGAAAATCTAGACTCACAGGAGAACGAGCATATGGTGCCCGCGGCAGCACTAGACCTTTGGAGACAAGTCGGCTGTAGGACGATGTATTGAATCGCGACGCAATTTGTGTGTTCCATCGTCATTAAGAGGCTCTGAACGTTACAATTAACTGTCAGTTTCGCATCGCATTCGAAAAACTAGACTCACAGGAGAACGACCATAAGGTGCCCGATGCAGCAATAGACCCTTGGAGACAAGTCGGCTGGAGGACGATGTATTGAATCGCGACGCAATTTGTGTGTTCCATCGTCATTAAGAGGCTCTGAACATTACAATTAATTGTCAGTTTTGCGCCGGATTCGAAAAACTAGACTCATAGGAGAACGACCAAGAGGTGCCAGGAGCAGCAATACTACCTCGGAGACAAGTCGGCTGGAGGACGAAGTATTGAATCGCGACGCAATTTGTGTGTTCCATCGTCAGTATCAGGCTCTGAACGTTACAATTAATTGTCAGTTTTGCATCGCATTCGAAAAACTAGACTCACAGGAGAACGAGCATAAGGTGCCCGAGGCACCAATAGACCCTTCGAGACAAGTCGGCTGGAGGACGATGTATTGAATCGCGACGCAATTTGTGTGTTCCATCGTCAATAAGAGGCTCTGAGCGTTACAATTAATTGTCAGTTTTGCGCCGGATTCGAAAAACTAGACTCATAGGAGAACGACCAAGAGGTGCCAGGAATAGCAATACTACCTCGGAGACATGTCGGCTGGAGGACGATGTATTGAATCGCGACGCAATTTGTGTGTTCCATCGTCAGTATCAGGCTCTGAACGTTACAATTAACTGTCAGTTTTGCGTCGGATTCGAAAATCTAGACTCACAGGAGAACGATCATTAGGTGCCCGAGGCAGCAATAGACCCTTGGAGACAAGTCGGCTGGAGGACGATGTATTGAGTCGCGACGCAATTTGTGTGTCCCATCGTCATTAACAGGCTCTGAACGTTACAATTAACTGTCAGTTTTGCATCGCATTCGAAAATCTAGACTCACAGATGAACGACCATAAGGTGCCCGAGGCAGCAATAGACCCTTCGAGACAAGTCGGCTGGAGGACGATGTATTGAATCGCGACGCAATTTGTGTGTTCCATCGTCATCAAGAGGCTCTGAACGTTACAATTCACTCTCAGTTTTGCGTCGGATTCGAAAATCTAAACTCACAGGAGAACGAGCATATGGTGCCCGAGGCAGCACTAGACCCTTGGAGACAAGTCGGCTGTAGGACGATGTATTGAATCGCGACGCAATTTGTGTGTTCCATCGTCATTAAGAGGCTCTGAACGTTACAATTAACTGTCAGTTTTGCATCGCATTCGAAAAACTAGACTCACAGGAGAACGACCATAAGGTGCCCGAGGCAGCAATAGACCCTTGGAGACAAGTCGGCTGGAGGACGATGTATTGAATCGCGACGCAATTTGTGTGTCCCATCGTCATTAACAGGCTCTGAACGTTACAATTCACTGTCAGTTTTGCATCGCATTCGAAAAACTAGACTCACAGGAGAACGACCATAAGGTGCCCGAGGCAGCAATAGACCCTTGGAGACAAGTCGGCTGGAGGACGATGTATTGATTCGCGACGCAATTTGTGTGTTCCATCGTCATTAAGAGGCTCTGAACGTTACAATTAATTGTCAGTTTTGCGCCGGATTCGAAAAACTAGACTCATAGGAGAACGACCATAAGAGGCCCGAGGCACCAATAGACCCTTCGAGTCAAGTCGGCTGGAGGACGATGTATTGAATCGCGACGCAATTTGTGTGTTCCATCGTCATTAAGAGGCTCTGAACGTTACAATTAATTGTCAGTTTTGCGCCGGATTCGAAAAACTAGACTCATAGGAGAACGACCAAAAGGTGCCAGGAGCAGCAATACTACCTCGGAGACATGTCGGCTGGAGGACGATGTATTGAATCGCGACGCAATTTGTGTGTTCCATCGTCAGTATCAGGCCCTGAACGTTACAATTAACCGTCAGTTTTGCGTCGTATTCTGAAAACTAGACTCACAGGAGAACGACGATAAGGTGCCCGAGGCAGCTATAGACCCTTGGAGACAAGTCGGCTGGAAGACGATGTATTGAATCGCGACGCATTTTGTGTGTTCCATCGTCATTAAGAGGCTCTGAACGTTACAATTAACTGTCAGTTTTGCGTCGGATTCGAAAATCTAGACTCACAGGAGAACGAGCATAAGGTGCCCGAGGCAGCAATAGACCCTTCGAGACAAGTCGGCTGGAGGACGATGTATTGAATCGCGACGCAATTTGTGTGTTCCATCGTCATTAAGAGGCTCTGAACGTTACAATTAACTGTCAGTTTTGCGCCGGATTCGAAAAACTAGACTCATAGGAGAACGACCAAGAGGTGCCAGGAGCAGCAATACTACCTCGGAGACATGTCGGCTGGAGGTCGATGTATTGAATCGCGACGCAATTTGTGTGTTCCATCGTCAGTATCAGGCTCTGAACGTTACAATTAACTGTCAGTTTTGCGTCGGATTCGAAAATCTAGACTCACAGGAGAACGACCATAAGGTGCCCGAGGCAGCACTAGACCCTTGGAGACAAGTCGGCTAGAGGACGATGTATTGAGTCGCGACGCAATTTGTGTGTCCCATCGTCATTAACAGGCTCTGAACGTTACAATTAACTGTCAGTTTTGCATCGCATTCGAAATACTAGACTCACAGGAGAACGACCATAACGTGCCCGAGGCAGCAATAGACCCTTGGAGACAAGTCGGCTGGAGGACGATGTATTGAATCGCGACGCAATTTGTGTGTTCCATCGTCATCAAGAGGCTCTGAACGTTACAATTCACTGTCAGTTTTGCGTCGGATTCGAAAAACTAGACTCACAGGAGAACGACGATAAGGTGCCCGAGGCAGCACTAGACCCTTGGAGACAAGTCGGCTGTAGGACGATGTATTGAATCGCGACGCAATTTGTGTGTTCCATCGCCATCAAGAGGCTCTGAACGTTACAATTCACTGTCAGTTTTGCGTCGGATTCGAAAATCTAGACTCACAGGAGAACGAGCATATGGTGCCCGAGGCAGCACTAGACCCTTCGAGACAAGTCGGCTGTAGGACGATGTATTGAATCGCGACGCAATTTGTGTGTTCCATCGTCATTAACAGGCTCTGAACGTTACAATTCACTGTCAGTTTTGCGTCGGATTCGAAAATCTAGACTCACAGGAGAACGAGCATATGGTGCCCCAGGCAGCACTAGACCCTTGGAGACAAGTCGGCTGAAGGACGATGTATTGAATCGCGACGCAATTTGTGTGTTGCATCGTCATTAACAGGCTCTGAACGTTACAATTAACTGTCAGTTTTGCGTCGGATTCGAAAATCTAGACTCACAGGAGAACGACCATAAGGTGCCCGAGGCAGCACTAGACCCTTGGAGACAAGTCGGCTGGAGGACGATGTTTCTAGTCGCGACGCAATTTGTGTGTCCCATCGTCATTAACAGGCTCTGAACGTTACAATTCACTGTCAGTTTTGCGTCGGATTCGAAAATGTAGACTCACAGGAGAACGAGCATATGGTGCCCGAGGCAGCAATAGACCCTTCGAGACAAGTCGGCTGGAGGACGATGTATTGAATCGCGACGCAAGTTGTGTGTTCCATCGTCATCAAGAGGCTCTGAACGTTACAATTCACTGTCAGTTTTGCGTCGGATTCGAAAATCTAGACTCACAGGAGAACGAGCATATGGTGCCCCAGGCAGCACTAGACCCTTGGAGACAAGTCGGCTGAAGGACGATGTATTGAATCGCGACGCAATTTGTGTGTTGCATCGTCATTAACAGGCTCTGAACGTTACAATTAACTGTCAGTTTTGCGTCGGATTCGAAAATCTAGACTCACAGGAGAACGACCATAAGGTGCCCGAGGCAGCACTAGACCCTTGGAGACAAGTCGGCTGGAGGACGATGTATTTAGTCGCGACGCAATTTGTGTGTCCCATCGTCATTAACAGGCTCTGAACGTTACAATTCACTGTCAGTTTTGCGTCGGATTCGAAAATGTAGACTCACAGGAGAACGAGCATATGGTGCCCGAGGCAGCAATAGACCCTTCGAGACAAGTCGGCTGGAGGACGATGTATTGAATCGCGACGCAAGTTGTGTGTTCCATCGTCATCAAGAGGCTCTGAACGTTACAATTCACTCTCAGTTTTGCGTCGGATTCGAAAATCTAGACTCACCGATGAACGACCATAAGATGCCCGAGGCAGCAATAGACCCTTCGAGACAAGTCAGCTGTAGGACGATGTATTGAATCGCGACGCAATTTGTGTGTTCCATCGTCATTAAGAGGCTCTGAACGTTACAATTAACTGTCAGTTTTGCGTCGGATTCGAAAATCTAGACTCACAGGAGAACGACCATAAGGTGCCCGAGGCAGCAATAGAACCTTGGAGACAAGTCGGCTGGAGGACGATGTATTGAGACGCGACGCAATTTGTGTGTCCCATCGTCATTAAGAGGCTCTGAACGTTACAATTAACTGTCAGTTTTGCGTCGGATTCGAAAATCTAGACTCACAGGAGAACGACCATAAGGTGCCCGAGGCAGCAATAGACCCTTGGAGACAAGTCGGCTGGAGGACGATGTATTGATTCGCGACGCAATTTGTGTGTTCCATCGTCATTAAGAGGCTCTGAACCTTACAATTAACTGTCAGTTTTGCGTCGGATTCGAAAATCTAGACCCACCGATGAACGACCATAAGGTGCCCGAGGCAGCACTAGACCCTTGGAGACAAGTCGGCTGGAGGACGATGTATTGAGTCGCGACGCAATTTGTGTGTCCCATCGTCATTAACAGGCTCTGAACGTTACAATTCACTGTCAGTTTTGCGTCGGATTCGAAAATGTAGACTCACAGGAGAACGAGCATATGGTGCCCGAGGCAGCAATAGACCCTTGGAGACAAGTCGGCTGGAGGACGATGTATTGAATCGCGACGCAAGTTGTGTGTTCCATCGTCATCAAGAGGCTCTGAACGTTACAATTCACTCTCAGTTTTGCGTCGGATTCGAAAATCTAGACTCACCGATGAACGACCATAAGGTGCCCGAGGCAGCAATAGACCCTTCGAGACAAGTCGGCTGGAGGGCGATGTATTGAGTCGCGACGCAATTTGTGTGTCCCATCGTCATTAACAGGCTCTGAACGTTACTATTCACTGTCAGTTTTGCGTCGTATTCTGAAATCTAGACTCACAGATGAACGACCATAAGGTGCCCGAGGCAGCAAGAGACCCTTGGAGACAGGTCGGCTGTGGGACGATGAATTGAATCGCGACGCAATTTGTGTGTTCCAACGTCATCAAGAGGCTCTGAACGTTACAATTCACTGTCAGTTTTGCATCGCATTCGAAAAACTAGGCTCACAGGAGAACGACCATAAGGTGCCCGAGGCAGCAGTAGACCCTTGGAGACAAGTCGGCTGGAGGACGATGTATTGAATCGCGACGCAATTTGTGTGTCCCATCGTCAGTATCAGGCTCTGAACGTTACAATTCACTGTCAGTTTTGCGTCGGATTCGAAAATCTAGACTCACAGGAGAACGAGCATATGGTGCCCGAGGCAGCACTAGACCCTTGGAGACAAGTCGGCTGTAAGACGATGTATTGAGTCGCGACGCAATTTGTGTGTCCCATCGTCATCAACAGGCTCTGAACGTTTCAATTAATTGTCAGTTTTGCGTCGTATTCGAAAAACTAGACTCACAGGAGAACGACCATAAGGTGCCCGAGGCAGCACTAGACCCTTGGAGACAAGTCGGCTGTAGGACGGTGTATTGAATCGCGACGCAATTTGTGTGTTCCATCGTCATTAAGAGGCTCTGAACGTTACAATTAACTGTCAGTTTTGCGCCGGATTCGAAAAACTAGACTCATAGGAGAACGACCAAGAGGTGCCTGGAGCAGCAATACTACCTCGGAGACATGTCGGCTGGAGGACGATGTATTGAATCGCGACGCAATTTGTGTGTCCCATCGTCATTAACAGGCTCTGAACGTTACAATTAACTGTCAGTTTTGCATCGCATTCGAAAAACTAGACTCACAGGAGAACGACCATAAGGTGCCCGAGGCAGCAATAGACCCTTGGAGCAAGTCGGCTGGAGGACGATGTATTGAATCGCGACGCAATTTGTGTGTTCCATCGTCATCAAGAGGCTCTGAACGTTACAATTCACTGTCAGTTTTGCGTCGGATTCGAAAAACTAGACTCACAGGAGAACGACCATAAGGTGCCCGAGGCAGCACTAGACCCTTGGAGACAAGTCGGCTGTAGGACGATGTATTGAATCGCGACGCAATTTGTGTGTTCCATCGCCATCAAGAGGCTCTGAACGTTACAAGTCACTGTCAGTTTTGCGTCGGATTCGAAAATCTAGACTCACAGGAGAACGAGCATATGGTGCCCGAGGCAGCACTAGACCCTTGGAGACAAGTCGGCTGTAGGACGATGTATTGAATCGCGACGCAATTTGTGTGTTCCATCGTCATTAACAGGCTCTGAACGTTACAATTAACTGTCAGTTTTGCGTCGGATTCGAAAATCTAGACTCACAGGAGAACGAGCATATGGTGCCCGAGGCAGCAATAGACCCTTCGAGACAAGTCGGCTGGAGGACGATGTATTGAATCGCGACGCAATTTGTGTGTTCCATCGTCATCAAGAGGCTCTGAACGTTACAATTCACTCTCAGTTTTGCGTCGGATTCGTAAATCTAGACTCACCGATGAACGACCATAAGGTGCCCGAGGCAGCAATAGACCCTTCGAGACAAGTCGGCTGTAGGACGATGTATTGAATCGCGACGCAATTTGTGTGTTCCATCGTCATTAAGAGGATCTGAACGTTACAATTAACTGTCAGTTTTGCATCGCATTCGAAAAACTAGACTCACAGGAGAACGACCATAAGGTGCCCGAGGCAGCAATAGACCCTTGGAGACAAGTCGGCTGGAGGACGATGTATTGAATCGCGACGCAATTTGTGTGTCCCATCGTCATTAACAGGCTCTGAACGTTACAATTAACTGTCAGTTTTGCATCACATTCGAAAATCTAGACTCACAGGAGAACGAGCATATGGTGCCCGAAGCAGCACTAGACCCTTGGAGACAAGTCGGCTGTAGGACGATGTATTGAATCGCGACGCAATTTGTGTGTTCCATCGTCATTAAGATGCTCTGAACGTTACAATTCACTCTCAGTTTTGCGACGGATTCCAAAATCTAGACTCACAGGAGAACGAGCATAAGGTGCCCGAGGCAGCACTAGACCCTTGGAGACAAGTCGGCTGGAGGACGATGTATTGAGTCGCGACGCAATTTGTGTGGCCCATCGTCATTAACAGGCTCTGAACGTTACAATTAACTGTCAGTTTTGCATCGCATTCGAAAAACTAGACTCACAGGAGAACGACCATAAGGAGCCCGAGGCAGCAATAGACCCTTCGAGACAAGTCGGCTGTAGGACGATGTATTTAATCGCGACGCAATTTGTGTGTTCCATCGTCATTAAGAGGCTCTGAACGTTACAATTAACTGTCAGTTTTGCATCGCATTCGAAAAACTAGACTCACAGGAGAACGAGCATATGGTGCCCGAGGCAGCACTAGACCCTTGGAGACAACTCGTCTGTAGGACGATGTATTGAATCGCGACGCAATTTGTGTGTTCCATCGTCATTAACAGGCTCTGAACGTTACAATTAACTGTCAGTTTTGCGTCGGATTCGAAAATCTAGACTCACAGGAGAACGACCATAAGGTGCCCGAGGCAGCACTAGACCCTTGGAGACAAGTCGGCTGGAGGACGATGTATTGAGTCGCGACGCAATTTGTGTGTCCCATCGTCATTAACAGGCTCTGAACGTTACAATTCACTGTCAGTTTTGCGTCGGATTCGAAAATCTAGACTCACAGGAGAACGAGCATATGGTGCCCGAGGCAGCAATAGACCCTGCGAGACAAGTCGGCTGGAGGACGATGTATTGAATCGCGACGCAATTTGTGTGTTCCATCGTCATCAAGAGGCTCTGAACGTTACAATTCACTCTCAGTTTTGCGTCGGATTCGTAAATCTAGACTCACCGATGAACGACCATAAGGTGCCCGAGGCAGCAATAGACCCTTCGAGACAAGTCGGCTGTAGGACGATGTATTGAATCGCGACGCAATTTGTGTGTTCCATCGTCATTAAGAGGCTCTGAACGTTGCAATTAACTGTCAGTTTTGCATCGCATTGGAAAAACTAGACTCACAGGAGAACGACCATAAGGTGCCCGAGGCAGCAATAGACCCTTGGAGACAAGTCGGCTGGAGGACGATGTATTGAATCGCGACGCAATTTGTGTGTCCCATCGTCATTAACAGGCTCTGAACGTTACAATTAACTGTCAGTTTTGCGCCGGATTCGAAAAACTAGACTCATAGGAGAACGACCAAGAGGTGCCAGGAGCAGCAATACTACCTCGGATACATGTCGGCTGGAGGACGATGTATTGAATCGCGACGCAATTTGTGTGTTCCATCGTCAGTATCAGGCTCTGAACGTTACAATTAACTGTCAGTTTTGCGCCGGATTCGAAAAACTAGACTCATAGGAGAACGACCAAGAGGTGCCAGGAGCAGCAATACTACATCGGAGACATGTCGGCTGGAGGACGATGTATTGAATCGCGACGCAATTTGTGTGTTCCATCGTCAGTATCAGGCTCTGAAAGTTACAATTAACTGTCAGTTTTGCGTCGGATTCGAAAATCTAGACTCACAGGAGAACGACCATAAGGTGCCCGAGGCAGCACTAGACCCTTGGAGACAAGTCCGCTGGAGGACGATGTATTGAATCGCGACGCAATTTGTGTGTTCCATCGTCATTAAGAGGCTCTGAACGTTACAATTCACTCTCAGTTTTGCGTCGGATTCGAAAATCTAGACTCACAGGAGAACGACCATAAGGTGCCCGAGGCAGCACTAGACCCTTGGAGACAAGTCGGCTGGAGGACGATGTATTGAGTCGCGACGCAATTTGTGTGTTCCATCGTCATTAAGAGGCTCTGAACGTTACAATTAACTGTCAGTTTTGCATCGCATTCGAAAAACTAGACTCACAGGAGAACGACCATAAGGTGCCCGAGGCAGCAATAGACCCTTGGAGACAAGTCGGCTGGAGGACGATGTATTGAGACGCGACGCAATTTGTGTGTCCCATCGTCATTAACAGGCTCTGAACGTTACAATTAACTGTCAGTTTTGCGTCGTATTCTGAAATCTAGACTCACAGATGAACGACCGTAAGGTGCCCGAGGCAGCAAGAGACCCTTGGAGACAGGTCGGCTGTGGGACGATGAATTGAATCGCGACGCAATTTGTGTGTTCCATCGTCATCAAGAGGCTCTGAACGTTACAATTCACTGTCAGTTTTGCATCGCATTCGAAAAACTAGGCTCACAGGAGAACGACCATAAGGTGCCCGAGGCAGAAGTAGACCCTTGGAGACAAGTCGGCTGGAGGACGATGTATTGAATCGCGACGCAATTTGTGTGTCCCATCGTCAGTATCAGGCTCTGAACGTTACAATTCACTGTCAGTTTTGCGTCGGATTCGAAAATCTAGACTCACAGGAGAACGAGCATATGGTGCCCGAGGCAGCACTAGACCCTTGGAGACAAGTCGGCTGTAAGACGATGTATTGAGTCGCGACGCAATTTGTGTGTCCCATCGTCATCAACAGGCTCTGAACGTTTCAATTAATTGTCAGTTTTGCGTCGTATTCGAAAAACTAGACTCACAGGAGAACGACCATAAGGTGCCCGAGGCAGCACTAGACCCTTGGAGACAAGTCGGCTGTAGGACGATGTATTGAATCGCGACGCAATTTGTGTGTTCCATCGTCATTAAGAGGCTCTGAACGTTAGAATTAACTGTCAGTTTTGCGCCGGATTCGAAAAACTAGACTCATAGTAGAACGACCAAGAGGTGCCTGGAGCAGCAATACTACCTCGTAGACATGTCGGCTGGAGGACGATGTATTGAATCGCGACGCAATTTGTGTGTTCCATCGTCAGTATCAGGCTCTGAACGTTACAATTAACTGTCAGTTTTGCGTCGGATTCGAAAATCTAGACTCACAGGAGAACGACCATAAGGTGCCCGAGGCAGCACTAGACCCTTGGAGACAAGTCGGCTGGAGGACGATGTATTGAGTCGCGACGCAATTTGTGTGTCCCATCGTCATTAACAGGCTCTGAACGTTACAATTAACTGTCAGTTTTGCATCGCATTCGAAAAACTAGACTCACAGGAGAACGACCATAAGGTGCCCGAGGCAGCAATAGACCCTTGGAGCAAGTCGGCTGGAGGACGATGTATTGAATCGCGACGCAATTCGTGTGTTCCATCGTCATCAAGAGGCTCTGAACGTTACAATTCACTGTCATTTTTGCGTCGGATTCGAAAAACTAGACTCACAGGAGAACGACGATAATGTGCCCGAGGCAGCACTAGACCCTTGGAGACAAGTCGGCTGTAGGACGATGTATTGAATCGCGACGCAATTTGTGTGTTCCATCGCCATCAAGAGGCTCTGAACGTTACAAGTCACTGTCAGTTTTGCGTCGGATTCGAAAATCTAGACTCACAGGAGAACGAGCATATGGTGCCCGAGGCAGCACTAGACCCTTGGAGACAAGTCGGCTGTAGGACGATGTATTGAATCGCGACGCAATTTGTGTGTTCCATCGTCATTAACAGGCTCTGAACGTTACAATTCAATGTCAGTTTTGCGTCGGATTCGAAAATCTAAACTCACAGGAGAACGAGCATATGGTGCCCGAGGCAGCACTAGACCCTTGGAGACAAGTCGGCTGTAGGACGATGTATTGAATCGCGACGCAATTTGTGTGTTCCATCGTCATTAACAGGCTCTGAACGTTACAATTAACTGTCAGTTTTGCGTCGGATTCGAAAATCTAGACTCACAGGAGAACGACCATAAGGTGCCCGAGGCAGCACTAGACCCTTGGAGACAAGTCGGCTGGAGGACGATGTATTGAGTCGCGACGCAATTTGTGTGTCCCATCGTCATTAACAGGCTCTGAACGTTACAATTCACTGTCAGTTTTGCGTCGGATTCGAAAATCTAGACTCACAGGAGAACGAGCATATGGTGCCCGAGGCAGCAATAGACCCTTCGAGACAAGTCGGCTGGAGGACGATGTATTGAATCGCGACGCAATTTGTGTGTTCCATCGTCATCAAGAGGCTCTGAACGTTACAATTCACTCTCAGTTTTGCGTCGGATTCGTAAATCTAGACTCACCGATGAACGACCATAAGGTGCCCGAGGCAGCAATAGACCCTTCGAGACAAGTCGGCTGTAGGACGATGTATTGAATCGCGACGCAATTTGTGTGTTCCATCGTCATTAAGAGGATCTGAACGTTACAATTAACTGTCAGTTTTGCATCGCATTCGAAAAACTAGACTCACAGGAGAACGACCATAAGGTGCCCGAGGCAGCAATAGACCCTTGGAGACAAGTCGGCTGGAGGACGATGTATTGAATCGCGACGCAATTTGTGTGTCCCATCGTCATTAACAGGCTCTGAACGTTACAATTAACTGTCAGTTTTGCATCACATTCGAAAATCTAGACTCACAGGAGAACGAGCATATGATGCCCGAAGCAGCACTAGACCCTTGGAGACAAGTCGGCTGTAGGACGATGTATTGAATCGCGACGCAATTTGTGTGTTCCATCGTCATTAAGAGGCTCTGAACGTTACAATTCACTCTCAGTTTTGCGACGGATTCCAAAATCTAGACTCACAGGAGAACGAGCATAAGGTGCCCGAGGCAGCACTAGACCCTTGCAGACAAGTCGGCTGGAGGACGATGTATTGAGTCGCGACGCAATTTGTGTGTCCCATCGTCATTAACAGGCTCTGAACGTTACAATTAACTGTCAGTTTTGCATCGCATTCGAAAATCTAGACTCACAGGAGAACGAGCATATGGTGCCCGAGGCAGCACTAGACCCTTGGAGACAAGTCGGCTGTAGGACGATGTATTGAATCGCGACGCAATTTGTGTGTTCCATCGTCATTAAGAGGCTCTGAACGTTACAATTAACTGTCAGTTTTGCATCGCATTCGAAAAACTAGACTCACAGGAGAACGACCATAAGGTGCCCGAGGCAGCAATAGACCCTTGGAGACAAGTCGGCTGGAGGACGATGTATTGAGACGCGACGCAATTTGTGTGTCCCATCGTCATTAACAGGCTCTGAACGTTACAATTAACTGTTAGTTTTGCATCGCATTCGAAAAACTAGACTCACAGGAGAACGACCATAAGGAGCCCGAGGCAGCAATAGACCCTTGGAGACAAGTCGGCTGTAGGACGATGTATTTAATCGCGACGCAATTTGTGTGTTCCATCGTCATTAAGAGGCTCTGAACGTTACAATTAACTGTCAGTTTTGCGTCGGATTCGAAAATCTAGACTCACAGGAGAACGACCATAAGGTGCCCGAGGCAGCACTAGACCCTTGGAGACAAGTCGGCTGGAGGACGATGTATTGAGTCGCGACGCAATTTGTGTGTCCCATCGTCATTAACAGGCTCTGAACGTTAGAATTCACTGTCAGTTTTGCGTCGGATTCGAAAATCTAGACTCACAGGAGAACGAGCATATGGTGCCCGAGGCAGCAATAGACCCTGCGAGACAAGTCGGCTGGAGGACGATATATTGAATCGCGACGCAATTTGTGTGTTCCATCGTCATCAAGAGGCTCTGAACGTTACAATTCACTCTCAGTTTTGCGTCGGATTCGTAAATCTAGACTCACCGATGAACGACCATAAGGTGCCCGAGGCAGCAATAGACCCTTCGAGACAAGTCGGCTGTAGGACGATGTATTGAATCGCGACGCAATTTGTGTGTTCCATCGTCATTAAGAGGCTCTGAACGTTACAATTAACTGTCAGTTTTGCATCGCATTCGAAAAACTAGACTCACAGGAGAACGACCATAAGGTGCCCGAGGCAGCAATAGACCCTTGGAGACAAGTCGGCTGGAGGACGATGTATTGAATCGCGACGCAATTTGTGTGTCCCATCGTCATTAACAGGCTCTGAACGTTACAATTAACTGTCAGTTTTGCATCGCATTCGAAAATCTAGACTCACAGGAGAACGAGCATATGGTGCCCGAAGCAGCACTAGACCCTTGGAGACAAGTCGGCTGGAGGACGATGTATTGAATCGCGACGCAATTTGTGTGTTCCATCGTCATTAAGAGGCTCTGAACGTTACAATTCACTCTCAGTTTTGCGTCGGATTCGAAAATCTAGACTCACAGGAGAACGACCATAAGGTGCCCGAGGCAGCACTAGACCCTTGGAGACAAGTCGGCTGGAGGACGATGTATTGAGTCGCGACGCAATTTGTGTGTCCCATCGTCATTAACAGGCTCTGAACGTTACAATTAACTGTCAGTTTTGCATCGCATTCGAAAATCTAGACTCACAGGAGAACGAGCATATGGTGCCCGAGGCAGCACTAGACCCTTGGAGACAAGTCGGCTGTAGGACGATGTATTAAATCGCGACGCAATTTGTGTAATCCATCGTCATTAAGAGGCTCTGAACGTTACAATTAACTGTCAGTTTTGGTTCGCATTCGAAAAACTAGACTCACAGGAGAACGACCATAAGGTGCCCGAGGCAGCAATAGACCCTTGGAGACAAGTCGGCTGGAGGACGATGTATTGAGACGCGACGCAATTTGTGTGTCCCATCGTCATTAACAGGCTCAGAACGTTACAATTAACTGTCAGTTTTGCATCGCATTCGAAAAACTAGACTCACAGGAGAACGACCATAAGGAGCCCGAGGCAGCAATAGACCCTTGGAGACAAGTCGGCTGTAGGACGATGTATTGAATCGCGACGCAATTTGTGTGTTCCATCGTCATTAAGAGGCTCTGAACGTTACAATTAACTGTCAGTTTTGCATCGCATTCGAAAAACTAGACTCACAGGAGAACGACCATAAGATGCCCGAGGCAGCAATAGACCCTTGGAGACAAGTCGGCTGGAGGACGATGTATTGAGACGCGACGCAATTTGTGTGTCCCATCGTCATTAACAGGCTCTGAACGTTACAATTAACTGTCAGTTTTGCATCGCATTCGAAAAACTAGACTCACAGGAGAACGACCATAAGGTGCACGAGGCAGCAATTGACCCTTGGAGACAAGTCGGCTGTAGGACGATGTATTGAATCGCGACGCAATTTGTGTGTTCCATCGTCATTAAGAGGCTCTGAACCTTACAATTAACTGTCAGTTTTGCGTCGGATTCGAAAATCTAGACTCACCGATGAACGACCATAAGGTGCCCGAGGCAGCAATAGACCCTTCGAGACAAGTCGGCTGGAGGACGATGTATTGAATCGCGACGCAATTTGTGTGTTCCATCGTCAGTATCAAGCTCTGAACGTTACAATTAACCGTCAGTTTTGCGTCGTATTCTGAAAACTAGACTCACAGGAGAACGACGATAAGGTGCCCGAGGCAGCACTAGACCCTTGGAGACAAGTCGGCTGTAGGACGATATATTGAGTCGCGACGCAATTTGTGTGTCCCATCGTCATTAACAGGCTCTGAACGTTACAATTAACTGTCAGTTTTGCGTCGGATTCGAAAATCTAGACTCACAGGAGAACGAGCATATGGTGCCCGAGGCAGCACTAGACCCTTGGAGACAAGTCGGCTGTAGGACGATGTATTGAATCGCGACGCAATTTGTGTGTTCCATCGTCATCAAGAGGCTCTGAACGTTACAATTCACTCTCAGTTTTGCGTCGGATTCGAAAATCTAGACTCACAGGAGAACGAGCATATGGTGCCCGCGGCAGCACTAGACCTTTGGAGACAAGTCGGCTGTAGGACGATGTATTGAATCGCGACGCAATTTGTGTGTTCCATCGTCATTAAGAGGCTCTGAACGTTACAATTAACTGTCAGTTTTGCATCGCATTCGAAAAACTAGACTCACAGGAGAACGACCATAAGGTGCCCGAGGCAGCAATAGACCCTTGGAGACAAGTCGGCTGGAGGACGATGTATTGAATCGCGACGCAATTTGTGTGTTCCATCGTCATTAAGAGGCTCTGAACGTTACAATTAATTGTCAGTTTTGCGCCGGATTCGAAAAACTAGACTCATAGGAGAACGACCAAGAGGTGCCAGGAGCAGCAATACTACCTCGGAGACAAGTCGGCTGGCGGACGAAGTATTGAATCGCGACGCAATTTGTGTGTTCCATCGTCAGTATCAGGCTCTGAACGTTACAATTAATTGTCAGTTTTGCAAGGCATTCGAAAAACTAGACTCACAGGAGAACGACCATAAGGTGCCCGAGGCACCAATAGACCCTTCGAGACAAGTCGGCTGGAGGACGATGTATTGAATCGCGACGCAATTTGTGTGTTCCATCGTCATTAAGAGGCTCTGAGCGTTACAATTAATTGTCAGTTATGCGCCGGATTCGAAAAACTAGACTCATAGGAAAACGACCAAGAGGTGCCAGGAGCAACAATACTACCTCGGAGACATGTCGGCTGGAGGACGATGTATTGAATCGCGACGCAATTTGTGTGTCCCATCGTCAGTATCAGGCTCTGAACGTTACAATTAACTGTCAGTTTTGCGTCGGATTCGAAAATCTAGACTCACAGGAGAACGACCATAAGGTGCCCGAGGCAGCAATAGACCCTTGGAGACAAGTCGGCTGGAGGACGATGTATTGAGTCGCGACGCAATTTGTGTGTTCCATCGTCATCAAGAGGCTCTGAACGTTACAATTCACTCTCAGTTTTGCGTCGGATTCGAAAATCTAAACTCACAGGAGAACGAGCATATGGTGCCCGAGGCTGCACTAGACCCTTGGAGACAAGTCGGCTGGAGGACGATGTATTGATTCGCGACGCAATGTGTGTGTTCCATCGTCATTAAGAGGCTCTGAACGTTACAATTAATTGTCAGTTTTGCGCCGGATTCGAAAATCTAGACTCATAGGAGAACGACCATAAGAGGCCCGAGGCACCAATAGACCCTTCGAGACAAGTCGGCTGGAGGACGATATATTGAATCGCGACGCAATTTGTGTGTTCCATCGTCATTAAGAGGCTCTGAACGTTACAATAAATTGTCAGTTTTGCGCCGGATTCGAAAAACTAGACTCATAGGAGAACGACCAAAAGGTGCCAGGAGCAGCAATACTACCTCGGAGACATGTCGGCTGGAGGACGATGTATTGAATCGCGACGCAATTTGTGTGTTCCATCGTCAGTATCAGGCTCTGAACGTTACAATTAACCGTCAGTTTTGCGTCGTATACTGAAAACTAGACTCACAGGAGAACGACGATAAGGTGCCCGAGGCAGCTATAGACCCTTGGAGACAAGTCGGCTGGAGGACGATGTACTGAATCGCGACGCAATTTGTGTGTTCCATCGTCATTAAGAGGCTCTGAACCTTACAATTAACTGTCAGTTTTGCGTCGGATTCGAAAATCTAGACCCACAGGAGAACGACCATAAGGTGCCCGAGGCAGCACTAGACCCTTCGAGACAAGTCGGCTGTAGGACGATGTATTGAGTCGCGACGCAATTTGTGTGTCCCATCGTCATTAACAGGCTCTGAACGTTACAATTAACTGTCAGTTTTGCGTCGGATTCGAAAATCTAGACTCACAGGAGAACGAGCATATGGTGCCCGAGGCAGCACTAGACCCTTGGAGACAAGTCGGCTGTAGGACGATGTATTAAATCGCGACGCAATTTGTGTAATCCATCGTCATTAAGAGGCTCTGAACGTTACAATTAACTGTCAGTTTTGGTTCGCATTCGAAAAACTAGACTCACAGGAGAACGACCATAAGGTGCCCGAGGCAGCAATAGACCCTTGGAGACAAGTCGGCTGGAGGACGATGTATTGAGACGCGACGCAATTTGTGTGTCCCATCGTCATTAACAGGCTCAGAACGTTACAATTAACTGTCAGTTTTGCATCGCATTCGAAAAACTAGACTCACAGGAGAACGACCATAAGGAGCCCGAGGCAGCAATAGACCCTTGGAGACAAGTCGGCTGTAGGACGATGTATTGAATCGCGACGCAATTTGTGTGTTCCATCGTCATTAAGAGGCTCTGAACGTTACAATTAACTGTCAGTTTTGCATCGCATTCGAAAAACTAGACTCACAGGAGAACGACCATAAGATGCCCGAGGCAGCAATAGACCCTTGGAGACAAGTCGGCTGGAGGACGATGTATTGAGACGCGACGCAATTTGTGTGTCCCATCGTCATTAACAGGCTCTGAACGTTACAATTAACTGTCAGTTTTGCATCGCATTCGAAAAACTAGACTCACAGGAGAACGACCATAAGGTGCACGAGGCAGCAATTGACCCTTGGAGACAAGTCGGCTGTAGGACGATGTATTGAATCGCGACGCAATTTGTGTGTTCCATCGTCATTAAGAGGCTCTGAACCTTACAATTAACTGTCAGTTTTGCGTCGGATTCGAAAATCTAGACTCACCGATGAACGACCATAAGGTGCCCGAGGCAGCAATAGACCCTTCGAGACAAGTCGGCTGGAGGACGATGTATTGAATCGCGACGCAATTTGTGTGTTCCATCGTCAGTATCAAGCTCTGAACGTTACAATTAACCGTCAGTTTTGCGTCGTATTCTGAAAACTAGACTCACAGGAGAACGACGATAAGGTGCCCGAGGCAGCACTAGACCCTTGGAGACAAGTCGGCTGTAGGACGATATATTGAGTCGCGACGCAATTTGTGTGTCCCATCGTCATTAACAGGCTCTGAACGTTACAATTAACTGTCAGTTTTGCGTCGGATTCGAAAATCTAGACTCACAGGAGAACGAGCATATGGTGCCCGAGGCAGCACTAGACCCTTGGAGACAAGTCGGCTGTAGGACGATGTATTGAATCGCGACGCAATTTGTGTGTTCCATCGTCATCAAGAGGCTCTGAACGTTACAATTCACTCTCAGTTTTGCGTCGGATTCGAAAATCTAGACTCACAGGAGAACGAGCATATGGTGCCCGCGGCAGCACTAGACCTTTGGAGACAAGTCGGCTGTAGGACGATGTATTGAATCGCGACGCAATTTGTGTGTTCCATCGTCATTAAGAGGCTCTGAACGTTACAATTAACTGTCAGTTTTGCATCGCATTCGAAAAACTAGACTCACAGGAGAACGACCATAAGGTGCCCGAGGCAGCAATAGACCCTTGGAGACAAGTCGGCTGGAGGACGATGTATTGAATCGCGACGCAATTTGTGTGTTCCATCGTCATTAAGAGGCTCTGAACGTTACAATTAATTGTCAGTTTTGCGCCGGATTCGAAAAACTAGACTCATAGGAGAACGACCAAGAGGTGCCAGGAGCAGCAATACTACCTCGGAGACAAGTCGGCTGGCGGACGAAGTATTGAATCGCGACGCAATTTGTGTGTTCCATCGTCAGTATCAGGCTCTGAACGTTACAATTAATTGTCAGTTTTGCAAGGCATTCGAAAAACTAGACTCACAGGAGAACGACCATAAGGTGCCCGAGGCACCAATAGACCCTTCGAGACAAGTCGGCTGGAGGACGATGTATTGAATCGCGACGCAATTTGTGTGTTCCATCGTCATTAAGAGGCTCTGAGCGTTACAATTAATTGTCAGTTTTGCGCCGGATTCGAAAAACTAGACTCATAGGAAAACGACCAAGAGGTGCCAGGAGCAACAATACTACCTCGGAGACATGTCGGCTGGAGGACGATGTATTGAATCGCGACGCAATTTGTGTGTCCCATCGTCAGTATCAGGCTCTGAACGTTACAATTAACTGTCAGTTTTGCGTCGGATTCGAAAATCTAGACTCACAGGAGAACGACCATAAGGTGCCCGAGGCAGCAATAGACCCTTGGAGACAAGTCGGCTGGAGGACGATGTATTGAGTCGCGACGCAATTTGTGTGTCCCATCGTCATTAACAGGCTTGAACGTTACAATTAACTGTCAGTTTTGCATCGCATTCGAAAATCTAGACTCTCAGATGAACGACCATAAGGTGCCCGAGGCAGCAATAGACCCTTCGAGACAAGTCGGCTGGAGGACGATGTATTGAATCGCGACGCAATTTGTGTGTTCCATCGTCATCAAGAGGCTCTGAACGTTACAATTCACTCTCAGTTTTGCGTCGGATTCGAAAATCTAAACTCACAGGAGAACGAGCATATGGTGCCCGAGGCTGCACTAGACCCTTGGAGACAAGTCGGCTGGAGGACGATGTATTGATTCGCGACGCAATGTGTGTGTTCCATCGTCATTAAGAGGCTCTGAACGTTACAATTAATTGTCAGTTTTGCGCCGGATTCGAAAATCTAGACTCATAGGAGAACGACCATAAGAGGCCCGAGGCACCAATAGACCCTTCGAGACAAGTCGGCTGGAGGACGATATATTGAATCGCGACGCAATTTGTGTGTTCCATCGTCGTTAAGAGGCTCTGAACGTTACAATAAATTGTCAGTTTTGCGCCGGATTCGAAAAACTAGACTCATAGGAGAACGACCAAAAGGTGCCAGGAGCAGCAATACTACCTCGGAGACATGTCGGCTGGAGGACGATGTATTGAATCGCGACGCAATTTGTGTGTTCCATCGTCAGTATCAGGCTCTGAACGTTACAATTAACCGTCAGTTTTGCGTCGTATACTGAAAACTAGACTCACAGGAGAACGACGATAAGGTGCCCGAGGCAGCTATAGACCCTTGGAGACAAGTCGGCTGGAGGACGATGTACTGAATCGCGACGCAATTTGTGTGTTCCATCGTCATTAAGAGGCTCTGAACCTTACAATTAACTGTCAGTTTTGCGTCGGATTCGAAAATCTAGACCCACAGGAGAACGACCATAAGGTGCCCGAGGCAGCACTAGACCCTTCGAGACAAGTCGGCTGTAGGACGATGTATTGAGTCGCGACGCAATTTGTGTGTCCCATCGTCATTAACAGGCTCTGAACGTTACAATTAATTGTCAGTTTTGCGTCGTATTCGAAAAACTAGACTCACAGGAGAACGACCATAAGGTGCCCGAGGCAGCACTAGACCCTTGGAGACAAGTCGGCTGTAGGACGATGTATTGAATCGCGACGCAATTTGTGTGTTCCATCGTCATTAAGAGGCTCTGAACGTTACAATTAACTGTCAGTTTTGCGTCGGATTCGAAAATCTAGACTCACAGGAGAACGAGCATAAGGTGCCCGAGGCAGCAATAGACCCTTCGAGACAAGTCGGCTGGAGGACGATGTATTGAATCGCGACGCAATTTGTGTGTTCCATCGTCATTAACAGGCTCTGAACGTTACAGTTAATTGTCAGTTTTGCGTCGTATTCGAAAATCTAGACTCACAGGAGAACGAGCATAAGGTGCCCGAGGCAGCACTAGACCCTTGGACACAAGTCGGCTGTAGGACGATGTATTGAATCGCGACGCAATTTGTGTGTTCCATCGTCATTAAGAGGCTCTTAACCATACAATTAACTGTCAGTTTTGCGCCGGATTCGAAAAACTAGACTCATAGGAGAACGACCAAGAGGTGCCAGGAGCAGCAATACTACCTCGGAGACATGTCGGCTGGAGGACGATGTATTGAATCGCGACGCAATTTGTGTGTTCCATCGTCAGTATCAGGCTCTGAACGTTACAAGTAACTGTCAGTTTTGCGTCGGATTCGAAAATCTAGACTCACAGGAGAACGACCATAAGGTGCCCGAGGCAGCACTAGACCCTTGGAGACAAGTCGGCTGGAGGACGATGTATTGAGTCGCGACGCAATTTGTGTGTCCCATCGTCATTAACAGGCTCTGAACGTTACAATTAACTGTCAGTTTTGCATCGCATTCGAAATACTAGACTCACAGGAGAACGACCATAAGGTGCCCGAGGCAGCAATAGACCCTTGGAGACAAGTCGGCTGGAGGACGATGTATTGAATCGCGACGCAATTTGTGTGTTCCATCGTCATCAAGAGGCTCTGAACGTTACAATTCACTGTCAGTTTTGCGTCGGATTCGAAAAACTAGACTCACAGGAGAACGACGATAAGGTGCCCGAGGCAGCACTAGACCCTTGGAGACAAGTCGGCTGTAGGACGATGTATTGAATCGCGACGCAATTTGTGTGTTCCATCGTCATCAAGAGGCTCTGAACCTTACAATTAACTGTCAGTTTTGCGTCGGATTCGAAAATCTAGACTCACAGGAGAACGAGCATATGGTGCCCGAGGCAGCACTAGACCCTTGGAGACAAGTCGGCTGTAGGACGATGTATTGAATCGCGACGCAATTTGTGTGTTCCATCGTCATTAACAGGCTCTGAACGTTACAATTAACTGTCAGTTTTGCGTCGGATTCGAAAATCTAGACTCACAGGAGAACGACCATAAGGTGCCCGAGGCAGCACTAGACCCTTGGAGACAAGTCGGCTGGAGGACGATGTATTGAGTCGCGACGCAATTTGTGTGTCCCATCGTCATTAACAGGCTCTGAACGTTACAATTCACTGTCAGTTTTGCGTCGGATTCGAAAATGGAGACTCACAGGAGAACGAGCATATGGTGCCCGAGGCAGCAATAGACCCTTCGAGACAAGTCGGCTGGAGGACGATGTATTGAATCGCGACGCAAGTTGTGTGTTCCATCGTCATCAAGAGGCTCTGAACGTTACAATTCACTCTCAGTTTTGCGTCGTATTCGAAAATCTAGACTCACAGGAGAACGAGCTTATGGTGCCCGAGGCAGCACTAGACCCTTGGAGACAAGTCGGCTGTAGGACGATGTATTGAATCGCGACGCACTTTGTGTGTTCCATCGTCATTAAGAGGCTCTTAACCATACAATTAACTGTCAGTTTTGCGCCGGATTCGAAAAACTAGACTCATAGGAGAACGACCAAGAGGTGCCAGGAGCAGCAATACTACCTCGGAGACATGTCGGCTGGAGGACGATGTATTGAATCGCGACGCAATTTGTGTGTTCCATCGTCAGTATCAGGCTCTGAACGTTACAAGTAACTGTCAGTTTTGCGTCGGATTCGAAAATCTAGACTCACAGGAGAACGACCATAAGGTGCCCGAGGCAGCACTAGACCCTTGGAGACAAGTCGGCTGGAGGACGATGTATTGAGTCGCGACGCAATTTGTGTGTCCCATCGTCATTAACAGGCTCTGAACGTTACAATTAACTGTCAGTTTTGCATCGCATTCGAAATACTAGACTCACAGGAGAACGACCATAAGGTGCCCGAGGCAGAAATAGACCCTTGGAGACAAGTCGGCTGGAGGACGATGTATTGAATCGCGACGCAATTTGTGTGTTCCATCGTCATCAAGAGGCTCTGAACGTTACAATTCACTGTCAGTTTTGCGTCGGATTCGAAAAACTAGACTCACAGGAGAACGACGATAAGGTGCCCGAGGCAGCACTAGACCCTTGGAGACAAGTCGGCTGTAGGACGATGTATTGAATCGCGACGCAATTTGTGTGTTCCATCGTCATCAAGAGGCTCTGAACGTTACAATGAACTGTCAGTTTTGCGTCGGATTCGAAAATCTAGAGTCACAGGAGAACGAGCATATGGTGCCCGAGGCAGCACTAGACCCTTGGAGACAAGTCGGCTGTAGGACGATGTATTGAATCGCGACGCAATTTGTGTGTTCCATCGTCATTAACAGGCTCTGAACGTTACAATTAACTGTCAGTTTTGCGTCGGATTCGAAAATCTAGACTCACAGGAGAACGACCATAAGGTGCCCGAGGCAGCACTAGACCCTTGGAGACAAGTCGGCTGGAGGACGATGTATTGAGTCGCGACGCAATTTGTGTGTCCCATCGTCATTAACAGGCTCTGAACGTTACAATTCACTGTCAGTTTTGCGTCGGATTCGAAAATGTAGACTCACAGGAGAACGAGCATATGGTGCCCGAGGCAGCAATAGACCCTTCGAGACAAGTCGGCTGGAGGACGATGTATTGAATCGCGACGCAAGTTGTGTGTTCCATCGTCATCAAGAGGCTCTGAACGTTACAATTCACTCTCAGTTTTGCGTCGGATTCGAAAATCTAGACGCACCGATGAACGACCATAAGGTGCCCGAGGCAGCAATAGACCCTTCGAGACAAGTCGGCTGTAGGACGATGTATTGAATCGCGACGCAATTTGTGTGTTCCATCGTCATTAAGAGGCTCTGAAAGTTACAATTAACTGTCAGTTTTGCGTCGGATTCGAAAATCTAGACTCACAGGAGAACGACCATAAGGTGCCCGAGGCAGCAATAGGCCCTTCGAGACAAGTCGGCTGTAGGACGATGTATTGAGTCGCGACGCAATTTGTGTGTCCCATCGTCATTAACAGGCTCTGAACGTTACAATTCACTGTCAGTTTTGCGTCGTATTCTGAAATCTAGACTCACAGATGAACGACCATAAGGTGCCCGAGGCAGCAAGAGACCCTTGGAGACAGGTCGGCTGTGGGACGATGAATTGAATCGCGACGCAATTTGTGTGTTCCATCGTCATCAAGAGGCTCTGAACGTTACAATTCACTGTCAGTTTTGCATCGCATTCGAAAAACTAGACTCACAGGAGAACGACCATAAGGTGCCCGAGGCAGCAGTAGACCCTTGGAGACAAGTCGGCTGTAGGACGATGTATTGAATCGCGACGCAATTTGTGTGTCCCATCGTCAGTATCAGGCTCTGAACGTTACAATTAACTGTCAGTATTGCGTCGGATTCGAAAATCTAGACTCACAGGAGAACGAGCATATGGTGCCCGAGGCAGCACTAGACCCTTGGAGACAAGTCGGCTGTAGGACGATGTATTGAATCGCGACGCAATTTGTGTGTTCCATCGTCATTAAGAGGCTCTGAACGTTACAATTAACTGTCAGTTTTGCGTCGGATTCGAAAATCTAGACCCACAGGAGAACGAGCATAAAGTGCCCGAGGCAGCAATAGACCCTTCGAGACAAGTCGGCTGGAGGACGATGTATTGAATCGCGACGCAATTTGTGTGTTCCATCGTCATTAACAGGCTCTGAACGTTACAATTAATTGTCAGTTTTGCGTCGTATTCGAAAATCTAGACTCACAGGAGAACGAGCATATGGTGCCCGAGGCAGCACTAGACCCTTGGAGACAAGTCGGCTGTAGGACGATGTATTGAATCGCGACGCAATTTGTGTGTTCCATCGTCATCAAGAGGCTCTGAACGTTACAATGAACTGTCAGTTTTGCGTCGGATTCGAAAATCTAGACTCACAGGAGAACGAGCATATGGTGCCCGAGGCAGCACTAGACCCTTGGAGACAAGTCGGCTGTAGGACGATGTATTGAATCGCGACGCAATTTGTGTGTTCCATCGTCAGTATCAGGCTCTGAACGTTCTAATTAACTGTCAGTTTTGCGTCGGATTCGAAAATCTAGACTCACAGGAGAACGACCATAAGGTGCCCGAGGCAGCACTAGACCCTTGGAGACAAGTCGGCTGGAGGACGATGTATTGAGTCGCGACGCAATTTGTGTGTCCCATCGTCATTAACAGGCTCTGAACGTTACAATTAACTGTCAGTTTTGCATCGCATTCGAAAAACTAGACTCACAGGAGAACGACCATAAGGTGCCCGAGGCAGCACTAGACCCTTGGAGACAAGTCGGCTGTAGGACGATGTATTGAATCGCGACGCAATTTGTGTGTTCCATCGTCATCAAGAGGCTCTGAACGTTACAAGTCACTGTCAGTTTTGCGTCGGATTCGAAAATCTAGACTCACAGGAGAACGAGCATATGGTGCCCGAGGCAGCACTAGACCCTTGGAGACAAGTCGGCTGTAGGACGATGTATTGAATCGCGACGCAATTTGTGTGTTCCATCGTCATTAACAGGCTCTGAACGTTACAATTCACTGTCAGTTTTGCGTCGGATTCGAAAATCTAGACTCACAGGAGAACGAGCATATGGTGCCCGAGGCAGCACTAGACCCTTGGAGACAAGTCGGCTGTAAGACGATGTATTGAATCGCGACGCAATTTGTGTGTCCCATCGTCATTAACAGGCTCTGAACGTTACAATTCACTGTCAGTTTTGCGTCGGATTCGAAAATCTAGACTCACAGGAGAACGAGCATATGGTGCCCGAGGCAGCAATAGACCCTTCGAAACAAGTCGGCTGTAGGACGATGTATTGAATCGCGACGCAATTTGTGTGTTCCATCGTCATCAAGAGGCTCTGAACGTTACAATTCACTCTCAGTTTTGCGTCGGATTCGTAAATCTAGACTCACCGATGAACGACCATAAGGTGCCCGAGGCAGCAATAGACCCTTCGAAACAAGTCGGCTGTAGAACGATGTATTGAATCGCGACGCAATTTGTGTGTTCCATCGTCATTAAGAGGCTCTGAACGTTACAATTCACTGTCAGTTTTGCATCGCATTCGAAAAACTAGACTCACAGGAGAACGACCATAAGGTGCCCGAGGCAGCAATAGACCCTTGGAGACAAGTCGGCTGGAGGACGATGTTTTGAGTCGCGACGCAATTTGTGTGTCCCATCGTCATTAACAGGCTCTGAACGTTACAATTAACTGTCAGTTTTGCATCGCATTCGAAAATCTAGACTCACAGGAGAACGAGCATATGGTGCCCGAGGCAGCACTAGACCCTTGGAGACAAGTCGGCTGTAGGACGATGTATTGAATCGCGACGCAATTTGTGTGTTCCATCGTCATTAAGAGGCTCTGAACGTTACAATTAACTGTCAGTTTTGCATCGCATTCGAAAAACTAGACTCACAGGAGAACGACCATAAGGTGCCCGAGGCAGCACTAGACCCTTGGAGACAAGTCGGCTGGAGGACGATGTATTGAGACGCGACGCAATTTGTGTGTCCCATCGTCATTAATAGGCTCTGAACGTTACAATTAACTGTCAGTTTTGCATCGCATTCGAAAATCTAGACTCACAGGAGAACGAGCATATGGTGCCTGAGGCAGCACTAGACCCTTGGAGACAAGTCGGCTGTAGGACGATGTATTGAATCGCGACGCAATTTGTGTGTTCCATCGTCATTAAGAGGCTCTGAACGTTACAATTAACTGTCAGTTTTGCATCGCATTCGAAAAACTAGACTCACAGGAGAACGACCATAAGGTGCCCGAGGCAGCAATAGACCCTTGGAGACAAGTCGGCTGGAGGACGATGTATTGAGACGCGACGCAATTTGTGTGTCCCATCGTCATTAATAGGCTCTGAACGTTACAATTAACTGTCAGTTTTGCATCGCATTCGAAAAACTAGACTAACAGGAGAACGACCATAAGGTGCCCGAGGCAGCAATAGACCCTTGGAGACAAGTCGGCTGTAGGACGATGTATTGAATCGCGACGCAATTTGTGTGTTCCATCGTCATTAAGAGGCTCTGAACGTTACAATTAACTGTCAGTTTTGCATCGCATTCGAAAAACTAGACTCACAGGAGAACGACCATAAGGTGCCCGAGGCAGCACTAGACCCTTGGAGACAAGTCGGCTGTAGGACGATATATTGAGTCGCGACGCAATTTGTGTGTCCCATCGTCATTAACAGGCTCTGAACGTTACAATTAACTGTCAGTTTTGCGTCGGATTCGAAAATCTAGACTCACAGGAGAACGAGCATATGGTGCCCGAGGCAGCACTAGACCCTTGGAGACAAGTCGGCTGTAGGACGATGTATTGAATCGCGACGCAATTTGTGTGTTCCATCGTCATCAAGAGGCTCTGAACGTTACAATTCACTCTCAGTTTTGCGTCGGATTCGAAAATCTAGACTCACAGGAGAACGAGCATATGGTGCCCGAGGCAGCAATAGACCCTTCGAGACAAGTCGGCTGGAGGACGATGTATTGAATCGCGACGCAATTTGTGTGTTCCATCGTCATCAAGAGGCTCTGAACGTTACAATTCACTCTCAGTTTTGCGTCGGATTCGAAAATCTAGACTCACAGGAGAACGAGCATATGGTGCCCGCGGCAGCACTAGACCTTTGGAGACAAGTCGGCTGTAGGACGATGTATTGAATCGCGACGCAATTTGTGTGTTCCATCGTCATTAAGAGGCTCTGAACGTTACAATTAACTGTCAGTTTTGCATCGCATTCGAAAAACTAGACTCACAGGAGAACGACCATAAGGTGCCCGAGGCAGCAATAGACCCTTGGAGACAAGTCGGCTGGAGGACGATGTATTGAATCGCGACGCAATTTGTGTGTTCCATCGTCATTAAGAGGCTCTGAACGTTACAATTAATTGTCAGTTTTGCGCCGGATTCGAAAAACTAGACTCATAGGAGAACGACCAAGAGGTGCCAGGAGCAGCAATACTACCTCGGAGACAAGTCGGCTGGCGGACGAAGTATTGAATCGCGACGCAATTTGTGTGTTCCATCGTCAGTATCAGGCTCTGAACGTTACAATTAATTGTCAGTTTTGCAAGGCATTCGAAAAACTAGACTCACAGGAGAACGACCATAAGGTGCCCGAGGCACCAATAGACCCTTCGAGACAAGTCGGCTGGAGGACGATGTATTGAATCGCGACGCAATTTGTGTGTTCCATCGTCATTAAGAGGCTCTGAGCGTTACAATTAATTGTCAGTTTTGCGCCGGATTCGAAAAACTAGACTCATAGGAAAACGACCAAGAGGTGCCAGGAGCAACAATACTACCTCGGAGACATGTCGGCTGGAGGACGATGTATTGAATCGCGACGCAATTTGTGTGTCCCATCGTCAGTATCAGGCTCTGAACGTTACAATTAACTGTCAGTTTTGCGTCGGATTCGAAAATCTAGACTCACAGGAGAACGACCATAAGGTGCCCGAGGCAGCAATAGACCCTTGGAGACAAGTCGGCTGGAGGACGATGTATTGAGTCGCGACGCAATTTGTGTGTCCCATCGTCATTAACAGGCTTGAACGTTACAATTAACTGTCAGTTTTGCATCGCATTCGAAAATCTAGACTCTCAGATGAACGACCATAAGGTGCCCGAGGCAGCAATAGACCCTTCGAGACAAGTCGGCTGGAGGACGATGTATTGAATCGCGACGCAATTTGTGTGTTCCATCGTCATCAAGAGGCTCTGAACGTTACAATTCACTCTCAGTTTTGCGTCGGATTCGAAAATGTAAACTCACAGGAGAACGAGCATATGGTGCCCGAGGCTGCACTAGACCCTTGGAGACAAGTCGGCTGGAGGACGATGTATTGATTCGCGACGCAATGTGTGTGTTCCATCGTCATTAAGAGGCTCTGAACGTTACAATTAATTGTCAGTTTTGCGCCGGATTCGAAAATCTAGACTCATAGGAGAACGACCATAAGAGGCCCGAGGCACCAATAGACCCTTCGAGACAAGTCGGCTGGAGGACGATATATTGAATCGCGACGCAATTTGTGTGTTCCATCGTCATTAAGAGGCTCTGAACGTTACAATAAATTGTCAGTTTTGCGCCGGATTCGAAAAACTAGACTCATAGGAGAACGACCAAAAGGTGCCAGGAGCAGCAATACTACCTCGGAGACATGTCGGCTGGAGGACGATGTATTGAATCGCGACGCAATTTGTGTGTTCCATCGTCAGTATCAGGCTCTGAACGTTACAATTAACCGTCAGTTTTGCGTCGTATACTGAAAACTAGACTCACAGGAGAACGACGATAAGGTGCCCGAGGCAGCTATAGACCCTTGGAGACAAGTCGGCTGGAGGACGATGTACTGAATCGCGACGCAATTTGTGTGTTCCATCGTCATTAAGAGGCTCTGAACCTTACAATTAACTGTCAGTTTTGCGTCGGATTCGAAAATCTAGACCCACAGGAGAACGACCATAAGGTGCCCGAGGCAGCACTAGACCCTTCGAGACAAGTCGGCTGTAGGACGATGTATTGAGTCGCGACGCAATTTGTGTGTCCCATCGTCATTAACAGGCTCTGAACGTTACAATTAATTGTCAGTTTTGCGTCGTATTCGAAAAACTAGACTCACAGGAGAACGACCATAAGGTGCCCGAGGCAGCACTAGACCCTTGGAGACAAGTCGGCTGTAGGACGATGTATTGAATCGCGACGCAATTTGTGTGTTCCATCGTCATTAAGAGGCTCTGAACGTTACAATTAACTGTCAGTTTTGCGTCGGATTCGAAAATCTAGACTCACAGGAGAACGAGCATAAGGTGCCCGAGGCAGCAATAGACCCTTGGAGACAAGTCGGCTGTAGGACGATGTATTGAATCGCGACGCAATTTGTGTGTTCCATCGTCATTAAGAGGCTCTTAACCATACAATTAACTGTCAGTTTTGCGCCGGATTCGAAAAACTAGACTCATAGGAGAACGACCAAGAGGTGCCAGGAGCAGCAATACTACCTCGGAGACATGTCGGCTGGAGGACGATGTATTGAATCGCGACGCAATTTGTGTGTTCCATCGTCAGTATCAGGCTCTGAACGTTACAAGTAACTGTCAGTTTTGCGTCGGATTCGAAAATCTAGACTCACAGGAGAACGACCATAAGGTGCCCGAGGCAGCACTAGACCCTTGGAGACAAGTCGGCTGGAGGACGATGTATTGAGTCGCGACGCAATTTGTGTGTCCCATCGTCATTAACAGGCTCTGAACGTTACAATTAACTGTCAGTTTTGCATCGCATTCGAAATACTAGACTCACAGGAGAACGACCATAAGGTGCCCGAGGCAGCAATAGACCCTTGGAGACAAGTCGGCTGGAGGACGATGTATTGAATCGCGACGCAATTTGTGTGTTCCATCGTCATCAAGAGGCTCTGAACGTTACAATTCACTGTCAGTTTTGCGTCGGATTCGAAAAACTAGACTCACAGGAGAACGACGATAAGGTGCCCGAGGCAGCACTAGACCCTTGGAGACAAGTCGGCTGTAGGACGATGTATTGAATCGCGACGCAATTTGTGTGTTCCATCGTCATCAAGAGGCTCTGAACGTTACAATTAACTGTCAGTTTTGCGTCGGATTCGAAAATCTAGACTCACAGGAGAACGACCATAAGGTGCCCGAGGCAGCACTAGACCCTTGGAGACAAGTCGGCTGGAGGACGATGTATTGAGTCGCGACGCAATTTGTGTGTCCCATCGTCATTAACAGGCTCTGAACGTTACAATTCACTGTCAGTTTTGCGTCGGATTCGAAAATGGAGACTCACAGGAGAACGAGCATATGGTGCCCGAGGCAGCAATAGACCCTTCGAGACAAGTCGGCTGGAGGACGATGTATTGAATCGCGACGCAAGTTGTGTGTTCCATCGTCATCAAGAGGCTCTGAACGTTACAATTCACTCTCAGTTTTGCGTCGTATTCGAAAATCTAGACTCACAGGAGAACGAGCTTATGGTGCCCGAGGCAGCACTAGACCCTTGGAGACAAGTCGGCTGTAGGACGATGTATTGAATCGCGACGCACTTTGTGTGTTCCATCGTCATTAAGAGGCTCTTAACCATACAATTAACTGTCAGTTTTGCGCCGGATTCGAAAAACTAGACTCATAGGAGAACGACCAAGAGGTGCCAGGAGCAGCAATACTACCTCGGAGACATGTCGGCTGGAGGACGATGTATTGAATCGCGACGCAATTTGTGTGTTCCATCGTCAGTATCAGGCTCTGAACGTTACAAGTAACTGTCAGTTTTGCGTCGGATTCGAAAATCTAGACTCACAGGAGAACGACCATAAGGTGCCCGAGGCAGCACTAGACCCTTGGAGACAAGTCGGCTGGAGGACGATGTATTGAGTCGCGACGCAATTTGTGTGTCCCATCGTCATTAACAGGCTCTGAACGTTACAATTAACTGTCAGTTTTGCATCGCATTCGAAATACTAGACTCACAGGAGAACGACCATAAGGTGCCCGAGGCAGAAATAGACCCTTGGAGACAAGTCGGCTGGAGGACGATGTATTGAATCGCGACGCAATTTGTGTGTTCCATCGTCATCAAGAGGCTCTGAACGTTACAATTCACTGTCAGTTTTGCGTCGGATTCGAAAAACTAGACTCACAGGAGAACGACGATAAGGTGCCCGAGGCAGCACTAGACCCTTGGAGACAAGTCGGCTGTAGGACGATGTATTGAATCGCGACGCAATTTGTGTGTTCCATCGTCATCAAGAGGCTCTGAACGTTACAATGAACTGTCAGTTTTGCGTCGGATTCGAAAATCTAGAGTCACAGGAGAACGAGCATATGGTGCCCGAGGCAGCACTAGACCCTTGGAGACAAGTCGGCTGTAGGACGATGTATTGAATCGCGACGCAATTTGTGTGTTCCATCGTCATTAACAGGCTCTGAACGTTACAATTAACTGTCAGTTTTGCGTCGGATTCGAAAATCTAGACTCACAGGAGAACGACCATAAGGTGCCCGAGGCAGCACTAGACCCTTGGAGACAAGTCGGCTGGAGGACGATGTATTGAGTCGCGACGCAATTTGTGTGTCCCATCGTCATTAACAGGCTCTGAACGTTACAATTCACTGTCAGTTTTGCGTCGGATTCGAAAATGTAGACTCACAGGAGAACGAGCATATGGTGCCCGAGGCAGCAATAGACCCTTCGAGACAAGTCGGCTGGAGGACGATGTATTGAATCGCGACGCAAGTTGTGTGTTCCATCGTCATCAAGAGGCTCTGAACGTTACAATTCACTCTCAGTTTTGCGTCGGATTCGAAAATCTAGACGCACCGATGAACGACCATAAGGTGCCCGAGGCAGCAATAGACCCTTCGAGACAAGTCGGCTGTAGGACGATGTATTGAATCGCGACGCAATTTGTGTGTTCCATCGTCATTAAGAGGCTCTGAAAGTTACAATTAACTGTCAGTTTTGCGTCGGATTCGAAAATCTAGACTCACAGGAGAACGACCATAAGGTGCCCGAGGCAGCAATAGGCCCTTCGAGACAAGTCGGCTGTAGGACGATGTATTGAGTCGCGACGCAATTTGTGTGTCCCATCGTCATTAACAGGCTCTGAACGTTACAATTCACTGTCAGTTTTGCGTCGTATTCTGAAATCTAGACTCACAGATAAACGACCATAAGGTGCCCGAGGCAGCAAGAGACCCTTGGAGACAGGTCGGCTGTGGGACGATGAATTGAATCGCGACGCAATTTGTGTGTTCCATCGTCATCAAGAGGCTCTGAACGTTACAATTCACTGTCAGTTTTGCATCGCATTCGAAAAACTAGACTCACAGGAGAACGACCATAAGGTGCCCGAGGCAGCAGTAGACCCTTGGAGACAAGTCGGCTGTAGGACGATGTATTGAATCGCGACGCAATTTGTGTGTCCCATCGTCAGTATCAGGCTCTGAACGTTACAATTAACTGTCAGTATTGCGTCGGATTCGAAAATCTAGACTCACAGGAGAACGAGCATATGGTGCCCGAGGCAGCACTAGACCCTTGGAGACAAGTCGGCTGTAGGACGATGTATTGAATCGCGACGCAATTTGTGTGTTCCATCGTCATTAAGAGGCTCTGAACGTTACAATTAACTGTCAGTTTTGCGTCGGATTCGAAAATCTAGACCCACAGGAGAACGAGCATAAAGTGCCCGAGGCAGCAATAGACCCTTCGAGACAAGTCGGCTGGAGGACGATGTATTGAATCGCGACGCAATTTGTGTGTTCCATCGTCATTAACAGGCTCTGAACGTTACAATTAATTGTCAGTTTTGCGTCGTATTCGAAAATCTAGACTCACAGGAGAACGAGCATATGGTGCCCGAGGCAGCACTAGACCCTTGGAGACAAGTCGGCTGTAGGACGATGTATTGAATCGCGACGCAATTTGTGTGTTCCATCGTCATCAAGAGGCTCTGAACGTTACAATGAACTGTCAGTTTTGCGTCGGATTCGAAAATCTAGACTCACAGGAGAACGAGCATATGGTGCCCGAGGCAGCACTAGACCCTTGGAGACAAGTCGGCTGTAGGACGATGTATTGAATCGCGACGCAATTTGTGTGTTCCATCGTCAGTATCAGGCTCTGAACGTTCTAATTAACTGTCAGTTTTGCGTCGGATTCGAAAATCTAGACTCACAGGAGAACGACCATAAGGTGCCCGAGGCAGCACTAGACCCTTGGAGACAAGTCGGCTGGAGGACGATGTATTGAGTCGCGACGCAATTTGTGTGTCCCATCGTCATTAACAGGCTCTGAACGTTACAATTAACTGTCAGTTTTGCATCGCATTCGAAAAACTAGACTCACAGGAGAACGACCATAAGGTGCCCGAGGCAGCACTAGACCCTTGGAGACAAGTCGGCTGTAGGACGATGTATTGAATCGCGACGCAATTTGTGTGTTCCATCGTCATCAAGAGGCTCTGAACGTTACAAGTCACTGTCAGTTTTGCGTCGGATTCGAAAATCTAGACTCACAGGAGAACGAGCATATGGTGCCCGAGGCAGCACTAGACCCTTGGAGACAAGTCGGCTGTAGGACGATGTATTGAATCGCGACGCAATTTGTGTGTTCCATCGTCATTAACAGGCTCTGAACGTTACAATTCACTGTCAGTTTTGCGTCGGATTCGAAAATCTAGACTCACAGGAGAACGAGCATATGGTGCCCGAGGCAGCACTAGACCCTTGGAGACAAGTCGGCTGTAAGACGATGTATTGAATCGCGACGCAATTTGTGTGTCCCATCGTCATTAACAGGCTCTGAACGTTACAATTCACTGTCAGTTTTGCGTCGGATTCGAAAATCTAGACTCACAGGAGAACGAGCATATGGTGCCCGAGGCAGCAATAGACCCTTCGAAACAAGTCGGCTGTAGGACGATGTATTGAATCGCGACGCAATTTGTGTGTTCCATCGTCATCAAGAGGCTCTGAACGTTACAATTCACTCTCAGTTTTGCGTCGGATTCGTAAATCTAGACTCACCGATGAACGACCATAAGGTGCCCGAGGCAGCAATAGACCCTTCGAAACAAGTCGGCTGTAGAACGATGTATTGAATCGCGACGCAATTTGTGTGTTCCATCGTCATTAAGAGGCTCTGAACGTTACAATTCACTGTCAGTTTTGCATCGCATTCGAAAAACTAGACTCACAGGAGAACGACCATAAGGTGCCCGAGGCAGCAATAGACCCTTGGAGACAAGTCGGCTGGAGGACGATGTATTGAGTCGCGACGCAATTTGTGTGTCCCATCGTCATTAACAGGCTCTGAACGTTACAATTAACTGTCAGTTTTGCATCGCATTCGAAAATCTAGACTCACAGGAGAACGAGCATATGGTGCCCGAGGCAGCACTAGACCCTTGGAGACAAGTCGGCTGTAGGACGATGTATTGAATCGCGACGCAATTTGTGTGTTCCATCGTCATTAAGAGGCTCTGAACGTTACAATTAACTGTCAGTTTTGCATCGCATTCGAAAAACTAGACTCACAGGAGAACGACCATAAGGTGCCCGAGGCAGCACTAGACCCTTGGAGACAAGTCGGCTGGAGGACGATGTATTGAGACGCGACGCAATTTGTGTGTCCCATCGTCATTAATAGGCTCTGAACGTTACAATTAACTGTCAGTTTTGCATCGCATTCGAAAATCTAGACTCACAGGAGAACGAGCATATGGGGCCTGAGGCAGCACTAGACTTTTGGAGACAAGTCGGCTGTAGGACGATGTATTGAATCGCGACGCAATTTGTGTGTTCCATCGTCATTAAGAGGCTCTGAACGTTACAATTAACTGTCAGTTTTGCATCGCATTCGAAAAACTAGACTCACAGGAGAACGACCATAAGGTGCCCGAGGCAGCAATAGACCCTTGGAGACAAGTCGGCTGGAGGACGATGTATTGAGACGCGACGCAATTTGTGTGTCCCATCGTCATTAATAGGCTCTGAACGTTACAATTAACTGTCAGTTTTGCATCGCATTCGAAAAACTAGACTAACAGGAGAACGACCATAAGGTGCCCGAGGCAGCAATAGACCCTTGGAGACAAGTCGGCTGTAGGACGATGTATTGAATCGCGACGCAATTTGTGTGTTCCATCGTCATTAAGAGGCTCTGAACGTTACAATTAACTGTCAGTTTTGCATCGCATTCGAAAAACTAGACTCACAGGAGAACGACCATAAGGTGCCCGAGGCAGCAATAGACCCTTGGAGACAAGTCGGCTGGAGGACGATGTATTGAGACGCGACGCAATTTGTTTGTCCCATCGTCATTAACAGGCTCTGAACGTTACAATTAACTGTCAGTTTTGCATCGCATTCGAAAAACTAGACTCACAGGAGAACGACCATAAGGTGCCCGAGGCAGCAATAGACCCTTGGAGGCAAGTAGGCTGTAGGACGATGTATTGAATCGCGACGCAATTTGTGTGTTCCATCGTCATTAAGAGGCTCTGAACCTTACAATTAACTGTCAGTTTTGCGTCGGATTCGAAAATCTAGACTCACCGATGAACGACCATAAGGTGCCCGAGGCAGCAATAGACCCTTCGAGACAAGTCGGCTGGAGGACGATGTATTGAATCGCGACGCAATTTGTGTGTTCCATCGTCAGTATCAAGCTCTGAACGTTACAATTAACCGTCAGTTTTGCGTCGTATTCTGAAAACTAGACTCACAGGAGAACGACGATAAGGTGCCCGAGGCAGCACTAGACCCTTGGAGACAAGTCGGCTGTAGGACGATATATTGAGTCGCGACGCAATTTGTGTGTCCCATCGTCATTAACAGGCTCTGAACGTTACAATTAACTGTCAGTTTTGCGTCGGATTCGAAAATCTAGACTCACAGGAGAACGAGCATATGGTGCCCGAGGCAGCACTAGACCCTTGGAGACAAGTCGGCTGTAGGACGATGTATTGAATCGCGACGCAATTTGTGTGTTCCATCGTCATCAAGAGGCTCTGAACGTTACAATTCACTCTCAGTTTTGCGTCGGATTCGAAAATCTAGACTCACAGGAGAACGAGCATATGGTGCCCGAGGCAGCACTAGACCCTTGGAGACAAGTCGGCTGTAGGACGATGTATTGAGTCGCGACGCAATTTGTGTGTCCCATCGTCATTAACAGGCTCTGAACGTTACAATTCACTGTCAGTTTTGCGTCGGATTCGAAAATCTAGACTCACAGGAGAACGAGCATATGGTGCCCGAGGCAGCACTAGACCCTTGGAGACAGGTCGGCTGTAGGACGATGTATTGAATCGCGACGCAATTTGTGTGTTCCATCGTCATCAAGAGGCTCTGAACGTTACAATTCACTGTCAGTTTTGCGTCGGATTCGAAAATCTTGACTCACAGGAGAACGAGCATATGGTGCCCGAGGCAGCACTAGACCCTTGGAGACAAGTCGGCTGTAGGACGATGTATTGAATCGCGACGCAATTTGTGTGTTCCATCGTCATTAACAGGCTCTGAACGTTACAATTCACTGTCAGTTTTGCGTCGGATTCGAAAATCTAGACTCACAGGAGAACGACCAAAAGGTGCCCGGAGCAGCAATACTACCTCGGAGACAAGTCGGCTGTAGGACGATGTATTGAATCGCGACGCAATTTGTGTGTTCCATCGTCATTAAGAGGCTCTGAACGTTACAATTAACTGTCAATTTTGCATCGCATTCGAAAAACTAGACTCACAGGAGAACGACCATAAGGTGCCCGAGGCATCAATAGACCCTTGGAGACAAGTCGGCTGGAGGACGATGTATTGAGACGCGACGCAATTTGTGTGTCCCATCGTCATTAACAGGCTCTGAACGTTACAATTAACTGTCAGTTTTGCATCGCATTCGAAAAACTAGACTCACAGGAGAACGACCATAAGGTGCCCGAGGCAGCACTAGACCCTTGGAGACAAGTCGGCTGTAGGACGATGTATTGAATCGCGACGCAATTTGTGTGTTCCATCGTCATCAAGAGGCTCTGAACGTTACAAGTCACTGTCAGTTTTGCGTCGGATTCGAAAATCTAGACTCACAGGAGAACGAGCATATGGTGCCCGAGGCAGCACTAGACCCTTGGAGACAAGTCGGCTGTAGGACGATGTATTGAATCGCGACGCAATTTGTGTGTTCCATCGTCATTAACAGGCTCTGAACGTTACAATTCACTGTCAGTTTTGCGTCGGATTCGAAAATCTAGACTCACAGGAGAACGAGCATATGGTGCCCGAGGCAGCACTAGACCCTTGGAGACAAGTCGGCTGTAAGACGATGTATTGAATCGCGACGCAATTTGTGTGTCCCATCGTCATTAACAGGCTCTGAACGTTACAATTCACTGTCAGTTTTGCGTCGGATTCGAAAATCTAGACTCACAGGAGAACGAGCATATGGTGCCCGAGGCAGCAATAGACCCTTCGAGACAAGTCGGCTGGAGGACGATGTATTGAATCGCGACGCAATTTGTGTGTTCCATCGTCATCAAGAGGCTCTGTACGTTACAATTCACTCTCAGTTTTGCGTCGGATTCGTAAATCTAGACTCACCGATGAACGACCATAAGGTGCCCGAGGCAGCAATAGACCCTTCGAAACAAGTCGGCTGTAGGACGATGTATTGAATCGCGACGCAATTTGTGTGTTCCATCGTCATTAAGAGGCTCTGAACGTTACAATTAACTGTCAGTTTTGCATCGCATTCGAAAACTAGACTCACAGGAGAACGACCATAAGGTGCCCGAGGCAGCAATAGACCCTTGGAGACAAGTCGGCTGGAGGACGATGTATTGAGTCGCGACGCAATTTGTGTGTCCCATCGTCATTAACAGGCTCTGAACGTTACAATTAACTGTCAGTTTTGCATCGCATTCGAAAATCTAGACTCACAGGAGAACGAGCATATGGTGCCCGAGGCAGCACTAGACCCTTGGAGACAAGTCGGCTGTAGGACGATGTATTGAATCGCGACGCAATTTGTGTGTTCCATCGTCATTAAGAGGCTCTGAACGTTACAATTAACTGTCAGTTTTGCATCGCATTCGAAAAACTAGACTCACAGGAGAACGACCATAAGGTGCCCGAGGCAGCACTAGACCCTTGGAGACAAGTCGGCTGGAGGACGATGTATTGAGACGCGACGCAATTTGTGTGTCCCATCGTCATTAATAGGCTCTGAACGTTACAATTAACTGTCAGTTTTGCATCGCATTCGAAAATCTAGACTCACGGGAGAACGAGCATATGGTGCCCGAGGCAGCACTAGACCCTTGGAGACAAGTCGGCTGTAGGACGATGTATTGAATCGCGACGCAATTTGTGTGTTCCATCGTCATCAAGAGGCTCTGAACGTTACAAGTCACTGTCAGTTTTGCGTCGGATTCGAAAATCTAGACTCACAGGAGAACGAGCATATGGTGCCCGAGGCAGCACTAGACCCTTGGAGACAAGTCGGCTGTAGGACGATGTATTGAATCGCGACGCAATTTGTGTGTTCCATCGTCATTAACAGGCTCTGAACGTTACAATTCACTGTCAGTTTTGCGTCGGATTCGAAAATCTAGACTCACAGGAGAACGAGCATATGGTGCCCGAGGCAGCACTAGACCCTTGGAGACAAGTCGGCTGTAAGACGATGTATTGAATCGCGACGCAATTTGTGTCTCCCATCGTCATTAACAGGCTCTGAACGTTACAATTCACTGTCAGTTTTGCGTCGGATTCGAAAATCTAGACTCACAGGAGAACGAGCATATGGTGCCCGAGGCAGCAATAGACCCTTCGAGACAAGTCGGCTGGAGGACGATGTATTGAATCGCGACGCAATTTGTGTGTTCCATCGTCATCAAGAGGCTCTGTACGTTACAATTCACTCTCAGTTTTGCGTCGGATTCGTAAATCTAGACTCACCGATGAACGACCATAAGGTGCCCGAGGCAGCAATAGACCCTTCGAAACAAGTCGGCTGTAGGACGATGTATTGAATCGCGACGCAATTTGTGTGTTCCATCGTCATTAATAGGCTCTGAACGTTACAATTAACTGTCAGTTTTGCATCGCATTTGAAAAACTAGACTCACAGGAGAACGACCATAAGGTGCCCGAGGCAGCAATAGACCCTTGGAGACAAGTCGGCTGTAGGACGATGTATTGAATCGCGACGCAATTTGTGTGTTCCATCGTCATTAAGAGGCTCTGAACGTTACAATTAACTGTCAGTTTTGCATCGCATTCGAAAAACTAGACTCACAGGAGAACGACCAAAAGGTGCCAGGAGCAGCAATACTACCTCGGAGACATGTCGGCTGGAGGACGATGTATTGAATCGCGACGCAATTTGTGTGTTCCATCGTCAGTATCAGGCTCTGAACGTTACAATTAACCGTCAGTTTTGCGTCGTATACTGAAAACTAGACTCACAGGAGAACGACGATAAGGTGCCCGAGGCAGCTATAGACCCTTGGAGACAAGTCGGCTGGAGGACGATGTACTGAATCGCGACGCAATTTGTGTGTTCCATCGTCATTAAGAGGCTCTGAACCTTACAATTAACTGTCAGTTTTGCGTCGGATTCGAAAATCTAGACCCACAGGAGAACGACCATAAGGTGCCCGAGGCAGCACTAGACCCTTCGAGACAAGTCGGCTGTAGGACGATGTATTGAGTCGCGACGCAATTTGTGTGTCCCATCGTCATTAACAGGCTCTGAACGTTACAATTAATTGTCAGTTTTGCGTCGTATTCGAAAAACTAGACTCACAGGAGAACGACCATAAGGTGCCCGAGGCAGCACTAGACCCTTGGAGACAAGTCGGCTGTAGGACGATGTATTGAATCGCGACGCAATTTGTGTGTTCCATCGTCATTAAGAGGCTCTGAACGTTACAATTAACTGTCAGTTTTGCGTCGGATTCGAAAATCTAGACTCACAGGAGAACGAGCATAAGGTGCCCGAGGCAGCAATAGACCCTTCGAGACAAGTTTGCTGGAGGACGATGTATTGAATCGCGACGCAATTTGTGTGTTCCATCGTCATTAACAGGCTCTGAACGTTACAGTTAATTGTCAGTTTTGCGTCGTATTCGAAAATCTAGACTCACAGGAGAACGAGCATAAGGTGCCCGAGGCAGCACTAGACCCTTGGACACAAGTCGGCTGTAGGACGATGTATTGAATCGCGACGCAATTTGTGTGTTCCATCGTCATTAAGAGGCTCTTAACCATACAATTAACTGTCAGTTTTGCGCCGGATTCGAAAAACTAGACTCATAGGAGAACGACCAAGAGGTGCCAGGAGCAGCAATACTACCTCGGAGACATGTCGGCTGGAGGACGATGTATTGAATCGCGACGCAATTTGTGTGTTCCATCGTCAGTATCAGGCTCTGAACGTTACAAGTAACTGTCAGTTTTGCGTCGGATTCGAAAATCTAGACTCACAGGAGAACGACCATAAGGTGCCCGAGGCAGCACTAGACCCTTGGAGACAAGTCGGCTGGAGGACGATGTATTGAGTCGCGACGCAATTTGTGTGTCCCATCGTCATTAACAGGCTCTGAACGTTACAATTAACTGTCAGTTTTGCATCGCATTCGAAATACTAGACTCACAGGAGAACGACCATAAGGTGCCCGAGGCAGCAATAGACCCTTGGAGACAAGTCGGCTGGAGGACGATGTATTGAATCGCGACGCAATTTGTGTGTTCCATCGTCATCAAGAGGCTCTGAACGTTACAATTCACTGTCAGATTTGCGTCGGATTCGAAAAACTAGACTCACAGGAGAACGACCATAAGGTGCCCGAGGCAGCACTAGACCCTTGGAGACAAGTCGGCTGTAGGACGATGTATTGAATCGCGACGCAATTTGTGTGTTCCATCGTCATCAAGAGGCTCTGAACGTTACAATTAACTGTCAGTTTTGCGTCGGATTCGAAAATCTAGACTCACAGGAGAACGAGCATATGGTGCCCGAGGCAGCACTAGACCCTTGGAGACAAGTCGGCTGTAGGACGATGTATTGAATCGCGACGCAATTTGTGTGTTCCATCGTCATTAACAGGCTCTGAACGTTACAATTAACTGTCAGTTTTGCGTCGGATTCGAAAATCTAGACTCACAGGAGAACGACCATAAGGTGCCCGGGCAGCACTAGACCCTTGGAGACAAGTCGGCTGGAGGACGATGTATTGAGTCGCGACGCAATTTGTGTGTCCCATCGTCATTAACAGGCTCTGAACGTTACAATTCACTGTCAGTTTTGCGTCGGATTCGAAAATCGAGACTCACAGGAGAACGAGCATATGGTGCCCGAGGCAGCAATAGACCCTTCGAGACAAGTCGGCTGGAGGACGATGTATTGAATCGCGACGCAAGTTGTGTGTTCCATCGTCATCAAGAGGCTCTGAACGTTACAATTCACTCTCAGTTTTGCGTCGTATTCGAAAATCTAGACTCACAGGAGAACGAGCTTATGGTGCCCGAGGCAGCACTAGACCCTTGGAGACAAGTCGGCTGTAGGACGATGTATTGAATCGCGACGCAATTTGTGTGTTCCATCGTCATTAAGAGGCTCTTAACCATACAATTAACTGTCAGTTTTGCGCCGGATTCGAAAAACTAGACTCATAGGAGAACGACCAAGAGGTGCCAGGAGCAGCAATACTACCTCGGAGACATGTCGGCTGGAGGACGATGTATTGAATCGCGACGCAATTTGTGTGTTCCATCGTCATTAAGAGGCTCTGAACGTTACAATTCACTCTCAGTTTTGCGTCGGATTCGAAAATCTAGACTCACAGGAGAACGACCATAAGGTGCCCGAGGCAGCACTAGACCCTTGGAGACAAGTCGGCTGGAGGACGATGTATTGAGTCGCGACGCAATTTGTGTGTCCCATCGTCATTAACAGGCTCTGAACGTTACAATTAACTGTCAGTTTTGCATCGCATTCGAAATACTAGACTCACAGGACAACGACCATAAGGTGCCCGAGGCAGAAATAGACCCTTGGAGACAAGTCGGCTGGAGGACGATGTATTGAATCGCGACGCAATTTGTGTGTTCCATCGTCATCAAGAGGCTCTGAACGTTACAATTCACTGTCAGTTTTGCGTCGGATTCGAAAAACTAGACTCACAGGAGAACGACGATAAGGTGCCCGAGGCAGCACTAGACCCTTGGAGACAAGTCGGCTGTAGAACGATGTATTGAATCGCGACGCAATTTGTGTGTTCCATCGTCATCAAGAGGCTCTGAACGTTACAATGAACTGTCAGTTTTGCGTCGGATTCGAAAATCTAGAGTCACAGGAGAACGAGCATATGGTGCCCGAGGCAGCACTAGACCCTTGGAGACAAGTCGGCTGTAGGACGATGTATTGAATCGCGACGCAATTTGTGTGTTCCATCGTCATTAACAGGCTCTGAACGTTACAATTAACTGTCAGTTTTGCGTCGGATTCGAAAATCTAGACTCACAGGAGAACGACCATAAGGTGCCCGAGGCAGCACTAGACCCTTGGAGACAAGTCGGCTGGAGGACGATGTATTGAGTCGCGACGCAATTTGTGTGTCCCATCGTCATTAACAGGCTCTGAACGTTACAATTCACTGTCAGTTTTGCGTCGGATTCGAAAATGTAGACTCACAGGAGATCGAGCATATGGTGCCCGAGGCAGCAATAGACCCTTCGAGACAAGTCGGCTGGAGGACGATGTATTGAATCGCGACGCAAGTTGTGTGTTCCATCGTCATCAAGAGGCTCTGAACGTTACAATTCACTCTCAGTTTTGCGTCGGATTCGAAAATCTAGACGCACCGATGAACGACCATAAGGTGCCCGAGGCAGCAATAGACCCTTCGAGACAAGTCGGCTGTAGGACGATGTATTGAATCGCGACGCAATTTGTGTGTTCCATCGTCATTAAGAGGCTCTGAACGTTACAATTAACTGTCAGTTTTGCGTCGGATTCGAAAATCTAGACTCACAGGAGAACGACCATAAGGTGCCCGAGGCAGCAATAGGCCCTTCGAGACAAGTCGGCTGTAGGACGATGTATTGAGTCGCGACGCAATTTGTGTGTCCCATCGTCATTAACAGGCTCTGAACGTTACAATTCACTGTCAGTTTTGCGTCGTATTCTGAAATCTAGACTCACAGATGAACGACCATAAGGTGCCCGAGGCAGCAAGAGACCCTTGGAGACAGGTCGGCTGTGGGACGATGAATTGAATCGCGACGCAATTTGTGTGTTCCATCGTCATCAAGAGGCTCTGAACGTTACAATTCACTGTCAGTTTTGCATCGCATTCGAAAAACTAGACTCACAGGAGAACGACCATAAGGTGCCCGAGGCAGCAGTAGACCCTTGGAGACAAGTCGGCTGGAGGACGATGTATTGAATCGCGACGCAATTTGTGTGTCCCATCGTCAGTATCAGGCTCTGAACGTTACAATTAACTGTCAGTATTGCGTCGGATTCGAAAATCTAGACTCACAGGAGAACGAGCATATGGTGCCCGAGGCAGCACTAGACCCTTGGAGACAAGTCGGCTGTAGGACGATGTATTGAATCGCGACGCAATTTGTGTGTTCCATCGTCATTAAGAGGCTCTGAACGTTACAATTAACTGTCAGTTTTGCGTCGGATTCGAAAATCTAGACCCACAGGAGAACGAGCATAAGGTGCCCGAGGCAGCAATAGACCCTTCGAGACAAGTCGGCTGGAGGACGATGTATTGAATCGCGACGCAATTTGTGTGTTCCATCGTCATTAACAGGCTCTGAACGTTACAATTAATTGTCAGTTTTGCGTCGTATTCGAAAATCTAGACTCACAGGAAAACGAGCATATGGTGCCCGAGGCAGCACTAGACCCTTGGAGACAAGTCGGCTGTAGGACGATGTATTGAATCGCGACGCAATTTGTGTGTTCCATCGTCATCAAGAGGCTCTGAACGTTACAATGAACTGTCAGTTTTGCGTCGGATTCGAAAATCTAGACTCACAGGAGAACGAGCATATGGTGCCCGAGGCAGCACTAGACCCTTGGAGACAAGTCGGCTGTAGGACGATGTATTGAATCGCGACGCAATTTGTGTGTTCCATCGTCAGTATCAGGCTCTGAACGTTCTAATTAACTGTCAGTTTTGCGTCGGATTCGAAAATCTAGACTCACAGGAGAACGACCATAAGGTGCCCGAGGCAGCACTAGACCCTTGGAGACAAGTCGGCTGGAGGACGATGTATTGAGTCGCGACGCAATTTGTGTGTCCCATCGTCATTAACAGGCTCTGAACGTTACAATTAACTGTCAGTTTTGCATCGCATTCGAAAAACTAGACTCACAGGAGAACGACCATAAGGTGCCCGAGGCAGCACTAGACCCTTGGAGACAAGTCGGCTGTAGGACGATGTATTGAATCGCGACGCAATTTGTGTGTTCCATCGTCATCAAGAGGCTCTGAACATTACAAGTCACTGTCAGTTTTGCGTCGGATTCGAAAATCTAGACTCACAGGAGAACGAGCATATGGTGCCCGAGGCAGCACTAGACCCTTGGAGACAAGTCGGCTGTAGGACGATGTATTGAATCGCGACGCAATTTGTGTGTTCCATCGTCATTAACAGGCTCTGAACGTTACAATTCACTGTCAGTTTTGCGTCGGATTCGAAAATCTAGACTCACAGGAGAACGAGCATATGGTGCCCGAGGCAGCACTAGACCCTTGGAGACAAGTCGGCTGTAAGACGATGTATTGAATCGCGACGCAATTTGTGTGTCCCATCGTCATTAACAGGCTCTGAACGTTACAATTCACTGTCAGTTTTGCGTCGGATTCGAAAATCTAGACTCACAGGAGAACGAGCATATGGTGCCCGAGGCAGCAATAGACCCTTCGAAACAAGTCGGCTGTAGGACGATGTATTGAATCGCGACGCAATTTGTGTGTTCCATCGTCATCAAGAGGCTCTGAACGTTACAATTCACTCTCAGTTTTGCGTCGGATTCGTAAATCTAGACTCACCGATGAACGACCATAAGGTGCCCGAGGCAGCAATAGACCCTTCGAAACAAGTCGGCTGTAGAACGATGTACTGAATCGCGACGCAATTTGTGTGTTCCATCGTCATTAAGAGGCTCTGAACGTTACAATTCACTGTCAGTTTTGCATCGCATTCGAAAAACTAGACTCACAGGAGAACGACCATAAGGTGCCCGAGGCAGCAATAGACCCTTGGAGACAAGTCGGCTGGAGGACGATGTATTGAGTCGCGACGCAATTTGTGTGTCCCATCGTCATTAACAGGCTCTGAACGTTACAATTAACTGTCAGTTTTGCATCGCATTCGAAAATCTAGACTCACAGGAGAACGAGCATATGGTGCCCGAGGCAGCACTAGACCCTTGGAGACAAGTCGGCTGTAGGACGATGTATTGAATCGCGACGCAATTTGTGTGTTCCATCGTCATTAAGAGGCTCTGAACGTTACAATTAACTGTCAGTTTTGCATCGCATTCGAAAAACTAGACTCACAGGAGAACGACCATAAGGTGCCCGAGGCAGCACTAGACCCTTGGAGACAAGTCGGCTGGAGGACGATGTATTGAGACGCGACGCAATTTGTGTGTCCCATCGTCATTAATAGGCTCTGAACGTTACAATTAACTGTCAGTTTTGCATCGCATTCGAAAATCTAGACTCACAGGAGAACGAGCATATGGTGCCTGAGGCAGCACTAGACCCTTGGAGACAAGTCGGCTGTAGGACGATGTATTGAATCGCGACGCAATTTGTGTGTTCCATCGTCATTAAGAGGCTCTGAACGTTACAATTAACTGTCAGTTTTGCATCGCATTCGAAAAACTAGACTCACAGGAGAACGACCATAAGGTGCCCGAGGCAGCAATAGACCCTTGGAGACAAGTCGGCTGGAGGACGATGTATTGAGACGCGACGCAATTTGTGTGTCCCATCGTCATTAATAGGCTCTGAACGTTACAATTAACTGTCAGTTTTGGATCGCATTCGAAAAACTAGACTAACAGGAGAACGACCATAAGGTGCCCGAGGCAGCAGTAGACCCTTGGAGACAAGTCGGCTGTAGGACGAAGTATTGAATCGCGACGCAATTTGTGTGTTCCATCGTCATTAAGAGGCTCTGAACGTTAAAATTAACTGTCAGTTTTGCATCGCATTCGAAAAACTAGACTCACAGGAGAACGACCATAAGGTGCCCGAGGCAGCACTAGACCCTTGGAGACAAGTCGGCTGGAGGACGATGTATTGAGACGCGACGCAATTTGTGTGTCCCATCGTCATTAATAGGCTCTGAACGTTACAATTAACTGTCAGTTTTGCATCGCATTTGAAAAACTAGACTCACAGGAGAACGACCATAAGGTGCCCGAGGCAGCAATAGACCCTTGGAGACAAGTCGGCTGTAGGACGATGTATTGAATCGCGACGCAATTTGTGTGTTCCATCGTCATTAAGAGGCTCTGAACGTTACAATTAACTGTCAGTTTTGCATCGCATTCGAAAAACTAGACTCACAGGAGAACGACCATAAGGTGCCCGAGGCAGCAATAGACCCTTGGAGACAAGTCGGCTTGAGGACGATGTATTGAGACGCGACGCAATTTGCGTGTCCCATCGTCATTAACAGGCTCTGAACGTTACAATTAACTGTCAGTTTTGCATCGCATTCGAAAAACTAGACTCACAGGAGAACGACCATAAGGTGCCCGAGGCAGCAATAGACCCTTGGAGACAAGTAGGCTGTAGGACGATGTATTGAATCGCGACGCAATTTGTGTGTTCCATCGTCATTAAGAGGCTCTGAACCTTACAATTAACTGTCAGTTTTGCGTCGGATTCGAAAATCTAGACCCACAGGAGAACGACCATAAGGTGCCCGAGGCAGCACTAGACCCTTCGAGACAAGTCGGCTGTAGGACGATGTATTGAGTCGCGACGCAATTTGTGTGTCCCATCGTCATTAAGAGGCTCTGAACGTTACAATTAATTGTCAGTTTTGCGTCGTATTCGAAAAACTAGACTCACAGGAGAACGACCATAAGGTGCCCGAGGCAGCACTAGACCCTTGGAGACAAGTCGGCTGTAGGACGATGTATTGAATCGCGACGCAATTTGTGTGTTCCATCGTCATTAAGAGGCTCTGAACGTTACAATTAACTGTCAGTTTTGCGTCGGATTCGAAAATCTAGACTCACAGGAGAACGAGCATAAGGTGCCCGAGGCAGCAATAGACCCTTCGAGACAAGTCGGCTGGAGGACGATGTATTGAATCGCGACGCAATTTGTGTGTTCCATCGTCATTAACAGGCTCTGAACGTTACAGTTAATTGTCAGTTTTGCGTCGTATTCGAAAATCTAGACTCACAGGAGAACGAGCATAAGGTGCCCGAGGCAGCACTAGACCCTTGGACACAAGTCGGCTGTAGGACGATGTATTGAATCGCGACGCAATTTGTGTGTTCCATCGTCATTAAGAGGCTCTTAACCATACAATTAACTGTCAGTTTTGCGCCGGATTCGAAAAACTAGACTCATAGGAGAACGACCAAGAGGTGCCAGGAGCAGCAATACTACCTCGGAGACATGTCGGCTGGAGGACGATGTATTGAATCGCGACGCAATTTGTGTGTTCCATCGTCAGTATCAGGCTCTGAACGTTACAAGTAACTGTCAGTTTTGCGTCGGATTCGAAAATCTAGACTCACAGGAGAACGACCATAAGGTGCCCGAGGCAGCACTAGACCCTTGGAGACAAGTCGGCTGGAGGACGATGTATTGAGTCGCGACGCAATTTGTGTGTCCCATCGTCATTAACAGGCTCTGAACGTTACAATTAACTGTCAGTTTTGCATCGCATTCGAAATACTAGACTCACAGGAGAACGACCATAAGGTGCCCGAGGCAGCAATAGACCCTTGGAGACAAGTCGGCTGGAGGACGATGTATTGAATCGCGACGCAATTTGTGTGTTCCATCGTCATCAAGAGGCTCTGAACGTTACAATTCACTGTCAGTTTTGCGTCGGATTCGAAAAACTAGACTCACAGGAGAACGACCATAAGGTGCCCGAGGCAGCACTAGACCCTTGGAGACAAGTCGGCTGTAGGACGATGTATTGAATCGCGACGCAATTTGTGTGTTCTATCGTCATCAAGAGGCTCTGAACGTTACAATTAACTGTCAGTTTTGCGTCGGATTCGAAAATCTAGACTCACAGGAGAACGAGCATATGGTGCCCGAGGCAGCACTAGACCCTTGGAGACAAGTCGGCTGTAGGACGATGTATTGAATCGCGACGCAATTTGTGTGTTCCATCGTCATTAACAGGCTCTGAACGTTACAATTAACTGTCAGTTTTGCGTCGGATTCGAAAATCTAGACTCACAGGAGAACGACCATAAGGTGCCCGAGGCAGCACTAGACCCTTGGAGACAAGTCGGCTGGAGGACGATGTATTGAGTCGCGACGCAATTTGTGTGTCCCATCGTCATTAACAGGCTCTGAACGTTACAATTCACTGTCAGTTTTGCGTCGGATTCGAAAATGGAGACTCACAGGAGAACGAGCATATGGTGCCCGTGGCAGCAATAGACCCTTCGAGACAAGTCGGCTGGAGGACGATGTATTGAATCGCGACGCAAGTTGTGTGTTCCATCGTCATCAAGAGGCTCTGAACGTTACAATTCACTCTCAGTTTTGCGTCGTATTCGAAAATCTAGACTCACAGGAGAACGAGCTTATGGTGCCCGAGGCAGCACTAGACCCTTGGAGACAAGTCGGCTGTAGGACGATGTATTGAATCGCGACGCAATTTGTGTGTTCCATCGTCATTAAGAGGCTCTTAACCATACAATTAACTGTCAGTTTTGCGCCGGATTCGAAAAACTAGACTCATAGGAGAACGACCAAGAGGTGCCAGGAGCAGCAATACTACCTCGGAGACATGTCGGCTGGAGGACGATGTATTGAATCGCGACGCAATTTGTGTGTTCCATCGTCAGTATCAGGCTCTGAACGTTACAAGTAACTGTCAGTTTTGCGTCGGATTCGAAAATCTAGACTCACAGGAGAACGACCATAAGGTGCCCGAGGCAGCACTAGACCCTTGGAGACAAGTCGGCTGGAGGACGATGTATTGAGTCGCGACGCAATTTGTGTGTCCCATCGTCATTAACAGGCTCTGAACGTTACAATTAACTGTCAGTTTTGCATCGCATTCGAAATACTAGACTCACAGGAGAACGACCATAAGGTGCCCGAGGCAGAAATAGACCCTTGGAGACAAGTCGGCTGGAGGACGATGTATTGAATCGCGACGCAATTTGTGTGTTCCATCGTCATCAAGAGGCTCTGAACGTTACAATTCACTGTCAGTTTTGCGTCGGATTCGAAAAACTAGACTCACAGGAGAACGACGATAAGGTGCCCGAGGCAGCACTAGACCCTTGGAGACAAGTCGGCTGTAGGACGATGTATTGAATCGCGACGCAATTTGTGTGTTCCATCGTCATCAAGAGGCTCTGAACGTTACAATGAACTGTCAGTTTTGCGTCGGATTCGAAAATCTAGAGTCACAGGAGAACGAGCATATGGTGCCCGAGGCAGCACTAGACCCTTGGAGACAAGTCGGCTGTAGGACGATGTATTGAATCGCGACGCAATTTGTGTGTTCCATCGTCATTAACAGGCTCTGAACGTTACAATTAACTGTCAGTTTTGCGTCGGATTCGAAAATCTAGACTCACAGGAGAACGACCATAAGGTGCCCGAGGCAGCACTAGACCCTTGGAGACAAGTCGGCTGGAGGACGATGTATTGAGTCGCGACGCAATTTGTGTGTCCCATCGTCATTAACAGGCTCTGAACGTTACAATTCACTGTCAGTTTTGCGTCGGATTCGAAAATGTAGACTCACAGGAGAACGAGCATATGGTGCCCGAGGCAGCAATAGACCCTTCGAGACAAGTCGGCTGGAGGACGATGTATTGAATCGCGACGCAAGTTGTGTGTTCCATCGTCATCAAGAGGCTCTGAACGTTACAATTCACTCTCAGTTTTGCGTCGGATTCGAAAATCTAGACGCACCGATGAACGACCATAAGGTGCCCGAGGCAGCAATAGACCCTTCGAGACAAGTCGGCTGTAGGACGATGTATTGAATCGCGACGCAATTTGTGTGTTCCATCGTCATTAAGAGGCTCTGAACGTTACAATTAACTGTCAGTTTTGCGTCGGATTCGAAAATCTAGACTCACAGGAGAACGACCATAAGGTGCCCGAGGCAGCAATAGGCCCTTCGAGACAAGTCGGCTGTAGGACGATGTATTGAGTCGCGACGCAATTTGTGTGTCCCATCGTCATTAACAGGCTCTGAACGTTACAATTCACTGTCAGTTTTGCGTCGTATTCTGAAATCTAGACTCACAGATGAACGACCATAAGGTGCCCGAGGCAGCAAGAGACCCTTGGAGACAGGTCGGCTGTGGGACGATGAATTGAATCGCGACGCAATTTGTGTGTTCCATCGTCATCAAGAGGCTCTGAACGTTACAATTCACTGTCAGTTTTGCATCGCATTCGAAAAACTAGACTCACAGGAGAACGACCATAAGGTGCCCGAGGCAGCAGTAGACCCTTGGAGACAAGTCGGCTGGAGGACGATGTATTGAATCGCGACGCAATTTGTGTGTCCCATCGTCAGTATCAGGCTCTGAACGTTACAATTAACTGTCAGTATTGCGTCGGATTCGAAAATCTAGACTCACAGGAGAACGAGCATATGGTGCCCGAGGCAGCACTAGACCCTTGGAGACAAGTCGGCTGTAGGACGATGTATTGAATCGCGACGCAATTTGTGTGTTCCATCGTCATTAAGAGGCTCTGAACGTTACAATTAACTGTCAGTTTTGCGTCGGATTCGAAAATCTAGACCCACAGGAGAACGAGCATAAGGTGCCCGAGGCAGCAATAGACCCTTCGAGACAAGTCGGCTGGAGGACGATGTATTGAATCGCGACGCAATTTGTATGTTCCATCGTCATTAGCAGGCTCTGAACGTTACAATTAATTGTCAGTTTTGCGCCGTATTCGAAAATCTAGACTCACAGGAAAACGAGCATATGGTGCCCGAGGCAGCACTAGACCCTTGGAGACAAGTCGGCTGTAGGACGATGTATTGAATCGCGACGCAATTTGTGTGTTCCATCGTCATCAAGAGGCTCTGAACGTTACAATGAACTGTCAGTTTTGCGTCGGATTCGAAAATCTAGACTCACAGGAGAACGAGCATATGGTGCCCGAGGCAGCACTAGACCCTTGGAGACAAGTCGGCTGTAGGACGATGTATTGAATCGCGACGCAATTTGTGTGTTCCATCGTCAGTATCAGGCTCTGAACGTTCTAATTAACTGTCAGTTTTGCGTCGGATTCGAAAATCGAGACTCACAGGAGAACGACCATAAGGTGCCCGAGGCAGCACTAGACCCTTGGAGACAAGTCGGCTGGAGGACGATGTATTGAGTCGCGACGCAATTTGTGTGTCCCATCGTCATTAACAGGCTCTGAACGTTACAATTAACTGTCAGTTTTGCATCGCATTCGAAAAACTAGACTCACAGGAGAACGACCATAAGGTGCCCGAGGCAGCACTAGACCCTTGGAGACAAGTCGGCTGTAGGACGATGTATTGAATCGCGACGCAATTTGTGTGTTCCATCGTCATCAAGAGGCTCTGAACGTTACAAGTCACTGTCAGTTTTGCGTCGGATTCGAAAATCTAGACTCACAGGAGAACGAGCATATGGTGCCCGAGGCAGCACTAGACCCTTGGAGACAAGTCGGCTGTAGGACGATGTATTGAATCGCGACGCAATTTGTGTGTTCCATCGTCATTAACAGGCTCTGAACGTTACAATTCACTGTCAGTTTTGCGTCGGATTCGAAAATCTAGACTCACAGGAGAACGAGCATATGGTGCCCGAGGCAGCACTAGACCCTTGGAGACAAGTCGGCTGTAAGACGATGTATTGAATCGCGACGCAATTTGTGTGTCCCATCGTCATTAACAGGCTCTGAACGTTACAATTCACTGTCAGTTTTGCGTCGGATTCGAAAATCTAGACTCACAGGAGAACGAGCATATGGTGCCCGAGGCAGCACTAGACCCTTGGAGACAAGTCGGCTGTAAGACGATGTATTGAATCGCGACGCAATTTGTGTGTCCCATCGTCATTAACAGGCTCTGAACGTTACAATTAACTGTCAGTTTTGCATCGCATTCGAAAATCTAGACTCACAGGAGAACGAGCATATGGTGCCCGAGGCAGCACTAGACCCTTGGAGACAAGTCGGCTGTAGGACGATGTATTGAATCGCGACGCAATTTGTGTGTTCCATCGTCATTAAGGGGCTCTGAACGTTACAATTAACTGTCAGTTTTGCATCGCATTCGAAAAACTAGACTCACAGGAGAACGACCATAAGGTGCCCGAGGCAGCACTAGACCCTTGCAGACAAGTCGGCTGGAGGACGATGTATTGAGACGCGACGCAATTTGTGTGTCCCATCGTCATTAATAGGCTCTGAACGTTACAATTAACTGTCAGTTTTGCATCGCATTCGAAAATCTAGACTCACAGGAGAACGAGCATATGGTGCCTGAGGCAGCACTACACCCTTGGAGACAAGTCGGCTGTAGGACGATGTATTGAATCGCGACGCAATTTGTGTGTTCCATCGTCATTAAGAGGCTCTGAACGTTACAATTAACTGTCAGTTTTGCATCGCATTCGAAAAACTAGACTCACAGGAGAACGACCATAAGGTGCCCGAGGCAGCAATAGACCCTTGGAGACAAGTCGGCTGGAGGACGATGTATTGAGACGCGACGCAATTTGTGTGTCCCATCGTCATTAATAGGCTCTGAACGTTACAATTAACTGTCAGTTTTGCATCGCATTCGAAAAACTAGACTAACAGGAGAACGACCATAAGGTGCCCGAGGCAGCAATAGACCCTTGGAGACAAGTCGGCTGTAGGACGATGTATTGAATCGCGACGCAATTTGTGTGTTCCATCGTCATTAAGAGGCTCTGAACCTTACAATTAACTGTCAGTTTTGCATCGCATTCGAAAAACTAGACTCACAGGAGAACGACCATAAGGTGCCCGAGGCAGCAATAGACCCTTGGAGACAAGTCGGCTGGAGGACAATGTATTGAGACGCGACGCAATTTGTTTGTCCCATCGTCATGAACAGGCTCTGAACGTTACAATTAACTGTCAGTTTTGCATCGCATTCGAAAAACTAGACTCACAGGAGAACGACCATAAGGTGCCCGAGGCAGCAGTAGACCCTTGGAGACAAGTAGGCTGTAGGACGATGTATTGAATCGCGACGCAATTTGTGTGTTCCATCGTCATTAAGAGGCTCTGAACCTTACAATTAACTGTCAGTTTTGCGTCGGATTCGAAAATCTAGACTCACCGATGAACGACCATAAGGTGCCCGAGGCAGCAATAGACCCTTCGAGACAAGTCGGCTGGAGGACGATGTATTGAATCGCGACGCAATTTGTGTGTTCCATCGTCAGTATCAAGCTCTGAACGTTACAATTAACCGTCAGTTTTGCGTCGTATTCTGAAAACTAGACTCACAGGAGAACGACGATAAGGTGCCCGAGGCAGCACTAGACCCTTGGAGACAAGTCGGCTGTAGGACGATATATTGAGTCGCGACGCAATTTGTGTGTCCCATCGTCATTAACAGGCTCTGAACGTTACAATTAACTGTCAGTTTTGCGTCGGATTCGAAAATCTAGACTCACAGGAGAACGAGCATATGGTGCCCGAGGCAGCACTAGACCCTTGGAGACAAGTCGGCTGTAGGACGATGTATTGAATCGCGACGCAATTTGTGTGTTCCATCGTCATCAAGAGGCTCTGAACGTTACAATTCACTCTCAGTTTTGCGTCGGATTCGAAAATCTAGACTGACAGGAGAACGAGCATATGGTGCCCGAGGCAGCACTAGACCCTTGGAGACAAGTCGGCTGTAGGACGATGTATTGAGTCGCGACGCAATTTGTGTGTCCCATCGTCATTAACAGGCTCTGAACGTTACAATTCACTGTCAGTTTTGCGTCGGATTCGAAAATCTAGACTCACAGGAGAACGAGCATATGGTGCCCGAGGCAGCACTAGACCCTTGGAGACAAGTCGGCTGTAGGACGATGTATTGAATCGCGACGCAATTTGTGTGTTCCATCGTCATCAAGAGGCTCTGAACGTCACAATTCACTGTCAGTTTTGCGTCGGATTCGAAAATCTAGACTCACAGGAGAACGAGCATATGGTGCCCGAGGCAGCACTAGACCCTTGGAGACAAGTCGGCTGTAGGACGATGTATTGAATCGCGACGCAATTTGTGTGTTCCATCGTCATTAACAGGCTCTGAACGTTACAATTCACTGTCAGTTTTGCGTCGGATTCGAAAATCTAGACTCACAGGAGAACGACCAAAAGGTGCCCGGAGCAGCAATACTACCTCGGAGACAAGTCGGCTGTAGGACGATGTATTGAATCGCGACGCAATTTGTGTGTTCCATCGTCATTAAGAGGCTCTGAACGTTACAATTAACTGTCAATTTTGCATCGCATTCGAAAAACTAGACTCACAGGAGAACGACCATAAGGTGCCCGAGGCATCAATAGACCCTTGGAGACAAGTCGGCTGGAGGACGATGTATTGAGACGCGACGCAATTTGTGTGTCCCATCGTCATTAAGAGGCTCTGAACGTTACAATTAACTGTCAGTTTTGCATCGCATTCGAAAAACTAGACTCACAGGAGAACGACCATAAGGTGCCCGAGGCAGCACTAGACCCTTGGAGACAAGTCGGCTGTAGGACGATGTATTGAATCGCGACGCAATTTGTGTGTTCCATCGTCATCAAGAGGCTCTGAACGTTACAAGTCACTGTCAGTTTTGCGTCGGATTCGAAAATCTAGACTCACAGGAGAACGAGCATATGGTGCCCGAGGCAGCACTAGACCCTTGGAGACAAGTCGGCTGTAGGACGATGTATTGAATCGTGACGCAATTTGTGTGTTCCATCGTCATTAACAGGCTCTGAACGTTACAATTCACTGTCAGTTTTGCGTCGGATTCGAAAATCTAGACTCACAGGAGAACGAGCATATGGTGCCCGAGGCAGCACTAGACCCTTGGAGACAAGTCGGCTGTAAGACGATGTATTGAATCGCGACGCAATTTGTGTGTCCCATCGTCATTAACAGGCTCTGAACGTTACAATTCACTGTCAGTTTTGCGTCGGATTCGAAAATCTAGACTCACAGGAGAACGAGCATATGGTGCCCGAGGCAGCAATAGACCCTTCGAGACAAGTCGGCTGGAGGACGATGTATTGAATCGCGACGCAATTTGTGTGTTCCATCGTCATCAAGAGGCTCTGTACGTTACAATTCACTCTCAGTTTTGCGTCGGATTCGTAAATCTAGACTCACCGATGAACGACCATAAGGTGCCCGAGGCAGCAATAGACCCTTGGAGACAAGTCGGCTGTAGGACGATGTATTGAATCGCGACGCAATTTGTGTGTTCCATCGTCATTAAGAGGCTCTGAACGTTACAATTAACTGTCAGTTTTGCATCGCATTCGAAAAACTAGACTCACAGGAGAACGACCATAAGGTGCCCGAGGCAGCAATAGACCCTTGGAGACAAGTCGGCTTGAGGACGATGTATTGAGACGCGACGCAATTTGCGTGTCCCATCGTCATTAACAGGCTCTGAACGTTACAATTAACTGTCAGTTTTGCCTCGCATTCGAAAAACTAGACTCACAGGAGAACGACCATAAGGTGCCCGAGGCAGCAATAGACCCTTGGAGACAAGTAGGCTGTAGGACGATGTATTGAATCGCGACGCAATTTGTGTGTTCCATCGTCATTAAGAGGCTCTGAACCTTACAATTAACTGTCAGTTTTGCGTCGGATTCGAAAATCTAGACTCACCGATGAACGACCATAAGGTGCCCGAGGCAGCAATAGACCCTTCGAGACAAGTCGGCTGGAGGACGATGTATTGAATCGCGACGCAATTTGTGTGTTCCATCGTCAGTATCAAGCTCTGAACGTTACAATTAACTGTCAGTATTGCGTCGGATTCGAAAATCTAGACTCACAGGAGAACGAGCATATGGTGCCCGAGGCAGCACTAGACCCTTGGAGACAAGTCGGCTGTAGGACGATGTATTGAGTCGCGACGCAATTTGTGTGTCCCATCGTCATTAACAGGCTCTGAACGTTACAATTCACTGTCAGTTTTGCGTCGGATTCGAAAATGTAGACTCACAGGAGAACGAGCATATGGTGCCCGAGGCAGCAATAGACCCTTCGAGACAAGTCGGCTGGAGGACGATGTATTGAATCGCGACGCAAGTTGTGTGTTCCATCGTCATCAAGAGGCTCTGAACGTTACAATTCACTCTCAGTTTTGCGTCGGATTCGAAAATCTAGACGCACCGATGAACGACCATAAGGTGCCCGAGGCAGCAATAGACCCTTCGAGACAAGTCGGCTGTAGGACGATGTATTGAATCGCGACGCAATTTGTGTGTTCCATCGTCATTAAGAGGCTCTGAACGTTACAATTAACTGTCAGTTTTGCGTCGGATTCGAAAATCTAGACTCACAGGAGAACGACCATAAGGTGCCCGAGGCAGCAATAGGCCCTTCGAGACAAGTCGGCTGTAGGACGATGTATTGAGTCGCGACGCAATTTGTGTGTCCCATCGTCATTAACAGGCTCTGAACGTTACAATTCACTGTCAGTTTTGCGTCGTATTCTGAAATCTAGACTCACAGATGAACGACCATAAGGTGCCCGGGGCAGCAAGAGACCCTTGGAGACAGGTCGGCTGTGGGACGATGAATTGATTCGCGACGCAATTTGTGTGTTCCATCGTCATCAAGAGGCTCTGAACGTTACAATTCACTGTCAGTTTTGCATCGCATTCGAAAAACTAGACTCACAGGAGAACGACCATAAGGTGCCCGAGGCAGCAGTAGACCCTTGGAGACAAGTCGGCTGGAGGACGATGTATTGAATCGCGACGCAATTTGTGTGTCCCATCGTCAGTATCAGGCTCTGAACGTTACAATTAACTGTCAGTATTGCGTCGGATTCGAAAATCTAGACTCACAGGAGAACGAGCATATGGTGCCCGAGGCAGCACTAGACCCTTGGAGACAAGTCGGCTGTAGGACGATGTATTGAATCGCGACGCAATTTGTGTGTTCCATCGTCATTAAGAGGCTCTGAACGTTACAATTAACTGTCAGTTTTGCGTCGGATTCGAAAATCTAGACCCACAGGAGAACGAGCATAAGGTGCCCGAGGCAGCAATAGACCCTTCGAGACAAGTCGGCTGGAGGACGATGTATTGAATCGCGACGCAATTTGTGTGTTCCATCGTCATTAACAGGCTCTGAACGTTACAATTAATTGTCAGTTTTGCGTCGTATTCGAAAATCTAGACTCACAGGAAAACGAGCATATGGTGCCCGAGGCAGCACTAGACCCTTGGAGACAAGTCGGCTGTAGGACGATGTATTGAATCGCGACGCAATTTGTGTGTTCCATCGTCATCAAGAGGCTCTGAACGTTACAATGAACTGTCAGTTTTGCGTCGGATTCGAAAATCTAGACTCACAGGAGAACGAGCATATGGTGCCCGAGGCAGCACTAGACCCTTGGAGACAAGTCGGCTGTAGGACGATGTATTGAATCGCGACGCAATTTGTGTGTTCCATCGTCAGTATCAGGCTCTGAACGTTCTAATTAACTGTCAGTTTTGCGTCGGATTCGAAAATCTAGACTCACAGGAGAACGACCATAAGGTGCCCGAGGCAGCACTAGACCCTTGGAGACAAGTCGGCTGGAGGACGATGTATTGAGTCGCGACGCAATTTGTGTGTCCCATCGTCATTAACAGGCTCTGAACGTTACAATTAACTGTCAGTTTTGCATCGCATTCGACAAACTAGACTCACAGGAGAACGACCATAAGGTGCCCGAGGCAGCACTAGACCCTTGGAGACAAGTCGGCTGTAGGACGATGTATTGAATCGCGACGCAATTTGTGTGTTCCATCGTCATCAAGAGGCTCTGAACGTTACAAGTCACTGTCAGTTTTGCGTCGGATTCGAAAATCTAGACTCACAGGAGAACGAGCATATGGTGCCCGAGGCAGCACTAGACCCTTGGAGACAAGTCGGCTGTAGGACGATGTATTGAATCGCGACGCAATTTGTGTGTTCCATCGTCATTAACAGGCTCTGAACGTTACAATTCACTGTCAGTTTTGCGTCGGATTCGAAAATCTAGACTCACAGGAGAACGAGCATATGGTGCCCGAGGCAGCACTAGACCCTTGGAGACAAGTCGGCTGTAAGACGATGTATTGAATCGCGACGCAATTTGTGTGTCCCATCGTCATTAACAGGCTCTGAACGTTACAATTCACTGTCAGTTTTGCGTCGGATTCGAAAATCTAGACTCACAGGAGAACGAGCATATGGTGCCCGAGGCAGCAATAGACCCTTCGAAACAAGTCGGCTGTAGGACGATGTATTGAATCGCGACGCAATTTGTGTGTTCCATCGTCATCAAGAGGCTCTGAACGTTACAATTCACTCTCAGTTTTGCGTCGGATTCGTAAATCTAGACTCACCGATGAACGACCATAAGGTGCCCGAGGCAGCAATAGACCCTTCGAAACAAGTCGGCTGTAGAACGATGTATTGAATCGCGACGCAATTTGTGTGTTCCATCGTCATTAAGAGGCTCTGAACGTTACAATTCACTGTCAGTTTTGCATCGCATTCGAAAAACTAGACTCACAGGAGAACGACCATAAGGTGCCCGAGGCAGCAATAGACCCTTGGAGACAAGTCGGCTGGAGGACGATGTATTGAGTCGCGACGCAATTTGTGTGTCCCATCGTCATTAACAGGCTCTGAACGTTACAATTAACTGTCAGTTTTGCATCGCATTCGAAAATCTAGACTCACAGGAGAACGAGCATATGGTGCCCGAGGCAGCACTAGACCCTTGGAGACAAGTCGGCTGTAGGACGATGTATTGAATCGCGACGCAATTTGTGTGTTCCATCGTCATTAAGAGGCTCTGAACGTTACAATTAACTGTCAGTTTTGCATCGCATTCGAAAAACTAGACTCACAGGAGAACGACCATAAGGTGCCCGAGGCAGCACTAGACCCTTTGAGACAAGTCGGCTGGAGGACGATGTATTGAGACGCGACGCAATTTGTGTGTCCCATCGTCATTAATAGGCTCTGAACGTTACAATTAACTGTCAGTTTTGCATCGCATTCGAAAATCTAGACTCACAGGAGAACGAGCATATGGTGCCTGAGGCAGCACTAGACCCTTGGAGACAAGTCGGCTGTAGGACGATGTATTGAATCGCGACGCAATTTGTGTGTTCCATCGTCATTAAGAGGCTCTGAACGTTACAATTAACTGTCAGTTTTGCATCGCATTCGAAAAACTAGACTCACAGGAGAACGACCATAAGGTGCCCGAGGCAGCAATAGACCCTTGGAGACAAGTCTGCTGGAGGACGATGTATTGAGACGCGACGCAATTTGTGTGTCCCATCGTCATTAATAGGCTCTGAACGTTACAATTAACTGTCAGTTTTGCATCGCATTCGAAAAACTAGACTAACAGGAGAACGACCATAAGGTGCCCGAGGCAGCAATAGACCCTTGGAGACAAGTCGGCTGTAGGACGATGTATTGAATCGCGACGCAATTTGTGTGTTCCATCGTCATTAAGAGGCTCTGAACGTTACAATTAACTGTCAGTTTTGCATCGCATTCGAAAAACTAGACTCACAGGAGAACGACCATAAGGTGCCCGAGGCAGCAATAGACCCTTGGAGACAAGTCGGCTGGAGGACGATGTATTGAGACGCGACGCAATTTGTTTGTCCCATCGTCATGAACAGGCTCTGAACGTTACAATTAACTGTCAGTTTTGCATCGCATTCGAAAAACTAGACTCACAGGAGAACGACCATAAGGTGCCCGAGGCAGCAATAGACCCTTCGAGACAAGTCGGCTGGAGGACGATGTATTGAATCGCGACGCAATTTGTGTGTTCCATCGTCAGTATCAAGCTCTGAACGTTACAATTAACCGTCAGTTTTGCGTCGTATTCTGAAAACTAGACTCACAGGAGAACGACGATAAGGTGCCCGAGGCAGCACTAGACCCTTGGAGACAAGTCGGCTGTAGGACGATATATTGAGTCGCGACGCAATTTGTGTGTCCCATCGTCATTAACAGGCTCTGAACGTTACAATTAACTGTCAGTTTTGCGTCGGATTCGAAAATCTAGACTCACAGGAGAACGAGCATATGGTGCCCGAGGCAGCACTAGACCCTTGGAGACAAGTCGGCTGTAGGACGATGTATTGAATCGCGACGCAATTTGTGTGTTCCATCGTCATCAAGAGGCTCTGAACGTTACAATTCACTCTCAGTTTTGCGTCGGATTCGAAAATCTAGACTCACAGGAGAACGAGCATATGGTGCCCGAGGCAGCACTAGACCCTTGGAGACAAGTCGGCTGTAGGACGATGTATTGAGTCGCGACGCAATTTGTGTGTCCCATCGTCATTAACAGGCTCTGAACGTTACAATTCACTGTCAGTTTTGCGTCGGATTCGAAAATCTAGACTCACAGGAGAACGAGCATATGGTGCCCGAGGCAGCACTAGACCCTTGGAGACAAGTCGGCTGTAGGACGATGTATTGAATCGCGACGCAATTTGTGTGTTCCATCGTCATCAAGAGGCTCTGAACGTTACAATTCGCTGTCAGTTTTGCGTCGGATTCGAAAATCTAGACTCACAGGAGAACGAGCATATGGTGCCCGAGGCAGCACTAGACCCTTGGAGACAAGTCGGCTGTAGGACGATGTATTGAATCGCGACGCAATTTGTGTGTTCCATCGTCATTAACAGGCTCTGAACGTTACAATTCACTGTCAGTTTTGCGTCGGATTCGAAAATCTAGACTCACAGGAGAACGACCATAAGGTGCCCGAGGCATCAATAGACCCTTGGAGACAAGTCGGCTGGAGGACGATGTATTGAGACGCGACGCAATTTGTGTGTCCCATCGTCATTAACAGGCTCTGAACGTTACAATTAACTGTCAGTTTTGCATCGCATTCGAAAAACTATACTCACAGGAGAACGACCATAAGGTGCCCGAGGCAGCACTAGACCCTTGGAGACAAGTCGGCTGTAGGACGATGTATTGAATCGCGACGCAATTTGTGTGTTCCATCGTCATCAAGAGGCTCTGAACGTTACAAGTCACTGTCAGTTTTGCGTCGGATTCGAAAATCTAGACTCACAGGAGAACGAGCATATGGTGCCCGAGGCAGCACTAGACCCTTGGAGACAAGTCGGCTGTAGGACGATGTATTGAATCGCGACGCAATTTGTGTGTTCCATCGTCATTAACAGGCTCTGAACGTTACAATTCACTGTCAGTTTTGCGTCGGATTCGAAAATCTAGACTCACAGGAGAACGAGCATATGGTGCCCGAGGCAGCACTAGACCCTTGGAGACAAGTCGGCTGTAAGACGATGTATTGAATCGCGACGCAATTTGTGTGTCCCATCGTCATTAACAGGCTCTGAACGTTACAATTCACTGTCAGTTTTGCGTCGGATTCGAAAATCTAGACTCACAGGAGAACGAGCATATGGTGCCCGAGGCAGCAATAGACCCTTCGAGACAAGTCGGCTGTAGGACGATGTATTGAATCGCGACGCAATTTGTGTGTTCCATCGTCATCAAGAGGCTCTGTACGTTACAATTCACTCTCAGTTTTGCGTCGGATTCGTAAATCTAGACTCACCGATGAACGACCATAAGGTGCCCGAGGCAGCAATAGACCCTTCGAAACAAGTCGGCTGTAGGACGATGTATTGAATCGCGACGCAATTTGTGTGTTCCATCGTCATTAAGAGGCTCTGAACGTTACAATTAACTGTCAGTTTTGCATCGCATTCGAAAAACTAGACTCACAGGAGAACGACCATAAGGTGCCCGAGGCAGCAATAGACCCTTGGAGACAAGTCGGCTGGAGGACGATGTATTGAGTCAAGACGCAATTTGTGTGTCCCATCGTCATTAACAGGCTCTGAACGTTACAATTAACTGTCAGTTTTGCATCGCATTCGAAAATCTAGACTCACAGGAGAACGAGCATATGGTGCCCGAGGCAGCACTAGACCCTTGGAGACAAGTCGGCTGTAGGACGATGTATTGAATCGCGACGCAATTTGTGTGTTCCATCGTCATTAAGAGGCTCTGAACGTTACAATTAACTGTCAGTTTTGCATCGCATTCGAAAAACTAGACTCACAGGAGAACGACCATAAGGTGCCCGAGGCAGCACTAGACCCTTGGAGACAAGTCGGCTGGAGGACGATGTATTGAGACGCGACGCAATTTGTGTGTCCCATCGTCATTAATAGGCTCTGAACGTTACAATTAACTGTCAGTTTTGCATCGCATTCGAAAATCTAGACTCACAGGAGAACGAGCATATGGTGCCCGAGGCAGCACTAGACCCTTGGAGACAAGTCGGCTGTAGGACGATGTATTGAATCGCGACGCAATTTGTGTGTTCCATCGTCATTAAGAGGCTCTGAACGTTACAATTAACTGTCAGTTTTGCATCGCATTCGAAAAACTAGACTCACAGGAGAACGACCATAAGGTGCCCGAGGCAGCAATAGACCCTTGGAGACAAGTCGGCTGGAGGACGATGTATTGAGACGCGACGCAATTTGTGTGTCCCATCGTCATTAATAGGCTCTGAACGTTACAATTAACTGTCAGTTTTGCATCGCATTTGAAAAACTAGACTCACAGGAGAACGACCATAAGGTGCCCGAGGCAGCAATAGACCCTTGGAGACAAGTCGGCTGTAGGACGATGTATTGAATCGCGACGCAATTTGTGTGTTCCATCGTCATTAAGAGGCTCTGAACGTTACAATTAACTGTCAGTTTTGCATCGCATTCGAAAAACTAGACTCACAGGAGAACGACCATAAGGTGCCCGAGGCAGCAATAGACCCTTGGAGACAAGTCGGCTTGAGGACGATGTATTGAGACGCGACGCAATTTGCGTGTCCCATCGTCATTAACAGGCTCTGAACGTTACAATTAACTGTCAGTTTTGCATCGCATTCGAAAAACTAGACTCACAGGAGAACGACCATAAGGTGCCCGAGGCAGCAATAGACCCTTGGAGACAAGTAGGCTGTAGGACGATGTATTGAATCGCGACGCAATTTGTGTGTTCCATCGTCATTAAGAGGCTCTGAACCTTACAATTAACTGTCAGTTTTGCGTCGGATTCGAAAATCTAGACTCACCGATGAACGACCATAAGGTGCCCGAGGCAGCAATAGACCCTTCGAGACAAGTCGGCTGGAGGACGATGTATTGAATCGCGACGCAATTTGTGTGTTCCATCGTCAGTATCAAGCTCTGAACGTTACAATTAACCGTCAGTTTTGCGTCGTATTCTGAAAACTAGACTCACAGGAGAACGACGATAAGGTGCCCGAGGCAGCACTAGACCCTTGGAGACAAGTCGGCTGTAGGACGATATATTGAGTCGCGACGCAATTTGTGTGTCCCATCGACATTAACAGGCTCTGAACGTTACAATTAACTGTCAGTTTTGCGTCGGATTCGAAAATCTAGACTCACAGGAGAACGAGCATATGGTGCCCGAGGCAGCACTAGACCCTTGGAGACAAGTCGGCTGTAGGACGATGTATTGAATCGCGACGCAATTTGTGTGTTCCATCGTCATCAAGAGGCTCTGAAAGTTACAATTCACTCTCAGTTTTGCGTCGGATTCGAAAATCTAGACTCACAGGAGAACGAGCATATGGTGCCCGAGGCAGCACTAGACCCTTGGAGACAAGTCGGCTGTAGGACGATGTATTGAGTCGCGACGCAATTTGTGTGTCCCATCGTCATTAACAGGCTCTGAACGTTACAATTCACTGTCAGTTTTGCGTCGGATTCGAAAATCTAGACTCACAGGAGAAAGAGGATATGGTGCCCGAGGCAGCACTAGACCCTTGGAGACAAGTCGGCTGTAGGACGATGTATTGAATCGCGACGCAATTTGTGTGTTCCATCGTCATCAAGAGGCTCTGAACGTTACAATTCACTGTCAGTTTTGCGTCGGATTCGAAAATCTAGACTCACAGGAGAACGAGCATATGGTGCCCGAGGCAGCACTAGACCCTTGGAGACAAGTCGGCTGTAGGACGATGTATTGAATCGCGACGCAATTTGTGTGTCCCATCGTCATTAACAGGCTCTGAACGTTACAATTCACTGTCAGTTTTGCGTCGGATTCGAAAATCTAGACTCACAGGAGAACGACCAAAAGGTGCCCGGAGCAGCAATACTACCTCGGAGACAAGTCGGCTGTAGGACGATGTATTGAATCGCGACGCAATTTGTGTGTTCCATCGTCATTAAGAGGCTCTGAACGTTACAATTAACTGTCAATTTTGCATCGCATTCGAAAAACTAGACTCACAGGAGAACGACCATAAGGTGCCCGAGGCATCAATAGACCCTTGGAGACAAGTCGGCTGGAGGACGATGTATTGAGACGCGACGCAATTTGTGTGTCCCATCGTCATTAACAGGCTCTGAACGTTACAATTAACTGTCAGTTTTGCATCGCATTCGAAAAACTAGACTCACAGGAGAACGACCATAAGGTGCCCGAGGCAGCAATAGACCCTTCGAGACAAGTCGGCTGGAGGACGATGTATTGAATCGCGACGCAATTTGTGTGTTCCATCGTCATTAAGAGGCTCTGAACCTTACAATTAACGGTCAGTTTTGCGTCGGATTCGAAAATCTAGACTCACCGATGAACGACCATAAGGTGCCCGAGGCAGCAATAGACCCTTCGAGACAAGTCGGCTGGAGGACGATGTATTGAATCGCGACGCAATTTGTGTGTTCCATCGTCAGTATCAGGCTCTGAACGTTACAATTAACCGTCAGTTTTGCGTCGTATTCTGAAAACTAGACTCACAGGAGAACGACGATAAGGTGCCCGAGGCAGCACTAGACCCTTGTAGACAAGTAGGCTGTAGGACGATGTATTGAGTCGCGACGCAATTTGTGTGTCCCATCGTCATTAACAGGCTCTGAACGTTACAATTCACTGTCAGTTTTGCGTCGGATTCGAAAATCTAGACTCACAGGAGAACGAGCATATGGTGCCCGAGGCAGCACTAGACCCTTGGAGACAAGTCGGCTGTAGGACGATGTATTGAATCGCGACGCAATTTGTGTGTTCCATCGTCATTAACAGGCTCTGAACGTTACAATTCACTGTCAGTTTTGCGTCGGATTCGAAAATCTAGACTCACAGGAGAACGACCAAAAGGTGCCCGGAGCAGCAATACTACCTCGGAGACAAGTCGGCTGTAGGACGATGTATTGAATCGCGACGCAATTTGTGTCTTCCATCGTCATTAAGAGGCTCTGAACGTTACAATTAACTGTCAATTTTGCATCGCATTCGAAAAACTAGACTCACAGGAGAACGACCATAAGGTGCCCGAGGCATCAATAGACCCTTGGAGACAAGTCGGCTGGAGGACGATGTATTGAGACGCGACGCAATTTGTGTGTCCCATCGTCATTAACAGGCTCTGAACGTTACAATTCACTCTCAGTTTTGCGTCGGATTCGAAAATCTAGACTGACAGGAGAACGACCATAAGGTGCCCGAAGCAGCACTAGACCCTTGGAGACAAGTCGGCTGTAGGACGATGTATTGAATCGCGACGCAATTTGTGTGTTCCATCGTCATTAAGAGGCTCTGAACGTTACAATTCACTCTCAGTTTTGCGTCGGATTCGAAAATCTAGACTCACAGGAGAACGACCATAAGGTGCCCGATGCAGCACTAGACCCTTGGAGACAAGTCGGCTGGAGGACGATGTATTGAGTCGCGACGCAATTTGTGTGTCCCATCGTCATTAACAGGCTCTGAACGTTACAATTAACTGTCAGTTTTGCATCGCATTCGAAAATCTAGACTCACAGGAGAACGAGCATATGGTGCCCGAGGCAGCACTAGACCCTTGGAGACAAGTCGGCTGTAGGACCATGTATTGTATCGCGACGCAATTTGTGTGTTCCATCGTCATTAAGAGGCTCTGAACGTTACAATTAACTGTCAGTTTTGCATCGCATTCGAAAAACTAGACTCACAGGAGAACGACCATAAGGTGCCCGAGGCAGCAATAGACCCTTGGAGAGAAGTCGGCTGGAGGACGATGTATTGAGACGCGACGCAATTTGTGTGTCCCATCGTCATTAACAGGCTCTGAACGTTACAATTAACTGTCAGTTTTGCATCGCATTCGAAAAACTAGACTCACAGGAGAACGACCATAAGGTGCCCGAGGCAGCAATAGACCCTTGGAGAGAAGTCGGCTGGAGGACGATGTATTGAGACGCGACGCAATTTGTGTGTCCCATCGTCATTAACAGGCTCTGAACGTTACAATTAACTGTCAGTTTTGCATCGCATTCGAAAAACTAGACTCACAGGAGAACGACCATAAGGTGCCCGAGGCAGCAATAGACCCTTGGAGAGAAGTCGGCTGGAGGACGATGTATTGAGACGCGACGCAATTTGTGTGTCCCATCGTCATTAACAGGCTCTGAACGTTACAATTAACTGTCAGTTTTGCATCGCATTCGAAAAACTAGACTCACAGGAGAACGACCATAAGGTGCCCGAGGCAGCAATAGACCCTTCGAGACAAGTCGGCTGGAGGACGATGTATTGAATCGCGACGCAATTTGTGTGTTCCATCGTCAGTATCAAGCTCTGAACGTTACAATTAACCGTCAGTTTTGCGTCGTATTCTGAAAACTAGACTCACAGGAGAACGACGATAAGGTGCCCGAGGCAGCACTAGACCCTTGGAGACAAGTCGGCTGTAGGACGATATATTGAGCCGCGACGCAATTTGTGTGTCCCATCGTCATTAACAGGCTCTGAACGTTACAATTAACTGTCAGTTTTGCGTCGGATTCGAAAATCTAGACTCACAGGAGAACGAGAATATGGTGCCCGAGGCAGCACTAGACCCTTGGAGACAAGTCGGCTGTAGGACGATGTATTGAATCGCGACGCAATTTGTGTGTTCCATCGTCATCAAGAGGCTCTGAACGTTACAATTCACTCTCAGTTTTGCGTCGGATTCGAAAATCTAGACTCACAGGAGAACGAGCAAATGGTGCCCGAGGCAGCACTAGACCCTTGGAGACAAGTCGGCTGTAGGACGATGTATTGAGTCGCGACGCAATTTGTGTGTCCCATCGTCATTAACAGGCTCTGAACGTTACAATTCACTGTCAGTTTTGCGTCGGATTCGAAAATCTAGACTCACAGGAGAACGAGCATATGGAGCCCGAGGCAGCACTAGACCCTTGGAGACAAGTCGGCTGTAGGACGATGTATTGAATCGCGACGCAATTTGTGTGATCCATCGTCATCAAGAGGCTCTGAACGTTACAATTCACTGTCAGTTTTGCGTCGGATTCGAAAATCTAGACTCACCGGAGAACGAGCATATGATGCCCGAGGCAGCACTAGACCCTTGGAGACAAGTCGGCTGTAGGACGATGTATTGAATCGCGACACAATTTGTGTGTTCCATCGTCATTAACAGGCTCTGAACGTTACAATTCACTGTCAGTTTTGCGTCGGATTCGAAAATCTAGACTCACAGGAGAACGACCATAAGGTGCCCGAGGCATCAGTAGACCCTTGGAGACAAGTCGGCTGGAGGATGATGTATTGAGACGCGACGCAATTTGTGTGTCCCATCGTCATTAACAGGCTCTGAACGTTACAATTAACTGTCAGTTTTGCATCGCATTCGAAAAACTAGACTCACAGGAGAACGACCATAAGGTGCCCGAGGCAGCAATAGACCCTTGGAGACAAGTCGGCTGTAGGACGATGTATTGAATCGCGACGCAATTTGTGTGTTCCATCGTCATTAACAGGCTCTGAACCTTACAATTAACGGTCAGTTTTGCGTCGGATTCGAAAATCTAGACTCACCGATGAACGACCATAAGGTGCCCGAGGCAGCAATAGACCCTTCGAGACAAGTCGGCTGGAGGACGATGTATTGAATCGCGACGCAATTTGTGTGTTCCATCGTCAGTATCAGGCTCTGAACGTTACAATTAACCGTCAGTTTTGCGTCGTATTCTGAAAACTAGACTCACAGGAGAACGACGATAAGGTGCCCGAGGCAGCACTAGACCGTTGTAGACAAGTCGGCTGTAGGACGATGTATTGGGTCGCGACGCAATTTGTGTGTCCCATCGTCATTAACAGGCTCTGAACGTTACAATTCACTGTCAGTTTTGCGTCGGATTCGAAAATCTAGACTCACAGGAGAACGAGCATATGGTGCCCGAGGCAGCACTAGACCCTTGGAGACAAGTCGGCTGTAGGACGATGTATTGAGTCGCGACGCAATTTGTGTGTCCCATCGTCATTAACAGGCTCTGAACGTTAGAATTAACTGTCAGTTTTGCGTCGGATTCGAAAATCTAGACTCACAGGAGAACGACCATAAGGTGCCCGAGGCAGCAATAGACCCTTGGAGACAAGTCGGCTGGAGGACGATGTATTGAATCGCGACGCAATTTGTGTGTTCCATCGTCATCAAGAGGCTCTGAACGTTACAATTCACTCTCAGTTTTGCGTCGGATTCGATAATCTAGACTCACAGGAGAACGAGCATATGGTGCCCGAGGAAGCACTAGACCCTTGGAGACAAGTCGGTTGTAGGACGATGTATTGAATCGCGACGCAATTTGTGTGTTCCATCGTCATTAAGAGGCTCTGAACGTTACAATTAATTGTCAGTTTTGCGCCGGATTCGAAAAACTAGGCTCATAGGACAACGACCAAGAGGTGCCAGGAGCAGCAATACTACCTCGGAGACAAGTCGGCTGGAGGACGATGTATTGAATCGCGACGCAATTTATGTGTTCCATCGTCAGTATCAGGCTCTGAACGTTACAATTAATTGTCAGTTTTGCATCGCATTCGAAAAACTAGACTCACAAGAGAACGACCATAAGGTGCCCGAGGCACCAATAGACCCTTCGAGACTAGTCGGCTGGAGGACGATGTATTGAATCGCGACGCAATTTGTGTGTTCCATCGTCATTAAGAGGCTCTGAACGTTACAATTAATTGTCAGTTTTGCGCCGGATACGAAAAACTAGACTCATAGGAGAACGACCAATAGGTGCCAGGAGCAGCAATACTACCTCGGAGACATGTCGGCTGGAGGACGATGTATTGAATCGCGACGCAATTTGTGTGTTCCATCGTCAGTATCAGGCTCTGAACGTTACAATTAACTGTCAGTTTTGCGTCGGATTCGAAAATCTAGACTCACAGGAGAACGACCATAAGGTGCCCGAGGCAGCAATAGACCCTTGGAGACAAGTAGGGTGGAGGACGATGTATTGAGTCGCGACGCAATTTGTGTGTCCCATCGTCATTAACAGGCTCTGAACGTTACAATTAACTGTCAGTTTTGCATCGCATTCGAAAATCTAGACTCACAGATGAACGACCATAAGGTGCCCTAGGCAGCAATAGACCCTTGGAGACAAGTCGGCTGTAGGACGATGTATTGAATCGCGACGCAATTTGTGTGTTCCATCGTCATCAAGAGGCTCTGAACGTTACAATTCACTCTCAGTTTTGCGTCGGATTCGATAATCTAGACTCACAGGAGAACGAGCATATGGTGCCCGAGGAAACACTAGACCCTTGGAGACAAGTCGGTTGTAGGACGATGTATTGAATCGCGACGCAATTTGTGTGTTCCATCGTCATTAACAGGCTCTGAACGTTACAATTAACTGTCAGTTTTGCATCGCATTCGAAAATCTTGCCTCCAGGAGAACGAGCATATGGTGCCCGAGGCAGCACTAGACCCTTGGCGACAAGTCGGCTGTAGGACGATGTATTGAATCGCGACGCAATTTGTGTGTTCCATCGTGATTAAGAGGCTCTGAACGTTACAATTAACTGTCAGTTTTGCATCGCATTCGAAAAACTAGACTCACAGGAGAACGACTATAAGGTGCCCGAGGCATCAATAGACCCTTGGAGACAAGTCGGCTGGAGGACGATGTATTGAGACGCGACGCAATTTGTGTGTCCCATCGTCATTAACAGGCTCTGAACGTTACAATTAACTGTCAGTTTTGCATCGCATTCGAAAAACTAGACTCACAGGAGATCGACCATAAGGTGCCCGAGGCAGCAATAGACCCTTGGAGACAAGTCGGCTGGAGGACGATGTATTGAGACGCGACGCAATTTGTGTGTCCCATCGTCATTAACAGGCTCTGAACGTTACAATTAACTGTCAGTTTTGCATCGCATTCGAAAAACTAGACTCACAGGAGAACGACCATAAGGTGCCCGAGGCAGCAATAGACCCTAAGAGACAAGTCGGCTGGAGGACGATGTATTGAATCGCGACGCAATTTGTGTGTTCCATCGTCAGTATCAAGCTCTGAACGTTACAATTAACCGTCAGTTTTGCGTCGTATTCTGAAAACTAGACTCACAGGAGAACGACGATAAGGTGCCCGAGGCAGCACTAGACCCTTGGAGACAAGTCGGCTGTAGGACGATATATTGAGCCGCGACGCAATTTGTGTGTCCCATCGTCATTAACAGGCTCTGAACGTTACAATTAACTGTCAGTTTTGCGTCGGATTCGAAAATCTAGACTCACAGGAGAACGAGAATATGGTGCCCGAGGCAGCACTAGACCCTTGGAGACAAGTCGGCTGTAGGACGATGTATTGAATCGCGACGCAATTTGTGTGTTCCATCGTCATCAAGAGGCTCTGAACGTTACAATTCACTCTCAGTTTTGCGTCGGATTCGAAAATCTAGACTCACAGGAGAACGAGCATATGGTGCCCGAGGCAGCACTAGACCCTTGGGGACAAGTCGGCTGTAGGACGATGTATTGAGTCGCGACGCAATTTGTGTGTCCCATCGTCATTAACAGGCTCTGAACGTTAGAATTAACTGTCAGTTTTGCGTCGGATTCGAAAATCTAGACTCACAGGAGAACGACCATAAGGTGCCCGAGGCAGCAATAGACCCTTGGAGACAAGTCGGCTGGAGGACGATGTATTGAATCGCGACGCAATTTGTGTGTTCCATCGTCATTAAGAGGCTCTGAACGTTACAATTAATTGTCAGTTTTGCGCCGGATTCGAAAAACTAGGCTCATAGGACAACGACCAAGAGGTGCCAGGAGCAGCAATACTACCTCGGAGACAAGTCGGCTGGAGGACGATGTATTGAATCGCGACGCAATTTGTGTGTTCCATCGTCAGTATCAGGCTCTGAACGTTACAATTAATTGTCAGTTTTGCATCGCATTCGAAAAACTAGACTCACAGGAGAACGACCATAAGGTGCCCGAGGCACCAATAGACCCTTCGAGACAAGTCGGCTGGAGGACGATGTATTGAATCGCGACGCAATTTGTGTGTTCCATCGTCATCAAGAGGCTCTGAACGTTACAATTAACCGTCAGTTTTGCGTCGTATTCTGAAAACTAGACTCACAGGAGAACGACGATAAGGTGCCCGAGGCAGCACTAGACCCTTGGAGACAAGTCGGCTGGAGGACGATGTATTGAGTCGCGACGCAATTTGTGTGTCCCATCGTCATTAACAGGCTCTGAACGTTACAATTAACTGTCAGTTTTGCATCGCATTCGAAAATCTAGACTCACAGATGAACGACCCGAGGCAGCAATAGACCCTTCGAGACAAGTCGGCTGGAGGACGATGTATTGAATCGCGACGCAATTTGTGTGTTCCATCGTCATCAAGAGACTCTGAACGTTTCAATTCACTCTCAGTTTTGCGTCGGATTCGAAAATCTAGACTCACCGATGAACGACCATAAGGTGCCCGAGGCAGCAATAGACCCTTCGAGACAAGTCGGCTGGAGGACGATGTATTGAATCGCGACGCAATTTGTGTGTTCCATCGTCATCAAGAGGCTCTGAACGTTTCAATTCACTCTCAGTTTTGCGTCGGATTCGAAAATCTAGACTCACAGGAGAACGAGCATATGGTGCCCGAGGCAGCACTAGACCCTTGGAGACAAGTCGGCTGTAGGACGATGTATTGAGTCGCGACGCAATTTGTGTGTTCCATCGTCAGTATCAGTCTCTGAACGTTACAATTAACTGTCAGTTTTGCGTCGGATTCGAAAACCTAGACTCACAGGAGAACGACCATAAGGTGCCCGAGGCAGCACTAGACCCTTGGAGATAAGTCGGCTGGAGGACGATGTATTGAGTCGCGACGCAATTTGTGTGTCCCATCGTCATTAACAGGCTCTGAACGTTACAATTAACTGTCAGTTTTGCATCGCATTCGAAAAACTAGACTCACAGGAGAACGACCATAAGGTGCCGGAGGCAGCAATAGACCCTTGGAGACAATCGGCTGGAGGACGATGTATTGAATCGCGACGCAATTTGTGTGTTCCATCGTCATCAAGAGGCTCTGAACGTTACAATTCACTGTCAGTTTTGCGTCGTATTCGAAAAACTAGACTCACAGGAGAACGACGATAAGGTGCCCGAGGCAGCACTAGACCCTTGGAGACAAGTCGGCTGTAGGACGATGTATTGAATCGCGACGCAATTTGTGTGTTCCATCGTCATTATCAGGCTCTGAACGTTACAATTCACTGTCAGTTTTGCGTCGGATTCGAAAATCTAGACTCACAGGAGAACGAGCATATGGTGCCCGAGGCAGCACTAGACCCTTGGAGACAAGTCGGCTGTAGGACGATGTATTGAATCGCGACGCAATTTGTGTGTTTCATCGTCATTAAGAGGCTCTGAACGTTACAATTAACTGTCATTTTTGCGGCGGATTCGAAAATCTAGACTCACAGGAGAACGACCATAAGGTGCCCGAGGCAGCACTAGACCCTTGGAGACAAGTCGGCTGGAGGACGATGTATTGAGTCGCGACGCAATTTGTGTGTCCCATCGTCATTAACAGGCTCTGAACGTTACAATTCACTGTCAGTTTTTCGTCGGATTCGAAAATCTAGACTCACAGGAGAACGAGCATATGGTGCCCGAGGCAGCAATAAGCCCTTCGAGACAAGTCGGCTGTAGGACGATGTATTGTATCGCGACGCAATTTGTGTGTTCCATCGTCATCAAGAGGCTCTGAACGTTACAATTCACTCTCAGTTTTGCGTCGGATTCGAAAATCTAGACTCACCGATGAACGACCATAAGGTGCCCGAGGCAGCAATAGACCCTTCGAGACAAGTCGGCTGTAGGACGATGTATTGAGTCGCGACGCAATTTGTGTGTCCCATCGTCATTAACAGGCTCTGAACGTTACAATTAACTGTCAGTTTTGCGTGGGATTCGAAAATCTAGACTCACAGGAGAACGACCATAAGGTGCCCGAGGCAGCAATAGACCCTTGGAGACAAGTCGGCTGGAGGACGATGTATTGAATCGCGACGCAATTTGTGTGTTCCATCGTCATTAAGAGGCTCTGAACGTTACAATTAATTGTCAGTTTTGCGCCGGATTCGAAAAACTAGCCTCATAGGAGAACGACCAAGAGGTGCCAGCAGCAGCAATACTACCTCGGAGACAAGTCGGCTGGAGGACGATGTATTGAATCGCGACGCAATTTGTGTGTTCCATCGTCTTTAAGAGGCTCTGAACGTTACAATTAACTGTCAGTTTTGCATCGCATTCGAAAAACTAGACTCACAGGAGAACGACCATAAGGGTGCCCGAGGCAGCAATAGACCCTTGGAGACAAGTCGGCTGGAGGACGATGTATTGAATCGCGGCGCAATTTGTGTGTCCCATCGTCATTAACAGGCTCTGAACGTTACAATTAACTGTCAGTTTTGCATCGCATTCGAAATTCTAGACTCACAGGAGAACGAGCATATGGTGCCCGAGGCAGCACTAGACCCTTGGAGACAAGTCGGCTGTAGGACGATGTATTGAGTCGCGACGCAGTTTGTGTGTCCCATCGTCATTAACAGGCTCTGAACGTTACAATTAACTGTCAGTTTTGCGTCGGATTCGAAAATCTAGACTCACAGGAGAACGAGCATATGGTGCCCGAGGCAGCACTAGACCCTTGGAGACAAGTCGGCTGTAGGACGATGAATTGAGTCGCGACGCAATTTGTGTGTCCCATCGTCATTAACAGGCTCTGAACGTTACAATTAACTGTCAGTTTTGCGTGGGATTCGAAAATCTAGACTCACAGGAGAACGACCATAAGGTGCCCGAGGCAGCAATAGCCCCTTGGAGACAAGTCGGCTGGAGGACGATGTATTGAATCGCGACGCAATTTGTGTGTTCCATCGTCAGTATCAGGCTCTGAACGTTACAATTAACCGTCAGTTTTGCGTCGTATTCTGAAAACTAGACTCACAGGAGAACGACGATAAGGTGCCCGAGGCAGCACTAGACCCTTGGAGACAAGTCGGCTGTAGGACGATGCATTGAGTCGCAACGCAATTTGTGTGTCCCATCGTCATTAACAGGCTCTGAACGTTACAATTAACTGTCAGTTTTGCGTCGGATTCGAAAATCTAGACTCACAGGAGAACGAGCATATGGTGCCCGAGGCAGCACTAGACCCTTGGAGACAAGTCGGCTGTAGGACGATGTATTGAGTCGCGACGCAATTTGTGTGTTCCATCGTCAGTATCAGGCTCTGAACGTTACAATTAACTGTCAGTTTTGCGTCGGATTCGAAAACCTAGACTCACAGGAGAACGACCATAAGGTGCCCGAGGCAGCACTAGACCCTTGGAGATAAGTCGGCTGGAGGACGATGTATTGAGTCGCGACCCAATTTGTGTGTCCCATCGTCATTAAGAGGCTCTGAACGTTACAATTAACTGTCAGTTTTGCATCGCATTCGAAAAACTAGACTCACAGGAGAACGACCATAAGGTGCCGGAGGCAGCAATAGACCCTTGGAGACAAGTCGGCTGGAGGACGATGTATTGAATCGCGACGCAATTTGTGTGTTCCATCGTCATCAAGAGGCTCTGAACGTTACAATGCACTGTCAGTTTTGCGTCGTATTCGAAAAACTAGACTCACAGGAGAACGACGATAAGGTGCCCGAGGCAGCACTAGACCCTTGGAGACAAGTCGGCTGTAGGACGATGTATTGAATCGCGACGCAATTTGTGTGTTCCATCGTCATTAACAGGCTCTGAACGTTACAATTCACTGTCAGTTTTGCGTCGGATTCGAAAATCTAGACTCACAGGAGAACGAGCATATCGTGCCCGAGGCAGCACTAGTCCCTTGGAGACAAGTCGGCTGTAGGACTATGTATTGAATCGCGACGCAATTTGTGTGTTTCATCGTCATTAAGAGGCTCTGAACGTTACAATTAACTGTCATTTTTGCGGCGGATTCGAAAATCTAGACTCACAGGAGAACGACCATAAGGTGCCCGAGGCAGCACTAGACCCTTGGAGACAAGTCGGCTGGAGGACGATGTATTGAGTCGCGACGCAATTTGTGTGTCCCATCGTCATTAACAGGCTCTGAACGTTACAATTCACTGTCAGTTTTTCGTCGGATTCGAAAATCTAGACTCACAGGAGAACGAGCATATGGTGCCCGAGGCAGCAATAGACCCTTCGAGACAAGTCGGCTGGAGGACGATGTATTGTATCGCGACGCAATTTGTGTGTTCCATCGTCATCAAGAGGCTCTGAACGTTACAATTCACTCTCAGTTTTGCGTCGGATTCGAAAATCTAGACTCACCGATGAACGACCATAAGGTGCCCGAGGCAGCAATAGACCCTTCGAGACAAGTCGGCTGTAGGACGATGTATTGAGTCGCGACGCAATTTGTGTGTCCCATCGTCATTAACAGGCTCTGAACGTTACAATTAACTGTCAGTTTTGCGTGGGATTCGAAAATCTAGACTCACAGGAGAACGACCATAAGGTGCCCGAGGCAGCAATAGACCCTTGGAGACAAGTCGGCTGGAGGACGATGTATTGAATCGCGACGCAATTTGTGTGTTCCATCGTCATTAAGAGGCTCTGAACGTTACAATTAATTGTCAGTTTTGCGCCGGATTCGAAAAACTAGACTCATAGGAGAACGACCAAGAGGTGCCAGGAGCAGCAATACTACCTCGGAGACAAGTCGGCTGGAGGACGATGTATTGAATCGCGACGCAATTTGTGTGTTCCATCGTCTTTAAGAGGCTCTGAACGTTACAATTAACTGTCAGTTTTGCATCGCATTCGAAAAACTAGACTCACAGGAGAACGACCATAAGGGTGCCCGATGCAGCAATAGACCCTTGGAGACAAGTCGGCTGGAGGACGATGTATTGAATCGCGGCGCAATTTGTGTGTCCCATCGTCATTAACAGGCTCTGAACGTTACAATTAACTGTCAGTTTTGCATCGCATTCGAAAATCTAGACTCACAGGAGAACGAGCATATGGTGCCCGAGGCAGCACTAGACCCTTGGAGACAAGTCGGCTGTAGGACGATGTATTGAGTCGCGACGCAATTTGTGTGTCCCATCGTCATTAACAGGCTCTGAACGTTACAATTAACTGTCAGTTTTGCGTCGGATTCGAAAATCTAGACTCACAGGAGAACGAGCATATGGTGCCCGAGGCAGCACTAGACCCTTGGAGACAAGTCGGCTGTAGGACGATGTATTGAGTCGCGACGCAATTTGTGTGTCCCATCGTCATTAACAGGCTCTGAACGTTACAATTAACTGTCAGTTTTGCGTGGGATTCGAAAATCTAGACTCACAGGAGAACGACCATAAGGTGCCCGAGGCAGCAATAGCCCCTTGGAGACAAGTCGGCTGGAGGACGATGTATTGAATCGCGACGCAATTTGTGTGTTCCATCGTCAGTATCAGGCTCTGAACGTTACAATTAATTGTCAGTTTTGCATCGCATTCGAAAAACTAGACTCACAGGAGAACGACCATAAGGTGCCCGAGGCACCAATAGACCCTTCGAGACAAGTCGGCTGGAGGACGATGTATTGAATCGCGACGCAATTTGTGTGTTCCATTGTCATTAAGAGGCTCTGAACGTTACAATTAATTGTGAGTTTTGCGCCGGATTCGAAAAACTAGACTCATAGGACAACGACCAAGAGGTGCCAGGAGCAGCAATACTACCTCGGAGACAAGTCGGCTGGAGGACGATGTATTGAATCGCGACGCAATTTGTGTGTTCCATCGTCAGTATCAGGCTCTGAACGTTACAATTAATTCTCAGTTTTGCATCGCATTCGAAAAACTAGACTCACAGGAGAACGACCATAATATGCCCGAGGCAGCAATAGACCCTTGGAGACAAGTCGGCTGGAGGACGATGTATTGAATCGCGACGCAATTTGTGTGTCCCATCGTCAGTATCAGGCTCTGAACGTTACAATTCACTGTCAGTTTTGCGTCGGATTCGAAAATCTAGACTCACAGGAGAACGAGCTTATGGTGCCCGAGGCAGCACTAGACCCTTGGAGACAAGTCGGCTGTAGGACGATGTATTGAATCGCGACGCAATTTGTGTGTCCCATCGTCATTAACAGGCTCTGAACGTTACAATTAATTGTCAGTTTTGCGTCGTATTCGAAAAACTAGACTCACAGGAGAACGACCATAAGGTGCCCGAGGCAGCACTAGACCCTTGGAGACAAGTCGGCTGTAGGACGATGTATTGAATCGCGACGCAATTTGTGTGTTCCATCGTCATTAAGAGGCTCTGAACGTTACAATTAACTGTCAGTTTTGCGTCGGATTCGAAAATCTAGACTCACAGGAGAACGACCATAAGGTGCCCGAGGCAGCACTAGACCCTTGGAGACAAGTCGGCTGGAGGACGATGTATTGAATCGCGACGCAATTTGTGTGTTCCATCGTCATTAACAGGCTCTGAACGTTACAATTCACTGTCAGTTTTGCGTCGGATTCGAAAATCTAGACTCACAGGAGAACGAGCATATGGTGCCCGAGGCAGCAATAGACCCTTCGGGACAAGTCGGCTGGAGGACGATGTATTGAATCGCGACGCAATTTGTGTGTTCCATCGTCATCAAGAGGCTCTGAACGTTACAATTCACTGTCAGTTTTGCGTCGGATTCGAAAATCTAGACTCACAGGAGAACGAGCATATGGTGCCCGAGGCAGCACTAGACCCTTGGAGATAAGTCGGCTGTAGGACGATGTATTGAATCGCGACGCAATTTGTGTGTTCCATCGTCATTAAGAGGCTCTGAACGTTACAATTAACTGTCAGTTTTGCATCGCATTCGAAAAACTAGACTCACAGGAGAACGACCATAAGGTGCCTGAGGCAGCAATAGACCCTTGGAGACAAGTCGGCTGGAGGGCGATGTATTGAGATGTGACGCAATTTGTGTGTCCCATCGTCATTAACAGGCTCTGAACGTTACAATTAAATGTCAGTTTTGCATCGCATTCGAAAAACTAGACTCACAGGAGAACGACCATAAGGTGCCCGAGGCAGCAATAGACCCTTGGAGACAAGTCGGCTGGAGGACGATGTATTGAATCGCGACGCAATTTGTGTGTTCCATCGTCATTAAGAGGCTTGAACCTTACAATTAACTGTCAGTTTTGCGTCGGATTCGAAAATCTAGACTCACCGATGAACGACCATAAGGTGCCCGAGGCAGCAATAGACCCTTCGAGACAAGTCGGCTGGAGGACGATGTATTGAATCGCGACGCAATTTGTGTGTTCCATCGTCAGTATCAGGCTCTGAACGTTACAATTAACCGTCAGTTTTGCGTCGTATTCTGAAAACTAGACTCACAGGAGAACGAGCATATGGTGCCCGAGGCAGCACTAGACCCTTGGAGACAAGTCGGCTGTAGGACGATGTATTGAGTCGCGACGCAATTTGTGTGTCCCATCGTCATTAACAGGCTCTGAACGTTACAATTAACTGTCAGTTTTGCGTCGGATTCGAAAATCTAGACTCACAGGAGAACGAGCATATGGTGCCCGAGGCAGGACTAGACCCTTGGAGACAAGTCGGCTGTAGGACGATGTATTGAGTCGCGACGCAATTTGTGTGTCCCATCGTCATTAACAGGCTCTGAACGTTACAATTAACTGTCAGTTTTGCGTCGGATTCGAAAATCTAGACTCACAGGAGAACGACCATAAGGTGCCCGACGCAATTTGTGTGTTCCATCGTCAGTATCAGGCTCTGAACGTTACAATTAATTGTCAGTTTTGCGTCGGATTCGAAAATCTTGACTCACAGGAGAACGACCATAAGGTGCCCGAGGCAGCAATAGACCCTTGGAGACAAGTCGGCTGGAGGACGATGTATTGAGTCGCGACGCAATTTGTGTGTCCCATCGTCATTAACAGGCTCTGAACGTTACAATTAACTGTCAGTTTTGCGCCGCATTCGAAAAACTAGACTCATAGGAGAACGACCAAGAGGTGCCAGGAGCAGCAATACTACCTCGGAGACATGTCGGCTGGAGGACGATGTATTGAATCGCGACGCAATTTGTGTGTTCCATCGTCATCAAGAGGCTCTGAACGTTACAATTCACTCTCAGTTTTGCGTCGGATTCGAAAATCTAGACTCAGGAGAACGAGCATATGGTGCCCGAGGCAGCACTAGACCCTTGGAGACAAGTCGGCTGTAGGACGATGTATTGAATCGCGACGCAATTTGTGTGTTCCATCGTCATTAAGAGGCTCTGAACGTTACAATTAACTGTCAGTTTTGCGTCGGATTCGAAAATCTAGACTCACAGGAGAACGACCATAAGGTGCCCGAGGCAGCAATAGACCCTTGGAGACAAGTCGGCTGGAGGACGATGTATTGATTCGCGACGCAATTTGTGTGTTCCATCGTCATTAAGAGGCTCTGAACCTTAGAATTAACTGTCAGTTTTGCGTCGGATTCGAAAATCTAGACTCACCGATGAACGACCATAAGGTGCCCGAGGCAGCAATAGACCCTTCGAGACAAGTCGGCTGGAGGACGATATATTGAATCGCGACGCAATTTGTGTGTTCCATCGTCATTAACAGGCTCTGAACGTTACAATTCACTGTCAGTTTTGCGTCGGATTCGAAAATCTAGACTCACAGGAGAACGAGCATATGGTGCCCGAGGCAGCACTAGACCCTTGGAGACAAGTCGGCTGGAGGACGATGTATTGAATCGCGACGCAATTTGTGTGTTCCATCGTCATTAACAGGCTCTGAACGTTACAATTCACTGTCAGTTTTGCGTCGGATTCGAAAATCTAGACTCACAGGAGAACGACCATAAGGTGCCCGAGGCAGCAATAGCCCCTTGGAGACAAGTCGGCTGGAGGACGATGTATTGAATCGCGACGCAATTTGTGTGTTCCATCGTCAGTATCAGGCTCTGAACGTTACAATTAATTGTCAGTTTTGCATCGCATTCGAAAAACTAGACTCACAGGAGAACGACCATAAGGTGCCCGAGGCACCAATAGACCCTTCGAGACAAGTCGGCTGGAGGACGATGTATTGAATCGCGACGCAATTTGTGTGTTCCATCGTCATTAAGAGGCTCTGAACGTTACAATTAATTGTGAGTTTTGCGCCGGATTCGAAAAACTAGACTCATAGGACAACGACCAAGAGGTGCCAGGAGCAGCAATACTACCTCGGAGACAAGTCGGCTGGAGGACGATGTATTGAATCGCGACGCAATTTGTGTGTTCCATCGTCAGTATCAGGCTCTGAACGTTACAATTAATTCTCAGTTTTGCTTCGCATTCGAAAAACTAGACTCACAGGAGAACGACCATAAGATGCCCGAGGCAGCAATAGACCCTTGGAGACAAGTCGGCTGGAGGACGATGTATTGAATCGCGACGCAATTTGTGTGTCCCATCGTCAGTATCAGGCTCTGAACGTTACAATTCACTGTCAGTTTTGCGTCGGATTCGAAAATCTAGACTCACAGGAGAACGAGCTTATGGTGCCCGAGGCAGCACTAGACCCTTGGAGACAAGTCGGCTGTAGGACGATGTATTGAATCGCGACGCAATTTGTGTGTCCCATCGTCATTAACAGGCTCTGAACGTTACAATTAATTGTCAGTTTTGCGTCGTATTCGAAAAACTAGACTCACAGGAGAACGACCATAAGGTGCCCGAGGCAGCACTAGACCCTTGGAGACAAGTCGGCTGTAGGACGATGTATTGAATCGCGACGCAATTTGTGTGTTCCATCGTCATTAAGAGGCTCTGAACGTTACAATTAACTGTCAGTTTTGCGTGGGATTCGAAAATCTAGACTCACAGGAGAACGACCATAAGGTGCCCGAGGCAGCACTAGACCCTTGGAGACAAGTCGGCTGGAGGACGATGTACTGAATCGCGACGCAATTTGTGTGTTCCATCGTCATTAACAGGCTCTGAACGTTACAATTCACTGTCAGTTTTGCGTCGGATTCGAAAATCTAGACTCACAGGAGAACGAGCATATGGTGCCCGAGGCAGCAATAGACCCTTCGGGACAAGTCGGCTGGAGGACGATGTATTGAATCGCGACGCAATTTGTGTGTTCCATCGTCATCAAGAGGCTCTGAACGTTACAATTCACTCTCAGTTTTGAGTCGGATTCGAAAATCTAGACTCACAGGAGAACGAGCATATGGTGCCCGAGGCAGCACTAGACCCTTCGAAACAAGTCGGCTGTAGGACGATGTATTGAATCGCGACGCAATTTGTGTGTTCCATCGTCATTAAGAGGCTCTGAACGTTACAATTAACTGTCAGTTTTGCATCGCATTCGAAAAACTAGACTCACAGGAGAACGACCATAAGGTGCCTGAGGCAGCAATAGACCCTTGGAGACAAGTCGGCTGGAGGGCGATGTATTGAGACGTGACGCAATTTGTGTGTCCCATCGTCATTAACAGGCTCTGAACGTTACAATTAACTGTCAGTTTTGCATCGCATTCGAAAAACTAGACTCACAGGAGAACGACCATAAGGTGCCCGAGGCAGCAATAGACCCTTGGAGACAAGTCGGCTGGAGGACGATGTATTGAATCGCGACGCAATTTGTGTGTTCCATCGTCATTAAGAGGCTTGAACCTTACAATTAACTGTCAGTTTTGCGTCGGATTCGAAAATCTAGACTCACCGATGAACGACCATAAGGTGCCCGAGGCAGCAATAGACCCTTCGAGACAAGTCGGCTGGAGGACGCTGTATTGAATCGCGACGCAATTTGTGTGTTCCATCGTCAGTATCAGGCTCTGAACGTTACAATTAACCGTCAGTTTTGCGTCGTATTCTGAAAACTAGACTCACAGGAGAACGAGCATATGGTGCCCGAGGCAGCACTAGACCCTTGGAGACAAGTCGGCTGTAGGACGATGTATTGAGTCGCGACGCAATTTGTGTGTCCCATCGTCATTAACAGGCTCTGAACGTTACAATTAACTGTCAGTTTTGCGTCGAATTCGAAAATCTAGACTCACAGGAGAACGAGCATATGGTGCCCGAGGCAGGACTAGACCCTTGGAGACAAGTCGGCTGTAGGACGATGTATTGAGTCGCGACGCAATTTGTGTGTCCCATCGTCATTAACAGGCTCTGAACGTTACAATTAACTGTCAGTTTTGCGTCGGATTCGAAAATCTAGACTCACAGGAGAACGACCATAAGGTGCCCGAGGCAGCAATAGACCCTTGGAGACAAGTCGGCTGGAGGTCGATGTATTGAATCGCGACGCAATTTGTGTGTTCCATCGTCATTAAGAGGCTCTGAACGTTACAATTAATTGTCAGTTTTGCGCCGGATTCGAAAAACTAGACTCACAGGAGAACGACCAAGCGGTGCCAGGAGCAGCAATACTACCTCGGAGACAAGTCGGCTGGAGGACGATGTATTGAATCGCGACGCAATTTGTGTGTTCCATCGTCAGTATCAGGCTCTGAACGTTACAATTAATTGTCAGTTTTGCATCGCATTCGAAAAACTAGTCTTACAGGAGAACGACCATAAGGTGCCCGAGGCACCAATAGACCCTTCGAGACAAGTCGGCTGGAGGACGATGTATTGAATCGCGACGCAATTTGTGTGTTCCATCGTCATTAAGAGGCTCTGAACGTTACAATTAATTGTCAGTTTTGCGCCGGATTCGAAAAACTAGACTCATAGGAGAACGACCAAGGGGTGCCAGGAGCAGCAATACTACCTCGGAGACATGTCGGCTGGAGGACGATGTATTGAATCGCGACGCAATTTGTGTGTTCCATCGTCAGTATCAGGCTCTGAACGTTACAATTAACTGTCAGTTTTGCGTCGGATTCGAAAATCTTGACTCACAGGAGAACGACCATAAGGTGCCCGAGGCAGCAATAGACCCTTGGAGACAAGTCGGCTGGAGGACGATGTATTGAGTCGCGACGCAATTTGTGTGTCCCATCGTCATTAACAGGCTCTGAACGTTACAATTAACTGTCAGTTTTGCGCCGCATTCGAAAAACTAGACTCATAGGAGAACGACCAAGAGGTGCCAGGAGCAGCAATACTACCTCGGAGACATGTCGGCTGGAGGACGATGTATTGAATCGCGACGCAATTTGTGTGTTCCATCGTCATCAAGAGGCTCTGAACTTTACAATTCACTCTCAGTTTTGCGTCGGATTCGAAAATCTAGACTCAGGAGAACGAGCATATGGTGCCCGAGGCAGCACTAGACCCTTGGAGACAAGTCGGCTGTAGGACGATGTATTGAATCGCGACGCAATTTGTGTTTCCATCGTCATTAAGAGGCTCTGAACGTTACAATTAACTGTCAGTTTTGCGTCGGATTCGAAAATCTAGACTCACAGGAGAACGACCATAAGGTGCCCGAGGCAGCAATAGACCCTTGGAGACAAGTCGGCTGGAGGACGATGTATTGATTCGCGACGCAATTTGTGTGTTCCATCGTCATTAAGAGGCTCTGAACCTTAGAATTAACTGTCAGTTTTGCGTCGGATTCGAAAATCTAGACTCACCGATGAACGACCATAAGGTGCCCGAGGCAGCAATAGACCCTTCGAGACAAGTCGGCTGGAGGACGATATATTGAATCGCGACGCAATTTGTGTGTTCCATCGTCATTAACAGGCTCTGAACGTTACAATTCACTGTCAGTTTTGCGTCGGATTCGAAAATCTAGACTCACAGGAGAACGAGCATATGGTGCCCGAGGCAGCACTAGACCCTTGGAGACAAGTCGGCTGGAGGACGATGTATTGAATCGCGACGCAATTTGTGTGTTCCATCGTCATTAACAGGCTCTGAACGTTACAATTCACTGTCAGTTTTGCGTCGGATTCGAAAATCTAGACTCACAGGAGAACGAGCATATGGTGCCCGAGGCAGCAATAGACCCTTCGAGACAAGTCGGCTGGAGGACGATGTATTGAATCGCGACGCAATTTGTGTGCTCCATGGTCATCAAGAGGCTCTGAACGTTACAATTCACTCTCAGTTTTGCGTCGGATTCGAAAATCTAGACTCACAGGAGAACGAGCATATGGTGCCCGAGGCAGCACTAGACCCTTGGAGACAAGTCGGCTGTAGGACGATGTATTGAATCGCGACGCAATTTGTGTGTTCCATCGTCATTAAGAGGCTCTGAACGTTACAATTAACTGTCAGTTTTGCATCGCATTCGAAAAACTAGACTCACAGGAGAACGACCATAAGGTGCCCGAGGCAGCAATAGACCTTTGGAGACAAGTCGGCTGGAGGACGATGTATTGAGACGCGACGCAATTTGTGTGTCCCATCGTCATTAACAGGCTCTGAACGTTACAATTAACTGTCAGTTTTGCATCGCATTCGAAAAACTAGACTCACAGGAGAACGACCATAAGGTGCCCGAGGCAGCAATAGACCCTTGGAGACAAGTCGGCTGTAGGACGATGTATTGAATCGCGACGCTATTTGTGTGTTCCATCGTCATTAAGAGGCTCTGAACCTTACAATTAACTGTCAGTTTTGCTTCTGATTCGAAAATCTAGACTCACCGATGAACGACCATAAGGTGCCCGAGGCAGCAATAGACCCTTCGAGACAAGTCGGCTGGAGGACGATGTATTGAATCGCGACGCAATTTGTGTGTTCCATCGTCAGTATCAGGCTCTGAACGTTACAATTAACCGTCAGTTTTGCGTCGTATTCGTAAAACTAGACTCACAGGAGAACGACGATAAGGTGCCCGAGGCAGCACTAGACCCTTGGAGACAAGTCGGCTGTAGGACGATGTATTGAGTCGCGACGCAATTTGTGTGTCCCATCGTCATTAACAGGCTCTGAACGTTACAATTAACTGTCAGTTTTGCGTCGGATTCGAAAATCTAGACTCACAGGAGAACGAGCATATGGTGCCCGAGGCAGCACTATCCCTTGGAGACAAGTCGGCTGTAGGACAATGTATTGAGTCGCGACGCAATTTGTGTGTCCCATCGTCATTAACAGGCTCTGAACGTTACAATTAACTGTCAGTTTTGCGTCGGATTCGAAAATCTAGACTCACAGGAGAACGACCATAAGGTGCCCGAGGCAGCAATAGACCCTTGGAGACAAGTCGGCTGGAGGACGATGTATTGAATCGCGATGCAATTTGTGTGTTCCATCGTCATTAAGAGGCTCTGAACGTTACAATTAATTGTCAGTTTTGCGCCGGATTCGAAAAACTAGACTCATAGGAGAACGACCAAGAGGTGCCAGGAGCAGCAATACTACCTCGGAGACAAGTCGGCTGGAGGACGATGTATTGAATCGCGACGCAATTTGTGTGTTCCATCGTCAGATCAGGCTCTGAACGTTACAATTAATTGTCAGTTTTGCATCGCATTCGAAAAACTAGACTCACAGGAGAACGACCATAAGGTGCCCGAGGCACCAATAGACCCTTGGAGACAAGTCGGCTGGAGGACGATGTATTGAGTCGCGACGCAATTTGAGTGCCCCACCGTCATTAACAGGCTCTGAACGTTACAATTAACTGTCAGTTTTGCATCGCATTCGCAAATCTAGACTCACAGATGAACGACCATAAGGTGCCCGAGGCAGCAATAGACCTTTCGAGACAAGTCGGCTGGAGGACGATGTATTGAATCGCGACGCAATTTGTGTGTTCCATCGTCATCAAGAGGCTCTGAACGTTACAATTCACTCTCAGTTTTGCGTCGGATTCGAAAATCTAGACTCACAGATGAACGACCATAAGGTGCCCGAGGCAGCAAGAGACCCTTGGAGACAGGTCGGCTGTGGGACGATGTATTGAATCGCGACGCAATTTGTGTGTTCCATCGTCATGAAGAGGCTCTGAACGTTACACTTCACTGTCAGTTTTGCATCGCATTCGAAAAACTAGACTCACAGGAGAACGACCATAAGGTGCCCGAGGCAGCAATAGACCCTTGGAGACAAGTCGGCTGGAGGACGATGTATTGAATCGCGACGCAATTTGTGTGTTCCATCGTCATTAAGAGGCTCTGAACGTTACAATTAACTGTCAGTTTTGCGTCGGATTCGAAAATCTAGACTCACAGGAGAACGAGCATAAGGTGCCCGAGGCAGCAATAGACCCTTCGAGACAAGTCGGCTGGAGGACGATGTATTGAATCGCGACGCAATTTGTGTGTTCCATCGTCATTAAGAGGCTCTGAACGTTACAATTAATTGTCAGTTTTGCGTCGTATTCGAAAATCTAGACTCACAGGAGAACGAGCATATGGTGCCCGAGGCAGCACTAGACCCTTGGAGACAAGTCGGCTGTAGGACGATGTATTGAATCGCGACGCAATTTGTGTGTTCTATCGTCATTAAGAGGCTCTGAACGTTACAATTAACTGTCAGTTTTGCGCCGGATTCGAAAAACTAGACTCATAGAAGAACGACCAAGAGGTGCCAGGAGCAGCAATACTACCTCGGAGACATGTCGGCTGGAGGACGATGTATTGAATCGCGACGCAATTTGTGTGTTCCATCGTCATTAACAGGCTCTGAACGTTACAATTCACTGTCAGTTTTGCGTGGGATTCGAAAATCTAGACTCACAGGAGAACGACCATAAGGTGCCCGAGGCAGCAATAGACCCTTGGAGACAAGTCGGCTGGAGGACGATGTATTGAATCGCGACGCAATTTGTGTGTTCCATCGTCATTAAGAGGCTCTGAACGTTACAATTAATTGTCAGTTTTGCGCCGGATTCGAAAAACTAGACTCATAGGAGAACGACCAAGAGGTGCCAGGAGCAGCAATACTACCTCGGAGACAAGTCGGCTGGAGGACGATGTATTGAATCGCGACGCAATTTGTGTGTTCCATCGTCTTTAAGAGGCTCTGAACGTTACAATTAACTGTCAGTTTTGCATCGCATTCGAAAAACTAGACTCACAGGAGAACGACCATAAGGGTGCCCGAGGCAGCAATAGACCCTTGGAGACAAGTCGGCTGGAGGACGATGTATTGAATCGCGGCGCAATTTGTGTGTCCCATCGTCATTAACAGGCTCTGAACGTTACAATTAACTGTCAGTTTTGCATCGCATTCGAAAATCTAGACTCACAGGAGAACGAGCATATGGTGCCCGAGGCAGCACTAGACCCTTGGAGACATGTCGGCTGGAGGACGATGTATTGAATCGCGACGCAATTTGTGTGTTCCATCGTCAGTATCAGGCTCTGAACGTTACAATTAACTGTCAGTTTTGCGTCGGATTCGAAAATCTTGACTCACAGGAGAACGACCATAAGGTGCCCGAGGCAGCAATAGACCCTTGGAGACAAGTCGGCTGGAGGACGATGTATTGAGTCGCGACGCAATTTGTGTGTCCCATCGTCATTAACAGGCTCTGAACGTTACAATTAACTGTCAGTTTTGCGCCGCATTCGAAAAACTAGACTCATAGGAGAACGACCAAGAGGTGCCAGGAGCAGCAATACTACCTCGGAGACATGTCGGCTGGAGGACGATGTATTGAATCGCGACGCAATTTGTGTGTTCCATCGTCATCAAGAGGCTCTGAACTTTACAATTCACTCTCAGTTTTGCGTCGGATTCGAAAATCTAGACTCAGGAGAACGAGCATATGGTGCCCGAGGCAGCACTAGACCCTTGGAGACAAGTCGGCTGTAGGACGATGTATTGAATCGCGACGCAATTTGTGTTTCCATCGTCATTAAGAGGCTCTGAACGTTACAATTAACTGTCAGTTTTGCGTCGGATTCGAAAATCTAGACTCACAGGAGAACGACCATAAGGTGCCCGAGGCAGCAATAGACCCTTGGAGACAAGTCGGCTGGAGGACGATGTATTGATTCGCGACGCAATTTGTGTGTTCCATCGTCATTAAGAGGCTCTGAACCTTAGAATTAACTGTCAGTTTTGCGTCGGATTCGAAAATCTAGACTCACCGATGAACGACCATAAGGTGCCCGAGGCAGCAATAGACCCTTCGAGACAAGTCGGCTGGAGGACGATATATTGAATCGCGACGCAATTTGTGTGTTCCATCGTCATTAACAGGCTCTGAACGTTACAATTCACTGTCAGTTTTGCGTCGGATTCGAAAATCTAGACTCACAGGAGAACGAGCATATGGTGCCCGAGGCAGCACTAGACCCTTGGAGACAAGTCGGCTGGAGGACGATGTATTGAATCGCGACGCAATTTGTGTGTTCCATCGTCATTAACAGGCTCTGAACGTTACAATTCACTGTCAGTTTTGCGTCGGATTCGAAAATCTAGACTCACAGGAGAACGAGCATATGGTGCCCGAGGCAGCAATAGACCCTTCGAGACAAGTCGGCTGGAGGACGATGTATTGAATCGCGACGCAATTTGTGTGCTCCATGGTCATCAAGAGGCTCTGAACGTTACAATTCACTCTCAGTTTTGCGTCGGATTCGAAAATCTAGACTCACAGGAGAACGAGCATATGGTGCCCGAGGCAGCACTAGACCCTTGGAGACAAGTCGGCTGTAGGACGATGTATTGAATCGCGACGCAATTTGTGTGTTCCATCGTCATTAAGAGGCTCTGAACGTTACAATTAACTGTCAGTTTTGCATCGCATTCGAAAAACTAGACTCACAGGAGAACGACCATAAGGTGCCCGAGGCAGCAATAGACCTTTGGAGACAAGTCGGCTGGAGGACGATGTATTGAGACGCGACGCAATTTGTGTGTCCCATCGTCATTAACAGGCTCTGAACGTTACAATTAACTGTCAGTTTTGCATCGCATTCGAAAAACTAGACTCACAGGAGAACGACCATAAGGTGCCCGAGGCAGCAATAGACCCTTGGAGACAAGTCGGCTGTAGGACGATGTATTGAATCGCGACGCTATTTGTGTGTTCCATCGTCATTAAGAGGCTCTGAACCTTACAATTAACTGTCAGTTTTGCTTCTGATTCGAAAATCTAGACTCACCGATGAACGACCATAAGGTGCCCGAGGCAGCAATAGACCCTTCGAGACAAGTCGGCTGGAGGACGATGTATTGAATCGCGACGCAATTTGTGTGTTCCATCGTCAGTATCAGGCTCTGAACGTTACAATTAACCGTCAGTTTTGCGTCGTATTCGTAAAACTAGACTCACAGGAGAACGACGATAAGGTGCCCGAGGCAGCACTAGACCCTTGGAGACAAGTCGGCTGTAGGACGATGTATTGAGTCGCGACGCAATTTGTGTGTCCCATCGTCATTAACAGGCTCTGAACGTTACAATTAACTGTCAGTTTTGCGTCGGATTCGAAAATCTAGACTCACAGGAGAACGAGCATATGGTGCCCGAGGCAGCACTATCCCTTGGAGACAAGTCGGCTGTAGGACAATGTATTGAGTCGCGACGCAATTTGTGTGTCCCATCGTCATTAACAGGCTCTGAACGTTACAATTAACTGTCAGTTTTGCGTCGGATTCGAAAATCTAGACTCACAGGAGAACGACCATAAGGTGCCCGAGGCAGCAATAGACCCTTGGAGACAAGTCGGCTGGAGGACGATGTATTGAATCGCGATGCAATTTGTGTGTTCCATCGTCATTAAGAGGCTCTGAACGTTACAATTAATTGTCAGTTTTGCGCCGGATTCGAAAAACTAGACTCATAGGAGAACGACCAAGAGGTGCCAGGAGCAGCAATACTACCTCGGAGACAAGTCGGCTGGAGGACGATGTATTGAATCGCGACGCAATTTGTGTGTTCCATCGTCAGATCAGGCTCTGAACGTTACAATTAATTGTCAGTTTTGCATCGCATTCGAAAAACTAGACTCACAGGAGAACGACCATAAGGTGCCCGAGGCACCAATAGACCCTTGGAGACAAGTCGGCTGGAGGACGATGTATTGAGTCGCGACGCAATTTGAGTGCCCCACCGTCATTAACAGGCTCTGAACGTTACAATTAACTGTCAGTTTTGCATCGCATTCGCAAATCTAGACTCACAGATGAACGACCATAAGGTGCCCGAGGCAGCAATAGACCTTTCGAGACAAGTCGGCTGGAGGACGATGTATTGAATCGCGACGCAATTTGTGTGTTCCATCGTCATCAAGAGGCTCTGAACGTTACAATTCACTCTCAGTTTTGCGTCGGATTCGAAAATCTAGACTCACAGATGAACGACCATAAGGTGCCCGAGGCAGCAAGAGACCCTTGGAGACAGGTCGGCTGTGGGACGATGTATTGAATCGCGACGCAATTTGTGTGTTCCATCGTCATGAAGAGGCTCTGAACGTTACACTTCACTGTCAGTTTTGCATCGCATTCGAAAAACTAGACTCACAGGAGAACGACCATAAGGTGCCCGAGGCAGCAATAGACCCTTGGAGACAAGTCGGCTGGAGGACGATGTATTGAATCGCGACGCAATTTGTGTGTTCCATCGTCATTAAGAGGCTCTGAACGTTACAATTAACTGTCAGTTTTGCGTCGGATTCGAAAATCTAGACTCACAGGAGAACGAGCATAAGGTGCCCGAGGCAGCAATAGACCCTTCGAGACAAGTCGGCTGGAGGACGATGTATTGAATCGCGACGCAATTTGTGTGTTCCATCGTCATTAAGAGGCTCTGAACGTTACAATTAATTGTCAGTTTTGCGTCGTATTCGAAAATCTAGACTCACAGGAGAACGAGCATATGGTGCCCGAGGCAGCACTAGACCCTTGGAGACAAGTCGGCTGTAGGACGATGTATTGAATCGCGACGCAATTTGTGTGTTCTATCGTCATTAAGAGGCTCTGAACGTTACAATTAACTGTCAGTTTTGCGCCGGATTCGAAAAACTAGACTCATAGAAGAACGACCAAGAGGTGCCAGGAGCAGCAATACTACCTCGGAGACATGTCGGCTGGAGGACGATGTATTGAATCGCGACGCAATTTGTGTGTTCCATCGTCATTAACAGGCTCTGAACGTTACAATTCACTGTCAGTTTTGCGTGGGATTCGAAAATCTAGACTCACAGGAGAACGACCATAAGGTGCCCGAGGCAGCAATAGACCCTTGGAGACAAGTCGGCTGGAGGACGATGTATTGAATCGCGACGCAATTTGTGTGTTCCATCGTCATTAAGAGGCTCTGAACGTTACAATTAATTGTCAGTTTTGCGCCGGATTCGAAAAACTAGACTCATAGGAGAACGACCAAGAGGTGCCAGGAGCAGCAATACTACCTCGGAGACAAGTCGGCTGGAGGACGATGTATTGAATCGCGACGCAATTTGTGTGTTCCATCGTCTTTAAGAGGCTCTGAACGTTACAATTAACTGTCAGTTTTGCATCGCATTCGAAAAACTAGACTCACAGGAGAACGACCATAAGGGTGCCCGAGGCAGCAATAGACCCTTGGAGACAAGTCGGCTGGAGGACGATGTATTGAATCGCGGCGCAATTTGTGTGTCCCATCGTCATTAACAGGCTCTGAACGTTACAATTAACTGTCAGTTTTGCATCGCATTCGAAAATCTAGACTCACAGGAGAACGAGCATATGGTGCCCGAGGCAGCACTAGACCCTTGGAGACAAGTCGGCTGTAGGACGATGTATTGAGTCGCGACGCAATTTGTGTGTCCCATCGTCATTAACAGGCTCTGAACGTTACAATTAACTGTCAGTTTTGCGTCGGATTCGAAAATCTAGACTCACAGGAGAACGAGCATATGGTGCCCGAGGCAGCACTAGACCCTTGGAGACAAGTCGGCTGTAGGACGATGTATTGAGTCGCGACGCAATTTGTGTGTCCCATCGTCATTAACAGGCTCTGAACGTTACAATTAACTGTCAGTTTTGCGTGGGATTCGAAAATCTAGACTCACAGGAGAACGACCATAAGGTGCCCGAGGCAGCAATAGCCCCTTGGAGACAAGTCGGCTGGAGGACGATGTATTGAATCGCGACGCAATTTGTGTGTTCCATCGTCAGTATCAGGCTCTGAACGTTACAATTAATTGTCAGTTTTGCATCGCATTCGAAAAACTAGACTCACAGGAGAACGACCATAAGGTGCCCGAGGCACCAATAGACCCTTCGAGACAAGTCGGCTGGAGGACGATGTATTGAATCGCGACGCAATTTGTGTGTTCCATCGTCATTAAGAGGCTCTGAACGTTACAATTAATTGTCAGTTTTGCGCCGGATTCGAAAAACTAGACTCATAGGACAACGACCAAGAGGTGCCAGGAGCAGCAATACTACCTCGGAGACAAGTCGGCTGGAGGACGATGTATTGAATCGCGACGCAATTTGTGTGTTCCATCGTCAGTATCAGGCTCTGAACGTTACAATTAATTCTCAGTTTTGCATCGCATTCGAAAAACTAGACTCACAGGAGAACGACCATAAGGTGCCCGAGGCAGCAATAGACCCTTGGAGACAAGTCGGCTGGAGGACGATGTATTGAATCGCGACGCAATTTGTGTGTCCCATCGTCAGTATCAGGCTCTGAACGTTACAATTCACTGTCAGTTTTGCGTCGGATTCGAAAATCTAGACTCACAGGAGAACGAGCTTATGGTGCCCGAGGCAGCACTAGACCCTTGGAGACAAGTCGGCTGTAGGACTATGTATTGAATCGCGTCGGATTCGAAAATCTAGACTCACAGGAGAACGACCATAAGGTGCCCGAGGCAGCACTACACCCTTGGAGACAAGTCGGCTGGAGGACGATGTATTGAATCGCGACGCAATTTGTGTGTTCCATCGTCATTAACAGGCTCTGAACGTTACAATTCACTGTCAGTTTTGCGTCGGATTCGAAAATCTAGACTCACAGGAGAACGAGCATATGGTGCCCGAGGCAGCAATAGACCCTTCGAGACAAGTCGGCTGGAGGACGATGTATTGAATCGCGACGCAATTTGTGTGTTCCATCGTCATTAAGAGGCTCTGAACGTTACAATTCACTCTCAGTTTTGCGTCGGATTCGAAAATCTAGACTCACAGGAGAACGAGCATATGGTGCCCGAGGCAGCACTAGACCCTTGGAGATAAGTCGGCTGTAGGACGATGTATTGAATCGCGACGCAATTTGGTTGTTCCATCGTCATTAAGAGGCTCTGAACGTTACAATTAACTGTCAGTTTTGCATCGCATTCGAAAAACTAGACTCACAGGAGAACGACCATAAGGTGCCCGAGGCAGCAATAGACCCTTGGAGACAAGTCGGCTGGAGGGCGATGTATTGAGACGTGACGCAATTTGTGTGTCCCTTCGTCATTAACAGGCTCTGAACGTTACAATTAACTGTCAGTTTTGCATCGCATTCGAAAAACTAGACTCACAGGAGAACGACCATAAGGTGCCCGAGGCAGCAATAGACCCTTGGAGACAAGTCGGCTGGAGGACGATGTATTGGATCGCTACGCAATTTGTGTGTTCCATCGTCATTAAGAGGCTTGAACCTTACAATTAACTGTCAGATTTGCGTCGGATTCGAAAATCTAGACTCACCGATGAACGACCATAAGGTGCCCGAGGCAGCAATAGACCCTTCGAGACAAGTCGGCTGGAGGACGATGCATTGAATCGCGACGCAATTTGTGTGTTCTATCGTCAGTATCAGGCTCTGAACGTTACAATTAACCGTCAGTTTTGCGTCGTATTCTGAAAACTAGACTCACAGGGAACGAGCATATGGTGCCCGAGGCAGCACTAGACCCTTGGAGACAAGTCGGCTGTAGGACGATGTATTGAGTCGCGACGCAATTTGTGTGTCCCATCGTCATTAACAGGCTCTGAACGTTACAATTAACTGTCAGTTTTGCGTCGGATTCGAAAATCTAGACTCACAGGAGAACGAGCATATGGTGCCCGAGGCAGGACTAGACCCTTGGAGACAAGTCGGCTGTAGGACGATGTATTGAGTCGCGACGCAATTTGTGTGTCCCATCGTCATTAACAGGCTCTGAACGTTACAATTAACTGTCAGTTTTGCGTCGGATTCGAAAATCTAGACTCACAGGAGAACGACCATAAGGTGCCCGAGGCAGCAATAGACCCTTGGAGACAAGTCGGCTGGAGGTCGATGTATTGAATCGCGACGCAATTTGTGTGTTCCATCGTCATTAAGAGGCTCTGAACGTTACAATTAATTGTCAGTTTTGCGCCGGATTCGAAAAACTAGACTCACAGGAGAACGACCAAGCGGTGCCAGGAGCAGCAATACTACCTCGGAGACAAGTCGGCTGGAGGACGATGTATTGAATCGCGACGCAATTTGTGTGTTCCATCGTCAGTATCAGGCTCTGAACGTTACAATTAATTGTCAGTTTTGCATCGCATTCGAAAAACTAGTCTTACAGGAGAACGACCATAAGGTGCCGAGGCACCAATAGACACTTCGAGACAAGTCGGCTGGAGGACGATGTATTGAATCGCGACGCAATTTGTGTGTTCCATCGTCATTAAGAGGCTCTGAACGTTACAATTAATTGTCAGTTTTGCGCCGGATTCGAAAAACTAGACTCATAGGAGAACGACCAAGAGGTGCCAGGAGCAGCAATACTACCTCGGAGACATGTCGGCTGGAGGACGATGTATTGAATCGCGACGCAATTTGTGTGTTCCATCGTCAGTATCAGGCTCTGAACGTTACAATTAACTGTCAGTTTTGCGTCGGATTCGAAAATCTTGACTCACAGGAGAACGACCATAAGGTGCCCGAGGCAGCAATAGACCCTTGGAGACAAGTCGGCTGGAGGACGATGTATTGAGTCGCGACGCAATTTGTGTGTCCCATCGTCATTAACAGGCTCTGAACGTTACAATTAACTGTCAGTTTTGCGCCGCATTCGAAAAACTAGACTCATAGGAGAACGACCAAGAGGTGCCAGGAGCAGCAATACTACCTCGGAGACATGTCGGCTGGAGGACGATGTATTGAATCGCGACGCAATTTGTGTGTTCCATCGTCATAAAGAGGCTCTGAACGTTACAATTCACTCTCAGTTTTGCGTCGTATTCGAAAATCTAGACTCACAGGAGAACGAGCATATGGTGCCCGAGGCAGCACTAGACCCTTGGAGACAAGTCGGCTGTAGGACGATGTATTGAATCGCGACGCAATTTGTGTTTCCATCGTCATTAAGAGCATCTGAACGTTACAATTAACTGTCAGTTTTGCGTCGGATTCGAAAATCTAGACTCACAGGAGAACGACCATAAGGTGCCCGAGGCAGCAATAGACCCTTGGAGACAAGTCGGCTGGAGGACGATGTATTGATTTGCGACGCAATTTGTGTGTTCCATCGTCATTAAGAGGCTCTGAACCTTAGAATTAAATGACAGTTTTGCGTCGGATTCGAAAATCTAGACTCAACGATGAACGACCATAAGGTGCCCGAGGCAGCAATAGACCCTTCGAGACAAGTCGGCTGGAGGACGATGTATTGAATCCCGACGCAATTTGTGTGTTCCATCGTCATTAACAGGCTCTGAACGTTACAATTAACTGTTAGTTTTGCGTCGGATTCGAAAATCTAGATTCACAGGAGAACGATCATATGGTGCCCGAGGCAGCACTAGACCCTTGGAGACAAGTCGGCTGGAGGACGATGTATTGAATCGCGACGCAATTTGTGTGTTCCATCGTCATTAACAGGCTCTGAACGTTACAATTCACTGTCAGTTTTGCGTCGGATTCGAAAATCTAGACTCACAGGAGAACGAGCATATGGTGCCCGAGGCAGCAATAGACCCTTCGAGACAAGTCGGCTGGAGGACGATGTATTGAATCGCGACGGAATTTGTGTGCTCCATCGTCATCAAGAGGCTCTGAACGTTACAATTCACTCTCAGTTTTGCGTCGGATTCGAAAATCTAGACTCACAGGAGAACGAGCATATGGTGCCCGAGGCAGCACTAGACCCTTGGAGACAAGTCGGCTGTAGGACGATGTATTGAATCGCGACGCAATTTGTGTGTTCCATCGTCATTAAGAGGCTCTGAACGTTACAATTAACTCTCAGTTTTGCATCGCATTCGAAAAACTAGACTCACAGGAGAACGACCATAAGGTGCCCGAGGCAGCAATAGACCCTTGGAGACAAGTCGGCTGGAGGACGATGTATTGAGACGCGACGCAATTTGTGTGTCCCATCGTCATTAACAGGCTCTGAACGTTACAATTAACTGTCAGTTTTGCATCGCATTCGAAAAACTAGACTCACAGGAGAACGACCATAAGGTGCCCGAGGCAGCAATAGACCCTTGGAGACAAGTCGGCTGTAGGACGATGTATTGAATCGCGACGCAATTTGTGTGTTCCATCGTCATTAAGAGGCTCTGAACCTTACAATTAACTGTCAGTTTTGCTTCTGATTCGAAAATCTAGACTCACCGATGAACGACCATAAGGTGCCCGAGGCAGCAATAGACCCTTCGAGACAAGTCGGCTGGAGGACGATGTATTGAATCGCGACGCAATTTGTGTGTTCCATCGTCAGTATCAGGCTCTGAACGTTACAATTAACCGTCAGTTTTGCGTCGTATTCGTAAAACTAGACTCACAGGAGAACGACGATAAGGTGCCCGAGGCAGCACTAGACCCTTGGAGACAAGTCGGCTGTAGGACGATGTATTGAGTCGCGACGCAATTTGTGTGTCCCATCGTCATTAACAGGCTCTGAACGTTACAATTAACTGTCAGTTTTGCGTCGGATTCGAAAATCTAGACTCACAGGAGAACGAGCATATGGTGCCCGAGGCAGCACTAGACCCTTGGAGACAAGTCGGCTGTAGGACGATGTATTGAGTCGCGACGCAATTTGTGTGTCCCATCGTCATTAACAGGCTCTGAACGTTACAATTAACTGTCAGTTTTGCGTCGGATTCGAAAATCTAGACTCACAGGAGAACGACCATAAGGTGCCCGAGGCAGCAATAGACCCTTGGAGACAAGTCGGCTGGAGGACGATGTATTGAATCGCGATGCAATTTGTGTGTTCCATCGTCATTAAGAGGCTCTGAACGTTACAATTAATTGTCAGTTTTGCGCCGGATTCGAAAAACTAGACTCATAGGAGAACGACCAAGAGGTGCCAGGAGCAGCAATACTACCTCGCAGACAAGTCGGCTGGAGGACGATGTATTGAATCGCGACGCAATTTGTGTGTTCCATCGTCAGTATCAGACTCTGAACGTTACAATTAATTGTCAGTTTTGCATCGCATTCGAAAAACTAGACTCACAGGAGAACGACCATAAGGTGCCCGAGGCACCAATAGACCCTTGGAGACAAGTCGGCTGGAGGACGATGTATTGAGTCGCCACGCAATTTGTGTGTCCCACCGTCATTAACAGGCTCTGAACGTTACAATTAACTGTCAGTTTTGCATCGCATTCGCAAATCTAGACTCACAGATGAACGACCATAAGGTGCCCGAGGCAGCAATAGACCCTTCGAGACAAGTCGGCTGGAGGACGATGTATTGAATCGCGACGCAATTTGTGTGTTCCATCGTCATCAAGAGGCTCTGAACGTTATAATTCACTCTCAGTTTTGCGTCGGATTCGAAAATCTAGACTCACAGATGAACGACCATAAGGTGCCCGAGGCAGCAAGAGACCCTTGGAGACAGGTCGGCTGTGGGACGATGTATTGAATCGCGACGCAATTTGTGTGTTCCATCGTCATCAAGAGGCTCTGAACGTTACAATTCACTGTCAGTTTTGCATCGCATTCGAAAAACTAGACTCACAGGAGAACGACCATAAGGTGCCCGAGGCAGCAATAGAACCTTGGAGACAAGTCGGCTGGAGGACGATGTATTGAATCGCGACGCAATTTGTGTGTTCCATCGTCATTAAGAGGCTCTGAACGTTACAATTAATTGTCAGTTTTGCGTCGTATTCTGAAAACTAGACTCACAGGAGAACGACGATAAGGTGCCCGAGGCAGCACTAGACCCTTGGAGACAAGTCGGCTGTAGGACGATGTATTGAGTCGCGACGCAATTTGTGTGTCCCATCGTCATTAACAGGCTCTGAACGTTACAATTAACTGTCAGTTTTGCGTCGGATTCGAAAATCTAGACTCACAGGAGAACGAGCATATGGTGCCCGAGGCAGCACTAGACCCTTGGAGACAAGTCGGCTGTAGGACGATGTATTGAGTCGCGACGCAATTTGTGTGTCCCATCGTCATTAACAGGCTCTGAACGTTACAATTAACTGTCAGTTTTGCGTCGGATTCGAAAATCTAGACTCACAGGAGAACGACCATAAGGTGCCCGAGGCAGCAATAGACCCTTGGAGACAAGTCGGCTGGAGGACGATGTATTGAATCGCGACGCAATTTGTGTGTTCCATCGTCATTAAGAGGCTCTGAACGTTACAATTAATTGTCAATTTTGCGCCGGATTCGAAAAACTAGACTCATAGGAGAACGACCAAGCGGTGCCAGGAGCAGCAATACTACCTCAGAGACAAGTCGGCTGGAGGACGATGTATTGAATCGCGACGCAATTTGTGTGTTCCATCGTCAGTATCAGGCTCTGAACGTTACAATTAATTGTCAGTTTTGCATCGCATTCGAAAAACTAGTCTTACAGGAGAACGACCATAAGGTGCCCGAGGCACCAATAGACCCTTCGAGACAAGTCGGCTGGAGGACGATGTATTGAATCGCGACGCAATTTGTGTGTTCCATCGTCATTAAGAGGCTCTGAACGTTACAATTAACTGTCAGTTTTGCATCGCATTCGAAAAACTAGAGTCACAGGAGAACGACTATAAGGTGCCCGAGGCAGCAATAGACCCTTGGAGACAAGTCGGCTGGAGGACGATGTATTGAATCGCGACGCAATTTGTGTGTTCCATCGTCAGTATCAGGCTCTGAACGTTACAATTAACTGTCAGTTTTGCGTCGGATTCGGAAATCTTGACTCACAGGAGAACGACCATAAGGTGCCCGAGGCAGCAATAGACCCTTGGAGACAAGTCGGCTGTAGGACGATGTATTGAATCGCGACGCAATTTGTGTGTCCCATCGTCATTAACAGGCTCTGAACGTTACTATTCACTGTCAGTTTTGCGTCGTATTCTGAAATCTAGACTCACAGATGAACGACCATAAGGTAGCCGAGGCAGCAAGAGACCCTTGGAGACAGGTCGGCTGTGGGACGATGTATTGAATCGCGACGCAATTTGTGTGTTCCATCGTCATCAAGAGGCTCTGAACGTTACAATTCACTGTCAGTTTTGCATCGCATTCGAAAAACTAGACTCACAGGAGAACGACCTTAAGGTGCCCGAGGCAGCAATAGACCCTTGGAGACAAGTCGGCTGGAGGACGATGTATTGAATCGCGAAGCAATTTGTGTGTCCCATCGTCAGTATCAGGATCTGAACGTTACAATTCACTGTCAGTTTTGCGTCGGATTCGAAAATCTAGACTCACAGGAGAACGAGCATATGGTGCCCGAGGCAGCACTAGACCCTTGGAGACAAGTCGGCTGTAGGACGATGTATTGAGTCGCGACGCAATTTGTGTGTCCCATCGTCATTAACAGGCTCTGAACGTTACAATTAATTGTCAGTTTTGCGTCGTATTCGAAAAACTAGACTCACAGGAGAACGACCATAAGGTGCCCGAGGCAGCACTAGACCCTTGGAGACAAGTCGGCTGTAGGACGATGTATTGAATCGCGACGCAATTTGTGTGTTCCATCGTCATTAAGAGGCTCAGAACGTTACAATTAACTGTCAGTTTTGCGTCGGATTCGAAAATCTAGACTCACAGGAGAACGAGCATAAGGTGCCCGAGGCAGCAATAGACCCTTCGAGACAAGTCGGCTGGAGGACGATGTATTGAATCGCGACGCAATTTGTGTGTTCCATCGTCATTAAGAGGCTCTGAACGTTACAATTAATTGTCAGTTTTGCGTCGTATTCGAAAATCTAGACTCACAGGAGAACGAGCATATGGTGCCCGAGGCAGCACTAGACCCTTGGAGACAAGTCGGCTGTAGGACGATGTATTGAATCGCGACGCAATTTGTGTGTTCTATCGTCATTAAGAGGCTCTGAACGTTACAATTAACTGTCAGTTTTGCGCCGGATTCGAAAAACTAGACTCATAGGAGAACGACCAAGAGGTGCCAGGAGCAGCAATACTACCTCGGAGACATGTCGGCTGGAGGACGATGTATTGAATCGCGACGCAATTTGTGTGTTCCATCGTCATCAAGAGGCTCTGAACGTTACAATTCACTCTCAGTTTTGCGTCGGATTCAAAAATCTAGACTCACCGATGAACGACCATAAGGTGCCCGAGGCAGCAATAGACCCTTCGAGACAAGTTGGCTGTAGGACGATGTATTGAATCGCGACGCAATTTGTGTGTTCCATCGTCATTAAGAGGCTCTGAACGTTACAATTAAGTGTCAGTTTTGCATCGCATTCGAAAAACTAGACTCACAGGAGAACGACCATAAGGTGCCCGAGGCAGCAATAGACCCTTGGAGACAAGTCGGCTGGAGGACGATGTATTGAATCGCGACGCAATTTGTGTGTCCCATCGTCATTAACAGGCTCTGAACGTTACAATTAACTGTCAGTTTTGCATCGCATTCGAAAATCTAGACTCACAGGAGAACGAGCATATGGTGCCCGAGGCAGCACTAGACCCTTGGAGACAAGTCGGCTGTAGGACGATGTATTGAGTCGCGACGCAATTTGTCTGTCCCATCGTCATTAACAGGCTCTGAACGTTACAATTAACTGTCAGTTTTGCGTCGGATTCGAAAATCTAGACTCACAGGAGAACGAGCATATGGTGCCCGAGGCAGCACTAGACCCTTGGAGACAAGTCGGCTGTAGGACGATGTATTGAGTCGCGACGCAATTTGTGTGTCCCATCGTCATTAACAGGCTCTGAACGTTACAATTAACTGTCAGTTTTGCGTCGGATTCGAAAATCTAGACTCACAGGAGAACGACCATAAGGTGCCCGAGGCAGCAATAGACCCTTGGAGACAAGTCGGCTGGAGGACGATGTATTGAATCGCGACGCAATTTGTGTGTTCCATCGTCATTAAGAGGCTCTGAACGTTACAATTAATTGTCAGTTTTGCGTCGTATTCTGAAAACTAGACTCACAGGAGAACGACGATAAGGTGCCCGAGGCAGCACTAGACCCTTGGAGACAAGTCGGCTGTAGGACGATGTATTGAGTCGCGACGCAATTTGTGTGTCCCATCGTCATTAACAGGCTCTGAACGTTACAATTAACTGTCAGTTTTGCGTCGGATTCGAAAATCTAGACTCACAGGAGAACGAGCATATGGTGCCCGAGGCAGCACTAGACCCTTGGAGACAAGTCGGCTGTAGGACGATGTATTGAGTCGCGACGCAATTTGTGTGTCCCATCGTCATTAACAGGCTCTGAACGTTACAATTAACTGTCAGTTTTGCGTCGGATTCGAAAATCTAGACTCACAGGAGAACGACCATAAGGTGCCCGAGGCAGCTATAGACCCTTGGAGACAAGTCGGCTGGAGGACGATGTATTGAATCGCGACGCAATTTGTGTGTTCCATCGTCATTAAGAGGCTCTGAACGTTACAATTAATTGTCAGTTTTGCGCCGGATTCGAAAAACTTGACTCATAGGAGAACGACCAAGCGGTGCCAGGAGCAGCAATACTACCTCGGAGACAAGTCGGCTGGAGGACGATGTATTGAATCGCGACGCAATTTGTGTGTTCCATCGTCAGTATCAGGCTCTGAACGTTACAATTAATTGTCAGTTTTGCATCGCATTCGAAAAACTAGTCTTACAGGAGAACGACCATAAGGTGCCCGAGGCACCAATAGACCCTTCGAGACAAGTCGGCTGGAGGACGATGTATTGAATCGCGACGCAATTTGTTTGTTCCATCGTCATTAAGAGGCTCTGAACGTTACAATTAATTGTCAGTTTTGCGCCGGATTCGAAAAACTAGACTCATAGGAGAACGACCAAGAGGTGCCAGGAGCAGCAATACTACCTCGGAGACATGTCGGCTGGAGGACGATGTATTGAATCGCGACGCAATTTGTGTGTTCCATCGTCAGTATCAGGCTCTGAACGTTACAATTAACTGTCAGTTTTGCGTCGGATTCGAAAATCTTGACTCACAGGACAACGACCATAAGGTGCCCGAGGCAGCAATAGACCCTTGGAGACAAGTCGGCTGGAGGACGATGTATTGAGTCGCGACGCAATTTGTGTGTCCCATCGTCATTAACAGGCTCTGAACGTTACAACTAACTGTCAGTTTTGCGCCGGATTCGAAAAACTAGACTCATAGGAGAACGACCAAGAGGTGCCAGGAGCAGCAATACTACCTCGGAGACATGTCGGCTGGAGGACGATGTATTGAATCGCGACGCAATTTGTGTGTTCCATCGTCATCAAGAGGCTCTGAACGTTACAATTCACTCTCAGTTTTGCGTCGGATTCGAAAATCTAGACTCACAGGAGAACGAGCATATGGTGCCCGAGGCAGCACTAGACCCTTGGAGACAAGTCGGCTGTAGGACGATGTATTGAATCGCGACGCAATTTGTGTGTTCCATCGTCATTAAGAGGCTCTGAACGTTACAATTAACTGTCAGTTTTGCGTCAGATTCGAAAATCTAGACTCACAGGAGAACGACCACAAGGTGCCCGAGGCAGCAATAGACCCTTGGAGACAAGTCGGCTGGAGGACGATGTATTGATTCGCGACGCAATTTGTGTGTTCCATCATCATTAAGAGGCTCTGAACCTTACAATTAACTGTCAGTTTTGCGTCGGATTCGAAAATCTAGACTCACCGATGAACGACCATAAGGTGCCCGAGGCAGCAATAGACCCTTCGAGACAAGTCGGCTGGAGGACGATGTATTGAATCGCGACGCAATTTGTGTGTCCCATCGTCATTAACAGGCTCTGAACGTTACAATTAACTGTCAGTTTTGCATCGCATTCGAAAATCTAGACTCACAGGAGAACGAGCATATGGTGCCCGAGGCAGCACTAGACCCTTGGAGACATGTCGGCTGTAGGACGATGTATTGAGTCGCGACGCAATTTGTGTGTCCCATCGTCATTAACAGGCTCTGAACGTTACAATTAACTGTCAGTTTTGCGTCGGAATCGAAAATGTAGACTCACAGGGGAACGACCATAAGGTGCCCGAGGCAGCAATAGACCCTTGGAGACAAGTCGGCTGGAGGACGATGTATTGAATCGCGACGCAATTTGTGTGTTCCATCGTCATCAAGAGGCTCTGAACGTTTCAATTCACTCTCAGTTTTGCGTCGGATTCGAAAATCTAGACTCACAGGAGAACGAGCATATGGTGCCCGAGGCAGCACTAGACCCTTGGAGACAAGTCGGCTGTAGGACGATGTATTGAATCGCGACGCAATTTGTGTGTTCCATCGTCATTAAGAGGCTCTGAACGTTACAATTAACTGTCAGTTTTGCGTCGGATTCGAAAATCTAGACTCACAGGAGAACGACCACAAGGTGCCCGAGGCAGCAATAGACCCTTGCAGACAAGTCGGCTGGAGGACGATGTATTGATTCGCGACGCAATTTGTGTGTTCCATGGTCATTAAGAGGCTCTGAACCTTACAATTAACTGTCAGTTTTGCGTCGGATTCGAAAATCTAGACTCACCGATGAACGACCATAAGGTGCCCGAGGCAGCAATAGACCCTTCGAGAGAAGTCGGCTGTAGGACGATGTATTGAATCGCGACGCAATTTGTGTGTTCCATCGTCATTAACAGGCTCTGAACGTTACAATTCACTGTCAGTTTCGCGTCGTATTCTGAAATCTAGACTCACAGATGAACGACCATAAGGTGCCCGAGGCAGCAAGAGACCCTTGGAGACAGGTCGGCTGTGGGACGATGTATTGAATCGCGACGCAATTTGTGTGTTCCATCGTCATCAAGAGGCTCTGAACGTTACAATTAACTGTCAGTTTTGCATCGCATTCGAAAATCTAGACTCACAGGAGAACGAGCATATGGTGCCCGAGGCAGCACTAGACCCTTGGAGACAAGTCGGCTGTAGGACGATGTATTGAGTCGCGACGCAATTTGTGTGTCCCATCGTCATTAACAGGCTCTGAACGTTACAATTAACTGTCAGTTTTGCGTCGGATTCGAAAATCTAGACTCACAGGAGAACGAGCATATGGTGCCCGAGGCAGCACTAGACCCTTGGAGACAAGTCGGCTGTAGGACGATGTATTGAGTCGCGACGCAATTTGTGTGTCCCATCGTCATTAACAGTCTCTGAACGTTACAATTAACTGTCAGTTTTGCGTCGGAATCGAAAATCTAGACTCACAGGGGAACGACCATAAGGTGCCCAAGGCAGCAATAGACCCTTGGAGACAAGTCGGCTGGAGGACGATGTATTGAAGCGCGACGCAATTTGTGTGTTCCATCGTCATTAAGAGGCTCTGAACGTTACAATTAATTGTCAGTTTTGCGCCGGATTCGAAAAACTAGACTCATAGGAGAACGACCAAGAGGTGCCAGGAGCAGCAATACTACCTCGGAGACAAGTCGGCTGGAGGACGATGTATTGAATCGCGACGCAATTTGTGTGTTCCATCGTCAGTAACAGGCTCTGAACGTTACAATTAATTGTCAGTTTTGCATCGCATTCGAAAAACTAGACTCACAGGAGGACGACCATAAGGTGCCCGAGGCACCAATAGACCCTTGGAGACAAGTCGGCTGGAGGACGATGTATTGAATCGCGACGCAATTTGTGTGTTCCATCGTCATTAAGAGGCTCTGAACGTTACAATTAATTGTCAGTTTTGCGCAGGATTCGAAAAACTAGACTCATAGGATAACGACCAAGAGGTGCCAGGAGCAGCAATACTACCTCGGAGACATGTCGGCTGGAGGACGATGTATTGAATCGCGTCGCAATTTGTGTGTTCCATCGTCAGTATCAGGCTCTGAACGTTACAATTCACTGTCAGTTTTGCGTCGGATTCGAAAATCTAGACTCACAGGAGAACGACCATAAGGTGCCCGAGGCAGCAATAGACCCTTCGAGACAAGTCGGCTGGAGGACGATGTATTGAGTCGCGACGCAATTTGTGTGTCCCATCGTCATTAACAGGCTCTGATCGTTACAATTAACTGTCAGTTTTGCATCGTATTCGAAAATCTAGACTCACAGATGAACGACCATAAGGTGCCCGAGGCAGCAATAGACCCTTCGAGACAAGTCGGCTGGAGGACGATGTATTGAATCGCGACGCAATTTGTGTGTTCCATCGTCATCAAGTGGCTCTGAACGTTACAATTCACTCTCAGTTTTGCGTCGGATTCGAAAATCTAGACTCACAGGAGAACGAGCATATGGTGCCCGAGGCAGCACTAGACCCTTGGAGACAAGTCGGCTGTAGAACGATGTATTGAATCGCGACGCAATTTGTGTGTTCCATCGTCATTAACAGGCTCTGAACGTTACAATTAACTGTCAGTTTTGCGTCGGATTCGAAAATCTAGACTCACAGGAGAACGAGCCTAAGGTGCCCGAGGCAGCAATAGACCCTTGGAGACAAGTCGGCTGGAGGACGATGTATTGAATCGCGACGCAATTTGTGTGTTCCATCGTCATTAAGAGGCTCTGAACGTTACAATTAATTGTCAGTTTTGCGTCGTATTCGAAAATCTAGACTCACAGGAGAACGAGCATATGGTGCCCGAGGCAGCACTAGACCCTTGGAGACAAGTCGGCTGTAGGACGATGTACTGAATCGCGACGCAATTTGTGTGTTCTATCGTCATTAAGAGGCTCTGAACGTTACAATTAACTGTCAGTTTTGCGCCGGATTCGAAAACCTAGACTCATAGGAGAACGACCAAGAGGTGCCAGGAGCAGCAATACTACCTCGGAGACATGTCGGCTGGAGGACGATGTATTGAATCGCGACGCAATTTGTGTGTTCCATCGTCATCAAGTGGCTCTGAACGTTACAATTCACTCTCAGTTTTGCGTCGGATTCGAAAATCTAGACTCACAGGAGAACGAGCATATGGTGCCCGAGGCAGCACTAGACCCTTGGAGACAAGTCGGCTGTAGGACGATGTATTGAATCGCGACGCAATTTGTGTGTTCCATCGTCATTAACAGGCTCTGAACGTTACAATTAACTGTCAGTTTTGCGTCGGATTCGAAAATCTAGACTCACAGGAGAACGACCATAAGGTGCCCGAGGCAGCAATAGACCCTTCGAGAGAAGTCGGCTGTAGGACGATGTATTGAATCGCGACGCAATTTGTGTGTTCCATCGTCATTAAGAGGCTCTGAACGTTACAATTCACTCTCAGTTTTGCGTCGGATTCGAAAATCTAGACTCACAGGAGAACGACCATAAGGTGCCCGAGGCAGCACTAGACCCTTGGAGACAAGTCGGCTGGAGGACGATGTATTGAATCGCGACGCAATTTGTGTGTTCCATCGTCATTAACAGGCTCTGAACGTTACAATTAATTGTCAGTTTTGCGTCGTATTCGAAAATCTAGACTCACAGGAGAACGAGCATATGGTGCCCGAGGCAGCACTAGACCCTTGGAGACAAGTCGGCTGTAGGACGATGTATTGAATCGCGACGCAATTTGTGTGTTCCATCGTCATTAAGAGGCTCTGAACGTTACAATTAACTGTCAGTTTTGCGTCGGATTCGAAAATCTAGACTCACAGGAGAACGACCACAAGGTGCCCGAGGCAGCAATAGACCCTTGCAGACAAGTCGGCTGGAGGACGATGTATTGATTCGCGACGCAATTTGTGTGTTCCATGGTCATTAAGAGGCTCTGAACCTTACAATTAACTGTCAGTTTTGCGTCGGATTCGAAAATCTAGACTCACCGATGAACGACCATAAGGTGCCCGAGGCAGCAATAGACCCTTCGAGAGAAGTCGGCTGTAGGACGATGTATTGAATCGCGACGCAATTTGTGTGTTCCATCGTCATTAACAGGCTCTGAACGTTACAATTCACTGTCAGTTTCGCGTCGTATTCTGAAATCTAGACTCACAGATGAACGACCATAAGGTGCCCGAGGCAGCAAGAGACCCTTGGAGACAGGTCGGCTGTGGGACGATGTATTGAATCGCGACGCAATTTGTGTGTTCCATCGTCATCAAGAGGCTCTGAACGTTACAATTAACTGTCAGTTTTGCATCGCATTCGAAAATCTAGACTCACAGGAGAACGAGCATATGGTGCCCGAGGCAGCACTAGACCCTTGGAGACAAGTCGGCTGTAGGACGATGTATTGAGTCGCGACGCAATTTGTGTGTCCCATCGTCATTAACAGGCTCTGAACGTTACAATTAACTGTCAGTTTTGCGTCGGATTCGAAAATCTAGACTCACAGGAGAACGAGCATATGGTGCCCGAGGCAGCACTAGACCCTTGGAGACAAGTCGGCTGTAGGACGATGTATTGAGTCGCGACGCAATTTGTGTGTCCCATCGTCATTAACAGTCTCTGAACGTTACAATTAACTGTCAGTTTTGCGTCGGAATCGAAAATCTAGACTCACAGGGGAACGACCATAAGGTGCCCAAGGCAGCAATAGACCCTTGGAGACAAGTCGGCTGGAGGACGATGTATTGAAGCGCGACGCAATTTGTGTGTTCCATCGTCATTAAGAGGCTCTGAACGTTACAATTAATTGTCAGTTTTGCGCCGGATTCGAAAAACTAGACTCATAGGAGAACGACCAAGAGGTGCCAGGAGCAGCAATACTACCTCGGAGACAAGTCGGCTGGAGGACGATGTATTGAATCGCGACGCAATTTGTGTGTTCCATCGTCAGTAACAGGCTCTGAACGTTACAATTAATTGTCAGTTTTGCATCGCATTCGAAAAACTAGACTCACAGGAGGACGACCATAAGGTGCCCGAGGCACCAATAGACCCTTGGAGACAAGTCGGCTGGAGGACGATGTATTGAATCGCGACGCAATTTGTGTGTTCCATCGTCATTAAGAGGCTCTGAACGTTACAATTAATTGTCAGTTTTGCGCAGGATTCGAAAAACTAGACTCATAGGATAACGACCAAGAGGTGCCAGGAGCAGCAATACTACCTCGGAGACATGTCGGCTGGAGGACGATGTATTGAATCGCGACGCAATTTGTGTGTTCCATCGTCATCAAGTGGCTCTGAACGTTACAATTCACTCTCAGTTTTGCGTCGGATTCGAAAATCTAGACTCACAGGAGAACGAGCATATGGTGCCCGAGGCAGCACTAGACCCTTGGAGACAAGTCGGCTGTAGAACGATGTATTGAATCGCGACGCAATTTGTGTGTTCCATCGTCATTAACAGGCTCTGAACGTTACAATTAACTGTCAGTTTTGCGTCGGATTCGAAAATCTAGACTCACAGGAGAACGAGCCTAAGGTGCCCGAGGCAGCAATAGACCCTTGGAGACAAGTCGGCTGGAGGACGATGTATTGAATCGCGACGCAATTTGTGTGTTCCATCGTCATTAAGAGGCTCTGAACGTTACAATTAATTGTCAGTTTTGCGTCGTATTCGAAAATCTAGACTCACAGGAGAACGAGCATATGGTGCCCGAGGCAGCACTAGACCCTTGGAGACAAGTCGGCTGTAGGACGATGTACTGAATCGCGACGCAATTTGTGTGTTCTATCGTCATTAAGAGGCTCTGAACGTTACAATTAACTGTCAGTTTTGCGCCGGATTCGAAAACCTAGACTCATAGGAGAACGACCAAGAGGTGCCAGGAGCAGCAATACTACCTCGGAGACATGTCGGCTGGAGGACGATGTATTGAATCGCGACGCAATTTGTGTGTTCCATCGTCATCAAGTGGCTCTGAACGTTACAATTCACTCTCAGTTTTGCGTCGGATTCGAAAATCTAGACTCACCGATGAACGACCATAAGGTGCCCGAGGCAGCAATAGACCCTTCGAGACAAGTCGGCTGGAGGACGATGTATTGAATCGCGACGCAATTTGTGTGTCCCATCGTCATTAACAGGCTCTGAACGTTACAATTAACTGTCAGTTTTGCATCGCATTCGAAAATCTAGACTCACAGGAGAACGAGCATATGGTGCCCGAGGCAGCACTAGACCCTTGGAGACATGTCGGCTGTAGGACGATGTATTGAGTCGCGACGCAATTTGTGTGTCCCATCGTCATTAACAGGCTCTGAACGTTACAATTAACTGTCAGTTTTGCGTCGGAATCGAAAATGTAGACTCACAGGGGAACGACCATAAGGTGCCCGAGGCAGCAATAGACCCTTGGAGACAAGTCGGCTGGAGGACGATGTATTGAATCGCGACGCAATTTGTGTGTTCCATCGTCATCAAGAGGCTCTGAACGTTTCAATTCACTCTCAGTTTTGCGTCGGATTCGAAAATCTAGACTCACAGGAGAACGAGCATATGGTGCCCGAGGCAGCACTAGACCCTTGGAGACAAGTCGGCTGTAGGACGATGTATTGAATCGCGACGCAATTTGTGTGTTCCATCGTCATTAAGAGGCTCTGAACGTTACAATTAACTGTCAGTTTTGCGTCGGATTCGAAAATCTAGACTCACAGGAGAACGACCACAAGGTGCCCGAGGCAGCAATAGACCCTTGCAGACAAGTCGGCTGGAGGACGATGTATTGATTCGCGACGCAATTTGTGTGTTCCATGGTCATTAAGAGGCTCTGAACCTTACAATTAACTGTCAGTTTTGCGTCGGATTCGAAAATCTAGACTCACCGATGAACGACCATAAGGTGCCCGAGGCAGCAATAGACCCTTCGAGAGAAGTCGGCTGTAGGACGATGTATTGAATCGCGACGCAATTTGTGTGTTCCATCGTCATTAACAGGCTCTGAACGTTACAATTCACTGTCAGTTTCGCGTCGTATTCTGAAATCTAGACTCACAGATGAACGACCATAAGGTGCCCGAGGCAGCAAGAGACCCTTGGAGACAGGTCGGCTGTGGGACGATGTATTGAATCGCGACGCAATTTGTGTGTTCCATCGTCATCAAGAGGCTCTGAACGTTACAATTAACTGTCAGTTTTGCATCGCATTCGAAAATCTAGACTCACAGGAGAACGAGCATATGGTGCCCGAGGCAGCACTAGACCCTTGGAGACAAGTCGGCTGTAGGACGATGTATTGAGTCGCGACGCAATTTGTGTGTCCCATCGTCATTAACAGGCTCTGAACGTTACAATTAACTGTCAGTTTTGCGTCGGATTCGAAAATCTAGACTCACAGGAGAACGAGCATATGGTGCCCGAGGCAGCACTAGACCCTTGGAGACAAGTCGGCTGTAGGACGATGTATTGAGTCGCGACGCAATTTGTGTGTCCCATCGTCATTAACAGTCTCTGAACGTTACAATTAACTGTCAGTTTTGCGTCGGAATCGAAAATCTAGACTCACAGGGGAACGACCATAAGGTGCCCAAGGCAGCAATAGACCCTTGGAGACAAGTCGGCTGGAGGACGATGTATTGAAGCGCGACGCAATTTGTGTGTTCCATCGTCATTAAGAGGCTCTGAACGTTACAATTAATTGTCAGTTTTGCGCCGGATTCGAAAAACTAGACTCATAGGAGAACGACCAAGAGGTGCCAGGAGCAGCAATACTACCTCGGAGACAAGTCGGCTGGAGGACGATGTATTGAATCGCGACGCAATTTGTGTGTTCCATCGTCAGTAACAGGCTCTGAACGTTACAATTAATTGTCAGTTTTGCATCGCATTCGAAAAACTAGACTCACAGGAGGACGACCATAAGGTGCCCGAGGCACCAATAGACCCTTGGAGACAAGTCGGCTGGAGGACGATGTATTGAATCGCGACGCAATTTGTGTGTTCCATCGTCATTAAGAGGCTCTGAACGTTACAATTAATTGTCAGTTTTGCGCAGGATTCGAAAAACTAGACTCATAGGATAACGACCAAGAGGTGCCAGGAGCAGCAATACTACCTCGGAGACATGTCGGCTGGAGGACGATGTATTGAATCGCGTCGCAATTTGTGTGTTCCATCGTCAGTATCAGGCTCTGAACGTTACAATTCACTGTCAGTTTTGCGTCGGATTCGAAAATCTAGACTCACAGGAGAACGACCATAAGGTGCCCGAGGCAGCAATAGACCCTTCGAGACAAGTCGGCTGGAGGACGATGTATTGAGTCGCGACGCAATTTGTGTGTCCCATCGTCATTAACAGGCTCTGATCGTTACAATTAACTGTCAGTTTTGCATCGTATTCGAAAATCTAGACTCACAGATGAACGACCATAAGGTGCCCGAGGCAGCAATAGACCCTTCGAGACAAGTCGGCTGGAGGACGATGTATTGAATCGCGACGCAATTTGTGTGTTCCATCGTCATCAAGTGGCTCTGAACGTTACAATTCACTCTCAGTTTTGCGTCGGATTCGAAAATCTAGACTCACAGGAGAACGAGCATATGGTGCCCGAGGCAGCACTAGACCCTTGGAGACAAGTCGGCTGTAGAACGATGTATTGAATCGCGACGCAATTTGTGTGTTCCATCGTCATTAACAGGCTCTGAACGTTACAATTAACTGTCAGTTTTGCGTCGGATTCGAAAATCTAGACTCACAGGAGAACGAGCCTAAGGTGCCCGAGGCAGCAATAGACCCTTGGAGACAAGTCGGCTGGAGGACGATGTATTGAATCGCGACGCAATTTGTGTGTTCCATCGTCATTAAGAGGCTCTGAACGTTACAATTAATTGTCAGTTTTGCGTCGTATTCGAAAATCTAGACTCACAGGAGAACGAGCATATGGTGCCCGAGGCAGCACTAGACCCTTGGAGACAAGTCGGCTGTAGGACGATGTACTGAATCGCGACGCAATTTGTGTGTTCTATCGTCATTAAGAGGCTCTGAACGTTACAATTAACTGTCAGTTTTGCGCCGGATTCGAAAACCTAGACTCATAGGAGAACGACCAAGAGGTGCCAGGAGCAGCAATACTACCTCGGAGACATGTCGGCTGGAGGACGATGTATTGAATCGCGACGCAATTTGTGTGTTCCATCGTCATCAAGTGGCTCTGAACGTTACAATTCACTCTCAGTTTTGCGTCGGATTCGAAAATCTAGACTCACAGGAGAACGAGCATATGGTGCCCGAGGCAGCACTAGACCCTTGGAGACAAGTCGGCTGTAGGACGATGTATTGAATCGCGACGCAATTTGTGTGTTCCATCGTCATTAACAGGCTCTGAACGTTACAATTAACTGTCAGTTTTGCGTCGGATTCGAAAATCTAGACTCACAGGAGAACGACCATAAGGTGCCCGAGGCAGCAATAGACCCTTCGAGAGAAGTCGGCTGTAGGACGATGTATTGAATCGCGACGCAATTTGTGTGTTCCATCGTCATTAAGAGGCTCTGAACGTTACAATTCACTCTCAGTTTTGCGTCGGATTCGAAAATCTAGACTCACAGGAGAACGACCATAAGGTGCCCGAGGCAGCACTAGACCCTTGGAGACAAGTCGGCTGGAGGACGATGTATTGAATCGCGACGCAATTTGTGTGTTCCATCGTCATTAACAGGCTCTGAACGTTACAATTAATTGTCAGTTTTGCGTCGTATTCGAAAATCTAGACTCACAGGAGAACGAGCATATGGTGCCCGAGGCAGCACTAGACCCTTGGAGACAAGTCGGCTGTAGGACGATGTATTGAATCGCGACGCAATTTGTGTGTTCCATCGTCATTAAGAGGCTCTGAACGTTACAATTAACTGTCAGTTTTGCGTCGGATTCGAAAATCTAGACTCACAGGAGAACGACCACAAGGTGCCCGAGGCAGCAATAGACCCTTGCAGACAAGTCGGCTGGAGGACGATGTATTGATTCGCGACGCAATTTGTGTGTTCCATGGTCATTAAGAGGCTCTGAACCTTACAATTAACTGTCAGTTTTGCGTCGGATTCGAAAATCTAGACTCACCGATGAACGACCATAAGGTGCCCGAGGCAGCAATAGACCCTTCGAGAGAAGTCGGCTGTAGGACGATGTATTGAATCGCGACGCAATTTGTGTGTTCCATCGTCATTAACAGGCTCTGAACGTTACAATTCACTGTCAGTTTCGCGTCGTATTCTGAAATCTAGACTCACAGATGAACGACCATAAGGTGCCCGAGGCAGCAAGAGACCCTTGGAGACAGGTCGGCTGTGGGACGATGTATTGAATCGCGACGCAATTTGTGTGTTCCATCGTCATCAAGAGGCTCTGAACGTTACAATTAACTGTCAGTTTTGCATCGCATTCGAAAATCTAGACTCACAGGAGAACGAGCATATGGTGCCCGAGGCAGCACTAGACCCTTGGAGACAAGTCGGCTGTAGGACGATGTATTGAGTCGCGACGCAATTTGTGTGTCCCATCGTCATTAACAGGCTCTGAACGTTACAATTAACTGTCAGTTTTGCGTCGGATTCGAAAATCTAGACTCACAGGAGAACGAGCATATGGTGCCCGAGGCAGCACTAGACCCTTGGAGACAAGTCGGCTGTAGGACGATGTATTGAGTCGCGACGCAATTTGTGTGTCCCATCGTCATTAACAGTCTCTGAACGTTACAATTAACTGTCAGTTTTGCGTCGGAATCGAAAATCTAGACTCACAGGGGAACGACCATAAGGTGCCCAAGGCAGCAATAGACCCTTGGAGACAAGTCGGCTGGAGGACGATGTATTGAAGCGCGACGCAATTTGTGTGTTCCATCGTCATTAAGAGGCTCTGAACGTTACAATTAATTGTCAGTTTTGCGCCGGATTCGAAAAACTAGACTCATAGGAGAACGACCAAGAGGTGCCAGGAGCAGCAATACTACCTCGGAGACAAGTCGGCTGGAGGACGATGTATTGAATCGCGACGCAATTTGTGTGTTCCATCGTCAGTAACAGGCTCTGAACGTTACAATTAATTGTCAGTTTTGCATCGCATTCGAAAAACTAGACTCACAGGAGGACGACCATAAGGTGCCCGAGGCACCAATAGACCCTTGGAGACAAGTCGGCTGGAGGACGATGTATTGAATCGCGACGCAATTTGTGTGTTCCATCGTCATTAAGAGGCTCTGAACGTTACAATTAATTGTCAGTTTTGCGCAGGATTCGAAAAACTAGACTCATAGGATAACGACCAAGAGGTGCCAGGAGCAGCAATACTACCTCGGAGACATGTCGGCTGGAGGACGATGTATTGAATCGCGACGCAATTTGTGTGTTCCATCGTCATCAAGTGGCTCTGAACGTTACAATTCACTCTCAGTTTTGCGTCGGATTCGAAAATCTAGACTCACAGGAGAACGAGCATATGGTGCCCGAGGCAGCACTAGACCCTTGGAGACAAGTCGGCTGTAGAACGATGTATTGAATCGCGACGCAATTTGTGTGTTCCATCGTCATTAACAGGCTCTGAACGTTACAATTAACTGTCAGTTTTGCGTCGGATTCGAAAATCTAGACTCACAGGAGAACGAGCCTAAGGTGCCCGAGGCAGCAATAGACCCTTGGAGACAAGTCGGCTGGAGGACGATGTATTGAATCGCGACGCAATTTGTGTGTTCCATCGTCATTAAGAGGCTCTGAACGTTACAATTAATTGTCAGTTTTGCGTCGTATTCGAAAATCTAGACTCACAGGAGAACGAGCATATGGTGCCCGAGGCAGCACTAGACCCTTGGAGACAAGTCGGCTGTAGGACGATGTACTGAATCGCGACGCAATTTGTGTGTTCTATCGTCATTAAGAGGCTCTGAACGTTACAATTAACTGTCAGTTTTGCGCCGGATTCGAAAACCTAGACTCATAGGAGAACGACCAAGAGGTGCCAGGAGCAGCAATACTACCTCGGAGACATGTCGGCTGGAGGACGATGTATTGAATCGCGACGCAATTTGTGTGTTCCATCGTCATCAAGTGGCTCTGAACGTTACAATTCACTCTCAGTTTTGCGTCGGATTCGAAAATCTAGACTCACAGGAGAACGAGCATATGGTGCCCGAGGCAGCACTAGACCCTTGGAGACAAGTCGGCTGTAGGACGATGTATTGAATCGCGACGCAATTTGTGTGTTCCATCGTCATTAACAGGCTCTGAACGTTACAATTAACTGTCAGTTTTGCGTCGGATTCGAAAATCTAGACTCACAGGAGAACGACCATAAGGTGCCCGAGGCAGCAATAGACCCTTCGAGAGAAGTCGGCTGTAGGACGATGTATTGAATCGCGACGCAATTTGTGTGTTCCATCGTCATTAAGAGGCTCTGAACGTTACAATTCACTCTCAGTTTTGCGTCGGATTCGAAAATCTAGACTCACAGGAGAACGACCATAAGGTGCCCGAGGCAGCACTAGACCCTTGGAGACAAGTCGGCTGGAGGACGATGTATTGAATCGCGACGCAATTTGTGTGTCCCATCGTCATTAACAGGCTCTGAACGTTACAATTAACTGTCAGTTTTGCATCGCATTCGAAAATCTAGACTCACAGGAGAACGAGCATATGGTGCCCGAGGCAGCACTAGACCCTTGGAGACAAGTCGGCTGTAGGACGATGTATTGAGTCGCGACGCAATTTGTGTGTCCCATCGTCATTAAGAGGCTCTGAATTTTACAATTAATTGTCAGTTTTGCGTCGGATTCGAAAATCTAGACTCACAGGGAACGAGCATAAGGTGCCCGAGGCAGCAATAGACCCTTCGAGACAAGTCGGCTGGAGGACGATGTATTGAATCGCGACGCAATTTGTGTGTTCCATCGTCAGTATCAGGCTCTGAACGTTACAATTAATTGTCAGTTTTGCATCGCATTCGAAAAATTAGACTCACAGGAGAACGACCATAAGGTGCCCGAGGCACCAATAGACCCTTCGAGACAAGTCGGCTGGAGGACGATGTATTGAATCGCGACGCAATTTGTGTGTTCCATCGCCATTAAGAGGCTCTGAACGTTACAATTAATTGTCAGTTTTGCGCCGGATTCGAAAAACTAGACTCATAGGAGAACGACCAAGAGGTGCCAGGAGCAGCAATACTACCCCGGAGACATGTCGGCTGGAGGACGATGTATTGAATCGCGACGCAATTTGTGTGTTCCATCGTCAGTATCAGGCTCTGAACGTTACAATTCACTGTCAGTTTTGCGTCGGATTCGAAAATCTAGACTCACAGGAGAACGACCATAAGGTGCCCGAGGCAGCAATAGACCCTTCGAGACAAGTCGGCTGGAGGACGATGTATTGAGTCGCGACGCAATTTGTGTGTCCCATCGTCATTAACAGGCTCTGATCGTTACAATTAACTGTCAGTTTTGCATCGCATTCGAAAATCTAGACTCACAGATGAACGACCATAAGGTGCCCGAGGCAGCAATAGACCCTTCGAGACAAGTCGGCTGGAGGACGATGTATTGAATCGCGACGCAATTTGTGTGTTCCATCGTCATCAAGTGGCTCTGAACGTCACAATTCACTCTCAGTTTTGCGTCGGATTCGAAAATGTAGACTCACAGGAGAACGAGCATATGGTGCCCGAGGCAGCACTAGACCCTTGGAGACAAGTCGGCTGTAGGACGATGTATTGAATCGCGACGCAATTTGTGTGTTCCATCGTCATTAACAGGCTCTGAACGTTACAATTAACTGTCAGTTTTGCGTCGGATTTGAAAATCTAGAGTCACAGGAGAACGACCATAAGGTGCCCGAAGCAGCAATAGACCCTTGGAGACAAGTCGGCTGGTTGACGATGTATTGAATCGCGACGCAATTTGTGTGTCCCATCGTCAGTATCAGGCTCTGAACGTTACAATTCACTCTCAGTTTTGCGTCGGATTCGAAAATGTAGACTCACAGGAGAACGAGCATATGGTGCCCGAGGCAGCACTAGACCTTTGGAGACAAGTCGGCTGTAGGACGAAGTATTGAGTCGCGACCCAATTTGTGTGTCCCATCGTCATTAACAGGCTCTGAACGTTACAATTAATTCTCAGTTTTGCGTCGTATTCGAAAAACTAGACTCACAGGAGAACGACCATAAGGTGCCCGAGGCAGCACTAGACCCTTGGAGACAAGTCGGCTGTAGGACGATGTATTGAATCGCGACGCAATTTGTGTGTTTCATCGTCATTAAGAGGCTCTGAACGTTACAATTAACTGTCAGTTTTGCGTCGGATTCGAAAATCTAGACTCACAGGAGAACGAGCATAAGGTGCCCGAGGCGGCAATAGACCCTTCGAGAGAAGTCGGCTGGAGGACGATGTATTGAATCGCCACGCAATTTGTGTGTTCCATCGTCATTAACAGGCTCTGAACGTTACAATTAATTGTCAGTTTTGCGTCGTATTCGAAAATCTAGACTCACAGGAGAACGAGCATATGGTGCCCGAGGCAGCACTAGACCCTTGGAGACAAGTCGGCTGTAGGACGATGTATTGAATCGCGACGCAATTTGTGTGTTACATCGTCATTAAGAGGCCCTGAACGTTACAATTAACTGTCAGTTTTGCGCCAGATTCGAAAAACTAGAATCATAGGAGAACGACCAAGAGGTGCCAGGAGCAGCAATACTACCTCGGAGACATGTCGGCAGGAGGACGATGTGTTGAATCAGGACGCAATTTGTGTGTTCGATCGTCAGTATCAGGCTCTGAACGTTACAATTAATTGTCAGTTTTGCGTCGTATTCGAAAAACTAGACTCACAGGAGAACGACCATAAGGTGCCCGAGGCAGCACTAGACCCTTGGAGACAAGTCGGCTGTAGGACGATGTATTGAATCGCGACGCAATTTGTGTGTTTCATCGTCATTAAGAGGCTCTGAACGTTACAATTAACTGTCAGTTTTGCGTCGGATTCGAAAATCTAGACTCACAGGAGAACGAGCATAAGGTGCCCGAGGCGGCAATAGACCCTTCGAGACAAGTCGGCTGGAGGACGATGTATTGAATCGCGACGCAATTTGTGTGTTCCATCGTCATTAACAGGCTCTGAACGTTACAATTAATTGTCAGTTTTGCGTCGACTTCGAAAATCTAGACTCACAGGAGAACGAGCATATGGTGCCCGAGGCAGCACTAGACCCTTGGAGACAAGTCGGCTGTAGGACGATGTATTGAATCGCGACGCAATTTGTGTGTTCCATCGTCAATAACAGGCTCTGAACGTTACAATTCACTGTCAGTTTTGCGTCGGATTCGAAAATCTAGACTCACAGGAGAACGACCATAAGGTGCCCGAGGCAGCACTAGACCCTTGGAGACAAGTCGGCTGGAGGACGATGTATTGAATCGCGACGCAATTTGTGTGTCCCATCGTCATTAACAGGCTCTGATCGTTACAATTAACTGTCAGTTTTGCATCGCATTCGAAAATCTAGACTCACAGATGAACGACCATAAGGTGCCCGAGGCAGCAATAGACCCTTCTAGACAAGTCGGCTGGAGGACGATGTATTGAATCGCGACGCAATTTGTGTGTTCCATCGTCATCAAGTGGCTCTGAACGTTACAATTCACTCTCAGTTTTGCGCCGGAATCGAAAATCTAGACTCACAGGAGAACGAGCATATGGTGCCCGAGGCAGCACTAGACCCTTGGAGACAAGTCGGCTGTAGGACGATGTATTGAATCGCGACGCAATTTGTGTGTTCCATCGTCATTAAGAGGCTCTGAACGTTACAATTAACTGTCAGTTTTGCGTCGGATTCGAAAATCTAGACTCACAGGGAACGAGCATAAGGTGCCCGAGGCAGCAATAGACCCTTCGAGACAAGTCGGCTGGAGGACGATGTATTGAATCGCGATGCAATTTGTGTGTTCCATCGTCATTAAGAGGCTCTGAACGTTACAATTAATTGTCAGTTTTGAGTCGTATTCGAAAATCTAGACTCACAGGAGAACGAGCATATGGTGCCCGAGGCAGCACTAGACCCTTGGAGACAAGTCGGCTGTAGGACGATGTATTGAATCGCGACGCAATTTGTGTGTTCTATCGTCATTAAGAGGCTCTGAACATTACAATTAACTGTCAGTTTTGCGCCGGATTCGAAAAACTAGACTTATAGGAGAACGACCAAGAGGTGCCAGAAGCAGCAATACTACCTCGGAGACATGTCGGCTGGAGGACGATGTATTGAATCGCGACGCAATTTGTGTGTTCCATCGTCATCAAGAGGCTCTGAACGTTACAATTCACTCTCAGTTTTGCGTCGGATTCGAAAATCTAGACTCACCGATGAACGACCATAAGGTGCCCGATGCAGCAATAGACCCTTCGAGAGAAGTCGGCTGTAGGACGATGTATTGAATCGCGACGCAATTTGTGTGTTCCATCGTCATTAAGAGCCTCTGAAAGTTACAATTAACTGTCAGTTTTGCATCGCATTCGAAAAACTAGACTCACAGGAGAACGACCATAAGGTGCCCGAGGCAGCAATAGACCCTTGGAGACAAGTCGGCTGGAGGACGATGTATTGAATCGTGACGCAATTTGTGTGTCCCATCGTCATTAACAGGCTCTGAACGTTACAATTAACTGTCAGTTTTGCATCGCATTCGAAAATCTAGACTCACAGGAGAACGAGCATATGGTGCCCGAGGCAGCACTAGACCCTTGGAGACAAGTCGGCTGTAGGACGATGTATTGAGTCGCGACGCAATTTGTGTGTCCCATCGTCATTAACAGGCTCTGAACGTTACAATTAACTGTCAGTTTTGCGTCGGATTCGAAAATCTAGACTCACAGGAGAACGAGCATATGGTGCCCGAGGCAGCACTAGACCCTTGGAGACAAGTCGGCTGTAGGACGATGTATTGAGTCGCGACGCAATTTGTGTGTCCCATCGTCATTAACAGTCTCTGAACGTTACAATTAACTGTCAGTTTTGCGTCGGAATCGAAAATCTAGACTCACAGGGGAACGACCATAAGGTGCCCAAGGCAGCAATAGACCCTTGGAGACAAGTCGGCTGGAGGACGATGTATTGAAGCGCGACGCAATTTGTGTGTTCCATCGTCATTAAGAGGCTCTGAACGTTACAATTAATTGTCAGTTTTGCGCCGGATTCGAAAAACTAGACTCATAGGAGAACGACCAAGAGGTGCCAGGAGCAGCAATACTACCTCGGAGACAAGTCGGCTGGAGGACGATGTATTGAATCGCGACGCAATTTGTGTGTTCCATCGTCAGTATCAGGCTCTGAACGTTACAATTAATTGTCAGTTTTGCATCGCATTCGAAAAACTAGACTCACAGGAGGACGACCATAAGGTGCCCGAGGCACCAATAGACCCTTCGAGACAAGTCGGCTGGAGGACGATGTATTGAATCGCGACGCAATTTGTGTGTTCCATCGTCATTAAGAGGCTCTGAACGTTACAATTAATTGTCAGTTTTGCGCAGGATTCGAAAAACTAGACTCATAGGATAACGACCAAGAGGTGCCAGGAGCAGCAATACTACCTCGGAGACATGTCGGCTGGAGGACGATGTATTGAATCGCGTCGCAATTTGTGTGTTCCATCGTCAGTATCAGGCTCTGAACGTTACAATTCACTGTCAGTTTTGCGTCGGATTCGAAAATCTAGACTCACAGGAGAACGACCATAAGGTGCCCGAGGCAGCAATAGACCCTTCGAGACAAGTCGGCTGGAGGACGATGTATTGAGTCGCGACGCAATTTGTGTGTCCCATCGTCATTAACAGGCTCTGATCGTTACAATTAACTGTCAGTTTTGCATCGCATTCGAAAATCTAGACTCACAGATGAACGACCATAAGGTGCCCGAGGCAGCAATAGACCCTTCGAGACAAGTCGGCTGGAGGACGATGTATTGAATCGCGACGCAATTTGTGTGTTCCATCGTCATCAAGTGGCTCTGAACGTTACAATTCACTCTCAGTTTTGCGTCGGATTCGAAAATCTAGACTCACAGGAGAACGAGCATATGGTGCCCGAGGCAGCACTAGACCCTTGGAGACAAGTCGGCTGTAGGACGATGTATTGAATCGCGACGCAATTTGTGTGTTCCATCGTCATTAACAGGCTCTGAACGTTACAATTAACTGTCAGTTTTGCGTCGGATTCGAAAATCTAGACTCACAGGAGAACGAGCCTAAGGTGCCCGAGGCAGCAATAGACCCTTGGAGACAAGTCGGCTGGAGGACGATGTATTGAATCGCGACGCAATTTGTGTGTTCCATCGTCATTAAGAGGCTCTGAACGTTACAATTAATTGTCAGTTTTGCGTCGTATTCGAAAATCTAGACTCACAGGAGAACGAGCATATGGTGCCCGAGGCAGCACTAGACCCTTGGAGACAAGTCGGCTGTAGGACGATGTACTGAATCGCGACGCAATTTGTGTGTTCTATCGTCATTAAGAGGCTCTGAACGTTACAATTAACTGTCAGTTTTGCGCCGGATTCGAAAACCTAGACTCATAGGAGAACGACCAAGAGGTGCCAGGAGCAGCAATACTACCTCGGAGACATGTCGGCTGGAGGACGATGTATTGAATCGCGACGCAATTTGTGTGTTCCATCGTCATTAAGAGGCTCTGAACGTTACAATTCACTCTCAGTTTTGCGTCGGATTCGAAAATCTAGACTCACAGGAGAACGACCATAAGGTGCCCGAGGCAGCACTAGACCCTTGCAGACAAGTCGGCTGGAGGACGATGTATTGAATCGCGACGCAATTTGTGTGTCCCATCGTCATTAACAGGCTCTGAACGTTACAATTAACTGTCAGTTTTGCATCGCATTCGAAAATCTAGACTCACAGGAGAACGAGCATATGGTGCCCGAGGCAGCACTAGACCCTTGGAGACAAGTCGGCTGTAGGACGATGTATTGAGTCGCGACGCAATTTGTGTGTCCCATCGTCATTAACAGGCTCTGAACGTTACAATTAACTGTCAGTTTTGCGTCGGATTCGAAAATCTAGACTCACAGGAGAACGAGCATATGGTGCCCGAGGCAGCACTAGACCCTTGGAGACAAGTCGGCTGTAGGACGATGTATTGAGTCGCGACGCAATTTGTGTGTCCCATCGTCATTAACAGGCTCTGAACGTTACAATTAACTGTCAGTTTTGCGTCGGATTCGAAAATCTAGACTCACAGGGGAACGACCATAAGGTGCCCGAGGCAGCAATAGACCCTAGGAGACAAGTCGGCTGGAGGACGATGTATTGAATCGCGACGCAATTTGTGTGTTCCATCGTCATTAAGAGGCTCTGAATTTTACAATTAATTGTTAATTGTCAGTTTTGCGTCGGATTCGAAAATCTAGACTCACAGGGAACGAGCATAAGGTGCCCGAGGCAGCAATAGACCCTTCGAGACAAGTCGGCTGGAGGACGATGTATTGAATCGCGACGCAATTTGTGTGTTCCATCGTCAGTATCAGGCTCTGAACGTTACAATTAATTGTCAGTTTTGCATCGCATTCGAAAAATTAGACTCACAGGAGAACGACCATAAGGTGCCCGAGGCACCAATAGACCCTTCGAGACAAGTCGGCTGGAGGACGATGTATTGAATCGCGACGCAATTTGTGTGTTCCATCGCCATTAAGAGGCTCTGAACGTTACAGTTAATTGTCAGTTTTGCGCCGGATTCGAAAAACTAGACTCATAGGAGAACGACCAAGAGGTGCCAGGAGCAGCAATACTACCCCGGAGACATGTCGGCTGGAGGACGATGTATTGAATCGCGACGCAATTTGTGTGTTCCATCGTCAGTATCAGGCTCTGAACGTTACAATTCACTGTCAGTTTTGCGTCGGATTCGAAAATCTAGACTCACAGGAGAACGACCATAAGGTGCCCGAGGCAGCAATAGACCCTTCGAGACAAGTCGGCTGGAGGACGATGTATTGAGTCGCGACGCAATTTGTGTGTCCCATCGTCATTAACAGGCTCTGATCGTTACAATTAACTGTCAGTTTTGCATCGCATTCGAAAATCTAGACTCACAGATGAACGACCATAAGGTGCCCGAGGCAGCAATAGACCCTTCGAGACAAGTCGGCTGGAGGACGATGTATTGAATCGCGACGCAATTTGTGTGTTCCATCGTCATCAAGTGGCTCTGAACGTCACAATTCACTCTCAGTTTTGCGTCGGATTCGAAAATGTAGACTCACAGGAGAACGAGCATATGGTGCCCGAGGCAGCACTAGACCCTTGGAGACAAGTCGGCTGTAGGACGATGTATTGAATCGCGACGCAATTTGTGTGTTCCATCGTCATTAACAGGCTCTGAACGTTACAATTAACTGTCAGTTTTGCGTCGGATTTGAAAATCTAGAGTCACAGGAGAACGACCATAAGGTGCCCGAAGCAGCAATAGACCCTTGGAGACAAGTCGGCTGGTTGACGATGTATTGAATCGCGACGCAATTTGTGTGTCCCATCGTCAGTATCAGGCTCTGAACGTTACAATTCACTGTCAGTTTTGCGTCGGATTCGAAAATCTAGACTCACAGGAGAACGAGCATATGGTGCCCGAGGCAGCACTAGACCTTTGGAGACAAGTCGGCTGTAGGACGATGTATTGAGTCGCGACCCAATTTGTGTGTCCCATCGTCATTAACAGGCTCTGAACGTTACAATTAATTCTCAGTTTTGCGTCGTATTCGAAAAACTAGACTCACAGGAGAACGACCATAAGGTGCCCGAGGCAGCACTAGACCCTTGGAGACAAGTCGGCTGTAGGACGATGTATTGAATCGCGACGCAATTTGTGTGTTTCATCGTCATTAAGAGGCTCTGAACGTTACAATTAACTGTCAGTTTTGCGTCGGATTCGAAAATCTAGACTCACAGGAGAACGAGCATAAGGTGCCCGAGGCGGCAATAGACCCTTCGAGAGAAGTCGGCTGGAGGACGATGTATTGAATCGCGACGCAATTTGTGTGTTCCATCGTCATTAACAGGCTCTGAACGTTACAATTAATTGTCAGTTTTGCGTCGACTTCGAAAATCTAGACTCACAGGAGAACGAGCATATGGTGCCCGAGGCAGCACTAGACCCTTGGAGACAAGTCGGCTGTAGGACGATGTATTGAATCGCGACGCAATTTGTGTGTTCCATCGTCATTAACAGGCTCTGAACGTTACAATTCACTGTCAGTTTTGCGTCGGATTCGAAAATCTAGACTCACAGGAGAACGACCATAAGGTGCCCGAGGCAGCACTAGACCCTTGGAGACAAGTCGGCTGGAGGACGATGTATTGAATCGCGACGCAATTTGTGTGTCCCATCGTCATTAACAGGCTCTGATCGTTACAATTAACTGTCAGTTTTGCATCGCATTCGAAAATCTAGACTCACAGATGAACGACCATAAGGTGCCCGAGGCAGCAATAGACCCTTCGAGACAAGTCGGCTGGAGGACGATGTATTGAATCGCGACGCAATTTGTGTGTTCCATCGTCATCAAGTGGCTCTGAACGTTACAATTCACTCTCAGTTTTGCGCCGGAATCGAAAATCTAGACTCACAGGAGAACGAGCATATGGTGCCCGAGGCAGCACTAGACCCTTGGAGACAAGTCGGCTGTAGGACGATGTATTGAATCGCGACGCAATTTGTGTGTTCCATCGTCATTAACAGGCTCTGAACGTTACAATTAACTGTCAGTTTTGCGTCGGATTCGAAAATCTAGACTCACAGGAGAACGAGCATAAGGTGCCCGAGGCAGCAACAGACCCTTGGAGACAAGTCGGCTGGAGGACGATGTATTGAATCGCGACTGAACGTTACAATTAACTGTCAGTTTTGCGCCGGATTCGAAAAACTAGACTCATAGGAGAACGACAAAGAGGTGCCAGGAGCAGCAATACTACCTCGGAGACATGTCGGCTGGAGGACGATGTATTGAATCGCGACGCAATTTGTGTGTTCCATTGTCATCAAGATGCTCTGAACGTTACAATTCACTCTCAGTTTTGCGTCGGATTCGAAAATCTAGACCCACAGATGAACGACCATAAGGTGCCCGAGGCAGCAATAGACCCTTCGAGACAAGTCGGCTGTAGGACGATGTATTGAATCGCGACGCAATTTGTGTGTTCCATCGTCATTAAGAGGCTCTGAACGTTACAATTAACTGTCAGTTTTGCATCGCATTCGAAAAACTAGACTCACAGGAGAACGACCATAAGGTGCCCGAGGCAGCAATAGACCCTTGGAGACAAGTCGGCTGGAGGACGATGTATTGAATCGCGACTCAATTTGTGTGTCCCATGGTCATTAACAGGCTCTGAACGTTACAATTAACTGTCAGTTTTGCATCGCATTCGAAAATCTAGACTCACAGGAGAACGAGCATATGGTGCCCGAGGCAGCACTAGACCCTTGGAGACAAGTCGGCTGTAGGACGATGTATCGAGTCGCGACGCAATTTGTGTGTCCCATCGTCATTAACAGGCTCTGAACGTTACAATTAACTGTCAGTTTTGCGTCGGATTCGAAAATCTAGACTCACAGGAGAACGAGCATATGGTGCCCGAGGCAGCACTAGACCCTTGGAGACAAGTCGGCTGTAGGACGATGTATTGAGTCGCGACGCAATTTGTGTGTCCCATCGTCATTAACAGGCTCTGAACGTTACAATTAACTGTCAGTTTTGCGTCGGATTCGAAAATCTAGACTCACAGGAGAACGACCATAAGGTGCCCGAGGCAGCAATAGACCCTTGGAGACAAGTCGGCTGGAGGACGATGTATTGAATCGCGACGCAATTTTTTGTGTTCCATCGTCATTAAGAGGCTCTGAACGTTACAATTAATTGTCAGTTTTGCGCCGGATTCGAAAAACTAGACTCATAGGAGAACGACCAAGAGGTGCCAGGAGCAGCAATACTACCTCGGAGACAAGTCGGCTGGAGGACGATGTATTGAATCGCGACGCAATTTGTGTGTTCCATCGTCAGTATCTGGCTCTGAACGTTACAATTAATTGTCAGTTTTGCATCGCATTCGAAAAACTAGACTCACAGGAGAACGACCATAAGGTGCCCGAGGCAGCACTAGACCCTTGGAGACAAGTCGGCTGTAGGACGATGTATTGAATCGCGACGCAATTTGTGTGATTCATCGTCATTAAGAGGCTCTGACGTTACAATTAACTGTCAGTTTTGCGTCGGATTCGAAAATCTAGACTCACAGGAGAACGAGCATAAGGTGCCCGAGGCGGCAATAGACCCTTCGAGACAAGTCGGCTGGAGGACGATGTATTGAATCGCGACGCAATTTGTGTGTTCCATCGTCATTAACAGGCTCTGAACGTTACAATTAATTGTCAGTTTTGCGTCGTATTCGAAAATCTAGACTCACAGGAGAACGAGCATAAGGTGCCCGAGGCAGCACTAGACCCTTGGAGACAAGTCGGCTGTAGGACGATGTATTGAATCGCGACGCAATTAGTGTGTTCCATCGTCATTAAGAGGCTCTGAACGTTACAATTAACTGTCAGTTTTGCGCCGGATTCGAAAAACTAGACTCATAGGAGAACGACGAAGAGGTGCCAGGAGCAGCAATACTACCTCGGAGACATGTCGGCTGGAGGACGATGTATTGAATCGCGACGCAATTTGTGTGTTCCATCGTCAGTATCAGGCTCTGAACGTTACAATTAACTGTCAGTTTTGCGTCGGATTCGAAAATCTAGACTCACAGGAGAACGACCATAAGGTGCCCGAGGCAGCACTAGACCCTTGGAGACAAGTCGGCTGGAGGACGATGTATTGAGTCGCGACGCAATTTGTGTGTCCCATCGTCATTAACAGCCTCTGAACGTTACAATTAACTGTCAGTTTTGCGTCGGATTCGAAAATCTAGACTCACCGATGAACGACCATAAGGTGCCCGAGGCAGCAATAGACCCTTCGAGACAAGTCGGCTGGAGGACGATGTATTGAATCGCGACGCAATTTGTGTGTTCCATCGTCATTAACAGGCTCTGAACGTTACAATTCACTGTCAGTTTTGCGTCGTATTCTGAAATCTAGACTCACAGATGAACGACCATAAGGTGCCCGAGGCAGCAAGAGACCCTTGGAGACAGGTCGGCTGTGGGACGATGTATTGAATCGCGACGCAATTTGTGTGTTCCATCGTCATCAAGAGGCTCTGAACGTTACAATTCACTGTCAGTTTTGCATCGCAATCGAAAAACTAGTCTCACAGGAGAACGACCATAAGGTGCCCGAGGCAGCAATAGACCCTTGGAGACAAGTCGGCTGGAGGACGATGTATTGAATCGCGACGCAATTTGTGTGTCCCATCGTCAGTATCAGGCTCTGAACGTTACAATTCACTGTCAGTTTTGCGTCGGATTCGAAAATCTAGACTCACAGGAGAACGAGCATATGGTGCCCGAGGCAGCACTAGACCCTTGGAGACAAGTCGACTGTAGGACGATGTATTGAGTCGCGACGCAATTTGTGTGTCCCATCGTCATTAACAGGCTCTGAACGTTACAATTATTTGTCAGTTTTGCGTCGTATTCGAAAAACTAGACTCACAGGAGAACGACCATAAGGTGCCCGAGGCAGCACTAGACCCTTGGAGACAAGTCGGCTGTAGGACGATGTATTGAATCGCGACGCAATTTGTGTGTTCCATCGTCATTAAGAGGCTCTGAACGTTACAATTAATTGTCAGTTTTGCGTCGTATTCGAAAATCTAGACTCACAGGAGAACGGGCATATGGTGCCCGAGGCAGCACTAGACCCTTGGAGACAAGTCGGCTGTAGGACGATGTATTGAATCGCGACGCAATTTGTGTGTTCTATCGTCATTAAGAGGCTCTGAACATTACAATTAACTGTCAGTTTTGCGCCGGATTCGAAAAACTAGACTCATAGGAGAACGACCAAGAGGTGCCAGGAGCAGCAATACTACCTCGGAGACATGTCGGCTGGAGGACGATGTATTGAATCGCGACGCAATTTGTGTGTTCCATCGTCATCAAGAGGCTCTGAACGTTACAATTCACTCTCAGTTTTGGGTCGGATTCGAAAATCTAGACTCACCGATGAACGACCATAAGGTGCCCGAGGCAGCAATAGACCCTTCGAGTGAAGTCGGCTGTAGGACGATGTATTGAATCGCGACGCAATTTGTGTGTTCCATCGTCATTAAGAGGCTCTAAAAGTTACAATTAACTGTCAGTTTTGCATCGCATTCGAAAAACTAGACTCACAGGAGAACGACCATAAGGTGCCCGAGGCAGCAATAGACCCTTGGAGACAAGTCGGCTGGAGGACGATGTATTGAATCGTGACGCAATTTGTGTGTCCCATCGTCATTAACAGGCTCTGAACGTTACAATTAACTGTCAGTTTTGCATCGCATTCGAAAATCTAGACTCACAGGAGAACGAGCATATGGTGCCCGAGGCAGCACTAGACCCTTGGAGACAAGTCGGCTGTAGGATGATGTATTGAGTCGCGACGCAATTTGTGTGTCCCATCGTCATTAACAGGCTCTGAACGATACAATTAACTGTCAGTTTTGCGTCGGATTCGAAAATCTAGACTCACAGGAGAACGAGCATATGGTGCCCGAGGCAGCACTAGACTCTTGGAGACAAGTCGGCTGTAGGACGATGTATTGAGTCGCGACGCAATTTGTGTGTCCCATCGTCATTAACAGGCTCTAACGTTACAATTAACTGTCAGTTTTGCGTCGGATTCGAAAATCTAGACTCACAGGGGAACGACCATAAGGTGCCCGAGGCAGCAATAGACCCTTGGAGACAAGTCGGCTGGAGGACGATGTATTGAATCGCGACGCAATTTGTGTGTTCCATCGTCATTAAGAGGCTCTGAACGTTACAATTAATTGTCAGTTTTGCGCCGGATTCGAAAAACTAGACTCATAGGAGAACGACCAAGAGGTGCCAGGAGCAGCAATACTACCTCGGAGACAACTCGGCTGGAGGACGATGTATTGAATCGCGAAGCAATTTGTGTGTTCCATCGTCAGTATCAGGCTCTGAACGTTACAATTAATTGTCAGTTTTGCATCGCATTCGAAAAACTAGACTCACAGGAGAACGACCATAAGGTGCCCGAGGCACCAATAGACCCTTCGAGACAAGTCGGCTGGAGGACAATGTATTGAATCGCGACGCAATTTGTGTGTTCCATCGTCATTAAGAGGCTCTGAACGTTACAATTAATTGTCAGTTTTGCGCCGGATTCGAAAAACTAGACTCATAGGAGAACGACCAAGAGGTGCCAGGAGCAGCAATACTACCTCGGAGACATGTCGGCTGGAGGACGATGTATTGAATCGCGTCGCAATTTGTGTGTTCCATCGTCAGTATCTGGCTCTGAACGTTACAATTCACTGTCAGTTTTGCGTCGGATTCGAAAATCTAGACTCACAGGAGAACGACCATAAGGTGCCGGAGGCAGCAATAGACCCTTCGAGACAATTCGGCTGGAGGACGATGTATTGAGTCGCGACGCAATTTGTGTGTCCCATCGTCATTAACAGGCTCTGATCGTTACAATTAACTGTCAGTTTTGCATCGCATTCGAAAATCTAGAGTCACAGATGAACGACCATAAGGTGCCCGAGGCAGCAATAGACCCTTCGAGACAAGTCGGCTGGAGGACGATGTATTGAATCGCGACGCAATTTGTGTGTTCCATCGTCATCAAGTGGCTCTGAACGTTACAATGCACTCTCAGTTTTGCGTCGGATTCGAAAATCTAGACTCACAGGAGAACGAGCATATGGTGCCCGAGGCAGCACTAGACCCTTGGAGACAAGTCGGCTGTAGGACGATGTATTGAATCGCGACGCAATTTGTGTGTTCCATCGTCATTAACAGGCTCTGAACGTTACAATTAACTGTCAGTTTTGCGTCGGATTCGAAAATCTAGACTCACAGGAGAACGAGCCTAAGGTGCCCGAGGCAGCAATAGACCCTTGGAGACAAGTCGGCTGGAGGACGATGTATTGAATCGCGACGCAATTTGTGTGTTCCATCGTCATTAAGAGGCTCTGAACGTTACAATTAATTGTCAGTTTTGCGTGGTATTCGAAAATCTAGACTCACAGGAGAACGAGCATATGGTGCCCGAGGCAGCACTAGACCCTTGGAGACAAGTCGGCTGTAGGACGATGTATTGAATCGCGACGCAATTTGTGTGTTCTATCGTCATCAAGAGGCTCTGAACGTTACAATTCACTGTCAGTTTTGCGTCGGATTCGAAAATCTAGACTCACACGAGAACGACCATAAGGTGCCCGAGGCAGCAATAGACCCTTCGAGAGAAGTCAGCTGTAGGACGATGTATTGAATCGCGACGCAATTTGTGTGTTCCATCGTCATTAGGAGGCTCTGAACGTTACAATTAACTGTCAGTTTTTGCATCGCATTCGAAAAACTAGACTCACAGGAGAACGACCATAAGGTGCCCGAGGCAGCAATAGACCCTTGGAGACAAGTCGGCTGGAGGACGATGTATTGAATCGCGACGCAATTTGTGTGTCCCATCGTCATTAACAGGCTCTGAACGTTACAATTAACTGTCAGTTTTGCATCGCATTCGAAAATCTAGACTCACAGGAGAACGAGCATATGGTGCCCGATGCAGCACTAGACCCTTGGAGACAAGTCGGCTGTAGGACGATGTATTGAGTCGCGACGCAATTTGTGTGTCCCATCGTCATTAACAGGCTCTGAACGTTACAATTAACTGTCAGTTTTGCGTCGGATTCGAAAATCTAGACTCACAGGAGAACGAGCATATGGTGCCCGAGGCAGCACTAGACCCTTGGAGACAAGTCGGCTGTAGGACGATGTATTGAGTCGCGACGCAATTTGTGTGTCCCATCGTCATTAACAGGCTCTGAACGTTACAATTAGCTGTCAGTTTTGCGTCGGATTCGAAAATCTAGACTCACAGGGGAACGACCATAAGGTGCCCGAGGCAGCAATAGACCCTTGGAGACAAGTCGGCTGGAGGACGATGTATTGAATCGCGACGCAATTTGTGTGTTCCATCGTCATTAAGAGGCTCTGAACGTTACAATTAATTGTCAGTTTTGCGTCGGATTCGAAAATCTAGACTCACAGGGAACGAGCATAAGGTGCCCGAGGCAGCAATAGACCCTTCGAGACAAGTCGGCTGGAGGACGATGTATTGAATCGCGACGCAATTAGTGTGTTCCATCGTCATCAAGAGGCTCTGAACGTTACAATTCACTGTCAGTTTTGCGTCGGATACGAAAAACTAGACTCACAGGAGAACGACGATAAGGTGCCCGAGGCAGCACTAGACCCTTGGAGACAAGTCGGCTGTAGGACGATGTATTGAATCGCGACGCAATTTGTGTGTTCCATCGTCATCAAGAGGCTCTGAACGTTACAATTCACTGTCAGTTTTGCGTCGGATTCGAAAATCTAGACTCACAGGAGAACGACCATAAGGTGCCCGAGGCAGCAATAGACCCTTCGAGAGAAGTCGGCTGTAGGACGATGTATTGAATCGCGACGCAATTTGTGTGTTCCATCCTCATTAAGAGGCTCTGAACGTTACAATTAACTGTCAGTTTTGCATCGCATTCGAAAAACTAGACTCACAGGAGAACGACCATAAGGTGCCCGAGGCAGCAATAGACCCTTGGAGACAAGTCGGCTGTAGGACGATGTATTGAATCGCGACGCAATTTGTGTGTTCCATCGTCATTAACAGGCTCTGAACGTTACAATTAATTGTCAGTTTTGCGTCGTATTCGAAAATCTAGACTCACAGGAGAACGAGCATATGGTGCCCGAGGCAGCACTAGACCCTTGGAGACAAGTCGGCTGTAGGACGATGTATTGAATCGCGACGCAATTTGTGTGTTCCATCGTCATTAAGAGGCTCTGAACGTTACAATTAACTGTCAGTTTTGCGCCGGATTCGAAAAACTAGACTCATAGGAGAACGACCAAGAGGTGCCAGGAGCAGCAATACTACCTCGGAGACATGTCGGCTGGAGGACGATGTATTGAATCGCGACGCAATTTGTGTGTTCCATCGTCAGTATCAGGCTCTGAACGTTACAATTAATTGTCAGTTTTGCGTCGTATTCGAAAAACTAGACTCACAGGAGAACGACCATAAGGTGCCCGAGGCAGCACTAGACCCTTGGAGACAAGTCGGCTGTAGGACGATGTATTGAATCGCGACGCAATTTGTGTGTTTCATCGTCATTAAGAGGCTCTGAACGTTACAATTAACTGTCAGTTTTGCGTCGGATTCGAAAATCTAGACTCACAGGAGAACGAGCATAAGGTGCCCGAGGCGGCAATAGACCCTTCGAGACAAGTCGGCTGGAGGACGATGTATTGAATCGCGACGCAATTTGTGTGTTCCATCGTCATTAACAGGCTCTGAACGTTACAATTAATTGTCAGTTTTGCGTCGTATTCGAAATCTAGACTCACAGGAGAACGAGCATATGGTGCCCGACCCTTGGAGACAAGTCGGCTGTAGGACGATGTATTGAATCGCGACGCAATTTGTGTGTTCCATCGTCATTAACAGGCTCTGAACGTTACAATTCACTGTCAGTTTTGCGTCGGATTCGAAAATCTAGACTCACAGGAGAACGACCATAAGGTGCCCGAGGCAGCACTAGACCCTTGGAGACAAGTCGGCTGGAGGACGATGTATTGAATCGCGACGCAATTTGTGTGTCCCATCGTCATTAACAGGCTCTGATCGTTACAATTAACTGTCAGTTTTGCATCGCATTCGAAAATCTAGACTCACAGATGAACGACCATAAGGTGCCCGAGGCAGCAATAGACCCTTCGAGACAAGTCGGCTGGAGGACGATGTATTGAATCGCGACGCAATTTGTGTGTTCCATCGTCATCAAGTGGCTCTGAACGTTACAATTCACTCTCAGTTTTGCGCCGGAATCGAAAATCTAGACTCACAGGAGAACGAGCATATGGTGCCCGAGGCAGCACTAGACCCTTGGAGACAAGTCGGCTGTAGGACGATGTATTGAATCGCGACGCAATTTGTGTGTTCCATCGTCATTAACAGGCTCTGAACGTTACAATTAACTGTCAGTTTTGCGTCGGATTCGAAAATCTAGACTCACAGGAGAACGAGCATAAGGTGCCCGAGGCAGCAATAGACCCTTGGAGACAAGTCGGCTGGAGGACGATGTATTGAATCGCGACGCAATTTGTGTGTTCCATCGTAATTAAGAGGCTCTGAACGTTACAATTTATTGTCAGTTTTGCGTCGTATTCGAAAATCTAGACTCACAGGAGAACGAGCATATGGTGCCCGAGGCAGCACTAGACCCTTGGAGTCAAGTCGGCTGTAGGACGATGTATTGAATCGCGACGCAATTTGTGTGTTCTATCGTCATTAAGAGACTCTGAACGTTACAATTAATTGTCAGTTTTGAGCCGGATTCGAAAAACTAGACTCATAGGAGAACGACCAAGAGGTGCCAGGAGCAGCAATACTACCTCGGAGACATGTCGGCTGGAGGACGATGTATTGAATCGCGACGCAATTTGTGTGTTCCATCGTCATCAAGAGGCTCTGAACGTTACAATTCACTCTCAGTTTTGCGTCGGATTCGAAAATCTAGACTCACCGATGAACGACCATAAGGTGCCCGAGGCAGCAATAGACCCTTCGAGACAAGTCGGCTGTAGGACGATGTATTGAATCGCGACGCAATTTGTGTGTTCCATCGTCATTAAGAGGCTCTGAACGTTACAATTAACTGTCAGTTTTGCATCGCATTCGAAAAACTAGACTCACAGGAGAACGACCATAAGGTGCCCGAGGCAGCAATAGACCCTTGGAGACAAGTCGGCTGGAGGACGATGTATTGAATCGCGACGCAATTTGTGTGTCCCATCGTCATTAACAGGCTCTGAACGTTACAATTAACTGTCAGTTTTGCATCGCATTCGAAAATCTAGACTCACAGGAGAACGACCATAAGGTGCCCGAGGCACCAATAGACCCTTCGAGACAAGTCGGCTGGAGGACAATGTATTGAATCGCGACGCAATTTGTGTGTTCCATCGTCATTAAGAGGCTCTGAACGTTACAATTAATTGTCAGTTTTGCGCCGGATTCGAAAAACTAGACTCATAGGAGAACGACCAAGAGGTGCCAGGAGCAGCAATACTACCTCGGAGACATGTCGACTGGAGGACGATGTATTGAATCGCGTCGCAATTTGTGTGTTCCATCGTCAGTATCTGGCTCTGAACGTTACAATTCACTGTCAGTTTTGCGTCGGATTCGAAAATCTAGACTCACAGGAGAACGACCATAAGGTGCCGGAGGCAGCAATAGACCCTTCGAGACAATTCGGCTGGAGGACGATGTATTGAGTCGCGACGCAATTTGTGTGTCCCATCGTCATTAACAGGCTCTGATCGTTACAATTAACTGTTAGTTTTGCATCGCATTCGAAAATCTAGAGTCACAGATGAACGACCATAAGGTGCCCGAGGCAGCAATAGACCCTTCGAGACAAGTCGGCTGGAGGACGATGTATTGAATCGCGACGCAATTTGTGTGTTCCATCGTCATCAAGTGGCTCTGAACGTTACAATGCACTCTCAGTTTTGCGTCGGATTCGAAAATCTAGACTCACAGGAGAACGAGCATATGGTGCCCGAGGCAGCACTAGACCCTTGGAGACAAGTCGGCTGTAGGACGATGTATTGAATCGCGACGCAATTTGTGTGTTCCATCGTCATTAACAGGCTCTGAACGTTACAATTAACTGTCAGTTTTGCGTCGGATTCGAAAATCTAGACTCACAGGAGAACGAGCCTAAGGTGCCCGAGGCAGCAATAGACCCTTGGAGACAAGTCGGCTGGAGGACGATGTATTGAATCGCGACGCAATTTGTGTGTTCCATCGTCATTAAGAGGCTCTGAACGTTACAATTAATTGTCAGTTTTGCGTGGTATTCGAAAATCTAGACTCACAGGAGAACGAGCATATGGTGCCCGAGGCAGCACTAGACCCTTGGAGACAAGTCGGCTGTAGGACGATGTATTGAATCGCGACGCAATTTGTGTGTTCTATCGTCATCAAGAGGCTCTGAACGTTACAATTCACTGTCAGTTTTGCGTCGGATTCGAAAATCTAGACTCACACGAGAACGACCATAAGGTGCCCGAGGCAGCAATAGACCCTTCGAGAGAAGTCAGCTGTAGGACGATGTATTGAATCGCGACGCAATTTGTGTGTTCCATCGTCATTAGGAGGCTCTGAACGTTACAATTAACTGTCAGTTTTTGCATCGCATTCGAAAAACTAGACTCACAGGAGAACGACCATAAGGTGCCCGAGGCAGCAATAGACCCTTGGAGACAAGTCGGCTGGAGGACGATGTATTGAATCGCGACGCAATTTGTGTGTCCCATCGTCATTAACAGGCTCTGAACGTTACAATTAACTGTCAGTTTTGCATCGCATTCGAAAATCTAGACTCACAGGAGAACGAGCATATGGTGCCCGATGCAGCACTAGACCCTTGGAGACAAGTCGGCTGTAGGACGATGTATTGAGTCGCGACGCAATTTGTGTGTCCCATCGTCATTAACAGGCTCTGAACGTTACAATTAACTGTCAGTTTTGCGTCGGATTCGAAAATCTAGACTCACAGGAGAACGAGCATATGGTGCCCGAGGCAGCACTAGACCCTTGGAGACAAGTCGGCTGTAGGACGATGTATTGAGTCGCGACGCAATTTGTGTGTCCCATCGTCATTAACAGGCTCTGAACGTTACAATTAGCTGTCAGTTTTGCGTCGGATTCGAAAATCTAGACTCACAGGGGAACGACCATAAGGTGCCCGAGGCAGCAATAGACCCTTGGAGACAAGTCGGCTGGAGGACGATGTATTGAATCGCGACGCAATTTGTGTGTTCCATCGTCATTAAGAGGCTCTGAACGTTACAATTAATTGTCAGTTTTGCGTCGGATTCGAAAATCTAGACTCACAGGGAACGAGCATAAGGTGCCCGAGGCAGCAATAGACCCTTCGAGACAAGTCGGCTGGAGGACGATGTATTGAATCGCGACGCAATTAGTGTGTTCCATCGTCATCAAGAGGCTCTGAACGTTACAATTCACTGTCAGTTTTGCGTCGGATACGAAAAACTAGACTCACAGGAGAACGACGATAAGGTGCCCGAGGCAGCACTAGACCCTTGGAGACAAGTCGGCTGTAGGACGATGTATTGAATCGCGACGCAATTTGTGTGTTCCATCGTCATCAAGAGGCTCTGAACGTTACAATTCACTGTCAGTTTTGCGTCGGATTCGAAAATCTAGACTCACAGGAGAACGACCATAAGGTGCCCGAGGCAGCAATAGACCCTTCGAGAGAAGTCGGCTGTAGGACGATGTATTGAATCGCGACGCAATTTGTGTGTTCCATCCTCATTAAGAGGCTCTGAACGTTACAATTAACTGTCAGTTTTGCATCGCATTCGAAAAACTAGACTCACAGGAGAACGACCATAAGGTGCCCGAGGCAGCAATAGACCCTTGGAGACAAGTCGGCTGTAGGACGATGTATTGAATCGCGACGCAATTTGTGTGTTCCATCGTCATTAACAGGCTCTGAACGTTACAATTAATTGTCAGTTTTGCGTCGTATTCGAAAATCTAGACTCACAGGAGAACGAGCATATGGTGCCCGAGGCAGCACTAGACCCTTGGAGACAAGTCGGCTGTAGGACGATGTATTGAATCGCGACGCAATTTGTGTGTTCCATCGTCATTAAGAGGCTCTGAACGTTACAATTAACTGTCAGTTTTGCGCCGGATTCGAAAAACTAGACTCATAGGAGAACGACCAAGAGGTGCCAGGAGCAGCAATACTACCTCGGAGACATGTCGGCTGGAGGACGATGTATTGAATCGCGACGCAATTTGTGTGTTCCATCGTCAGTATCAGGCTCTGAACGTTACAATTAATTGTCAGTTTTGCGTCGTATTCGAAAAACTAGACTCACAGGAGAACGACCATAAGGTGCCCGAGGCAGCACTAGACCCTTGGAGACAAGTCGGCTGTAGGACGATGTATTGAATCGCGACGCAATTTGTGTGTTTCATCGTCATTAAGAGGCTCTGAACGTTACAATTAACTGTCAGTTTTGCGTCGGATTCGAAAATCTAGACTCACAGGAGAACGAGCATAAGGTGCCCGAGGCGGCAATAGACCCTTCGAGACAAGTCGGCTGGAGGACGATGTATTGAATCGCGACGCAATTTGTGTGTTCCATCGTCATTAACAGGCTCTGAACGTTACAATTAATTGTCAGTTTTGCGTCGTATTCGAAATCTAGACTCACAGGAGAACGAGCATATGGTGCCCGACCCTTGGAGACAAGTCGGCTGTAGGACGATGTATTGAATCGCGACGCAATTTGTGTGTTCCATCGTCATTAACAGGCTCTGAACGTTACAATTCACTGTCAGTTTTGCGTCGGATTCGAAAATCTAGACTCACAGGAGAACGACCATAAGGTGCCCGAGGCAGCACTAGACCCTTGGAGACAAGTCGGCTGGAGGACGATGTATTGAATCGCGACGCAATTTGTGTGTCCCATCGTCATTAACAGGCTCTGATCGTTACAATTAACTGTCAGTTTTGCATCGCATTCGAAAATCTAGACTCACAGATGAACGACCATAAGGTGCCCGAGGCAGCAATAGACCCTTCGAGACAAGTCGGCTGGAGGACGATGTATTGAATCGCGACGCAATTTGTGTGTTCCATCGTCATCAAGTGGCTCTGAACGTTACAATTCACTCTCAGTTTTGCGCCGGAATCGAAAATCTAGACTCACAGGAGAACGAGCATATGGTGCCCGAGGCAGCACTAGACCCTTGGAGACAAGTCGGCTGTAGGACGATGTATTGAATCGCGACGCAATTTGTGTGTTCCATCGTCATTAACAGGCTCTGAACGTTACAATTAACTGTCAGTTTTGCGTCGGATTCGAAAATCTAGACTCACAGGAGAACGAGCATAAGGTGCCCGAGGCAGCAATAGACCCTTGGAGACAAGTCGGCTGGAGGACGATGTATTGAATCGCGACGCAATTTGTGTGTTCCATCGTAATTAAGAGGCTCTGAACGTTACAATTTATTGTCAGTTTTGCGTCGTATTCGAAAATCTAGACTCACAGGAGAACGAGCATATGGTGCCCGAGGCAGCACTAGACCCTTGGAGTCAAGTCGGCTGTAGGACGATGTATTGAATCGCGACGCAATTTGTGTGTTCTATCGTCATTAAGAGACTCTGAACGTTACAATTAACTGTCAGTTTTGAGCCGGATTCGAAAAACTAGACTCATAGGAGAACGACCAAGAGGTGCCAGGAGCAGCAATACTACCTCGGAGACATGTCGGCTGGAGGACGATGTATTGAATCGCGACGCAATTTGTGTGTTCCATCGTCATCAAGAGGCTCTGAACGTTACAATTCACTCTCAGTTTTGCGTCGGATTCGAAAATCTAGACTCACCGATGAACGACCATAAGGTGCCCGAGGCAGCAATAGACCCTTCGAGACAAGTCGGCTGTAGGACGATGTATTGAATCGCGACGCAATTTGTGTGTTCCATCGTCATTAAGAGGCTCTGAACGTTACAATTAACTGTCAGTTTTGCATCGCATTCGAAAAACTAGACTCACAGGAGAACGACCATAAGGTGCCCGAGGCAGCAATAGACCCTTGGAGACAAGTCGGCTGGAGGACGATGTATTGAATCGCGACGCAATTTGTGTGTCCCATCGTCATTAACAGGCTCTGAACGTTACAATTAACTGTCAGTTTTGCATCGCATTCGAAAATCTAGACTCACAGGAGAACGAGCATATGGTGCCCGAGGCAGCACTAGACCCTTGGAGACAAGTCGGCTGTAGGACGATGTATTGAGTCGCGACGCAATTTGTGTGTCCCATCGTCATTAACAGGCTCTGAACGTTACAATTAACTGTCAGTTTTGCGTCGGATTCGAAAATCTAGACTCACAGGAGAACGAGCATATGGTGCCCGAGGCAGCACTAGACCCTTGGAGACAAGTCGGCTGTAGGACGATGTATTCAGTCGCGACGCAATTTGTGTGTCCCATCGTCATTAACAGGCTCTGATCGTTACAATTAACTGTCAGTTTTGCGTCGGATTCGAAAATCTAGACTCACAGGAGAACGACCATAAAGTGCCCGAGGCAGCAATAGACCCTTGGAGACAAGTCGGCTGGAGGACGATGTATTGAATCGCGACGCAATTTGTGTGTTCCATCGTCATTAAGAGGCTCTGAACGTTACAATTAATTGTCAGTTTTGCGCCGGATTCGAAAAACTAGACTCATAGGAGAACGACCAAGAGGTGCCAGGAGCAGCAATACTACCTCGGAGACAAGTCGGCTGGAGGACGATGTATTGAATCGCGACGCAATTTGTGTGTTCCATCGTCAGTATCAGGCTCTGAACGTTACAATTAACTGTCAGTTTTGCGTCGGATTCGAAAATCTAGACACACAGGAGAACGACCATAAGGTGCCCGCGGCAGCACTAGACCCTTGGAGACAAGTCGGCTGGAGGACGATGTATTGAGTCGCGACGCAATTTGTGTGTCCCATCGTCATTAACAGCCTCTGAACGTTACAATTAACTGTCAGTTTTGCAATGCATTCGAAAAACTAGACTCACAGGAGAACGACCATAAGGTGCCCGAGACAGCAATAGACCCTTGGAGACAAGTCGGCTGGAGGACGATGTATTGAATCGCGACGCAATTAGTGTGTTCCATCGTCATCAAGAGGCTCTGAACGTTACAATTCACTGTCAGTTTTGCGTCGGATTGGAAAAACTAGACTCACAGGAGAACGACGATAAGGTGCCCGAGGCAGCACTAGACCCTTGGAGACAAGTCGGCTGTAGGACGATGTATTGAATCGCGACGCAATTTGTGTGTTCCATCGTCATCAAGGGGCTCTGAACGTTACAATTCACTGTCAGTTTTGCGTCGGATTCGAAAATCTAGACTCACAGGAGAACGACCATAAGGTGCCCGAGGCAGCAATAGACCCTTCGAGAGAAGTCTGCTGTAGGACGATGTATTGAATCGCGACGCAATTTGTGTGTTCCATCGTCATTAAGAGGCTCTGAACGTTACAATTAACTGTCAGTTTTGCATCGCATTCGAAAAACTAGACTCACAGGAGAACGACCATAAGGTGCCCGAGGCAGCAATAGACCCTTGGAGACAAGTCGGCTGGAGGACGATGTATTGAATCGCGACGCAATTTGTGTGTCCCATCGTCATTAACAGGCTCTGAACGTTACAATTAACTGTCAGTTTTGCATCGCATTCGAAAATCTAGACTCACAGGAGAACGAGCATATGGTGCCCGAGGCAGCACTAGACCCTTGGAGACAAGTCGGCTGTAGGACGATGTATTGAGTCGCGACGCAATTTGTGTGTCCCATCGTCATTAACAGGCTCTGAACGTTACAATTAACTGTCAGTTTTGCGTCGGATTCGAAAATCTAGACTCACAGGAGAACGAGCATATGGTGCCCGAGGCAGCACTAGACCCTTGGAGACAAGTCGGCTGTAGGACGATGTATTGAGTCGCGACGCAATTTGTGTGTCCCATCGTCATTAACAGGCTCTGAACGTTACAATTAACTGTCAGTTTTGCGTCGGATTCGAAAATCTAGACTCACAGGGGAACGACCATAAGGTGCCCGAGGCAGCAATAGACCCTTGGAGACAAGTCGGCTGGAGGACGATGTATTGAATCGCGACGCAATTTGTGTGTTCCATCGTCATCAAGAGGCTCTGAACGTTACAATTAATTGTCAGTTTTGCGTCGGATTCGAAAATCTAGACTCACAGGGAACGAGCATAAGGTGCCCGAGGCTGCAATAGACCCTTCGAGACAAGTCGGCTGGAGGACGATGTATTGAATCGCGACGCAATTTGTGTGTCCCATCGTCAGTATCAGGCTCTGAACGTTACAATTAATTGTCAGTTTTGCATCGCATTCGAAAAACTAGACTCACAGGAGAACGACCATAAGGTGCCCGAGGCACCAATAGACCCTTCGAGACAAGTCGGCTGGAGGACGATGTATTGAATCGCGATGCAATTTGTGTGTTCCATCGCCATTAAGAGGCTCTGAACGTTACAATTAATTGTCAGTTTTGCGCCGGATTCGAAAAACTAGACTCATAGGAGAACGACCAAGAGGTGCCAGGAGCAGCAATACTACCTCGGAGACATGTCGGCTGGAGGACGATGTATTGAATCGCGACGCAATTTGTGTGTTCCATCGTCAGTATCAGGCTCTGAACGTTTCAATTCACTGTCAGTTTTGCGTCGGATTCGAAAATCTAGACTCACAGGAGAACGACCATAAGGTGCCCGAGGCAGCAATAGACCCTTCGAGACAAGTCGGCTGGAGGACGATGTATTGAGTCGCGACGCAATTTGTGTGTCCCATCGTCATTAACAGGCTCTGATCGTTACAATTAACTGTCAGTTTTGCATCGCATTCGAAAATCTAGACTCATAGATGAACGACCATAAGGTGCCCGAGGCAGCAATAGACCCTTGGAGACAAGTCGGCTGGAGGACGATGTATTGATTCGCGACGCAATTTGTGTGTTCCATCGTCATTAACAGGCTCTGAACGTTACAATTCACTGTCAGTTTTGCGTCGGATTCGAAAATCTAGACTCACAGGAGAACGACCAGAAGGTGCCCGAGGCAGCACTAGACCCTTGGAGACAAGTCGGCTGGAGGACGATGTATTGAATCGCGACGCAATTTGTGTGTTCCATCGTCATTAACAGGCTCTGAACGTTACAATTAACTGTCAGTTTTGCAATGCATTCGAAAAACTAGACTCACAGGAGAACGACCATAAGGTGCCCGAGGCAGCACTAGACCCTTGGAGACAAGTCGGCTGGAGGACGATGTATTGAATCGCGACGCAATTTGTGTGTCCCATCGTCATTAACAGGCTCTGATCGTTACAATTAACTGTCAGTTTTGCATCGCATTCGAAAATCTAGACTCACAGATGAACGACCATAAGGTGCCCGAGGCAGCAATAGACCCTTCGAGACAAGTCGGCTGGAGGACGATGTATTGAATCGCGACGCAATTTGTGTGTTCCATCGTCATCAAGTGGCTCTGAACGTTACAATTCACTCTCAGTTTTGCGCCGGAATCGAAAATCTAGACTCACAGGAGAACGAGCATATGGTGCCCGAGGCAGCACTAGACCCTTGGAGACAAGTCGGCTGTAGGACGATGTATTGAATCGCGACGCAATTTGTGTGTTCCATCGTCATTAACAGGCTCTGAACGTTACAATTAACTGTCAGTTTTGCGTCGGATTCGAAACTCTAGACTCACAGGAGAACGAGCATAAGGTGCCCGAGGCAGCAATAGACCCTTGGAGACAAGTCGGCTGGAGGACGATGTATTGAATCGCGACGCAATTTGTGTGTTCCATCGTAATTAAGAGGCTCTGAACGTTACAATTTATTGTCAGTTTTGCGTCGTATTCGAAAATCTAGACTCACAGGAGAACGAGCATATGGTGCCCGAGGCAGCACTAGACCCTTGGAGACAAGTCGGCTGTAGGACGATGTATTGAATCGCGACGCAATTTGTGTGTTCTATCGTCATTAAGAGGCTCTGAACGTTACAATTAACTGTCAGTTTTGAGCCGGATTCGAAAAACTAGACTCATAGGAGAACGACCAAGAGGTGCCAGGAGCAGCAATACTACCTCGGAGACATGTCGGCTGGAGGACGATGTATTGAATCGCGACGCAATTTGTGTGTTCCATCGTCATCAAGAGGCTCTGAACGTTACAATTCACTCTCAGTTTTGCGTCGGATTCGAAAATCTAGACTCACCGATGAACGACCATAAGGTGCCCGAGGCAGCAATAGACCCTTCGAGACAAGTCGGCTGTAGGACGATGTATTGAATCGCGACGCAATTTGTGTGTTCCATCGTCATTAAGAGGCTCTGAACGTTACAATTAACTGTCAGTTTTGCATCGCATTCGAAAAACTAGACTCACAGGAGAACGACCATAAGGTGCCCGAGGCAGCAATAGACCCTTGGAGACAAGTCGGCTGGAGGACGATGTATTGAATCGCGACGCAATTTGTGTGTCCCATCGTCATTAACAGGCTCTGAACGTTACAATTAACTGTCAGTTTTGCATCGCATTCGAAAATCTAGACTCACAGGAGAACGAGCATATGGTGCCCGAGGCAGCACTAGACCCTTGGAGACAAGCCGGCTGTAGGACGATGTATTGAGTCGCGACGCAATTTGTGTGTCCCATCGTCATTAACAGGCTCTGAACGTTACAATTAACTGTCAGTTTTGCGTCGGATTCGAAAATCTAGACTCACAGGAGAACGAGCATATGGTGCCCGAGGCAGCACTAGACCCTTGGAGACAAGTCGGCTGTAGGACGATGTATTCAGTCGCGACGCAATTTGTGTGTCCCATCGTCATTAACAGGCTCTGATCGTTACAATTAACTGTCAGTTTTGCGTCGGATTCGAAAATCTAGACTCACAGGAGAACGACCATAAAGTGCTCGAGGCAGCAATAGACCCTTGGAGACAAGTCGGCTGGAGGACGATGTATTGAATCGCGACGCAATTTGTGTGTTCCATCGTCAGGATCAGGCTCTGAACGTTACAATTAATTGTCAGTTTTGCATCGCATTCGAAAAACTAGACTCACAGGAGAACGACCATAAGGTGCCCGAGGCAGCACTAGACCCTTGGAGACAAGTCGGCTGTAGGACGATGTATTGAATCGCGACGCAATTTGTGTGTTTCATCGTCATTAAGAGGCTCTGAACGTTACAATTAACTGTCAGTTTTGCGCCGGATTCGAAAAACTAGACTCATAGGAGAACGACCAAGAGGTGCCAGGAGCAGCAATACTACCTCGGAGACATGTCGGCTGGAGGACGATGTATTGAATCGCGACGCAATTTGTGTGTTCCATCGTCAGTATCAGGCTCTGAACGTTACAATTAACTGTCAGTTTTGCGTCGGATTCGAAAATCTAGACACACAGGAGAACGACCATAAGGTGCCCGAGGCAGTACTAGACCCTTGGAGACAAGTCGGCTGGAGGACGATGTATTGAGTCGCGACGCAATTTGTGTGTCCCATCGTCATTAACAGCCTCTGAACGTTACAATTAACTGTCAGTTTTGCAATGCATTCGAAAAACTAGACTCACAGGAGAACGACCATAAGGTGCCCGAGGCAGCAATAGACCCTTGGAGACAAGTCGGCTGGAGGACGATGTATTGAATCGCGACGCAATTAGTGTGTTCCATCGTCATCAAGAGGCTCTGAACGTTACAATTCACTGTCAGTTTTGCGTCGGATTCGAAAAACTAGACTCACAGGAGAACGACGATAAGGTGCCCGAGGCAGCACTAGACCCTTGGAGACAAGTCGGCTGTAGGACGATGTATTGAATCGCGACGCAATTTGTGTGTTCCATCGTCATCTAGAGGCTCTGAACGTTACAATTCACTCTCAGTTTTGCGTCGGATTCGAAAATCTAGACTCACAGGAGAACGAGCATATGGTGCCCGAGGCAGCACTAGACCCTTGGAGACAAGTCGGCTGTAGGACGATGTATTGAATCGCGACGCAATTTGTGTGTTCCATCGTCATTAACAGGCTCTGAACGTTACAATTAACTGTCAGTTTTGCGTCGGATTCGAAAATCTAGACTCACAGGAGAACGAGCATAAGGTGCCCGAGGCAGCACTAGACCCTTGGAGACAAGTCGGCTGGAGGACGATGTATTGAATCGCGACGCAATTTGTGTGTTCCATCGTCATTAAGAGGCTCTGAACGTTACAATTTATTGTCAGTTTTGCGTCGTATTCGAAAATCTAGACTCACAGGAGAACGAGCATATGGTGCCCGAGGCAGCACTAGACCCTTGGAGACAAGTCGGCTGTAGGACGATGTATTGAATCGCGACGCAATTTGTGTGTTCTATCGTCATTAAGAGGCTCTGAACGTTACAATTAACTGTCAGTTTTGCGCCGGATTCGAAAAACTAGACTCATAGGAGAACGACCAAGAGGTGCCAGGAGCAGCAATACTACCTCGGAGACATGTCGGCTGGAGGACGATGTATTGAATCGCGACGCAATTTGTGTGTTCCATCGTCATCAAGAGGCTCTGAACGTTACAATTCACTCTCAGTTTTGCGTCGGATTCGAAAATCTAGACTCACCGATGAACGACCATAAGGTGCCCGAGGCAGCAATAGACCCTTGGAGACAAGTCGGCTGGAGGACGATGTATTGAATCGCGACGCAATTTGTGTGACCCATCGTCATTAACAGGCTCTGAACGTTACAATTAACTGTCAGTTTTGCATCGCATTCGAAAATCTAGACTCACAGGAGAACGAGCATATGGTGCCCGAGGCAGCACTAGACCCTTGGAGACAAGTCGGCTGTAGGACGATGTATTGAGTCGCGACGCAATTTGTGTGTCCCATCGTCATTAACAGGCTCTGAACGTTACAATTAACTGTCAGTTTTGCGTCGGATTCGAAAATCAAGACTCACAGGAGAACGAGCATATGGTGCCCGAGGCAGCACTAGACCCTTGGAGACAAGTCGGCTGTAGGACGATGTATTGAGTCGCGACGCAATTTGTGTGTCCCATCGTCATTAACAGGCTCTGAACGTTACAATTAACTGTCAGTTTTGCGTCGGATTCGAAAATCTAGACTCACAGGAGAACGAGCATATGGTGCCCGAGGCAGCACTAGACCCTTGGAGACAAGTCGGCTGTAGGACGATGTATTGAATCGCGACGCAATTTGTGTGTTCCATCGTCATTAACAGGCTCTGAACGTTACAATTAACTGTCAGTTTTGCATCGGATTCGAAAATCTAGACTCACAGGAGAACGACCATAAGGTGCCCGAGGCAGCAATAGACCCTTCGAGACAAGTCGGCTGGAGGACGATGTATTGAATCGCGACGCAATTTGTGTATTCCATCGTCATCAAGTGGCTCTGAACGTTACAATTCACTCTCAGTTTTGCGCCGGAATCGAAAATCTAGACTCACAGGAGAACGAGCATATGGTGCCCGAGGCAGCACTAGACCCTTGGAGACAAGTCGGCTGTAGGACGATGTATTGAATCGCGACGCAATTTGTGTGTTCCATCGTCATTAAGAGGCTCTGAACGTTACAATTAACTGTCAGTTTTGCGTCGGATTCGAAAATCTAGACTCACAGGAGAACGAGCATAAGGTGCCCGAGGCAGCAATAGACCCTTGGAGACAATTCGGCTGGAGGACGATGTATTGAATCGCGACGCAATTTGTGTGTCCCATCGTCAGTATCAGGCTCTGAACGTTACAATTTATTGTCAGTTTTGCGTCGTATTCGAAAATCTAGACTCACAGGAGAACGAGCATATGGTGCCCGAGGCAGCACTAGACTCTTGGAGACAAGTCGGCTGTAGGACGATGTATTGAATCGCGACGCAATTTGTGTGTTCTATCGTCATTAAGAGGCTCTGAACGTTACAATTAACTGTCAGTTTTGCGCCGGATTCGAAAAACTAGACTCATAGGAGAACGACCAAGAGGTGCCAGGAGCAGCAATACTACCTCGGAGACATGTCGGCTGGAGGACGATGTATTGAATCGCGACGCAATTTGTGTGTTCCATCGTCATCAAGAGGCTCTGAACGTTACAATTCACTCTCAGTTTTGCGTCGGATTCGAAAATCTAGACTCACCGATGAACGACCATAAGGTGCCCGAGGCAAAAATAGACCCTTCGAGACTAGTCGGCTGTAGGACGATGTATTGAATCGCGACGCAATTTGTGTGTTCCATCGTCATTAAGAGGCTCTGAACGTTACAATTAACTGTCAGTTTTGCATCGCATTCGAAAAACTAGACTCACAGGAGAACGACCATAAGGTGCCCGAGGCAGCAATAGACCCTTGGAGACAAGTCGGCTGGAGGACGATGTATTGAATCGCGACGCAATTTGTGTGTCCCATCGTCATTAACAGGCTCTGAACGTTACAATTAACTGTCAGTTTTGCATCGCATTCGAAAATCTAGACTCACAGGAGAACGAGCATATGGTGCCCGAGGCAGCACTAGACCCTTGGAGACAAGTCGGCTGTAGGACGATGTATTGAGTCGCGACGCAATTTGTGTGTCCCATCGTCATTAACAGGCTCTGAACGTTACAATTAACTGTCAGTTTTGCGTCGGATTCGAAAATCTAGACTCACAGGAGAACGAGCATATGGTGCCCGAGGCAGCACTAGACCCTTGGAGACAAGTCGGCTGTAGGACGATGTATTGAGTCGCGACGCAATTTGTGTGTCCCATCGTCATTAACAGGCTCTGAACGTTACAATTAACTGTCAGTTTTGCGTCGGATTCGAAAATCTAGACTCACAGGAGAACGACCATAAGGTGCCCGAGGCAGCAATAGACCCTTGGAGACAAGTCGGCTGGAGGACGATGTATTGAATCGCGACGCAATTTGTGTGTTCCATCGTAATTAAGAGGCTCTGAACGTTACAATTAATTGTCAGTTTTGCGCCGGATTCGAAAAACTAGACTCATAGGAGAACGACCATGAGGTGCCAGGAGCAGCAATACTACCTCGGAGACAAGTCGGCTGGAGGACGATGTATTGAATCGCGACGCAATTTGTGTGTTCCATCGTCAGTATCAGGCTCTGAACGTTACAATTAATTGTCAGTTTTGCATCGCATTCGAAAAACTAGACTCACAGGAGAACGACCATAAGGTGCCCGAGGCACCAATAGACCCTTCGAGACAAGTCGGCTGGAGGACGATGTATTGAATCGCGACGGAATTTGTGTGTTCCATCGTCATTAAGAGGCTCTGAACGTTACAATTAATTATCAGTTTTGCGCCGGATTCGAAAAACTAGACTCATAGGAGAACGACCAAGAGGTGCCAGGAGCAGCAATACTACCTCGGAGACATGTCGTCTGGAGGACGATGTATTGAATCGCGACGCAATTTGTGTGTTCCATCGTCAGTATCAGGCTCTGAACGTTACAATTAACTGTCAGTTTTGCGTCGGATTCGAAAATCTAGACTCACAGGAGAACGACCATAAGGTGCCCGAGGCAGCAATAGACCCTTCGAGAGAAGTCGGCTGGAGGACGATGTATTGGGTCGCGACGCAATTTGTGTCCCATCGTCATTAACAGGCTCTGATCGTTACAATTAACTGTCAGTTTTGCATCGCATTCGAAAATCTAGACTCACAGATGAACGACCATAAGGTGCCCGAGGCAGCAATAGACCCTTCGAGACAAGTCGGCTGGAGGACGATGTATTGAATCGCGACGCAATTTGTGTGTTCCATCGTCATCAAGTGGCTCTGAACGTTACAATTCACTCTCAGTTTTGCGTCGGATTCGAAAATCTAGACTCACAGGAGAACGAGCATATGGTGCCCGAGGCAGCACTAGACCCTTGGAGACAAGTCGGCTGTAGGACGATGTATTGAGTCGCGACGCAATTTGTGTGTCCCATCGTCATTAACAGGCTCTGAACGTTACAATTAACTGTCAGTTTTGCGTCGGATTCGAAAATCTAGACTCACAGGAGAACGACCATAAGGTGCCCGAGGCAGCAATAGACCCTTGGAGACAAGTCGGCTGGAGGACGATGTATTGAATCGCGACGCAATTTGTGTGTTCCATCGTCATTAAGAGGCTCTGAACGTTACAATTAACTGTCAGTTTTGCGCCGGATTCGAAAAACTAGACTCATAGGAGAACGACCAAGAGGTGCCAGGAGCAGCAATACTACCTCGGAGACATGTCGGCTGGAGGACGATGTATTGAATCGCGACGCAATTTGTGTGTTCCATCGTCAGTATCAGGCTCTGAACGTTACAATTAACTGTCAGTTTTGCGTCGGATTCGAAAATCTAGACTCACAGGAGAACGACCATAAGGTGCCCGAGGCAGCACTAGACCCTTGGAGACAAGTCGGCTGGAGGACGATGTATTGAGTCGCGACGCAATTTGTGTGTCCCATCGTCATTAACAGCCTCTGAACGTTACAATTAACTGTCAGTTTTGCATCGCATTCGAAAAACTAGACTCACAGGAGAACGACCATAAGGTGCCCGAGGCAGCAATAGACCCTTGGAGACAAGTCGGCTGTAGGACGATGTATTGAATCGCGACGCAATTTGTGTGTTCCATCGTCATCAAGAGGCTCTGAACGTTACCATTCACTGTCAGTTTTGCGTTGGATTCGAAAATCTAGACTCACAGGAGAACGAGCATATGGTGCCCGAGGCAGCACTAGACCCTTGGAGACAAGTCGGCTGTAGGACGATGTATTGAATCGCGACGCAATTTGTGTGTTCCATCGTCATTAACAGGCTCTGAACGTTACAATTCACTGTCAGTTTTGCGTCGGATTCGAAAATCTAGACTCACAGGAGAACGAGCATATGGTGCCCGAGGCAGCACTAGACCCTTGGAGACAAGTCGGCTGTAGGTCGATGTATTGAATCGCGATGCAATTTGTGTGTTCCATCGTCATTAAGAGGCTCTGAACGTTACAATTAACTGTCAGTTTTGCGTCGGATTCGAAAATCTAGACTCACAGGAGAACGACCATAAGGTGCCCGAGGCAGCACTAGACCCTTGGAGACAAGTCGGCTGGAGGACGATGTATTGAGTCGCGACGCAATTTGTGTGTCCCATCGTCATTAACAGGCTCTGAACGTTACAATTAACTGTCAGTTTTGCGCCGGATTCGAAAAACTAGACTCATAGGAGAACGACCAAGAGGTGCCAGGAGCAGCAATACTACCTCGGAGACATGTCGGCTGGAGGACGATGTATTGAATCGCGACGCAATTTGTGTGTTCCATCGTCATCAAGAGGCTCTGAACGTTACAATTCACTCTCAGTTTTGCGTCGGATTCGAAAATCTAGACTCACCGATGAACGACCATAAGGTGCCCGAGGCAGCAATAGACCCTTCGAGACAAGTCGGCTGTAGGACGATGTATTGAATCGCGACGCAATTTGTGTGTTCCATCGTCATTAACAGGCTCTGAACATTACAATTAACTGTCAGTTTTGCGTCGGATTCGAAAAACTACACTCACAGGAGAACGACCATAAGGTGCCCGAGGCAGTACTAGACCCTTGTAGACAAGTCGGCTGTAGGACGATGTATTGAATCGCGACGCAATTAGTGTGTTCCATCGTCATTAAGAGGCTCTGAACGTTACAATTAACTGTCAGTTTTGCGCCGGATTCGAAAAACTCGACTCATAGGAGAACGAACAAAAGGTGCCCAGGGCAGCAATACTACCTCGGAGACAAGTCGGCTGGAGGACGATGTATTGAGTCGCGACGCAATTTGTGTGTTCCATCGTCATTAACAGGTTCTGAACATTACAATTAACTGTCAGTTTTGCGTCGGATTCGAAAAACTAGACTCATAGGAGAACGACGAAAAGGTGATCGGGGCAGCAATACTACCTCGGGGACAAGTCGGCTGGAGGACGATGTATTGAATCGCGACGCAATTTGTGTGTTCCATCGTCATTAACAGGCTCTGAACGTTACAATTAACTGTCAGTTTTGCGTCGGATTCGAAAATCTAGACTCACAGGAGAACGACCATAAGGTGCCCGAGGCAGCAATAGACCCTTGGAGACAAGTCGGCTGGAGGACGATGTATTGAATCGCGATGCAATTTGTGTGTTCCATCGTCATTAAGAGGCTCTGAACGTTACAATTAATTGTCAGTTTTGCGCCGGATTCGAAAAACTAGACTCATAGGAGAACGACCAAGAGGTGCCAGGAGCAGCAATACTACCTCGGAGACAAGTCGGCTGGAGGACGATGTATTGAATCGCGACGCAATTTGTGTGTTCCATCGTCAGTATCAGGCTCTGAACGTTACAATTAATTGTCAGTTTTGCATCGCATTCGAAAAACTAGACTCACAGGAGAACGACCATAAGGTGCCCGAGGCACCAATAGACCCTTCGAGACAAGTCGGCTGGAGGACGATGTATTCAATCGCGACGCAATTTGTGTGTTCCATCGTCATTAAGAGGCTCTGAACGTTACAATTAATTGTCAGTTTTGCGCCGGATTCGAAAAACTAGACTCATAGGAGAACGACCAAGAGGTGCCAGGAGCAGCAATACTACCTCGGAGACATGTCGGCTGGAGGACGATGTATTAAATCGCGACGCAATTTGTGTGTTCCATCGTCAGTATCAGGCTCTGAACGTTACAATTCACTGTCAGTTTTGCGTCGGTTTCGAAAATCTAGCCTCACAGGAGAACGACCATAAGGTGCCCGAGGCAGCAATAGACCCTTGGAGACAAGTCGGCTGGAGGACGATGTATTGAGTCGCGACGCAATTTGTGTGTCCCATCGTCATTAACAGGCTCTGATCGTTACAATTAACTGTCAGTTTTGCATCGCATTCGAAAATCTAGACTCACAGATGAACGACCATAAGGTGCCCGAGGCAGCAATAGACCCTTCGAGACAAGTCGGCTGGAGGACGTTGTATTGAATCGCGACGCAATTTGTGTGTTCCATCGTCATCAAGTGGCTCTGAACGTTACAATTAACTGTCAGTTTTGCGTCGGATTCGAAAATCTAGACTCACAGGAGAACGAGCATATGGTGCCCGAGGCAGCACTAGACCCTTGGAGACAAGTCGGTTGTAGGACGATGTATTGAATCGCGACGCAATTTGTGTGTTCCATCGTCATTAACAGGCTCTGAACGTTACAATTAACTGTCAGTTTTGCGTCGGATTCGAAAATCTAGACTCACAGGAGAACGACCATAAGGTGCCCGAGGCAGCAATAGACCCTTGGAGACAAGTCGGCTGGAGGACGATGTATTGAATCGCGACGCAATTTGTGTGTTCCATCGTCATTAAGACGCTCTGAACGTTACAATTCACTGTCAGTTTTGCATCGGATTCGAAAATCTAGACTCACAGGAGAACGAGCATATGGTGGCCGAGGCAGCACTAGACCCTTGGAGACAAGTCGGCTGTAGGACGATGTATTGAGTCGCGACGCAATTTGTGTGTCCCATCGTCATTAACAGGCTCTGAACGTTACAATTAACTGTCAGTTTTGCGCCGGATTCGAAAAACTAGACTCATAGGAGAACGACCAAGAGGTGCCAGGAGCAGCAATACTACCTCGGAGACATGTCGGCTGGAGGACGATGTATTGAATCGCGACGCAATTTGTGTGTTCCATCGTCATCAAGAGGCTCTGAACGTTACAATTCACTCTCAGTTTTGCGTCGGATTCGAAAATCTCGACTCACCAATGAACGACCATAAGGTGCCCGAGGCAGCAATAGACCCTTCGAGACAAGTCGGCTGTAGGACGATGTATTGAATCGCGACGCAATTTGTGTGTTCCATCGTCATTAAGAGGCTCTGAACGTTACAATTAACTGTCAGTTTTGCATCGCATTCGAAAAACTAGACTCACAGGAGAACGACCATAAGGTGCCCGAGGCAGCAATAGACCCTTGGAGACAAGTCGGCTGGAGGACGGTGTATTGGATCGCGACGCAATTTGTGTGTCCCATCGTCATTAACAGGCTCTGAACGTTACAATTAACTGTCAGTTTTGCATCGCATTTGAAAATCTAGACTCATAGGAGATGACCAAGAGGTGCCAGGAGCAGCAATACTACCTCGGAGACATGTCGGCTGGAGGACGATGTATTGAATCGCGACGCAATTTGTGTGTTCCATCGTCAGTATCAGGCTCTGAACGTTACAATTAATTGTCAGTTTTGCGTCGGATTCGAAAATCTAGACTCACAGGAGAACGACCATAAGGTGCCCGAGGCAGCACTAGACCCTTGGAGACAAGTCGGCTGGAGGACGATGTATTGAGTCGCGACGCAATTTGTGTGTCCCATCGTCATTAACAGGCTCTGAACGTTACAATTAACTGTCAGTTTTGCATCGCATTCGAAAAACTAGACTCACAGGAGAACGACCATAAGGTGCCCGAGGCACCAATAGACCCTTCGAGACAAGTCGGCTGGAGGACGATGTATTGAATCGCGACGCAATTAGTGTGTTCCATCGTCATCAAGAGGCTCTGAACGTTACAATTCACTGTCAGTTTTGCGTCGGATTCGAAAAACTAGACTCACAGGAGAACGACGATAAGGTGCCCGAGGCAGCACTAGACCCTTGGAGACAAGTCGGCTGTAGGACGATGTATTGAATCGCGACGCAATTTGTGTGTTCCATCGTCATCAAGAGGCTCTGAACGTTACAATTCACTGTCAGTTTTGCGTCGGATTCGAAAATCTAGACTCACAGGAGAACGAACATATGGTGCCCGAGGCAGCACTAGACCCTTGGAGACAAGTCGGCTGGAGGACGATGTATTGAATCGCGACGCAATTTGTGTGTTCCATCGTCATTAAGAGGCTCTGAACGATACAATTAACTGTCAGTTTTGCGTCGGATTCGAAAATCTAGACTCACAGGAGAACGACCATAAGGTACCCGAGGCAGCACTAGACCCTTGGAGACAAGTCGGCTGGAGGACGATGTATTGAGTCGCGACGCAATTTGTGTGTCCCATCGTCATTAACAGGCTCTGAACGTTACAATTCACTGTCAGTTTTGCGTCGGATTCGAAAATCTAGACTCACAGGAGAACGAGCATATGGTGCCCGAGGCAGCAATAGACCCTTCGAGACAAGTCGGCTGGAGGACGATGTATTGAATCGCGACGCAATTTGTGTGTTCCATCGTCATCAAGAGGCTCTGAACGTTACAATTCACTCTCAGTTTTGCGTCGGATTCGAAAATCTAGACTCACCGATGAACGACCATAAGGTGCCCGAGGCAGCACTAGACCCTTGGAGACAAGTCGGCTGTAGGACGATGTATTGAATCGCGACGCAATTTGTGTGTTGCATCGTCATTAAGAGGCTCTGAACGTTACAATTAACTGTCAGTTTTGCATCGCATTCGAAAAACTAGACTCACAGGAGAACGACCATAAGGTGCCCGAGGCAGCAATAGACCCTTGGAGACAAGTCGGCTGGAGGACGATGTATTGAATCGCGACGCAATTTGTGTGTCCCATCGTCATTAACAGGCTCTGAACGTTACAGTTAACTGTCAGTTTTGCGTCGGATTCGAAAATCTAGACTCACCGATGAACGACCATAAGGTGCCCGAGGCAGCAATAGACCCTTGGAGACAAGTCGGCTGGAGGACGATGTATTGAGTCGCGACGCAATTTGTGTGTCCCATCGTCATTAACAGGCTCTGAACGTTACAATTAACTGTCAGTTTTGCATCGCATTCGAAAAACTAGACTCACAGGAGAACGACCATAAGGTGCCCGAGGCAGCAATAGACCCTTGGAGACAAGTCGGCTGTAGGACGATGTATTGAATCGCGACGCAATTTGTGTGTTCCATCGTCATTAACAGGCTCTGAACCTTACAATTAACTGTCAGTTTTGCGTCGGATTCGAAAATCTAGACTCACCGATGAACGACCATAAGGTGCCCGAGGCAGCAATAGACCCTTCGAGACAAGTCGGCTGGAGGACGATGTATTGAATCGCGACGCAATTTGTGTGTCCCATCGTCATTAACAGGCTCTGAACGTTACAATTAACTGTCAGTTTTGCGTCGGATTCGAAAATCTAGACTCACAGGAGAACGACCATAAGGTGCCCGAGGCAGCACTAGACCCTTGGAGACAAGTCGGCTGGAGGACGATGTATTGAGTCGCGACGCAATTTGTGTGATCCATCGTCATTAACAGGCTCTGAACGTTACAATTAACTGTCAGTTTTGCATCGCATTCGAAAATCTAGACTCACAGGAGAACGAGCATATGGTGCCCGAGGCAGCACTAGACCCTTGGAGACAAGTCGGCTGTAGGACGATGTATTGAATCGCGACGCAATTTGTGTGTTCCATCGTCATTAAGAGGCTCTGAACGTTACAATTAACTGTCAGTTTTGCATCGCATTCGAAAAACTAGACTCACAGGAGAACGACCATAAGGTGCCCGAGGCAGCAATAGACCCTTGGAGACAAGTCGGCTGGAGGACGATGTATTGAGACGCGACGCAATTTGTGTGTCCCATCGTCATTAACAGGCTCTGAACGTTACAATTAACTGTCAGTTTTGCATCGCATTCCAAAAACTAGACTCACAGGAGAACGACCATAAGGTGCCCGAGGCAGCAATAGACCCTTGGAGACAAGTCGGCTGTAGGACGATGTATTGAATCGCGACGCAATTTGTGTGTTCCATCGTCATTAAGAGGCTCTGAACGTTACAATTAACTGTCAGTTTTGCATCGCATTCGAAAAACTAGACTCACAGGAGAACGACCATAAGGTGCCCGAGGCAGCAATAGACCCTTGGAGACAAGTCGGCTGGAGGACGATGTATTGAATCGCGACGCAATTTGTGTGTCCCATCGTCATTAACAGGCTCTGAACGTTACAATTAACTGTCAGTTTTGCATCGCATTCGAAAATCTAGACTCACAGGAGAACGAGCATATGGTGCCCGAGGCAGCACTAGACCCTTGGAGACAAGTCGGCTGTAGGACGATGTATTGAGTCGCGACGCAATTTGTGTGTCCCATCGTCATTAACAGGCTCTGAACGTTACAATTAACTGTCAGTTTTGCGTCGGATTCGAAAATCTAGACTCACAGGAGAACGAGCATATGGTGCCCGAGGCAGCACTAGACCCTTGGAGACAAGTCGGCTGTAGGACGATGTATTGAATCGCGACGCAATTTGTGTGTTCCATCGTCATCAAGAGGCTCTGAACGTTACAATTCACTCTCAGTTTTGCGTCGGATTCGAAAATCTAGACTCACAGGAGAATGAGCATATGGTGCCCGAGGCAGCACTAGACCCTTGGAGACAAGTCGGCTGTAGGACGATGTATTGAGTCGCGAAGCAATTTGTGTGTCCCATCGTCAATAACAGGCTCTGAACGTTACAATTCACTGTCAGTTTTGCGTCGGATTCGAAAATCTAGACTCACAGGAGAACGAGCATATGGTGCCCGAGGCAGCACTAGACCCTTGGAGACAAGTCGGCTGTAGGACGATGTATTGAATCGCGACGCAATTTGTGTGTTCCATCGTCATCAAGAGGCTCTGAACGTTACAATTCACTGTCAGTTTTGCGTCGGATTCGAAAATCTAGACTCACAGGAGAACGACCATAAGGTGCCCGAGGCAGCACTAGACCCTTGGAGACAAGTCGGCTGGAGGACGATGTATTGAGTCGCGACGCAATTTGTGTGTCCCATCGTCATTAACAGGCTCTGAACGTTACAATTAACTGTCAGTTTTGCATCGCATTCGAAAAACTAGACTCACAGGAGTACGACCATAAGGTGCCCGAGGCAGCAATAGACCCTTGGAGACAAGTCGGCTGTAGGACGATGTATTGAATCGCGACGCAATTTGTGTGTTCCATCGTCATTAACAGGCTCTGAACCTTACAATTAACTGTCAGTTTTGCGTCGGATTCGAAAATCTAGACTCACCGATGAACGACCATAAGGTGCCCGAGGCAGCAATAGACCCTTCGAGACAAGTCGGCTGGAGGACGATGTATTGAATCGCGACGCAATTTGTGTGTCCCATCGTCATTAACAGGCTCTGAACGTTACAATTAACTGTCAGTTTTGCGTCGGATTCGAAAATCTAGACTCACAGGAGAACGACCATAAGGTGCCCGAGGCAGCACTAGACCCTTGGAGACAAGTCGGCTGGAGGACGATGTATTGAGTCGCGACGCAATTTGTGTGTCCCATCGTCATTAACAGGCTCTGAACGTTACAATTAACTGTCAGTTTTGCATCGCATTCGAAAATCTAGACTCACAGGAGAACGAGCATATGGTGCCCGAGGCAGCACTAGACCCTTGGAGACAAGTCGGCTGTAGGACGATGTATTGAATCGCGACGCAATTTGTGTGTTCCATCGTCATTAAGAGGCTCTGAACGTTACAATTAACTGTCAGTTTTGCATCGCATTCGAAAAACTAGACTCACAGGAGAACGACCATAAGGTGCCCGAGGCAGCAATAGACCCTTGGAGACAAGTCGGCTGGAGGACGATGTATTGAGACGCGACGCAATTTGTGTGTCCCATCGTCATTAACAGGCTCTGAACGTTACAATTAACTGACAGTTTTGCATCGCATTCGAAAAACTAGACTCACAGGAGAACGACCATAAGGTGCCCGAGGCAGCAATAGACCCTTGGAGACAAGTCGGCTGTAGGACGATGTATTGAATCGCGACGCAATTTGTGTGTTCCATCGTCATTAAGAGGCTCTGAACGTTACAATTAACTGTCAGTTTTGCATCGCATTCGAAAAACTAGACTCACAGGAGAACGACCATAAGGTGCCCGAGGCAGCAATAGACCCTTGGAGACAAGTCGGCTGGAGGACGATGTATTGAATCGCGACGCAATTTGTGTGTCCCATCGTCATTAACAGGCTCTGAACGTTACAATTAACTGTCAGTTTTGCATCGCATTCGAAAATCTAGACTCACAGGAGAACGAGCATATGGTGCCCGAGGCAGCACTAGACCCTTGGAGACAAGTCGGCTGTAGGACGATGTATTGAGTCGCGACGCAATTTGTGTGTCCCATCGTCATTAACAGGCTCTGAACGTTACAATTAACTGTCAGTTTTGCGTCGGATTCGAAAATCTAGACTCACAGGAGAACGAGCATATGGTGCCCGAGGCAGCACTAGACCCTTGGAGACAAGTCGGCTGTAGGACGATGTATTGAATCGCGACGCAATTTGTGTCTTCCATCGTCATCAAGAGGCTCTGAACGTTACAATTCACTCTCAGTTTTGCGTCGGATTCGAAAATCTAGACTCACAGGAGAACGAGCATATGGTGCCCGAGGCAGCACTAGACCCTTGGAGACAAGTCGGCTGTAGGACGATGTATTGAGTCGCGAAGCAATTTGTGTGTCCCATCGTCATTAACAGGCTCTGAACGTTACAATTCACTGTCAGTTTTGCGTCGGATTCGAAAATCTAGACTCACAGGAGAACGAGCATATGGTGCCCGAGGCAGCACTAGACCCTTGGAGACAAGTCGGCTGTAGGACGATGTATTGAATCGCGACGCAATTTGTGTGTTCCATCGTCATAAAGAGGCTCTGAACGTTACAATTAACTGTCAGTTTTGCGTCGGATTTGAAAATCTAGACTCACAGGAGAACGACCATAAGGTGCCCGAGGCACCACTAGACCCTTGGAGACAAGTCGGCTGGAGGACGATGTATTGAATCGCGACGCAATTTGTGTGTCCCATCGTCATTAACAGGCTCTGAACGTTACAATTAACTGTCAGTTTTGCATCGCATTCGAAAATCTAGACTCACAGGAGAACGAGCATATGGTGCCCGAGGCAGCACTAGACCCTTGGAGACAAGTCGGCTGTAGGACGATGTATTGAATCGCGACGCAATTTGTGTGTTCCATCGTCATTAAGAGGCTCTGAACGTTACAATTCACTCTCAGTTTTGCGTCGGATTCGAAAATCTAGACTCACAGGAGAACAACCATAAGGTGCCCGAGGCAGCACTAGACCCTTGGAGACAAGTCGGCTGGAGGACGATGTATTGAGTCGCGACGCAATTTGTGTGTCCCATCGTCATTAACAGGCTCTGAACGTTACAATTAACTGTCAGTTTTGCATCGCATTCGAAAAACTAGACTCACAGGAGAACGACCATAAGGTGCCCGAGGCACCAATAGACCCTTCGAGACAAGTCGGCTGGAGGACGATGTATTGAATCGCGACGCAATTAGTGTGTTCCATCGTCATCAAGAGGCTCTGAACGTTACAATTCACTGTCAGTTTTGCGTCGGATTCGAAAAACTAGACTCACAGGAGAACGACGATAAGGTGCCCGAGGCAGCACTAGACCCTTGGAGACAAGTCGGCTGTAGGACGATGTATTGAATCGCGACGCAATTTGTGTGTTCCATCGTCATCAAGAGGCTCTGAACGTTACAATTCTCTGTCAGTTTTGCGTCGGATTCGAAAATCTAGACTCACAGGAGAACGAGCATATGGTGCCCGAGGCAGCACTAGACCCTTGGAGACAAGTCGGCTGGAGGACGATGTATTGAGTCGCGACGCAATTTGTGTGTCCCATCGTCATTAACAGGCTCTGATCGTTACAATTAACTGTCAGTTTTGCATCGCATTCGAAAAACTAGACTCACAGGAGAACGACCATAAGGTGCCCGAGGCACCAATAGACCCTTCGAGACAAGTCGGCTGGAGGACGATGTATTGAATCGCGACGCAATTTGTGTGTTCCATCGTCATTAAGAGGCTCTGAACGTTACAATTAATTGTCAGTTTTGCGCCGGATTCGAAAAACTAGACTCATAGGAGAACGACCAAGAGGTGCCAGGAGCAGCAATACTACCTCGGAGACATGTCGGCTGGAGGACGATGTATTAAATCGCGACGCAATTTGTGTGTTCCATCGTCAGTATCAGGCTCTGAACGTTACAATTCACTGTCAGTTTTGCGTCGGTTTCGAAAATCTAGCCTCACAGGAGAACGACCATAAGGTGCCCGAGGCAGCAATAGACCCTTGGAGACAAGTCGGCTGGAGGACGATGTATTGAGTCGCGACGCAATTTGTGTGTCCCATCGTCATTAACAGGCTCTGATCGTTACAATTAACTGTCAGTTTTGCATCGCATTCGAAAATCTAGACTCACAGATGAACGACCATAAGGTGCCCGAGGCAGCAATAGACCCTTCGAGACAAGTCGGCTGGAGGACGTTGTATTGAATCGCGACGCAATTTGTGTGTTCCATCGTCATCAAGTGGCTCTGAACGTTACAATTAACTGTCAGTTTTGCGTCGGATTCGAAAATCTAGACTCACAGGAGAACGAGCATATGGTGCCCGAGGCAGCACTAGACCCTTGGAGACAAGTCGGTTGTAGGACGATGTATTGAATCGCGACGCAATTTGTGTGTTCCATCGTCATTAACAGGCTCTGAACGTTACAATTAACTGTCAGTTTTGCGTCGGATTCGAAAATCTAGACTCACAGGAGAACGACCATAAGGTGCCCGAGGCAGCAATAGACCCTTGGAGACAAGTCGGCTGGAGGACGATGTATTGAATCGCGACGCAATTTGTGTGTTCCATCGTCATTAAGACGCTCTGAACGTTACAATTCACTGTCAGTTTTGCATCGGATTCGAAAATCTAGACTCACAGGAGAACGAGCATATGGTGGCCGAGGCAGCACTAGACCCTTGGAGACAAGTCGGCTGTAGGACGATGTATTGAGTCGCGACGCAATTTGTGTGTCCCATCGTCATTAACAGGCTCTGAACGTTACAATTAACTGTCAGTTTTGCGCCGGATTCGAAAAACTAGACTCATAGGAGAACGACCAAGAGGTGCCAGGAGCAGCAATACTACCTCGGAGACATGTCGGCTGGAGGATGATGTATTGAATCGCGACGCAATTTGTGTGTTCCATCGTCATCAAGAGGCTCTGAACGTTACAATTCACTCTCAGTTTTGCGTCGGATTCGAAAATCTCGACTCACCGATGAACGACCATAAGGTGCCCGAGGCAGCAATAGACCCTTCGAGACAAGTCGGCTGTAGGACGATGTATTGAATCGCGACGCAATTTGTGTGTTCCATCGTCATTAAGAGGCTCTGAACGTTACAATTAACTGTCAGTTTTGCATCGCATTCGAAAAACTAGACTCACAGGAGAACGACCATAAGGTGCCCGAGGCAGCAATAGACCCTTGGAGACAAGTCGGCTGGAGGACGGTGTATTGGATCGCGACGCAATTTGTGTGTCCCATCGTCATTAACAGGCTCTGAACGTTACAATTAACTGTCAGTTTTGCATCGCATTTGAAAATCTAGACTCATAGGAGATGACCAAGAGGTGCCAGGAGCAGCAATACTACCTCGGAGACATGTCGGCTGGAGGACGATGTATTGAATCGCGACGCAATTTGTGTGTTCCATCGTCAGTATCAGGCTCTGAACGTTACAATTAATTGTCAGTTTTGCGTCGGATACGAAAATCTAGACTCACAGGAGAACGACCATAAGGTGCCCGAGGCAGCACTAGACCCTTGGAGACAAGTCGGCTGGAGGACGATGTATTGAGTCGCGACGCAATTTGTGTGTCCCATCGTCATTAACAGGCTCTGAACGTTACAATTAACTGTCAGTTTTGCATCGCATTCGAAAAACTAGACTCACAGGAGAACGACCATAAGGTGCCCGAGGCACCAATAGACCCTTCGAGACAAGTCGGCTGGAGGACGATGTATTGAATCGCGACGCAATTAGTGTGTTCCATCGTCATCAAGAGGCTCTGAACGTTACAATTCACTGTCAGTTTTGCGTCGGATTCGAAAAACTAGACTCACAGGAGAACGACGATAAGGTGCCCGAGGCAGCACTAGACCCTTGGAGACAAGTCGGCTGTAGGACGATGTATTGAATCGCGACGCAATTTGTGTGTTCCATCGTCATCAAGAGGCTCTGAACGTTACAATTCACTGTCAGTTTTGCGTCGGATTCGAAAATCTAGACTCACAGGAGAACGAACATATGGTGCCCGAGGCAGCACTAGACCCTTGGAGACAAGTCGGCTGGAGGACGATGTATTGAATCGCGACGCAATTTGTGTGTTCCATCGTCATTAAGAGGCTCTGAACGATACAATTAACTGTCAGTTTTGCGTCGGATTCGAAAATCTAGACTCACAGGAGAACGACCATAAGGTGCCCGAGGCAGCACTAGACCCTTGGAGACAAGTCGGCTGGAGGACGATGTATTGAGTCGCGACGCAATTTGTGTGTCCCATCGTCATTAACAGGCTCTGAACGTTACAATTCACTGTCAGTTTTGCGTCGGATTCGAAAATCTAGACTCACAGGAGAACGAGCATATGGTGCCCGAGGCAGCAATAGACCCTTCGAGACAAGTCGGCTGGAGGACGATGTATTGAATCGCGACGCAATTTGTGTGTTCCATCGTCATCAAGAGGCTCTGAACGTTACAATTCACTCTCAGTTTTGCGTCGGATTCGAAAATCTAGACTCACCGATGAACGACCATAAGGTGCCCGAGGCAGCACTAGACCCTTGGAGACAAGTCGGCTGTAGGACGATGTATTGAATCGCGACGCAATTTGTGTGTTGCATCGTCATTAAGAGGCTCTGAACGTTACAATTAACTGTCAGTTTTGCATCGCATTCGAAAAACTAGACTCACAGGAGAACGACCATAAGGTGCCCGAGGCAGCAATAGACCCTTGGAGACAAGTCGGCTGGAGGACGATGTATTGAATCGCGACGCAATTTGTGTGTCCCATCGTCATTAACAGGCTCTGAACGTTACAGTTAACTGTCAGTTTTGCGTCGGATTCGAAAATCTAGACTCACCGATGAACGACCATAAGGTGCCCGAGGCAGCAATAGACCCTTGGAGACAAGTCGGCTGGAGGACGATGTATTGAGTCGCGACGCAATTTGTGTGTCCCATCGTCATTAACAGGCTCTGAACGTTACAATTAACTGTCAGTTTTGCATCGCATTCGAAAAACTAGACTCACAGGAGAACGACCATAAGGTGCCCGAGGCAGCAATAGACCCTTGGAGACAAGTCGGCTGTAGGACGATGTATTGAATCGCGACGCAATTTGTGTGTTCCATCGTCATTAACAGGCTCTGAACCTTACAATTAACTGTCAGTTTTGCGTCGGATTCGAAAATCTAGACTCACCGATGAACGACCATAAGGTGCCCGAGGCAGCAATAGACCCTTCGAGACAAGTCGGCTGGAGGACGATGTATTGAATCGCGATGCAATTTGTGTGTCCCATCGTCATTAACAGGCTCTGAACGTTACAATTAACTGTCAGTTTTGCGTCGGATTCGAAAATCTAGACTCACAGGAGAACGACCATAAGGTGCCCGAGGCAGCACTAGACCCTTGGAGACAAGTCGGCTGGAGGACGATGTATTGAGTCGCGACGCAATTTGTGTGATCCATCGTCATTAACAGGCTCTGAACGTTACAATTAACTGTCAGTTTTGCATCGCATTCGAAAATCTAGACTCACAGGAGAACGAGCATATGGTGCCCGAGGCAGCACTAGACCCTTGGAGACAAGTCGGCTGTAGGACGATGTATTGAATCGCGACGCAATTTGTGTGTTCCATCGTCATTAAGAGGCTCTGAACGTTACAATTAACTGTCAGTTTTGCATCGCATTCGAAAAACTAGACTCACAGGAGAACGACCATAAGGTGCCCGAGGCAGCAATAGACCCTTGGAGACAAGTCGGCTGGAGGACGATGTATTGAGACGCGACGCAATTTGTGTGTCCCATCGTCATTAACAGGCTCTGAACGTTACAATTCACTCTCAGTTTTGCATCGCATTCCAAAAACTAGACTCACAGGAGAACGACCATAAGGTGCCCGAGGCAGCAATAGACCCTTGGAGACAAGTCGGCTGTAGGACGATGTATTGAATCGCGACGCAATTTGTGTGTTCCATCGTCATTAAGAGGCTCTGAACGTTACAATTAACTGTCAGTTTTGCATCGCATTCGAAAAACTAGACTCACAGGAGAACGACCATAAGGTGCCCGAGGCAGCAATAGACCCTTGGAGACAAGTCGGCTGGAGGACGATGTATTGAATCGCGACGCAATTTGTGTGTCCCATCGTCATTAACAGGCTCTGAACGTTACAATTAACTGTCAGTTTTGCATCGCATTCGAAAATCTAGACTCACAGGAGAACGAGCATATGGTGCCCGAGGCAGCACTAGACCCTTGGAGACAAGTCGGCTGTAGGACGATGTATTGAGTCGCGACGCAATTTGTGTGTCCCATCGTCATTAACAGGCTCTGAACGTTACAATTAACTGTCAGTTTTGCGTCGGATTCGAAAATCTAGACTCACAGGAGAACGAGCATATGGTGCCCGAGGCAGCACTAGACCCTTGGAGACAAGTCGGCTGTAGGACGATGTATTGAATCGCGACGCAATTTGTGTGTTCCATCGTCATCAAGAGGCTCTGAACGTTACAATTCACTCTCAGTTTTGCGTCGGATTCGAAAATCTAGACTCACAGGAGAATGAGCATATGGTGCCCGAGGCAGCACTAGACCCTTGGAGACAAGTCGGCTGTAGGACGATGTATTGAGTCGCGAAGCAATTTGTGTGTCCCATCGTCAATAACAGGCTCTGAACGTTACAATTCACTGTCAGTTTTGCGTCGGATTCGAAAATCTAGACTCACAGGAGAACGAGCATATGGTGCCCGAGGCAGCACTAGACCCTTGGAGACAAGTCGGCTGTAGGACGATGTATTGAATCGCGACGCAATTTGTGTGTTCCATCGTCATCAAGAGGCTCTGAACGTTACAATTCACTGTCAGTTTTGCGTCGGATTCGAAAATCTAGACTCACAGGAGAACGACCATAAGGTGCCCGAGGCAGCACTAGACCCTTGGAGACAAGTCGGCTGGAGGACGATGTATTGAGTCGCGACGCAATTTGTGTGTCCCATCGTCATTAACAGGCTCTGAACGTTACAATTAACTGTCAGTTTTGCATCGCATTCGAAAAACTAGACTCACAGGAGAACGACCATAAGGTGCCCGAGGCAGCAATAGACCCTTGGAGACAAGTCGGCTGTAGGACGATGTATTGAATCGCGACGCAATTTGTGTGTTCCATCGTCATTAACAGGCTCTGAACCTTACAATTAACTGTCAGTTTTGCGTCGGATTCGAAAATCTAGACTCACCGATGAACGACCATAAGGTGCCCGAGGCAGCAATAGACCCTTCGAGACAAGTCGGCTGGAGGACGATGTATTGAATCGCGACGCAATTTGTGTGTCCCATCGTCATTAACAGGCTCTGAACGTTACAATTAACTGTCAGTTTTGCGTCGGATTCGAAAATCTAGACTCACAGGAGAACGACCATAAGGTGCCCGAGGCAGCACTAGACCCTTGGAGACAAGTCGGCTGGAGGACGATGTATTGAGTCGCGACGCAATTTGTGTGTCCCATCGTCATTAACAGGCTCTGAACGTTACAATTAACTGTCAGTTTTGCATCGCATTCGAAAATCTAGACTCACAGGAGAACGAGCATATGGTGCCCGAGGCAGCACTAGACCCTTGGAGACAAGTCGGCTGTAGGACGATGTATTGAATCGCGACGCAATTTGTGTGTTCCATCGTCATTAAGAGGCTCTGAACGTTACAATTAACTGTCAGTTTTGCATCGCATTCGAAAAACTAGACTCACAGGAGAACGACCATAAGGTGCCCGAGGCAGCAATAGACCCTTGGAGACAAGTCGGCTGGAGGACGATGTATTGAGACGCGACGCAATTTGTGTGTCCCATCGTCATTAACAGGCTCTGAACGTTACAATTAACTGACAGTTTTGCATCGCATTCGAAAAACTAGACTCACAGGAGAACGACCATAAGGTGCCCGAGGCAGCAATAGACCCTTGGAGACAAGTCGGCTGTAGGACGATGTATTGAATCGCGACGCAATTTGTGTGTTCCATCGTCATTAAGAGGCTCTGAACGTTACAATTAACTGTCAGTTTTGCATCGCATTCGAAAAACTAGACTCACAGGAGAACGACCATAAGGTGCCCGAGGCAGCAATACACCCTTGGAGACAAGTCGGCTGGAGGACGATGTATTGAATCGCGACGCAATTTGTGTGTCCCATCGTCATTAACAGGCTCTGAACGTTACAATTAACTGTCAGTTTTGCATCGCATTCGAAAATCTAGACTCACAGGAGAACGAGCATATGGTGCCCGAGGCAGCACTAGACCCTTGGAGACAAGTCGGCTGTAGGACGATGTATTGAGTCGCGACGCAATTTGTGTGTCCCATCGTCATTAACAGGCTCTGAACGTTACAATTAACTGTCAGTTTTGCGTCGGATTCGAAAATCTAGACTCACAGGAGAACGAGCATATGGTGCCCGAGGCAGCACTAGACCCTTGGAGACAAGTCGGCTGTAGGACGATGTATTGAATCGCGACGCAATTTGTGTGTTCCATCGTCATCAAGAGGCTCTGAACGTTACAATTCACTCTCAGTTTTGCGTCGGATTCGAAAATCTAGACTCACAGGAGAACGAGCATATGGTGCCCGAGGCAGCACTAGACCCTTGGAGACAAGTCGGCTGTAGGACGATGTATTGAGTCGCGAAGCAATTTGTGTGTCCCATCGTCATTAACAGGCTCTGAACGTTACAATTCACTGTCAGTTTTGCGTCGGATTCGAAAATCTAGACTCACAGGAGAACGAGCATATGGTGCCCGAGGCAGCACTAGACCCTTGGAGACAAGTCGGCTGTAGGACGATGTATTGAATCGCGACGCAATTTGTGTGTTCCATCGTCATAAAGAGGCTCTGAACGTTACAATTAACTGTCAGTTTTGCGTCGGATTCGAAAATCTAGACTCACAGGAGAACGACCATAAGGTGCCCGAGGCACCACTAGACCCTTGGAGACAAGTCGGCTGGAGGACGATGTATTGAATCGCGACGCAATTTGTGTGTCCCATCGTCATTAACAGGCTCTGAACGTTACAATTAACTGTCAGTTTTGCATCGCATTCGAAAATCTAGACTCACAGGAGAACGAGCATATGGTGCCCGAGGCAGCACTAGACCCTTGGAGACAAGTCGGCTGTAGGACGATGTATTGAATCGCGACGCAATTTGTGTGTTCCATCGTCATTAAGAGGCTCTGAACGTTACAATTCACTCTCAGTTTTGCGTCGGATTCGAAAATCTAGACTCACAGGAGAACAACCATAAGGTGCCCGAGGCAGCACTAGACCCTTGGAGACAAGTCGGCTGGAGGACGATGTATTGAGTCGCGACGCAATTTGTGTGTCCCATCGTCATTAACAGGCTCTGAACGTTACAATTAACTGTCAGTTTTGCATCGCATTCGAAAAACTAGACTCACAGGAGAACGACCATAAGGTGCCCGAGGCACCAATAGACCCTTCGAGACAAGTCGGCTGGAGGACGATGTATTGAATCGCGACGCAATTAGTGTGTTCCATCGTCATCAAGAGGCTCTGAACGTTACAATTCACTGTCAGTTTTGCGTCGGATTCGAAAAACTAGACTCACAGGAGAACGACGATAAGGTGCCCGAGGCAGCACTAGACCCTTGGAGACAAGTCGGCTGTAGGACGATGTATTGAATCGCGACGCAATTTGTGTGTTCCATCGTCATCAAGAGGCTCTGAACGTTACAATTCTCTGTCAGTTTTGCGTCGGATTCGAAAATCTAGACTCACAGGAGAACGAGCATATGGTGCCCGAGGCAGCACTAGACCCTTGGAGACAAGTCGGCTGTAGGACGATGTATTGAATCGCGACGCAATTTGTGTGTTCCATCGTCATTAAGAGGCTCTGAACGTTACAATTAACTGTCAGTTTTGCGTCGGATTCGAAAATCTAGACTCACAGGAGAACGACCATAAAGTGCCCGAGGCAGCACTAGACCCTTGGAGACAAGTCGGCAATTTGTGTGTCCCATCGTCATTAACAGGCTCTGAACGTTACAATTCACTGTCAGTTTTGCGTCGGATTTGAAAATCTAGACTCACAGGAGAACGAGCATATGGTGCCCGAGGCAGCAATAGACCCTTCGAGACAAGTCGGCTGGAGGACGATGTATTGAATCGCGACGCAATTTGTGTGTTCCATCGTCATCAAGAGGCTCTGAACGTTACAATTCACTCTCAGTTTTGCGTCGGATTCGAAAATCTAGACTCACCGATGAACTACCATAAGGTGCCCGAGGCAGCAATAGACCCTTCGAGACAAGTCGGCTGTAGGACGATGTATTGCATCGCGACGCAATTTGTGTGTTCCATCGTCATTAAGAGGCTCTGAACGTTACAATTAACTGTCAGTTTTGCATCGCATTCGAAAAACTAGACTCACAGGAGAACGACCATAAGGTGCCCGAGGCAGCAATAGACCCTTGGAGACAAGTCGGCTGGAGGACGATGTATTGAATCGCGACGCAATTTGTGTGTCCCATCGTCATTAACAGGCTCTGAACGTTACAATTAACTGTCAGTTTTGCATCGCATTCGAAAATCTAGACTCACAGGTGAACGAGCATATGGTGCCCGAGGCAGCACTAGACCCTTGGAGACAAGTCGGCTGTAGGACGATGTATTGAATCGCGACGCAATTTGTGTGTTCCATCGTCATTAAGAGGCTCTGAACGTTACAATTAACTGTCAGTTTTCCATCGCATTCGAAAAACTAGACTCAGAGGAGAACGACCAAGAGGTGCCAGGAGCAGCAATACTACCTCGGAGACATGTCGGCTGGAGGACGATGTATAGAATCGCGACGCAATTTGTGTGTTCCATCGTCAGTATCAGGCTCTGAACGTTACAATTCACTGTCAGTTTTGCGTCGGATTCGAAAATCTAGACTCACAGGAGAATGACCATAAGGTGCCCGAGGCAGCAATAGACCCTTGGAGACAAGTCGGCTGGAGGACGATGTATTGAGTCGCGACGCAATTTGTGTGTCCCATCGGCATTAACAGGCTCTGAACGTTACAATTAACTGTCAGTTTTCCATCGCATTCGAAAATCTAGACTCACAGGAGAACGAGCATATGGTGCCCGAGGCAGCACTAGACCCTTGGAGACAAGTCGGCTGTAGGACGATGTATTGAATCGCGACGCAATTTGTGTGTTCCATCGTCATTAAGAGGCTCTGAACGTTACAATTACCTGTCAGTTTTGCGTCGGATTCGAAAATCTAGACTCACAGGAGAACGACCATAAGGTGCCCGAGGCAGCAATAGACCCTTGGAGACAAGTCGGCTGGAGGACGATGTATTGAATCGCGACGCAATTTGTGTGTCCCATCGTCAGTATCAGGCTCTGAACGTTACAATTCACTGTCAGTTTTGCGTCGGATTCGAAAATCTAGACTCACAGGGGAACGAGCATATGTGCCCGAGAGTCGTGTGAAGTTAGCACCCCTTTTTCGAGGAACATACATTTTTTTCACAGTTCTTGTCAGATGTGCCATAGTTCTAGAGTTCTTTCCACAAAATTTCAATAGTTCTGCAAAATGTAACGAAGAAAACAACAATACTCGAAAAAATTTTCGTATCGAAAACATTCTCTGACAATTTCCGCAAAATGTAAATAAGTACAAGAGTTCTGAGCACAGTTCTGAACAGAGCTCCAAGAGTTCTTTCGAAAATCCAAGTAACATTTTTTTGTGCAGCTAATAGATTACGAGATAATTGCAATTTAAGGAGAAAATCTTTTCACTTACTGTGAAGTTGGCACCCTTTTTTTCAGAAATGTATATTATTTTCGCAGTTCTTGATAGATATGCCATAGTTCTAGAGTTCTTTGTGCAAAATTTGAATAGTTCTGCAGAATTTAGCGACGAAAACAATATTCGAAAAAATTTTCGTATCGAAAACATTCTTCGTCAATTTTCGCAAATTGTAAATAAGTACAACAGTTCTGAGCACAGTTCTGAACAGAACTCCAAGAGTTCTATCGAAAACCCCAGTAACATTTTTTTGTGCAGCTAATAGTTTACGAGATAATTGCAATTTAAGGAGAAAATCTTATCACTTACTGTGAAGTTGGCACCCTTTTTCTCAGATATGTATATTATTTTCGGAGTTCTTGATAGATATGCCACAGTTCTAGAGTTCTTTGTGCAAAATTTGAATAGTTCTGCAGAATTTAGCGACGAAAACAATATTCGAAAAAATTTTCGTATCGAAAATATTCTTCATCAATTTTCGCAAATTGTAAATAAGTACAACAGTTCTGAGCACAGTTCTGAACAGAACTCCAAGAGTTCTATCGAAAACCCCAGTAACATTTTTTTGTGCAGCTAATAGTTTACGAGATAATTGCAATTTAAGGAGAAAATCTTTTCACTTACTGTGAAGTTGGCACCCTTTTTTTCAGAAATGTATATTATTTTCGGAGTTCTTGATAGATATGCCATAGTTCTAGAGTCCTTTGTGCAAAATTTGAATAGTTCTGCAGAATTTAGCGACGAAAACAATATTCGAAAAAATTTTCGTATCGAAAACATTCTTCGTCAATTTTCGCAAATTGTAAATAAGTACAACAGTTCTGAACAGAACTGCAAGAGTTCTATCGAAAACCCCAGTAACATTTTTTTGTGCAGCTAATAGTTTACGAGATAATTGCAATTTAAGGAGGAAATCTTTTCACTTACTGTGAAGTTGGCACCCTTTTTTTCAGAAATGAATATTTCTTTCACAGTTCTTGACAGGTATGCCATAGTTCTAGAGTTCTTTGTACAAAATTTCAATAGATCTGCAGAATTTAGCGAAGAAAACAACAATACCCGAAAAAATGTTTCTATCGAAAACATTTTTTGTCAATTTTCGCAAAAATTAAACTTGTACAACAGTTCTGAGGACAGTTCTGAACAGACCCCAAGAGCTCTATCGAAAATCCTAATAACATTTTTCTATGGCGATAATAGTTCGTGAAAAATTCATTTAATGTGGGACACACTTTCTCTACAGAAAATATAAATATATTCGTACAACAGTTCTGATGACAGTTCTGGACACCACGTGAAGAGTTCTATCGAAATTCCTAGTAGAATTTTTTAGTGCAGGTAATAGTTTAAGAGGTAATTGCAACTTAATTAAGAACCCCATAAGAGCTCCTACTGTGAAGCTGGCACCATTTTTTCAGAAATATATATTTTTTTCAGAGTTCTTGATAGATAAGTCATAGTTATAGAGTTCTCTGTACAAAATTTCAATAGTTATGCAGAATTTAGCGAAGAAAACAACTTTGTATAACATAGCTGATTGAGGAACCCTTTCCTTCTGATACAATTCTTACTGTTGCCACAATAAATCACTTGTGCATAGATTCCAACGGTACTGATCATTACAAAAATACAACCATTGACCAGCGGCGTACATTTCTTGCAGCGTTGTACAAAGCATTCGGCTTATCCGCTGTGAAAATACCACACTTAACGCTATTTTAAAATTTACGCTGGATGGCTTCCGTTTATCTACAATGTTAGCATCTATCGAATTATCTTCATGCAAACGTGATGCCTGGATCACACACGTCCCCTTTTTAGGTACGGAGGAAACTAGAGTTCAGTCTTGTGGAAGCCAAAAAAGGAAATGTGGGCATCCCTTCTTTTACTGATAGCAAACTCTAGAGAAATCTCCACGCTTGTTTTTCTTCATCATGCCAACAAAAGAAAAATTCTCCCTTCATAGCTCTATTATCATTCCAGTACTAGTAAACCAGTTGTCCGCTTTCTCATTTCGACCTGGCTGATATATAGGTTTTCACAGTCTCAGAACAACATCAAAATGTTTATTGCTCAGTTGGTAAATCCTTCTGGTTGCAACACAGCGTATATTTCCAAATTTTACAGGTAAAATACTTAAGAATCCACACTTAAGAATCCATACTCGTTTGCTTTGATTGATACATATTGGCGAAAACTGTACCTTCCACAGAATCCTTCCAGCTTCTTGTCTACTGTAACATTTTCTCCAAGGGTGTAAGATTTGTGGAAGTTGCGTACAAACACAGTAAATATTTCTCGAATAGTTGTTAGCTTGTCTAATTGTCTCCTTTCATCACGAATAGCGCGACTGTAAAATCTAAGGCTCTCCAGAATAAATTTGAAACGTTTTATGTTCATTTGCGAGGTGAAATTTTTCAATGCCATCACGATCAGTTCCACACAGATCTTCCAGGCTTTATCTGTTACTTTTGTTAACAACAATTAAAAACAAGAGACTCATGAAGGCTTTCAGTTCAATATCATCTATTGATTTTACCCCTCTCTCACGCTGAAATGAGGCTTTGATGCTCTCAAAATTCTGATTGGAATACAAAACTACAATAGACAAATATCGTTATCTATGAGGTATTTACAGCATCACAAATGCTGCTTTGGCTGCACCTATTGGTACAGGTAAATTTCGAATAATATTATGCTCTTCGAACAATATGCTTTGGATTTCTTCAACACTATCTAGTACTTCCCACTTACAATAATAAAATTCCTATAAAATAACGCATCCACGCGCAGTGTATTAATCTGAAATTTGACGTTCAGACAGCGGACACTGACTATTAAACAGTTCAAACAGAATTTAAGTGTAGTTTACATTCTGGATTAGCTTTGTACTACTTACTACGTTGATAAACAAATAAATTAATCGCTGAAATGAAATACGAAAGGGCACAGTGGATAAAAAAGAGCAATCGGCTCATATCTCATCAAGAGAGCATTAGCGTCGATACTGAATCATACAACAATGAAAGGCACACATGAAGTGTATACTTTTAGAATCAGGAAGAACCAGATGAATTTTATTACGTAAAACAGTAATTGTTTTGAGCTCTCATGACATCCAGGACCCACTAACAGCTAAAAATATGCCCAGGACTCTCATGGATGACAGTTATGTGGCAACATCACCAGCCGCTAGGATACATAAAAACATGTGCTGTGTGTAACGAATAAATTTGAAATTGCTGTCGTTAATATTGTTGCAAACATTTGTTCTAGTTAGAAAGGAAGTGTGGAAGTTTGATGAGTTACACTACAGCGAGAGTTAAAAGTCTTTACAATGTATAGAAATGTAAGTATATTTACTGAATATGTCGTACAAACGAACTAAGTAGTATGTTTAAATCCTAATTCAATACATGACTGATAAAGGTGTTATAATGTTGAGGGGATACAGTATTAAAGTTAATAAGAAGTTCGAAATTTGTAAATAAGAACCTCGTTTATTTGGTCCTCGGTAATCCGGATTTCCGGTTTATCCGGATTCATATTTTGTGTCCCTTGGTATTTTTCTCTTTTTTTCTTGTAACACGAAGATGTGTAGTCGGTGAGGTACATAGGCTGCTTATCACTAGGCCGGTAATTTATTCTAGTACTGAGTGATAAGAACTCGGAGTGTGTGAATGACATTGTTTCTCAAGTGTTGTACATTAATATAACGGTGTATTGATGCCCATCAAGTAAGTTGCATAGTAACCACGCCAACAGCACTCCACCACAGCTCATTGTACCTCTGGTGCGATTCTCGACAGGTGTGACACCATCTGGTTAGTGGCGCGTGTGAATGTATCTGCTCTCTCAGCCATCTGTTTGTTTTGCACTGACGAGCCTTCTCTCCTTGAATCATCTACGCGTGCACATCCCACGCTTCCACCTACAGTTACTACAATCAGTCTTAAGAAGGTGTACTGGCATTTGTATAGTGCTGAACATTTAGACTTTTTGTATTTAGTAGAATATACATCCGGGTTTTCGATTTTCGGTTTTCCAAGATAAAAGTGAGAATTTACGATCGTACTCATAGCTGTACTTCCAGCAGTACTTTATCTCCTGCGTTCCCAATTTCGTAGAAGTTGTCCTACGAAAATTGCAGAAGAAGCACTCCTGGACGAAAGGATATTGTGACGATATTCTTTCGTCACAGCCTGGGGTTAGAGACACGGTCCGGCACACAGTTTTTATCAGCCAGTAAGTTTCACATCGGCGCACACCCACTGCAGAGTGAACACACAATCTATTTCATAATCTACTGGCACCATAAAAGTGTTATGAGGGTTTCTAAAAGAACTCTTTCGGTGCAATCCAGAACTGTCAGCAAAAGGGTTGTGCCAATTTATTATAATGTAGACCAAGTGGGTCTCTCGAAAATGCTATTATCTCATTAACTGTTATCCCCACAAAAAATGTTATTACAGTTGTCGGTAGAACTCTTAGGGTCGTATTAAGAAATGCCATCAGATCTTTTGTACGAATTTGTTACTTTTACATGACAAAAGTGAGTCCCACATTAATTATCTCATATAATGTCATCGTCACAAATAATGTTATTATAGTTTGTGGTAGAACTCTGTGGGTGATACTCAGAACTGTAATCAGAACTATCCTACGAATTTTGCTATATTAGATAAAGTGAGTAACAGATTAAAACAATTATTGTATAAACTATTATCGCCACAAAAATGTTCTTATCATTTTCAATGCAACTCTTCCGGTGCTATCCAGAACTGCCAACAGAACTGTTATACAAATTTATTTTTTCCAAACTGACAAATAATTTTTTACTATACCAAAATTTTGCCGAGTTAATGTTTTCTTCCCGAAATTCTGTAGAACTATTCGTGTTTTGAGCAGGGAAATCTAGAACTATTGCATATAAATCAAGAACTGTGAAAAAAATTTATATTTATCGTAAAAGGGGTTCAAACTTCACGGGAAATGCTCATAAGCATTCCTTAATAAAGGCAGTTACTACGTAAACAATTACCTGTACAGAATATGTTACTAGTATTTTCGATAGAACTCTTACAATGCTATCCAGAGCTGGCATCAGAGCATACGAACAGACATAATTTTTTTTTAGTAAGAGTGCCCCACAATTAATCAATTACCATACAAACTATTATAACCACAAAAAATGTTATTATGATTATCGATAGAAGTCTTGAGGTGTCAACCAGAACTGTTCATCAAAACTGTTGAACGAATTTACTCTTTCTGTGGAGTTTGTGGGTCTAACATCAAAGCAGTTACCGTATAAACTATCATCGCCACAAAAAGATATTATTAGGATTTTCGATAGAGCTCTTGGTGTTCTGTTCAGAACTGTTGTAAGAATTTACTTTTTGCGAAAATTGACAAAGAATGTATTCGATAAGAAAAATTTTTCGAGTATTGTTGTTTTTCTCGCTAAATTCTGCAGGAATATTCCAATTTTGTACAAATAACTCTAGAACTATGACATTTCTATCAAGAACTCTGAAAAAATATATATTTCTGAAGAAAAGGATTCCAACTTCACAGTAAGTGAAGAGGTTCCCTCCTTAAATTGCAATTATCTCGTAACGTGTTAGCTGCACAAAAAATTGTAATTAGGATATTCGATAGAACTATTGGGGTTCTGTTCAGAACTGCCCTCAGAACTGTTGTCCGAATTTACTTTTTGCGATAATTAATAACGAATCTTAGGTATTCGAATTTTTTTGAGTATTGTTGTTTTCTTCGTTAAATTCTGCATAACTATTGAAATTTTGTACAAAGAACTATGCCATAGCTATCAAGAACTCTGAAAAAAAACATTTCTGAAAAAAATGGTGACAACTTCACAGTAAGTGAAAAGATTTTCTCATTAAAATGCAATTATCTCGTAAAATATTAGCTGCAGTAAACAATGTTACTTGGATTTTCGAAAGAACCCTTGAAGCTCTGTTCAGGACTGTTCTCAGAACTCCAGTACTTATTTACATTTTGCGGAAATTGCCAAAGAATGTTTTCGATAAGAAAATTTTTCGAGTATTCTTGTTTTCTTCGCTAAATTCTGCAGAACTATTGAAATTTTGTACAGAGAACTCTATAATTATGACTTATCTATCAAGAGCTCTGAAAAATATATATATTTCTGGAAAAAAGGGTGCCAGCTTCACAGTAGGAGCTCTTATGGAATTCTTAATTAAGTTGCAATTACCTCTTAAACTATTACCTGCAGAAAAAATTTCACTATGATTTTCGATAGAACTCTTCACGTGGTGTCCAGAACTGTCATCAGAACGGTTGTACGAATATATTTATATTTTCCGTAAAGAAAGTGTGTCCCATATTAAATCAATTTATCTCAAACCATTATCGCCATACAAAAATGTTGTTTGGGATTTTCGATAGGGCTCTTGGGTTCTGTTCAGAACTGTCCTCGGCCGGCCGAAGTGGCCGTGCGGTTAAAGGCGCTGCAGTCTGGAACCGCAAGACCGCTACGGTCGCAGGTTCGAATCCTGCCTCGGGCATGGATGTTTGTGATGTGCTTAGGTTAGTTAGGTTTAACTAGTTCTAAGTTCTAGGGGACTAATGACCTCAGCAGTTGAGTCCCATAGTGCTCAGAGCCATTTGAGCCAAGAACTGTCCTCAGAACTGTTGTACAAGTTTAATTTTTGCGAAAATTGACAAAAAATATTTTCGATACGAAAAATTTTTCGAATATTGTTTTCTTCGCTAAATTCTGCAGAACTATTGAAATTTTGTACAAAGAACTCTAGAACTATGGCATACCTGTCAAGAACTGTGAAAGAAATATACATTTCTGAAAAAAAGGGTGCCAGCTTCACAGTAAGTGAAAAGATTTTCTTCTTAAATTGCAATTATCTCGTAAGCTATTAGCTGCACAAAAAAATGTTACTCGGGTTTTCGAAAGAACTCTTGGAGTTCTGTTCAGAACTGTGCTCAGAACTGTTGTACTTATTTACAATTTGCGAAAACTGGCGAAGAATGTTTTCGATACGAAAATTTTTTCGAATATTGTTTTCGTCGCTAAATTCTGCAGAACTATTGAAATTTTGTACAAAGAACTCTAGAACTATGGCATATCTATCAAGAACTCCGAAAATAATATACATTTCTGAAAAAAAGGGTGCCTCCTTCACAGTAAGTGAAAAGATTTTCTCCTTAAATTGCAATTATCTCGTAAGCTATTAGCTGCACAAAAAAATGTTACTCGGGTTTTCGAAAGAACTCTTGGAGTTCTGTTCAGAACTGTGCTCAGAACTGTTGTAGTTATTTACAATATGCGGAAATTGACGAAGAATGTTTTCGATACGAAAATTTTTTCGAATATTGTTTTCGTCGCTAAATTCTGCAGAACTATTGAAATTTTGTACAAAGAACTCTAGAACTATGCCATATCTATCAAGAACTCTGAAAAAAATATATATTTCTGAAAAAAACGGTGCCAGCTTCACAGTAGGAGCTCTTATGGAATTCTTAATTAAGTTGCACTTACCTCTTAAACTATTACCTGCACAAAAAAATTTCACTAGGATTTTCGATAGAACTCTTCACGTGGTGTCCAGAACTGTCATCAGAACTGTTGTACGAATATATTTACATTTTCCGTAAAGAAAGTGTCTCTCATATTAAATCAATTTTTCTCTAACCATTGTCGCCATAGAAAAATGTTGTTTGGGATTTTCGATAGAGCTCTTGGGGTTCTGTTCAGAACTGTCCTCAGAACTGTTGTACAAGTTTAATTTTTGCGAAAATTGACAAAAAATATTTTCGATACGAAAAATTTTTCGAATATTGTTGTTTTCTTCGCTAAATTCTGCAGAACTATTGAAATTTTGTACAAAGAACTCTAGAACTATGCCATATCTATCAAGAACTCTGAAAAAAATATATATTTCTGAAAAAAAGGTTGCCAACTTCACAGTAAGTGAAAAGATTTTCTCATTAAAATGCAATTATCTCGTAAACTATTAGCTGTACAAAAAAATGTTACTTGGATTTTCGAAAGAACTCTTGGAGCTCTGTTCAGAACTGTGCTCAGAACTCTTGTACTTATTTACATTTTGCGGAAAGTGCCAAAGAACGTTTTCGATACGAAAATTTTTTCGTATATTGTTGTTTTCTTCGCTAAATTCTGCAGAACTATTGAAATTTTGTACAAAGAACTCTAGAACTATGCCATATCTATCAAGAACTCTGAAAAAAATGTATATTTCTCGAAAAAGGGGTGCTAACTTCACACGACTGTGCCCGAGGCAGCACTAGACCCTTGGAGACAAATCGGCTGGAGGACGATGTATTGAGTCGCGACGCAATTTGTGTGTCTCATCGTCATTAACAGGCTCTGAACGTTACAATTAATTGTCAGTTTTGCGTCGTATTCGAAAAACTAGACTCACAGGAGAACGACCATAAGGTGCCCGAGGCAGCACTAGACCCTTGGAGACAAGTCGGCTGTAGGACGATGAATTGAATCGCGACGCATTTGTGTGTTCCATCGTCATTAAGAGGCTCTGAACGTTACAATTAACTGTCAGTTTTGCGTCGGATTCGAAAATCTAGACTCACAGGAGAACGAGCATAAGGTGCCCGAGGCGGCAATAGACCCTTCGAGACAAGTCGGCTGGAGGACGATGTATTGAATCGCGACGCAATTTGTGTGTTCCATCGTCATTAACAGGCTCTGAACGTTACAATTAATTGTCAGTTTTGCGTCGTATTCGAAAATCTAGACTCACAGGAGAACGAGCATATGGTGCCCGAGGCAGCACTAGACCCTTGGAGACAAGTCGGCTGTAGGACGATGTATTGAATCGCGACGCAATTTGTGTGTTCCATCGTCATTAAGAGGCTCTGAACGTTACAATTAACTGTCAGTTTTGCGCCGGATTCGAAAAACTAGACTCATAGGAGAACGACCAAGAGGTGCCAGGAGCAGCAATACTACCTTGGAGACATGTCGGCTGGAGGACGATGTATTGAATAGCGACGCAATTTGTGTGTTCCATCGTCAGTATCAGGCTCTGAACGTTACAATTAACTGTCAGTTTTGCGTCGGATTCGAAAATCTAGACTCACAGGAGAACGACCATAAGGTGCCCGAGGCAGCACTAGACCCTTGGAGACAAGTCGGCTGGAGGACGATGTATTGAGTCGCGGCGCAATTTGTGTGTCCCATCGTCATTAACAGGCTCTGAACGTTACAATTAACTGTCAGTTTTGCATCGCATTCGAAAAACTAGACTCACAGGAGAATGACCATAAGGTGCCCGAGGCAGCACTAGACCCTTGGCGACAAGTCGGCTGGAGGACGCGACGCAATTAGTCTGTTCCATCGACATCAAGAGGCTCTGAACGTTACAATTCACTGTCAGTTTTGCGTCGGATTCGAAAAGGAGAACGACGATAAGGTGCCCGAGGCAGCACTAGACCCTTGGAGACAAGTCGGCTGTAGGACGATGTATTGAATCGCGACGCAATTTGTGTGTTCCATCGTCATCAAGAGGCTCTGAACGTTACAATTCACTGTCAGTTTTGCGTCGGATTCGAAAATCTAGACTCACAGGAGAACGAGCATATGGTGCCCGAGGCAGCACTAGACCCTTGGAGACAAGTCGGCTGTAGGACGGTGTATTGAATCGCGACGCAATTTGTGTGTTCCATCGTCATTAACAGGCTCTGAACGTTACAATTCACTGTCAGTTTTGCGTCGGATTCGAAAATCTAGACTCACAGGAGAACGAGCATATGGTGCCCGAGGCAGCACTAGACCCTTGGAGACAAGTCGGCTGTAGGACGATGTATTGAATCGCGACGCAATTTGTGTGTTCCATCGTCATTAAGAGGCTCTGAGCGTTACAATTAACTGTCAGTTTTGCGTCGGATTCGAAAATCTAGACTCACAGGAGAACGACCATAAGGTGCCCGAGGCAGCACTAGACCCTTGGAGACAAGTCGGCTGGAGGACGATGTATTGAGTCGCGACGCAATTTGTGTGTCCCATCGTCATTAACAGGCTCTGAACGTTACAATTCACTGTCAGTTTTGCGTCGGATTCGAAAATCTAGACTCACAGGAGAACGAGCATATGGTGCCCGAGGCAGCAATAGACCCTTCGAGACAAGTCGGCTGGAGGACGATGTATTGAATCGCGACGCAATTTGTGTGTTCCATCGTCATCAAGAGGCTCTGAACGTTACAATTCACTCTCAGTTTTGCGTCGGATTCGAAAATCTAGACTCACCGATGAACGACCATAAGGTGCCCGAGGCAGCAATAGACCCTTGGAGACAAGTCGGCTGGAGGACGATGTATTGAATCGCGACGCAATTTGTGTGTCCCATCGTCAGTAACAGGCTCTGAACGTTACAATTCACTGTCAGTTTTGCATCGGATTCGAAAATCTAGACTCACAGGAGAACGAGCATATGGTGGCCGAGGCAGCACTAGACCCTTGGAGACAAGTCGGCTGTAGGACGATGTATTGAGTCGCGACGCAATTTGTGTGTCCCATCGTCATTAACAGGCTCTGAACGTTACAATTAACTGTCAGTTTTGCGCCGGATTCGAAAAACTAGACTCACAGGAGAACGACCAAGAGGTGCCAGGAGCAGCAATACTACCTCGGAGACATGTCGGCTGGAGGACGATGTATTGAATCGCGACGCAATTTGTGTGTTCCATCGTCATCAAGAGGCTCTGAACGTTACAATTCACTCTCAGTTTTGCGTCGGATTCGAAAATCTAGACTCACCGATGAACGACCATAAGGTGCCCGAGGCAGCAATAGACCCTTCGAGACAAGTCGGCTGTAGGACGATGTATTGAATCGCGACGCAATTTGTGTGTTCCATCGTCATTAAGAGGCTCTGAACGTTACAATTAACTGTCACTTTTGCATCGCATTCGAAAAACTAGACTCACAGGAGAACGACTATAAGGTGCCCGAGGCAGCAATAGACCCTTGGAGACAAGTCGGCTGGAGGACGGTGTATTGGATCGCGACGCAATTTGTGTGTCCCATCGTCATTAACAGGCTCTGAACGTTACAATTAACTGTCAGTTTTGCATCGCATTTGAAAATCTAGTCTCATAGGAGAACGACCAAGAGGTGCCAGGAGCAGCAATACTACCTCGGAGACATGTCGGCTGGAGGACGATGTATTGAATCGCGACGCGATTTGTGTGTTCCATCGTCAGTATCAGGCTCTGAACGTTACAATTAATTGTCAATTTTGCGTCGGATTCGAAAATCTAGACTCACAGGAGAACGACCATAAGGTGCCCGAGGCAGCACTAGACCCTTGGAGACAAGTCGGCTGGAGGACGATGTATTGAGTCGCGACGCAATTTGTGTGTCCCATCGTCATTAACAGGCTCTGAACGTTACAATTAACTGTCAGTTTTGCATCGCATTCGAAAAACTAGACTCACAGGAGAACGACCATAAGGTGCCCGAGGCACCAATAGACCCTTCGAGACAAGTCGGCTGGAGGACGATGTATTGAATCGCGACGCAATTAGTGTGTTCCATCGTCATCAAGAGGCTCTGAACGTTACAATTCACTGTCAGTTTTGCGTCGTATTCGAAAATCTAGACTCACAGGAGAACGAGCATATGGTGCCCGAGGCAGCACTAGACCCTTGGAAACAAGTCGGCTGTAGGACGATGTATTGAATCGCGACGCAATTTGTGTGTTCCATCGTCATCAAGAGGCTCTGAACGTTACAATTCACTGTCAGTTTTGCGTCGGATTCGAAAATCTAGACTCACAGGAGAACGAACATATGGTGCCCGAGGCAGAACTAGACCCTTGGAGACAAGTCGGCTGGAGGACGATGTATTGAATCGCGACGCAATTTGTGTGTTCCATCGTCATTAAGAGGCTCTGAACGTTACAATTAACTGTCAGTTTTGCGTCGGATTCGAAAATCTAGACTCACAGGAGAACGACCTTAAGGTGCCCGAGGCAGCACTTGACCCTTGGAGACAAGTCGGCTGGAGGACGATGTATTGAGTCGCGACGCAATTTGTGTGTCCCATCGTCATTAACAGGCTCTGAACGTTACAATTCACTGTCAGTTTTGCGTCGGATTCGAAAATCTAGACTCACAGGAGAACGAGCATATGGTGCCCGAGGCAGCAATAGACCCTTCGAGACAAGTCGGCTGGAGGACGATGTATTGAATCGCGACGCAATTTGTGTGTTCCATCGTCATCAAGAGGCTCTGAACGTTACAATTCACTCTCAGTTTTGCGTCGGATTCGAAAATCTAGACTCACCGATGAACAACCATAAGGTGCCCGAGGCAGCACTAGACCCTTGGAGACAAGTCGGCTGTAGGACGATGTATTGAATCGCGACGCAATTTGTGTGTTGCATCGTCATTAAGAGGCTCTGAACGTTACAATTAACTGTCAGTTTTGCATCGCATTCGAAAAACTAGACTCACAGGAGAACGACCATAAGGTGCCCGAGGCAGCAATAGACCCTTGGAGACAAGTCGGCTGGAGGACGATGTATTGAATCGCGACGCAATTTGTGTGTCCCATCGTCATTAACAGGCTCTGAACGTTACAATTAACTGTCAGTTTTGCGTCGGATTCGAAAATCTAGACTCACCGATGAACGACCATAAGGTGCCCGAGGCAGCAATAGACCCTTCGAGACAAGTCGGCTGTAGGACGATGTATTGAATCGCGACGCAATTTGTGTGTTCCATCGTCATTAACAGGCTCTGAACGTTAAAATTAATTGTCAGTTTTGTTGGATTCGAAAAACTAGACTCAAAGGAGAACGACGATAAGGTGCCCGAGGCAGCTATAGACCCTTGGAGACAAGATGGGTGGAGGACGATGTATTGAATCGCGACGCAATTTGTGTGTTCCATCGTCATTAAGAGGCTCTGAACGTTACAATTAACTGTCAGTTTTCCATCGCATTCGAAAAACTAGACTCATAGGAGAACGACCAAGAGGTGCCAGGAGTAGCAATACTAACTCGGAGACATGTCGGCTGGAGGACGATGTATAGAATCGCGACGCAATTTGTGTGTTCCATCGTCAGTATCAGGCTCTGAACGTTACAATTCACTGTCAGTTTTGCGTCGGATTCGAAAATCTAGACTCACAGGAGAATGACCATAAGGTGCCCGAGGCAGCAATAGACCCTTGGAGACAAGTCGGCTGGAGGACGATGTATTGAGTCGCGACGCAATTTGTGTGTCCCATCGGCATTAACAGGCTCTGAACGTTACAATTAACTGTCAGTTTTCCATCGCATTCGAAAATCTAGACTCACAGGAGAACGAGCATATGGTGCCCGAGGCAGCACTAGACCCTTGGAGACAAGTCGGCTGTAGGACGATGTATTGAATCGCGACGCAATTTGTGTGTTCCATCGTCATTAAGAGGCTCTGAACGTTACAATTACCTGCCAGTTTTGCGTCGGATTCGAAAATCTAGACTCATAGGAGAACGACCATAAGGTGGCCGAGGCAGCAATAGACCCTTGGAGACAAGTCGGCTGGAGGACGATGTATTGAATCGCGACGCAATTTGTGTGTCCCATCGTCAGTATCAGGCTCTGAACGTTACAATTCACTGTCAGTTTTGCGTCGGATTCGAAAATCAAGACTCACAGGAGAACGAGCATATGGTGCCCGAGGCAGCACTAGACCCTTGGAGACAAGTCGGCTGGAGGACGATGTATTGAGTCGCGACGCAATTTGCTTGTCTCATCGTCATTAACAGGCTCTGAACGTTACAATTAATTGTCAGTTTTGCGTCGTATACGAAAAACTAGACTCACAGGAGAACGACCATAAGGTGCCCGAGGCAGCACTAGACCCTTGGAGACAAGTCGGCTGTAGGACGATGTATTGAATCGCGACGCATTTGTGTGTTCCATCGTCATTAAGAGGCTCTGAACGTTACAATTAACTGTCAGTTTTGCGTCGGTTTCGAAAATCTAGACTCACAGGAGAACGAGCATAAGGTGCCCGAGCGGCAATAGACCCTTCGAGATAAGTCGGCTGAAGGACGATGTATTGAATCGCGACGCAATTTGTGTGTTCCATCGTCATTAACAGGCTCTGAACGTTACAATTAATTGTCAGTTTTGCGTCGTATTCGAAAATCTAGACTCACTGGAGAACGAGCATATGGTGCCCGAGGCAGCACTAGACCCTTGGAGACAAGTCGGCTGTAGGACGATGTATTGAATCGCGACGCAATTTGTGTGTTCCATCGTCATCAAGAGGCTCTGAACGTTACAATTCACTGTCAGTTTTGCGTCGGATTCGAAAATGTAGACTCACAGGAGAACGAGCATATGGTGCCCGAGGCAGCACTAGACCCTTGGAGACAAGTCGGCTGTAGGACGGTGTATTGAATCGCGACGCAATTTGTGTGTTCCATCGTATTAACAGGCTCTGAACGTTACAATTCAATGTCAGTTTTGCGTCGGATTCGAAAATCTAGACTCACAGGAGAACGAGCATATGGTGCCCGAGGCAGCACTAGACCCTTGGAGACAAGTCGGCTGTAGGACGATGTATTGAATCGCGACGCAATTTGTGTGTTCCATCGTCATTAAGAGGCTCTGAACGTTACAATTAACTGTCAGTTTTGCGTCGGATTCGAAAATCTAGACTCACAGGAGAACGACCATAAGGTGCCCGAGGCAGCACTAGACCCTTGGAGACAAGTCGGCTGGAGGACGATGTATTGAGTCGCGACGCAATTTGTGTGTCCCATCGTCATTAACAGGCTCTGAACGTTACAATTCACTGTCACTTTTGCGTCGGATTCGAAAATCTAGACTCACAGGAGAACGAGCATATGGTGCCCGAGGCAGCAATAGACCCTTCGAGACAAGTCGGCTGGAGGACGATGTATTGAATCGCGACGCAATTTGTGTGTTCCATCGTCATCAAGAGGCTCTGAACGTTACAATTCACTCTCAGTTTTGCGTCGGATTCGAAAATCTAGACTCACCGATGAACGACCATAAGGTGCCCGAGGCAGCAATAGACCCTTCGAGACAAGTCGGCTGTAGGACGATGTATTGAATCGCGACGCAATTTGTGTGTTCCATCGTCAGTATCAGGCTCTGAACGTTACAATTAACTGTCAGTTTTGCATCGCATTCGAAAAACTAGACTCACAGGAGAACGACCATAAGGTGCCCGAGGCAGCAATAGACCCTTGGAGACAAGTCGGCTGGAGGACGATGTATTGAATCGCGACGCAATTTGTGTGTCCCATCGTCATTAACAGGCTCTGAACGTTACAATTAACTGTCAGTTTTGCATCGCATTCGAAAATCTAGACTCACAGGAGAACGAGCATATGGTGCCCGAGGCAGCACTAGACCCTTGGAGACAAGTCGGCTGTAGGACGATGTATTGAATCGCGACGCAATTTGTGTGTTCCATCGTCATTAAGAGGCTCTGAACGTTACAATTCGCTGTCAGTTTTGCGTCGGATTCGAAAATCTAGACTCACAGGAGAACGACCATAAGGTGCCCGAGGCAGCACTAGACCCTTGGAGACAAGTCGGCTGGAGGACGATGTATTGAGTCGCGACGCAATTTGTGTGTCCCATCGTCATTAACAGGCTCTGAACGTTACAATTAACTGTCAGTTTTGCATCGCATTCGAAAATCTAGACTCACAGGAGAACGAGCATATGGTGCCCGATGCAGCACTAGACCCTTGGAGACAAGTCGGCTGTAGGACGATGTATTGAATCGCGACGCAATTTGTGTGTTCCATCGTCATTAAGAGGCTCTGAACGTTACAATTAACTGTCAGTTTTGCATCGCATTCGAAAAACTAGACTCACAGGAGAACGACCATAAGGTGCCCGTGGCAGCAATAGACCCTTGGAGACAAGTCGGCTGGAGGACGATGTATTGAGACGCGACGCAATTTGTGTGTCCCATCGTCATTAACAGGCTCTGAACGTTACAATTAACTGTCAGTTTTGCATCGCATTCGAAAAACTAGACTCACAGGAGAACGACCATAAGGTGCCCGAGGCAGCAATAGACCCTTGGAGACAAGTCGGCTGGAGGACGATGTATTGAATCGCGACGCAATTTGTGTGTCCCATCGTCATTAACAGGCTCTGAACGTTACAATTAACTGTCAGTTTTGCGTCGGATTCGAAAATCTAGACTCACCGATGAACGACCATAAGGTGCCCGAGGCAGCAATAGACCCTTCGAGACAAGTCGGCTGGAGGACGATGTATTGAATCGCGACGCAATTTGTGTGTTCCATCGTCAGTATCAGGCTCTGAACGTTACAATTAACCCTCAGTTTTGCGTCGTATTCTGAAAACTAGACTCACAGGAGAACGACGATAAGGTGCCCGAGGCAGCACTAGACCCTTGGAGACAAGTCGGCTGTAGGACGATGTATTGAGTCGCGACGCAATTTGTGTGTCCCATCGTCATTAACAGGCTCTGAACGTTACAATTCACTGTCAGTTTTGCGTCCGATTCGAAAATCTAGACTCACAGGAGAACGAGCATATGGTGCCCGAGGCAGCACTAGACCCTTGGAGACAAGTTGGCCTTAGGACGATGTATTGAATCGCGACGCAATTTGTGTGTTCCATCGTCATCAAGAGGCTCTGAACGTTACAATTCACTCTCAGTTTTGCGTCGGATTCGAAAATCTAGACTCACAGGAGAACGAGCATATGGTGCCCGAGGCAGCACTAGACCCTTGGAGACAAGTCGGCTGTAGGACGATGTATTGAGTCGCGAAGCAATTTGTGTGTCCCACCGTCATTAACAGGCTCTGAACGTTACAATTCACTGTCAGTTTTGCGTCGGATTCGAAAATCTAGACTCTCAGGAGAACGAGCATATGGTGCCCGAGGCAGCACTAGACCCTTGGAGACAAGTCGGCTGTAGGACGATGTATTGAATCGCGACGCAATTTGTGTGTTCCATCGTCATTAAGAGGCTCTGAACGTTACAATTAACTGTCAGTTTTGCGTCGGATTCGAAAATCTAGACTCACAGGAGAACGACCATAAGGTGCCCGAGGCAGCACTAGACCCTTGGAGACAAGTCGGCTGGAGGACGATGTATTGAATCGCGACGCAATTTGTGTGTCCCATCGTCATTAACAGGCTCTGAACGTTACAATTAACTGTCAGTTTTGCATCGCATTCGAAAATCTAGACTCACTGGAGAACGAGCATATGGTGCCCGAGGCAGCACTAGACCCTTGGAGACAAGTCGGCTGTAGGACGATGTATTGAATCGCGACGCAATTTGTGTGTTCCATCGTCATTAAGAGGCTCTGAACGTTACAATTAACTGTCAGTTTTGCGTCGGATTCGAAAATCTAGACTCACAGGAGAACAACCATAAGGTGCCCGAGGCAGCACTAGACCCTTGGAGACAAGTCGGCTGGAGGACGATGTATTGAGTCGCGACGCAATTTGTGTGTCCCATCGGCATTAACAGGCTCTGAACGTTACAATTAACTGTCAGTTTTGCATCGCATTCGAAAAACTAGACTCACAGGAGAACGACCATAAGGTGCCCGAGGCACCAATAGACCCTTCGTGACAAGTCGGCTGGAGGACGATGTATTGAATCGCGACGCAATTAGTGTGTTCCATCGTCATCAAGAGGCTCTGAACGTTACAATTCACTGTCAGTTTTGCCTCGGATTCGAAAAACTAGACTCACAGGAAAACGACGATAAGGTGCCCGAGGCAGCACTAGACCCTTGGAGACAAGTCGGCTGTAGGACGATGTATTGAATCGCGACGCAATTTGTGTGTTCCATCGTCATCAAGAGGCTCTGAACGTTACAATTCTCTGTCAGTTTTGCGTCGGATTCGAAAATCTAGACTCACAGGAGAACGAGCATATGGTGCCCGAGGCAGCACTAGACCCTTGGAGACAAGTCGGCTGTAGGACGATGTATTGAATCGCGACGCAATTTGTGTGTTCCATCGTCATTAAGAGGCTCTGAACGTTACAATTAACTGTCAGTTTTGCGTCGGATTCGAAAATCTAGACTCACAGGAGAACGACCATAAGGTGCCCGAGGCAGCACTAGACCCTTGGAGACAAGTCGGCAATTTGTGTGTCCCATCGTCATTAACAGGCTCTGAACGTTACAATTCACTGTCAGTTTTGCGTCGGATTTGAAAATCTAGACTCACAGGAGAACGAGCATATGGTGCCCGAGGCAGCAATAGACCCTTCGAGACAAGTCGGCTGGAGGACGATGTATTGAATCGCGACGCAATTTGTGTGTTCCATCGTCATCAAGAGGCTCTGAACGTTACAATTCACTCTCAGTTTTGCGTCGGATTCGAAAATCTAGACTCACCGATGAACGACCATAAGGTGCCCGAGGCTGCAATAGACCCTTCGAGACAAGTCGGCTGTAGGACGATGTATTGAATCGCGACGCAATTTGTGTGTTCCATCGTCATTAAGAGGCTCTGAACGTTACAATTAACTGTCAGTTTTGCATCGCATTCGAAAAACTAGACTCACAGGAGAACGACCATAAGGTGCCCGAGGCAGCAATAGACCCTTGGAGACAAGTCGGCTGGAGGACGATGTATTGAATCGCGACGCAATTTGTGTGTCCCATCGTCATTAACAGGCTCTGAACGTTACAATTAACTGTCAGTTTTGCATCGCATTCGAAAATCTAGACTCACAGGTGAACGAGCATATGGTGCCCGAGGCAGCACTAGACCCTTGGAGACAAGTCGGCTGTAGGACGATGTATTGAATCGCGACGCAATTTGTGTGTTCCATCGTCATTAAGAGGCTCTGAACGTTACAATTAACTGTCAGTTTTCCATCGCATTCGAAAAACTAGACTCATAGGAGAACGACCAAGAGGTGCCAGGAGCAGCAATACTACCTCGGAGACATGTCGGCTGGAGGACGATGTATAGAATCGCGACGCAATTTGTGTGTTCCATCGTCAGTATCAGGCTCTGAACGTTACAATTCACTGTCAGTTTTGCGTCGGATTCGAAAATCTAGACTCACAGGAGAATGACCATAAGGTGCCCGAGGCAGCAATAGACCCTTGGAGACAAGTCGGCTGGAGGACGATGTATTGAGTCGCGACGCAATTTGTGTGTCCCATCGGCATTAACAGGCTCTGAACGTTACAATTAACTGTCAGTTTTCCATCGCATTCGAAAATCTAGACTCACAGGAGAACGAGCATATGGTGCCCGAGGCAGCACTAGACCCTTGGAGACAAGTCGGCTGTAGGACGATGTATTAGATCGCGACGCAATTTGTGTGTTCCATCGTCATTAAGAGGCTCTGAACGTTACAATTACCTGTCAGTTTTGCGTCGGATTCGAAAATCTAGACTCACAGGAGAACGACCATAAGGTGCCCGAGGCAGCAATAGACCCTTGGAGACAAGTCGGGTGGAGGACGATGTATTGAATCGCGACGCAATTTGTGTGTCCCATCGTCAGTATCAGGCTCTGAACGTTACAATTCACTGTCAGTTTTGCGTCGGATTCGAAAATCTAGACTCACAGGGGAACGAGCATATGTGCCCGAGGCAGCACTAGACCCTTGGAGTCAAGTCGACTGGAGGACGATGTATTGAGTCGCGACGCAATTTGTGTGTCTCATCGTCATTAACAGGCTCTGAACGTTACAATTAATAGTCAGTTTTGCGTGGTATTCGAAAAACTAGACTCACAGGAGAACGACCATAAGGTGCCCGAGGCAGCACTAGACCCTTGGAGACAAGTCGGCTGTAGGACGATGAATTGAATCGCGACGCATTTGTGTGTTCCATCGTCATTAAGAGGCTCTGAACGTTACAATTAACTGTCAGTTTTGCGTCGGATTCGAAAATCTAGACTCACAGGAGAACGAGCATATGGTGCCCGAGGCAGCACTAGACCCTTGGAGACAAGTCGGCTGTAGGACGATGTATTGAATCGCGACGCAATTTGTGTGTTCCATCGTCATTAAGAGGCTCTGAACGTTACAATTAACTGTCAGTTTTGCGTCGGATTCGAAAATCTAGACTCACAGGAGAACGACCATAAGGTGCCCGAGGCAGCACTAGACCCTTGGAGACAAGTCGGCAATTTGTGTGTCCCATCGTCATTAACAGGCTCTGAACGTTACAATTCACTGTCAGTTTTGCGTCGGATTTGAAAATCTAGACTCACAGGAGAACGAGCATATGGTGCCCGAGGCAGCAATAGACCCTTCGAGACAAGTCGGCTGGAGGACGATGTATTGAATCGCGACGCAATTTGTGTGTTCCATCGTCATCAAGAGGCTCTGAACGTTACAATTCACTCTCAGTTTTGCGTCGGATTCGAAAATCTAGACTCACCGATGAACGACCATAAGGTGCCCGAGGCTGCAATAGACCCTTCGAGACAAGTCGGCTGTAGGACGATGTATTGAATCGCGACGCAATTTGTGTGTTCCATCGTCATTAAGAGGCTCTGAACGTTACAATTAACTGTCAGTTTTGCATCGCATTCGAAAAACTAGACTCACAGGAGAACGACCATAAGGTGCCCGAGGCAGCAATAGACCCTTGGAGACAAGTCGGCTGGAGGACGATGTATTGAATCGCGACGCAATTTGTGTGTCCCATCGTCATTAACAGGCTCTGAACGTTACAATTAACTGTCAGTTTTGCATCGCATTCGAAAATCTAGACTCACAGGTGAACGAGCATATGGTGCCCGAGGCAGCACTAGACCCTTGGAGACAAGTCGGCTGTAGGACGATGTATTGAATCGCGACGCAATTTGTGTGTTCCATCGTCATTAAGAGGCTCTGAACGTTACAATTAACTGTCAGTTTTCCATCGCATTCGAAAAACTAGACTCATAGGAGAACGACCAAGAGGTGCCAGGAGCAGCAATACTACCTCGGAGACATGTCGGCTGGAGGACGATGTATAGAATCGCGACGCAATTTGTGTGTTCCATCGTCAGTATCAGGCTCTGAACGTTACAATTCACTGTCAGTTTTGCGTCGGATTCGAAAATCTAGACTCACAGGAGAATGACCATAAGGTGCCCGAGGCAGCAATAGACCCTTGGAGACAAGTCGGCTGGAGGACGATGTATTGAGTCGCGACGCAATTTGTGTGTCCCATCGGCATTAACAGGCTCTGAACGTTACAATTAACTGTCAGTTTTCCATCGCATTCGAAAATCTAGACTCACAGGAGAACGAGCATATGGTGCCCGAGGCAGCACTAGACCCTTGGAGACAAGTCGGCTGTAGGACGATGTATTAGATCGCGACGCAATTTGTGTGTTCCATCGTCATTAAGAGGCTCTGAACGTTACAATTACCTGTCAGTTTTGCGTCGGATTCGAAAATCTAGACTCACAGGAGAACGACCATAAGGTGCCCGAGGCAGCAATAGACCCTTGGAGACAAGTCGGGTGGAGGACGATGTATTGAATCGCGACGCAATTTGTGTGTCCCATCGTCAGTATCAGGCTCTGAACGTTACAATTCACTGTCAGTTTTGCGTCGGATTCGAAAATCTAGACTCACAGGGGAACGAGCATATGTGCCCGAGGCAGCACTAGACCCTTGGAGTCAAGTCGACTGGAGGACGATGTATTGAGTCGCGACGCAATTTGTGTGTCTCATCGTCATTAACAGGCTCTGAACGTTACAATTAATAGTCAGTTTTGCGTGGTATTCGAAAAACTAGACTCACAGGAGAACGACCATAAGGTGCCCGAGGCAGCACTAGACCCTTGGAGACAAGTCGGCTGTAGGACGATGAATTGAATCGCGACGCATTTGTGTGTTCCATCGTCATTAAGAGGCTCTGAACGTTACAATTAACTGTCAGTTTTGCGTCGGATTCGAAAATCTAGACTCACAGGAGAACGAGCATAAGGTGCCCGAGGCGGCAATAGACCCTTCGAGACAAGTCGGCTGTAGGACGATGTATTGAATCGCGACGCAATTTGTGTGTTCCATCGTCATTAACAGGCTCTGAACGTTACAATTAATTGTCAGTTTTGCGTCGTATTCGAAAATCTAGACTCACAGGAGAACGAGCATATGGTGCCCGAGGCAGCACTAGACCCTTTGAGACAAGTCGGCTGTAGGACGATGTATTGAATCGCGACGCAATTTGTGTGTTCCATCGTCATTAAGAGGCTCTGAACGTTACAATTAACTGTCAGTTTTGCGCCGGATTCGAAAAACTAGACTCATAGGAGAACGACCAAGAGGTGCCAGGAGCAGCAATACTACCTTGGAGACATGTCGGCTGGAGGACGATGTATTGAATAGCGACGCAATTTGTGTGTTCCATCGTCAGTATCAGGCTCTGAACGTTACAATTAACTGTCAGTTTTGCGTCGGATTCGAAAATCTAGACTCACAGGAGAACGACCATAAGGTGCCCGAGGCAGCACTAGACACTTGGAGACAAGTCGGCTGGAGGACGATGTATTGAGTCGCGGCGCAATTTGTGTGTCCCATCGTCATTAACAGGCTCTGAACGTTACAATTAACTGTCAGTTTTGCATCGCATTCGAAAAACTAGACTCACAGGAGAACGACCATAAGGTGCCCGAGGCAGCAGTAGACCCTTGGAGACAAGTCGGCTGTAGGACGATGTATTGAATCGCGACGCAATTTGTGTGTTCCATCGTCATCAAGAGGCTCTGAACGTTACAATTCACTGTCAGTTTTGCGTCGGATTCGAAAATCTAGACTCACAGGAGAACGAGCATATGGTGCCCGAGGCAGCACTAGACCCTTGGAGACAAGTCGGCTGTAGGACGGTGTATTGAATCGCGACGCAATTTGTGTGTTCCATCGTCATTAACAGGCTCTGAACGTTACAATTCACTGTCAGTTTTGCGTCGGATTCGAAAATCTAGACTCACAGGAGAACGAGCATATGGTGCCCGAGGCAGCACTAGACCCTTGGAGACAAGTCGGCTGTAGGACGATGTATTGAATCGCGACGCAATTTGTGTGTTCCATCGTCATTAAGAGGCTCTGAGCGTTACAATTAACTGTCAGTTTTGCGTCGGATTCGAAAATCTAGACTCACAGGAGAACGACCATAAGGTGCCCGAGGCAGCACTAGACCCTTGGAGACAAGTCGGCTGGAGGACGATGTATTGAGTCGCGACGCAATTTGTGTGTCCCATCGTCATTAACAGGCTCTGAACGTTACAATTCACTGTCAGTTTTGCGTCGGATTCGAAAATCTAGACTCACAGGAGAACGAGCATATGGTGCCCGAGGCAGCAATAGACCCTTCGAGACAAGTCGGCTGGAGGACGATGTATTGAATCGCGACGCAATTTGTGTGTTCCATCGTCATCAAGAGGCTCTGAACGTTACAATTAACTGTCAGTTTTGCATCGCATTCGAAAATCTAGACTCACAGGAGAACGAGCATATGGTGCCCGAGGCAGCACTAGACCCTTGGAGACAAGTCGGCTGTAGGACGATGTATTGAATCGCGACGCAATTTGTGTGTTCCATCGTCATTAAGAGGCTCTGAACGTTACAATTAACTGTCAGTTTTCCATCGCATTCGAAAAACTAGACTCATAGGAGAACGACCAAGTGCCAGGAGCAGCAATACTACCTCGGAGACATGTCGGCTGGAGGACGATGTATAGAATCGCGACGCAATTTGTGTGTTCCATCGTCATTAAGAGGCTCTGAACGTTACAATTCACTGTCAGTTTTGCGTCGGATTCGAAAATCTAGACTCACAGGAGAACGAGCATATGGTGCCCGAGGCAGCACTAGACCCTTGGAGACAAGTCGGCTGTAGGACGATGTATTGAATCGCGACGCAATTTGTGTGTTCCATCGTCATTAAGAGGCTCTGAGCGTTACAATTAACTGTCAGTTTTGCGTCGGATTCGAAAATCTAGACTCACAGGAGAACGACCATAAGGTGCCCGAGGCAGCACTAGACCCTTGGAGACAAATCGGCTGGAGGACGATGTATTGAATCGCGACGCAATTTGTGTGTTCCATCGTCATTAAGAGGCTCTGAGCGTTACAATTAACTGTCAGTTTTGCGTCGGATTCGAAAATCTAGACTCACAGGAGAACGACCATAAGGTGCCCGAGGCAGCACTAGACCCTTGGAGACAAGTCGGCTGGAGGACGATGTATTGAGTCGCGACGCAATTTGTGTGTCCCATCGTCATTAACAGGCTCTGAACGTTACAATTCACTGTCAGTTTTGCGTCGGATTCGAAAATCTAGACTCACAGGAGAAAGAGCATATGGTGCCCGAGGCAGCAATAGACCCTTGGAGACAAGTCGGCTGTAGGACGATGTATTGAATCGCGACGCAATTTGTGTGTTCCATCGTCATCAAGAGGCTCTGAACGTTACAATTCACTCTCAGTTTTGCGTCGGATTCGAGAATCTAGACTCACCGATTAACGACCATAAGGTGCCCGAGGCAGCAATAGACCCTTCGAGACAAGTCGGCTGTAGGACGATGTATTGAATCGCGACGCAATTTGTGTGTTGCATCGTCATTAAGAGGCTCTGAACGTTACAATTAACTGTCAGTTTTGCATCGCATTCGAAAAACTAGACTCACAGGAGAACGACCATAAGGTGCCCGAGGCAGCAATAGACCCTTGGAGACAAGTCGGCTGGAGGACGATGTATTGAATCGCGACGCAATTTGTGTGTCCCATCGTCATTAACAGGCTCTGAACGTTACAATTAACTGTCAGTTTTGCGTCGGATTCGAAAATCTAGACTCACAGGAGAACGAGCATATGGTGCCCGAGGCAGCACTAGACCCTTGGAGACAAGTCGGCTGTAGGACGATGTATTGAATCGCGACGCAATTTGTGTGTTCCATCGTCATTAAGAGGCTCTGAACGTTACAATTAACTGTCAGTTTTGCGTCGGATTCGAAAATCTAGACTCACAGGAGAACGACCATAAGGTGCCCGAGGCAGCACTAGACCCTTGGAGACAAGTCGGCAATTTGTGTGTCCCATCGTCATTAACAGGCTCTGAACGTTACAATTCACTGTCAGTTTTGCGTCGGATTTGAAAATCTAGACTCACAGGAGAACGAGCATATGGTGCCCGAGGCAGCAATAGACCCTTCGAGACAAGTCGGCTGGAGGACGATGTATTGAATCGCGACGCAATTTGTGTGTTCCATCGTCATCAAGAGGCTCTGAACGTTACAATTCACTCTCAGTTTTGCGTCGGATTCGAAAATCTAGACTCACCGATGAACGACCATAAGGTGCCCGAGGCTGCAATAGACCCTTCGAGACAAGTCGGCTGTAGGACGATGTATTGAATCGCGACGCAATTTGTGTGTTCCATCGTCATTAAGAGGCTCTTAACGTTACAATTAACTGTCAGTTTGCATCGCATTCGAAAAACTAGACTCACAGGAGAACGACCATAAGGTGCCCGAGGCAGCAATAGACCCTTGGAGACAAGTCGGCTGGAGGACGATGTATTGAATCGCGACGCAATTTGTGTGTCCCATCGTCATTAACAGGCTCTGAACGTTACAATTAACTGTCAGTTTTGCATCGCATTCGAAAATCTAGACTCACAGGTGAACGAGCATATGGTGCCCGAGGCAGCACTAGACCCTTGGAGACAAGTCGGCTGTAGGACGATGTATTGAATCGCGACGCAATTTGTGTGTTCCATCGTCATTAAGAGGCTCTGAACGTTACAATTAACTGTCAGTTTTCCATCGCATTCGAAAAACTAGACTCATAGGAGAACGACCAAGAGGTGCCAGGAGCAGCAATACTACCTCGGAGACATGTCGGCTGGAGGACGATGTATAGAATCGCGACGCAATTTGTGTGTTCCATCGTCAGTATCAGGCTCTGAACGTTACAATTCACTGTCAGTTTTGCGTCGGATTCGAAAATCTAGACTCACAGGAGGATGACCATAAGGTGCCCGAGGCAGCAATAGACCCTTGGAGACAAGTCGGCTGGAGGACGATGTATTGAGTCGCGACGCAATTTGTGTGTCCCATCGGCATTAACAGGCTCTGAACGTTACAATTAACTGTCAGTTTTCCATCGCATTCGAAAATCTAGACTCACAGGAGAACGAGCATATGTTGCCCGAGGCAGCACTAGACCCTTGGAGACAAGTCGGCTGTAGGACGATGTATTAGATCGCGACGCAATTTGTGTGTTCCATCGTCATTAAGAGGCTCTGAACGTTACAATTACCTGTCAGTTTTGCGTCGGATTCGAAAATCTAGACTCACAGGAGAACGACCATAAGGTGCCCGAGGCAGCAATAGACCCTTGGAGACAAGTCGGGTGGAGGACGATGTAGTGAATCGCGACGCAATTTGTGTGTCCCATCGTCAGTATCAGGCTCTGAACGTTACAATTCACTGTCAGTTTTGCGTCGGATTTGAAAATCTAGACTCACAGGGGAACGAGCATATGTGCCCGAGGCAGCACTAGACCCTTGGAGACAAGTCGGCTGGAGGACGATGTATTGAGTCGCGACGCAATTTGTGTGTCTCATCGTCATTAACAGGCTCTGAACGTTACAATTAACTGTCAGTTTTGCATCGCATTCGAAAAACTAGACTCACAGGAGAACGACCATAAGGTGCCCGAGGCAGCAATAGACCCTTGGCGACAAGTCGGCTGGAGGACGCGACGCAATTAGTCTGTTCCATCGACATCAAGAGGCTCTGAACGTTACAATTCACTGTCAGTTTTGCGTCGGATTCGAAAAACTAGACTCACAGGAGAACGACGATAAGGTGCCCGAGGCAGCACTAGACCCTTGGAGACAAGTCGGCTGTAGGACGATGTATTGAATCGCGACGCAATTTGTGTGTTCCATCGTCATCAAGAGGCTCTGAACGTTACAATTCACTGTCAGTTTTGCGTCGGATTCGAAAATCTAGACTCACAGGAGAACGAGCATATGGTGCCCGAGGCAGCACTAGACCCTTGGAGACAAGTCGGCTGTAGGACGGTGTATTGAATCGCGACGCAATTTGTGTGTTCCATCGTCATTAACAGGCTCTGAACGTTACAATTCACTGTCAGTTTTGCGTCGGATTCGAAAATCTAGACTCACAGGAGAACGAGCATATGGTGCCCGAGGCAGCACTAGACCCTTGGAGACAAGTCGGCTGTAGGACGATGTATTGAATCGCGACGCAATTTGTGTGTTCCATCGTCATTAAGAGGCTCTGAGCGTTACAATTAACTGTCAGTTTTGCGTCGGATTCGAAAATCTAGACTCACAGGAGAACGACCATAAGGTGCCCGAGGCAGCACTAGACCCTTGGAGACAAGTCGGCTGGAGGACGATGTATTGAGTCGCGACGCAATTTGTGTGTCCCATCGTCATTAACAGGCTCTGAACGTTACAATTCACTGTCAGTTTTGCGTCGGATTCGAAAATCTAGACTCACAGGAGAACGAGCATATGGTGCCCGAGGCAGCAATAGACCCTTCGAGACAAGTCGGCTGGAGGACGATGTATTGAATCGCGACGCAATTTGTGTGTTCCATCGTCATCAAGAGGCTCTGAACGTTACAATTCACTCTCAGTTTTGCGTCGGATTCGAGAATCTAGACTCACCGATGAACGACCATAAGGTGCCCGAGGCAGCAATAGACCCTTCGAGACAAGTCGGCTGTAGGACGATGTATTGAATCGCGACGCAATTTGTGTGTTGCATCGTCATTAAGAGGCTCTGAACGTTACAATTAACTGTCAGTTTTGCATCGCATTCGAAAAACTAGACCCACAGGAGAACGACCATAAGGTGCCCGAGGCAGCAATAGACCCTTGGAGACAAGTCGGCTGGAGGACGATGTATTGAATCGCGACGCAATTTGTGTGTCCCATCGTCATTAACAGGCTCTGAACGTTACAATTAACTGTCAGTTTTGCATCGCATTCGAAAATCTAGACTCACAGGAGAACGAGCATATGGTGCCCGAGGCAGCACTAGACCCTTGGAGACAAGTCGGCTGTAGGACGATGTATTGAATCGCGACGCAATTTGTGTGTTCCATCGTCATTAAGAGGCTCTGAACGTTACAATTAACTGTCAGTTTTCCATCGCATTCGAAAAACTAGACTCATAGGAGAACGACCAAGAGGTGCCAGGAGCAGCAATACTACCTCGGAGACATGTCGGCTGGAGGACGATGTATAGAATCGCGACGCAATTTGTGTGTTCCATCGTCATTAAGAGGCTCTGAACGTTACAATTCACTGTCAGTTTTGCGTCGGATTCGAAAATCTAGACTCACAGGAGAACGAGCATATGGTGCCCGAGGCAGCACTAGACCCTTGGAGACAAGTCGGCTGTAGGACGATGTATTGAATCGCGACGCAATTTGTGTGTTCCATCGTCATTAAGAGGCTCTGAGCGTTACAATTAACTGTCAGTTTTGCGTCGTATTCGAAAATCTAGACTCACAGGAGAACGACCATAAGGTGCCCGAGGCAGCACTAGACCCTTGGAGACAAGTCGGCTGGAGGACGATGTATTGAATCGCGACGCAATTTGTGTGTTCCATCGTCATTAAGAGGCTCTGAGCGTTACAATTAACTGTCAGTTTTGCGTCGGATTCGAAAATCTAGACTCACAGGAGAACGACCATAAGGTGCCCGAGGCAGCACTAGACCCTTGGAGACAAGTCGGCTGGAGGACGATGTATTGAGTCGCGACGCAATTTGTGTGTCCCATCGTCATTAACAGGCTCTGAACGTTACAATTCACTGTCAGTTTTGCGTCGGATTCGAAAATCTAGACTCACAGGAGAACGAGCATATGGTGCCCGAGGCAGCAATACTACCTTGGAGACAAGTCGGCTGTAGGACGATGTATTGAATCGCGACGCAATTTGTGTGTTCCATCGTCATCAAGAGGCTCTGAACGTTACAATTCACTCTCAGTTTTGCGTCGGATTCGAGAATCTAGACTCACCGATGAACGACCATAAGGTGCCCGAGGCAGCAATAGACCCTTCGAGACAAGTCGGCTGTAGGACGATGTATTGAATCGCGACGCAATTTGTGTGTTGCATCGTCATTAAGAGGCTCTGAACGTTACAATTAACTGTCAGTTTTGCATCGCATTCGAAAAACTAGACTCACAGGAGAACGACCATAAGGTGCCCGAGGCAGCAATAGACCCTTGGAGACAAGTCGGCTGGAGGACGATGTATTGAATCGCGACGCAATTTGTGTGTCCCATCGTCATTAACAGGCTCTGAACGTTACAATTAACTGTCAGTTTTGCATCGCATTCGAAAATCTAGACTCACAGGAGAACGAGCATATGGTGCCCGAGGCAGCACTAGACCCTTGGAGACAAGACGGCTGTAGGACGATGTATTGAATCGCGACGCAATTTGTGTGTTCCATCGTCATTAAGAGGCTCTGAACGTTACAATTAACTGTCAGTTTTCCATCGCATTCGAAAAACTAGACTCATAGGAGAACGACCAAGAGGTGCCAGGAGCAGCAATACTACCTCGGAGACATGTCGGCTGGAGGACGATGTATAGAATCGCGACGCAATTTGTGTGTTCCATCGTCATTAAGAGGCTCTGAACGTTACAATTCACTGTGAGTTTTGCGTCGGATTCGAAAATCTAGACTCACAGGAGAATGATAATAAGGTGCCCGAGGCAGCAATAGACCCTTGGAGACAAGTCGGCTGGAGGACGATGTATTGAGTCGCGACGCAATTTGTGTGTCCCATCGGCATTAACAGGCTCTGAACGTTACAATTAACTGTCAGTTTTGCATCGCATTCGAAAATCTAGACTCACAGGAGAACGAGCATATGGTGCCCGAGGCAGCACTAGACCCTTGGAGACAAGTCGGCTGTAGGACGATGTATTGAATCGCGACGCAATTTGTGTGTTCCATCGTCATTAAGAGGCTCTGAACGTTACAATTACCTGCCAGTTTTGCGTCGGATTCGAAAATCTAGACTCACAGGAGAACGACCATAAGGTGCCCGAGGCAGCAATAGACCCTTGGAGACAAGTCGGCTGGAGGACGATGTATTGAATCGCGACGCAATTTGTGTGTCCCATCGTCAGTATCAGGCTCTGAACGTTACAATTCACTGTCAGTTTTGCGTCGGATTCGAAAATCTAGACTCACAGGAGAACGAGCATATGGTGCCCGAGGCAGCACTAGACCCTTGGAGACATGTCGGCTGGAGGACGATGTATTGAGTCGCGACGCAATTTGTGTGTCTCATCGTCATTAACAGGCTCTGAACGTTACAATTAATTGTCAGTTTTGCGTCGTATACGAAAAACTAGACTCACAGGAGAACGACCATAAGGTGCCCGAGGCAGCACTAGACCCTTGGAGACAAGTCGGCTGTAGGACGATGTATTGAATCGCGACGCATTTGTGTGTTCCATCGTCATTAAGAGGCTCTGAACGTTACAATTAACTGTCAGTTTTGCGTCGGATTCGAAAATCTAGACTCACAGGAGAACGAGCATAAGGTGCCCGAGGCGGCAATAGACCCTTGGAGACAAGGCGGCTGGAGGACGATGTATTGAATCGCGACGCAATTTGTGTGTTCCATCGTCATTAACAGGCTCTGAACGTTACAATTAATTGTCAGTTTTGCGTCGTATTCGAAAATCTAGACTCACAGGAGAACGAGCATATGGTGCCCGAGGCAGCACTAGACCCTTGGAGACAAGTCGGCTGTAGGACGATGTATTGAATCGCGACGTAATTTGTGTGTTCCATCTTCATTAAGAGGCTCTGAACGTTACAATTAACTGTCAGTTTTGCGCCGGATTCGAAAAACTAGACTCATAGGAGAACGACCAAGAGGTGCCAGGAGCAGCAATACTACCTTGGAGACATGTCGGCTGGAGGACGATGTATTGAATCTCGACGCAATTTGTGTGTTCCATCGTCAGTATCAGGCTCTGAACGTTACAATTAACTGTCAGTTTTGCGTCGGATTCGAAAATCTAGACTCACAGGAGAACGAGCATATGGTGCCCGAGGCAGCACTAGACCCTTGGAGACAAGTCGGCTGTAGGACGGTGTATTGAATCGCGACGCAATTTGTGTGTTCCATCGTCATTAACAGGCTCTGAACGTTACAATTCACTGTCAGTTTTGCGTCGGATTCGAAAATCTAGATTCACAGGAGAACGAGCATATGGTGCCCGAGGCAGCACTAGACCCTTGGAGACAAGTCGGCTGTAGGACGATGTATTGAATCGCGACGCAATTTGTGTGTTCCATCGTCATTAAGAGGCTCTGAACGTTACAATTAACTGTCAGTTTTGCGTCGGATTCGAAAATCTAGACTCACAGGAGAACGACCATAAGGTGCCCGAGGCAGCACTAGACCCATGGAGACAAGTCGGCTGGAATACGATGTATTGAGTCGCGACGAAATTTGTGTGTCCCATCGTCATTAACAGGCTCTGAACGTTACAATTCACTGTCAGTTTTGCGTCGGATTCGAAAATCTAGACTCACAGGAGAACGAGCATATGGTGCCCGAGGCAGCAATAGACCCTTCGAGACAAGTCGGCTGGAGGACGATGTATTGAATCGCGACGCAATTTGTGTGTTCCATCGTCATCAAGAGGCTCTGAAGGTTACAATTCACTCTCAGTTTTGCGTCGGATTCGAAAATCTAGACTCACCGATGAACGACCATAAGGTGCCCGAGGCAGCAATAGACCCTTGGAGACAAGTCGGCTGGAGGACGATGTATTGAATCGCGACGCAATTTGTGTGTCCCATCGTCATTAACAGGCTCTGAACGTTACAATTAACTGTCAGTTTTGCATCGCATTCGAAAATCTAGACTCACAGGAGAACGAGCATATGGTGCCCGAGGCAGCACTAGACCCTTGGAGACAAGTCGGCTGTAGGACGATGTATTGAATCGCGACGCAATTTGTGTGTTCCATCGTCATTAAGAGTCTCTGAACGTTACAATTAACTGTCAGTTTTGCGTCGGATTCGAAAATCTAGACTCACAGGAGAACGACCATAAGGTGCCCGAGGCAGCACTAGACCCTTGGAGACAAGTCGGCTGGAGGACGATGTATTGAGTCGCGACGCAATTTGTGTGTCCCATCGTCATTAACAGGCTCTGAACGTTACAATTAACTGTCAGTTTTGCATCGCATTCGAAAATCTAGACTCACAGGAGAACGAGCATATGGTGCCCGAGGCAGCACTAGACCCTTGGAGACAAGTCGGCTGTAGGACGATGTATTGAATCGCGACGCAATTTGTGTGTTCCATCGTCATTAAGAGGCTCTGAACCTTACAATTAACTGTCAGTTTTGCGTCGGATTCGAAAATCTAGACTCACCGATGAACGACCATAAGGTGCCCGAGGCAGCAATAGACCCTTCGAGACAAGTCGGCTGGAGGACGATGTATTGAATCGCGACGCAATTTGTGTGTTCCATCGTCAGTATCAGGCTCTGAACGTTACAATTAACCCTCAGTTTTGCGTCGTATTCTGAAAACTAGACTCACAGGAGAACGACGATAAGGTGCCCGAGGCAGCACTAGACCCTTGGAGACAAGTCGGCTGTAGGACGATGTATTGAGTCACGACGCAATTTGTGTGTCCCATCGTCATTAACAGGCTCTGAACGTTACAATTAACTGTCAGTTTTGCGTCGGATTCGAAAATCTAGACTCACAGGAGAACGAGCATATGGTGCCCGAGGCAGCACTAGACCCTTGGAGACAAGTCGGCTGTAGGACGATGTATTGAATCGCGACGCAATTTGTGTGTTCCATCGTCATCAAGAGGCTCTGAACGTTACAATTCACTCTCAGTTTTGCGTCGGATTCGAAAATCTAGACTCACAGGAGAACGAGCATATGGTGCCCGAGGCAGCACTAGACCCTTGGAGACAAGTCGGCTGTAGGACGATGTATTGAGTCGCGAAGCAATTTGTGTGTCCCATCGTCATTAACAGGCTCTGAACGTTACAATTCACTGTCACTTTTGCGTCGGATTCGAAAATCTAGACTGACAGGAGAACGAGCATATGGTGCCCGAGGCAGCACTAGACCCTTGGAGACAAGTCGGCTGTAGGACGATGTATTGAATCGCGACGCAATTTGTGTGTTCCATCGTCATTAACAGGCTCTGAACGTTACAATTCACTGTCAGTTTTGCGTCGGATTCGAAAATCTAGACTCACAGGAGAACGAGCATATGGTGCCCGAGGCAGCACTAGACCCTTGGAGACAAGTCGGCTGTAGGACGATGTATTGAATCGCGACGCAATTTGTGTGTTCCATCGTCATTAAGAGGCTCTGAACGTTACAATTAACTGTCAGTTTTGCGTCGGATTCGAAAATCTAGACTCACAGGAGAACGACCATAAGGTGCCCGAGGCAGCACTAGACCCTTGGAGACAAGTCGGCTGGAGGACGATGTATTGAATCGCGACGCAATTTGTGTGTCCCATCGTCATTAACAGGCTCTGAACGTTACAATTAACTGTCAGTTTTGCATCGCATTCGAAAATCTAGACTCACAGGAGAACGAGCATATGGTGCCCGAGGCAGCACTAGACCCTTGGAGACAAGTCGGCTGTAGGACGATGTATTGAATCGCGACGTAATTTGTGTGTTCCATCGTCTTTAAGAGGCTCTGAACGTTACAATTCACTCTCAGTTTTGCGTCGGATTCGAAAATCTAGACTCACAGGAGAACAACCATAAGGTGCCCGTGGCAGCACTAGACCCTTGGAGACAAGTCGGCTGGAGGACGATGTATTGAGTCGCGACGCAATTTGTGTGTCCCATCGTCATTAACAGGCTCTGAACGTTACAATTAACTGTCAGTTTTGCATCGCATTCGAAAAACTAGACTCACAGGAGAACGACCATAAGGTGCCCGAGGCACCAATAGACCCTTCGAGACAAGTCGGCTGGAGGACGATGTATTGAATCGCGACGCAATTAGTGTGTTCCATCGTCATCAAGAGGCTCTGAACGTTACAATTCACTGTCAGTTTTGCGTCGGATTCGAAAAACTAGACTCACAGGAGAACGACGATAAGGTGCCCGAGGCAGCACTAGACCCTTGGAGACAAGTCGGCTGTAGGACGATGTATTGAATCGCGACGCAATTTGTGTGTTCCATCGTCATCAAGAGGCTCTGAACGTTACAATTCACTGTCAGTTTTGCGTCGGATTCGAAAATCTAGACTCACAGGAGAACGAGCATATGGTGCCCGAGGCAGCACTAGACCCTTGGAGACAAGTCGGCTGTAGGACGATGAATTGAATCGCGACGCAATTTGTGTGTTCCATCGTCATTAAGAGGCTCTGAACGTTACAATTAACTGTCAGTTTTGCGTCGGATTCGAAAATCTAGACTCACAGGAGAACGACCATAAGGTGCCCGAGGCAGCACTAGACCCTTGGAGACAAGTCGGCTGGAGGACGATGTATTGAGTCGCGACGCAATTTGTGTGTCCCATCGTCATTAACAGGCTCTGAACGTTACAATTCACTGTCAGTTTTGCGTCGGATTTGAAAATCTAGACTCACAGGAGAACGAGCATATGGTGCCCGAGGCAGCAATAGACCCTTCGAGACAAGTCGGCTGGAGGACGATGTATTGAATCGCGACGCAATTTGTGTGGTCCATCGTCATCAAGAGGCTCTGAACGTTACAATTCACTCTCAGTTTTGCGTCGGATTCGAAAATCTAGACTCACCGATGAACGACCATAAGGTGCCCGAGGCAGCAATAGACCCTTCGAGACAAGTCGGCTGTAGGACGATGTATTGAATCGGGACGCAATTTGTGTGTTCCATCGTCATTAAGAGGCTCTGAACGTTACAATTAACTGTCAGTTTTGCATCACATTCGAAAAACTAGACTCACAGGAGAACGACCATAAGGTGCCCGAGGCAGCAATAGACCCTTGGAGACAAGTCGGCTGGTGGACGATGGATTGAATCGCGACGCAATTTGTGTGTCCCATCGTCATTAACAGGCTCTGAACGTTACAATTAACTGTCAGTTTTGCATCGCATTCGAAAAACTAGACTCACAGGAGAACGACCATAAGGTGCCCGAGGCAGCACTAGACCCTTGGAGACAAGTCGGCTGTAGGACGATGTATTGAATCGCGACGCATTTGTGTGTTCCATCGTCATTAAGAGGCTCTGAACGTTACAATTAACTGCCAGTTTTGCGTCGGATGCGAAAATCTAGACTCACAGGAGAACGAGCATAAGGTGCCCGAGGCGGCAATAGACCCTTCGAGACAAGTCGGCTGGAGGACGATGTATTGAATCGCGACGCAATTTGTGTGTTCCATCGTCATTAACAGGCTCTGAACGTTACAATTAATTGTCAGTTTTGCGTCGTATTCGAAAATCTAGACTCACAGGAGAACGAGCATATGGTGTCCGAGGCAGCACTAGACCCTTGGAGACAAGTCGGCTGTAGGACGATGTATTGAATCGCGACGCAATTTGTGTGTTCCATCGTCATTAAGAGGCTCTGAACCTTACAATTAACTGTCAGTTTTGCGCCGGATTCGAAAAACTAGACTCATAGGAGAACGACCAAGAGGTGCCAGGAGCAGCAATACTACCTTGGAGACATGTCGGCTGGAGGACGATGTATTGAATCGCGACGCAATTTGTGTGTTCCATCGTCAGTATCAGGCTCTGAACGTTACAATTAACTGTCAGTTTTGCGTCGGATTCGAAAATCTAGACTCACAGGAGAACGACCATAAGGTGCCCGAGGCAGCACTAGACCCTTGGAGACAAGTCGGCTGGAGGACGATGTATTGAGTCGCGGCGCAATTTGTGTGTCCCATCGTCATTAACAGGCTCTGAACGTTACAATTAACTGTCAGTTTTGCATCGCATTCGAAAAACTAGACTCACAGGAGAACGACCATAAGGTGCCCGAGGCAGCAATAGAGCCTTGGCGACAAGTCGGCTGGAGGACGCGACGCAATTAGTCTGTTCCATCAACATCAAGAGGCTCTGAACGTTACAATTCACTGTCAGTTTTGCGTCGGATTCGAAAAACTAGACTCACAGGAGAACGACGATAAGGTGCCCGAGGCAGCACTAGACCCTTGGAGACAAGTCGGCTGTAGGACGATGTATTGAATCGCGACGCAATTTGTGTGTTCCATCGTCATCAAGAGGCTCTGAACGTTACAATTCACTGTCAGTTTTGCGTCGGATTCGAAAATCTAGACTCACAGGAGAACGAGCATATGGTGCCCGAGGCAGCACTAGACCCTTGGAGACAAGTCGGCTGTAGGACGATGTATTGAATCGCGACGCAATTTGTGTGTTCCATCGTCATTAAGAGGCTCTGAACGTTACAATTAACTGTCAGTTTTGCGTCGGATTCGAAAATCTAGACTCACAGGAGAACGACATAAGGTGCCCGAGGCAGCACTAGACCCTTGGAGACAAGTCGGCTGGAGGACGATGTATTGAGTCGCGACGCAATTTGTGTGTCCCATCGTCATTAACAGGCTCTGAACGTTACAATTCACTGTCAGTTTTGCGTCGGATTTGAAAATCTAGACTCACAGGAGAACGAGCATATGGTGCCCGAGGCAGCAATAGACCCTTCGAGACAAGTCGGCTGGAGGACGATGTATTGAATCGCGACGCAATTTGTGTGGTCCATCGTCATCAAGAGGCTCTGAACGTAACAATTCACTCTCAGTTTTGCGTCGGATTCGAAAATCTAGACTTACCGATGAACGACCATAAGGTGCCCGAGGCAGCAATAGACCCTTCGAGACAAGTCGGCTGTAGGACGATGTATTGAATCGCGACGCAATTTGTGTGTTCCATCGTCATTAAGAGGCTCTGAACGTTACAATTAACTGTCAGTTTTGCATCACATTCGAAAAACTAGACTCACAGAAGAACGACCATAAGGTGCCCGAGGCAGCAATAGACCCTTGGAGACAAGTCGGCTGTAGGACGATGTATTGAATCGCGACGCAATTTGTGTGTCCCATCGTCATTAACAGGCTCTGAACGTTACAATTAACTGTCAGTTTTGCATCGCATTCGAAAATCTAGACTCACAGGAGAACGAGCATATGGTGCCCGAGGCAGCACTAGACCCTTGGAGACAAGTCGGCTGTAGGACGATGTATTGAATCGCGACGCAATTTGTGTGTTCCATCGTCATTAAGAGGCTCTGAACGTTACAATTAACTGTCAGTTTTGCATCGCATTCGAAAAACTAGACTCACAGGAGAACGACCATAAGGTGCCCGAGGCAGCACTAGACCATTGGAGACAAGTCGGCTGTAGGACGATGTATTGAATCGCGACGCATTTGTGTGTTCCATCGTCATTAACAGGCTCTGAACGTTACAATTAACTGTCAGTTTTGCGTCGGATTCGAAAATCTAGACTCACAGGAGAACGAGCATTAGGTGCCCGAGGCGGCAATAGACCCTTCGAGACAAGTCGGCTGGAGGACGATGTATTGAATCGCGACGCAATTTGTGTGTTCCATCGTCATTAACAGGCTCTGAACGTTACAATTAATTGTCAGTTTTGAGTCGTATTCGAAAATCTAGACTCACAGGAGAACGAGCATATGGTGCCCGAGGCAGCACTAGACCCTTGGAGACAAGTCGGCTGTAGGACGATGTATTGAATCGCGACGCAATTTGTGTGTTCCATCGTCATTAAGAGGCTCTGAACCTTACAATTAACTGTCAGTTTTGCGCCGGATTCGAAAAACTAGACTCATAGGAGAACGACCAAGAGGTGCCAGGAGCAGCAATACTACCTTGGAGACATGTCGGCTGGAGGACGATGTTTTGAATCGCGACGCAATTTGTGTGTTCCATCGTCAGTATCAGGCTCTGAACGTTACAATTAACTGTCAGTTTTGCGTCGGATTCGAAAATCTAGACTCACAGGAGAACGACCATAAGGTGCCCGAGGCAGCACTAGACCCTTGGAGACAAGTCGGCTGGAGGATGATGTATTGAGTAGCGGCGCAATTTGTGTGTCCCATCGTCATTAACAGGCTCTGAACGTTACAATTAACTGTCAGTTTTGCATCGCATTCGAAAAACTAGACTCACAGGAGAACGACCATAAGGTGCCCGAGGCAGCAATAGACCCTTGGCGACAAGTCGGCTGGAGGACGCGACGCAATTAGTCTGTTCCATCGACATCAAGAGGCTCTGAACGTTACAATTCACTGTCAGTTTTGCGTCGGATTCGAAAAACTAGACTCACAGGAGAACGACGATAAGGTGCCCGAGGCAGCACTAGACCCTTGGAGACAAGTCGGCTCTAGGACGATGTATTGAATCGCGACGCAATTTGTGTGTTCCATCGTCATCAAGAGGCTCTGAACGTTACAATTCACTGTCAGTTTTGCGTCGGATTCGAAAATCTAGACTCACAGGAGAACGAGCATATGGTGCCCGAGGCAGCACTAGACCCTTGGAGACAAGTCGGCTGTAGGACGGTGTATTGAATCGCGACGCAATTTGTGAGTTCCATCGTCATTAACAGGCTCTGAACGTTACAATTCACTGTCAGTTTTGCGTCGGATTCGAAAATCTAGACTCACAGGAGAACAAGCATATGGTGCCCGAGGCAGCACTAGACCCTTGGAGACAAGTCGGCTGTAGGACGATGTATTGAATCGCGACGCAATTTGTGTGTTCCATCGTCATTAAGAGGCTCTGAACGTTACAATTAACTGTCAGTTTTGCGTCGGATTCGAAAATCTAGACTCACAGGAGAACGACCATAAGGTGCCCGAGGCAGCACTAGACCCTTGGAGACAAGTCGGCTGGAGGACGATGTATTGAGTCGCGACGCAATTTGTGTGTCCCATCGTCATTAACAGGCTCTGAACGTTACAATTCACTGTCAGTTTTGCGTCGGATTTGAAAATCTAGACTCACAGGAGAACGAGCATATGGTGCCCGAGGCAGCAATAGACCCTTCGAGACAAGTCGGCTGGAGGACGATGTATTGAATCGCGACGCAATTTGTGTGGTCCATCGTCATCAAGAGGCTCTGAACGTTACAATTCACTCTCAGTTTTGCGTCGGATTCGAAAATCTAGACTCACCGATGAACGACCATAAGGTGCCCGAGGCAGCAATAGACCCTTCGAGACAAGTCGGCTGTAGGACGATGTATTGAATCGCGACGCAATTTGTGTGTTCCATCGTCATTAAGAGGCTCTGAACGTTACAATTAACTGTCAGTTTTGCATCACATTCGAAAAACTAGACTCACAGGAGAACGACCATAAGGTGCCCAAGGCAGCAATAGACCCTTGGAGACAAGTCGGCTGGAGGACGATGGATTGAATCGCGACGCAAATTGTGTGTCCCATCGTCATTAACAGGCTCTGAACGTTACAATTAACTGTCAGTTTTGCATCGCATTCGAAAAACTAGACTCACAGGAGAACGACCATAAGGTGCCCGAGGCAGCACTAGACCCTTGGAGACAAGTCGGCTGTAGGACGATGTATTGAATCGCGACGCATTTGTGTGTTCCATCGTCATTAAGAGGCTCTGAACGTTACAATTAACTGCCAGTTTTGCGTCGGATTCGAAAATCTAGACTCACAGGAGAACGAGCATAAGGTGCCCGAGGCGGCAATAGACCCTTCGAGACAAGTCGGCTGGAGGACGATGTATTGAATCGCGACGCAATTTGTGTGTTCCATCGTCATTAACAGGCTCTGAACGTTACAATTAATTGTCAGTTTTGCGTCGTATTCGAAAATCTAGACTCACAGGAGAACGAGCATATGGTGCCCGAGGCAGCACTAGACCCTTGGAGACAAGTCGGCTGTAGGACGATGTATTGAATCGCGACGCAATTTGTGTGTTCCATCGTCATTAAGAGGCTCTGAACCTTACAATTAACTGTCAGTTTTGCGCCGGATTCGAAAAACTAGACTCATAGGAGAACGACCAAGAGGTGCCAGGAGCAGCAATACTACCTTGGAGACATGTCGGCTGGAGGACGATGTATTGAATCGCGACGCAATTTGTGTGTTCCATCGTCAGTATCAGGCTCTGAACGTTACAATTAACTGTCAGTTTTGCGTCGGATTCGAAAATCTAGACTCACAGGAGAACGACCATAAGGTGCCCGAGGCAGCACTAGACCCTTGGAGACAAGTCGGCTGGAGGACGATGTATTGAGTCGCGGCGCAATTTGTGTGTCCCATCGTCATTAACAGGCTCTGAACGTTACAATTAACTGTCAGTTTTGCATCGCATTCGAAAAACTAGACTCACAGGAGAACGACCATAAGGTGCCCGAGGCAGCAATAGACCCTTGGCGACAAGTCGGCTGGAGGACGCGACGCAATTAGTCTGTTCCATCAACATCAAGAGGCTCTGAACGTTACAATTCACTGTCAGTTTTGCGTCGGATTCGAAAAACTAGACTCACAGGAGAACGACGATAAGGTGCCCGAGGCAGCACTAGACCCTTGGAGACAAGTCGGCTGTAGGACGATGTTTTGAATCGCGACGCAATTTGTGTGTTCCATCGTCATCAAGAGGCTCTGAACGTTACAATTCACTGTCAGTTTTGCGTCGGATTCGAAAATCTAGACTCACAGGAGAACGAGCATATGGTGCCCGAGGCAGCACTATACCCTTGGAGACAAGTCGGCTGTAGGACGATGTATTGAATCGCGACGCAATTTGTGTGTTCCATCGTCATTAAGAGGCTCTGAACGTTACAATTAACTGTCAGTTTTGCGTCGGATTCGAAAATCTAGACTCACAGGAGAACGACCATAAGGTGCCCGAGGCAGCACTAGACCCTTGGAGACAAGTCGGCTGGAGGACGATGTATTGAGTCGCGACGCAATTTGTGTGTCCCATCGTCATTAACAGGCTCTGAACGTTACAATTCACTGTCAGTTTTGCGTCGGATTTGAAAATCTAGACTCACAGGAGAACGAGCATATGGTGCCCGAGGCAGCAATAGACCCTTCGAGACAAGTCGGCTGGAGGACGATGTATTGAATCGCGACGCAATTTGTGTGGTCCATCGTCATCAAGAGGCTCTGAACGTAACAATTCACTCTCAGTTTTGCGTCGGATTCGAAAATCTAGACTCACCGATGAACGACCATAAGGTGCCCGAGGCAGCAATAGACCCTTCGAGACAAGTCGGCTGTAGGACGATGTATTGAATCGCGACGCAATTTGTGTGTTCCATCGTCATTAAGAGGCTCTGAACGTTACAATTAACTGTCAGTTTTGCATCACATTCGAAAAACTAGACTCACAGACGAACGACCATAAGGTGCCCGAGGCAGCAATAGACCCTTGGAGACAAGTCGGCTGGAGGACGATGTATTGAATCGCGACGCAATTTGTGTGTCCCATCGTCATTAACAGGCTCTGAACGTTACAATTAACTGTCAGTTTTGCATCGCATTCGAAAATCTAGACTCACAGGAGAACGAGCATATGGTGCCCGAGGCAGCACTAGACCCTTGGAGACAAGTCGGCTGTAGGACGATGTATTGAATCGCGACGCAATTTGTGTGTTCCATCGTCATTAAGAGGCTCTGAACGTTACAATTAACTGTCAGTTTTGCATCGCATTCGAAAAACTAGACTCACAGGAGAACGAGCATAAGGTGCCCGAGGCGGCAATAGACCCTTCGAGACAAGTCGGCTGGAGGACGATGTATTGAATCGCGACGCAATTTGTGTGTTCCATCGTCATTAACAGGCTCTGAACCTTACAATTAACTGTCAGTTTTGCGCCGGATTCGAAAAACTAGACTCATAGGAGAACGACCAAGAGGTGCCAGGAGCAGCAATACTACCTTGGAGACATGTCGGCTGGAGGACGATGTTTTGAATCGCGACGCAATTTGTGTGTTCCATCGTCAGTATCAGGCTCTGAACGTTACAATTAACTGTCAGTTTTGCGCCGGATTCGAAAATCTAGACTCACAGGAGAACGACCATAAGGTGCCCGAGGCAGCACTAGACCCTTGGAGACAAGTCGGCTGGAGGACGATGTATTGAGTCGCGGCGCAATTTGTGTGTCCCATCGTCATTAACAGGCTCTGAACGTTACAATTAACTGTCAGTTTTGCATCGCATTCGAAAAACTAGACTCACAGGAGAACGACCATAAGGTGCCCGAGGCAGCAATAGACCCTTGGCGACAAGTCGGCTGGAGGACGCGACGCAATTAGTCTGTTCCATCGACATCGAGAGGCTCTGAACGTTACAATTCACTGTCAGTTTTGCGTCGGATTCGAAAAACTAGACTCACAGGAGAACGACGATAAGGTGCCCGAGGCAGCACTAGACCCTTGGAGACAAGTCGGCTGTAGGACGATGTATTGAATCGCGACGCAATTTGTGTGTTCCATCGTCATCAAGAGGCTCTGAACGTTACAATTCACTGTCAGTTTTGCGTCGGATTCGAAAATCTAGACTCACAGGAGAACGAGCATATGGTGCCCGAGGCAGCACTAGACCCTTGGAGACAAGTCGGCTGTAGGACGGTGTATTGAATCGCGACGCAATTTGTGAGTTCCATCGTCATTAACAGGCTCTGAACGTTACAATTCACTGTCAGTTTTGCGTCGGATTCGAAAATCTAGACTCACAGGAGAACGAGCATATGGTGCCCGAGGCAGCACTAGACCCTTGGAGACAAGTCGGCTGTAGGACGATGTATTGAATCGCGACGCAATTTGTGTGTTCCATCGTCATTAAGAGGCTCTGAACGTTACAATTAACTGTCAGTTTTGCGTCGGATTCGAAAATCTAGACTCACAGGAGAACGACCATAAGGTGCCCGAGGCAGCACTAGACCCTTGGAGACAAGTCGGCTGGAGGACGATGTATTGAGTCGCGACGCAATTTGTGTGTCCCATCGTCATTAACAGGCTCTGAACGTTACAATTCACTGTCAGTTTTGCGTCGGATTCGAAAATCTAGACTCACAGGAGAACGAGAATATGGTGCCCGAGGCAGCAATAGACCCTTCGAGACAAGTCGGCTGGAGGACGATGTATTGAATCGCGACGCAATTTGTGTGTTCCATCGTCATCAAGAGGCTCTGAACGTTACAATTCACTCTCAGTTTTGCGTCGGATTCGAAAATCTAGACTCACCGATGAACGACCATAAGGTGCCCGAGGCAGCAATAGACCCTTGGAGACAAGTCGGCTGTAGGACGATGTATTGAATCGCGACGCAATTTGTGTGTTCCATCGTCATTAAGAGGCTCTGAACCTTACAATTAACTGTCAGTTTTGCGTCGGATTCGAAAATCTAGACTCACCGATGAACGACCATAAGGTGCCCGAGGCAGCAATAGACCCTTCGAGACAAGTCGGCTGGAGGACGATGTATTGAATCACGACGCAATTTGTGTGTTCCATCGTCATCAAGAGGCTCTGAACGTTACAATTAACCCTCAGTTTTGCGTCGTATTCTGAAAACTAGACTCACAGGAGAACGACGATAAGGTGCCCGAGGCAGCACTAGACCCTTGGAGACAAGTCGGCTGTAGGACGATGTATTGAGTCGCGAAGCAATTTGTGTGTCCCATCGTCATTAACAGGCTCTGAACGTTACAATTCACTGTCACTTTTGCGTCGGATTCGAAAATCTAGACTCACAGGAGAACGAGCATATGGTGCCCGAGGCAGCACTAGACCCTTGGAGACAAGTCGGCTGTAGGACGATGTATTGAATCGCGACGCAATTTGTGTGTTCCATCGTCATCAAGAGGCTCTGAACGTTACAATTCACTGTCAGTTTTGCGTCGGATTCGAAAATCTAGACTGACAGGAGAACGAGCATATGGTGCCCGAGGCAGCACTAGACCCTTGGAGACAAGTCGGCTGTTGGACGATGTATTGAATCGCGACGCAATTTGTGTGTTCCATCGTCATTAACAGGCTCTGAACGTTACAATTCACTGTCAGTTTTGCGTCGGATTCGAAAATCTAGACTCACAGGAGAACGAGCATATGGTGCCCGAGGCAGCACTAGACCCTTGGAGACAAGTCGGCTGTAGGACGATGTATTGAATCGCGACGCAATTTGTGTGTTCCATCGTCATTAAGAGGCTCTGAACCTTACAATTAACTGTCAGTTTCGCGCCGGATTCGAAAATCTAGACTCACAGGAGAACGACCATAAGGTGCCCGAGGCAGCACTAGACCCTTGGAGACAAGTCGGCTGGAGGACGATGTATTGAATCGCGACGCAATTTGTGTGTCCCATCGTCATTAACAGGCTCTGAACGTTACAATTAACTGTCAGTTTTGCATCGCATTCGAAAATCTAGACTCACAGGAGAACGAGCATATGGTGCCCGAGGCAGCACTAGACCCTTGGAGACAAGTCGGCTGTAGGACGATGTATTGAATCGCGACGCAATTTGTGTGTTCCATCGTCATTAAGAGGCTCTGAACGTTACAATTCACTCTCAGTTTTGCGTCGGATTCGAAAATCTAGACTCACAGGAGAACGACCATAAGGTGCCCGAGGCAGCAATAGACCCTTGGAGACAAGTCGGCTGGAGGACGATGTATTGAGTCGCGACGCAATTTTTGTGTCCCATCGTCATTAACAGGCTCTGAACGTTACAATTAACTGTCAGTTTTGCATCGCATTCGAAAATCTAGACTCACAGGAGAACGAGCATATGGTGCCCGAGGCAGCACTAGACCCTTGGAGACAAGTCGGCTGTAGGACGATGTATTGAATCGCGACGCAATTTGTGTGTTCCATCGTCATTAAGAGGCTCTGAACGTTACAATTAACTGTCAGTTTTGCATCGCATTCGAAAAACTAGACTCACAGGAGAACGACCATAAGGTGCCCGAGGCAGCAATAGACCCTTGGAGACAAGTCGGCTGTAGGACGATGTATTGAATCGCGACGCAATTTGTGTGTTCCATTGTCATTAAGAGGCTCTGAACCTTACAATTAACTGTCAGTTTTGCGTCGGATTCGAAAATCTAGACTCACCGATGAACGACCATAAGGTGCCCGAGGCAGCAATAGACCCTTCGAGACAAGTCGGCTGGAGGACGATGTATTGAATCGCGACGCAATTTGTGTGTTCCATCGTCATCAAGAGGCTCTGAACGTTACAATTAACCCTCAGTTTTGCGTCGTATTCTGAAAACTAGACTCACAGGAGAACGACGATAAGGTGCCCGAGGCAGCACTAGACCCTTGGAGACAAGTCGGCTGTAGGACGATGTATTGAGTCACGACGCAATTTGTGTGTCCCATCGTCATTAACAGGCTCTGAACGTTACAATTAACTGTCAGTTTTGCGTCAGATTCGAAAATCTAGACTCACAGGAGAACGAGCATATGGTGCCCGAGGCAGCACTAGACCCGTGGAGACAAGTCGGCTCTAGGACGATGTATTGAATCGCGACGCAATTTGTGTGTTCCATCGTCATCAAGAGGCTCTGAACGTTACAATTCACTCTCAGTTTTGCGTCGGATTCGAAAATCTAGACTCACAGGAGAACGAGCATATGGTGCCCGAGGCAGCACTAGACCCTTGGAGACAAGTCGGCTGTAGGACGATGTATTGAGTCGCGAAGCAATTTGTGTGTCCCATCGTCATTAACAGGCTCTGAACGTTACAATTCACTGTCACTTTTGCGTCGGATTCGAAAATCTAGACTCACAGGAGAACGAGAATATGGTGCCCGAGGCAGCACTAGACCCTTGGAGACAAGTCGGCTGTAGGACGATGTATTGAATCGCGACGCAATTTGTGTGTTCCATCGTCATCAAGAGGCTCTGAACGTTACAATTCACTGTCAGTTTTGCGTCGGATTCGAAAATGTAGACTGACAGGAGAACGAGCATATGGTGCCCGAGGCAGCACTAGACCCTTGGAGACAAGTCGGCTGTAGGACGATGTATTGAATCGCGACGCAATTTGTGTGTTCCATCGTCATTAATAGGCTCTGAACGTTACAATTCACTGTCAGTTTTGCGTCGGATTCGAAAATCTAGACTCACAGGAGAACGAGCATATGGTGCCCGAGGCAGCACTAGACCCTTGGAGACAAGTCGGCTGTAGGACGATGTATTGAATCGCGACGCAATTTGTGTGTTCCATCGTCATTAAGAGGCTCTGAACCTTACAATTAACTGTCAGTTTCGCGTCGGATTCGAAAATCTAGACTCACAGGAGAACGACCATAAGGTGCCCGAGGCAGCACTAGACCCTTGGAGACAAGTCGGCTGGAGGACGATGTATTGAATCGCGACGCAATTTGTGCGTCCCATCGTCATTAACAGGCTCTGAACGTTACAATTAACTGTCAGTTTTGCATCGCATTCGAAAATCTAGACTCACAGGAGAACGAGCATATGGTGCCCGAGGCAGCACTAGACCCTTGGAGACAAGTCGGCTGTAGGACGATGTATTGAATCGCGACGCAATTTGTGTGTTCCATCGTCATTAAGAGGCTCTGAACGTTACAATTCACTCTCAGTTTTGCGTCGGATTCGAAAATCTAGACGCACAGGAGAACAACCATAAGGTGCCCGAGGCAGCACTAGACCCTTGGAGACAAGTCGGCTGGAGGACGATGTATTGAATCGCGACGCAATTTGTGTGTCCCATCGTCATTAACAGGCTCTGAACGTTACAATTAACTGTCAGTTTTGCATCGCATTCGAAAATCTAGACTCACAGGAGAACGAGCATATGGTGCCCGAGGCAGCACTAGACCCTTGGAGACAAGTCGGCTGTAGGACGATGTATTGAATCGCGCCCAATTTGTGTGTTCCATCGTCATTAAGAGGCTCTGAACGTTACAATTAACTGTCAGTTTTGCGTCGGATTCGAAAATCTAGACTCACAGGAGAACGACCATAAGGTGCCCGAGGCAGCACTAGACCCTTGGAGACAAGTCGGCTGGAGGACGATGTATTGAGTCGCGACGCAATATGTGTGTCCCATCGTCATTAACAGGCTCTGAACGTTACAATTAACTGTCAGTTTTGCATCGCATTCGAAAATCTAGACTCACAGGAGAACGAGCATATGGTGCCCGAGGCAGCAATAGACCCTTCGAGACAAGTCGGCTGGAGGACGATGTATTGAATCGCGACGCAATTTGTGTGGTCCATCGTCATCAAGAGGCTCTGAACGTTACAATTCACTCTCAGTTTTGCGTCGCATTCGAAAATCTAGACTCACCGATGAACGACCATAAGGTGCCCGAGGCAGCAATAGACCCTTGGAGACAAGTCGGCTGGAGGACGATGTATTGATTCGCGACGCAATTTGTGTGTTCCATCGTCATCAAGAGGCTCTGAACGTTACAATTCACTGTCAGTTTTGCGTCGGATTCGAAAATCTAGACTCACAGGAGAACGAGCATATGGTGCCCGAGGCAGCACTAGACCCTTGGAGACAAGTCGGCTGTAGGACGATGTATTGAATCGCGACGCAATTTGTGTGTTCCATCGTCATTAAGAGGCTCTGAACGTTACAATTCACTGTCAGTTTTGCGTCGGATTCGAAAATCTAGACTCACAGGAGAACGAGCATATGGTGCCCGAGGCAGCACTAGACCCTTGGAGACAAGTCGGCTGTAGGACTATGTATTGAGTCACGACGCAATTTGTGTGTCCCATCGTCATTAACAGGCTCTGAACGTTACAATTAACTGTCAGTTTTGCGTCGGATTCGAAAATCTAGACTCACAGGAGAACGAGCATATGGTGCCCGAGGCAGCACTAGACCCGTGGAGACAAGTCAGCTGTAGGACGATGTATTGAATCGCGACGCAATTTGTGTGTTCCATCGTCATCAAGAGGCTCTGAACGTTACAATTCACTCTCAGTTTTGCGTCGGATTCGAAAATCTAGACTCACAGGAGAACGAGCATATGGTGCCCGAGGCAGCACTAGACCCTTGGAGACAAGTCGGCTGTAGGACGATGTATTGAGTCGCGAAGCAATTTGTGTGTCCCATCGTCATTAACAGGCTCTGAACGTTACAATTCACTGTCACTTTTGCGTCGGATTCGAAAATCTAGACTCACAGGAGAACGAGCATATGGTGCCCGAGGCAGCACTAGACCCTTGGAGACAAGTCGGCTGTAGGACGATGTATTGAATCGCGACGCAATTTGTGTGTTCCATCGTCATCAAGACACTCTGAACGTTACAATTCACTGTCAGTTTTGCGTCGGATTCGAAAATCTAGACTCACAGGAGAACGAGCATATGGTGCCCGAGGCAGCACTAGACCCTTGGAGACAAGTCGGCTGTAGGACGATGTATTGAATCGCGACGCAATTTGTGTGTTCCATCGTCATTAACAGGCTCAGAACGTTACAATTCACTGTCAGTTTTGCGTCGGATTCGAAAATCTAGACTCACAGGAGAACGAGCATATGGTGCCCGAGGCAGCACTAGACCCTTGGAGACAAGTCGGCTGTAGGACGATGTATTGAATCGCGACGCAATTTGTGTGTTCCATCGTCATTAAGAGGCTCTGAACCTTACAATTAACTGTCAGTTTCGCGTCGCATTCGAAAATCTAGACTCACAGGAGAACGACCATAAGGTGCCCGAGGCAGCACTAGACCCTTGGAGACAAGTCGGCTGGAGGACGATGTATTGAATCGCTACGCAATTTGTGTGTCCCATCGTCATTAACAGGCTCTGAACGTTACAATTAACTGTCAGTTTTGCATCGCATTCGAAAATCTAGACTCACAGGAGAACGAGCATATGGTGCCCGAGGCAGCACTAGACCCTTGGAGACAAGTCGGCTGTAGGACGATGTATTGAATCGCGACGCAATTTGTGTGTTCCATCGTCATTAAGAGGCTCTGAACGTTACAATTCACTCTCAGTTTTGCGTCGGATTCGAAAATCTAGACTCACAGGAGAACAACCATAAGGTGCCCGAGGCAGCACTAGACCCTTGGAGACAAGTCGGCTGGAGGACGATGTATTGAGTCGCGACGCAATTTGTGTGTCCCATCGTCATTAACAGGCTCTGAACGTTACAATTAACTGTCAGTTTTGCATCGCATTCGAAAATCTAGACTCACAGGAGAACGAGCATATGGTGCCCGAGGCAGCACTAGACCCTTGGAGACAAGTCGGCTGTAGGACGATGTATTGAATCGCGACGCAATTTGTGTGTTCCATCGTCATTAAGAGGCTCTGAACGTTACAATTAACTGTCAGTTTTGCATCGCATTCGAAAAACTAGACTCACAGGAGAACGAGCATTTGGTGCCCGAGGCAGCAATAGACCCTTGGAGACAAGTCGGCTGGAGGACGATTTATTGAGACGCGACGCAATTTGTGTGTCCCATCGTCATTAACAGGCTCTGAACGTAACAATTAACTGTCAGTTTTGCATCGCATTCGAAAAACTAGACTCACAGGAGAACGACCATAAGGTGCCCGAGGCAGCAATAGACCCTTGGATACAAGTCGGCTGGAGGACGATGTATGAATCGCGACGCAATTTGTGTGTTCCATCGTCATTAAGAGGCTCTGTACCTTACAATTAACTGTCAGTTTTGCGTCGGATTCGAAAATGTAGACTCTCCGATGAACGACCATAAGGTGCCCGAGTCAGCAATAGACCCTTCGAGACAAGTCGGCTGGAGGACGATGTATTGAATCGCGACGCAATTTGTGTGTTCCATCGTCAGTATCAGGCTCTGAACGTTACAATTAACCGTCAGTTTTGCGTCGTATTCTGAAAACTAGACTCACAGGAGGACGACGATAAGGTGCCCGAGGCAGCACTAGACCCTTGGAGACAAGTCGGCTGTAGGACGATGTATTGAGTCGCGACGCAATTTGTGTGTCCCATCGTCATTAACAGGCTCTGAACGTTACAATTAACTGTCAGTTTTGCGTCGGATTCGAAAATCTAGACTCACAGGAGAACGAGCATATGGTGCCCGAGGCAGCACTAGACCCTTGGAGACAAGTCGGCTGTAGGACGATGTATTGAATCGCGACGCAATTTGTGTGTTCCATCGTCATCAAGAGGCTCTGAACGTTACAATTCACTGTCAGTTTTGCGTCGGATTCGAAAATCTAGACTCACAGGAGAACGAGCATATGGTGCCCGAGGCTGCACTAGACCCTTGGAGACAAGTCGGCTGTAGGACGATGTATTGAATCGCGACGCAATTTGTGTGTTCCATCGTCATTAACAGGCTCTGAACGTTACAATTCACTGTCAGTTTTGCGTCGTATTCTGAAATCTAGACTCACAGATGAACGACCATAAGGTGCCCGAGGCAGGAAGAGACCCTTGGAGACAGGTCGGCTGTGGGACGATGTATTGAATCGCGACGCAATTTGTGTGTTCCATCGTCATCAAGAGGCTCTGAACGTTACAATTCACTGTCAGTTTTGCGTCGGATTCGAAAATCTAGACTCACAGGAGAACGAGCATATAGTGCCCGAGGCAGCACTAGACCCTTGGAGACAAGTCGGCTGTAGGACGATGTATTGAATCGCGACGCAATTTGTGTGTTCCATCGTCATTAACAGGCTCTGAACGTTACAATTCACTGTCAGTTTTGCGTCGGATTCGAAAATCTAGACTCACAGGAGAACGAGCATGTGGTGCCCGAGGCAGCACTAGACCCTTGGAGACAAGTCGGCTGTAGGACGATGTATTGAATCGCGACGCAATTTGTGTGTTCCATCGTCATTAAGAGGCTCTGAACGTTACAATTAACTGTCAGTTTTGCGTCGGATTCGAAAATCTAGACTCACAGGAGAACGACCATAAGGTGCCCGAGGCAGCACTAGACCCTTGGAGACAAGTCGGCTGGAGGACGATGTATTGAGTCGCGACGCAATTTGTGTGTCCCATCGTCATTAACAGGCTCTGAACGTTACAATTCACTGTCAGTTTTGCGTCGGATTCGAAAATCTAGACTCACAGGAGAACGAGCATATGGTGCCCGAGGCAGCAATAGACCCTTCGAGACAAGTCGGCTGGAGGACGATGTATTCAATCGCGACGCAATTTGTGTGTTCCATCGTCATCAAGAGGCTCTGAACGTTACAATTCACTCTCAGTTTTGCGTCGGATTCGAAAATCTAGACTCACAGGAGAACGAGCATGTGGTGCCCGAGGCAGCACTAGACCCTTGGAGACAGGTCGGCTGTGGGACGATGTATTGAATCGCGTCGCAATTTGTGTGTTCCATCGTCATCAAGAGGCTCTGAACGTTACAATTCACTCTCAGTTTTGCGTCGGATTCGAAAATCTAGACTCACAGGAGAACGAGCATATGGTGCCCGAGGCAGCACTAGACCCTTGGAGACAAGTCGGCTGTAGGACGATGTATTGAATCGCGACGCAATTTGTGTGTTCCATCGTCATTAAGAGGCTCTGAACGTTACAATTAACTGTCAGTTTTGCATCGCATTCGAAAAACTAGACTCACAGGAGAACGACCATAAGGTGCCCGAGGCAGCAATAGACCCTTGGAGACAAGTCGGCTGGAGGACGATGTATTGAATCGCGACGCAATTAGTGTGTCCCATCGTCATTAACAGGCTCTGAACGTTACAATTCACTGTCAGTTTTTCGTCGGATTCGAAAATCTAGACTCACAGATGAACGACCATAAGGTGCCCGAGGCAGCACTACACCCTTGGAGACAAGTCGGCGGGAGGAAGATGTATTGAATCGCGACGCAATTTGTGTGTTCCATCGTCATTAACAGGCTCTGATCATTACAATTAACTGTCAGTTTTGCGTCGGATTCGAAAAACTAGACTCACAGGTGAACGACCATAAGGTGCCCGAGGCACCAATAGACCCTTCGAGACAAGTCGGCTGGAGGACGATGTATTGAATCGCTGGGCAATTTGTGTGTTCCATCGTCATTAACAGGCTCTGAACGTTACAATTAATTGTCAGTTTTGCGTCGTATTCGAAAAACTAGACTCACAGGAGAACGACAATAAGGTGCCCGAGGCACCAATAGACCCTTCGAGACAAGTCGGCTGTGGGACGATGTATTGAATCGCGACGCAATTTGTGTGTTCCATCGTCATCAAGAGGCTCTGAACGTTACAATTCACTGTCAGTTTTGCGCCGGATTCGAAAAACTAGACTCATAGGAGAACGACCAAAAGGTGCCCGGAGCAGCAATACTACCTCGGAGACAAGTCGGCTGGAGGACGATGTATTGAATCGCGACGCAATTTGTGTGTTCCATCGTCATTAAGAGGCTCTGAACGTTACAATTAACTGTCAGTTTTGCGTCGGATTCGAAAATCTAGACTCACAGGAGAACGACCATACGGTGCCCGAGGCAGCACTAGACCATTGGAGACAAGTCGGCTGGAGGACGATGTATTGAATCGCGACGCAATTTGTGTGTCCCATCGTCATTAACAGGCTCTGAACGTTACAATTAACTGTCAGTTTTGCGTCGGATTCGAAAATCTAGACTCACAGGAGAACGACCATATTGTGCCCGAGGCAGCACTAGACCCTTGGAGACAAGTCGGCTGTAGGACGATGTATTGAATCGCGACGCAATTTGTGTGTTCCATCGTCATCAAGAGGCTCTGAACGTTACAATTCACTCTCAGTTTTGCGTCGGATTCGAAAATCTAGACTCACAGGAGAACGAGCATATGGTGCCCGAGGCAGCACTAGACCCTTGGAGACAAGTCGGCTGTAGGACGATGTATTGAATCGCGACGCAATTTGTGTGTTCCATCGTCATCAAGAGGCTCTGAACGTTACAATTCACTGTCAGTTTTGCGTCGGATTCGAAAATCTAGACTGACAGGAGAACGAGCATATGGTGCCCGAGGCAGCACTAGACCCTTGGAGACAAGTCGGCTGTAGGACGATGTATTGAATCGCGACGCAATTTGTGTGTTCCATCGTCATTAACAGGCTCTGAACGTTACAATTCACTGTCAGTTTTGCGTCGGATTCGAAAATCTAGACTCACAGGAGAACGAGCATATGGTGCCCGAGGCAGCACTAGACCCTTGGAGACAAGTCGGCTGTAGGACGATGTATTGAATCGCGACGCAATTTGTGTGTTCCTTCGTCATTAAGAGGCTCTGAACCTTACAATTAACTGTCAGTTTCGCGTCGGATTCGAAAATCTAGACTCACAGGAGAACGACCATAAGGTGCCCGAGGCAGCACTAGACCCTTGGAGACAAGTCGGCTGGAGGACGATGTATTGAATCGCGACGCAATTTGTGTGTCCCATCGTCATTAACAGGCTCTGAACGTTACAATTAACTGTCAGTTTTGCATCGCATTCGAAAATCTAGACTCACAGGAGAACGAGCATATGGTGCCCGAGGCAGCACTAGACCCTTGGAGACAAGTCGGCTGTAGGACGATGTATTGAATCGCGACGCAATTTGTGTGTTCCATCGTCATTAAGAGGCTCTGAACGTTACAATTCACTCTCAGTTTTGCGTCGGATTCGAAAATCTAGACTCACAGGAGAACAACCATAAGGTGCCCGAGGCAGCACTAGACCCTTGGAGACAAGTCGGCTGGAGGACAATGTATTGAGTCGCGACGCAATTTGTGTGTCCTATCGTCATTAACAGGCTCTGAACGTTACAATTAACTGTCAGTTTTGCATCGCATTCGAAAATCTAGACTCACAGGAGAACGAGCATATGGTGCCCGAGGCAGCACTAGACCCTTGGAGACAAGTCGGCTGTAGGACGATGTATTGAATCGCGACGCAATTTGTGTGTTCCATCGTCATTAAGAGGCTCTGAACGTTACAATTAACTGTCAGTTTTGCATCGCATTCGAAAAACTAGACTCACAGGAGAACGACCATAAGGTGCCCGAGGCAGCAATAGACCCTTGGAGACAAGTCGGCTGGAGGACGATTTATTGAGACGCGACGCAATTTGTGTGTCCCATCGTCATTAACAGGCTCTGAACGTTACAATTAACTGTCAGTTTTGCATCGCATTCGAAAAACTAGACTCACAGGAGAACGACCATAAGGTGCCCGAGGCAGCAATAGACCCTTGGAGACAAGTCGGCTGGAGGACGATGTATGAATCGCGACGCAATTTGTGTGTTCCATCGTCATTAAGAGGCTCTGTACCTTACAATTAACTGTCAGTTTTGCGTCGGATTCGAAAATGTAGACTCTCCGATGAACGACCATAAGGTGCCCGAGTCAGCAATAGACCCTTCGAGACAAGTCGGCTGGAGGACGATGTATTGAATCGCGACGCAATTTGTGTGTTCCATCGTCATTAAGAGGCTCTGAACGTTACAATTAACTGTCAGTTTTGCGTCGGATTCGAAAATCTAGACTCACAGGAGAACGACCATAAGGTGCCCGAGGCAGCACTAGACCCTTGGAGACAAGTCGGCTGGAGGACGATGTATTGAGTCGCGACGCAATTTGTGTGTCCCATCGTCATTAACAGGCTCTGAACGTTACAATTCACTGTCAGTTTTGCGTCGGATTCGAAAATCTAGACTCACAGGAGAACGAGCATATGGTGCCCGAGGCAGCAATAGACCCTTCGAGACAAGTCGGCTGGAGGACGATGTATTCAATCGCGACGCAATTTGTGTGTTCCATCGTCATCAAGAGGCTCTGAACGTTACAATTCACTCTCAGTTTTGCGTCGGATTCGAAAATCTAGACTCACAGGAGGACGACGATAAGGTGCCCGAGGCAGCACTAGACCCTTGGAGACAAGTCGGCTGTAGGACGATGTATTGAGTCGCGACGCAATTTGTGTGTCCCATCGTCATTAACAGGCTCTGAACGTTACAATTAACTGTCAGTTTTGCGTCGGATTCGAAAATCTAGACTCACAGGAGAACGAGCATATGGTGCCCGAGGCAGCACTAGACCCTTGGAGACAAGTCGGCTGTAGGACGATGTATTGAATCGCGACGCAATTTGTGTGTTCCATCGTCATCAAGAGGCTCTGAACGTTACAATTCACTGTCAGTTTTGCGTCGGATTCGAAAATCTAGACTCACAGGAGAACGAGCATATGGTGCCCGAGGCTGCACTAGACCCTTGGAGACAAGTCGGCTGTAGGACGATGTATTGAATCGCGACGCAATTTGTGTGTTCCATCGTCATTAACAGGCTCTGAACGTTACAATTCACTGTCAGTTTTGCGTCGTATTCTGAAATCTAGACTCACAGATGAACGACCATAAGGTGCCCGAGGCAGGAAGAGACCCTTGGAGACAGGTCGGCTGTGGGACGATGTATTGAATCGCGACGCAATTTGTGTGTTCCATCGTCATCAAGAGGCTCTGAACGTTACAATTCACTGTCAGTTTTGCGTCGGATTCGAAAATCTAGACTCACAGGAGAACGAGCATATAGTGCCCGAGGCAGCACTAGACCCTTGGAGACAAGTCGGCTGTAGGACGATGTATTGAATCGCGACGCAATTTGTGTGTTCCATCGTCATTAACAGGCTCTGAACGTTACAATTCACTGTCAGTTTTGCGTCGGATTCGAAAATCTAGACTCACAGGAGAACGAGCATGTGGTGCCCGAGGCAGCACTAGACCCTTGGAGACAAGTCGGCTGTAGGACGATGTATTGAATCGCGACGCAATTTGTGTGTTCCATCGTCATTAAGAGGCTCTGAACGTTACAATTAACTGTCAGTTTTGCGTCGGATTCGAAAATCTAGACTCACAGGAGAACGACCATAAGGTGCCCGAGGCAGCACTAGACCCTTGGAGACAAGTCGGCTGGAGGACGATGTATTGAGTCGCGACGCAATTTGTGTGTCCCATCGTCATTAACAGGCTCTGAACGTTACAATTCACTGTCAGTTTTGCGTCGGATTCGAAAATCTAGACTCACAGGAGAACGAGCATATGGTGCCCGAGGCAGCAATAGACCCTTCGAGACAAGTCGGCTGGAGGACGATGTATTCAATCGCGACGCAATTTGTGTGTTCCATCGTCATCAAGAGGCTCTGAACGTTACAATTCACTCTCAGTTTTGCGTCGGATTCGAAAATCTAGACTCACAGGAGAACGAGCATGTGGTGCCCGAGGCAGCACTAGACCCTTGGAGACAGGTCGGCTGTGGGACGATGTATTGAATCGCGTCGCAATTTGTGTGTTCCATCGTCATCAAGAGGCTCTGAACGTTACAATTCACTCTCAGTTTTGCGTCGGATTCGAAAATCTAGACTCACAGGAGAACGAGCATATGGTGCCCGAGGCAGCACTAGACCCTTGGAGACAAGTCGGCTGTAGGACGATGTATTGAATCGCGACGCAATTTGTGTGTTCCATCGTCATTAAGAGTCTCTGAACGTTACAATTAACTGTCAGTTTTGCATCGCATTCGAAAAACTAGACTCACAGGAGAACGACCATAAGGTGCCCGAGGCAGCAATAGACCCTTGGAGACAAGTCGGCTGGAGGACGATGTATTGAATCGCGACGCAATTAGTGTGTCCCATCGTCATTAACAGGCTCTGAACGTTACAATTCACTGTCAGTTTTTCGTCGGATTCGAAAATCTAGACTCACAGATGAACGACCTTAAGGTGCCCGAGGCAGCACTACACCCTTGGAGACAAGTCGGCGGGAGGAAGATGTATTGAATCGCGACGCAATTTGTGTGTTCCATCGTCATTAACAGGCTCTGATCATTACAATTAACTGTCAGTTTTGCGTCGGATTCGAAAAACTAGACTCACAGGAGAACGACCATAAGGTGCCCGAGGCAGCAATAGACCCTTCGAGACAAGTCGGCTGGAGGACGATGTATTGAATCGCGACGAAATTTGTGTGTTCCATCGTCATTAACAGGCTCTGAACGTTACAATTAATTGTCAGTTTTGCGTCGTATTCGAAAAACTAGACTCACAGGTGAACGACCATAAGGTGCCCGAGGCACCAATAGACCCTTCGAGACAAGTCGGCTGGAGGACGATGTATTGAATCGCGACGCAATTTGTGTGTTCCATCGTCATTAACAGGCTCTGAACGTTACAATTAATTGTCAGTTTTGCGTCGTATTCGAAAAACTAGACTCACAGGAGAACGACAATAAGGTGCCCGAGGCACCAATAGACCCTTCGAGACAAGTCGGCTGTGGGACGATGTATTGAATCGCGACGCAATTTGTGTGTTCCATCGTCATCAAGAGGCTCTGAACGTTACAATTCACTGTCAGTTTTGCGCCGGATTCGAAAAACTAGACTCATAGGAGAACGACCAAAAGGTGCCCGGAGCAGCAATACTACCTCGGAGACAAGTCGGCTGGAGGACGATGTATTGAATCGCGACGCAATTTGTGTGTTCCATCGTCATTAAGAGGCTCTGAACGTTACAATTAACTGTCAGTTTTGCGTCGGATTCGAAAATCTAGACTCACAGGAGAACGACCATACGGTGCCCGAGGCAGCACTAGACCATTGGAGACAAGTCGGCTGGAGGACGATGTATTGAATCGCGACGCAATTTGTGTGTCCCATCGTCATTAACAGGCTCTGAACGTTACAATTAACTGTCAGTTTTGCGTCGGATTCGAAAATCTAGACTCACAGGAGAACGACCATATGGTGCCCGAGGCAGCACTAGACCCTTGGAGACAAGTCGGCTGTAGGACGATGTATTGAATCGCGACGCAATTTGTGTGTTCCATCGTCATCAAGAGGCTCTGAACGTTACAATTCACTCTCAGTTTTGCGTCGGATTCGAAAATCTAGACTCACAGGAGAACGAGCATATGGTGCCCGAGGCAGCACTAGACCCTTGGAGACAAGTCGGCTGTAGGACGATGTATTGAATCGCGACGCAATTTGTGTGTTCCATCGTCATCAAGAGGCTCTGAACGTTACAATTCACTGTCAGTTTTGCGTCGGATTCGAAAATCTAGACTGACAGGAGAACGAGCATATGGTGCCCGAGGCAGCACTAGACCCTTGGAGACAAGTCGGCTGTAGGACGATGTATTGAATCGCGACGCGATTTGTGTGTTCCATCGTCATTAACAGGCTCTGAACGTTACAATTCACTGTCAGTTTTGCGTCGGATTCGAAAATCTAGACTCACAGGAGAACGAGCATATGGTGCCCGAGGCAGCACTAGACCCTTGGAGACAAGTCGGCTGTAGGACGATGTATTGAATCGCGACGCAATTTGTGTGTTCCTTCGTCATTAAGAGGCTCTGAACCTTACAATTAACTGTCAGTTTCGCGTCGGATTCGAAAATCTAGACTCACAGGAGAACGACCATAAGGTGCCCGAGGCAGCACTAGACCCTTGGAGACAAGTCGGCTGGAGGACGATGTATTGAATCGCGACGCAATTTGTGTGTCCCATCGTCATTAACAGGCTCTGAACGTTACAATTAACTGTCAGTTTTGCATCGCATTCGAAAATCTAGACTCACAGGAGAACGAGCATATGGTGCCCGAGGCAGCACTAGACCCTTGGAGACAAGTCGGCTGTAGGACGATGTATTGAATCGCGACGCAATTTGTGTGTTCCATCGTCATTAAGAGGCTCTGAACGTTACAATTCACTCTCAGTTTTGCGTCGGATTCGAAAATCTAGACTCACAGGAGAACAACCATAAGGTGCCCGAGGCAGCACTAGACCCTTGGAGACAAGTCGGCTGGAGGACAATGTATTGAGTCGCGACGCAATTTGTGTGTCCTATCGTCATTAACAGGCTCTGAACGTTACAATTAACTGTCAGTTTTGCATCGCATTCGAAAATCTAGACTCACAGGAGAACGAGCATATGGTGCCCGAGGCAGCACTAGACCCTTGGAGACAAGTCGGCTGTAGGACGATGTATTGAATCGCGACGCAATTTGTGTGTTCCATCGTCATTAAGAGGCTCTGAACGTTACAATTAACTGTCAGTTTTGCATCGCATTCGAAAAACTAGACTCACAGGAGAACGACCATAAGGTGCCCGAGGCAGCAATAGACCCTTGGAGACAAGTCGGCTGGAGGACGATTTATTGAGACGCGACGCAATTTGTGTGTCCCATCGTCATTAACAGGCTCTGAACGTTACAATTAACTGTCAGTTTTGCATCGCATTCGAAAAACTAGACTCACAGGAGAACGACCATAAGGTGCCCGAGGCAGCAATAGACCCTTGGAGACAAGTCGGCTGGAGGACGATGTATGAATCGCGACGCAATTTGTGTGTTCCATCGTCATTAAGAGGCTCTGTACCTTACAATTCACTGTCAGTTTTGCGTCGGATTCGAAAATGTAGACTCTCCGATGAACGACCATAAGGTGCCCGAGTCAGCAATAGACCCTTCGAGACAAGTCGGCTGGAGGACGATGTATTGAATCGCGACGCAATTTGTGTGTTCCATCGTCAGTATCAGGCTCTGAACGTTACAATTAACCGTCAGTTTTGCGTCGTATTCTGAAAACTAGACTCACAGGAGGACGACGATAAGGTGCCCGAGGCAGCACTAGACCCTTGGAGACAAGTCGGCTGTAGGACGATGTATTGAGTCGCGACGCAATTTGTGTGTCCCATCGTCATTAACAGGCTCTGAACGTTACAATTAACTGTCAGTTTTGCGTCGGATTCGAAAATCTAGACTCACAGGAGAACGAGCATATGGTGCCCGAGGCAGCACTAGACCCTTGGAGACAAGTCGGCTGTAGGACGATGTATTGAATCGCGACGCAATTTGTGTGTTCCATCGTCATCAAGAGGCTCTGAACGTTACAATTCACTGTCAGTTTTGCGTCGGATTCGAAAATCTAGACTCACAGGAGAACGAGCATATGGTGCCCGAGGCTGCACTAGACCCTTGGAGACAAGTCGGCTGTAGGACGATGTATTGAATCGCGACGCAATTTGTGTGTTCCATCGTCATAACAGGCTCTGAACGTTACAATTCACTGTCAGTTTTGCGTCGTATTCTGAAATCTAGACTCACAGATGAACGACCATAAGGTGCCCGAGGCAGGAAGAGACCCTTGGAGACAGGTCGGCTGTGGGACGATGTATTGAATCGCGACGCAATTTGTGTGTTCCATCGTCATCAAGAGGCTCTGAACGTTACAATTCACTGTCAGTTTTGCGTCGGATTCGAAAATCTAGACTCACAGGAGAACGAGCATATAGTGCCCGAGGCAGCACTAGACCCTTGGAGACAAGTCGGCTGTAGGACGATGTATTGAATCGCGACGCAATTTGTGTGTTCCATCGTCATTAACAGGCTCTGAACGTTACAATTCACTGTCAGTTTTGCGTCGGATTCGAAAATCTAGACTCACAGGAGAACGAGCATGTGGTGCCCGAGGCAGCACTAGACCCTTGGAGACAAGTCGGCTGTAGGACGATGTATTGAATCGCGACGCAATTTGTGTGTTCCATCGTCATTAAGAGGCTCTGAACGTTACAATTAACTGTCAGTTTTGCGTCGGATTCGAAAATCTAGACTCACAGGAGAACGACCATAAGGTGCCCGAGGCAGCACTAGACCCTTGGAGACAAGTCGGCTGGAGGACGATGTATTGAGTCGCGACGCAATTTGTGTGTCCCATCGTCATTAACAGGCTCTGAACGTTACAATTCACTGTCAGTTTTGCGTCGGATTCGAAAATCTAGACTCACAGGAGAACGAGCATATGGTGCCCGAGGCAGCAATAGACCCTTCGAGACAAGTCGGCTGGAGGACGATGTATTCAATCGCGACGCAATTTGTGTGTTCCATCGTCATCAAGAGGCTCTGAACGTTACGATTCACTCTCAGTTTTGCGTCGGATTCGAAAATCTAGACTCACAGGAGAACGACCATAAGGTGCCCGAGGCAGCAAGAGACCCTTGGAGACAGGTCGGCTGTGGGACGATGTATTGAATCGCGTCGCAATTTGTGTGTTCCATCGTCATCAAGAGGCTCTGAACGTTACAATTCACTGTCAGTTTTGCGTCGGATTCGAAAATCTAGACTCACAGGAGAACGAGCATATGGTGCCCGAGGCAGCACTAGACCCTTGGAGACAAGTCGGCTGTAGGACGATGTATTGAATCGCGACGCAATTTGTGTGTTCCATCGTCATTAAGAGGCTCTGAACGTTACAATTAACTGTCAGTTTTGCATCGCATTCGAAAAACTAGACTCACAGGAGAACGACCATAAGGTGCCCGAGGCAGCAATAGACCCTTGGAGACAAGTCGGCTGGAGGAAGATGCATTGAATCGCGACGCAATTTGTGTGTCCCATCGTCATTAACAGGCTCTGAACGTTACAATTCACTGTCAGTTTTTCGTCGGATTCGAAAATCTAGACTCACAGATGAACGACCATAAGGTGCCCGCGGCAGCACTACACCCTTGGAGACAAGTCGGCGGGAGGAAGATGTATTGAATCGCGACGCAATTTGTGTGTTCCATCGTCATTAACAGGCTCTGAACATTACAATTAACTGTCAGTTTTGCGTCGGATTCGAAAAACTAGACTCACAGGAGAACGACCATAAGGTGCCCGAGGCAGCAATAGACCCTTGGAGACAAGTCGGCTGGAGGACGATGTATTGAATCGCGACGCAATTTGTGTGTTCCATCGTCATTAACAGGCTCTGAACGTTACAATTAATTGTCAGTTTTGCGTCGTATTCGAAAAACTAGACTCACAGGTGAACGACCATAAGGTGCCCGAGGCACCAATAGACCCTTCGAGACAAGTCGGCTGGAGGACGATGTATTGAATCGCGACGCAATTTGTGTGTTCCATCGTCATTAACAGGCTCTGAACGTTACAATTAATTGTCAGTTTTGCGTCGTATTCGAAAAACTAGACTCACAGGAGAACGACAATAAGGTGCCCGAGGCACCAATAGACCCTTCGAGACAAGTCGGCTGTGGGACGATGTATTGAATCGCGACGCAATTTGTGTGTTCCATCGTCATCAAGAGGCTCTGAACGTTACAATTAATTGTCAGTTTTGCGCCGGATTCGAAAAACTAGACTCATAGGAGAACGACCAAAAGGTGCCCGGAGCAGCAATACTACCTCGGAGACAAGTCGGCTGGAGGACGATGTATTGAATCGCGACGCAATTTGTGTGTTCCATCGTCATTAAGAGGCTCTGAACGTTACAATTAACTGTCAGTTTTGCGTCGGATTCGAAAATCTAGACTCACAGGAGAACGACCATAAGGTGCCCGAGGCAGCACTAGACCATTGGAGACAAGTCGGCTGGAGGACGATGTATTGAATCGCGACGCAATTTGTGTGTCCCATCGTCATTAACAGGCTCTGAACGTTACAATTAACTGTCAGTTTTGCGTCGGATTCGAAAATCTAGACTCACAGGAGAACGACCATATGGTGCCCGAGGCAGCACTAGACCCTTGGAGACAAGTCGGCTGTAGGACGATGTATTGAATCGCGACGCAATTTGTGTGTTCCATCGTCATCAAGAGGCTCTGAACGTTACAATTCACTCTCAGTTTTGCGTCGGATTCGAAAATCTAGACTCACAGGAGAACGAGCATATGGTGCCCGAGGCAGCACTAGACCCTTTGAGACAAGTCGGCTGTAGGACGATGTATTGAGTCGCGAAGCAATTTGTGTGTCCCATCGTCATTAACAGGCTCTGAACGTTACAATTCACTGTCACTTTTGCGTCGGATTCGAAAATCTAGACTCACAGGAGAACGAGCATATGGTGCCCGAGGCAGCACTAGACCCTTGGAGACAAGTCGGCTGTAGGACGATGTATTGAATCGCGACGCAATTTGTGTGTTCCATCGTCATCAAGAGGCTCTGAACGTTACAATTCACTGTCAGTTTTGCGTCGGATTCGGAAATCTAGACTGACAGGAGAACGAGCATATGGTGCCCGAGGCAGCACTAGACCCTTGGAGACAAGTCGGCTGTAGGACGATGTATTGAATCGCGACGCAATTTGTGTGTTCCATCGTCATAACAGGCTCTGAACGTTACAATTCACTCTCAGTTTTGCGTCGTATTCTGAAATCTAGACTCACAGATGAACGACCATAAGGTGCCCGAGGCAGGAAGAGACCCTTGGAGACAGGTCGGCTGTGGGACGATGTATTGAATCGCGACGCAATTTGTGTGTTCCATCGTCATCAAGAGGCTCTGAACGTTACAATTCACTGTCAGTTTTGCGTCGGATTCGAAAATCTAGACTCACAGGAGAACGAGCATATAGTGCCCGAGGCAGCACTAGACCCTTGGAGACAAGTCGGCTGTAGGACGATGTATTGAATCGCGACGCAATTTGTGTGTTCCATCGTCATTAACAGGCTCTGAACGTTACAATTCACTGTCAGTTTTGCGTCGGATTCGAAAATCTAGACTCACAGGAGAACGAGCATGTGGTGCCCGAGGCAGCACTAGACCCTTGGAGACAAGTCGGCTGTAGGACGATGTATTGAATCGCGACGCAATTTGTGTGTTCCATCGTCATTAAGAGGCTCTGAACGTTACAATTAACTGTCAGTTTTGCGTCGGATTCGAAAATCTAGACTCACAGGAGAACGACCATAAGGTGCCCGAGGCAGCACTAGACCCTTGGAGACAAGTCGGCTGGAGGACGATGTATTGAGTCGCGACGCAATTTGTGTGTCCCATCGTCATTAACAGGCTCTGAACGTTACAATTCACTGTCAGTTTTGCGTCGGATTCGAAAATCTAGACTCACAGGAGAACGAGCATATGGTGCCCGAGGCAGCAATAGACCCTTCGAGACAAGTTGGCTGGAGGACGATGTATTCAATCGCGACGCAATTTGTGTGTTCCATCGTCATCAAGAGGCTCTGAACGTTACAATTCACTCTCAGTTTTGCGTCGGATTCGAAAATCTAGACTCACAGGAGAACGACCATAAGGTGCCCGAGGCAGCAAGAGACCCTTGGAGACAGGTCGGCTGTGGGACGATGTATTGAATCGCGTCGCAATTTGTGTGTTCCATCGTCATCAAGAGGCTCTGAACGTTACAATTCACTCTCAGTTTTGCGTCGGATTCGAAAATCTAGACTCACAGGAGAACGAGCATATGGTGCCCGAGGCAGCACTAGACCCTTGGAGACAAGTCGGCTGTAGGACGATGTATTGAATCGCGACGCAATTTGTGTGTTCCATCGTCATTAAGAGGCTCTGAACGTTACAATTAACTGTCACTTTTGCATCGCATTCGAAAAACTAGACTCACAGGAGAACGACCATAAGGTGCCCGAGGCAGCAATAGACCCTTGGAGACAAGTCGGCTGGAGGACGATGTATTGAATCGCGACGCAATTTGTGTGTCCCATCGTCATTAACAGGCTCTGAACGTTACAATTCACTGTCAGTTTTTCGTCGGATTCGAAAATCTAGACTCACAGATGAACGACCATAAGGTGCCCGAGGCAGCACTACACCCTTGGAGACAAGTCGGCGGGAGGAAGATGTATTGAATCGCGACGCAATTTGTGTGTTCCATCGTCATTAAGAGGCTCTGAACGTTACAATTCACTGTCAGTTTTGCGTCGGATTCGAAAATCTAGACTCACAGGAGAACGAGCATATGGTGCCCGAGGCAGCAATAGACCCTTCGAGACAAGTCGGCTGGAGGACGATGTATTCAATCGCGACGCAATTTTTGTGTTCCATCGTCATCAAGAGGCTCTGAACGTTACAATTCACTCTCAGTTTTGCGTCGGATTCGAAAATCTAGACTCACAGGAGAACGACCATAAGGTGCCCGAGGCAGCAAGAGACCCTTGGAGACAGGTCGGCTGTGGGACGATGTATTGAATCGCGTCGCAATTTGTGTGTTCCATCGTCATCAAGAGGCTCTGAACGTTACAATTCACTCTCAGTTTTGCGTCGGATTCGAAAATCTAGACTCACAGGAGAACGAGCATATGGTGCCCGAGGCAGCACTAGACCCTTGGAGACAAGTCGGCTGTAGGACGATGTATTGAATCGCGACGCAATTTGTGTGTTCCATCGTCATTAAGAGGCTCTGAACGTTACAATTAACTGTCAGTTTTGCATCGCATTCGAAAAACTAGACTCACAGGAGAACGACCATAAGGTGCCCGAGGCAGCAATAGACCCTTAGAGACAAGTCGGCTGGAGGACGATGTATTGAATCGCGACGCAATTTGTGTGTCCCATCGTCATTAACAGGCTCTGAACGTTACAATTCACTGTCAGTTTTTCGTCGGATTCGAAAATCTAGACTCACAGATGAACGACCATAAGGTGCCCGAGGCAGCACTACACCCTTGGAGACAAGTCGGCGGGAGGAAGATGTATTGAATCGCGACGCAATTTGTGTGTTCCATCGTCATTAACAGGCTCTGAACATTACAATTAACCGTCAGTTTTGCATCGCATTCGAAAAACTAGACTCACAGGAGAACGACCATAAGGTGCCCGAGGCAGCAATAGACCCTTGGAGACAAGTCGGCTGGAGGACGATTTATTGAGACGCGACGCAATTTGTGTGTCCCATCGTCATTAACAGGCTCTGAACGTTACAATTAACTGTCAGTTTTGCATCGCATTCGAAAAACTAGACTCACAGGAGAACGACCATAAGGTGCCCGAGGCAGCAATAGACCCTTGGAGACAAGTCGGCTGGAGGACGATGTATGAATCGCGACGCAATTTGTGTGTTCCATCGTCATTAAGAGGCTCTGTACCTTACAATTCACTGTCAGTTTTGCGTCGGATTCGAAAATGTAGACTCTCCGATGAACGACCATAAGGTGCCCGAGTCAGCAATAGACCCTTCGAGACAAGTCGGCTGGAGGACGATGTATTGAATCGCGACGCAATTTGTGTGTTCCATCGTCAGTATCACGCTCTGAACGTTACAATTCACTGTCACTTTTGCGTCGGATTCGAAAATCTAGACTCACAGGAGAACGAGCATATGGTGCCCGAGGCAGCACTAGACCCTTGGAGACAAGTCGGCTGTAGGACGATGTATTGAATCGCGACGCAATTTGTGTGTTCCATCGTCATCAAGAGGCTCTGAACGTTACAATTCACTGTCAGTTTTGCGTCGGATTCGGAAATCTAGACTGACAGGAGAACGAGCATATGGTGCCCGAGGCAGCACTAGACCCTTGGAGACAAGTCGGCTGTAGGACGATGTATTGAATCGCGACGCAATTTGTGTGTTCCATCGTCATTAACAGGCTCTGAACGTTACAATTCACTGTCAGTTTTGCGTCGGATTCGAAAATCTAGACTCACAGGAGAACGAGCATATTGTGCCCGAGGCAGCACTAGACCCTTGGAGACAAGTCGGCTGTAGGACGATGTATTGAATCGCGACGCAATTTGTGTGTTCCATCATCATTATAGGCTCTGAACGTTACAATTAACTGTCAGTTTTGCGTCGGATTCGAAAATCTAGACTCACAGGAGTACGAGCATATGGTGCCCGAGGCTGCACTAGACCCTTGGAGACAAGTCGGCTGTAGGACGATGTATTGAATCGCGACGCAATTTGTGTGTTCCATCGTCATAACAGGCTCTGAACGTTACAATTCACTCTCAGTTTTGCGTCGTATTCTGAAATCTAGACTCACAGATGAACGACCATAAGGTGCCCGAGGCAGGAAGAGACCCTTGGAGACAGGTCGGCTGTGGGACGATGTATTGAATCGCGACGCAATTTGTGTGTTCCATCGTCATCAAGAGGCTCTGAACGTTACAATTCACTGTCAGTTTTGCGTCGGATTCGAAAATCTAGACTCACAGGAGAACGAGCATATAGTGCCCGAGGCAGCACTAGACCCTTGGAGACAAGTCGGCTGTAGGACGATGTATTGAATCGCGACGCAATTTGTGCGTTCCATCGTCATTAACAGGCTCTGAACGTTACAATTCACTGTCAGTTTTGCGTCGGATTCGAAAATCTAGACTCACAGGAGAACGAGCATGTGGTGCCCGAGGCAGCACTAGACCCTTGGAGACAAGTCGGCTGTAGGACGATGTATTGAATCGCGACGCAATTTGTGTGTTCCATCGTCATTAAGAGGCTCTGAACGTTACAATTAACTGTCAGTTTTGCGTCGGATTCGAAAATCTAGACTCACAGGAGAACGACCATAAGGTGCCCGAGGCAGCACTAGACCCTTGGAGACAAGTCGGCTGGAGGACGATGTATTGAGTCGCGACGCAATTTGTGTGTCCCATCGTCATTAACAGGCTCTGAACGTTACAATTCACTGTCAGTTTTGCGTCGGATTCGAAAATCTAGACTCACAGGAGAACGAGCATATGGTGCCCGAGGCAGCAATAGACCCTTCGAGACAAGTTGGCTGGAGGACGATGTATTCAATCGCGACGCAATTTGTGTGTTCCATCGTCATCAAGAGGCTCTGAACGTTACAATTCACTCTCAGTTTTGCGTCGGATTCGAAAATCTAGACTCACAGGAGAACGACCATAAGGTGCCCGAGGCAGCAAGAGACCCTTGGAGACAGGTCGGCTGTGGGACGATGTATTGAATCGCGTCGCAATTTGTGTGTTCCATCGTCATCAAGAGGCTCTGAACGTTACAATTCACTCTCAGTTTTGCGTCGGATTCGAAAATCTAGACTCACAGGAGAACGAGCATATGGTGCCCGAGGCAGCACTAGACCCTTGGAGACAAGTCGGCTGTAGGACGATGTATTGAATCGCGACGCAATTTGTGTGTTCCATCGTCATTAAGAGGCTCTGAACGTTACAATTAACTGTCACTTTTGCATCGCATTCGAAAAACTAGACTCACAGGAGAACGACCATAAGGTGCCCGAGGCAGCAATAGACCCTTGGAGACAAGTCGGCTGGAGGACGATGTATTGAATCGCGACGCAATTTGTGTGTCCCATCGTCATTAACAGGCTCTGAACGTTACAATTCACTGTCAGTTTTTCGTCGGATTCGAAAATCTAGACTCACAGATGAACGACCATAAGGTGCCCGAGGCAGCACTACACCCTTGGAGACAAGTCGGCGGGAGGAAGATGTATTGAATCGCGACGCAATTTGTGTGTTCCATCGTCATTAAGAGGCTCTGAACGTTACAATTCACTGTCAGTTTTGCGTCGGATTCGAAAATCTAGACTCACAGGAGAACGAGCATATGGTGCCCGAGGCAGCAATAGACCCTTCGAGACAAGTCGGCTGGAGGACGATGTATTCAATCGCGACGCAATTTGTGTGTTCCATCGTCATCAAGAGGCTCTGAACGTTACAATTCACTCTCAGTTTTGCGTCGGATTCGAAAATCTAGACTCACAGGAGAACGACCATAAGGTGCCCGAGGCAGCAAGAGACCCTTGGAGACAGGTCGGCTGTGGGACGATGTATTGAATCGCGTCGCAATTTGTGTGTTCCATCGTCATCAAGAGGCTCTGAACGTTACAATTCACTCTCAGTTTTGCGTCGGATTCGAAAATCTAGACTCACAGGAGAACGAGCATATGGTGCCCGAGGCAGCACTAGACCCTTGGAGACAAGTCGGCTGTAGGACGATGTATTGAATCGCGACGCAATTTGTGTGTTCCATCGTCATTAAGAGGCTCTGAACGTTACAATTAACTGTCAGTTTTGCATCGCATTCGAAAAACTAGACTCACAGGAGAACGACCATAAGGTGCCCGAGGCAGCAATAGACCCTTGGAGACAAGTCGGCTGGAGGACGATGTATTGAATCGCGACGCAATTTGTGTGTCCCATCGTCATTAACAGGCTCTGAACGTTACAATTCACTGTCAGTTTTTCGTCGGATTCGAAAATCTAGACTCACAGATGAACGACCATAAGGTGCCCGAGGCAGCACTACACCCTTGGAGACAAGTCGGCGGGAGGAAGATGTATTGAATCGCGACGCAATTTGTGTGTTCCATCGTCATTAACAGGCTCTGAACATTACAATTAACTGTCAGTTTTGCATCGCATTCGAAAAACTAGACTCACAGGAGAACGACCATAAGGTGCCCGAGGCAGCAATAGACCCTTGGAGACAAGTCGGCTGGAGGACGATTTATTGAGACGCGACGCAATTTGTGTGTCCCATCGTCATTAACAGGCTCTGAACGTTACAATTAACTGTCAGTTTTGCATCGCATTCGAAAAACTAGACTCACAGGAGAACGACCATAAGGTGCCCGAGGCAGCAATAGACCCTTGGAGACAAGTCGGCTGGAGGACGATGTATGAATCGCGACGCAATTTGTGTGTTCCATCGTCATTAAGAGGCTCTGTACCTTACAATTCACTGTCAGTTTTGCGTCGGATTCGAAAATGTAGACTCTCCGATGAACGACCATAAGGTGCCCGAGTCAGCAATAGACCCTTCGAGACAAGTCGGCTGGAGGACGATGTATTGAATCGCGACGCAATTTGTGTGTTCCATCGTCAGTATCAGGCTCTGAACGTTACAATTAACCGTCAGTTTTGCGTCGTATTCTGAAAACTAGACTCACAGGAGGACGACGATAAGGTGCCCGAGGCAGCACTAGACCCTTGGAGACAAGTCGGCTGTAGGACGATGTATTGAGTCGCGACGCAATTTGTGTGTCCCATCGTCATTAACAGGCTCTGAACGTTACAATTAACTGTCAGTTTTGCGTCGGATTCGAAAATCTAGACTCACAGGAGAACGAGCATATGGTGCCCGAGGCAGCACTAGACCCTTGGAGACAAGTCGGCTGTAGGACGATGTATTGAATCGCGACGCAATTTGTGTGTTCCATCGTCATCAAGAGGCTCTGAACGTTACAATTCACTGTCAGTTTTGCGTCGGATTCGAAAATCTAGACTCACAGGAGAACGAGCATATGGTGCCCGAGGCTGCACTAGACCCTTGGAGACAAGTCGGCTGTAGGACGATGTATTGAATCGCGACGCAATTTGTGTGTTCCATCGTCATAACAGGCTCTGAACGTTACAATTCACTGTCAGTTTTGCGTCGTATTCTGAAATCTAGACTCACAGATGAACGACCATAAGGTGCCCGAGGCAGGAAGAGACCCTTGGAGACAGGTCGGCTGTGGGACGATGTATTGAATCGCGACGCAATTTGTGTGTTCCATCGTCATCAAGAGGCTCTGAACGTTACAATTCACTGTCAGTTTTGCGTCGGATTCGAAAATCTAGACTCACAGGAGAACGACCATAAGGTGCCCGAGGCAGCACTAGACCCTTGGAGACAAGTCGGCTGGAGGACGATGTATTGAGTCGCGACGCAATTTGTGTGTCCTATCGTCATTAACAGGCTCTGAACGTTACAATTCACTTTCAGTTTTGCGTCGGATTCGAAAATCTAGACTCACAGGAGAACGAGCATATGGTGCCCGAGGCAGCAATAGACCCTTCGAGACAAGTCGGCTGGAGGACGATGTATTCAATCGCGACGCAATTTGTGTGTTCCATCGTCATCAAGAGGCTCTGAACGTTACAATTCACTCTCAGTTTTGCGTCGGATTCGAAAATCTAGACTCACAGGAGAACGACCATAAGGTGCCCGAGGCAGCAAGAGACCCTTGGAGACAGGTCGGCTGTGGGACGATGTATTGAATCGCGTCGCAATTTGTGTGTTCCAACGTCATCAAGAGGCTCTGAACGTTACAATTCACTCTCAGTTTTGCGTCGGATTCGAAAATCTAGACTCACAGGAGAACGAGCATATGGTGCCCGAGGCAGCACTAGACCCTTGGAGACAAGTCGGCTGTAGGACGATGTATTGAATCGCGACGCAATTTGTGTGTTCCATCGTCATTAAGAGGCTCTGAACGTTACAATTAACTGTCAGTTTTGCATCGCATTCGAAAAACTAGACTCACAGGAGAACGACCATAAGGTGCCCGAGGCAGCAATAGACCCTTGGAGACAAGTCGGCTGGAGGACGATGTATTGAATCGCGACGCAATTTGTGTGTCCCATCGTCATTAAGAGGCTCTGAACGTTACAATTCACTGTCAGTTTTTCGTCGGATTCGAAAATCTAGACTCACAGATGAACGACCATAAGGTGCCCGAGGCAGCACTACACCCTTGGAGACAAGTCGGCGGGAGGAAGATGTATTGAATCGCGACGCAATTTGTGTGTTCCATCGTCATTAACAGGCTCTGAACATTACAATTAACTGTCAGTTTTGCGTCGGATTCGAAAAACTAGACTCACAGGAGAACGACCATAAGGTGCCCGAGGCAGCAATAGACCCTTCGAGACAAGTCGGCTGGAGGATGATGTATTGAATCGCGACGCAATTTGTGTGTTCCATCGTCATTAACAGGCTCTGAACGTTACAATTAATTGTCAGTTTTGCGTCGTATTCGAAAAACTAGACTCACAGGTGAACGACCATAAGGTGCCCGAGGCACCAATAGACCCTTCGAGACAAGTCGGCTGGAGGACGATGTATTGAATCGCGACGCAATTTGTGTGTTCCATCGTCATTAACAGGCTCTGAACGTTACAATTAATTGTCAGTTTTGCGTCGTATTCGAAAAACTAGACTCACAGGAGAACGACAATATGGTGCCCGAGGCACCAATAGACCCTTCGAGACAAGTCGGCTGTGGGACGATGTATTGAATCGCGACGCAATTTGTGTGTTCCATCGTCATCAAGAGGCTCTGAACGTTACAATTAATTGTCAGTTTTGCGCCGGATTCGAAAAACTAGACTCATAGGAGAACGACCAAAAGGTGCCCGGAGCAGCAATACTACCTCGGAGACAAGTCGGCTGGAGGACGATGTATTGAATCGCGACGCGATTTGTGTGTTCCATCGTCATTAAGAGGCTCTGAACGTTACAATTAACTGTCAGTTTTGCGTCGGATTCGAAAATCTAGACTCACAGGAGAACGACCATAAGGTGCCCGAGGCAGCACTAGACCCTTGGAGACAAGTCGGCTGTAGGACGATGTATTGAATCGCGACGCAATTTGTGTGTTCCATCGTCATTAACAGGCTCTGAACGTTACAATTCACTGTCAGTTTTGCGTCGGATTCGAAAATCTAGACTCACAGGAGAACGAGCATGTGGTGCCCGAGGCAGCACTAGACCCTTGGAGACAAGTCGGCTGTAGGACGATGTATTGAATCGCGACGCAATTTGTGTGTTCCATCGTCATTAAGAGGCTCTGAACGTTACAATTAACTGTCAGTTTTGCGTCGGATTCGAAAATCTAGACTCACAGGAGAACGACCATAAGGTGCCCGAGGCAGCACTAGACCCTTGGAGACAAGTCGGCTGGAGGACGATGTATTGAGTCGCGACGCAATTTGTGTGTCCTATCGTCATTAACAGGCTCTGAACGTTACAATTCACTTTCAGTTTTGCGTCGGATTCGAAAATCTAGACTCACAGGAGAACGAGCATATGGTGCCCGAGGCAGCAATAGACCCTTCGAGACAAGTCGGCTGGAGGACGATGTATTCAATCGCGACGCAATTTGTGTGTTCCATCGTCATCAAGAGGCTCTGAACGTTACAATTCACTCTCAGTTTTGCGTCGGATTCGAAAATCTAGACTCACAGGAGAACGACCATAAGGTGCCCGAGGCAGCAAGAGACCCTTGGAGACAGGTCGGCTGTGGGACGATGTATTGAATCGCGTCGCAATTTGTGTGTTCCAACGTCATCAAGAGGCTCTGAACGTTACAATTCACTCTCAGTTTTGCGTCGGATTCGAAAATCTAGACTCACAGGAGAACGAGCATATGGTGCCCGAGGCAGCACTAGACCCTTGGAGACAAGTCGGCTGTAGGACGATGTATTGAATCGCGACGCAATTTGTGTGTTCCATCGTCATTAAGAGGCTCTGAACGTTACAATTAACTGTCAGTTTTGCATCGCATTCGAAAAACTAGACTCACAGGAGAACGACCATAAGGTGCCCGAGGCAGCAATAGACCCTTGGAGACAAGTCGGCTGGAGGACGATGTATTGAATCGCGACGCAATTTGTGTGTCCCATCGTCATTAAGAGGCTCTGAACGTTACAATTCACTGTCAGTTTTTCGTCGGATTCGAAAATCTAGACTCACAGATGAACGACCATAAGGTGCCCGAGGCAGCACTACACCCTTGGAGACAAGTCGGCGGGAGGAAGATGTATTGAATCGCGACGCAATTTGTGTGTTCCATCGTCATTAACAGGCTCTGAACATTACAATTAACTGTCAGTTTTGCGTCGGATTCGAAAAACTAGACTCACAGGAGAACGACCATAAGGTGCCCGAGGCAGCAATAGACCCTTCGAGACAAGTCGGCTGGAGGATGATGTATTGAATCGCGACGCAATTTGTGTGTTCCATCGTCATTAACAGGCTCTGAACGTTACAATTAATTGTCAGTTTTGCGTCGTATTCGAAAAACTAGACTCACAGGTGAACGACCATAAGGTGCCCGAGGCACCAATAGACCCTTCGAGACAAGTCGGCTGGAGGACGATGTATTGAATCGCGACGCAATTTGTGTGTTCCATCGTCATTAACAGGCTCTGAACGTTACAATTAATTGTCAGTTTTGCGTCGTATTCGAAAAACTAGACTCACAGGAGAACGACAATATGGTGCCCGAGGCACCAATAGACCCTTCGAGACAAGTCGGCTGTGGGACGATGTATTGAATCGCGACGCAATTTGTGTGTTCCATCGTCATCAAGAGGCTCTGAACGTTACAATTAATTGTCAGTTTTGCGCCGGATTCGAAAAACTAGACTCACAGGAGAACGACCATATGGTGCCCGAGGCAGCACTAGACCCTTGGAGACAAGTCGGCTGTAGGACGATGTATTGAATCGCGACGCAATTTGTGTGTTCCATCGTCATCAAGAGGCTCTGAACGTTACAATTCACTCTCAGTTTTGCGTCGGATTCGAAAATCTAGACTCACAGGAGAACGAGCATATGGTGCCCGAGGCAGCACTAGACCCTTTGAGACAAGTCGGCTGTAGGACGATGTATTGAGTCGCGAAGCAATTTGTGTGTCCCATCGTCATTAACAGGCTCTGAACGTTACAATTCACTGTCACTTTTGCGTCGGATTCGAAAATCTAGACTCACAGGAGAACGAGCATATGGTGCCCGAGGCAGCACTAGACCCTTGGAGACAAGTCGGCTGTAGGACGATGTATTGAATCGCGACGCAATTTGTGTGTTCCATCGTCATCAAGAGGCTCTGAACGTTACAATTCACTGTCAGTTTTGCGTCGGATTCGGAAATCTAGACTGACAGGAGAACGAGCATATGGTGCCCAAGGCAGCACTAGACCCTTGGAGACAAGTCGGCTGTAGGACGATGTATTGAATCGCGACGCAATTTGTGTGTTCCATCGTCATTAACAGGCTCTGAACGTTACAATTCACTGTCAGTTTTGCGTCGGATTCGAAAATCTAGACTCACAGGAGAACGAGCATATTGTGCCCGAGGCAGCACTAGACCCTTGGAGACAAGTCGGCTGTAGGACGATGTATTGAATCGCGACGCAATTTGTGTGTTCCATCGTCATTAAGAGGCTCTGAACGTTACAATTCACTCTCAGTTTTGCGTCGGATTCGAAAATCTAGACTCACAGGAGAACAACCATAAGGTGCCCGAGGCAGCACTAGACCCTTGGAGACAAGTCGGCTGGAGGACGATGTATTGAGTCGCGACGCAATTTGTGTGTCCCATCGTCATTAACAGGCTCTGAACGTTACAATTAACTGTCAGTTTTGCATCGCATTCGAAAATCTAGACTCACAGGAGAACGAGCATATGGTGCCCGAGGCAGCACTAGACCCTTGGAGACAAGTCGGCTGTAGGACGATGTATTGAATCGCGACGCAATTTGTGTGTTCCATCGTCATTAAGAGGCTCTGAACGTTACAATTAACTGTCAGTTTTGCATCGCATTCGAAAAACTAGACTCACTGGAGAACGACCATAAGGTGCCCGAGGCAGCAATAGACCCTTGGAGACAAGTCGGCTGGAGGACGATGTATTGAATCGCGACGCAATTTGTGTGTCCCATCGTCATTAACAGGCTCTGAACGTTACAATTAACTGTCAGTTTTGCATCGCATTCGAAAAACTAGACTCACAGGAGAACGACCATAAGGTGCCCGAGGCAGCAATAGACCCTTGGAGACAAGTCGGCTGGAGGACGATGTATGAATCGCGACGCAATTTGTGTGTTCCATCGTCATTAAGAGGCTCTGTACCTTACAATTAACTGTCAGTTTTGCGTCGGATTCGAAAATGTTGACTCTCCGATGAACGACCATAAGGTGCCCGAGGCAGCAATAGACCCTTCGAGACAAGTCGGCTGGATGACGATGTATTGAATCGCGACGCAATTTGTGTGTTCCATCGTCAGTATCAGGCTCTGAACGTTACAATTAACCGTCAGTTTTGCGTCGTATTCTGAAAACTAGACTCACAGGAGGACGACGATAAGGTGCCCGAGGCAGCACTAGACCTTTGGAGACAAGTCGGCTGTAGGACGATGTATTGAGTCGCGACGCAATTTGTGTGACCCATCGTCATTAACAGGCTCTGAACGTTACAATTAACTGTCAGTTTTGCGTCGGATTCGAAAATCTAGACTCACAGGAGAACGAGCATATGGTGCCCGAGGCAGCACTAGACCCTTGGAGACAAGTCGGCTGTAGGACGATGTATTGAATCGCGACGCAATTTGTGTGTTCCATCGTCCACAAGAGGCTCTGAACGTTACAATTCACTGTCAGTTTTGCGTCGGATTCGAAAATCTAGACTCACAGGAGAAAGAGCATATGGTGCCCGAGGCAGCACTAGACCCTTGGAGACAAGTCGGCTGTAGGACGATGTATTGAATCGCGACGCAATTTGTGTGTTCCATCGTCATTAACAGGCTCTGAACGTTACAATTCACTGTCAGTTTTGCGTCGTATTCTGAAATCTAGACTCACAGATGAACGACCATAAGGTGCCCGAGGCAGCAAGAGACCCTTGGAGACAGGTCGGCTGTGGGACGATGTATTGAATCGCGACGCAATTTGTGTGTTCCATCGTCATCAAGAGGCTCTGAACGTTACAATTCACTGTCAGTTTTGCGTCGGATTCGAAAATCTAGACTCACAGGAGAACGAGCATATAGTGCCCGAGGCAGCACTAGACCCTTGGAGACAAGTCGGCTGTAGGACGATGTATTGAATCGCGACGCAATTTGTGTGTTCCATCGTCATTAACAGGCTCTGAACGTTACAATTCACTGTCAGTTTTGCGTCGGATTCGAAAATCTAGACTCACAGGAGAACGAGCATATGGTGCCCGGAGCAGCAATACTACCTCGGAGACAAGTCGGCTGGAGGACGATGTATTGAATCGCGACGCAATTTGTGTGTTCCATCGTCATTAAGAGGCTCTGAACGTTACAATTAACTGTCAGTTTTGCGTCGGATTCGAAAATCTAGACTCACAGGAGAACGACCATAAGGTGCCCGAGGCAGCACTAGACCATTGGAGACAAGTCGGCTGGAGGACGATGTATTGAATCGCGACGCAATTTGTGTGTCCCATCGTCATTAACAGGCTCTGAACGTTACAATTAACTGTCAGTTTTGCGTCGGATTCGAAAATCTAGACTCACAGGAGAACGAGCATATGGTGCCCGAGGCAGCACTAGACCCTTGGAGACAAGTCGGCTGTAGGACGATGTATTGAATCGCGACGCAATTTGTGTGTTCCATCGTCATCAAGAGGCTCTGAACGTTACAATTCACTGTCAGTTTTGCGTCGGATTCGGAAATCTAGACTGACAGGAGAACGAGCATATGGTGCCCGAGGCAGCACTAGACCCTTGGAGACAAGTCGGCTGTAGGACGATGTATTGAATCGCGACGCAATTTGTGTGTTCCATCGTCATTAACAGGCTCTGAACGTTACAATTCACTGTCAGTTTTGCATCGCATTCGAAAATCTAGACTCACAGGAGAACGAGCATATGGTGCCCGAGGCAGCACTAGACCCTTGGAGACAAGTCGGCTGTAGGACGATGTATTGAATCGCGACGCAATTTGTGTGTTCCATCGTCATTAAGAGGCTCTGAACGTTACAATTCACTCTCAGTTTTGCGTCGGATTCGAAAATCTAGACTCACAGGAGAACAACCATAAGGTGCCCGAGGCAGCACTAGACACTTGGAGACAAGTCGGCTGGAGGACGATGTATTGAGTCGCGACGCAATTTGTGTGTCCCATCGTCATTAACAGGCTCTGAACGTTACAATTAACTGTCAGTTTTGCATCGCATTCGAAAATCTAGACTCACAGGAGAACGAGCATATGGTGCCCGAGGCAGCACTAGACCCTTGGAGACAAGTCGGCTGTAGGACGATGTATTGAATCGCGACGCAATTTGTGTGTTCCATCGTCATTAAGAGGCTCTGAACGTTACAATTAACTGTCAGTTTTGCATCGCATTCGAAAAACTAGACTCACAGGAGAACGACCATAAGGTGCCCTAGGCAGCAATAGACCCTTGGAGACAAGTCGGCTGGAGGACGATGTATGAATCGCGACGCAATTTGTGTGTTCCATCGTCATTAAGAGGCTCTGTACCTTACAATTAACTGTCATTTTTGCGTCGGATTCGAAAATGTTGACTCTCCGATGAACGACCATAAGGTGCCCGAGGCTGCAATAGACCCTTCGAGACAAGTCGGCTGGAGGACGATGTATTGAATCGCGACGCAATTTGTGTGTTCCATCGTCAGTATCAGGCTCTGAACGTTACAATTAACCGTCAGTTTTGCGTCGTATTCTGAAAACTAGACTCACAGGAGGACGACGATAAGGTGCCCGAGGCAGCACTAGACCTTTGGAGACAAGTCGGCTGTAGGACGATGTATTGAGTCGCGACGCAATTTGTGTGTCCCATCGTCATTAACAGGCTCTGAACGTTACAATTAACTGTCAGTTTTGCGTCGGATTCGGAAATCTAGACTCACAGGAGAACGAGCATATGGTGCCCGAGGCAGCACTAGACCCTTGGAGACAAGTCGGCTGTAGGACGATGTATTGAATCGCGACGCAATTTGTGTGTTCCATCGTCCACAAGAGGCTCTGAACGTTACAATTCACTGTCAGTTTTGCGTCGGATTCGAAAATCTAGACTCACAGGAGAAAGAGCATATGGTGCCCGAGGCAGCACTAGACCCTTGGAGACAAGTCGGCTGTAGGACGATGTATTGAATCGCGACGCAATTTGTGTGTTCCATCGTCATTAACAGGCTCTGAACGTTACAATTCACTGTCAGTTTTGCGTCGTATTCTGAAATCTAGACTCACAGATGAACGACCATAAGGTGCCCGAGGCAGCAAGAGACCCTTGGAGACAGGTCGGCTGTGGGACGATGTATTGAATCGCGACGCAATTTGTGTGTTCCATCGTCATCAAGAGGCTCTGAACGTTACAATTCACTGTCAGTTTTGCGTCGGATTCGAAAATCTAGACTCACAGGAGAACGAGCATATAGTGCCCGAGGCAGCACTAGACCCTTGGAGTCAAGTCGGCTGTAGGACGATGTATTGAATCGCGACGCAATTTGTGTGTTCCATCGTCATTAACAGGCTCTGAACGTTACAATTCACTGTCTGTTTTGCGTCGGATTCGAAAATCTAGACTCACAGGAGAACGAGCATATGGTGCCCGAGGCAGCACTAGACCCTTGGAGACAAGTCGGCTGTAGGACGATGTATTGAATCGCGACGCAATTTGTGTGTTCCATTGTCATTAAGAGGCTCTGAACGTTACAATTAACTGTCAGTTTTCCGTCGGATTCGAAAATCTAGACTCACAGGAGAACGACCATAAGGTGCCCGAGGCAGCACTAGACCCTTGGAGACAAGTCGGCTGGAGGACGATGTATTGAGTCGCGACGCAATTTGTGTGTCCCATCGTCATTAACAGGCTCTGAATGTTACAATTCACTGTCAGTTTTGCGTCGGATTCGAAAATCTAGACTCACAGGAGAACGAGCATATGATGCCCGAGGCAGCAATAGACCCTTCGAGACAAGTCGGCTGGAGGACGATGTATTCAATCGCGACGCAATTTGTGTGTTCCATCGTCATCAAGAGGCTCTGAACGTTACAATTCACTCTCAGTTTTGCGTCGGATTCGAAAATCTAGACTCACAGGAGAACGACCATAAGGTGCCCGAGGCAGCAAGAGACCCTTGGAGACAGGTCGGCTGTGGGACGATGTATTGAATCGCGACGCAATTTGTGTGTTCCATCGTCATCAAGAGGCTCTGAACGTTACAATTCACTCTCAGTTTTGCGTCGGATTCGAAAATCTAGACTCACAGGAGTACGAGCATATGGTGCCCGAGGCAGCACTAGACCCTTGGAGACAAGTCGGCTGTAGGACGATGTATTGAATCGCGACGCAATTTGTGTGTTCCAACGTCATTAAGAGGCTCTGAACGTTACAATTAACTGTCAGTTTTGCATCGCATTCGAAAAACTAGACTCACAGGAGAACGACCATAAGGTGCCCGAGGCAGCAATAGACCCATGGAGACAAGTCGGCTGGAGGACGATGTATTGAATCGCGACGCAATTTGTGTGTCCCATCGTCATTAACAGGCTCTGAACGTTACAATTCACTGTCAGTTTTTCGTCGGATTCGAAAATCTAGACTCACAGATGAACGACCATAAGGTGCCCGAGGCAGCACTACACCCTTGGAGACAAGTCGGCGGGAGGAAGATGTATTGAATCGCGACGCAATTTGTGTGTTCCATCGTCATTAACAGGCTCTGAACATTACAATTAACTGTCAGTTTTGCGTCGGATTCGAAAAACTAGACTCACAGGAGAACGACCATAAGGTGCCCGAACAGCAATAGACCCTTCGAGACAAGTCGGCTGGAGGACGATGTATTGAATCGCGACGCAATTTGTGTGTTCCATCGTCATTAACAGGCTCTGAACGTTACAATTAATTGTCAGTTTTGCGTCGTATTCGAAAAACTAGACTCACAGGTGAACGACCATGAGGTGCCCGAGGCACCAATAGACCCTTCGAGACAAGTCGGCTGGAGGACGATGTATTGAATCGCAACGCATTTTGTGTGTTCCATCGTCATTAACAGGCTCTGAACGTTACAATTAATTGTCAGTTTTGCGTCGTATTCGAAAAACTAGACTCACAGGAGAACGACAATAAGGTGCCCGAGGCACCAATAGACCCTTCGAGACAAGTCGGCTGTGGGACGATGTATTGAATCGCGACGCAATTTGTGTGTTCCATCGTCATCAAGAGGCTCTGAACGTTACAATTCACTGTCAGTTTTGCGCCGGATTCGAAAAACTAGACTCATAGGAGAACGACCAAAAGGTGCTAGGAGCAGCAATACTACCTCGGAGACAAGACGGCTGGAGGACGATGTATTGAATCGCGACGCAATTTGTGTGTTCCATCGTCATTAAGAGGCTCTGAACGTTACAATTAACTGTCAGTTTTGCGTCGGATTCGAAAATCTAGACTCACAGGAGAACGACCATAAGGTGCCCGAGGCAGCACTAGACCCTTGGAGACAAGTCGGCTGGAGGACGATGTATTGAATCGCGACGCAATTTGTGTGTTCCATCGTCATTAAGAGGCTATGAACGTTACAATTAACTGTCAGTTTGCGTCGGATTCGAAAATCTAGACTCACAGGAGAACGACCATAAGGTGCCCGAGGCAGCAATAGACCCTTCGAGACAAGTCGGCTGGAGGACGATGTATTGAATCGCGACGCAATTTGAGTGTTCCATCGTCATTAACAGGCTCTGAACGTTACAATTAATTGTCAGTTTTGCGTCGTATTCGAAAAACTAGACTCACAGGAGAACGACCATAAGGTGCCCGAGGCACCAATAGACCCTTCGAGACAATTCGGCTGGAGGACGATGTATTGAATCGCGACGCAATTTGTGTGTTCCATCGTCATTAAGAGGCTCTGAACGTTACAATTAATTGTCAGTTTTGCGCCGGATTCGAAAAACTAGACTCATAGGAGAACGACCAAGAGGTGCCAGGAGCAGCAATACTACCTCGGAGACATGTCGGCTGGAGGACGATGTATTGAATCGCGACGCAATTTGTGTGTTCCATCGTCAGTATCAGGCTCTGAACGTTACAATTAACTGTCAGTTTTGCGTCGGATTCGAAAATCTAGACTCACAGGAGAACGACCATAAGGTGCCCGAGGCAGCACTAGGCCCTTGGAGACAAGTCGGCTGGAGGACGATGTATTGAGTCGCGACGCAATTTGTGTGTCCCATCGTCATTAACAGGCTCTGAACGTTACAATTAACTGTCAGTTTTGCGTCGGATTCGAAAATCTAGACTCACAGATGAACGACCATAAGGTGCCCTAGGCAGCACTACACCCTTGGAGACAAGGCTGCTGTAGGACGATGTATTGAATCGCGACGCAATTTGTGTGTTCCATCGTCATCAAGAGGCTCTGAACGTTACAATTCACTGTCAGTTTTGCGTCGGATTCGCAAATCTAGACTCACCGATGAACGACCATAAGGTGCCCGAGGCAGCAATAGACCCTTCGAGACAAGTCGGCTGGGGGACGATGTATTGAATCGCGACGCAATTTGTGTGTTCCATCGTCATTAACAGGCTCTGAACGTTACAATTAATTGTCAGTTTTGCGTCGTATTCGAAAAACTAGACTCACAGGTGAACGACCATAAGGTGCCCGAGGCACCAATAGACCCTTCGAGACAAGTCGGCTGGAGGACGATGTATTGAATCGCGACGCAATTTGTGTGTTCCATCGTCATTAAGAGGCTCTGAACGTTACAATTAACTGTCAGTTTTGCGTCGGTTTCGAAAATCTAGACTCACAGGAGAACGACCATAAGGTGCCCGAGGCAGCACTAGACCCTTGGAGACAAGTCGGCTGGAGGACGATGTATTGAATCGCGACGCAATTTGTGTGTTCCATCGTCATTAAGAGGCTCTGAACCTTACAATTAACTGTCAGTTTTGCGTCGGATTCGAAAATCTAGACTCATAGGAGAACGACCATAAGGTGCCCGAGGCAGCACTAGACCCTTGGAGACAAGTCGGCTGGAGGACGATGTATTGAGTCGCGACGCAATTTGTGTGTCCCATCGTCATTATCAGGCTCTGAACGTTACAATTCACTGTCAGTTTTGCGCCGGATTCGAAAATCTAGACTCACAGGAGAGCGAGCATATGTTGCCCGAGGCAGCACTAGACCCTTGGAGACAAGTCGGCTGGAGGACGATGTATTGAATCGCGACGCAATTTGTGTGTTCCATCGTCAGTATCAGGCTCTGAACGTTACAATTAACTGTCAGTTTTGCGTCGGATTCGAAAATCTAGACTAACAGGAGAACGACCATAAGGTGCCCGAGGCAGCACTACACCCTTGGAGACAAGTCGGCTGTAGGACGATGTATTGAATCGCGACGCAATTTGCGAGTTCCATCGTCATCAAGAGGCTCTGAACGTTACAATTAACTGTCAGTTTTGCGTCGGATTCGAAAATCTAGACTCACCGATGAACGACCATAAGGTGCCCGAGGCAGCAATAGACCCTTCGAGACAAGTCGGCTGGAGGACGATGTATTGAGTCGCGACGCAATTTGTGTGTCCCATCGTCATTAACAGGCTCTGAACGTTACAATTAACTGTCAGTTTTGCGTCGGATTCGAAAATCTAGACTCATAGATGAACGACCATAAGGTGCCCGAGGCAGCACTACACCCTTGGAGACAAGTCGGCTGTAGGACGATGTATTGAATCGCGACGCAATTTGTGAGTTCCATCGTCATCAAGGGGCTCTGAACGTTACAATTCACTGTCAGTTTTGCGTCGGATTCGAAAATCTAGACTCACCGATGAACGACCATAAGGTGCCCGAGGCAGCAATAGACCCTTGGAGACAAGTCGGCTGGAGGACGATGTATTGAATCGCGACGCAATTTGTGTGTTCCATCGTCATTAACAGGCTCTGAACGTTACAATTAATTGTCAGTTTTGCGTCGTATTCGAAAAACTAGACTCACAGGTGAACGACCATAAGGTGCCCGAGGCACCAATAGACCCTTCGAGACAAGTCGGCTGGAGGACGATGTATTGAATCGCGACGCAATTTGTGTGTTCCATCGTCATTAAGAGGCTCTGAACGTTACAATTCACTCTCAGTTTTGCGTCGGATTCGAAAATCTAGACTCACAGATGAACGACCATAAGGTGCCCGAGGCAGCACTAGACCCTTGGAGACAAGTCGGCGGGAGGAAGATGTATTGAATCGCGACGCAATTTGTGTGTTCCATCGTCATTAACAGGCTCTGAACATTACAATTAACTCTCAGTTTTGCGTCGGATTCGAAAAACTAGACTCACAGGAGAACGATCATAAGGTGCCCGAGGCAGCAATAGACCCTTGGAGACAAGTCGGCTGGAGGACGATGTATTTAATCGCGACGCAATTTGTGTGTCCCATCGTCATTAACAGGCTCAGAACGTTACAATTCACTGTCAGTTTTTCGTCGGATTCGAAAATCTAGACTCACAGATGATCGACCATAAGGTGCCCGAGGCAGCACTACACCCTTGGAGACAAGTCGGCGGGAGGAAGATGTATTGAATCGCGACGCAATTTGTGTGTTCCATCGTCATTAACAGGCTCTGAACATTACAATTAACTGTCAGTTTTGCGTCGGATTCGAAAAACTAGACTCACAGGAGAACGATCATAAGGTGCCCGAGGCAGCAATAGACCCTTCGAGACAAGTCGGCTGGAGGACGATGTATTGAATCGCGACGCAATTTGTGTGTTCCATCGTCATTAACAGGCTCTGAACGTTACAATTAATTGTCAGTTTTGCGTCGTATTCGAAAAACTAGACTCACAGGAGAACGACCATAAGGTGCCCGAAGCACCAATAGACCCATCGAAACAAGTCGGCTTTGGGACGATGTATTGAATCGCGACGCAATTTGTGTGTTCCATCGTCATCAAGAGGCTCTGAACGTTACAATTCACTGTCAGTTTTGCGCCGGATTCGAAAAACTAGACTCATAGGAGAACGACCAAAAGGTGCCCGGAGCAGCAATACTACCTCGGAGACAAGTCGGCGGGATGAAGATGTATTGAATCGCGACGCAATTTGTGTGTTCCATCGTCATTAACAGGCTCTGAACATTACAATTAACTCTCAGTTTTGCGTCGGATTCGAAAAACTAGACTCACAGGAGAACGATCATAAGGTGCCCGAGGCAGCAATAGACCCTTGGAGACAAGTCGGCTGTAGGACGATGTATTGAATCGCGACGCAATTTGCGAGTTCCATCGTCATCAAGAGGCTCTGAACGTTACAATTAACTGTCAGTTTTGCGTCGGATTCGAAAATCTAGACTCACCGATGAACGACCATAAGGTGCCCGAGGCAGCAATAGACCCTTCGAGACAAGTCGGCTGGAGGACGATGTATTGAGTCGCGACGCAATTTGTGTGTCCCATCGTCATTAACAGGCTCTGAACGTTACAATTAACTGTCAGTTTTGCGTCGGATTCGAAAATCTAGACTCATAGATGAACGACCATAAGGTGCCCGAGGCAGCACTACACCCTTGGAGACAAGTCGGCTGTAGGACGATGTATTGAATCGCGACGCAATTTGTGAGTTCCATCGTCATCAAGGGGCTCTGAACGTTACAATTCACTGTCAGTTTTGCGTCGGATTCGAAAATCTAGACTCACCGATGAACGACCATAAGGTGCCCGAGGCAGCAATAGACCCTTGGAGACAAGTCGGCTGGAGGACGATGTATTGAATCGCGACGCAATTTGTGTGTTCCATCGTCATTAACAGGCTCTGAACGTTACAATTAATTGTCAGTTTTGCGTCGTATTCGAAAAACTAGACTCACAGGTGAACGACCATAAGGTGCCCGAGGCACCAATAGACCCTTCGAGACAAGTCGGCTGGAGGACGATGTATTGAATCGCGACGCAATTTGTGTGTTCCATCGTCATTAAGAGGCTCTGAACGTTACAATTCACTCTCAGTTTTGCGTCGGATTCGAAAATCTAGACTCACAGATGAACGACCATAAGGTGCCCGAGGCAGCACTAGACCCTTGGAGACAAGTCGGCGGGAGGAAGATGTATTGAATCGCGACGCAATTTGTGTGTTCCATCGTCATTAACAGGCTCTGAACATTACAATTAACTCTCAGTTTTGCGTCGGATTCGAAAAACTAGACTCACAGGAGAACGATCATAAGGTGCCCGAGGCAGCAATAGACCCTTGGAGACAAGTCGGCTGGAGGACGATGTATTTAATCGCGACGCAATTTGTGTGTCCCATCGTCATTAACAGGCTCAGAACGTTACAATTCACTGTCAGTTTTTCGTCGGATTCGAAAATCTAGACTCACAGATGATCGACCATAAGGTGCCCGAGGCAGCACTACACCCTTGGAGACAAGTCGGCGGGAGGAAGATGTATTGAATCGCGACGCAATTTGTGTGTTCCATCGTCATTAACGGGCTCTGAACATTACAATTAACTGTCAGTTTTGCGTCGGATTCGAAAAACTAGACTCACAGGAGAACGATCATAAGGTGCCCGAGGCAGCAATAGACCCTTCGAGACAAGTCGGCTGGAGGACGATGTATTGAATCGCGACGCAATTTGTGTGTTCCATCGTCATTAACAGGCTCTGAACGTTACAATTAATTGTCAGTTTTGCGTCGTATTCGAAAAACTAGACTCACAGGAGAACGACCATAAGGTGCCCGAAGCACCAATAGACCCATCGAAACAAGTCGGCTTTGGGACGATGTATTGAATCGCGACGCAATTTGTGTGTTCCATCGTCATCAAGAGGCTCTGAACGTTACAATTCACTGTCAGTTTTGCGCCGGATTCGAAAAACTAGACTCATAGGAGAACGACCAAAAGGTGCCCGGAGCAGCAATACTACCTCGGAGACAAGTCGGCTGGAGGACGATGTATTGAATCGCGACGCAATTTGTGTGTTCCATCGTCATTAACAGGCTCTGAACGTTACAATTAATTGTCAGTTTTGCGCCGGATTCGAAAAACTAGACTCATAGGAGAACGACCAAGAGGTGCCAGGAGCAGCAATACTACCTCGGAGACATGTCGGCTGGAGGACGATGTATTGAATCGCGACGCAATTTGTGTGTTCCATCGTCAGTATCAGGCTCTGAACGTTACAATTAACTGTCAGTTTTGCGTCGGATTCGAAATTCTAGACTAACAGGAGAACGACCATAAGGTGCCCGAGGCAGCACTAGACCCTTGGAGACAAGTCGGCTGGAGGACGATGTATTGAGTCGCGACGCAATTTGTGTGTCCCATCGTCATTAACAGGCTCTGAACGTTACAATTAACTGTCAGTTTTGCGTCGGATTCGAAAATCTAGACTCATAGATGAACGACCATAAGGTGCCCGAGGCAGCACTACACCCTTGGAGACAAGTCGGCTGTAGGACGATGTATTGAATCGCGACGCAATTTGTGAGTTCCATCGTCATCAAGAGGCTCTGAACGTTACAATTCACTGTCAGTTTTGCGTCGGATTCGAAAATCTAGACTCACCGATGAACGACCATAAGGTGCCCGAGGCAGCAATAGACCCTTGGAGACAAGTCGGCTGGAGGACGATGTATTGAATCGCGACGCAATTTGTGTGTTCCATCGTCATTAACAGGCTCTGAACGTTACAATTAATTGTCAGTTTTGCGTCGTATTCGAAAAACTAGACTCACAGGTGAACGACCATAAGGTGCCCGAGGCACCAATAGACCCTTCGAGACAAGTCGGCTGGAGGACGATGTATTGAATCGCGACGCAATTTGTGTGTTCCATCGTCATCAAGAGGCTCTGAACGTTACAATTCACTGTCAGTTTTGCGCCGGATTCGAAAAACTAGACTCATAGGAGAACGACCAAAAGGTGCCCGGAGCAGCAATACTACCTCGGAGACAAGTCGGCTGGAGGACGATGTATTGAATCGCGACGCAATTTGTGTGTTCCATCGTCAGTATCAGTTTCTGAACGTTACAATTAACTGTCAGTTTTGCGTCGGATTCGAAAATCTAGACTCACAGGAGAACGACCATAAGGTGCCCGAGGCAGCACTAGGCCCTTGGAGACAAGTCGGCTGGAGGACGATGTATTGAGTCGCGACGCAATTTGTGTGTCCCATCGTCATTAACAGGCTCTGAACGTTACAATTAACTGTCAGTTTTGCGTCGGATTCGAAAATCTAGACTCACAGATGAACGACCATAAGGTGCCCTAGGCAGCACTACACCCTTGGAGACAAGGCTGCTGTACGACGATGTATTGAATCGCGACGCAATTTGTGTGTTCCATCGTCATCAAGAGGCTCTGAACGTTACAATTCACTGTCAGTTTTGCGTCGGATTCGAAAATCTAGACTCACCGATGAACGACCATAAGGTGCCCGAGGCAGCAATAGACCCTTCGAGACAAGTCGGCTGGGGGACGATGTATTGAATCGCGACGCAATTTGTGTGTTCCATCGATATTAACAGGCTCTGAACGTTACAATTAATTGTCAGTTTTGCGTCGTATTCGAAAAACTAGACTCACAGGTGAACGACCATAAGGTGCCCGAGGCACCAATAGACCCTTCGAGACAAGTCAGCTGGAGGACGATGTATTGAATCGCGACGCAATTTGTGTGTTCCATCGTCATTAAGAGGCTCTGAACGTTACAATTAACTGTCAGTTTTGCGTCGGATTCGAAAATCTAGACTCACAGGAGAACGACCATAAGGTGCCCGAGGCAGCACTAGACCCTTGGAGACAAGTCGGCTGGAGGACGATGTATTGAATCGCGACGCAATTTGTGTGTTCCATCGTCATTAAGAGGCTCTGAACCTTACAATTAACTGTCAGTTTTGCGTCGGATTCGAAAATCTAGACTCATAGGAGAACGACCATAAGGTGCCCGAGGCAGCACTAGACCCTTGGAGACAAGTCGGCTGGAGGACGATGTATTGAGTCGCGACGCAATTTGTGTGTCCCATCGTCATTATCAGGCTCTGAACGTTACAATTCACTGTCAGTTTTGCGCCGGATTCGAAAATCTAGACTCACAGGAGAGCGAGCATATGTTGCCCGAGGCAGCACTAGACCCTTGGAGACAAGTCGGCTGGAGGACGATGTATTGAATCGCGACGCAATTTGTGTGTTCCATCGTCAGTATCAGGCTCTGAACGTTACAATTAACTGTCAGTTTTGCGTCGGATTCGAAAATCTAGACTAACAGGAGAACGACCATAAGGTGCCCGAGGCAGCACTACACCCTTGGAGACAAGTCGGCTGTAGGACGATGTATTGAATCGCGACGCAATTTGCGAGTTCCATCGTCATCAAGAGGCTCTGAACGTTACAATTCACTGTCAGTTTTGCGTCGGATTCGAAAATCTAGACTCACCGATGAACGACCATAAGGTGCCCGAGGCAGCAATAGACCCTTCGAGACAAGTCGGCTGGAGGACGATGTATTGAGTCGCGACGCAATTTGTGTGTCCCATCGTCATTAACAGGCTCTGAACGTTACAATTAACTGTCAGTTTTGCGTCGGATTCGAAAATCTAGACTCATAGATGAACGACCATAAGGTGCCCGAGGCAGCACTACACCCTTGGAGACAAGTCGGCTGTAGGACGATGTATTGAATCGCGACGCAATTTGTGAGTTCCATCGTCATCAAGAGGCTCTGAACGTTACAATTCACTGTCAGTTTTGCGTCGGATTCGAAAATCTAGACTCACCGATGAACGACCATAAGGTGCCCGAGGCAGCAATAGACCCTTGGAGACAAGTCGGCTGGAGGACGATGTATTGAATCGCGACGCAATTTGTGTGTTCCATCGTCATTAAGAGGCTCTGAACGTTACAATTCACTCTCAGTTTTGCGTCGGATTCGAAAATCTAGACTCACAGATGAACGACCATAAGGTGCCCGAGGCAGCACTACACCCTTGGAGACAAGTCGGCGGGATGAAGATGTATTGAATCGCGACGCAATTTGTGTGTTCCATCGTCATTAACAGGCTCTGAACATTACAATTAACTCTCAGTTTTGCGTCGGATTCGAAAAACTAGACTCACAGGAGAACGATCATAAGGTGCCCGAGGCAGCAATAGACCCTTGGAGACAAGTCGGCTGTAGGACGATGTATTGAATCGCGACGCAATTTGCGAGTTCCATCGTCATCAAGAGGCTCTGAACGTTACAATTCACTGTCAGTTTTGCGTCGGATTCGAAAATCTAGACTCACCGATGAACGACCATAAGGTGCCCGAGGCAGCAATAGACCCTTCGAGACAAGTCGGCTGGAGGACGATGTATTGAGTCGCGACGCAATTTGTGTGTCCCATCGTCATTAACAGGCTCTGAACGTTACAATTAACTGTCAGTTTTGCGTCGGATTCGAAAATCTAGACTCATAGATGAACGACCATAAGGTGCCCGAGGCAGCACTACACCCTTGGAGACAAGTCGGCTGTAGGACGATGTATTGAATCGCGACGCAATTTGTGAGTTCCATCGTCATCAAGAGGCTCTGAACGTTACAATTCACTGTCAGTTTTGCGTCGGATTCGAAAATCTAGACTCACCGATGAACGACCATAAGGTGCCCGAGGCAGCAATAGACCCTTGGAGACAAGTCGGCTGGAGGACGATGTATTGAATCGCGACGCAATTTGTGTGTTCCATCGTCATTAACAGGCTCTGAACGTTACAATTAATTGTCAGTTTTGCGTCGTATTCGAAAAACTAGACTCACAGGTGAACGACCATAAGGTGCCCGAGGCACCAATAGACCCTTCGAGACAAGTCGGCTGGAGGACGATGTATTGAATCGCGACGCAATTTGTGTGTTCCATCGTCAGTATCAGGCTCTGAACGTTACAATTAACTGTCAGTTTTGCGTCGGATTCGAAAATCTAGACTAACAGGAGAACGACCATAAGGTGCCCGAGGCAGCACTAGACCCTTGGAGACAAGTCGGCTGGAGGACGATGTATTGAGTCGCGACGCAATTTGTGTGTCCCATCGTCATTAACAGGCTCTGAACGTTACAATTAACTGTCAGTTTTGCGTCGGATTCGAAAATCTAGACTCATAGATGAACGACCATAAGGTGCCCGAGGCAGCACTACACCCTTGGAGACAAGTCGGCTGTAGGACGATGTATTGAATCGCGACGCAATTTGTGAGTTCCATCGTCATCAAGAGGCTCTGAACGTTACAATTCACTGTCAGTTTTGCGTCGGATTCGAAAATCTAGACTCACCGATGAACGACCATAAGGTGCCCGAGGCAGCAATAGACCCTTGGAGACAAGTCGGCTGGAGGACGATGTATTGAATCGCGACGCAATTTGTGTGTTCCATCGTCATTAACAGGCTCTGAACGTTACAATTAATTGTGAGTTTTGCGTCGTATTCGAAAAACTAGACTCACAGGTGAACGACCATAAGGTGCCCGAGGCACCAATAGACCCTTCGAGACAAGTCGGCTGGAGGACGATGTATTGAATCGCGACGCAATTTGTGTGTTCCATCGTCATCAAGAGGCTCTGAACGTTACAATTCACTGTCAGTTTTGCGCCGGATTCGAAAAACTAGACTCATAGGAGAACGACCAAAAGGTGCCCGGAGCAGCAATACTACCTCGGAGACAAGTCGGCTGGAGGACGATGTATTGAATCGCGACGCAATTTGTGTGTTCCATCGTCATTAAGAGGCTCTGAACGTTACAATTAACTGTCAGTTTTGCGTCGGATTCGAAAATCTAGACTCACAGGAGAACGACCATAAGGTGCCCGAGGCAGCACTAGACCCTTGGAGACAAGTCGGCTGGAGGACGATGTATTGAATCGCGACGCAATTTGTGTGTTCCATCGTCATTAAGAGGCTCTGAACCTTACAATTAACTGTCAGTTTTGCGTCGGATTCGAAAATCTAGACTCATAGGAGAACGACCATAAGGTGCCCGAGGCAGCACTAGACCCTTGGAGACAAGTCGGCTGGAGGACGATGTATTGAATCGCGACGCAATTTGTGTGTTCCATCGTCATTAAGAGGCTCTGAACGTTACAATTAATTGTCAGTTTTGCGCCGGATTCGAAAAACTAGACTCATAGGAGAACGACCAAGAGGTGCCAGGAGCAGCAATACTACCTCGGAGAAATGTCGGCTGGAGGACGATGTATTGAATCGCGACGCAATTTGTGTGTTCCATCGTCAGTATCAGGCTCTGAACGTTACAATTAACTGTCAGTTTTGCGTCGGATTCGAAAATCTAGACTCACAGGAGAACGACCATAAGGTGCCCGAGGCAGCACTAGACCCTTGGAGACAAGTCGGCTGGAGGACGATGTATTGAGTCGCGACGCAATTTGGGTGTTCCATCGTCATTAAGAGGCTCTGAACGTTACAATTAACTGTCAGTTTTGCATCGCATTCGAAAAACTAGACTCACAGGAGAACGACCATAAGGTGCCCGAGGCAGCAATAGACCCTTGGAGACAGTCGGCTGGAGGACGATGTATTGAATCGCGACGCAATTTGTGTGTTCCATCGTCATTAAGAGGCTCTGAACGTTACAATTAACTGTCAGTTTTGCGTCGTATTCTGAAAACTAGACTCACAGGAGAACGAACATAAGGTGCCCGAGGCAGCAAGAGACCCTTGGAGACAGGTCGGCTGTGGGACGATGTATTGATTTGTGACGCAATTTGTGTGTTCCATCGTCATCAAGACGCTGTGAACGTTACAATTCACTGTCAGTTTTGCGTCGGATTCGAAAATCTAGACTTACAGGAGAACGAGCATTGGGTGCCCGAGGCAGCACTAGACCCTTGGAGACAAGTCGGCTGTAGGACGATGTATTGAATCGAGACGCAATTTGTGTGTTCCATCGTCATTAAGAGCCTCTGAACGTTACAATTAAGTGTCAGTTTTGCGTCGGATTCGAAAATCTAGACTCACAGGAGAACGACCATAAGGTGCCCGAGGCAGCACTAGACCATTGGAGACAAGTCGGCTGGAGGACGATGTATTGAGTCGCGACGCAATTTGTGTGTCCCATCGTCATTAACAGGCTCTGAACGTTACAATTAACTGTCAGTTTTGCATCGCATTCGAAAAACTAGACTCACAGGAGAACGACCATAAGGTGCCCGAGGCAGCAATAGACCCTTGGAGACAAGTCGGCTGGAGGACGATGTATTGAATCGCGACGCAATTTGTGTGTTCCATCGTCATTAATAGGCTCTGAACCTTACAATTAACTGTCAGTTTTGCGTCGGATTCGAAAATCTAGACTCACAGGAGAACGACCTTAAGGTGCCCGAGGCAGCACTAGACCCTTGGAGACAAGTCGGCTGGAGGACGATGTATTGAGTCGCGACGCAATTTGTGTGTCCCATCGTCATTAACAGGCTCTGAACGTTACAATTAACTGTCAGTTTTGCGTCGTATTCTGAAAACTAGACTCACAGGAGAACGACCATAAGGTGCCCGAGGCAGCAAGAGAGCCTTGGAGACAGGTCGGCTGTGGGACGATGTATTGAATCGCGACGCAATTTGTGTGTTCCATCGTCATCAAGAGGCTCTGAACGTTACAATTAATTGTCAGTTTTGCGTCGGATTCGAAAATCTAGACTCACAGGAGAACGACCTTAAGGTGCCCGAGGCAGCACTAGACCCTTGGAGACAAGTCGGCTGGAGGACGATGTATTGAGTCGCGACGCAATTTGTGTGTCCCATCGTCATTAACAGGCTCTGAACGTTACAATTAACTGTCAGTTTTGCGTCGGATTCGAAAATCTAGACTCACAGGAGAACGACCATAAGGTGCCCGAGGCAGCACTAGACCCTTGGAGACAAGTCGGCTGGAGGACGATGTATTGAGTCGCGACGCAATTTGTGTGTCCCATCGTCATTAACAGGCTCTGAACGTTACAATTAACTGTCAGTTTTGCGTCGTATTCTGAAAACTAGACTCACAGGAGAACGACCATAAGGTGCCCGAGGCAGCAAGAGAGCCTTGGAGACAGGTCGGCTGTGGGACGATGTATTGAATCGCGACGCAATTTGTGTGTTCCATCGTCATCAAGAGGCTCTGAACGTTACAATTCACTGTCAGTTTTGCGTCGGATTCGAAAATCTAGACTCACAGGAGAACGAGCATATGGTGCCCGAGGCAGCACTAGACTCTTGGAGACAAGTCGGCTGTAGGACTATGTATTGAATCGCGACGCAATTTGTGTGTTCCATCGTCATCAAGAGGCTCTGAACGTTACAATTAACTGTCAGTTTTGCGTCGGATTCGAAAATCTAGACTCACAGGAGAACGACCATAAGGTGCCCGAGGCAGCACTAGACCCTTGGAGACAAGTCGGCTGGAGGACGATGTATTGAGTCGCGACGCAATTTGTGTGTCCCATCGTCATTAACAGGCTCTGAACGTTACAATTAACTGTCAGTTTTGCATCGCATTCGAAAAACTAGACTCACAGGAGAACGGCCATAAGGTGCCCGAGGCAGCAATAGACCCTTGGAGACAAGTCGGCTGGAGGACGATGTATTGAGACGCGACGCAATTTGTGTGTCCCATCGTCATTAACAGGCTCTGAACGTTACAATTAACTGTCAGTTTTGCGTCGGATTCGAAAATCTAGACTCACAGATGAACGACCATAAGGTGCCCGAGGCAGCACTACACCCTTGGAGACAAGTCGGCGGGAGGAAGATGTATTGAATCGCGACGCAATTTGTGTGTTCCCTCGTCATTAACAGGCTCTGAACATTACAATTAACTGTCAGTTTTGCGTCGGATTCGAAAAACTAGACTCACAGGAGAACGACCATAAGGTGCCCGAGGCAGCAATAGACCCTTCGAGACAAGTCGGCTGGAGGACGATGTATTGAATCGCGACGCAATTTGTGTGTTCCATCGTCATTAACAGGCTCTGAACGTTACAATTAATTGTCAGTTTTGCGTCGTATTCGAAAAACTAGACTCACAGGAGAACAACCATAAGGTGCCCGAGGCACCAATAGACCCTTCGAGACAAGTCGGCTGTGGGACGATGTATTGAATCGCGACGCAATTTGTGTGTTCCATCGTCATCAAAAGGCTCTGAACGTTACAATTCACTGTCAGTTTTGCGCCGGATTCGAAAAACTAGACTCATAGGAGAACGACCAAAAGGTGCCCGGAGCAGCAATACTGCCTCGGAGACAAGTCGGCTGGAGGACGATGTATTGAATCGCGACGCAATTTGTGTGTTCCATCGTCATTAAGAGGCTCTGAACGTTACAATTAACTGTCAGTTTTGCGTCGGATTCGAAAATCTAGACTCACAGGAGAACGACCATAAGGTGCCCGAGGAAGCACTAGACCCTTGGAGACAAGTCGGCTGGAGGACGATGTATTGAATCGCGACGCAATTTGTGTGTTCCATCGTCATTAAGAGGCTCTGAACCTTACAATTAACTGTCAGTTTTGCGTCGGATTCGAAAATCTAGACTCACAGGAGAACGACCATAAGGTGCCCGAGGCAGCAATAGACCCTTGGAGACAAGTCGGCTGGAGGACGATGTATTGAGTCGCGACGCAATTTGTGTGTCCCATCGTCATTAACAGGCTCTGAACGTTACAATTCACTGTCAGTTTTGCGCCGGATTCGAAAAACTAGACTCATAGGAGAACGACCAAGAGGTGCCAGGAGCAGCAATAGACCCTTGGAGACAAGTCGGCTGGAGGACGATGTATCGATTCGCGACGCAATTTGTGTGTTCCATCGTCATTAAGAGGCTCTGAACGTTACAATTAATTGTCAGTTTTGCGCCGGATTCGAAAAACTAGACTCATAGGAGAACGACCATAAGAGGCCCGAGGCACCAATAGACCCTTCGAGACAAGTCGGCTGGAGGACGATGTATTGAATCGCGACGCAATTTGTGTGTTCCATCGTCATTAAGAGGCTCTGAACGTTACAATTAATTGTCAGTTTTGCGTCGTATTCGAAAAACTAGACTCAGGAGAACGACCGTAAGGTGCCCGAGGCAGCAATAGACCCTTGGAGACAAGTCGGCTGGAGGACGATGTATTGAATCGCGACGCAATTTGTGTGTTCCATCGTCATTAAGAGGCTCTGAACGTTACAATTAACTGTCAGTTTTGCGTCGGATTCGAAAATCTAGACTCACAGGAGAACGACCATAAGGTGCCCGAGGCACCAATAGACCCTTCGAGGCAAGTCGGCTGAAGGACGATGTATTGAGTCGCGACGCAATTTGTGTATCCCATCGTCATTAACAGGCTCTGAACGTTACAATTAACTGTCAGTTTTGCGTCGGATTCAAAAATCTAGACTCACAGGAGAACGAGCATATGGTGCCCGAGGCATCACTAGACCCTTGGAGACAAGTCGGCTGTAGGACGATGTATTGAATCGCGACGCAATTTGTGTGTTCCATCGTCATTAAGAGGCTCTGAACGTTACAATTAACTGTCAGTTTTGCGTCGTATTCTGAAAACTAGACTCACAGGAGAACGACCATAAGGTGCCCGAGGCAGCAATAGACCCTTCGAGACAAGTCGGCTGGAGGACGATGTATTGAGTCGCGACGAAATTTGTGTGTCCCATCGTCATTAACAGGCTCTGAACGTTACAATTCACTGTCAGTTTTGCGTTGGATTCGAAAATCTAGACTCACAGGAGAACGAGCATATGGTGCCCGAGGCAGCACTAGACCCTTGGAGACAAGTCGGCTGTAGGACGATGTATTGAATCGCGACGCAATTTGTGTGTTCCATCGTCATTAACAGGCTCTGAACGTTACAATTAATTGTCAGTTTTGCGTCGTATTCGGAAAACTAGACTCACAGGAGAACGACCATAAGGTGCCCGAGGCACCAATAGACCCATCGAGACAAGTCGGCTTTGGGACGATGTATTGAATCGCGACGCAATTTGTGTGTTCCATCGTCATCAAGAGGCTCTGAACGTTACAATTCACTGTCAGTTTTGCGCCGGATTCGAAAAACTAGACTCATAGGAGAACGACCAAAAGGTGCCCGGAGCAGCAATACTACCTCGGAGACAAGTCGGCTGGAGGACGATGTATTGAATCGCGACGCAATTTGTGTGTTCCATCGTCAGTATCAGGCTCTGAACGTTACAATTAACTGTCAGTTTTGCGTCGGATTCGAAAATCTAGACTCACAGGAGAACGACCATAAGGTGCCCGAGGCAGCACTAGACCCTTGGAGACAAGTCGTCTGGAGGACGATGTATTGAATCGCGACGCAATTTGTGTGTTCCATCGTCATTAAGAGGCTCTGAACCTTACAATTAACTGTCAGTTTTGCGTCGGATTCGAAAATCTAGACTCATAGGAGAACGACCATAAGGTGCCCGAGGCAGCACTAGACCCTTGGAGACAAGTCGGCTGGAGGACGATGTATTGAATCGCGACGCAATTTGTGTGTTCCATCGTCATTAAGAGGCTCTGACCGTTACAATTAATTGTCAGTTTTGCGCCGGATTCGAAAAACTAGACTCATAGGAGAACGACCAAGAGGTGCCAGGAGCAGCAATACTACCTAGGAGAAATGTCGGCTGGAGGACGATGTATTGAATCGCGACGCAATTTGTGTGTTCCATCGTCAGTATCAGGCTCTGAACGTTACAATTAACTGTCAGTTTTGCGTCGGATTCGAAAATCTAGACTCACAGGAGAACAACCATAAGGTGCCCGAGGCAGCACTACACCCTTGGAGACAAGTCGGCTGGAGGACGATGTATTGAGTCGCGACGCAATTTGGGTGTTCCATCGTCATTAAGAGGCTCTGAACGTTACAATTAACTGTCAGTTTTGCATCGCATTCGAAAAACTAGACTCACAGGAGAACGACCATAAGGTGCCCGAGGCAGCAATAGACCCTTGGAGACAGTCGGCTGGAGGACGATGTATTGAATCGCGACGCAATTTGTGTGTTCCATCGTCATTAAGAGGCTCTGAACGTTACAATTAACTGTCAGTTTTGCGTCGGATTCGAAAAACTAGACTCACAGGAGAACGGCCATAAGGTGCCCGAGGCAGCAATAGACCCTTGGAGACAAGTCGGCTGGAGGACGATGTATTGAATCGCGACGCAATTTGTGTGTTCCATCGTCATTAAGAGGCTCTGAACCTTATAATTAACTGTCAGTTTTGCGTCGGATTCGAAAATCTACCCTCACAGATGAACGACCATAAGGTGCCCGAGGCAGCAATAGACCCTTCGAGACAAGTCGGCTGGAGGACGATGTATTGAGTCGCGACGCAATTTGTGTGTTCCATCGTCATCAAGAGGCTCTGAACGTTACAATTCACTCTCAATTTTGCGTCGGATTCGAAAATCTAGACTCACAGGAGAACGAGCATATGGTGCCCGAGGCAGCACTAGACCCTTGGAGACAAGTCGGCTGTAGGACGTTGTATTGAATCGCGACGCAATTTGTGTGTTCCATCGTCATTAACAGGCTCTGAACGTTACAATTAACTGTCAGTTTTGCATCGCATTCGAAAAACTAGACTCACAGGAGAAAGACCATAAGGTGCCCGAGGCAGCAATAGACCCTTGGAGACAAGTCGGCTGGAGGACGATGTATTGAGACGCGACGCAATTTGTGTGTCCCATCGTCATTAACAGGCTCTGAACGTTACAATTAACTGTCAGTTTTGCGTCGGATTCGAAAATCTAGACTCACAGATGAACGACCATAAGGTGCCCGAGGCAGCACTACACCCTTGGAGACAAGTCGGCGGGAGGAAGATGTATTGAATCGCGACGCAATTTGTGTGTTCCCTCGTCATTAACAGGCTCTGAACATTACAATTAACTGTCAGTTTTGCGTCGGATTCGAAAAACTAGACTCACAGGAGAACGACCATAAGGTGCCCGAGGCAGCAATAGACCCTTCGAGACAAGTCGGCTGGAGGACGATGTATTGAATCGCGACGCAATTTGTGTGTTCCATCGTCATTAACAGGCTCTGAACGTTACAATTAATTGTCAGTTTTGCGTCGTATTCGAAAAACTAGACTCACAGGAGAACAACCATAAGGTGCCCGAGGCACCAATAGACCCTTCGAGACAAGTCGGCTGTGGGACGATGTATTGAATCGCGACGCAATTTGTGTGTTCCATCGTCATCAAAAGGCTCTGAACGTTACAATTCACTGTCAGTTTTGCGCCGGATTCGAAAAACTAGACTCATAGGAGAACGACCAAAAGGTGCCCGGAGCAGCAATACTGCCTCGGAGACAAGTCGGCTGGAGGACGATGTATTGAATCGCGACGCAATTTGTGTGTTCCATCGTCATTAAGAGGCTCTGAACGTTACAATTAACTGTCAGTTTTGCGTCGGATTCGAAAATCTAGACTCACAGGAGAACGACCATAAGGTGCCCGAGGAAGCACTAGACCCTTGGAGACAAGTCGGCTGGAGGACGATGTATTGAATCGCGACGCAATTTGTGTGTTCCATCGTCATTAAGAGGCTCTGAACCTTACAATTAACTGTCAGTTTTGCGTCGGATTCGAAAATCTAGACTCACAGGAGAACGACCATAAGGTGCCCGAGGCAGCAATAGACCCTTGGAGACAAGTCGGCTGGAGGACGATGTATTGAGTCGCGACGCAATTTGTGTGTCCCATCGTCATTAACAGGCTCTGAACGTTACAATTCACTGTCAGTTTTGCGCCGGATTCGAAAAACTAGACTCATAGGAGAACGACCAAGAGGTGCCAGGAGCAGCAATAGACCCTTGGAGACAAGTCGGCTGGAGGACGATGTATCGATTCGCGACGCAATTTGTGTGTTCCATCGTCATTAAGAGGCTCTGAACGTTACAATTAATTGTCAGTTTTGCGCCGGATTCGAAAAACTAGACTCATAGGAGAACGACCATAAGAGGCCCGAGGCACCAATAGACCCTTCGAGACAAGTCGGCTGGAGGACGATGTATTGAATCGCGACGCAATTTGTGTGTTCCATCGTCATTAAGAGGCTCTGAACGTTACAATTAATTGTCAGTTTTGCGTCGTATTCGAAAAACTAGACTCAGGAGAACGACCATAAGGTGCCCGAGGCAGCAATAGACCCTTGGAGACAAGTCGGCTGGAGGACGATGTATTGAATCGCGACGCAATTTGTGTGTTCCATCGTCATTAAGAGGCTCTGAACGTTACAATTAACTGTCAGTTTTGCGTCGGATTCGAAAATCTAGACTCACAGGAGAACGACCATAAGGTGCCCGAGGCACCAATAGACCCTTCGAGGCAAGTCGGCTGGAGGACGATGTATTGAGTCGCGACGCAATTTGTGTGTCCCATCGTCATTAACAGGCTCTGAATGTTACAATTAACTGTCAGTTTTGCGTCGGATTCAAAAATCTAGACTCACAGGAGAACGAGCATATGGTGCCCGAGGCAGCACTAGACCCTTGGAGACAAGTCGGCTGTAGGACGATGTATTGAATCGCGACGCAATTTGTGTGTTCCATCGTCATTAAGAGGCTCTGAACGTTACAATTAACTGTCAGTTTTGCGTCGTATTCTGAAAACTAGACTCACAGGAGAACGACCATAAGGTGCCCGATGCAGCAATAGACCTTTGGAGACAAGTCGGCTGGAGGACGATATATTGAGACGCGACGCAATTTGTGTGTTCCATCGTCATTAAGAGGCTCTGAACGTTACAATTAACTGTCAGTTTTGCGTCGGATTCGAAAATCTAGACTCACAGGAGAACGACCATAAGGTGCCCGAGGCAGCAATAGACCCTTCGAGACAAGTCGGCTGGAGGACGATGTATTGAGTCGCGACGAAATTTGTGTGTCCCATCGTCATTAACAGGCTCTGAACGTTACAATTCACTGTCAGTTTTGCGTTGGATTCGAAAATCTAGACTCACAGGAGAACGAGCATATGGTGCCCGAGGCAGCACTAGACCCTTGGAGACAAGTCGGCTGTAGGACGATGTATTGAATCGCGACGCAATTTGTGTGTTCCATCGTCATTAACAGGCTCTGAACGTTACAATTAATTGTCAGTTTTGCGTCGTATTCGGAAAACTAGACTCACAGGAGAACGACCATAAGGTGCCCGAGGCACCAATAGACCCATCGAGACAAGTCGGCTTTGGGACGATGTATTGAATCGCGACGCAATTTGTGTGTTCCATCGTCATCAAGAGGCTCTGAACGTTACAATTCACTGTCAGTTTTGCGCCGGATTCGAAAAACTAGACTCATAGGAGAACGACCAAAAGGTGCCCGGAGCAGCAATACTACCTCGGAGACAAGTCGGCTGGAGGACGATGTATTGAATCGCGACGCAATTTGTGTGTTCCATCGTCAGTATCAGGCTCTGAACGTTACAATTAACTGTCAGTTTTGCGTCGGATTCGAAAATCTAGACTCACAGGAGAACGACCATAAGGTGCCCAAGGCAGCACTAGACCCTTGGAGACAAGTCGTCTGGAGGACGATGTATTGAATCGCGACGCAATTTGTGTGTTCCATCGTCATTAAGAGGCTCTGAACCTTACAATTAACTGTCAGTTTTGCGTCGGATTCGAAAATCTAGACTCATAGGAGAACGACCATAAGGTGCCCGAGGCAGCACTAGACCCTTGGAGACAAGTCGGCTGGAGGACGATGTATTGAATCGCGACGCAATTTGTGTGTTCCATCGTCATTAAGAGGCTCTGACCGTTACAATTAATTGTCAGTTTTGCGCCGGATTCGAAAAACTAGACTCATAGGAGAACGACCAAGAGGTGCCAGGAGCAGCAATACTACCTAGGAGAAATGTCGGCTGGAGGACGATGTATTGAATCGCGACGCAATTTGTGTGTTCCATCGTCAGTATCAGGCTCTGAATGTTACAATTAACTGTCAGTTTTGCGTCGGATTCGAAAATCTAGACTCACAGGAGAACAACCATAAGGTGCCCGAGGCAGCACTACACCCTTGGAGACAAGTCGGCTGGAGGACGATGTATTGAGTCGCGACGCAATTTGGGTGTTCCATCGTCATTAAGAGGCTCTGAACGTTACAATTAACTGTCAGTTTTGCATCGCATTCGAAAAACTAGACTCACAGGAGAACGACCATAAGGTGCCCGAGGCAGCAATAGACCCTTGGAGACAGTCGGCTGGAGGACGATGTATTGAATCGCGACGCAATTTGTGTGTTCCATCGTCATTAAGAGGCTCTGAACGTTACAATTAACTGTCAGTTTTGCGTCGTATTCTGAAAACTAGACTCACAGGAGAACGACCATAAGGTGCCCGAGGCAGCAAGAGACCCTTGGAGACAGGTCGGCTGTGGGACGATGTATTGATTTGTGACGCAATTTGTGTGTTCCATCGTCATCAAGAGGCTCTGAACGTTACAATTCACTGTCAGTTTTGCGTCGGATTCGAAAATCTAGACTTACAGGAGAACGAGCATTGGGTGCCCGAGGCAGCACTAGACCCTTGGAGACAAGTCGGCTGTAGGACGATGTATTGAATCGCGACGCAATTTGTGTGTTCCATCGTCATTAAGAGGCTCTGAACATTACAATTAAATGTCAGTTTTGCGTCGGATTCGAAAATCTAGACTCACAGGAGAACGACCATAAGGTGCCCGAGGCAGCACTAGACCATTGGAGACAAGTCGGCTGGAGGACGATGTATTGAGTCGCGACGCAATTTGTGTGTCCCATCGTCATTAACAGGCTCTGAACGTTACAATTAACTGTCAGTTTTGCATCGCATTCGAAAAACTAGACTCACAGGAGAACGACCATAAGGTGCCCGAGGCAGCAATAGACCCTTGGAGACAAGTCGGCTGTAGGACGATGTATTGAATCGCGACGCAATTTGTGTGTTCCATCGTCATTAATAGGCTCTGAACCTTACAATTAACTGTCAGTTTTGCGTCGGGTTCGAAAATCTAGACTCACAGGAGAACGACCTTAAGGTGCCCGAGGCAGCACTAGACCCTTGGAGACAAGTCGGCTGGAGGACGATGTATTGAGTCGCGACGCAATTTGTGTGTCCCATCGTCATTAACAGGCTCTGAACGTTACAATTAACTGTCAGTTTTGCGTCGTATTCTGAAAACTAGACTCACAGGAGAACGACCATAAGGTGCCCGAGGCAGCAAGAGAGCCTTGGAGACAGGTCGGCTGTGGGACGATGTATTGAATCGCGACGCAATTTGTGTGTTCCATCGTCATCAAGAGGCTCTGAACGTTACAATTCACTGTCAGTTTTGCGTCGGATTCGAAAATCTAGACTCACAGGAGAACGAGCATATGGTGCCCGAGGCAGCACTAGACTCTTGGAGACAAGTCGGCTGTAGGACTATGTATTGAATCGCGACGCAATTTGTGTGTTCCATCGTCATCAAGAGGCTCTGAACGTTACAATTAACTGTCAGTTTTGCGTCGGATTCGAAAATCTAGACTCACAGGAGAACGACCATAAGGTGCCCGAGGCAGCACTAGACCCTTGGAGACAAGTCGGCTGGAGGACGATGTATTGAGTCGCGACGCAATTTGTGTGTTCCATCGTCATTAACAAGCTCTGAACGTTACAATTAACTGTCAGTTTTGCATCGCATTCGAAAAACTAGACTCACAGGAGAACGGCCATAAGGTGCCCGGGGCAGCAATAGACCCTTGGAGACAAGTCGGCTGGAGGACGATGTATTGAATCGCGACGCAATTTGTGTGTTCCATCGTCATTAAGAGGCTCTGAACGTTACAATTAATTGTCAGTTTTGCGCCGGATTCGAAAAACTAGACTCATAGGAGAACGACCATAAGAGGCCCGAGGCACCAATAGACCCTTCGAGACAAGTCGGCTGGAGGACGATGTATTGAATCGCGACGCAATTTGTGTGCTCCATCGTCATTAAGAGGCTCTGAACGTTACAATTAATTGTCAGTTTTGCGTCGTATTCGAAAAACTAGACTTAGGAGAACGACCATAAGGTGCCCGAGGCAGCACTAGACCCTTGGAGACAAGTCGGCTGGAGGACGATGTATTGAATCGCGACGCAATTTGTGTGTTCCATCGTCATTAAGAGGCTCTGAACGTTACAATTAACTGTCAGTTTTGCGTCGGATTCGAAAATCTAGACTCACAGGAGAACGACCATAAGGTGCCCGAGGCACCAATAGACCCTTCGAGACAAGTCGGCTGGAGGACGATGTATTGAGTCGCGACGCAATTTGTGTGTCCCATCGTCATTAACAGGCTCTGAACGTTACAATTAATTGTCAGTTTTGCGTCGTATTCGAAAAACTAGACTCACAGGAGAACAACCATAAGGTGCCCGAGGCACCAATAGACCCTTCGAGACAAGTCGGCTGTGGGACGATGTATTGAATCGCGACGCAATTTGTGTGTTCCATCGTCATCAAAAGGCTCTGAACGTTACAATTCACTGTCAGTTTTGCGCCGGATTCGAAAAACTAGACTCATAGGAGAACGACCAAAAGGTGCCCGGAGCAGCAATACTGCCTCGGAGACAAGTCGGCTGGAGGACGATGTATTGAATCGCGACGCATTTTGTGTGTTCCATCGTCATTAAGAGGCTCTGAACGTTACAATTAACTGTCAGTTTTGCGTCGGATTCGAAAATCTAGACTCACAGGAGAACGACCATAAGGTGCCCGAGGCAGCACTAGACCCTTGGAGACAAGTCGGCTGGAGGACGATGTATTGAATCGCGACGCAATTTGTGTGTTCCATCGTCATTAAGAGGCTCTGAACGTTACAATTAATTGTCAGTTTTGCGTCGTATTCGAAAAACTAGACTCATAGGAGAACGACCAAGAGGTGCCAGGAGCAGCAATAGACCCTTGGAGACAAGTCGGCTGGAGGACGATGTATCGATTCGCGACGCAATTTGTGTGTTCCATCGTCATTAAGAGGCTCTGAACGTTACAATTAATTGTCAGTTTTGCGCCGGATTCGAAAAACTAGACTCATAGGAGAACGACCATAAGAGGCCCGAGGCACCAATAGACCCTTCGAGACAAGTCGGCTGGAGGACGATGTATTGAATCGCGACGCAATTTGTGTGCTCCATCGTCATTAAGAGGCTCTGAACGTTACAATTAATTGTCAGTTTTGCGTCGTATTCGAAAAACTAGACTCAGGAGAACGACCATAAGGTGCCCGAGGCAGCACTAGACCCTTGGAGACAAGTCGGCTGGAGGACGATGTATTGAATCGCGACGCAATTTGTGTGTTCCATCGTCATTAAGAGGCTCTGAACGTTACAATTAACTGTCAGTTTTGCGTCGGATTCGAAAATCTAGACTCACAGGAGAACGACCATAAGGTGCCCGAGGCACCAATAGACCCTTCGAGACAAGTCGGCTGGAGGACGATGTATTGAGTCGCGACGCAATTTGTGTGTCCCATCGTCATTAACAGGCTCTGAACGTTACAATTAACTGTCAGTTTTGCGTCGGATTCAAAAATCTAGACTCGCAGGAGAACGAGCATATGGTGCCCGAGGCAGCACTAGACCCTTGGAGACAAGTCGGCTGTAGGACGATGTATTGAATCGCGACGCAATTTGTGTGTTCCATCGTCATTAAGAGGCTCTGAACGTTACAATTAACTGTCAGTTTTGCGTCGTATTCTGAAAACTAGACTCACAGGAGAACGACCATAAGGTGCCCGAGGCAGCAATAGACCTTTGGAGACAAGTCGGCTGGAGGACGATATATTGAGACGCGACGCAATTTGTGTGTTCCATCGTCATTAAGAGGCTCTGAACGTTACAATTAACTGTCAGTTTTGCGTCGGATTCGAAAATCTAAACTCACAGGAGAACGACCATAAGGTGCCCGAGGCACCAATAGACCCTTCGAGACAAGTCGGCTGGAGGACGATGTATTGAGTCGCGACGCAATTTGTGTGTCCCATCGTCATTAACAGGCTCTGAACGTTACAATTCACTGTCAGTTTTTCGTCGGATTCGAAAATCTAGACTCACAGGAGAACGAGCATATGGTGCCCGAGGCAGCACTAGACCCTTGGAGACAAGTCGGCTGGAGGACGATGTATTGAATCGCGACGCAATTTATGTGTTCCATCGTCATTAAGAGGCTCTGAACGTTACAATTAATTGTCAGTTTTGCGCCGGATTCGAAAAACTAGACTCATAGGAGAACGACCAAGAGGTGCCAGGAGCAGCAATACTACCTCGGAGACATGTCGGCTGGAGGACGATGTATTGAATCGCGACGCAATTTGTGTGTTCCATCGTCATTAAGAGGCTCTGAACGTTACAATTAAATGTCAGTTTTGCGTCGGATTCGAAAATCTAGACTCACAGGAGAACGACCATAAGGTGCCCGAGGCAGCACTAGACCCTTGGAGACAAATCGGCTGGAGGACGATGTATTGAGTCGCGACGCAATTTGTGTGTCCCATCGTCATTAACAGGCTCTGAACGTTACAATTAACTGTCAGTTTTGCATCGCATTCGAAAAACTAGACTCACAGGAGAAAGAGCATATGGTGCCCGACGCAGCACTAGACCCTTGGAGACTAGTCGGCTGTAGGGCGATGTATTGAATCGCGACGCAATTTGTGTGTTCCATCGTCATTAAGAGGCTCTGAACCGTACAATTAACTGTCAGTTTTGCATCGCATTCGAAAAACTAGACTCACAGGAGAACGACAATAAGGTGCCCGAGGCAGCAATAGACCCTTGGAGACAAGTCGGCTGGAGGACGATGTATTGAGACGCTACGCAATTTGTGTGTCCCATCGTCATTAACAGGCTCTGAACGTTACAATTAACTGTCAGTTTTGCATCGCATTCGAAAAACTAGACTCACAGGAGAACGACCATAAGGTGCCCGAGGCAGCAATAGACCCTTGGAGACAAGTCGGCTGGAGGACGATGTATTGATTCGCGACGCAATTTGTGTGTTCCATCGTCATTAAGAGGCTCTGAACGTTACAATTAATTGTCAGTTTTGCGCCGGATTCGAAAAACTAGACTCATAGGAGAACGACCATAAGAGGCCCGAGGCACCAATAGACCCTTCGAGACAAGTCGGCTGGAGGACGATGTATTGAATCGCGACGCAATTTGTGTGTCCCATCGTCATTAACAGGCTCTGAACGTTACAATTAACTGTCAGTTTTGCGTCGTATTCTGAAAACTAGACTCACAGGAGAACGACGATAAGGTGCCCGAGGCAGCAATAGACCCTTGGAGACAAGTCGGCTGGAGGACGATGTATTGATTCGCGACGCAATTTGTGTGTTCCATCGTCATTAAGAGGCTCTGAACGTTACAATTAATTGTCAGTTTTGCGCCGGATTCGAAAAACTAGACTCATAGGAGAACGACCATAAGAGGCCCGAGGCACCAATAGACCCTTCGAGACAAGTCGGCTGGAGGACGATGTATTGAATCGCGACGCAATTTGTGTGTCCAATTGTCATTAACAGGCTCTGAACGTTACAATTAACTGTCAGTTTTGCGTCGTATTCTGAAAACTAGACTCACAGGAGAACGACCATAAGGTGCCCGAGGCACCAATAGACCCTTCGAGACAAGTCGGCTGGAGGACGATGTATTGAATCGCGACGCAATTTGTGTGTTCCATCGTCATTAAGAGGCTCTGAACGTTACAATTAATTGTCAGTTTTGCGCCGGATTCGAAAAACTAGACTCATAGGAGAACGACCAAGAGGTGCCAGGAGCAGCAATACTACCTCGGAGACATGTCGGCTGGAGGACGATGTATTGAATCGCGACGCAATTTGTGTGTTCCATCGTCATTAAGAGGCTCTGAACGTTACAATTAACTGTCAGTTTTGCATCGCATTCGAAAAACTAGACTCACAGGAGAACGACCATAAGGTGCCCGAGGCAGCAATAGACCCTTGGAGACAAGTCGGCTGAAGGACGATGTATTGAGACGCGACGCAATTTGTGTGTCCCATCGTCATTAACAGGCTCTGAACGTTACAATTAACTGTCAGTTTTGCGTTGTATTCTGAAAACTAGACTCACAGGAGAACGACCATAAGGTGCCCGAGGCAGCAAGAGACCCTTGGAGACAGGTCGGCTGTGGGACGATGTATTGAATCGCGACGCAATTTGTGTGTTCCATCGTCATCAAGAGGCTCTGAACGTTACAATTAACTGTCAGTTTTGCGTCGGATTCGAAAATCTAGACTCACAGGAGAACGAGCATATGGTGCCCGAGGCAGCACTAGACCCTTGGAGACAAGTCGGCTGTAGGACGATGTATTGAATCGCGACGCAATTTGTGTGTTCCATCGTTATTAAGAGGCTCTGAACGTTACAATTAACTGTCAGTTTTGCGTCGGATTCGAAAATCTAGACTCACAGGAGAACGACCATAAGGTGCCCGAGGTAGCACTAGACCCTTGGAGACAAGTCGGCTGGAGGACGATGTATTGAGTCGCGACGCAATTTGTGTGTCCAATCGTCATTAACAGGCTCTGAACGTTACAATTAACTGTCAGTTTTGCATCGCATTCGAAAAACTAGAGTCACAGGAGAACGACCATAAGGTGCCCGAGGCAGCAATAGACCCTTGGAGACAAGTCGGCTGGAGGACGATGTATTGAATCGCGACGCAATTTGTGTGTTCCATCGTCATTAAGAGGCTCTGAACGTTACAATTAACTGTCAGTTTTGCGTCGGATTCGAAAAACTAGACTCATAGGAGAACGAAAAAAAGGTGCCCGAGGCAGCAATAGACCCTTGGAGACAAGTCGGCTGGAGGACGATGTATTGAATCGCGACGCATTTTGTGTGTTCCATCGTCATTAAGAGGCTCTCAACGTTACAATTCACTCTCAGTTTTGCGTCGGATTCGAAAATCTAGACTCACAGGAGAACGAGCATATGGTGCCCGAGGCAGCACTAGACCCTTGGAGACAAGTCGGCTGTAGCACGATGTATTGAATCGCGGCGCAATTTGTGTGTTCCATCGTCATTAAGAGGCTCTGAACGTTACAATTAACTGTCAGTTTTGCGTCGTATTCGAAAAACTAGACTCACAGGAGAACGACCATAAGGTGCCCGAGGCAGCACTACACCCTTGGAGACAAGTCGGCTGGAGGACGATGTATTGAGACGCGACGCAATTTGTGTGTCCCATCGTCATTAAGAGGCTCTGAACGTTACAATTAACTGTCAGTTTTGCGCCGGATTCGAAAATCTAGACTCACAGATGAACGACCATAAGGTGCCCGAGGCAGCAATAGACCCTTGGAGACAAGTCGGCTGTAGGACGATGTATTGAATCGCGACGCAATTTGTGTGTTCCATCGTCATCAAGAGGCTCTGAACCTTACAATTAACTGTCAGTTTTGCGTCGGATTCGAAAATCTAGACTCACCGATGAACAACCGTAAGGTGCCCGAGGCAGCAATAGACCCTTCGAGACAAGTCGGCTGGAGGACGATGTATTGAATCGCGACGCAATTTGTGTGTCCCATCGTCATTAACAGGCTCTGAACGTTACAATTAACTGTCAGTTTTGCGTCGTATTCTGAAAACTAGAATCACAGGAGAACGACCATAAGGTGCCCGAGGCACCAATAGACCCTTCGAGACAAGTCGGCTGGAGGACGATGTATTGAATCGCGACGCAATTTGTGTGTTCCATCGTCATTAAGAGGCTCTGAACGTTACAATTAATTGTCAGTTTTGCGCCGGATTCGAAAAACTAGACTCATAGGAGAACGACCAAGAGGTGCCAGGAGCAGCAATACTACCTCGGAGACATGTCGGCTGGAGGACGATGTATTGAATCGCGACGCAATTTGTGTGTTCCATCGTCAGTATCAGGCTCCGAACGTTACAATTAACTGTCAGTTTTGCGTCGGATTCGAAAATCTAGACTCACAGGAGAACGACCATAAGGTGCCCGACGCAGCACTAGACCCTTGGAGACAAGTCGGCTGGAGGACGATGTATTGAGTCGCGACGCAATTTGTGTGTCCCATCGTCATTAACAGGCTCTGAACGTTACAATTAACTGTCAGTTTTGCGTCGGATTCGAAAATCTAGACTCACAGGAGAACGACCATAAGGTGCCCGAGGCAGCACTAGACCCTTGGAGACAAGTCGGCTGGAGGACGATGTATTGAGTCGCGACGCAATTTGTGTGTCCCATCGTCATTAACAGGCTCTGAACGTTACAATTAACTGTCAGTTTTGCGTCGTATTCTGAAAACTAGACTCACAGGAGAACGAGCATAAGGTGCCCGAGGCAGCAAGAGACCCTTGGAGACAGGTCGGCTGTGGGACGATGTATTGAATCGCGACGCAATTTGTGTGTTCCATCGTCATCAAGAGGCTCTGAACGTTACAATTCACTGTCAGTTTTGCGTCGGATTCGAAAATCTAGACTCACAGGAGAACGAGCATATGGTGCCCGAGGCAGCACTAGATCCTTGGAGACAAGTCGGCTGTAGGAATCGCGACGCAATTTGTGTGTTCCATCGTCATTAAGAGGCTCAGAACGTTACAATTAACTGTCAGTTTTGCGTCGGATTCGAAAATCTAGACTCACAGGAGAACGACCATAATGTGCCCGAGGCAGCACTAGACCCTTGGAGACAAGTCGGCTGGAGGACGATGTATTGAGTCGCGACGCAATTTGTGTGTCCCATCGTCATTAACAGGCTCTGAACGTTACAATTAACTGTCAGTTTTGCATCGCATTCGAAAATCTAGACTCACAGGAGAACGAGCATATGGTGCCCGAGGCAGCACTAGACCGTTGGAGACAAGTCGGCTGTAGGACGATGTATTGAATCGCGACGCAATTTGGGTGTTTCATCGTCATTAAGAGGCTCTGAACGTTACAATTAACTGTCAGTTTTGCATCGCATTCGAAAAACTAGACTCACAGGAGAACGACCATAAGGTGCCCGAGGCAGCAATAGACCCTTGGAGACAAGTCGGCTGAAGGACGATGTATTGAGACGCGACGCAATTTGTGTGTCCCATCGTCATTAACAGGCTCTGAACGTTACAATTAACTGTCAGTTTTGCATCGCATTCGAAAAACTAGAGTCACAGGAGAACGACCATAAGGTGCCCGAGGCAGCAATAGACCCTTGGAGACAAGTCGGCTGGAGGACGATGTATTGAATCGCGACGCAATTTGTGTGTTCCATCGTCATTAAGAGGCTCTGAACGTTACAATTAACTGTCAGTTTTGCGTCGGATTCGAAAAACTAGACTCATAGGAGAACGACCAAAAGGTGCCCGAGGCAGCAATAGACCCTTGGAGACAAGTCGGCTGGAGGACGATGTATTGAATCGCGACGCAATTTGTGTGTTCCATCGTCATTAAGAGGCTCTGAACGTTACAATTCACTCTCAGTTTTGCGTCGGATTCGAAAATCTAGACTCACAGGAGAACGAGCATATGGTGCCCGAGGCAGCACTAGACCCTTGGAGACAAGTCGGCTGTAGCACGATGTATTGAATCGCGGCGCAATTTGTGTGTTCCATCGTCATTAAGAGGCTCTGAACGTTACAATTAACTGTCAATTTTGCATCGCATTCGAAAAACTAGACTCACAGGAGAACGACCATAAGGTGCCCGAGGCAGCACTACACCCTTGGAGACAAGTCGGCTGGAGGACGATGTATTGACACGCGACGCAATTTGTGTGTCCCATCGTCATTAAGAGGCTCTGAACGTTACAATTAACTGTCAGTTTTGCGCCGGATTCGAAAATCTAGACTCACAGATGAACGACCATAAGGTGCCCGAGGCAGCAAAAGACCCTTGGAGACAAGTCGGCTGTAGGACGATGTATTGAATCGCGACGCAATTTGTGTGTTCCATCGTCATCAAGAGGCTCTGAACCTTACAATTAACTGTCAGTTTTGCGTCGGATTCGAAAATCTAGACTCACCGATGAACAACCATAAGGTGCCCGAGGCAGCAATAGACCCTTCGAGACAAGTCGGCTGGAGGACGATGTATTGAATCGCGACGCAATTTGTGTGTTCCATCGTCATTAACAGGCTCTGAACGTTACAATTAACTGTCAGTTTTGCGTCGTATTCTGAAAACTAGACTCACAGGAGAACGACCATAAGGTGCCCGAGGCAGCAAGAGACCCTTGGAGACAGGTCGGCTGTGGGACGATGTATTGAGACGCGACCCAATTTGTGTGTCCCATCGTCATTAACAGGCTCTGAACGTTACAATTAACTGTCAATTTTGCGTCGGATTCGAAAATCTAGACTCACAGATGAACGACCATAAGGTGCCCGAGGCAGCACTAGACCCTTGGAGACAAGTCGGCTGTAGGACGATGTATTGAATCGCGACGCAATTTGTGTGTTCCATCGTCATTAAGAGGCTCTGAACGTTACAATTAACTGTCAGTTTTGCGTCGGATTCGAAAATCTAGACTCACAGGAGAACGACCATAAGGTGCCCGAGGCAGCAATAGACCCTTGGAGACAAGTCGACTGGAGGACGATGTATTGAGACGCGACGCAATTTGTGTGTCCCATCGTCATTAAGAAGCTCTGAACGTTACAATTAATTGTCAGTTTTGCGCCGGATTCGAAAAACTAGACTCATAGGAGAACGACCAAGAGGTGCCAGGAGAAGCAATACTACCTCGGAGACATGTCGGCTGGAGGACGATGTATTGAATCGCGACGCAATTTGTGTGTTCCATCGTCAGTATCAGGCTCTGAACGTTACAATTAACTGTCAGTTTTGCGCCGGATTCGAAAATCTAGACTCACAGATGAACGACCATAAGGTGCCCGAGGCGGCAATAGACCCTTGGAGACAAGTCGGCTGTAGGACGATGTATTGAATCGCGACGCGATTTGTGTGTTCCATCGTCATCAAGAGGCTCTGAACCTTACAATTAACTGTCAGTTTTGCGTCGGATTCGAAAATCTAGACTCACCGATGAACGACCATAAGGTGCCCGAGGCAGCAATAGACCCTTCGAGACAAGTCGGCTGGAGGACGATGTATTGAATCGCAACGCAATTTGTGTGTTCCATCGTCATTAAATGGCTCTGAACGTTACAATTAACTGTCAGTTTTGCGTCGTATTCGAAAAACTAGACTCACAGGAGAACGACCATAAGGTGCCCGAGGCACCAATAGACCCTTCGAGACAAGTCGGCTGGAGGACGATGTATTGAATCGCGACGCAATTTGTGTGTTCCATCGTCATTAAGAGGCTCTGAACGTTACAATTAATTGTCAGTTTTGCGTCGGATTCGAAAATCTAGACTCATAGGAGAACGACCATAAGGTGCCCGAGGCAGCAATACTACCTCGGAGACATGTCGGCTGGAGGACGATGTATTGAATCGCGACGCAATTTGTGTGTTCCATCGTCAGTATCAGGCTCTGAACGTTACAATTCACGGTCAGTTTTGCGTCGGATTCGAAAATCTAGACTCACAGGAGAACGAGCATATGGTGCCCGAGGCTGCACTAGACCCTTGGAGACAAGTCGGCTGTAGGACGATGTATTGAATCGCGACGCAATTTGTGTGTTCCATCGTCATTAAGAGGCTCAGAACGTTACAATTAATTGTCAGTTTTGCGTCGGATTCGAAAATCTAGACTCACAGGAGAACGACCATAATGTGCCCGAGGCAGCACTAGACCCTTGGAGACAAGTCGGCTGGAGGACGATGTATTGAGTCGCGACGCAATTTGTGTGTCCCATCGTCATTAACAGGCTCTGAACGTTACAATTAACTGTCAGTTTTGCATCGCATTCGAAAATCTAGACTCACAGGAGAACGAGCATATGGTGCCCGAGGCAGCACTAGACCGTTGGAGACAAGTCGGCTGTAGGACGATGTATTGAATCGCGACGCAATTTGGGTGTTTCATCGTCATTAAGAGGCTCTGAACGTTACAATTAACTGTCAGTTTTGCATCGCATTCGAAAAACTAGACTCACAGGAGAACGACCATAAGGTGCCCGAGGCAGCAATAGACCCTTGGAGACAAGTCGGCTGAAGGACGATGTATTGAGACGCGACGCAATTTGTGTGTCCCATCGTCATTAACAGGCTCTGAACGTTACAATTAACTGTCAGTTTTGCATCGCATTCGAAAAACTAGACTCACAGGAGAACGACCATAAGGTGCCCGAGGCAGCAATAGACCCTTGGAGACAAGTCGGCTGGAGGACGATTTATTGATTCGCGACGCAATTTGTGTGTTCCATCGTCATTAAGAGGCTCTGAACGTTACAATTAATTGTCAGTTTTGCGCCGGATTCGAAAAACTAGACTCATAGGAGAACGACCATAAGAGGCCCGAGGCACCAATAGACCCTTCGAGACAAGTCGGCTGGAGGACGATGTATTGAATCGCGACGCAATTTGTGTGTCCCATCGTCATTAACAGGCTCTGAACGTTACAATTAACTGTCAGTTTTGCGTTGTATTCTGAAAACTAGACTCACAGGAGAACGACCATAAGGTGCCCGAGGCAGCAAGAGACCCTTGGAGACAGGTCGGCTGTGGGACGATGTATTGAATCGCGACGCAATTTGTGTGTTCCATCGTCATCAAGAGGCTCTGAACGTTACAATTAACTGTCAATTTAACGTCGGATTCGAAAATCTAGACTCACAGGAGAACGAGCATATGGTGCCCGAGGCAGCACTAGACCCTTGGAGACAAGTCGGCTGTAGGACGATGTATTGAATCGCGACGCAATTTGTGTGTTCCATCGTCATTAAGAGGCTCTGAACGTTACAATTAACTGTCAGTTTTGCGTCGGATTCGAAAATCTAGACTCACAGGAGAACACCCATAAGGTGCCCGAGGCAGCAAGAGACCCTTGGAGACAAGTCGGCTGTAGGACGATGTAATGAATCGCGACGCAATTTGTGTGTTCCATCGTCATTAAGAGGCTCAGAACGTTACAATTAACTGTCAGTTTTGCGTCGGATTCGAAAATCTAGACTCACAGGGGAACGACCATAATGTGCCCGAGGCAGCACTAGACCCTTGGAGACAAGTCGGCTGGAGGACGATGTATTGAGTCGCGACGCAATTTGTGTGTCCCATCGTCATTAACAGGCTCTGAACGTTACAATTAACTGTCAGTTTTGCATCGCATTCGAAAATCTAGACTCACAGGAGAACGAGCATATGGTGCCCGAGGCAGCACTAGACCGTTGGAGACAAGTCGGCTGTAGGACGATGTATTGAATCGCGACGCAATTTGGGTGTTTCATCGTCATTAAGAGGCTCTGAACGTTACAATTAACTGTCAGTTTTGCATCGCATTCGAAAAACTAGACTCACAGGAGAACGACCATAAGGTGCCCGAGGCAGCAATAGACCCTTGGAGACAAGTCGGCTGAAGGACGATGTATTGAGACGCGACGCAATTTGTGTGTCCCATCGTCATTAACAGGCTCTGAACGTTACAATTAACTGTCAGTTTTGCATCGCATTCGAAAAACTAGACTCACAGGAGAACGACCATAAGGTGCCGAGGCAGCAATAGACCCTTGGAGACAAGTCGGCTGGAGGACGATGTATTGATTCGCGACGCAATTTGTGTGTTCCATCGTCATTAAGAGGCTCTGAACGTTACAATTAATTGTCAGTTTTGCGCCGGATTCGAAAAACTAGACTCATAGGAGAACGACCATAAGAGGCCCGAGGCACCAATAGACCCTTCGAGACAAGTCGGCTGGAGGACGATGCATTGAATCGCGACGCAATTTGTGTGTCCCATCGTCATTAACAGGCTCTGAACGTTACAATTAACTGTCAGTTTTGCGTTGTATTCTGAAAACTAGACTCACAGGAGAACGACCATAAGGTGCCCGAGGCAGCAAGAGACCCTTGGAGACAGGTCGGCTGTGGGACGATGTATTGAATCGCGACGCAATTTGTGTGTTCCATCGTCATCAAGAGGCTCTGAACGTTACAATTAACTGTCAGTTTTGCGTCGGATTCGAAAATCTAGACTCACAGGAGAACGAGCATATGGTGCCCGAGGCAGCACTAGACCCTTGGAGACAAGTCGGCTGTAGGACGATGTATTGAATCGCGACGCAATTTGTGTGTTCCATCGTTATTAAGAGGCTCTGAACGTTACAATTAACTGTCAGTTTTGCGTCGGATTCGAAAATCTAGACTCACAGGAGAACGACCATAAGGTGCCCGAGGCAGCACTAGACCCTTGGAGACAAGTCGGCTGGAGGACGATGTATTGTGTCGCGACGCAATTTGTGTGTCCCATCGTCATTAACAGGCTCTGAACGTTACAATTAACTGTCAGTTTTGCATCGCATTCGAAAAACTAGAGTCACAGGAGAACGACTATAAGGTGCCCGAGGCAGCAATAGACCCTTGGAGACAAGTCGGCTGGAGGACGATGTATTGAATCGCGACGCAATTTGTGTGTTCCATCGTCATTAAGAGGCTCTGAACGTTACAATTAACTGTCAGTTTTGCGTCGGATTCGAAAAACTAGACTCATAGGAGAACGACCAAAAGGTGCCCGAGGCAGCAATAGACCCTTCGAGACAAGTCGGCTGGAGGACGATGTATTGAATCGCGACGCAATTTGTGTGTTCCATCGTCATTAAGAGGCTCTGAACGTTACAATTCACTCTCAGTTTTGCGTCGGATTCGAAAATCTAGACTCACAGGAGAACGAGCATATGGTGCCCGAGGCAGCACTAGACCCTTGGAGACAAGTCGGCTGTAGCACGATGTATTGAATCGCGGCGCAATTTGTGTGTTCCATCGTCATTAAGAGGCTCTGAACGTTACAATTAACTGTCAGTTTTGCATCGCATTCGAAAAACTAGACTCACAGGAGAACGACCATAAGGTGCCCGAGGCAGCACTACACCCTTGGAGACAAGTCGGCTGGAGGACGATGTATTTAGACGCGACGCAATTTGTGTGTCCCATCGTCATTAAGAGGCTCTGAACGTTACAATTAACTGTCAGTTTTGCGCCGGATTCGAAAATCTAGACTCACAGATGAACGACCATAAGGTGCCCGAGGCAGCAATAGACCCTTGGAGACAAGTCGGCTGTAGGACGATGTATTGAATCGCGACGCAATTTGTGTGTTCCATCGTCATCAAGAGGCTCTGAACCTTACAATTAACTGTCAGTTTTGCGTCGGATTCGAAAATCTAGACTCACCGATGAACAACCATAAGGTGCCCGAGGCAGCAATAGACCCTTCGAGACAAGTCGGCTGGAGGACGATGTATTGAATCGCGACGCAATTTGAGTGTTCCATCGTCATTAACAGGCTCTGAACGTTACAATTAACTGTAAGTTTTGCGTCGGATTCGAAAATCTAGACTCACAGGAGAACGAGCATATGGTGCCCGAGGCAGCACTAGACCCTTGGAGACAAGTCGGTTGTAGGACGATGTATTGAATCGCGACGCAATTTGTGTGTTCCATCGTCATTAAGAGGCTCTGAACGTTACAATTAACTGTCAGTTTTGCGTCGGATTCGAAAATCTAGACTCACAGGAGAACGACCATAAGGTGCCCGAGGCAGCACTAGACCCTTGGAGACAAGTCGGCTGGAGGACGATGTATTGAGTCGCGACGCAATTTGTGTGTCCCATCGTCATTAACAGGCTCTGAACGTTACAATTAATTGTCAGTTTTGCGCCGGATTCGAAAAACTAGACTCATAGGAGAACGACCATAAGAGGCCCGAGGGACCAATAGACCCTTCGAGACAATTCGGCTGGAGGACGATGTATTGAATCGCGACGCAATTTGTGTGTCCCATCGTCATTAACAGGCTGTGAACGTTACAATTAACTGTCAGTTTTGCGTCGTATTCTGAAAACTAGACTCACAGGAGAACGACCATAAGGTGCCCGAGGCAGCAAGAGACCCTTGGAGACAGGTCGGCTGTGGGACGATGTATTGAATCGCGACGCAATTTGTGTGTTCCATCGTCATCAAGAGGCTCTGAACGTTACAATTCACTGTGAGTTTTGCGTCGGATTCGAAAATCTAGACTCACAGGAGAACGAGCATATGGTGCCCGAGGCAGCACTAGACCCTTGCAGACAAGTCGGCTGTAGGACGATGTATTGAATCGCGACGCAATTTGTGTGTTCCATCGTCATTAAGAGGCTCTGAACGTTAGAATTAACTGTCAGTTTTGCGTCGGATTCGAAAATCTAGACTCACAGGAGAACGACCATAAGGTGCCCGAGGCAGCAATAGACCCTTGGAGACAAGTCGGCTGGAGGACGATGTATTGAGTCGCGACGCAATTTGTGTGTCCCATCGTCATTAAGAGGCTCTGAACGTTACAATTAACTGTCAGTTTTGCGTCGGATTCGAAAAACTAGACTCATAGGAGAACGACCAAAAGGTGCCCGAGGCAGCAATAGACCCTTGGAGACAAGTCGGCTGTAGGACGATGTATTGAATCGCGACGCAATTTGTGTGTTCCATCGTCATCAAGAGGCTCTGAACCTTACAATTAACTGTCAGTTTTGCGTCGGATTCGAAAATCTAGACTCACCGATGATCGACCATAAGGTGCCCGAGGCAGCAATAGACCCTTCGAGACAAGTCAGCTAGAGGACGATGTATTGAATCGCGACGCAATTTGTGTGTTCCATCGTCATTAACAAGCTCTGAACGTTACAATTAATTGTCAGTTTTGCGTCGTATTCGAAAAACTAGACTCACAGGAGAACGACCATAAGGTGCCCGAGGCACCAATAGACCCTTCGAGACAAGTCGGCTGGAGGACGATGTATTGAATCGCGACGCAATTTGTGTGTTCCATCGTCATTAAGAGGCTCTGAACGTTACAATTAATTGTCAGTTTTGCGCCGGATTCGAAAAACTAGACTCATAGGAGAACGACCATAAGAGGCCCGAGGCACCAATAGACCCTTCGAGACAATTCGGCTGGAGGACGATGTATTGAATCGCGACGCAATTTGTGTGTCCCATCGTCATTAACAGGCTCTGAACGTTACAATTAACTGTCAGTTTTGCGTCGTATTCTGAAAACTAGACTCACAGGAGAACGACCATAAGGTGCCCGAGGCAGCAAGAGACCCTTGGAGACAGGTCGGCTGTGGGACGATGTATTGAATCGCGACGCAATTTGTGTGTTCCATCGTCATCAAGAGACTCTGAACGTTACAATTCACTGTCAGTTTTGCGTCGGATTCGAAAATCTAGACTCACAGGAGAACGAGCATATGGTGCCCGAGGCAGCACTAGACCCTTGCAGACAAGTCGGCTGTAGGACGATGTATTGAATCGCGACGCAATTTGTGTGTTCCATCGTCATTAAGAGGCTCTGAACGTTACAATTAACTGTCAGTTTTGCGTCGGATTCTAAAATCTAGACTCACAGGAGAACGACCATAAGGTGCCCGAGGCAGCAATAAACCCTTGGAGACAAGTCGGCTGGAGGACGATGTATTGAGACGCGACGCAATTTGTGTGTCCCATCGTCATTAAGAGGCTCTGAACGTTACAATTAATTGTCAGTTTTGCGCCGGATTCGAAAAACTAGACTCATAGGAGAACGACCAAGAGGTGCCAGGAGCAGCAATACTACCTCGGAGACATGTCGGCTGGAGGGCGATGTATTGAATCGCGACGCAATTTGTGTGTTCCATCGTCATTAAGAGGCTCTGAACGTTGCAATTAACTGTCAGTTTTGCGCCGGATTCGAAAATCTAGACTCACAGATGAACGACCATAAGGTGCCCGAGGCAGCAATAGACCCTTGGAGACAAGTCGGCTGTAGGAAGATGTATTGAATCGCGACGCAATTTGTGTGTTCCATCGTCATCAAGAGGCTCTGAACCTTACAATTAACTGTCAGTTTTACGTCGGATTCGAAAATCTAGACTCACCGATGATCGACCATAAGGTGCCCGAGGCAGCAATAGACCCTTCGAGACAAGTCAGCTAGAGGACGATGTATTGAATCGCGACGCAATTTGTGTGTTCCATCGTCATTAACAGGCTCTGAACGTTACAATTAATTGTCAGTTTTGCGTCGTATTCGAAAAACTAGACTCACAGGAGAACGACCATAAGGTGCCCGAGGCACCAATAGACCCTTCGAGACAAGTCGGCTGGAGGACGATGTATTGAATCGCGACGCAATTTGTGTGTTCCATCGTCATTAAGAGGCTCTGAACGTTACAATTAATTGTCAGTTTTGCGCCGGATTCGAAAAACTAGACTCATAGGAGAACGACCATAAGAGGCCCGAGGCACCAATAGACCCTTCGAGACAATTCGGCTGGAGGACGATGTATTGAATCGCGACGCAATTTGTGTGTCCCATCGTCATTAACAGGCTCTGAACGTTACAATTAACTGTCAGTTTTGCGTCGTATTCTGAAAACTAGACTCACAGGAGAACGACCATAAGGTGCCCGAGGCAGCAAGAGACCCTTGGAGACAGGTCGGCTGTGGGACGATGTATTGAATCGCGACGCAATTTGTGTGTTCCATCGTCATCAAGAGACTCTGAACGTTACAATTCACTGTCAGTTTTGCGTCGGATTCGAAAATCTAGACTCACAGGAGAACGAGCATATGGTGCCCGAGGCAGCACTAGACCCTTGCAGACAAGTCGGCTGTAGGACGATGTATTGAATCGCGACGCAATTTGTGTGTTCCATCGTCATTAAGAGGCTCTGAACGTTACAATTAACTGTCAGTTTTGCGTCGGATTCGAAAATCTAGACTCACAGGAGAACGACCATAAGGTGCCCGAGGCAGCAATAGACCCTTGGAGACAAGTCGGCTGGAGGACGATGTATTGAGTCGCGACGCAATTTGTGTGTCCCATCGTCATTAACAGGCTCCGAACGTTACAGTTAACTGTCAGTTTTGCATCGCATTCGAAAAACTAGACTCACAGGAGAACGACCATAAGGTGCCCGAGGCAGCAATAGACCCTTGGAGACAAGTCGGCTGTAGGACGATGTATTGAATCGCGACGCAATTTGTGTGTTCCATCGTCATTAAGAGGCTCTGAACGTTACAATTAACTGTCAGTTTTGCGTCGGATTCGAAAAACTAGACTCATAGGAGAACGACCAAAAGGTGCCCGAGGCAGCAATAGACCCTTGGAGACAAGTCGGCTGGAGGACGATGTATTGAATCGCGACGCAATTTGTGTGTTCCATCGTCATTAACAGGCTCTGAACGTTACAATTAACTGTCAGTTTTGCGTCGTATTCTGAAAACTAGACTCACAGGAGAACGACCATAAGGTGCCCGAGGCAGCAATAGACCCTTGGAGACAGGTCGGCTGTGGGACGATGTATTGAGACGCGACGCAATTTGTGTGTCCCATCGTCATTAACAGGCTCTTAACGTTACAATTAACTGTCAGTTTTGCGTCGGATTCGAAAATCTAGACTCACAGATGAACGACCATAAGGTGCCCGAGGCAGCACTAGACCCTTGGAGACAAGTCGGCTGTAGGACGATGTATTGAATCGCGACGCAATTTGTGTGTTCCATCGTCATTAAGAGGCTCTGAACGTTACAATTAACTGTCAGTTTTGCGTCGGATTCGAAAATCTAGACTCACAGGAGAACGACCATAAGGTGCCCGAGGCAGCAATAGACCCTTCGAGACAAGTCGGCTGGAGGACGATGTATTGAGACGCGACGCAATTTGTGTGTCCCATCGTCATTAAGAGGCTCTGAACGTTACAATTAATTGTCAGTTTTGCGCCGGATTCGAAAAACTAGACTCATAGGAGAACGACCAAGAGGTGCCAGGAGCAGCAATACTACCTCGGAGACATGTCGGCTGAAGGACGATGTATTGAATCGCGACGCATTTTGTGTGTTCCATCGTCATTAAGAGGCTCTGAACGTTACAATTAACTGTCAGTTTTGCGCCGGATTCGAAAATCTAGACTCACAGATGAACGACCATAAGGTGCCCGAGGCAGCAATAGACCCATGGAGACAAGTCGGCTGTAGGACGATGTATTGAATCGCGACGCAATTTGTGTGTTCCATCGTCATCAAGAGGCTCTGAACCTTACAATTAACTGTCAGTTTTGCGTCGGATTCGAAAATCTAGACTCACCGATGAACGACCATAAGGTGCCCGAGGCAGCAATAGACCCTTCGAGACAATTCGGCTAGAGGACGATGTATTGAATCGCGACGCAATTTGTGTGTTCCATCGTCATTAACAGGCTCTGAACGTTACAATTAATTGTCAGTTTTGCGTCGTATTCGAAAAACTAGACTCACAGGAGAACGACCATAAGGTGCCCGAGGCACCAATAGACCCTTCGAGACAAGTCGGCTGGAGGACGATGTATTGAATCGCGACGCAATTTGTGTGTTCCATCGTCATTAAGAGGCTCTGAACGTTACAATTAATTGTCAGTTTTGCGTCGGATTCGAAAATCTAGACTCATAGGAGAACGACCATAAGGTGCCCGAGGCAGCAATACTACCTCGGAGACATGTCGGCTGGAGGACGACGTATTTAATCGCGACGCAATTTGTGTGTTCCATCGTCAGTATCAGGCTCTGAACGTTACAATTAACAGTCAGTTTTGCGTCGGATTCGAAAATCTAGACTCACAGGAGAACGACCTTAAGGTGCCCGAGGCAGCACTAGACCCTTGGAGACAAGTCGGCTGGAGGACGATGTATTGAGTCGCGACGCAATTTGTGTGTCCCATCGTCTTTAACAGGCTCTGAACGTTACAATTAACTGTCAGTTTTGCGTCGTATTCTGAAAACTAGACTCACAGGAGAACGACCATAAGGTGCCCGAGGCAGCAAGAGACCCTTGGAGACAGGTCGGCTGTGGGACGATGTATTGAATCGCGACGCAATTTGTGTGTTCCATCGTCATTAAGAGGCTCTGAACGTTACAATTAACTGTCAGTTTTGCGTCGGATTCGAAAATCTAGACTCACAGGAGAACGACCATAAGGTGCCCGAGGCAGCACTAGACCCTTGGAGACAAGTCGGCTGGAGGACGATGTATTGAGTCGCGACGCAATTTGTGTGTCCCATCGTCATTAACAGGCTCTGAACGTTACAATTCACTCTCAGTTTTGCGTCGGATTCGAAAATCTAGACTCACAGGAGAACGACCATAAGGTGCCCGAGGCAGCAATAGACCCTTGGAGACAAGTCGGCTGTAGGACGATGTATTGAATCGCGACGCAATTTGTGTGTTCCATCGTCATTAAGAGGCTCTGAACGTTACAATTAACCGTCAGTTTTGCGTCGTATTCTGAAAACTAGACTCACAGGAGAACGAGCATATGGTGCCCAGGGCAGCACTAGACCCTTGGAGACAAGTCGGCTCGAGGACGATGTATTGAATCGCGACGCAATTTGTGTGTTCCATCGTCATTAAGAGGCTCTGAACGTTACAATTAACTGTCAGTTTTGCGTCGGATTCGAAAATCTAGACTCACAGGAGAACGACCATAAGGTGCCCGAGGCAGCACTAGACCCTTGGAGACAAGTCGGCTGGAGGACGATGTATTGAGTCGCGACGCAATTTGTATGTCCCATCGTCATTAACAGGCTCTGAACGTTACAATTCACTGGCAGTTTTGCGTCGGATTCGAAAATCTAGACCCACAGGAGAACGAGCATATGGTGCCCGAGGCAGCACTAGACCCTTGGAGACAAGTCGGCTGTAGGACGATGTATTGAATCGCGACGCAATTTGTGTGTTCCATCGTCATTAAGAGGCTCTGAACGTTACAATTAACCGTCAGTTTTGCGTCGTATTCTGAAAACTAGACTCACAGGAGAACGACGATAAGGTGCCCGAGGCAGCTATAGACCCTTGGAGACAAGTCGGGTGGAGGACGATGTATTGAATCGCGACGCAATTTGTGTGTTCCATCGTCATTAAGAGGCTCTGAACGTTACAATTAACTGTCAGTTTTGCGTCGGATTCGAAAATCTAGACTCTCCGATGAACGACCATAAGGTGCCCGAGGCAGCAATAGACCCTTCGAGGCAAGTCGGCTGGTGGACGATGTATTGAATCGCGACGCAATTTGTGTGTTCCATCGTCATTAACAGGCTCTGAACGTTACAATTAATTGTCAGTTTTGCGTCGTATTCGAAAAACTATACTCACAGGAGAACGACCATAAGGTGCCCGAGGCACCAATAGACCCTTCGAGACAAGTCGGCTGGAGGACGATGTATTGAATCGCGACGCAATTTGTGTGTTCCATCGTCATTAAGAGGCTCTGAACGTTACAATTAACCGTCAGTTTTGCGTCGTATTCTGAAAACTAGACTCACAGGAGAACGACGATAAGGTGCCCGAGGCAGCAAGAGACCCTTGGAGACAGGTCGGCTGTGGGACGATGTATTGAATCGCGACGCAATTTGTGTGTTCCATCGTCATCAAGAGGCTCTGAACGTTACAATTAACTGTCAGTTTTGCATCGCATTCGAAAAACTAGACTCACAGGAGAACGACCATAAGGTGCCCGAGGCAGCAATACACCCTTGGAGACAAGTCGGCTGGAGGACGATGTATTGATTCGCGACGCAATTTGTGTGTTCCTTCGTCATTAAGAGGCTCTGAACGTTACAATTAATTGTCAGTTTTGCGCCGGATTCGAAAAACTAGACTCACAGGAGAACGACCATAAGGTGCCCGAGGCACCAATAGACCCTTCGAGACAAGTCGGCTGGAGGACGATGTATTGAGTCGCGACGCAATTTGTGTGTCCCATCGTCATTAACAGGCTCTGAACGTTACAATTAACTGTCAGTTTTGCGTCGGATTCGAAAATCTAGACTCACAGGAGAACGAGCATATGGTCCCAGAGGCAGCACTAGACCCTTGGAGACAAGTCGGCTGTAGGACGATGTATTGAATCGCGACGCAATTTGTGTGTTCCATCGTCATCAAGAGGCTCTGAACGTTACAATTAACTGTCAGTTTTGCGTCGGATTCGAAAATCAAGACTCACAGGAGAACGACCATAAGGTGCCCGAGGCAGCACTAGACCCTTGGAGACAAGTCGGCTGGAGGACGATATATTGAATCGCGACGCAATTTGTGTGTTCCATCGTCATTAAGAGGCTCTGAACCTTACAATTAACTGTCAGTTTTGCGTCGGATTCTGAAAACTAGACTCACCGATGAACGACCATAAGGTGCCCGAGGCACCAATAGACCCTTCGAGACAAGTCGGCTGGAGGACGATGTATTGAATCGCGACGCAATTTGTGTGTTCCATCGTCATTAACAGGCTCTGAACGTTACAATTAATTGTCAGTTTTGCGTCGTATTCGAAAAACTAGACTCACAGGAGAACGACCATAAGGTGCCCGAGGCACCAATAGAGCCTTCGAGACAAGTCGGCTGGAGGACGATGTATTGAATCGCGACGCAATTTGTGTGTTCCATCGTCATTAAGAGGCTCTGAACGTTACAATTAACAGTCAGTTTTGCGTCGGATTCGAAAATCTAGACTCATAGGAGAACGACCATAAGGTGCCCGAGGCAGCAATACTACCTCGGAGACATGTCGGCTGGAGGACGATGTATTGAATCGCGACGCAATTTGTGTGTTCCATCGTCAGTATCAGGCTCTGAACGTTACAGTTCACGGTCAGTTTTGCGTCGGATTCGAAAATCTAGACTCACAGGAGAACGAGCATATGGTGCCCGAGGCAGCACTAGACCCTTGGAGACAAGTCGGCTGTAGGACGATGTATTGAATCGCGACGCAATTTGTGTGTTCCATCGTCATTAAGAGGCTCTGAACGTTACAATTAACTGTCAGTTTTGCGTCGGATTCGAAAATCTAGACTCACAGGAGAACGACCATAAGGTGCCCGAGGCAGCACTAGACCCTTGGAGACAAGTCGGCTGGAGGACGATGTATTGAGTCGCGACGCAATTTGTGTGTCCCATCGTCATTAACAGGCTCTGAACGTTACAATTAATTGTCAGTTTTGCGCCGGATTCGAAAAACTAGACTCATAGGAGAACGACCATAAGAGGCCCGAGGCACCAATAGACCCTTCGAGACAATTCGGCTGGAGGACGATGTATTGAATCGCGACGCAATTTGTGTGTCCCATCGTCATTAACAGGCTCTGAACGTTACAATTAACTGTCAGTTTTGCGTCGTATTCTGAAAACTAGACTCACAGGAGAACGACCATAAGGTGCCCGAGGCAGCAAGAGACCCTTGGAGACAGGTCGGCTGTGGGACGATGTATTGAGACGCGACCCAATTTGTGTGTCCCATCGTCATTAACAGGCTCTTAACGTTACAATTAACTGTCAGTTTTGCGCCGTATTCAAAAATCTAGACTCACAGATGAACGACCATAAGGTGCCCGAGGCAGCACTAGAGCCTTGGAGACAAGTTGGCTGTAGGACGATGTATTGAATCGCGACGCAATTTGTGTGTTCCATCGTCATTAAGAGGCTCTGAACGTTACAATTAACTGTCAGTTTTGCGTCGGATTCTAAAATCTAGACTCACAGGAGAACGACCATAAGGTGTCCGAGGCAGCAATAGACCCTTGGAGACAAGTCGGCTGGAGGACGATGTATTGAGACGCGACGCAATTTGTGTGTCCCATCGTCATTAAGAGGCTCTGAACGTTACAATTAATTGTCAGTTTTGCGCCGGATTCGAAAAACTAGACTCATAGGAGAACGACCAAGAGGTGCCAGGAGCAGCAATACTACCTCGGAGACATGTCGGCTGGAGGGCGATGTATTGAATCGCGACGCAATTTGTGTGTCCCATCGTCATTAAGAGGCTCTGAACGTTACAATTAATTGTCAGTTTTGCGTCGTATTCGAAAAACTAGACTCACAGGAGAACGACCATAAGGTGCCCGAGGCACCAATAGACCCTTCGAGACAAGTCGGCTGGAGGACGATGTAATGAATCGCGACGCAATTTGTGTGTTCCATCGTCATTAAGAGGCTCTGAACTTTACAATTAACCGTCAGTTTTGCGTCGTATTCTGAAAACTAGACTCACAGGAGAACGACGATAAGGTGCCCGAGGCAGCAAGAGACCCTTGGAGACAGGTCGGCTGTGGGACGATGTATTGAATCGCGACGCAATTTGTGTGTTCCATCGTCATTAAGAGGCTCTGAACGTTACAATTAACTGTCAGTTTTGCATCGCATTCGAAAAACTAGACTCACAGGAGAACGACCATAAGGTGCCCGAGGCAGCAATAGACCCTTGGAGACAAGTCGGCTGGAGGACGATGTATTGATTCGCGACGCAATTTGTGTGTTCCATCGTCATTAAGAGGCTCTGAACGTTACAATTAATTGTCAGTTTTGCGCCGGATTCGAAAAACTAGACTCATAGGAGAACGACCCTAAGAAGCCAGAGGTACCAATAGACCCTTCGAGACAAGTCGGCTGGAGGACGATGTATTGAATCGCGACGCAATTTGTGTGTTCCATCGTCATTAAGAGGCTCTGAACGTTACAATTAATTGTCAGTTTTGCGTCGTATTCGAAAAACCAGACTCACAGGAGAACGACCATAAGGTGCCCGAGGCACCAATAGACCCTTCGAGACAAGTCGGCTGGAGGACGATGTATTGAGTCGCGACGCAATTTGTGTGTCCCATCGTCATTAACAGGCTCTGAACGTTGCAATTAACTGTCAGTTTTGCGTCGGATTCGAAAATCTAGACTCACAGGAGAACGAGCATATGGTCCCAGAGGCAGCACTAGACCCTTGGAGACAAGTCGGCTGTAGGACGATGTATTGAATCGCGACGCAATTTGTGTGTTCCATCGTCATTAAGAGGCTCTGAACGTTACAATTAACCGACAGTTTTGCGTCGTATTCTGAAAACTAGACTCAGAGGAGAACGAGCATATGGTGCCCGAGGCAGCACTAGACCCTTGGAGACAAGTCGGCTGTAGGACGATGTATTGAATCGCGACGCAATTTGTGTGTTCCATCGTCATTAAGAGGCTCTGAACGTTACAATTAACTGTCAGTTTTGCATCGCATTCGAAAATCTAGACTCACAGGAGAACGACCATAAGGTGCCCGAGGCAGCACTAGACCCTTGGAGACAAGTCGGCTGGAGGACGATGTATTGAGTCGCGACGCAATTTGTGTGTTCCATCGTCATCAAGAGGCTCTGAACGTTACAATTAACTGTCAGTTTTGCGTCGTATTCTGAAAACTAGACTCACAGGAGAACGACGATAAGGTGCCCGAGGCAGCTATAGACCCTTGGAGACAAGTCGGCTGGAGGACGATATATTGAATCGCGACGCAATTTGTGTGTTCCATCGTCATTAAGAGGCTCTGAACCTTACAATTAACTGTCAGTTTTGCGTCGGATTCGAAAATCTAGACTCACCGATGAACGACCATAAGGTGCCCGAGGCACCAATAGACCCTTCGAGACAAGTCGGCTGGAGGACGATGTATTGAATCGCGACGCAATTTGTGTGTTCCATCGTCATTAACAGGCTCTGAACGTTACAATTAATTGTCAGTTTTGCGTCGTATTCGAAAAACTAGACTCACAGGAGAACGACCATAAGATGCCCGAGGCACCAATAGACCCTTCGAGACAAGTCGGCTGGAGGACGATGTATTGAATCGCGACGCAATTTGTGTGTTCCATCGTCATTAAGAGGCTCTGAACGTTACAATTAATTGTCAGTTTTGCGTCGGATTCGAAAATCTAGACTCATAGGAGAACGACCATAAGGTGCCCGAGGCAGCAATACTACCTCGGAGACATGTCGGCTGGAGGACGATGTATTGAATCGCGACGCAATTTGTTTGTTCCATCGTCAGTATCAGGCTCTGAACGTTACAGTTCACGGTCAGTTTTGCGTCGGATTCGAAAATCTAGACTCACAGGAGAACGAGCATATGGTGCCCGAGGCAGCACTAGACCCTTGGAGACAAGTCGGCTGTAGGACGATGTATTGAATCGCGACGCAATTTGTGTGTTCCATCGTCATTGAGAGGCTCGGAACGTTACAATTAACTGTCAGTTTTGCGTCGGATTCGAAAATCTAGACTCACAGGAGAACGACCATAAGGTGCCCGAGGCAGCACTAGACCCTTGGAGACAAGTCGGCTGGAGGACGATGTATTGAGTCGCGACGCAATTTGTGTGTCCCATCGTAATAAACAGGCTCTGAACGTTACAATTAATTGTCAGTTTTGCGCCGGATTCGAAAAACTAGACTCATAGGAGAACGACCATAAGAGGCCCGAGGCACCAATAGACCCTTCGAGACAATTCGGCTGGAGGACGATGTACTGAATCGCGACGCAATTTGTGTGTCCCACCGTCATTAACAGGCTCTGAACGTTACAATTAACTGTCAGTTTTGCGTCGTATTCTGAAAACTAGACTCACAGGAGAACGACCATAAGGTGCCCGAGGCAGCAAGAGACCCTTGGAGACAGGTCGGCTGTGGGACGATGTATTGAATCGCGACGCAATTTGTGTGTTCCATCGTCATCAAGAGGTTCTGAACGTTACAATTCACTGTCAGTTTTGCGTCGGATTCGAAAATCTAGACTCACAGGAGAACGAGCATATGGTGCCCGAGGCAGCACTAGACCCTTGCAGACAAGTCGGCTGTATTACGATGTATTGAATCGCGAAGCAATTTGTGTGTTCCATCGTCATTAAGAGGCTCTGAACGTTACAATTAACTGTCAGTTTTGCGTCGGATTCGAAAATCTAGACTCACAGGAGAACGACCATAAGGTGCCCGAGGCAGCAATAGACCCTTGGAGACAAGTCGGCTGGAGGACGATGTATTGAGTCGCGACGCAATTTGTGTGTCCCATCGTCATTAACAGGCTCTGAACGTTACAATTCACTGTCAGTTTTGCATCGCATTCGAAAAACTAGACTCACAGGAGAACGACCATAAGGTGCCCGAGGCAGCAATAGACCCTTGGAGACAAGTCGGCTGTAGGACGATGTATTGAATCGCGACGCAATTTGTGTGTTCCATCGTCATTAAGAGGCTCTGAACGTTACAATTAACTGTCAGTTTTGCGTCGGATTCGAAAAACTAGACTCATAGGAGAACGACCAAAAGGTGCCCGAGGCAGCAATAGACCCTTGGAGACAAGTCGGCTGGAGGACGATGTATTGAATCGCGACGCAATTTGTGTGTTCCATCGTCATTAACAGGCTCTGAACGTTACAATTAACTGTCAGTTTTGCGTCGTATTCTGAAAACTAGACTCACAGGAGAACGACCATAAGGTGCCCGAGGCAGCAAGAGACCCTTGGAGACAGGTCGGCTGTGGGACGATGTATTGAGACGCGACGCAATTTGTGTGTCCCATCGTCATTAACAGGCTCTTAACGTTACAATTAACTGTCAGTTTTGCGTCGTATTCGAAAATCTAGACTCACAGATGAACGACCATAAGGTGCCCGAGGCAGCACTAGACCCTTGGAGACAAGTCGGCTGTAGGACGATGTATTGAATCGCGACGCAATTTGTGTGTTCCATCGTCATTAAGAGGCTCTGAACGTTACAATTAACTGTCAGTTTTGCGTCGGATTCGAAAATCTAGACTCACAGGAGAACGACCATAAGGTGCCCGAGGCAGCAATAGACCCTTGGAGACAAGTCGGCTGGAGGACGATGTATTGAGACGCGACGCAATTTGTGTGTCCCATCGTCATTAAGAGGCTCTGAACGTTACAATTAATTGTCAGTTTTGCGCCGGATTCGAAAAACTAGACTCATAAGAGAACGACCAAGAGGTGCCAGGAGCAGTAATACTACCTCGGAGACATGTCGGCTGGAGGGCGATGTATTGAATCGCGACGCAATTTGTGTGTCCCATCGTCATTAAGAGGCTCTGAACGTTACAATTAATTGTCAGTTTTGCGTCGTATTCGAAAAACTAGACTCACAGGAGAACGACCATAAGGTGCCCGAAGGCACCAATAGACCCTTCGAGACAAGTCGGCTGGAGGACGATGTAATGAATCGCGACGCAATTTGTGTGTTCCATCGTCATTAAGAGGCTCTGAACGTTACAATTAACCGTCAGTTTTGCGTCGTATTCTGAAAACTAGACTCACAGGAGAACGACGATAAGGTGCCCGAGGCAGCAAGAGACCCTTGGAGACAGGTCGGCTGTGGGACGATGTATTGAATCGAGACGCAATTTGTGTGTTCCATCGTCATCAAGAGGCTCTGAACGTTACAATTAACTGTCAGTTTTGCATCGCATTCGAAAAACTAGACTCACAGGAGAACGACCATAAGGTGCCCGAGGCAGCAATAGACCCTTGGAGACAAGTCGGCTGGAGGACGATGTATTGATTCGCGACGCAATTTGTGTGTTCCATCGTCATTAAGAGGCTCTGAACGTTACAATTAATTGTCAGTTTTGCGCCGGATTCGAAAAACTAGACTCATAGGAGAACGACCCTAAGAAGCCAGAGGTACCAATAGACCCTTCGAGACAAGTCGGCTGGAGGACGATGTATTGAATCGCGACGCAATTTGTGTGTTCCATCGTCATTAAGAGGCTCTGAACGTTACAATTAATTGTCAGTTTTGCGTCGTATTCGAAAAACTAGACTCACAGGAGAACGACCATAAGGAGCCCGAGGCACCAATAGACCCTTCGAGACAAGTCGGCTGGAGGACGATGTATTGAGTCGCGACGCAATTTGTGTGTCCCATTGTCATTAACAGGCTCTGAACGTTACAATTAACTGTCAGTTTTGCGTCGGATTCGAAAATCTAGACTCACAGGAGAACGAGCATATGGTCCCAGAGGCAGCACTAGACCCTTGGAGACAAGTCGGCTGTAGGACGATGTATTGAATCGCGACGCAATTTGTGTGTTCCATCGTCATTAAGAGGCTCTGAACGTTACAATTAACCGACAGTTTTGCGTCGTATTCTGAAAACTAGACTCACAGGAGAACGAGCATATGGTGCCCGAGGCAGCACTAGACCCTTGGAGACAAGTCGGCTGTAGGACGATGTATTGAATCGCGACGCAATTTGTGTGTTCCATCGTCATTAACAGGCTCTGAACGTTACAATTAACTGTCAGTTTTGCGTTGGATTCGAAAATTTAGACTCACAGGAGAACGACCATAAGGTGCCCGAGGCAGCACTAGACCCTTCGAGACAAGTCACTTGGAGGACGATGTATTGAGTCGCGACGCAATTTGTGTGTTCCATCGTCATCAAGAGGCTCTGAACGTTACAATTAACTGTCAGTTTTGCGTCGTATTCTGAAAACTAGACTCACAGGAGAACGACGATAAGGTGCCCGAGGCAGCTATAGACCCTTGGAGACAAGTCGGCTGGAGGACGATATATTGAATCGCGACGCAATTTGTGTGTTCCATCGTCATTAAGAGGCTCTGAACCTTACAATTAACTGTCAGTTTTGCGTCGGATTCGAAAATCTAGACTCACCGATGAACGACCATAAGGTGCCCGAGGCACCAATAGACCCTTCGAGACAAGTCGGCTGGAGGACGATGTATTGAATCGCGACGCAATTTGTGTGTTCCATCGTCATTAACAGGCTCTGAACGTTACAATTAATCGTCAGTTTTGCGTCGTATTCGAAAAACTAGACTCACAGGAGAACGACCATAAGGTGCCCGAGGCACCAATAGACCCTTCGAGACAAGTCGGCTGGAGGACGATGTATTGAATCGCGACGCAATTTGTGTGTTCCATCGTCATTAAGAGGCTCTGAACGTTACAATTAATTGTCAGTTTTGCGTCGGATTCGAAAATCTAGACTCATAGGAGAACGACCATAAGGTGCACGAGGCAGCAATACTACCTCGGAGACATGTCGGCTGGAGGACGATGTATTGAATCGCGACGCAATTTGTGTGTTCCATCGTCAGTATCAGGCTCTGAACGTTACAGTTCACGGTCAGTTTTGCGTCGGATTCGAAAATCTAGACTCACAGGAGAACGAGCATATGGTGCCCGAGGCAGCACTAGACCCTTGGAGACAAGTCGGCTGTAGGACGATGTATTGAATCGCGACGCAATTTGTGTGTTCCATCGTCATTAAGAGGCTCTGAACGTTACAATTAACTGTCAGTTTTGCGTCGGATTCGAAAATTTAGACTCACAGGAGAACGACCATAAGGTGCCCGAGGCAGCACTAGACCCTTGGAGACAAGTCGGCTGGAGGACGATGTATTGAGTCGCGACGCAATTTGTGTGTCCCATCGTCATTAACAGGCTCTGAACGTTACAATTAATTGTCAGTTTTGCGCCGGATTCGAAAAACTAGACTCATAGGAGAACGACCATAAGAGGCCCGAGGCACCAATAGACCCTTCGAGACAATTCGGCTGTAGGACGATGTATTGAATCGCGACGCAATTTGTGTGTCCCATCGTCATTAACAGGCTCTGAACGTTACAATTAACTGTCAGTTTTGCGTCGTATTCTGAAAACTAGACTCACAGGAGAGCCCGAGGCAGCAAGAGACCCTTGGAGACAGGTCGGCTGTGGGACGATGTATTGAATCGCGACACAATTTGTGTGTTCCTTCGTCATCAAGAGGCTCTGAACGTTACAATTCACTGTCAGTTTTGCGTCGGATTCGAAAATCTAGACTCACAGGAGAACGAGCATATGGTGCCCGAGGCAGCACTAGACCCTTGCAGACAAGTCGGCTGTAGGACGATGTATTGAATCGCGAAGCAATTTGTGTGTTTTATCGTCATTAAGAGGCTCTGAACGTTACAATTAACTGTCAGTTTTGCGTCGGATTCGAAAATCTAGACTCACAGGAGAACGACCATAAGGTGCCCGAGGCAGCAATAGACCCTTGGAGACAAGTCGGCTGGAGGACGATGTATTGAGTCGCGACGCAATTTGTGTGTCCCATCGTCATTAACAGGCTCTGAACGTTACAATTAACTGTCAGTTTTGCATCGCATTCGAAAAACTAGACTCACAGGAGAACGACCATAAGGTGCCCGAGGCAGCAATAGACCCTTGGAGACAAGTCGGCTGTAGGACGATGTATCGAATCGCGACGCAATTTGTGTGTTCCATCGTCATCAAGAGGCTCTGAACCTTACAATTAACTGTCAGTTTTGCGTCGGATTCGAAAATCTAGACTCACCGATGATCGACCATAAGGTGCCCGAGGCAGCAATAGACCCTTCGAGACAAGTCAGCTAGAGGACGATGTATTGAATCGCGACTCAATTTGTGTGTTCCATCGTCATTAAGAGGCTCTGAACGTTACAATTAATTGTCAGTTTTGCGTCGTATTCGAAAATCTAGACTCACAGGAGAACGACCATAAGGTGCCCGAGGCACCAATAGACCCTTCGAGACAAGTCGGCTGGAGGACGATGTATTGAATCGCGACGCAATTTGTGTGTTCCATCGTCATTAAGAGGCTCTGAACGTTACAATTAATTGTCAGTTTTGCGCCGGATTCGAAAAACTAGACTCATAGGAGAACGACCATAAGAGGCCCGAGGCACCAATAGACCCTTCGAGACAATTCGGCTGGAGGACGATGTATTGAATCGCGACGCAATTTGTGTGTCCCATCGTCATTAACAGGCTCTGAACGTTACAATTAACTGTCAGTTTTGCGTCGTATTCTGAAAACTAGACTCACAGGAGAACGACCATAAGGTGCCCGAGGCAGCAAGAGACCCTTGGAGACAGGTCGGCTGTGGGACGATGTATTGAATCGCGACGCAGTTTGTGTGTTCCATCGTCATCAAGAGGCTCTGAACGTTACAATTCACTGTCAGTTTTGCGTCGGATTCGAAAATCTAGACTCACAGGAGAACGAGCATATGGTGCCCGAGGCAGCACTAGACCCTTGCAGACAAGTCGGCTGTAGGACGATGTATTGAATCGCGACGCAATTTGTGTGTTCCATCGTCATTAAGAGGCTCTGAACGTTACAATTAACTGTCAGTTTTGCGTCGGATTCGAAAATCTAGACTCACAATAGAACGACCATAAGGTGCCCGAGGCAGCAATGGACCCTTGGAGACAAGTCGGCTGGAGGACGATGTATTGAGTCGCGACGCAATTTGTGTGTCCCATCGTCATTAACAGGCTCTGAACGTTACAATTAACTGTCAGTTTTGCATCGCATTCGAAAAACTAGACTCACAGGAGAACGACCATAAGGTGCCCGAGGCAGCAATAGACCCTTCGAGACAAGTCGGCTGGAGGACGATGTATTGAATCGCGACGCAATTTGTGTGTTCCATCGTCATTAAGAGGCTCTGAACGTTACAATTAATTGTCAGTTTTGCGCCGGATTCGAAAAACTAGACTCATAGGAGAACGACCAAAAGGTGCTAGGAGCAGCAATACTACCTCGGAGACAAGTCGGCAGGAGGACGATGTATTGAATCGCGACGCAATTTGTGTGTTCCATCGTCATTAACAGGCTCTGAACGTTACAATTAACTGTCAGTTTTGCGTCGTATTCTGAAAACTAGACTCACAGGAGAACGACCATAAGGTGCCCGAGGCAGCAAGAGACCCTTGGAGACAGGTCGGCTGTGGGACGATGTATTGAGACGCGACGCAATTTGAGTGTCCCATCGTCATTAACAGGCTCTTAACGTTACAATTAACTGTCAGTTTTGCGTCGTATTCGAAAATCTAGACTCACAGATGAACGACCATAAGGTGCCCGAGGCAGCACTAGACCCTTGGAGACAAGTCGGCTGTAGGACGATGTATTGAATCGCGACGCAATTTGTGTGTTCCATCGTCATTAAGAGGCTCTGAACGTTACAATTAACTGTCAGTTTTGCGTCGGATTCGAAAATCTAGACTCACAGGAGAACGACCATAAGGTGCCCGAGGCAGCAATAGACCCTTCGAGACAAGTCGGCTGGAGGACGATGTATTGAGATGCGACGCAATTTGTGTGTCCCATCGTCATTAAGAGGCTCTGAACGTTACAATTAATTGTCAGTTTTGCGCCGGATTCGAAAAACTAGACTCATAGGAGAACGACCAAGAGGTGCCAGGAGCAGCAATACTACCTCGGAGACATGTCGGCTGGAGGACGATGTATTGAATCGCGACGCAATTTGTGTGTTCCATCGTCATTAAGAGGCTCTGAACGTTACAATTAACTGTCAGTTTTGCGCCGGATTCGAAAATCTAGACTCACAGATGAACGACCATAAGGTGCCCGAGGCAGCAATAGACCCATGGAGACAAGTCGGCTGTAGGACGATGTATTGAATCGCGACGCAATTTGTGTGTTCCATCGTCATCAAGAGGCTCTGAACCTTGCAATTAACTGTCAGTTTTGCGTCGGATTCGAAAATCTAGACTCACCGATGAACGACCATAAGGTGCCCGAGGCAGCAATAGACCCTTCGAGACAAGTCGGCTAGAGGACGATGTATTGAATCGCGACGCAATTTGTGTGTTCCATCGTCATTAACAGGCTCTGAACGTTACAATTAATTGTCAGTTTTGCGTCGTATTCGAAAAACTAGACTCACAGGAGAACCACCATAAGGTGCCCGAGGCACCAATAGACCCTTCGAGACAAGTCGGCTGGAGGACGATGTATTGAATCGCGACGCAATTTGTGTGTTCCATCGTCATTAAGAGGCTCTGAACGTTACAATTAATTGTCAGTTTTGCGTCGGATTCGAAAATCTAGACTCATAGGAGAACGACCATAAGGTGCCCGAGGCAGCAATACTACCTCGGAGACATGTCGGCTGGAGGACGATGTATTGAATCGCGACGCAATTTGTGTGTTCCATCGTCAGTATCAGGCTCTGAACGATACAATTAACAGTCAGTTTTGCGTCGGATTCGAAAATCTAGACTCACAGGAGAACGACCATAGGGTGCCCGAGGCAGCACTAGACCCTTCGAGACAAGTCGGGTGGAGGACGATGTATTGAGTCGCGACGCAATTTGTGTGTCCCATCGTCATTAACAGGCTCTGAACGTTACAATTAACTGTCAGTTTTGCGTCGTATTCTGAAAACTAGACTCACAGGAGAACGACCATAAGGTGCCCGAGGCAGCAAGAGACCCTTGGAGACAGGTCGGCTGTGGGACGATGTATTGAATCGCGACGCAATTTGTGTGTTCCATCGTCATCAAGAGGCTCTGAACGTTACAATTCACTGTCAGTTTTGCGTCGGATTCGAAAATCTAGACTCACAGGAGAACGAGCATATGGTGCCCGAGGCAGCACTAGACCCTTGGAGACAAGTCGGCTGTAGGACGATGTATTGAATCGCGACGCAATTTGTGTGTTCCATCGTCATTAAGAGGCTCTGAACGTTACAATTCACTGTCAGTTTTGCGTCGGATTCCAAAATCTAGACTCACAGGAGAACGACCATAATGTGCCCGAGGCAGCATTAGACACTTGGAGACAAGTCGGCTGGAGGACGATGTATTGAGTCGCGACGCAATTTGTGTGTCCCAACGTCATTAACAGGCTCTGAACGTTACAATTAACTGTCAGTTTTGCGTCGTATTCTGGAAACTAGACTCACAGGAGAACGACCATAAGGTGCCCGAGGCAGCAAGAGACCCTTGGAGACAGGTCGGCTGTGGGACGATGTATTGAATAGCGACGCAATTTGTGTGTTCCATCGTCATCAAGAGGCTCTGAACGTTACAATTCACTGTCAGTTTTGCGTCGGATTCGAAAATCTAGACTCACAGGAGAACGAGCATATGGTGCCCGAGGCAGCACTAGACCCTTGGAGACAAGTCGGCTGTAGGACGATGTATTGAATCGCGACGCAATTTGTGTGTTCCATCGTCATTAAGAGGCTCTGAACGTTACAATTAACCGTCAGTTTTGCGTCGTATTCTGAAAACTAGACTCACAGGAGAACGAGCATATGGTGCCCGAGGCAGCACTAGACCCTTGGAGACAAGTCGGCTGTAGGACGATGTATTGAATCGCGACGCAATTTGTGTGTTCCATCGTCATTAAGAGGCTCTGAACGTTACAATTAACTGTCAGTTTTGCGTCGGATTCGAAAATCTAGACTCACAGGAGAACGACCATTAGGTGCCCGAGGCAGCACTAGACCCTTGGAGACAAGTCGGCTGGAGGACGATGTATTGAGTCGCGACGCAATTTGTGTGTCCCATCGTCATTAACAGGCTCTGAACGTTACAATTCACTGTCAGTTTTGAGTCGGATTCGAAAATCTAGACCCACAGGAGAACGAGCATATGGTGCCCGAGGCAGCACTAGATCCTTGGAGACAAGTCGGCTGTAGGACGATGTATTGAATCGCGACGCAATTTGTGTGTTCCATCGTCATTAAGAGGCTCTGAACGTTACAATTAACCGTCAGTTTTGCGTCGTATTCTGAAAACTAGACTCACAGGAGAACGACGATACGGTGCCCGAGGCAGCTATAGACCCTTGGAGACAAGTCGGGTGGAGGACGATGTATTGAATCGCGACGCAATTTGAGTGTTCCATCGTCATTAAGAGGCTCTGAACGTTACAATTAACTGTCAGTTTTGCGTCGGATTCGAAAATCTAGACTCTCCGATGAACGACCATAAGGTGCCCGAGGCAGCAATAGACCCTTCGAGGCAAGTCGGCTGGTGGACGATGTATTGAATCGCGACGCAATTTGTGTGTTCCATCGTCATTAACAGGCTCTGAACGTTACAATTAATTGTCAGTTTTGCGTCGTATTCGAAAAACTAGACTCACAGGAGAAAGACCATAAGGTGCCCGAGGCACCAATAGACCCTTCGAGACAAGTCGGCTGGAGGACGATGTATTGAATCGCGACGCAATTTGTGTGTTCCATCGTCATTAAGAGGCTCTGAACGTTACAATTAACCGTCAGTTTTGCGTCGTATTCTGAAAACTAGACTCACAGGAGAACGACGATAAGGTGCCCGAGGCAGCAAGAGACCCTTGGAGACAGGTCGGCTGTGGGACGATGTATTGAATCGCGACGCAATTTGTGTGTTCCATCGTCATCAAGAGGCTCTGAACGTTACAATTAACTGTCAGTTTTGCATCGCATTCGAAAAACTAGACTCACAGGAGAACGACCATAAGGTGCCCGAGGCAGCAATAGACCCTTGGAGACAAGTCGGCTGGAGGACGATGTATTGATTCGCGACGCAATTTGTGTGTTCCATCGTCATTAAGAGGCTCTGAACGTTACAATTAATTGTCAGTTTTGCGCCGGATTCGAAAAACTAGACTCATAGGAGAACGACCCTAAGAAGCCAGAGGCACCAATAGACCCTTCGAGACAAGTCGGCTGGAGGACGATGTATTGAATCGCGACGCAATTTGTGTGTTCCATCGTCATTAAGAGGCTCTGAACGTTACAATTAATTGTCAGTTTTGCGTCGTATTCGAAAAACTAGACTCACAGGAGAACGACCATAAGGTGCCCGAGGCACCAATAGACCCTTCGAGACAAGTCGGCTGGAGGACGATGTATTGAGTCGCGACGCAATTTGTGTGTCCCATCGTCATTAACAGGCTCTGAACGATACGATTAACTGTCAGTTTTGCGTCGGATTCGAAAATCTAGACTCACAGGACAACGAGCATATGGTCCCCGAGGCAGCACTAGACCCTTGGAGACAAGTCGGCTGTAGGACGATGTATTGAATCGCGACGCAATTTGTGTGTTCCATCGTCATTAAGAGGCTCTGAACGTTACAATTAACCGACAGTTTTGCGTCGTATTCTGAAAACTAGACTCACAGGAGAACGAGCATATGGTGCCCGAGGCAGCACTAGACCCTTGGAGACAAGTCGGCTGTAGGACGATGTATTGAATCGCGACGCAATTTGTGTGTTCCATCGTCATTAAGAGGCTCTGAACGTTACAATTAACTGTCAGTTTTGCGTCGGATTTGAAAATCTAGACTCACAGGAGAACGACCATAAGGTGCCCGAGGCAGCACTAGACCCTTGGAGACAAGTCGGCTGGAGGACGATGTATTGAGTCGCGACGCAATTTGTGTGTCCCATCGTCATTAACAGGCTCTGAACGTTACAATTCACTGTCAGTTTTGCGTCGGATTCGAAAATCTAGACTCACAGGAGAACGAGCATATGGTGCCCGAGGGAGCACTAGACCCTTGGAGACAAGTCGGCTGTAGGACGATGTATTGAATCGCGACGCAATTTGTGTGTTCCATCGTCATTAAGAGGCTCTGAACGTTACAATTAACCGTCAGTTTTGCGTCGTATTCTGAAAACTAGACTCACAGTAGAACGACGATAAGGTGCCCGAGGCAGCTATAGACCCTTGGAGACAAGTCGGCTGGAGGACGATGTATTGAATCGCGACGCAATTTGTGTGTTCCATCGTCATTAAGAGGCTCTGAACCTTACAATTAACTGTCAGTTTTGCGTCGGATTCGAAAATCTAGACTCTCCGATGAACGACCATAAGGTGCCCGAGGCAGCAATAGACCCTTCGAGGCAAGTCGGCTGGTGGACGATGTATTGAATCGCGACGCAATTTGTGTGTTCCATCGTCATTAACAGGCTCTGAACGTTACAATTAATTGTCAGTTTTGCGCCGGATTCGAAAAACTAGACTCATAGGAGAACGACCATAAGGTGCCCGAGGCAGCAAGAGACCCTTGGAGACAGGTCGGCTGTGGGACGATGTATTGAATCGCGACGCAATTTGTGTGTTCCATCGTCATCAAGAGGCTCTGAACGTTACAATTAACTGTCAGTTTTGCGTCGTATTCTGAAAACTAGACTCACAGGAGAACGACGATAAGGTGCCCGAGGCAGCTATAGACCCTTGGAGACAAGTCGGCTGTGGGACGATGTATTGAATCGCGACGCAATTTGTGTGTTCCATCGTCAAGAGGCTCTGAACGTTACAATTAACTGTCAGTTTTGCATCGCATTCGAAAAACTAGACTCACAGGAGAACGACCATAAGGTGCCCGAGGCAGCAATAGACCCTTGGAGACAAGTCGGCTGGAGGACGATGTATTGATTAGCGACGCAATTTGTGTGTTCCATCGTCATTAAGAGGCTCTGAACGTTACAATTAATTGTCAGTTTTGCGTCGTATTCGAAAAACTAGACTCACAGGACAACGACCATAAGGTGCCCGAGGCACCAATAGACCCTTCGAGACAAGTCGGCTGGAGGACGATGTATTGAGTCGCGACGCAATTTGTGTGTCCCATCGTCATTAACAGGCTCTGAACGTTACAATTAACTGTCAGTTTTGCGTCGGATTCGAAAATCTAGACTCACAGGACAACGAGCATATGGTCCCCGAGGCAGCACTAGACCCTTGGAGACAAGTCGGCTGCAGGACGATGTATTGAATCGCGGCGCAATTTGTGTGTTCCATCGTCATTAAGAGGCTCTGAACGTTACAATTAACCGACAGTTTTGCGTCGTATTCTGAAAACTAGACTCACAGGAGAACGAGCATATGGTGCCCGAGGCAGCACTAGACCCTTGGAGACAAGTCGGCTGTAGGACGATGTATTGAGTCGCGCCGCAATTTGTGTGTCCCATCGTCATTAACAGGCTCTGAACGTTACAATTCACTGTCAGTTTTGCGTCGGATTCGAAAATCTAGACTCACAGGAGAACGAGCATATGGTGCCCGAGGGAGCACTAGACCCTTGGAGACAAGTCGGCTGTAGGACGATGTATTGAATCGCGACGCAATTTGTGTGTTCCATCGTCATTAAGAGGCTCTGAACGTTACAATTAACCGTCAGTTTTGCGTCGTATTCTGAAAACTAGACTCACAGTAGAACGACGATTAGGTGCCCGAGGCAGCTATAGACCCTTGGAGACAAGTCGGCTGGAGGACGATGTATTGAATCGCGACGCAATTTGTGTGTTCCATCGTCATTAAGAGGCTCTGAACCTTACAATTAACTGTCAGTTTTGCGTCGGATTCGAAAATCTAGACTCTCCGATGAACGACCATAAGGTGCCCGAGGCAGCAATAGACCCTTCGAGGCAAGTCGGCTGGTGGACGATGTATTGAATCGCGACGCAATTTGTGTGTTCCATCGTCATTAACAGGCTCTGAACGTTACAATTAATTGTCAGTTTTGCGCCGGATTCGAAAAACTAGACTCATAGGAGAACGACCATAAGGTGCCCGAGGCAGCAAGAGACCCTTGGAGACAGGTCGGCTGTGGGACGATGTATTGAATCGCGACGCAATTTGTGTGTTCCATCGTCATCAAGAGGCTCTGAACGTTACAATTAACTGTCAGTTTTGCGTCGTATTCTGAAAACTAGACTCACAGGAGAACGACCATAAGGTGCCCGAGGCAGCAATAGACCCTTGGAGACAAGTCGGCTGGAGGACGATGTATTGATTAGCGACGCAATTTGTGTGTTCCATCGTCATTAAGAGGCTCTGAACGTTACAATTAATTGTCAGTTTTGCGTCGTATTCGAAAAACTAGACTCACAGGAGAACGACCATAAGGTGCCCGAGGCACCAATAGACCCTTCGAGACAAGTCGGCTGGAGGACGATGTATTGAGTCGCGACGCAATTTGTGTGTCCCATCGTCATTAACAGGCTCTGAACGTTACAATTAACTGTCAGTTTTGCGTCGGATTCGAAAATCTAGACTCACAGGACAACGAGCATATGGTCCCCGAGGCAGCACTAGACCCTTGGAGACAAGTCGGCTGTAGGACGATGTATTGAATCGCGACGCAATTTGTGTGTTCCATCGTCATTAAGAGGCTCTGAACGTTACAATTAACCGACAGTTTTGCGTCGTATTCTGAAAACTAGACTCACAGGAGAACGAGCATATGGTGCCCGAGGCAGCACTAGACCCTTGGAGACAAGTCGGCTGTAGGACGATGTATTGAGTCGCGCCGCAATTTGTGTGTCCCATCGTCATTAACAGGCTCTGAACGTTACAATTAACTGTCAGTTTTGCGTCGGATTCGAAAATCTAGACTCACAGGAGAACGAGCATATGGTGCCCGAGGGAGCACTAGACCCTTGGAGACAAGTCGGCTGTAGGACGATGTATTGAATCGCGACGCAATTTGTGTGTTCCATCGTCATTAAGAGGCTCTGAACGTTACAATTAACCGTCAGTTTTGCGTCGTATTCTGAAAACTAGACTCACAGTAGAACGACGATAAGGTGCCCGAGGCAGCTATAGACCCTTGGAGACAAGTCGGCTGGAGGACGATGTATTGAATCGCGACGCAATTTGTGTGTTCCATCGTCATTAAGAGGCTCTGAACCTTACAATTAACTGTCAGTTTTGCGTCGGATTCGAAAAACTAGACTCTCCGATGAACGACCATAAGGTGCCCGAGGCAGCAATAGACCCTTCGAGGCAAGTCGGCTGGTGGACGATGTATTGAATCGCGACGCAATTTGTGTGTTCCATCGTCATTAACAGGCTCTGAACGTTACAATTAATTGTCAGTTTTGCGCCGGATTCGAAAAACTAGACTCATAGGAGAACGACCATAAGGTGCCCGAGGCAGCAAGAGACCCTTGGAGACAGGTCGGCTGTGGGACGATGTATTGAATCGCGACGCAATTTGTGTGTTCCATCGTCATCAAGAGGCTCTGAACGTTACAATTAACTGTCAGTTTTGCGTCGTATTCTGAAAACTAGACTCACAGGAGAACGACCATAAGGTGCCCGAGGCAGCAATAGACCCTTGGAGACAAGTCGGCTGGAGGACGATGTATTGATTAGCGACGCAATTTGTGTGTTCCATCGTCATTAAGAGGCTCTGAACGTTACAATTAATTGTCAGTTTTGCGTCGTATTCGAAAAACTAGACTCACAGGAGAACGACCATAAGGTGCCCGAGGCACCAATAGACCCTTCGAGACAAGTCGGCTGGAGGACGATGTATTGAGTCGCGACGCAATTTGTGTGTCCCATCGTCATTAACAGGCTCTGAACGTTACAATTAACTGTCAGTTTTGCGTCGGATTCGAAAATCTAGACTCACAGGACAACGAGCATATGGTCCCCGAGGCAGCACTAGACCCTTGGAGACAAGTCGGCTGTAGGACGATGTATTGAATCGCGACGCAATTTGTGTGTTCCATCGTCATTAAGAGGCTCTGAACGTTACAATTAACCGACAGTTTTGCGTCGTATTCTGAAAACTAGACTCACAGGAGAACGAGCATATGGTGCCCGAGGCAGCACTACACCCTTGGAGACAAGTCGGCTGTAGGACGATGTATTGAGTCGCGCCGCAATTTGTGTGTCCCATCGTCATTAACAGGCTCTGAACGTTACAATTCACTGTCAGTTTTGCGTCGCATTCGAAAATCTAGACTCACAGGAGAACGAGCATATGGTGCCCGAGGGAGCACTAGACCCTTGGAGACAAGTCGGCTGTAGGACGATGTATTGAATCGCGACGCAATTTGTGTGTTCCATCGTCATTAAGAGGCTCTGAACGTTACAATTAACCGTCAGTTTTGCGTCGTATTCTGAAAACTAGACTCACAGTAGAACGACGATAAGGTGCCCGAGGCAGCTATAGACCCTTGGAGACAAGTCGGCTGGAGGACGATGTATTGAATCGCGACGCAATTTGTGTGTTCCATCGTCATTAAGAGGCTCTGAACCTTGCAATTAACTGTCAGTTTTGCGTCGGATTCGAAAAACTAGACTCTCCGATGAACGACCATAAGGTGCCCGAGGCAGCAATAGACCCTTCGAGGCAAGTCGGCTGGTGGACGATGTATTGAATCGCGACGCAATTTGTGTGTTCCATCGTCATTAACAGGCTCTGAACGTTACAATTAATTGTCAGTTTTGCGCCGGATTCGAAAAACTAGACTCATAGGAGAACGACCATAAGGTGCCCGAGGCAGCAAGAGACCCTTGGAGACAGGTCGGCTGTGGGACGATGTATTGAATCGCGACGCAATTTGTGTGTTCCATCGTCATCAAGAGGCTCTGAACGTTACAATTAACTGTCAGTTTTGCGTCGTATTCTGAAAACTAGACTCACAGGAGAACGACGATAAGGTGCCCGAGGCAGCTATAGACCCTTGGAGACAAGTCGGCTGGAGGACGATATATTGAATCGCGACGCAATTTGTGTGTTCCATCGTCATTAAGAGGCTCTGAACCTTACAATTAACTGTCAGTTTTGCGTCGGATTCGAAAATCTAGACTCACCGATGAACGACCATAAGGTGCCCGAGGCACCAATAGACCCTTCGAGACAAGTCGGCTGGAGGACGATGTATTGAATCACGACGCAATTTGTGTGTTCCATCGTCATTAAGAGGCTCTGAACGTTACAATTAATTGTCAGTTTTGCGCCGGATTCGAAAAACTAGACTCATAGGAGAACGACCAAAAGGTGCCAGGAGCAGCAATACTACCTCGGAGACAAGTCGGCTGGAGGACGATGTATTGAATCGCGACGCAATTTGTGTGTTCCATCGTCAGTATCAGGCTCTGAACGTTACAATTAACCGTCAGTTTTGCGTCGTATTCTGAAAACTAGACTCACAGGAGAACGACGATAAGGTGCCCGAGGCAGCTATAGACCCTTGGAGACAAGTCGGCTGGAGGACGATGTATTGAATCGCGACGCAATTTGTGTGTTCCATCGTCATTAAGAGGCTCTGAACGTTACAATTAACTGTCAGTTTTGCGTCGGATTCGAAAATCTAGACTCTCCGATGAACGACCATAAGGTGCCCGAGGCAGCAATAGACCCTTGGAGACAAGTCGGCTGGTGGACGATGTATTGAATCGCGACGCAATTTGTGTGTTCCATCGTCATTAACAGGCTCTGAACGTTACAATTAATTGTCAGTTTTGCGCCGGATTCGAAAAACTAGACTCATAGGAGAACGACCATAAGGTGCCCGAGGCAGCAAGAGACCCTTGGAGACAGGTCGGCTGTGGGACGATGTATTGAATCGCGACGCAATTTGTGTGTTCCATCGTCATCAAGAGGCTCTGAACGTTACAATTAACTGTCAGTTTTGCGTCGTATTCTGAAAACTAGACTCACAGGAGAACGACGATAAGGTGCCCGAGGCAGCTATAGACCCTTGGAGACAAGTCGGCTGGAGGACGATGTATTGAATCGCGACGCAATTTGTGTGTTCCATCGTCATTAAGAGGCTCTGAACCTTACAATTAACTGTCAGTTTTGCGTCGGATTCGAAAATCTAGACTCACCGATGAACGACCATAAGGTGCCCGAGGCACCAATAGACCCTTCGAGACAAGTCGGCTGGAGGACGATGTATTGAATCGCGACGCAATTTGTGTGTTCCATCGTCATTAAGAGGCTTTGAACGTTACAATTAACTGTCAGTTTTGCGTCGGATTCGAAAATCTAGACTCACAGGAGGACGACCGTAAGGTGCCCGAGGCAGCACTAGACCCTTGGAGACAAGTCGGCTGGAGGACGATGTATTGAGTCGCGACGCAATTTGTGTGTCCCATCGTCATTAACAGGCTCTGAACGTTACAATTCACTGTCAGTTTTGCGTCGGAATCGAAAATCTAGACTCACAGGAGAACGAGCATATGGTGCCCCAGGCAGCACTAGACCCTTGGAGTTAAGTCGGCTGTAGGACGATGTATTGAATCGCGACGCAATTTGTGTGTTCCATCGTCATTAAGAGGCTCTGAACGTTACAATTAACCGTCAGTTTTGCGTCGTATTCTGAAAACTAGACTCACAGGAGAACGACGATAAGGTGCCCGAGGCAGCTATAGACCCTTGGAGACAAGTCGGCTGGAGGACGATGTATTGGATCGCGACGCAATTTGTGTGTTCCATCGTCATTAAGAGGCTCTGAACCTTACAATTAACTGTCAGTTTTGCGTCGGATTCGAAAATCTAGACTCACCGATGAACGACCATAAGGTGCCCGTGGCAGCAATAGACCCTTCGAGACAAGTCGGCTGGAGGACGATGTATTGATTCGCGACGCAATTTGTGGGTCCCATCGTCATTAAAAGGCTCTGAACGTTACAATTAACTGTCAGTTTTGCATCGCATTCGAAAAACTAGACTCACAGGAGAACGACCATAAGGTGCCCGAGGCAGCAATAGACCCTTGGAGACAAGTCGGCTGGAGGACGATGTATTGATTCGCGACGCAATTTGTGTGTTCCATCGTCATTAAGACTAATTGTTACAACTAATTGTCAGTTTTGCGCCGGATTCCTAAAACTAGACTCATAGGAGAACGACCATAAGAGGCCCGAGGCACCAATAGACCCTTCGAGACAATTCGGCTGGAGGACGATGTATTGAATCGCGACGCAATTTGTGTGTCCCATCGTCATTAACAGGCTCTGAACGTTACAATTAACTGTCAGTTTTGCGTCGTATTCTGAAAACTAGGCTCACAGGAGAACGACCATAAGGTGCCCGAGGCAGCAAGAGACCCTTGGAGACAGGTCGGCTGTGGGACGATGTATTGAATCGCGACGCAATTTGTGTGTTCCATCGTCATCAAGAGGCTCTGAACATTACAATTCACTGTCAGTTTTGCGTCGGATTCGAAAATCTAGACTCACAGAAGAACGACCATAAGGTGCCCGAGGCAGCACTAGACCCTTGCAGACAAGTCGGCTGTAGGACGATGTATTGAATCGCGACGCAATTTGTGTGTTCCATCTTCATTAAGAGGCTCTGAACGTTACAATTAACTGTCAGTTTTGCGTCGGATTCGAAAATCTAGACTCACAGGAGAACGACCATAAGGTGCCCGAGGCAGCAATAGACCCTCCAGTCGGCTGGAGGACGATGTATTGAATCGCGACGCAATTTGTGTGTCCCATCGTCATTAACAGGCTCTGAACGTTACAATTAACTGTCAGTTTTGCATCGCATTCGAGAAACTAGACTCACAGGAGAACGACCATAAGGTGCCCGAGGCAGCAATAGACCCTTGGAGACAAGTCGGCTGTAGGACGATGTATTGAATCGCGACGCAATTTGTGTGTTCCATCGTCATTAAGTGGCTCTGAACCTTACAATTAACTGTCAGTTTTGCGTCGGATTCGAAAATCTAGACTCTCCGATGAACGACCATAAGGTGCCCGAGGCAGCAATAGACCCTTCGAGGCAAGTCGGCTGGTGGACGATGTATTGAATCGCGACGCAATTTGTGTGTTCCATCGTCATTAACAGGCTCTGAACGTTACAATTAATTGTCAGTTTTGCGCCGGATTCGAAAAACTAGACTCATAGGAGAACGACAATAAGGTGCCCGAGGCAGCAAGAGACCCTTGGAGACAGGTCGGCTGTGGGACGATGTATTGAATCGCGACGCAATTTGTGTGTTCCATCGTCATCAAGAGGCTCTGAACGTTACAATTAAATGTCAGTTTTGCGTCGTATTCTGAAAACTAGACTCACAGGAGAACGACGATAAGGTGCCCGAGGCAGCTATAGACCCTTGGAGACAAGTCGGCTGGAGGACGATATATTGAATCGCGACGCAATTTGTGTGTTCCATCGTCATTAACAGGCTCTGAACGTTACAATTAATTGTCAGTTTTGCGCCGGATTCGAAAAACTAGACTCATAGGAGAACGACCATAAGGTGCCCGAGGCAGCAAGAGACCCTTGGAGACAGGTCGGCTGTGGGACGATGTATTGAATCGCGACGCAATTTGTGTGTTCCATCGTCAGTATCAGGCTCTGAACGTTACAATTAACCGTCAGTTTTGCGTCGTATTCTGAAAACTAGACTCACAGGAGAACGACGATAAGGTGCCCGAGGCAGCTATAGACCCTTGGAGACAAGTCGGCTGGAGGACGATGTATTGAATCGCGACGCAATTTGTGTGTTCCATCGTCATTAAGAGGCTCTGAACGTTACAATTAACTGTCAGTTTTGCGTCGGATTCGAAAATCTAGACTCTCCGATGAACGACCATAAGGTGCCCGAGGCAGCAATAGACCCTTGGAGACAAGTCGGCTGGTGGACGATGTATTGAATCGCGACGCAATTTGTGTGTTCCATCGTCATTAACAGGCTCTGAACGTTACAATTAAATGTCAGTTTTGCGCCGGATTCGAAAAACTAGACTCATAGGAGAACGACCATAAGGTGCCCGAGGCAGCAAGAGACCCTTGGAGACAGGTCGGCTGTGGGACGATGTATTGAATCGCGACGCAATTTGTGTGTTCCATCGTCATCAAGAGGCTCTGAACGTTACAATTAACTGTCAGTTTTGCGTCGTATTCTGAAAACTAGACTCACAGGAGAACGACGATAAGGTGCCCGAGGCAGCTATAGACCCTTGGAGACAAGTCGGCTGGAGGACGATATATTGAATCGCGACGCAATTTGTGTGTTCCATCGTCATTAAGAGGCTCTGAACCTTACAATTAACTGTCAGTTTTGCGTCGGATTCGAAAATCTAGACTCACCGATGAACGACCATAAGGTGCCCGAGGCACCAATAGACCCTTCGAGACAATTCGGCTGGAGGACGATGTATTGAATCGCGACGCAATTTGTGTGTTCCATCGTCATTAAGAGGCTCTGAACGTTACAATTAACCGTCAGTTTTGCGTCGTATTCTGAAAACTAGACTCACAGGAGAACGAGCATATGGTGCCCGAGGCAGCACTAGACCCTTGGAGACAAGTCGGCTGTAGGACGATGTATTGAATCGCGACGCAATTTGTGTGTTCCATCGTCATTAAGAGGCTTTGAACGTTACAATTAACTGTCAGTTTTGCGTCGGATTCGAAAATCTAGACTCACAGGAGAACGAGCATATGGTGCCCCAGGCAGCACTAGACCCTTGGAGTTAAGTCGGCTGTAGGACGATGTATTGAATCGCGACGCAATTTGTGTGTTCCATCGTCATTAAGAGGCTCTGAACGTTACAATTAACCGTCAGTTTTGCGTCGTATTCTGAAAACTAGACTCACAGGAGAACGACGATAAGGTGCCCGAGGCAGCTATAGACCCTTGGAGACAAGTCGGCTGGAGGACGATGTATTGGATCGCGACGCAATTTGTGTGTTCCATCGTCATTAAGAGGCTCTGAATCTTACAATTAACTGTCAGTTTTGCGTCGGATTCGAAAATCTAGACTCACCGATGAACGACCATAAGGTGCCCGTGGCAGCAATAGACCCTTCGAGACAAGTCGGCTGGAGGACGATGTATTGATTCGCGACGCAATTTGTGGGTCCCATCGTCATTAAAAGGCTCTGAACGTTACAATTAACTGTCAGTTTTGCATCGCATTCGAAAAACTAGACTCACAGGAGAACGACCATAAGGTGCCCGAGGCAGCAATAGACCCTTGGAGACAAGTCGGCTGGAGGACGATGTATTGATTCGCGACGCAATTTGTGTGTTCCATCGTCATTAAGACTAATTGTTACAACTAATTGTCAGTTTTGCGCCGGATTCCTAAAACTAGACTCATAGGAGAACGACCATAAGAGGCCCGAGGCACCAATAGACCCTTCGAGACAATTCGGCTGGAGGACGATGTATTGAATCGCGACGCAATTTGTGTGTCCCATCGTCATTAACAGGCTCTGAACGTTACAATTAACTGTCAGTTTTGCGTCGTATTCTGAAAACTAGGCTCACAGGAGAACGACCATAAGGTGCCCGAGGCAGCAAGAGACCCTTGGAGACAGGTCGGCTGTGGGACGATGTATTGAATCGCGATGCAATTTGTGTGTTCCATCGTCATCAAGAGGCACTGAACATTACAATTCACTGTCAGTTTTGCGTCGGATTCGAAAATCTAGACTCACAGGAGAACGAGCATATGGTGCCCGAGGCAGCACTAGACCCTTGCAGACAAGTCGGCTGTAGGACGATGTATTGAATCGCGACGCAATTTGTGTGTTCCATCTTCATTAAGAGGCTCTGAACGTTACAATTAACTGTCAGTTTTGCGTCGGATTCGAAAATCTAGACTCACAGGAGAACGACCATAAGGTGCCCGAGGCAGCAATAGACCCTCCAGTCGGCTGGAGGACGATGTATTGAGTCGCGACGCAATTTGTGTGTCCCATCGTCATTAACAGGCTCTGAACGTTACAATTAACTGTCAGTTTTGCATCGCATTCGAGAAACTAGACTCACAGGAGAACGACCATAAGGTGCCCGAGGCAGCAATAGACCCTTGGAGACAAGTCGGCTGTAGGACGATGTATTGAATCGCGACGCAATTTGTGTGTTCCATCGTCATTAAGTGGCTCTGAACCTTACAATTAACTGTCAGTTTTGCGTCGGATTCGAAAATCTAGACTCTCCGATGAACGACCATAAGGTGCCCGAGGCAGCAATAGACCCTTCGAGGCAAGTCGGCTGGTGGACGATGTATTGAATCGCGACGCAATTTGTGTGTTCCATCGTCATTAACAGGCTCTGAACGTTACAATTAATTGTCAGTTTTGCGCCGGATTCGAAAAACTAGACTCATAGGAGAACGACAATAAGGTGCCCGAGGCAGCAAGAGACCCTTGGAGACAGGTCGGCTGTGGGACGATGTATTGAATCGCGACGCAATTTGTGTGTTCCATCGTCATCAAGAGGCTCTGAACGTTACAATTAAATGTCAGTTTTGCGTCGTATTCTGAAAACTAGACTCACAGGAGAACGACGATAAGGTGCCCGAGGCAGCTATAGACCCTTGGAGACAAGTCGGCTGGAGGACGATATATTGAATCGCGACGCAATTTGTGTGTTCCATCGTCATTAAGAGGCTCTGAACCTTACAATTAACTGTCAGTTTTGCGTCGGATTCGAAAATCTAGACTCACCGATGAACGACCATAAGGTGCCCGAGGCACCAATAGACCCTTCGAGACAAGTCGGCTGGAGGACGATGTATTGAATCACGACGCAATTTGTGTGTTCCATCGTCATTAAGAGGCTCTGAACGTTACAATTAATTGTCAGTTTTGCGCCGGATTCGAAAAACTAGACTCATAGGAGAACGACCAAAAGGTGCCAGGAGCAGCAATACTACCTCGGAGACAAGTCGGCTGGAGGACGATGTATTGAATCGCGACGCAATTTGTGTGTTCCATCGTCATTAACAGGCTCTGAACGTTACAATTAATTGTCAGTTTTGCGCCGGATTCGAAAAACTAGACTCATAGGAGAACGACCATAAGGTGCCCGAGGCAGCAAGAGACCCTTGGAGACAGGTCGGCTGTGGGACGATGTATTGAATCGCGACGCAATTTGTGTGTTCCATCGTCATCAAGAGGCTCTGAACGTTACAATTAACTGTCAGTTTTGCGTCGTATTCTGAAAACTAGACTCACAGGAGAACGACGATAAGGTGCCCGAGGCAGCTATAGACCCTTGGAGACAAGTCGGCTGGAGGACGATATATTGAATCGCGACGCAATTTGTGTGTTCCATCGTCATTAAGAGGCTCTGAACCTTACAATTAACTGTCAGTTTTGCGTCGGATTCGAAAATCTAGACTCACCGATGAACGACCATAAGGTGCCCGAGGCAGCAATAGACCCTTGGAGACAAGTCGGCTGGAGGACGATGTATTGAATCGCGACGCAATTTGTGTGTTCCATCGTCAGTATCAGGCTCTGAACGTTACAATTAACCGTCAGTTTTGCGTCGTATTCTGAAAACTAGACTCACAGGAGAACGACCTTAAGGTGCCCGAGGCAGCACTAGACCCTTGGAGACAAGTCGGCTGTAGGACGATGTATTGAATCGCGACGAAATTTGTGTGTTCCATCGTCATTAAGAGGCTCTGAACGTTACAATTAACTGTCAGTTTTGCGTCGGATTCGAAAATCTAGACTCACAGGAGAACGACCTTAAGGTGCCCGAGGCAGCACTAGACCCTTGGAGACAAGTCGGCTGGAGGACGATGTATTGAGTCGCGACGCAATTTGTGTGTCCCATCGTCATTAACAGGCTCTGAACGTTACAATTCACTGTCAGTTTTGCGTCGGAATCGAAAATCTAGACTCACAGGAGAACGAGCATATGGTGCCCCAGGCAGCACTAGACCCTTGGAGACAAGTCGGCTGTAGGACGATGTATTGAATCGCGACGCAATTTGTGTGTTCCATCGTCATTAAGAGGCTCTGAACGTTACATTTATCCGTCAGTTTTGCGTCGTATTCTGAAAACTAGACTCACAGGAGAACGACGATAAGGTGCCCGAGGCAGCTATAGACCCTTGGAGACAAGTCGGCTGGAGGACGATGTATTGGATCGCGACGCAATTTTTGTGTTCCATCGTCATTAAGAGGCTCTGAACCTTACAATTAACTGTCAGTTTTGCGTCGGATTCGAAAATCTAGACTCACCGATGAACGACCATAAGGTGCCCGTGGCAGCAATAGACCCTACGAGACAAGTCGGCTGGAGGACGATGTATTGATTCGCGACGCAATTTGTGTGTCCCATCGTCATTAAAAGGCTCTGAACGTTACAATTAACTGTCAGTTTTGCATCGCATTCGAAAAACTAGACTCACAGGAGAACGACCATAAGGTGCCCGAGGCAGCAATAGACCCTTGGAGACAAGTCGGCTGGAGGACGATGTATTGATTCGCGACGCAATTTGTGTGTTCCATCGTCATTAAGAGGCTCTGAACGTTACAACTAATTGTCAGTTTTGCGCCGGATTCGAAAAACTAGACTCATAGGAGAACGACCATAAGAGGCCCTAGGCACCAATAGACCCTTCGAGACAATTCGGCTGGAGGACGATGTATTGAATCGCGACGCAATTTGTGTGTCCCATCGTCATTAACAGGCTCTGAACGTTACAATTAACTGTCAGTTTTGCGTCGTATTCTGAAAACTAGGCTCACAGGAGAACGACCATAAGGTGCCCGAGGCAGCAAGAGACCCTTGGAGACAGGTCGGCTGTGGGACGATGTATTGAATCGCGACGCAATTTGTGTGTTCCATCGTCATCAAGAGGCTCTGAACATTACAATTCACTGTCAGTTTTGCGTCGGATTCGAAAATCTAGACTCACAGGAGAACGACCATATGGTGCCCGAGGCAGCACTAGACCCTTGCAGACATGTCGGCTGTAGGACGATGTATTGAATCGCGACGCAATTTGTGTGTTCCATCGTCATTAAGAGGCTCTGAACGTTACAATTAACTGTCAGTTTTGCGTCGGATTCGAAAATCTAGACTCACAGGAGAACGACCATAAGGTGCCCGAGGCAGCAATAGACCCTTGGAGACAAGTCGGCTGGAGGACGATGTATTGAGTCGCGACGCAATTTGTGTGTCCCATCGTCATTAACAGGCTCTGAACGTTACAATTAACTGTCAGTTTTGCATCGCATTCGAAAAACTAGACTCACAGGAGAACGACCATAAGGTGCCCGAGGCAGCAAGAGACCCTTGGAGACAGGTCGGCTGTGGGACGATGTATTGAATCGCGACGCAATTTGTGTGTTCCATCGTCATCAAGAGGCTCTGAACATTACAATTCACTGTCAGTTTTGCGTCGGATTCGAAAATCTAGACTCACAGGAGAACGACCATATGGTGCCCGAGGCAGCACTAGACCCTTGCAGACATGTCGGCTGTAGGACGATGTATTGAATCGCGACGCAATTTGTGTGTTCCATCGTCATTAAGAGGCTCTGAACGTTACAATTAACTGTCAGTTTTGCGTCGGATTCGAAAATCTAGACTCACAGGAGAACGACCATAAGGTGCCCGAGGCAGCAATAGACCCTTGGAGACAAGTCGGCTGGAGGACGATGTATTGAGTCGCGACGCAATTTGTGTGTCCCATCGTCATTAACAGGCTCTGAACGTTACAATTAACTGTCAGTTTTGCATCGCATTCGAAAAACTAGACTCACAGGAGAACGACCATAAGGTGCCCGAGGCAGCAATAGACCCTTGGAGACAAGTCGGCCGTAGGACGATGTATTGAATCGCGACGCAATTTGTGTGTTCCATCGTCATTAAGAGGCTCTGAACGTTACAATTAACTGTCAGTTTTGCGTCGTATTCTGAAAACTAGACTCACAGGAGAACGACCATAAGGTGCCCGAGGCAGCAAGAGACCCTTGGAGACAGGTCGGCTGTGGGACGATGTATTGAGACGCGACGCAATTTGTGTGTCCCATCGTCATTAACAGGCTCTTAACGTTACAATTAACTGTCAGTTTTGCGTCGTATTCGAAAATCTAGACTCACAGATGAACGACCATAAGGTGCCCGAGGCAGCACTAGACCCTTGGAGACAAGTCGGCTGTAGGACGATGTATTGAATCGCGACGCAATTTGTGTGTTCCATCGTCATTAAGAGGCTCTGAACGTTACAATTAACTGTCAGTTTTGCGCCGGATTCGAAAATCTAGACTCACAGATGAACGACCATTAGGTGCCCGAGGCAGCAATAGACCCTTGGACACAAGTCGGCTGTAGGACGATGTATTGAATCGCGATGCAATTTGTGTGTTCCATCGTCATCAAGAGGCTCTGAACCTTAAAATTAACTGTCAGTTTTGCGTCGGATTCGAAAATCTAGACTCACCGATGAACGACCATAAGGTGCCCGAGGCAGCAATAGACCCTTCGAGACAAGTCGGCTAGAGGACGATGTATTGAATCGCGACGCAATTTGTGTGTTCCATCGTCATTAACAGGCTCTGAACGTTACAATTAATTGTCAGTTTTGCGTCGTATTCGAAAAACTAGACTCACAGGAGAACGACCATAAGGTGCCCGAGGCACCAATAGACCCTTCGAGACAAGTCGGCTGGAGGACGATGTATTGAATCGCGACGCAATTTGTGTGTTCCATCGTCATTAAGAGGCTCTGAACGTTACAATTAATTGTCAGTTTTGCGCCAGATTCGAAAAACTAGACTCATAGGAGAACGACCATAAGAGGCCCGAGGCACCAATAGACCCATCGAGACAATTCGGCTGGAGGACGATGTATTGAATCGCGACGCAATTTGTGTGTCCCATCGTCATTAACAGGCTCTGAACGTTACAATTAACTGTCAGTTTTGCGTCGGATTCTGAAAACTAGACTCACAGGAGAACGACCATAAGGTGCCCGAGGCAGCAAGAGACCCTTGGGGACTGGTCGGCTGTGGGACGATGTATTGAATCGCGACGCAATTTGTGTGTTCCATCGTCATCAAGAGGCTCTGAACGTTACAATTCACTGTCAGTTTTGCGTCGGATTCGAAAATCTAGACTCACAGGAGAACGAGCATATGGTGCCCGAGGCAGCACTAGACCCTTGCAGACAAGTCGGCTGTAGGACGATGTATTGAATCGCGACGCAATTTGTGTGTTCCATCGTCATTAAGAGGCTCTGAACGTTACAATTAACTGTCAGTTTTGCGTCGGATTCGAAAATCTAGACTCACAGGAGAACGACCATAAGGTGCCCGAGGCAGCAATAGACCCTTGGAGACAAGTCGGCTGGAGGACGATGTATTGAGTCGCGACGCAATTTGTGTGTCCCATCGTCATTAACAGGCTCTGAACGTTACAATTAACTGTCAGTTTTGCATCGCATTCGAAAAACTAGACTCACAGGAGAACGACCATAAGGTGCCCGAGGCAGCAATAGACCCTTGGAGACAAGTCGGCTGTAGGACGATGTATTGAATCGCGACGCAATTTGTGTGTTTCTTCGTCATTAAGAGGCTCTGAACGTTACAATTAACTGTCAGTTTTGCGTCGGATTCGAAAAAGTAGACTCATAGGAGAACGACCAAAAGGTGCCCGAGGCAGCAATAGACCCTTCGAGACAAGTCGGCTGGAGGACGATGTATTGAATCGCGACGCAATTTGTGTGTTCCATCTTCATTAAGAGGCTCTGAACGTTACAATTAATTGTCAGTTTTGCGCCGGATTCGAAAAACTAGACTCATAGGAGAACGACCAAAAGGTGCCAGGAGCAGCAATACTACCTCGGAGACAAGTCGGCTGGAGGACGATGTATTGAATCGCGACGCAATTTGTGTGTTCCATCGTCAGTATCAGGCTCTGAACGTTACAATTAACCGTCAGTTTTGCGTCGTATTCTGAAAACTAGACTCACAGGAGAACGACGATAAGGTGCCCGAGGCAGCTATAGACCCTTGGAGACAAGTCGGCTGGACGACGATGTATTGAATCGCGACGCAATTTGTGTGTTCCATCGTCATTAAGAGGCTCTGAACCTTACAATTAACTGTCAGTTTTGCGTCGGATTCGAAAATCTAGACTCTCCGATGAACGACCATAAGGTGCCCGAGGCAGCAATAGACCCTTCGAGGCAAGTCGGCTGGTGGACGATGTATTGAATCGCGACGCAATTTGTGTGTTCCATCGTCATTAACAGGCTCTGAACGTTACAATTAATTGTCAGTTTTGCGCCGGATTCGAAAAACTAGACTCATAGGAGAACGACCATAAGGTGCCCGAGGCAGCAAGAGACCCTTGGAGACAGGTCGGCTGTGGGACGATGTATTGAATCGCGACGCAATTTGTGTGTTCCATCGTCATCAAGAGGCTCTGAACGTTACAATTAAATGTCAGTTTTGCGTCGTATTCTGAAAACTAGACTCACAGGAGAACGACGATAAGGTGCCCGAGGCAGCTATAGACCCTTGGAGACAAGTCGGCTGGAGGACGATATATTGAATCGCGACGCAATTTGTGTGTTCCATCGTCATTAAGAGGCTCTGAACCTTACAATTAACTGTCAGTTTTGCGTCGGATTCGAAAATCTAGACTCACCGATGAACGACCATAAGGTGCCCGAGGCACCAATAGACCCTTCGAGACAAGTCGGCTGGAGGACGATGTATTGAATCACGACGCAATTTGTGTGTTCCATCGTCATTAAGAGGCTCTGAACGTTACAATTAATTGTCAGTTTTGCGCCGGATTCGAAAAACTAGACTCATAGGAGAACGACCAAAAGGTGCCAGGAGCAGCAATACTACCTCGGAGACAAGTCGGCTGGAGGACGATGTATTGAATCGCGACGCAATTTGTGTGTTCCATCGTCATTAACAGGCTCTGAACGTTACAATTAATTGTCAGTTTTGCGCCGGATTCGAAAAACTAGACTCATAGGAGAACGACCATAAGGTGCCCGAGGCAGCAAGAGACCCTTGGAGACAGGTCGGCTGTGGGACGATGTATTGAATCGCGACGCAATTTGTGTGTTCCATCGTCAGTATCAGGCTCTGAACGTTACAATTAACCGTCAGTTTTGCGTCGTATTCTGAAAACTAGACTCACAGGAGAACGACGATAAGGTGCCCGAGGCAGCTATAGACCCTTGGAGACAAGTCGGCTGGAGGACGATGTATTGAATCGCGACGCAATTTGTGTGTTCCATCGTCATTAAGAGGCTCTGAACGTTACAATTAACTGTCAGTTTTGCGTCGGATTCGAAAATCTAGACTCTCCGATGAACGACCATAAGGTGCCCGAGGCAGCAATAGACCCTTGGAGACAAGTCGGCTGGTGGACGATGTATTGAATCGCGACGCAATTTGTGTGTTCCATCGTCATTAACAGGCTCTGAACGTTACAATTAATTGTCAGTTTTGCGCCGGATTCGAAAAACTAGACTCATAGGAGAACGACCATAAGGTGCCCGAGGCAGCAAGAGACCCTTGGAGACAGGTCGGCTGTGGGACGATGTATTGAATCGCGACGCAATTTGTGTGTTCCATCGTCATCAAGAGGCTCTGAACGTTACAATTAACTGTCAGTTTTGCGTCGTATTCTGAAAACTAGACTCACAGGAGAACGACGATAAGGTGCCCGAGGCAGCTATAGACCCTTGGAGACAAGTCGGCTGGAGGACGATATATTGAATCGCGACGCAATTTGTGTGTTCCATCGTCATTAAGAGGCTCTGAACCTTACAATTAACTGTCAGTTTTGCGTCGGATTCGAAAATCTAGACTCACCGATGAACGACCATAAGGTGCCCGAGGCACCAATAGACCCTTCGAGACAAGTCGGCTGGAGGACGATGTATTGAATCGCGACGCAATTTGTGTGTTCCATCGTCATTAAGAGGCTCTGAACGTTACAATTAACCGTCAGTTTTGCGTCGTATTCTGAAAACTAGACTCACAGGAGAACGAGCATATGGTGCCCGAGGCAGCACTAGACCCTTGGAGACAAGTCGGCTGTAGGACGATGTATTGAATCGCGACGCAATTTGTGTGTTCCATCGTCATTAAGAGGCTTTGAACGTTACAATTAACTGTCAGTTTTGCGTCGGATTCGAAAATCTAGACTCACAGGAGGACGACCGTAAGGTGCCCGAGGCAGCACTAGACCCTTGGAGACAAGTCGGCTGGAGGACGATGTATTGAGTCGCGACGCAATTTGTGTGTCCCATCGTCATTAACAGGCTCTGAACGTTACAATTCACTGTCAGTTTTGCGTCGGAATCGAAAATCTAGACTCACAGGAGAACGAGCATATGGTGCCCCAGGCAGCACTAGACCCTTGGAGTTAAGTCGGCTGTAGGACGATGTATTGAATCGCGACGCAATTTGTGTGTTCCATCGTCATTAAGAGGCTCTGAACGTTACAATTAACCGTCAGTTTTGCGTCGTATTCTGAAAACTAGACTCACAGGAGAACGACGATAAGGTGCCCGAGGCAGCTATAGACCCTTGGAGACAAGTCGGCTGGAGGACGATGTATTGATTCGCGACGCAATTTGTGGGTCCCATCGTCATTAAAAGGCTCTGAACGTTACAATTAACTGTCAGTTTTGCATCGCATTCGAAAAACTAGACTCACAGGAGAACGACCATAAGGTGCCCGAGGCAGCAATAGACCCTTGGAGACAAGTCGGCTGGAGGACGATGTATTGAGTCGCGACGCAATTTGTGTGTCCCATCGTCATTAACAGGCTCTGAACGTTACAATTCACTGTCAGTTTTGCGTCGGAATCGAAAATCTAGACTCACAGGAGAACGACCATAAGGTGCCCGAGGCAGCAAGAGACCCTTGGAGACAGGTCGGCTGTGGGACGATGTATTGAATCGCGACGCAATTTGTGTGTTCCATCGTCAGTATCAGGCTCTGAACGTTACAATTAACCGTCAGTTTTGCGTCGTATTCTGAAAACTAGACTCACAGGAGAACGACGATAAGGTGCCCGAGGCAGCTATAGACCCTTGCAGACAAGTCGGCTGTAGGACGATGTATTGAATCGCGACGCAATTTGTGTGTTCCATCTTCATTAAGAGGCTCTGAACGTTACAATTAACCGTCAGTTTTGCGTCGTATTCTGAAAACTAGACTCACAGGAGAACGACGATAAGGTGCCCGAGGCAGTTATAGACCCTTGGAGACAAGTCGGCTGGAGGACGATGTATTGATTCGCGACGCAATTTGTGGGTCCCATCGTCATTAACAGGCTCTGAACGTTACAATTCACTGTCAGTTTTGCGTCGGAATCGAAAATCTAGACTCACAGGAGAACGACCATAAGGTGCCCGAGGCAGCAAGAGACCCTTGGAGACAGGTCGGCTGTGGGACGATGTATTGAATCGCGACGCAATTTGTGTGTTCCATCGTCAGTATCAGGCTCTGAACGTTACAATTAACCGTCAGTTTTGCGTCGTATTCTGAAAACTAGACTCACAGGAGAACGACGATAAGGTGCCCGAGGCAGCTATAGACCCTTGCAGACAAGTCGGCTGTAGGACGATGTATTGAATCGCGACGCAATTTGTGTGTTCCATCTTCATTAAGAGGCTCTGAACGTTACAATTAACTGTCAGTTTTGCGTCGGATTCGAAAATCTAGACTCACAGGAGAACGACCATAAGGTGCCCGAGGCAGCAATAGACCCTCCAGTCGGCTGGAGGACGATGTATTGAGTCGCGACGCAATTTGTGTGTCCCATCGTCATTAACAGGCTCTGAACGTTACAATTAACTGTCAGTTTTGCATCGCATTCGAGAAACTAGACTCACAGGAGAACGACCATAAGGTGCCCGAGGCAGCAATAGACCCTTGGAGACAAGTCGGCTGTAGGACGATGTATTGAATCGCGACGCAATTTGTGTGTTCCATCGTCATTAAGTGGCTCTGAACCTTACAATTAACTGTCAGTTTTGCGTCGGATTCGAAAATCTAGACTCTCCGATGAACGACCATAAGGTGCCCGAGGCAGCAATAGACCCTTCGAGGCAAGTCGGCTGGTGGACGATGTATTGAATCGCGACGCAATTTGTGTGTTCCATCGTCATTAACAGGCTCTGAACGTTACAATTAATTGTCAGTTTTGCGCCGGATTCGAAAAACTAGACTCATAGGAGAACGACAATAAGGTGCCCGAGGCAGCAAGAGACCCTTGGAGACAGGTCGGCTGTGGGACGATGTATTGAATCGCGACGCAATTTGTGTGTTCCATCGTCATCAAGAGGCTCTGAACGTTACAATTAAATGTCAGTTTTGCGTCGTATTCTGAAAACTAGACTCACAGGAGAACGACGATAAGGTGCCCGAGGCAGCTATAGACCCTTGGAGACAAGTCGGCTGGAGGACGATATATTGAATCGCGACGCAATTTGTGTGTTCCATCGTCATTAAGAGGCTCTGAACCTTACAATTAACTGTCAGTTTTGCGTCGGATTCGAAAATCTAGACTCACCGATGAACGACCATAAGGTGCCCGAGGCACCAATAGACCCTTCGAGACAAGTCGGCTGGAGGACGATGTATTGAATCACGACGCAATTTGTGTGTTCCATCGTCATTAAGAGGCTCTGAACGTTACAATTAATTGTCAGTTTTGCGCCGGATTCGAAAAACTAGACTCATAGGAGAACGACCAAAAGGTGCCAGGAGCAGCAATACTACCTCGGAGACAAGTCGGCTGGAGGACGATGTATTGAATCGCGACGCAATTTGTGTGTTCCATCGTCATTAACAGGCTCTGAACGTTACAATTAATTGTCAGTTTTGCGCCGGATTCGAAAAACTAGACTCATAGGAGAACGACCATAAGGTGCCCGAGGCAGCAAGAGACCCTTGGAGACAGGTCGGCTGTGGGACGATGTATTGAATCGCGACGCAATTTGTGTGTTCCATCGTCATCAAGAGGCTCTGAACGTTACAATTAACTGTCAGTTTTGCGTCGTATTCTGAAAACTAGACTCACAGGAGAACGACGATAAGGTGCCCGAGGCAGCTATAGACCCTTGGAGACAAGTCGGCTGGAGGACGATATATTGAATCGCGACGCAATTTGTGTGTTCCATCGTCATTAAGAGGCTCTGAACCTTACAATTAACTGTCAGTTTTGCGTCGGATTCGAAAATCTAGACTCACCGATGAACGACCATAAGGTGCCCGAGGCACCAATAGACCCTTCGAGACAAGTCGGCTGGAGGACGATGTATTGAATCGCGACGCAATTTGTGTGTTCCATCGTCAGTATCAGGCTCTGAACGTTACAATTAACCGTCAGTTTTGCGTCGTATTCTGAAAACTAGACTCACAGGAGAACGACCTTAAGGTGCCCGAGGCAGCACTAGACCCTTGGAGACAAGTCGGCTGTAGGACGATGTATTGAATCGCGACGCAATTTGTGTGTTCCATCGTCATTAAGAGGCTCTGAACGTTACAATTAACTGTCAGTTTTGCGTCGGATTCGAAAATCTAGACTCACAGGAGAACGACCTTAAGGTGCCCGAGGCAGCACTAGACCCTTGGAGACAAGTCGGCTGGAGGACGATGTATTGAGTCGCGACGCAATTTGTGTGTCCCATCGTCATTAACAGGCTCTGAACGTTACAATTCACTGTCAGTTTTGCGTCGGAATCGAAAATCTAGACTCACAGGAGAACGAGCATATGGTGCCCCAGGCAGCACTAGACCCTTGGAGACAAGTCGGCTGTAGGACGATGTATTGAATCGCGACGCAATTTGTGTGTTCCATCGTCATTAAGAGGCTCTGAACGTTACATTTATCCGTCAGTTTTGCGTCGTATTCTGAAAACTAGACTCACAGGAGAACGACGATAAGGTGCCCGAGGCAGCTATAGACCCTTGGAGACAAGTCGGCTGGAGGACGATGTATTGGATCGCGACGCAATTTTTGTGTTCCATCGTCATTAAGAGGCTCTGAACCTTACAATTAACTGTCAGTTTTGCGTCGGATTCGAAAATCTAGACTCACCGATGAACGACCATAAGGTGCCCGTGGCAGCAATAGACCCTACGAGACAAGTCGGCTGGAGGACGATGTATTGATTCGCGACGCAATTTGTGTGTCCCATCGTCATTAAAAGGCTCTGAACGTTACAATTAACTGTCAGTTTTGCATCGCATTCGAAAAACTAGACTCACAGGAGAACGACCATAAGGTGCCCGAGGCAGCAATAGACCCTTGGAGACAAGTCGGCTGGAGGACGATGTATTGATTCGCGACGCAATTTGTGTGTTCCATCGTCATTAAGAGGCTCTGAACGTTACAACTAATTGTCAGTTTTGCGCCGGATTCGAAAAACTAGACTCATAGGAGAACGACCATAAGAGGCCCTAGGCACCAATAGACCCTTCGAGACAATTCGGCTGGAGGACGATGTATTGAATCGCGACGCAATTTGTGTGTCCCATCGTCATTAACAGGCTCTGAACGTTACAATTAACTGTCAGTTTTGCGTCGTATTCTGAAAACTAGGCTCACAGGAGAACGACCATAAGGTGCCCGAGGCAGCAAGAGACCCTTGGAGACAGGTCGGCTGTGGGACGATGTATTGAATCGCGACGCAATTTGTGTGTTCCATCGTCATCAAGAGGCTCTGAACATTACAATTCACTGTCAGTTTTGCGTCGGATTCGAAAATCTAGACTCACAGGAGAACGACCATATGGTGCCCGAGGCAGCACTAGACCCTTGCAGACATGTCGGCTGTAGGACGATGTATTGAATCGCGACGCAATTTGTGTGTTCCATCGTCATTAAGAGGCTCTGAACGTTACAATTAACTGTCAGTTTTGCGTCGGATTCGAAAATCTAGACTCACAGGAGAACGACCATAAGGTGCCCGAGGCAGCAATAGACCCTTGGAGACAAGTCGGCTGGAGGACGATGTATTGAGTCGCGACGCAATTTGTGTGTCCCATCGTCATTAACAGGCTCTGAACGTTACAATTAACTGTCAGTTTTGCATCGCATTCGAAAAACTAGACTCACAGGAGAACGACCATAAGGTGCCCGAGGCAGCAATAGACCCTTGGAGACAAGTCGGCCGTAGGACGATGTATTGAATCGCGACGCAATTTGTGTGTTCCATCGTCATTAAGAGGCTCTGAACGTTACAATTAACTGTCAGTTTTGCGTCGTATTCTGAAAACTAGACTCACAGGAGAACGACCATAAGGTGCCCGAGGCAGCAAGAGACCCTTGGAGACAGGTCGGCTGTGGGACGATGTATTGAGACGCGACGCAATTTGTGTGTCCCATCGTCATTAACAGGCTCTTAACGTTACAATTAACTGTCAGTTTTGCGTCGTATTCGAAAATCTAGACTCACAGATGAACGACCATAAGGTGCCCGAGGCAGCACTAGACCCTTGGAGACAAGTCGGCTGTAGGACGATGTATTGAATCGCGACGCAATTTGTGTGTTCCATCGTCATTAAGAGGCTCTGAACGTTACAATTAACTGTCAGTTTTGCGCCGGATTCGAAAATCTAGACTCACAGATGAACGACCATTAGGTGCCCGAGGCAGCAATAGACCCTTGGACACAAGTCGGCTGTAGGACGATGTATTGAATCGCGATGCAATTTGTGTGTTCCATCGTCATCAAGAGGCTCTGAACCTTAAAATTAACTGTCAGTTTTGCGTCGGATTCGAAAATCTAGACTCACCGATGAACGACCATAAGGTGCCCGAGGCAGCAATAGACCCTTCGAGACAAGTCGGCTAGAGGACGATGTATTGAATCGCGACGCAATTTGTGTGTTCCATCGTCATTAACAGGCTCTGAACGTTACAATTAATTGTCAGTTTTGCGTCGTATTCGAAAAACTAGACTCACAGGAGAACGACCATAAGGTGCCCGAGGCACCAATAGACCCTTCGAGACAAGTCGGCTGGAGGACGATGTATTGAATCGCGACGCAATTTGTGTGTTCCATCGTCATTAAGAGGCTCTGAACGTTACAATTAATTGTCAGTTTTGCGCCAGATTCGAAAAACTAGACTCATAGGAGAACGACCATAAGAGGCCCGAGGCACCAATAGACCCATCGTGACAATTCGGCTGGAGGACGATGTATTGAATCGCGACGCAATTTGTGTGTCCCATCGTCATTAACAGGCTCTGAACGTTACAATTAACTGTCAGTTTTGCGTCGGATTCTGAAAACTAGACTCACAGGAGAACGACCATAAGGTGCCCGAGGCAGCAAGAGACCCTTGGGGACTGGTCGGCTGTGGGACGATGTATTGAATCGCGACGCAATTTGTGTGTTCCATCGTCATCAAGAGGCTCTGAACGTTACAATTCACTGTCAGTTTTGCGTCGGATTCGAAAATCTAGACTCACAGGAGAACGAGCATATGGTGCCCGAGGCAGCACTAGACCCTTGCAGACAAGTCGGCTGTAGGACGATGTATTGAATCGCGACGCAATTTGTGTGTTCCATCGTCATTAAGAGGCTCTGAACGTTACAATTAACTGTCAGTTTTGCGTCGGATTCGAAAATCTAGACTCACAGGAGAACGACCATAAGGTGCCCGAGGCAGCAATAGACCCTTGGAGACAAGTCGGCTGGAGGACGATGTATTGAGTCGCGACGCAATTTGTGTGTCCCATCGTCATTAACAGGCTCTGAACGTTACAATTAACTGTCAGTTTTGCATCGCATTCGAAAAACTAGACTCACAGGAGAACGACCATAAGGTGCCCGAGGCAGCAATAGACCCTTGGAGACAAGTCGGCTGTAGGACGATGTATTGAATCGCGACGCAATTTGTGTGTTTCTTCGTCATTAAGAGGCTCTGAACGTTACAATTAACTGTCAGTTTTGCGTCGGATTCGAAAAAGTAGACTCATAGGAGAACGACCAAAAGGTGCCCGAGGCAGCAATAGACCCTTCGAGACAAGTCGGCTGGAGGACGATGTATTGAATCGCGACGCAATTTGTGTGTTCCATCTTCATTAAGAGGCTCTGAACGTTACAATTAATTGTCAGTTTTGCGCCGGATTCGAAAAACTAGACTCATAGGAGAACGACCAAAAGGTGCCAGGAGCAGCAATACTACCTCGGAGACAAGTCGGCTGGAGGACGATGTATTGAATCGCGACGCAATTTGTGTGTTCCATCGTCAGTATCAGGCTCTGAACGTTACAATTAACCGTCAGTTTTGCGTCGTATTCTGAAAACTAGACTCACAGGAGAACGACGATAAGGTGCCCGAGGCAGCTATAGACCCTTGGAGACAAGTCGGCTGGACGACGATGTATTGAATCGCGACGCAATTTGTGTGTTCCATCGTCATTAAGAGGCTCTGAACCTTACAATTAACTGTCAGTTTTGCGTCGGATTCGAAAATCTAGACTCTCCGATGAACGACCATAAGGTGCCCGAGGCAGCAATAGACCCTTCGAGGCAAGTCGGCTGGTGGACGATGTATTGAATCGCGACGCAATTTGTGTGTTCCATCGTCATTAACAGGCTCTGAACGTTACAATTAATTGTCAGTTTTGCGCCGGATTCGAAAAACTAGACTCATAGGAGAACGACCATAAGGTGCCCGAGGCAGCAAGAGACCCTTGGAGACAGGTCGGCTGTGGGACGATGTATTGAATCGCGACGCAATTTGTGTGTTCCATCGTCATCAAGAGGCTCTGAACGTTACAATTAAATGTCAGTTTTGCGTCGTATTCTGAAAACTAGACTCACAGGAGAACGACGATAAGGTGCCCGAGGCAGCTATAGACCCTTGGAGACAAGTCGGCTGGAGGACGATATATTGAATCGCGACGCAATTTGTGTGTTCCATCGTCATTAAGAGGCTCTGAACCTTACAATTAACTGTCAGTTTTGCGTCGGATTCGAAAATCTAGACTCACCGATGAACGACCATAAGGTGCCCGAGGCACCAATAGACCCTTCGAGACAAGTCGGCTGGAGGACGATGTATTGAATCACGACGCAATTTGTGTGTTCCATCGTCATTAAGAGGCTCTGAACGTTACAATTAATTGTCAGTTTTGCGCCGGATTCGAAAAACTAGACTCATAGGAGAACGACCAAAAGGTGCCAGGAGCAGCAATACTACCTCGGAGACAAGTCGGCTGGAGGACGATGTATTGAATCGCGACGCAATTTGTGTGTTCCATCGTCATTAACAGGCTCTGAACGTTACAATTAATTGTCAGTTTTGCGCCGGATTCGAAAAACTAGACTCATAGGAGAACGACCATAAGGTGCCCGAGGCAGCAAGAGACCCTTGGAGACAGGTCGGCTGTGGGACGATGTATTGAATCGCGACGCAATTTGTGTGTTCCATCGTCAGTATCAGGCTCTGAACGTTACAATTAACCGTCAGTTTTGCGTCGTATTCTGAAAACTAGACTCACAGGAGAACGACGATAAGGTGCCCGAGGCAGCTATAGACCCTTGGAGACAAGTCGGCTGGAGGACGATGTATTGAATCGCGACGCAATTTGTGTGTTCCATCGTCATTAAGAGGCTCTGAACGTTACAATTAACTGTCAGTTTTGCGTCGGATTCGAAAATCTAGACTCTCCGATGAACGACCATAAGGTGCCCGAGGCAGCAATAGACCCTTGGAGACAAGTCGGCTGGTGGACGATGTATTGAATCGCGACGCAATTTGTGTGTTCCATCGTCATTAACAGGCTCTGAACGTTACAATTAATTGTCAGTTTTGCGCCGGATTCGAAAAACTAGACTCATAGGAGAACGACCATAAGGTGCCCGAGGCAGCAAGAGACCCTTGGAGACAGGTCGGCTGTGGGACGATGTATTGAATCGCGACGCAATTTGTGTGTTCCATCGTCATCAAGAGGCTCTGAACGTTACAATTAACTGTCAGTTTTGCGTCGTATTCTGAAAACTAGACTCACAGGAGAACGACGATAAGGTGCCCGAGGCAGCTATAGACCCTTGGAGACAAGTCGGCTGGAGGACGATATATTGAATCGCGACGCAATTTGTGTGTTCCATCGTCATTAAGAGGCTCTGAACCTTACAATTAACTGTCAGTTTTGCGTCGGATTCGAAAATCTAGACTCACCGATGAACGACCATAAGGTGCCCGAGGCACCAATAGACCCTTCGAGACAAGTCGGCTGGAGGACGATGTATTGAATCGCGACGCAATTTGTGTGTTCCATCGTCATTAAGAGGCTCTGAACGTTACAATTAACCGTCAGTTTTGCGTCGTATTCTGAAAACTAGACTCACAGGAGAACGAGCATATGGTGCCCGAGGCAGCACTAGACCCTTGGAGACAAGTCGGCTGTAGGACGATGTATTGAATCGCGACGCAATTTGTGTGTTCCATCGTCATTAAGAGGCTTTGAACGTTACAATTAACTGTCAGTTTTGCGTCGGATTCGAAAATCTAGACTCACAGGAGGACGACCGTAAGGTGCCCGAGGCAGCACTAGACCCTTGGAGACAAGTCGGCTGGAGGACGATGTATTGAGTCGCGACGCAATTTGTGTGTCCCATCGTCATTAACAGGCTCTGAACGTTACAATTCACTGTCAGTTTTGCGTCGGAATCGAAAATCTAGACTCACAGGAGAACGAGCATATGGTGCCCCAGGCAGCACTAGACCCTTGGAGTTAAGTCGGCTGTAGGACGATGTATTGAATCGCGACGCAATTTGTGTGTTCCATCGTCATTAAGAGGCTCTGAACGTTACAATTAACCGTCAGTTTTGCGTCGTATTCTGAAAACTAGACTCACAGGAGAACAACGATAAGGTGCCCGAGGCAGCTATAGACCCTTGGAGACAAGTCGGCTGGAGGACGATGTATTGATTCGCGACGCAATTTGTGGGTCCCATCGTCATTAAAAGGCTCTGAACGTTACAATTAACTGTCAGTTTTGCATCGCATTCGAAAAACTAGACTCACAGGAGAACGACCATAAGGTGCCCGAGGCAGCAATAGACCCTTGGAGACAAGTCGGCTGGAGGACGATGTATTGATTCGCGACGCAATTTGTGTGTTCCATCGTCATTAAGACTAATTGTTACAACTAATTGTCAGTTTTGCGCCGGATTCCTAAAACTAGACTCATAGGAGAACGACCATAAGAGGCCCGAGGCACCAATAGACCCTTCGAGACAATTCGGCTGGAGGACGATGTATTGAATCGCGACGCAATTTGTGTGTCCCATCGTCATTAACAGGCTCTGAACGTTACAATTAACTGTCAGTTTTGCGTCGTATTCTGAAAACTAGGCTCACAGGAGAACGACCATAAGGTGCCCGAGGCAGCAAGAGACCCTTGGAGACAGGTCGGCTGTGGGACGATGTATTGAATCGCGACGCAATTTGTGTGTTCCATCGTCATCAAGAGGCTCTGAACATTACAATTCACTGTCAGTTTTGCGTCGGATTCGAAAATCTAGACTCACAGGAGAACGAGCATATGGTGCCCGAGGCAGCACTAGACCCTTGCAGACAAGTCGGCTGTAGGACGATGTATTGAATCGCGACGCAATTTGTGTGTTCCATCGTCATTAAGAGGCTCTGAACCTTACAATTAACTGTCAGTTTTGCGTCGGATTCGAAAATCTAGACTCTCCGATGAACGACCATAAGGTGCCCGAGGCAGCAATAGACCCTTCGAGGCAAGTCGGCTGGTGGACGATGTATTGAATCGCGACGCAATTTGTGTGTTCCATCGTCATTAACAGGCTCTGAACGTTACAATTAATTGTCAGTTTTGCGCCGGATTCGAAAAACTAGACTCATAGGAGAACGACCATAAGGTGCCCGAGGCAGCAAGAGACCCTTGGAGACAGGTCGGCTGTGGGACGATGTATTGAATCGCGACGCAATTTGTGTGTTCCATCGTCATCAAGAGGCTCTGAACGTTACAATTAAATGTCAGTTTTGCGTCGTATTCTGAAAACTAGACTCACAGGAGAACGACGATAAGGTGCCCGAGGCAGCTATAGACCCTTGGAGACAAGTCGGCTGGAGGACGATATATTGAATCGCGACGCAATTTGTGTGTTCCATCGTCATTAAGAGGCTCTGAACCTTACAATTAACTGTCAGTTTTGCGTCGGATTCGAAAATCTAGACTCACCGATGAACGACCATAAGGTGCCCGAGGCACCAATAGACCCTTCGAGACAAGTCGGCTGGAGGACGATGTATTGAATCACGACGCAATTTGTGTGTTCCATCGTCATTAAGAGGCTCTGAACGTTACAATTAATTGTCAGTTTTGCGCCGGATTCGAAAAACTAGACTCATAGGAGAACGACCAAAAGGTGCCAGGAGCAGCAATACTACCTCGGAGACAAGTCGGCTGGAGGACGATGTATTGAATCGCGACGCAATTTGTGTGTTCCATCGTCATTAACAGGCTCTGAACGTTACAATTAATTGTCAGTTTTGCGCCGGATTCGAAAAACTAGACTCATAGGAGAACGACCATAAGGTGCCCGAGGCAGCAAGAGACCCTTGGAGACAGGTCGGCTGTGGGACGATGTATTGAATCGCGACGCAATTTGTGTGTTCCATCGTCAGTATCAGGCTCTGAACGTTACAATTAACCGTCAGTTTTGCGTCGTATTCTGAAAACTAGACTCACAGGAGAACGACGATAAGGTGCCCGAGGCAGCTATAGACCCTTGGAGACAAGTCGGCTGGAGGACGATGTATTGAATCGCGACGCAATTTGTGTGTTCCATCGTCATTAAGAGGCTCTGAACGTTACAATTAACTGTCAGTTTTGCGTCGGATTCGAAAATCTAGACTCTCCGATGAACGACCATAAGGTGCCCGAGGCAGCAATAGACCCTTGGAGACAAGTCGGCTGGTGGACGATGTATTGAATCGCGACGCAATTTGTGTGTTCCATCGTCATTAACAGGCTCTGAACGTTACAATTAATTGTCAGTTTTGCGCCGGATTCGAAAAACTAGACTCATAGGAGAACGACCATAAGGTGCCCGAGGCAGCAAGAGACCCTTGGAGACAGGTCGGCTGTGGGACGATGTATTGAATCGCGACGCAATTTGTGTGTTCCATCGTCATCAAGAGGCTCTGAACGTTACAATTAACTGTCAGTTTTGCGTCGTATTCTGAAAACTAGACTCACAGGAGAACGACGATAAGGTGCCCGAGGCAGCTATAGACCCTTGGAGACAAGTCGGCTGGAGGACGATATATTGAATCGCGACGCAATTTGTGTGTTCCATCGTCATTAAGAGGCTCTGAACCTTACAATTAACTGTCAGTTTTGCGTCGGATTCGAAAATCTAGACTCACCGATGAACGACCATAAGGTGCCCGAGGCACCAATAGACCCTTCGAGACAAGTCGGCTGGAGGACGATGTATTGAATCGCGACGCAATTTGTGTGTTCCATCGTCATTAAGAGGCTCTGAACGTTACAATTAACCGTCAGTTTTGCGTCGTATTCTGAAAACTAGACTCACAGGAGAACGAGCATATGGTGCCCGAGGCAGCACTAGACCCTTGGAGACAAGTCGGCTGTAGGACGATGTATTGAATCGCGACGCAATTTGTGTGTTCCATCGTCATTAAGAGGCTTTGAACGTTACAATTAACTGTCAGTTTTGCGTCGGATTCGAAAATCTAGACTCACAGGAGGACGACCGTAAGGTGCCCGAGGCAGCACTAGACCCTTGGAGACAAGTCGGCTGGAGGACGATGTATTGAGTCGCGACGCAATTTGTGTGTCCCATCGTCATTAACAGGCTCTGAACGTTACAATTCACTGTCAGTTTTGCGTCGGAATCGAAAATCTAGACTCACAGGAGAACGAGCATATGGTGCCCCAGGCAGCACTAGACCCTTGGAGTTAAGTCGGCTGTAGGACGATGTATTGAATCGCGACGCAATTTGTGTGTTCCATCGTCATTAAGAGGCTCTGAACGTTACAATTAACCGTCAGTTTTGCGTCGTATTCTGAAAACTAGACTCACAGGAGAACAACGATAAGGTGCCCGAGGCAGCTATAGACCCTTGGAGACAAGTCGGCTGGAGGACGATGTATTGATTCGCGACGCAATTTGTGGGTCCCATCGTCATTAAAAGGCTCTGAACGTTACAATTAACTGTCAGTTTTGCATCGCATTCGAAAAACTAGACTCACAGGAGAACGACCATAAGGTGCCCGAGGCAGCAATAGACCCTTGGAGACAAGTCGGCTGGAGGACGATGTATTGATTCGCGACGCAATTTGTGTGTTCCATCGTCATTAAGACTAATTGTTACAACTAATTGTCAGTTTTGCGCCGGATTCCTAAAACTAGACTCATAGGAGAACGACCATAAGAGGCCCGAGGCACCAATAGACCCTTCGAGACAATTCGGCTGGAGGACGATGTATTGAATCGCGACGCAATTTGTGTGTCCCATCGTCATTAACAGGCTCTGAACGTTACAATTAACTGTCAGTTTTGCGTCGTATTCTGAAAACTAGGCTCACAGGAGAACGACCATAAGGTGCCCGAGGCAGCAAGAGACCCTTGGAGACAGGTCGGCTGTGGGACGATGTATTGAATCGCGACGCAATTTGTGTGTTCCATCGTCATCAAGAGGCTCTGAACATTACAATTCACTGTCAGTTTTGCGTCGGATTCGAAAATCTAGACTCACAGGAGAACGAGCATATGGTGCCCGAGGCAGCACTAGACCCTTGCAGACAAGTCGGCTGTAGGACGATGTATTGAATCGCGACGCAATTTGTGTGTTCCATCTTCATTAAGAGGCTCTGAACGTTACAATTAACTGTCAGTTTTGCGTCGGATTCGAAAATCTAGACTCACAGGAGAACGACCATAAGGTGCCCGAGGCAGCAATAGACCCTCCAGTCGGCTGGAGGACGATGTATTGAGTCGCGACGCAATTTGTGTGTCCCATCGTCATTAACAGGCTCTGAACGTTACAATTAACTGTCAGTTTTGCATCGCATTCGAGAAACTAGACTCACAGGAGAACGACCATAAGGTGCCCGAGGCAGCAATAGACCCTTGGAGACAAGTCGGCTGTAGGACGATGTATTGAATCGCGACGCAATTTGTGTGTTCCATCGTCATTAAGTGGCTCTGAACCTTACAATTAACTGTCAGTTTTGCGTCGGATTCGAAAATCTAGACTCTCCGATGAACGACCATAAGGTGCCCGAGGCAGCAATAGACCCTTCGAGGCAAGTCGGCTGGTGGACGATGTATTGAATCGCGACGCAATTTGTGTGTTCCATCGTCATTAACAGGCTCTGAACGTTACAATTAATTGTCAGTTTTGCGCCGGATTCGAAAAACTAGACTCATAGGAGAACGACAATAAGGTGCCCGAGGCAGCAAGAGACCCTTGGAGACAGGTCGGCTGTGGGACGATGTATTGAATCGCGACGCAATTTGTGTGTTCCATCGTCATCAAGAGGCTCTGAACGTTACAATTAAATGTCAGTTTTGCGTCGTATTCTGAAAACTAGACTCACAGGAGAACGACGATAAGGTGCCCGAGGCAGCTATAGACCCTTGGAGACAAGTCGGCTGGAGGACGATATATTGAATCGCGACGCAATTTGTGTGTTCCATCGTCATTAAGAGGCACTGAACCTTACAATTAACTGTCAGTTTTGCGTCGGATTCGAAAATCTAGACTCACCGATGAACGACCATAAGGTGCCCGAGGCACCAATAGACCCTTCGAGACAAGTCGGCTGGAGGACGATGTATTGAATCACGACGCAATTTGTGTGTTCCATCGTCATTAAGAGGCTCTGAACGTTACAATTAATTGTCAGTTTTGCGCCGGATTCGAAAAACTAGACTCATAGGAGAACGACCAAAAGGTGCCAGGAGCAGCAATACTACCTCGGAGACAAGTCGGCTGGAGGACGATGTATTGAATCGCGACGCAATTTGTGTGTTCCATCGTCATTAACAGGCTCTGAACGTTACAATTAATTGTCAGTTTTGCGCCGGATTCGAAAAACTAGACTCATAGGAGAACGACCATAAGGTGCCCGAGGCAGCAAGAGACCCTTGGAGACAGGTCGGCTGTGGGACGATGTATTGAATCGCGACGCAATTTGTGTGTTCCATCGTCATCAAGAGGCTCTGAACGTTACAATTAACTGTCAGTTTTCGTCGTATTCTGAAAACTAGACTCACAGGAGAACGACGATAAGGTGCCCGAGGCAGCTATAGACCCTTGGAGACAAGTCGGCTGGAGGACGATATATTGAATCGCGACGCAATTTGTGTGTTCCATCGTCATTAAGAGGCTCTGAACCTTACAATTAACTGTCAGTTTTGCGTCGGATTCGAAAATCTAGACTCACCGATGAACGACCATAAGGTGCCCGAGGCACCAATAGACCCTTCGAGACAAGTCGGCTGGAGGACGATGTATTGAATCGCGACGCAATTTGTGTGTTCCATCGTCAGTATCAGGCTCTGAACGTTACAATTAACCGTCAGTTTTGCGTCGTATTCTGAAAACTAGACTCACAGGAGAACGACCATATGGTGCCCGAGGCAGCACTAGACCCTTGCAGACATGTCGGCTGTAGGACGATGTATTGAATCGCGACGCAATTTGTGTGTTCCATCGTCATTAAGAGGCTCTGAACGTTACAATTAACTGTCAGTTTTGCGTCGGATTCGAAAATCTAGACTCACAGGAGAACGACCATAAGGTGCCCGAGGCAGCAATAGACCCTTGGAGACAAGTCGGCCGTAGGACGATGTATTGAATCGCGACTAAATTTGTGTGTTCCATCGTCATTAAGAGGCTCTGAACGTTACAATTAACTGTCAGTTTTGCGTCGTATTCTGAAAACTAGACTCACAGGAGAACGACCATAAGGTGCCCGAGGCAGCAAGAGACCCTTGGAGACAGGTCGGCTGTGGGACGATGTATTGAATCGCGACGCAATTTGTGTGTTCCATCGTCATTAACAGGCTCTGAACGTTACAATTAATTGTCAGTTTTGCGTCGTATTCGAAAAACTAGACTCACAGGAGAACGACCATAAGGTGCCCGAGGCACCAATAGACCCTTCGAGACAAGTCGGCTGGAGGACGATGTATTGAATCGCGACGCAATTTGTGTGTTCCATCGTCATTAAGAGGCTCTGAACGTTACAATTAATTGTCAGTTTTGCGCCAGATTCGAAATACTAGACTCATAGGAGAACGACCATAAGAGGCCCGAGGCACCAATAGACCCATCGAGACAATTCGGCTGGAGGACGATGTATTGAATCGCGACGCAATTTGTGTGTCCCATCGTCATTAACAGGCTCTGAACGTTACAATTAACTGTCAGTTTTGCGTCGGATTCTGAAAACTAGACTCACAGGAGAACGACCATAAGGTGCCCGAGGCAGCAAGAGACCCTTGGGGACTGGTCGGCTGTGGGACGATGTATTGAATCGCGACGCAATTTGTGTGTTCCATCGTCATCAAGAGGCTCTGAACGTTACAATTCACTGTCAGTTTTGCGTCGGATTCGAAAATCTAGACTCACAGGAGAACGAGCATATGGTGCCCGAGGCAGCACTAGACCCTTGCAGACAAGTCGGCTGTAGGACGATGTATTGAATCGCGACGCAATTTGTGTGTTCCATCGTCATTAAGAGGCTCTGAACGTTACAATTAACTGTCAGTTTTGCGTCGGATTCGAAAATCTAGACTCACAGGAGAACGACCATAAGGTGCCCGAGGCAGCAATAGACCCTTGGAGACAAGTCGGCTGGAGGACGATGTATTGAGTCGCGACGCAATTTGTGTGTCCCATCGTCATTAACAGGCTCTGAACGTTACAATTAACTGTCAGTTTTGCATCGCATTCGAAAAACTAGACTCACAGGAGAACGACCATAAGGTGCCCGAGGCAGCAATAGACCCTTGGAGACAAGTCGGCTGTAGGACGATGTATTGAATCGCGACGCAATTTGTGTGTTTCTTCGTCATTAAGAGGCTCTGAACGTTACAATTAACTGTCAGTTTTGCGTCGGATTCGAAAAAGTAGACTCATAGGAGAACGACCAAAAGGTGCCCGAGGCAGCAATAGACCCTTCGAGACAAGTCGGCTGGAGGACGATGTATTGAATCGCGACGCAATTTGTGTGTTCCATCGTCATTAAGAGGCTCTGAACGTTACAATTAATTGTCAGTTTTGCGCCGGATTCGAAAAACTAGACTCATAGGAGAACGACCAAAAGGTGCCAGGAGCAGCAATACTACCTCGGAGACAAGTCGGCTGGAGGACGATGTATTGAATCGCGACGCAATTTGTGTGTTCCATCGTCAGTATCAGGCTCTGAACGTTACAATTAACCGTCAGTTTTGCGTCGTATTCTGAAAACTAGACTCACAGGAGAACGACGATAAGGTGCCCGAGGCAGCTATAGACCCTTGGAGACAAGTCGGCTGGACGACGATGTATTGAATCGCGACGCAATTTGTGTGTTCCATCGTCATTAAGAGGCTCTGAACCTTACAATTAACTGTCAGTTTTGCGTCGGATTCGAAAATCTAGACTCTCCGATGAACGACCATAAGGTGCCCGAGGCAGCAATAGACCCTTCGAGGCAAGTCGGCTGGTGGACGATGTATTGAATCGCGACGCAATTTGTGTGTTCCATCGTCATTAACAGGCTCTGAACGTTACAATTAATTGTCAGTTTTGCGCCGGATTCGAAAAACTAGACTCATAGGAGAACGACCATAAGGTGCCCGAGGCAGCAAGAGACCCTTGGAGACAGGTCGGCTGTGGGACGATGTATTGAATCGCGACGCAATTTGTGTGTTCCATCGTCATCAAGAGGCTCTGAACGTTACAATTAACTGTCAGTTTTGCGTCGTATTCTGAAAACTAGACTCACAGGAGAACGACGATAAGGTGCCCGAGGCAGCTATAGACCCTTGGAGACAAGTTGGCTGGAGGACGATATAATGAATCGCGACGCAATTTGTGTGTTCCATCGTCATTAAGAGGCTCTGAACCTTACAATTAACTGTCAGTTTTGCGTCGTATTCGAAAAACTAGACTCACAGGAGAACGACCATAAGGTGCCCGAGGCACCAATAGACCCTTCGAGACAAGTCGGCTGGAGGACGATGTATTGAATCGCGACGCAATTTGTGTGTTCCATCGTCATTAAGAGGCTCTGAACGTTACAATTAATTGTCAGTTTTGCGCCGGATTCGAAAAACTAGACTCATAGGAGAACGACCATAAGAGGCCCGAGGCACCAATAGACCCTTCGAGACAATTCGGCTGGAGGACGATGTATTGAATCGCGACGCAATTTGTGTGTCCCATCGTCATTAACAGGCTCTCAACGTTACAATTAACTGTCAGTTTTGCGTCGTATTCTGAAAACTAGACTCACAGGAGAACGACGATAAGGTGCCCGAGGCAGCTATAGACCCTTGGAGACAAGTCGGCTGGAGGACGATGTATTGAATCGCGACGCAATTTGTGTGTTCCATCGTCATTAAGAGGCTCTGAACCGTACAATTAACTGTCAGTTTTGCGTCGGATTCGAAAATCTAGACTCTCCGATGAACGACCATAAGGTGCCCGAGGCAGCAATAGACCCTTCGAGGCAAGTCGGCTGTTGGACGATGTATTGAATCACGACGCAATTTCTGTTTCCATCGTCATTAACAGGCTCTGAACGTTACAATTAATTGTCAGTTTTGCGCCGGATTCGAAAAACTAGACTCATAGGAGAACGACCATAAGGTGCCCGAGGCAGCAAGAGACCCTTGGAGACAGGTCGGCTGTGGGACGATGTATTGAATCGCGACGCAATTTGTGTGTTCCATCGTCATCAAGAGGCTCTGAACGTTACAATTAATTGTCAGTTTTGCGCCGGATTCGAAAAACTAGACTCATAGGAGAACGACCAAGAGGTGCCAGGAGCAGCAATACTACCTCGGAGACATGTCGGCTGGAGGGCGATGTATTGAATCGCGACGCAATTTGTGTGTTCCATCGTCATTAAGAGGCTCTGAACGTTACAATTAACTGTCAGTTTTGCGCCGGATTCGAAAATCTAGACTCACAGATGAACGACCATAAGGTGCCCGAGGCAGCAATAGACCCTTGGAGACAAGTCGGCTGTAGGACGATGTATTGAATCGCGATGCAATTTGTGTGTTCCATCGACATCAAGAGGCTCTGAACCTTACAATTAACTGTCAGTTTTGCGTCGGATTCGAAAATCTAGACTCACCGACGAACGACCATAAGGTGCCCGAGGCTGCAATAGACCCTTCGAGACAAGTCGGCTAGAGGACGATGTATTGAATCGCGACGCAATTTGTGTGTTCCATCGTCATTAACAGGCTCTGAACGTTACAATTAATTGTCAGTTTTGCGTCGTATTCGAAAAACTAGACTCACAGGAGAACGACCATAAGGTGCCCGAGGCACCAATAGACCCTTCGAGACAAGTCGGCTGGAGGACGATGTATTGAATCGCGACGCAATTTGTGTGTTCCATCGTCATTAAGAGGCTCTGAACGTTACAATTAATTGTCAGTTTTGCGCCGGATTCGAAAAACTAGACTCATAGGAGAACGACCAAAAGGTGCCAGGAGCAGCAATACTACCTCGGAGACAAGTCGGCTGGAGGACGATGTATTGAATCGCGACGCAATTTGTGTGTTCCATCGTCAGTATCAGGCTCTGAACGTTACAATTAACCGTCAGTTTTGCGTCGTATTCTGAAAACTAGACTCACAGGAGAACGACGATAAGGTGCCCGAGGCAGCTATAGACCCTTGGAGACAAGTCGGCTGGACGACGATGTATTGAATCGCGACGCAATTTGTGTGTTCCATCGTCATTAAGAGGCTCTGAACCTTACAATTAACTGTCAGTTTTGCGTCGGATTCGAAAATCTAGACTCTCCGATGAACGACCATAAGGTGCCCGAGGCAGCAATAGACCCTTCGAGGCAAGTCGGCTGGTGGACGATGTATTGAATCGCGACGCAATTTGTGTGTTCCATCGTCATTAACAGGCTCTGAACGTTACAATTAATTGTCAGTTTTGCGCCGGATTCGAAAAACTAGACTCATAGGAGAACGACCATAAGGTGCCCGAGGCAGCAAGAGACCCTTGGAGACAGGTCGGCTGTGGGACGATGTATTGAATCGCGACGCAATTTGTGTGTTCCATCGTCATCAAGAGGCTCTGAACGTTACAATTAACTGTCAGTTTTGCGTCGTATTCTGAAAACTAGACTCACAGGAGAACGACGATAAGGTGCCCGAGGCAGCTATAGACCCTTGGAGACAAGTTGGCTGGAGGACGATATAATGAATCGCGACGCAATTTGTGTGTTCCATCGTCATTAAGAGGCTCTGAACCTTACAATTAACTGTCAGTTTTGCGTCGGATTCGAAAATCTAGACTCACCGATGAACGACCATAAGGTGCCCGAGGCACCAATAGACCCTTCGAGATAAGTCGGCTGGAGGACGATGTATTGAATCGCGACGCAATTTGTGTGATCCATCGTCATTAAGAGGCTCTGAACGTTACAATTAATTGTCAGTTTTGCGCAGGATTCGAAAAACTAGACTCATAGGAGAACGACCAAAAGGTGCCAGGAGCAGCAATACTACCTCGGAGACAAGTCGGCTGGAGGACGATGTATTGAATCGCGACGCAATTTGTGTGTTCCATCGTCAGTATCAGGCTCTGAACGTTACAATTAACCGTCAGTTTTGCGTCGTATTCTGAAAACTAGACTCACAGGAGAACGACGATAAGGTGCCCGAGGCAGCTATAGACCCTTGGAGACAAGTCGGCTGGAGGACGATGTATTGAATCGCGACGCAATTTGTGTGTTCCATCGTCATTAAGAGGCTCTGAACCTTACAATTAACTGTCAGTTTTGCGTCGGATTCGAAAATCTAGACTCTCCGATGAACGACCATAAGGTGCCCGAGGCAGCAATAGACCCTTCGAGGCAAGTCGGCTGTTGGACGATGTATTGAATCACGACGCAATTTCTGTTTCCATCGTCATTAACAGGCTCTGAACGTTACAATTAATTGTCAGTTTTGCGCCGGATTCGAAAAACTAGACTCATAGGAGAACGACCATAAGGTGCCCGAGGCAGCAAGAGACCCTTGGAGACAGGTCGGCTGTGGGACGATGTATTGAATCGCGACGCAATTTGTGTGTTCCATCGTCATCAAGAGGCTCTGAACGTTACAATTAATTGTCAGTTTTGCGCCGGATTCGAAAAACTAGACTCATAGGAGAACGACCAAGAGGTGCCAGGAGCAGCAATACTACCTCGGAGACATGTCGGCTGGAGGGCGATGTATTGAATCGCGACGCAATTTGTGTGTTCCATCGTCATTAAGAGGCTCTGAACGTTACAATTAACTGTCAGTTTTGCGCCGGATTCGAAAATCTAGACTCACAGATGAACGACCATAAGGTGCCCGAGGCAGCAATAGACCCTTGGAGACAAGTCGGCTGTAGGACGATGTATTGAATCGCGATGCAATTTGTGTGTTCCATCGACATCAAGAGGCTCTGAACCTTACAATTAACTGTCAGTTTTGCGTCGGATTCGAAAATCTAGACTCACCGACGAACGACCATAAGGTGCCCGAGGCAGCAATAGACCCTTCGAGACAAGTCGGCTAGAGGACGATGTATTGAATCGCGACGCAATTTGTGTGTTCCATCGTCATTAACAGGCTCTGAACGTTACAATTAATTGTCAGTTTTGCGTCGTATTCGAAAAACTAGACTCACAGGAGAACGACCATAAGGTGCCCGAGGCACCAATAGACCCTTCGAGACAAGTCGGCTGGAGGACGATGTATTGAATCGCGACGCAATTTGTGTGTTCCATCGTCATTAAGAGGCTCTGAACGTTACAATTAATTGTCAGTTTTGCGCCGGATTCGAAAAACTAGACTCATAGGAGAACGACCATAAGAGGCCCGAGGCACCAATAGACCCTTCGAGACAATTCGGCTGGAGGACGATGTATTGAATCGCGACGCAATTTGTGTGTCCCATCGTCATTAACAGGCTCTCAACGTTACAATTAACTGTCAGTTTTGCGTCGTATTCTGTAAACTAGACTCACAGGAGAACGACCATAAGGTGCCCGAGGCAGCAATAGACCCTTGGAGACAAGTCGGCTGTAGGACGATGTATTGAATCGCGATGCAATTTGTGTGTTCCATCGACATCAAGAGGCTCTGAACCTTACAATTAACTGTCAGTTTTGCGTCGGATTCGAAAATCTAGACTCACCGATGAACGACCATAAGGTGCCCGAGGCAGCAATAGACCCTTCGAGACAAGTCGGCTAGAGGACGATGTATTGAATCGCGACGCAATTTGTGTGTTCCATCGTCATTAACAGGCTCTGAACGTTACAATTAATTGTCAGTTTTGCGTCGTATTCGAAAAACTAGACTCACAGGAGAACGACCATAAGGTGCCCGAGGCACCAATAGACCCTTCGAGACAAGTCGGCTGGAGGACGATGTATTGAATCGCGACGCAATTTGTGTGTTCCATCGTCATTAAGAGGCTCTGAATGTTACAATTAATTGTCAGTTTTGCGCCGGATTCGAAAAACCAGACTCATAGGAGAACGACCATAAGAGGCCCGAGGCACCAATAGACCCTTCGAGACAATTCGGCTGGAGGACGATGTATTGAATCGCGACGCAATTTGTGTGTCCCATCGTCATTAACAGGCTCTCAACGTTACAATTAGCTGTCAGTTTTGCGTCGTATTCTGTAAACTAGACTCACAGGAGAACGACCATAAGGTGCCCGAGGCAGCAAGAGACCCTTGGAGACAGGTCGGCTGTGGGACGATGTATTGAATCGCGACGCAATTTGTGTGTTCCATCGTCATCAAGAGGCTCTGAACGTTACAATTCACTGTCAGTTTTGCGTCGGATTCGAAAATCTAGACTCACAGGAGAACGAGCATATGGTGCCCGAGGCAGCACTAGACCCTTGCAGACAAGTCGGCTGTAGGACGATGTATTGAATCGCGACGCAATTTGTGTGTTCCATCGTCATTAAGAGGCTCTGAACGTTACAATTAACTGTCAGTTTTGCGTCGGATTCGAAAATCTAGACTCACAGGAGAACGACCATAAGGTGCCCGAGGCAGCAATAGACCCTTGGAGACAAGTCGGCTGGAGGACGATGTATTGAGTCGCGACGCAATTTGTGTGTCCCATCGTCATTAACAGGCTCTGAACGTTACAATTAACTGTCAGTTTTGCATCGCATTCGAAAAACTAGACACACAGGAGAACGACCATAAGGTGCCCGAGGCAGCAATAGACCCTTGGAGACAAGTCGGCTGTAGGACGATGTATTGAATCGCGACGCAATTTGTGTGTTTCTTCGTCATTAAGAGGCTCTGAACGTTACAATTAACTGTCAGTTTTGCGTCGGATTCGAAAAAGTAGACTCATAGGAGAACGACCAAAAGGTGCCCGAGGCAGCAATAGACCCTTCGAGACAAGTCGGCTGGAGGACGATGTATTGAATCGCGACGCAATTTGTGTGTTCCATCGTCATTAAGAGGCTCTGAACTTTACAATTAATTGTCAGTTTTGCGCCGGATTCGAAAAACTAGACTCATAGGAGAACGACCAAAAGGTGCCAGGAGCAGCAATACTACCTCGGAGACAAGTCGGCTGGAGGACGATGTATTGAATCGCGACGCAATTTGTGTGTTCCATCGTCAGTATCAGGCTCTGAACGTTACAATTAACCGTCAGTTTTGCGTCGTATTCTGAAAACTAGACTCACAGGAGAACGACGATAAGGTGCCCGAGGCAGCTATAGACCCTTGGAGACAAGTCGGCTGGAGGACGATGTATTGAATCGCGACGCAATTTGTGTGTTCCATCGTCATTAAGAGGCTCTGAACCTTACAATTAACTGTCAGTTTTGCGTCGGATTCGAAAATCTAGACTCTCCGATGAACGACCATAAGGTGCCCGAGGCAGCAATAGACCCTTCGAGGCAAGTCGGCTGTTGGATGATGTATTGAATCACGACGCAATTTCTGTTTCCATCGTCATTAACAGGCTCTGAACGTTACAATTAATTGTCAGTTTTGCGCCGGATTCGAAAAACTAGACTCATAGGAGAACGACCATAAGGTGCCCGAGGCAGCAAGAGACCCTTGGAGACAGGTCGGCTGTGGGACGATGTATTGAATCGCGACGCAATTTGTGTGTTCCATCGTCATCAAGAGGCTCTGAACGTTACAATTAATTGTCAGTTTTGCGCCGGATTCGAAAAACTAGACTCATAGGAGAACGACCAAGAGGTGCCAGGAGCAGCAATACTACCTCGGAGACATGTCGGCTGGAGGGCGATGTATTGAATCGCGACGCAATTTGTGTGTTCCATCGTCATTAAGAGGCTCTGAACGTTACAATTAACTGTCAGTTTTGCGCCGGATTCGAAAATCTAGACTCACAGATGAACGACCATAAGGTCCCCGAGGCAGCAATAGACCCTTGGAGACAAGTCGGCTGTAGGACGATGTATTGAATCGCGATGCAATTTGTGTGTTCCATCGACATCAAGAGGCTCTGAACCTTACAATTAACTGTCAGTTTTGAGTCGGATTCGAAAATCTAGACTCACCGACGAACGACCATAAGGTGCCCGAGGCAGCAATAGACCCTTCGAGACAAGTCGGCTAGAGGACGATGTATTGAATCGCGACGCAATTTGTGTGTTCCATCGTCATTAACAGGCTCTGAACGTTACAATTAATTGTCAGTTTTGCGTCGTATTCGAAAAACTAGACTCACAGGAGAACGACCATAAGGTGCCCGAGGCACCAATAGACCCTTCGAGACAAGTCGGCTGGAGGACGATGTATTGAATCGCGACGCAATTTGTGTGTTCCATCGTCATTAAGAGGCTCTGAACGTTACAATTAATTGTCAGTTTTGCGCCGGATTCGAAAAACTAGACTCATAGGAGAACGACCATAAGAGGCCCGAGGCACCAATAGACCCTTCGAGACAATTCGGCTGGAGGACGATGTATTGAATCGCGACGCAATTTGTGTGTCCCATCGTCATTAACAGGCTCTCAACGTTACAATTAACTGTCAGTTTTGCGTCGTATTCTGTAAACTAGACTCACAGGAGAACGACCATAAGGTGCCCGAGGCAGCAATAGACCCTTGGAGACAAGTCGGCTGTAGGACGATGTATTGAATCGCGATGCAATTTGTGTGTTCCATCGACATCAAGAGGCTCTGAACCTTACAATTAACTGTCAGTTTTGCGTCGGATTCGAAAATCTAGACTCACCGATGAACGACCATAAGGTGCCCGAGGCAGCAATAGACCCTTCGAGACAAGTCGGCTAGAGGACGATGTATTGAATCGCGACGCAATTTGTGTGTTCCATCGTCATTAACAGGCTCTGAACGTTACAATTAATTGTCAGTTTTGCGTCGTATTCGAAAAACTAGACTCACAGGAGAACGACCATAAGGTGCCCGAGGCACCAATAGACCCTTCGAGACAAGTCGGCTGGAGGACGATGTATTGAATCGCGACGCAATTTGTGTGTTCCATCGTCATTAAGAGGCTCTGAATGTTACAATTAATTGTCAGTTTTGCGCCGGATTCGAAAAACCAGACTCATAGGAGAACGACCATAAGAGGCCCGAGGCACCAATAGACCCTTCGAGACAATTCGGCTGGAGGACGATGTATTGAATCGCGACGCAATTTGTGTGTCCCATCGTCATTAACAGGCTCTCAACGTTACAATTAGCTGTCAGTTTTGCGTCGTATTCTGTAAACTAGACTCACAGGAGAACGACCATAAGGTGCCCGAGGCAGCAAGAGACCCTTGGAGACAGGTCGGCTGTGGGACGATGTATTGAATCGCGACGCAATTTGTGTGTTCCATCGTCATCAAGAGGCTCTGAACGTTACAATTCACTGTCAGTTTTGCGTCGGATTCGAAAATCTAGACTCACAGGAGAACGAGCATATGGTGCCCGAGGCAGCACTAGACCCTTGCAGACAAGTCGGCTGTAGGACGATGTATTGAATCGCGACGCAATTTGTGTGTTCCATCGTCATTAAGAGGCTCTGAACGTTACAATTAACTGTCAGTTTTGCGTCGGATTCGAAAATCTAGACTCACAGGAGAACGACCATAAGGTGCCCGAGGCAGCAATAGACCCTTGGAGACAAGTCGGCTGGAGGACGATGTATTGAGTCGCGACGCAATTTGTGTGTCCCATCGTCATTAACAGGCTCTGAACGTTACAATTAACTGTCAGTTTTGCATCGCATTCGAAAAACTAGACACACAGGAGAACGACCATAAGGTGCCCGAGGCAGCAATAGACCCTTGGAGACAAGTCGGCTGTAGGACGATGTATTGAATCGCGACGCAATTTGTGTGTTTCTTCGTCATTAAGAGGCTCTGAACGTTACAATTAACTGTCAGTTTTGCGTCGGATTCGAAAAAGTAGACTCATAGGAGAACGACCAAAAGGTGCCCGAGGCAGCAATAGACCCTTCGAGACAAGTCGGCTGGAGGACGATGTATTGAATCGCGACGCAATTTGTGTGTTCCATCGTCATTAAGAGGCTCTGAACGTTACAATTAATTGTCAGTTTTGCGCCGGATTCGAAAAACTAGACTCATAGGAGAACGAACAAAAGGTGCCAGGAGCAGCAATACTACCTCGGAGACAAGTCGGCTGGAGGACGATGTATTGAATCGCGACGCAATTTGTGTTCCATCGTCAGTATCAGGCTCTGAACGTTACAATTAACCGTCAGTTTTGCGTCGTATTCTGAAAACTAGACTCACAGGAGAACGACGATAAGGTGCCCGAGGCAGCTATAGACCCTTGGAGACAAGTCGGCTGGAGGACGATGTATTGAATCGCGATGCAATTTGTGTGTTCCATCGACATCAAGAGGCTCTGAACCTTACAATTAACTGTCAGTTTTGCGTCGGATTCGAAAATCTAGACTCACCGATGAACGACCATAAGGTGCCCGAGGCAGCAATAGACCCTTCGAGACAAGTCGTCTAGAGGACGATGTATTGAATCGCGACGCAATTTGTGTGTTCCATCGTCATTAACAGGCTCTGAACGTTACAATTAATTGTCAGTTTTGCGTCGTATTCGAAAAACTAGACTCACAGGAGAACGACCATAAGGTGCCCGAGGCACCAATAGACCCTTCGAGACAAGTCGGCTGGAGGACGATGTATTGAATCGCGACGCAATTTGTGTGTTCCATCGTCATTAAGAGGCTCTGAACGTTACAATTAATTGTCAGTTTTGCGCCGGATTCGAAAAACTAGACTCATAGGAGAACGACCATAAGAGGCCCGAGGCACCAATAGACCCTTCGAGACAATTCCGCTGGAGGACGATGTATTGAATCGCGACGCAATTTGTATGTCCCATCGTCATTAACAGGCTCTGAACGTTACAATTAACTGTCAGTTTTGCGTCGTATTCTGTAAACTAGACTCACAGGAGAACGACCATAAGGTGCCCGAGGCAGCAATAGACCCTTGGATACAAGTCGGCTGTAGGACGATGTATTGAATCGCGATGCAATTTGTGTGTTCCATCGACATCAAGAGGCTCTGAACCTTACAATTAACTGTCAGTTTTGCGTCGGATTCGAAAATCTAGACTCACCGATGAACGACCATAAGGTGCCCGAGGCAGCAATAGACCCTTCGAGACAAGTCGGCTAGAGGACGATGTATTGAATCGCGACGCAATTTGTGTGTTCCATCGTCATTAACAGGCTCTGAACGTTACAATTAATTGTCAGTTTTGCGTCGTATTCGAAAAACTAGACTCACAGGAGAACGACCATAAGGTGCCCGAGGCACCAATAGACCCTTCGAGACAAGTCGGCTGGAGGACGATGTATTGAATCGCGACGCAATTTGTGTGTTCCATCGTCATTAAGAGGCTCTGAACGTTACAATTAATTGTCAGTTTTGCGCCGGATTCGAAAAACTAGACTCATAGGAGAACGACCATAAGAGGCCCGAGGCACCAATAGACCCTTCGAGACAATTCGGCTGGAGGACGATGTATTGAATCGCGACGCAATTTGTGTGTCCCATCGTCATTAACAGGCTCTCAACGTTACAATTAACTGTCAGTTTTGCGTCGTATTCTGTAAACTAGACTCACAGGAGAACGACCATAAGGTGCCCGAGGCAGCAAGAGACCCTTGGAGACAGGTCGGCTGTGGGACGATGTATTGAATCGCGATGCAATTTGTGTGTTCCATCGACATCAAGAGGCTCTGAACCTTACAATTAACTGTCAGTTTTGCGTCGGATTCGAAAATCTAGACTCACCGATGAACGACCATAAGGTGCCCGAGGCAGCAATAGACCCTTCGAGACAAGTCGGCTAGAGGACGATGTATTGAATCGCGACGCAATTTGTGTGTTCCATCGTCATTAACAGGCTCTGAACGTTACAATTAATTGTCAGTTTTGCGTCGTATTCGAAAAACTAGACTCACAGGAGAACGACCATACGGTGCCCGAGGCACCAATAGACCCTTCGAGACAAGTCGGCTGGAGGACGATGTATTGAATCGCGACGCAATTTGTGTGTTCCATCGTCATTAAGAGGCTCTGAACGTTACAATTAATTGTCAGTTTTGCGCCGGATTCGAAAAACTAGACTCATAGGAGAACGACCATAAGGTGCCCGAGGCAGCAAGAGACCCTTGGAGACAGGTCGGCTGTGGGACGATGTATTGAATCGCGACGCAATTTGTGTGTTCCATCGTCATCAAGAGGCTCTGAACGTTACAATTAACTGTCAGTTTTGCGTCGTATTCTGAAAACTAGACTCACAGGAGAACGACGATAAGGTGCCCGAGGCAGCTATAGACCCTTGGAGACAAGTTGGCTGGAGGACGATATAATGAATCGCGACGCAATTTGTGTGTTCCATCGTCATTAAGAGGCTCTGAACCTTACAATTAACTGTCAGTTTTGCGTCGGATTCGAAAATCTAGACTCACCGATGAACGACCATAAGGTGCCCGAGGCACCAATAGACCCTTCGAGACAAGTCGGCTGGAGGACGATGTATTGAATCGCGACGCAATTTGTGTGATCCATCGTCATTAAGAGGCTCTGAACGTTACAATTAATTGTCAGTTTTGCGCAGGATTCGAAAAACTAGACTCATAGGAGAACGACCAAAAGGTGCCAGGAGCAGCAATACTACCTCGGAGACAAGTCGGCTGGAGGACGATGTATTGAATCGCGACGCAATTTCTGTGTTCCATCGTCAGTATCAGGCTCTGAACGTTACAATTAACCGTCAGTTTTGCGTCGTATTCTGAAAACTAGACTCACAGGAGAACGACGATAAGGTGCCCGAGGCAGCTATAGACCCTTTGGTGACAAGTCGGCTGGAGGACGATGTATTGAATCGCGACGCAATTTGTGTGTTCCATCGTCATTAAGAGGCTCTGAACCTTACAATTAACTGTCAGTTTTGCGTCGGATTCGAAAATCTAGACTCTCCGATGAACGACCATAAGGTGCCCGAGGCAGCAATAGACCCTTCGAGGCAAGTCGGCTGTTGGACGATGTATTGAATCGCGACGCAATTTGTGTTTCCATCGTCATTAACAGGCTCTGAACGTTACAATTAATTGTCAGTTTTGCGCCGGATTCGAAAAACTAGACTCATAGGAGAACGACCATAAGGTGCCCGAGGCAGCAAGAGACCCTTGGAGACAGGTCGGCTGTGGGACGATGTATTGAATCGCGACGCAATTTGTGTGTTCCATCGTCATTAACAGGCTCTGAACGTTACAATTAATTGTCAGTTTTGCGCCGGATTCGAAAAACTAGACTCATAGGAGAACGACCAAGAGGTGCCAGGAGCAGCAATACTACCTCGGAGACATGTCGGCTGGAGGGCGATGTATTGAATCGCGACGCAATTTGTGTGTTCCATCGTCATTAAGAGGCTCTGAACGTTACAATTAACTGTCAGTTTTGCGCCGGATTCGAAAATCTAGACTCACAGGAGAACGACCATAAGGTGCCCGAGGCACCAATAGACCCTTCGAGACAAGTCGGCTGGAGGACGATGTATTGAATCGCGACGCAATTTGTGTGTTCCATCGTCATTAAGAGGCTCTGAACGTTACAATTAATTGTCAGTTTTGCGCCGGATTCGAAAAACTAGACTCATAGGAGAACGACCATAAGAGGCCCGAGGCACCAATAGACCCTTCGAGACAATTCGGCTGGAGGACGATGTATTGAATCGCGACGCAATTTGTGTGTCCCATCGTCATTAACAGGCTCTCAACGTTACAATTAACTGTCAGTTTTGCGTCGTATTCTGTAAACTAGACTCACAGGAGAACGACCATAAGGTGCCCGAGGCAGCAAGAGACCCTTGGAGACAGGTCGGCTGTGGGACGATGTATTGAATCGCGACGCAATTTGTGTGTTCCATCGTCATCAAGAGGCTCTGAACGTTACAATTAATTGTCAGTTTTGCGTCGGATTCGAAAATCTAGACTCACAGGAGAACGAGCATATGGTGCCCGAGGCAGCACTAGACCCTAGCAGACAAGTCGGCTGTAGGACGATGTATTGAATCGCGACGCAATTTGTGTGTTCCATCGTCATTAAGAGGCTCTGAACGTTACAATTAACTGTCAGTTTTGCGTCGGATTCGAAAATCTAGACTCACAGGAGAACGACCATAAGGTGCCCGAGGCAGCAATAGACCCTTGGAGACAAGTCGGCTGGAGGACGATGTATTGAGTCGCGACGCAATTTGTGTGTCCCATCGTCATTAACAGGCTCTGAACGTTACAATTAACTGTCAGTTTTGCATCGCATTCGAAAAACTAGACACACAGGAGAACGACCATAAGGTGCCCGAGGCAGCAATAGACCCTTGGAGACAAGTCGGCTGTAGGACGATGTATTGAATCGCGACGCAATTTGTGTGTTTCTTCGTCATTAAGAGGCTCTGAACGTTACAATTAACTGTCAGTTTTGCGTCGGATTCGAAAAAGTAGACTCATAGGAGAACGACCAAAAGGTGCCCGAGGCAGCAATAGACCCTTCGAGACAAGTCGGCTGGAGGACGATGTATTGAATCGCGACGCAATTTGTGTGTTCCATCGTCATTAAGAGGCTCTGAACGTTACAATTAATTGTCAGTTTTGCGCCGGATTCGAAAAACTAGACTCATAGGAGAACGACCAAAAGGTGCCAGGAGCAGCAATACTACCTCGGAGACAAGTCGGCTGGAGGACGATGTATTGAATCGCGACGCAATTTGTGTGTTCCATCGTCAGTATCAGGCTCTGAACGTTACAATTAACCGTCAGTTTTGCGTCGTATTCTGAAAACTAGACTCACAGGAGAACGACGATAAGGTGCCCGAGGCAGCTATAGACCCTTGGAGACAAGTCGTCTGGAGGACGATGTATTGAATCGCGACGCAATTTGTGTGTTCCATCGTCATTAAGAGGCTCTGAACCTTACAATTAACTGTCAGTTTTGCGTCGGATTCGAAAATCTAGACTCTCCGATGAACGACCATAAGGTGCCCGAGGCAGCAATAGACCCTTCGAGGCAAGTCGGCTGTTGGACGATGTATTGAATCGCGACGCAATTTGTGTGTTCCATCGTCATTAACAGGCTCTGAACGTTACAATTAATTGTCAGTTTTGCGCCGGATTCGAAAAACTAGACTCATAGGAGAACGACCATAAGGTGCCCGAGGCAGCAAGAGACCCTTGGAGACAGGTCGGCTGTGGGACGATGTATTGAATCGCGACGCAATTTGTGTGTTCCATCGTCATCAAGAGGCTCTGAACGTTACAATTAACTGTCAGTTTTGCGTCGTATTCTGAACACTAGACTCACAGGAGAACGACGATAAGGTGCCCGAGGCAGCTATAGACCCTTGCAGACAAGTCGGCTGGAGGACGATATATTGAATCGCGACGCAATTTGTGTGTTCCATCGTCATTAAGAGGCTCTGAACCTTACAATTAACTGTCAGTTTTGCGTCGGATTCGAAAATCTAGACTCACCGATGAACGACCATAAGGTGCCCGAGGCACCAATAGACCCTTCGAGACAAGTCGGCTGGAGGACGATGTATTGAATCGCGACGCAATTTGTGTGTTCCATCGTCATTAAGAGGCTCTGAACGTTACAATTAACCGTCAGTTTTGCGTCGTATTCTGAAAACTAGACTCACAGGAGAACGAGCATATGGTGCCCGAGGCAGCACTAGACCCTTGGAGACAAGTCGGCTGTAGGACGATGTATTGAATCGCGACGCAATTTGTGTGTTCCATCGTCATTAAGAGGCTCTGAACGTTACAATTAACTGTCAGTTTTGCGTCGGATTCGAAAATCTAGACTCACAGGAGAACGACCTTAAGGTGCCCGAGGCAGCACTAGACCCTTGGAGACAAGTCGGCTGGAGGACGATGTATTGAGTCGCGACGCAATTTGTGTGTCCCATCGTCATTAACAGGCTCTGAACGTTACAATTCACTGTCAGTTTTGCGTCGGAATCGAAAATCTAGACTCACAGGAGAACGAGCATATGGTGCCCCAGGCAGCACTAGACCCTTGGAGACAAGTCGTCTGTAGGACGATGTATTGAATCGCGACGCAATTTGTGTGTTCCATCGTCATTAAGAGGCTCTGAACGTTACAATTAACCGTCAGTTTTGCGTCGTATTCTGAAAACTAGACTCACAGGAGAACGACGATAAGGTGCCCGAGGCAGCTATAGACCCTTGGAGACAAGTCGGCTGGAGGACGATGTATTGGATCGCGACGCAATTTGTGTGTTCCATCGTCATTAAGAGGCTCTGAACCTTACAATTAACTGTCAGTTTTGCGTCGGATTCGAAAATCTAGACTCACCGATGAACGACCATAAGGTGCCCGAGGCAGCAATAGACCCTTGGAGACAAGTCGGCTGGAGGACGATGTATTGATTCGCGACGCAATTTGTGTGTTCCATCGTCATTAAGAGGCTCTGAACGTTACAATTAATTGTCAGTTTTGCGCCGGATTCGAAAAACTAGACTCATAGGAGAACGACCATAAGAGGCCCGAGGCACCAATAGACCCTTCGAGACAATTCGGCTGCAGGACGATGTATTGAATCGCGACGCAATTTGTGTGTCCCATCGTCATTAACAGGCTCTGAACGTTACAATTAACTGTCAGTTTTGCGTCGTATTCTGAAAACTAGACTCACAGGAGAACGACCATAAGGTGCCCGAGGCAGCGAGAGACCCGTGGAGACAGGTCGGCTGTGGGACGATGTATTGAATCGCGACGCAATTTGTGTGTTCCATCGTCATCAAGAGGCTCTGAACGTTACAATTCACTGTCAGTTTTGCGTCGGATTCGAAAATCTAGACTCACAGGAGAACGAGCATATGGTGCCCGAGGCAGCACTAGACCCTTGCAGACAAGTCGGCTGTAGGACGATGTATTGAATCGCGACGCAATTTGTGTGTTCCATCGTCATTAAGAGGCTCTGAACGTTACAATTAACTGTCAGTTTTGCGTCGTATTCGAAAATCTAGACTCACAGATGAACGACCATAAGGTGCCCGAGGCTGCACTAGACCCTTGGAGACAAGTCGGCTGTAGGACGATGTATTGAATCGCGACGCAATTTGTGTGTCCCATCGTCATTAACAGGCTCTGAACGTTACAATTAATTGTCAGTTTTGCGCCGGATTCGAAAAACTAGACTCATAGGAGAACGACCAAGAGGTGCCAGGAGCAGCAATACTACCTCGGAGACATGTCGGCTGGAGGGCGATGTATTGAATCGCGACGCAATTTGTGTGTTCCATCGTCATTAAGAGGCTCTGAACGTTACAATTAACTGTCAGTTTTGCGCCGGATTCGAAAATCTAGACTCACAGATGAACGACCATAAGGTGCCCGAGGCAGCAATAGACCCTTGGAGACAAGTCGGCTGTAGGACGATGTATTGAATCGCGACGCAATTTGTGTGTTCCATCGTCATCAAGAGGCTCAGAACCTTACAATTAACTGTCAGTTTTGCGTCGGATTCGAAAATCTAGACTCACCGATGAACGACCATAAGGTGCCCGAGGCAGCAATAGACCCTTCGAGACAAGTCGGCTAGAGGACGATGTATTGAATCGCGACGCAATTTGTGTGTTCCATCGTCATTAACAGGCTCTGAACGTTACAATTAATTGTCAGTTTTGCGTCGTATTCGAAAAACTAGACTCACAGGAGAACGACCATAAGGTGCCCGAGGCACCAATAGACCCTTGGAGACAAGTCGTCTGGAGGACGATGTATTGAATCGCGACGCAATTTGTGTGTTCCATCGTCATTAAGAGGCACTGAACGTTACAATTAATTGTCAGTTTTGCGCCGGATTCGAAAAACTAGACTCATAGGAGAACGACCATAAGAGGCCCGAGGCACCAATAGACCCTTCGAGACAATTCGGCTGGAGGACGATGTATTGAATCGCGACGCAATTTGTGTGTCCCATCGTCATTAACAGGCTCTGAACGTTACAATTAACTGTCAGTTTTGCGTCGTATTCTGAAAACTAGACTCACAGGAGAACGACCATAAGGTGCCCGAGGCAGCAAGAGACCCTTGGAGACAGGTCGGCTGTGGGACGATGTATTGAATCGCGACGCAATTTGTGTGTTCCATCGTCATCAAGAGGCTCTGAACGTTACAATTCACCGTCAGTTTTGCGTCGGATTCGAAAATCTAGACTCACAGGAGAACGAGCATATGGTGCCCGAGGCAGCACTAGACCCTTGCAGACAAGTCGGCTGTAGGACGATGTATTGAATCGCGACGCAATTTGTGTGTTCCATCGTCATTAAGAGGCTCTGAACGTTACAATTAACTGTCAGTTTTGCGTCGGATTCGAAAATCTAGACTCACAGGAGAACGACCATAAGGTGCCCGAGGCAGCAATAGACCCTTGGAGACAAGTCGGCTGGAGGACGATGTATTGAGTCGCGACGCAATTTGTGTGTCCCATCGTCATTAACAGGCTCTGAACGTTACAATTAACTGTCAGTTTTGCATCGCATTCGAAAAACTAGACTCACAGGAGAACGACCATAAGGTGCCCGAGGCAGCAATAGACCCTTGGAGACAAGTCGGCTGTAGGACGATGTATTGAATCGCGACGCAATTTGTGTGTTCCATCGTCATTAAGAGGCTCTGAACGTTACAATTAACTGTCAGTTTTGCGTCGGATTCGAAAAAGTAGACTCATAGGAGAACGACCAAAAGGTGCCCGAGGCAGCAATAGACCCTTGGAGACAAGTCGGCTGGAGGACGATGTATTGAATCGCGACGCAATTTGTGTGTTCCATCGTCATTAACAGGCTCTGAACGTTACAATTAACTGTCAGTTTTGCGTCGTATTCTGAAAACTAGACTCACAGGAGAACGACCATAAGGTGCCCGAGGCAGCAAGAGACCCTTGGAGACAGGTCGGCTGTGGGACGATGTATTGAGACGCGACGCAATTTGTGTGTCCCATCGTCATTAACAGGCTCTGAACGTTACAATTAACTGTCAGTTTTGCGTCGGATTCTGAAAACTAGACTCACAGGAGAACGACGATAAGGTGCCCGAGGCAGCTATAGACCCTTGGAGACAAGTCGGCTGGAGGACGATATATTGAATCGCGACGCAATTTGTGTGTTCCATCGTCATTAAGAGGCTCTGAACCTTACAATTAACTGTCAGTTTTGCGTCGGATTCGAAAATCTAGACTCACCGATGAACGACCATAAGGTGCCCGAGGCACCAATAGACCCTTCGAGACAAGTCGGCTGGAGGACGATGTATTGAATCGCGACGCAATTTGTGTGTTCCATCGTCATTAAGAGGCTCTGAACGTTACAATTAATTGTCAGTTTTGCGCCGGATTCGAAAAACTAGACTCATAGGAGAACGACCAAAAGGTGCCAGGAGCAGCAATACTACCTCGGAGACAAGTCGGCTGGAGGACGATGTATTGAATCGCGACGCAATTTGTGTGTTCCATCGTCATTAAGAGGCTCTGAACGTTACAATTAACTGTCAGTTTTGCGTCGGATTCGAAAATCTAGACTCACAGGAGAACGACCATAAGGTGCCCGAGGCAGCACTAGACCCTTGGAGACAAGTCGGCTGGAGGACGATGTATTGAATCGCGACGCAATTTGTGTGTTCCATCGTCAGTATCAGGCTCTGAACGTTACAATTAACCGTCAGTTTTGCGTCGTATTCTGAAAACTAGACTCACAGGAGAACGACGATAAGGTGCCCGAGGCAGCTATAGACCCTTGGAGACAAGTCGTCTGGAGGACGATGTATTGAATCGCGACGCAATTTGTGTGTTCCATCGTCATTAAGAGGCTCTGAACCTTACAATTAACTGTCAGTTTTGCGTCGGATTCGAAAATCTAGACTCTCCGATGAACGACCATAAGGTGCCCGAGGCAGCAATAGACCCTTCGAGGCAAGTCGGCTGTTGGACGATGTATTGAATCGCGACGCAATTTGTGTGTTCCATCGTCATTAACAGGCTCTGAACGTTACAATTAATTGTCAGTTTTGCGCCGGATTCGAAAAACTAGACTCATAGGAGAACGACCATAAGGTGCCCGAGGCAGCAAGAGACCCTTGGAGACAGGTCGGCTGTGGGACGATGTATTGAATCGCGACGCAATTTGTGTGTTCCATCGTCATCAAGAGGCTCTGAACGTTACAATTAACTGTCAGTTTTGCGTCGTATTCTGAACACTAGACTCACAGGAGAACGACGATAAGGTGCCCGAGGCAGCTATAGACCCTTGCAGACAAGTCGGCTGGAGGACGATATATTGAATCGCGACGCAATTTGTGTGTTCCATCGTCATTAAGAGGCTCTGAACCTTACAATTAACTGTCAGTTTTGCGTCGGATTCGAAAATCTAGACTCACCGATGAACGACCATAAGGTGCCCGAGGCACCAATAGACCCTTCGAGACAAGTCGGCTGGAGGACGATGTATTGAATCGCGACGCAATTTGTGTGTTCCATCGTCATTAAGAGGCTCTGAACGTTACAATTAACCGTCAGTTTTGCGTCGTATTCTGAAAACTAGACTCACAGGAGAACGAGCATATGGTGCCCGAGGCAGCACTAGACCCTTGGAGACAAGTCGGCTGTAGGACGATGTATTGAATCGCGACGCAATTTGTGTGTTCCATCGTCATTAAGAGGCTCTGAACGTTACAATTAACTGTCAGTTTTGCGTCGGATTCGAAAATCTAGACTCACAGGAGAACGACCTTAAGGTGCCCGAGGCAGCACTAGACCCTTGGAGACAAGTCGGCTGGAGGACGATGTATTGAGTCGCGACGCAATTTGTGTGTCCCATCGTCATTAACAGGCTCTGAACGTTACAATTCACTGTCAGTTTTGCGTCGGAATCGAAAATCTAGACTCACAGGAGAACGAGCATATGGTGCCCCAGGCAGCACTAGACCCTTGGAGACAAGTCGTCTGTAGGACGATGTATTGAATCGCGACGCAATTTGTGTGTTCCATCGTCATTAAGAGGCTCTGAACGTTACAATTAACCGTCAGTTTTGCGTCGTATTCTGAAAACTAGACTCACAGGAGAACGACGATAAGGTGCCCGAGGCAGCTATAGACCCTTGGAGACAAGTCGGCTGGAGGACGATGTATTGGATCGCGACGCAATTTGTGTGTTCCATCGTCATTAAGAGGCTCTGAACCTTACAATTAACTGTCAGTTTTGCGTTGGATTCGAAAATCTAGACTCACCGATGAACGACCATAAGGTGCCCGAGGCAGCAATAGACCCTTGGAGACAAGTCGGCTGGAGGACGATGTATTGATTCGCGACGCAATTTGTGTGTTCCATCGTCATTAAGAGGCTCTGAACGTTACAATTAATTGTCAGTTTTGCGCCGGATTCGAAAAACTAGACTCATAGGAGAACGACCATAAGAGGCCCGAGGCACCAATAGACCCTTCGAGACAATTCGGCTGCAGGACGATGTATTGAATCGCGACGCAATTTGTGTGTCCCATCGTCATTAACAGGCTCTGAACGTTACAATTAACTGTCAGTTTTGCGTCGTATTCTGAAAACTAGACTCACAGGAGAACGACCATAAGGTGCCCGAGGCAGCGAGAGACCCGTGGAGACAGGTCGGCTGTGGGACGATGTATTGAATCGCGACGCAATTTGTGTGTTCCATCGTCATCAAGAGGCTCTGAACGTTACAATTCACTGTCAGTTTTGCGTCGGATTCGAAAATCTAGACTCACAGGAGAACGAGCATATGGTGCCCGAGGCAGCACTAGACCCTTGCAGACAAGTCGGCTGTAGGACGATGTATTGAATCGCGACGCAATTTGTGTGTTCCATCGTCATTAAGAGGCTCTGAACGTTACAATTAACTGTCAGTTTTGCGTCGTATTCGAAAATCTAGACTCACAGATGAACGACCATAAGGTGCCCGAGGCTGCACTAGACCCTTGGAGACAAGTCGGCTGTAGGACGATGTATTGAATCGCGACGCAATTTGTGTGTCCCATCGTCATTAACAGGCTCTGAACGTTACAATTAATTGTCAGTTTTGCGCCGGATTCGAAAAACTAGACTCATAGGAGAACGACCAAGAGGTGCCAGGAGCAGCAATACTACCTCGGAGACATGTCGGCTGGAGGGCGATGTATTGAATCGCGACGCAATTTGTGTGTTCCATCGTCATTAAGAGGCTCTGAACGTTACAATTAACTGTCAGTTTTGCGCCGGATTCGAAAATCTAGACTCACAGATGAACGACCATAAGGTGCCCGAGGCAGCAATAGACCCTTGGAGACAAGTCGGCTGTAGGACGATGTATTGAATCGCGACGCAATTTGTGTGTTCCATCGTCATTAACAGGCTCTGAACGTTACAATTAATTGTCAGTTTTGCGTCGTATTCGAAAAACTAGACTCACAGGAGAACGACCATAAGGTGCCCGAGGCACCAATAGACCCTTCGAGACAAGTCGGCTGGAGGACGATGTATTGAATCGCGACGCAATTTGTGTGTTCCATCGTCATTAAGAGGCACTGAACGTTACAATTAATTGTCAGTTTTGCGCCGGATTCGAAAAGCTAGACTCATAGGAGAACGACCATAAGAGGCCCGAGGCACCAATAGACCCTTCGAGACAATTCGGCTGGAGGACGATGTATTGAATCGCGACGCAATTTGTGTGTCCCATCGTCATTAACAGGCTCTGAACGTTACAATTAACTGTCAGTTTTGCGTCGTATTCTGAAAACTAGACTCACAGGAGAACGACCATAAGGTGCCCGAGGCAGCAAGAGACCCTTGGAGACAGGTCGGCTGTGGGACGATGTATTGAATCGCGACGCAATTTGTGTGTTCCATCGTCATCAAGAGGCTCTGAACGTTACAATTCACCGTCAGTTTTGCGTCGGATTCGAAAATCTAGACTCACAGGAGAACGACCATAAGGTGCCCGAGGCAGCAAGAGACCCTTGGAGACAGGTCGGCTGTGGGACGATGTATTGAGACGCGACGCAATTTGTGTGTCCCATCGTCATTAACAGGCTCTGAACGTTACAATTAACTGTCAGTTTTGCGTCGGATTCGAAAATCTAGACTCACAGGAGAACGACCATAAGGTGCCCGAGGCAGCAATAGACCCTTCGAGACAAGTCGGCTGGAGGACGATGTATTGAGACGCGACGCAATTTGTGTGTCCCATCGTCATTAAGAGGCTCTGAACGTTACAATTAATTGTCAGTTTTGCGCCGGATTCGAAAAACTAGACTCAAAGGAGAACGACCATAAGGTGCCCGAGGCAGCAAGAGACCCTTGGAGACAGGTCGGCTGTGGGACGATGTATTGAATCGCGACGCAATTTGTGTGTTCCATCGTCATCAAGAGGCTCTGAACGTTACAATTAACTGTCAGTTTTGCGTCGTATTCTGAACACTAGACTCACAGGAGAACGACGATAAGGTGCCCGAGGCAGCTATAGAACCTTGCAGACAAGTCGGCTGGAGGACGATATATTGAATCGCGACGCAATTTGTGAGTTCCATCGTCATTAAGAGGCTCTGAACCTTACAATTAACTGTCAGTTTTGCGTCGGATTCGAAAATCTAGACTTACCGATGAACGACCATAAGGTGCCCGAGGCAGCAATAGACCCTTCGAGACAAGTCGGCTAGAGGACGATGTATTGAATCGCGACGCAATTTTTGTGTTCCATCGTCATTAACAGGCTCTGAACGTTACAATTAATTGTCAGTTTTGCGTCGTATTCGAAAAACTAGACTCACAGGAGAACGACCATAAGGTGCCCGAGGCACCAATAGACCCTTCGAGACAAGTCGGCTGGAGGACGATGTATTGAATCGCGACGCAATTTGTGTGTTCCATCGTCATTAAGAGGCTCTGAACGTTACAATTAATTGTCAGTTTTGCGTCGGATTCGAAAATCTAGACTCATATGAGAACGACCATAAGGTGCCCGAGGCAGCAATACTACTTCGGAGACATGTCGGCTGGAGGACGATATATTGAATCGCGACGCAATTTGTGTGTTCCATCGTCAGTATCAGGCTCTGAACGTTACAATTAATTGTCAGTTTGGGTCGTATTCGAAAAACTAGACTCACAGGAGAACGACCATAAGGTGCCCGAGGCACCAATAGACCCTTCGAGACAAGTCGGCTGGAGGACGATGTATTGAATCGCGACGCAATTTGTGTGTTCCATCGTCATTAAGAGGCTCTGAACGTTACAATTAATTGTCAGTTTTGCGCCAGATTCGAAAAACTAGACTCATAGGAGAACGACCATAAGAGGCCCGAGGCACCAATAGACCCTTCGAGACAATTCGGCTGGAGGACGATGTATTGAATCGCGACGCAATTTGTGTGTCCCATCGTCATTAACAGGCTCTGAACGTTACAATTAACTGTCAGTTTTGCGTCGGATTCTGAAAACTAGACTCACAGGAGAACGACCATAAGGTGCCCGAGACAGCAAGAGACCCTTGGAGACAGGTCGGCTGTGGGACGATGTATTGAATCGCGACGCAATTTGTGTGTTCCATCATCATTAAGAGGCTCTGAACGTTACAATTAACTGTCAGTTTTGCGTCGGATTCTAAAATCTAGACTCACAGGAGAACGACCATAAGGTGCCCGAGGCAGCAATAGACCCTTGGAGACAAGTCGGCTGGAGGACGATGTATTGAGACGCGACGCAATTTGTGTGTCCCATCGTCATTAACAGGCTCTGAACGTTACAATTAATTGTCAGTTTTGCGCCGGATTCGAAAAACTAGACTCATAGGAGAACGACCAAGAGGTGCCAGGAGCAGCAATACTACCTCGGAGACATGTCGGCTGGAGGGCGATGTATTGAATCGCGACGCAATTTGTGTGTTCCATCGTCATTAAGAGGCTCTGAACGTTACAATTAACTGTCAGTTTTGCGCCGGATTCGAAAATCTAGACTCACAGATGAACGACCATAAGGTGCCCGAGGCAGCAATAGACCCTTGGAGACAAGTCGGCTGTAGGACGATGTATTGAATCGCGACGCAATTTGTGTGTTCCATCGTCATCAAGAGGCTCTGAACCTTACAATTAACTGTCAGTTTTGCGTCGGATTCGAAAATCTAGACTCACCGATGAACGACCATAAGGTGCCCGAGGCAGCAATAGACCCTTCGAGACAAGTCGGCTAGAGGACGATGTATTGAATCGCGACGCAATTTGTGTGTTCCATCGTCATTAACAGGCTCTGAACGTTACAATTAATTGTCAGTTTTGCGTCGTATTCGAAAAACTAGACTCACAGGAGAACGACCATAAGGTGCCCGAGGCACCAATAGACCCTTCGAGACAAGTCGGCTGGAGGACGATGTATTGAATCGCGACGCAATTTGTGTGTTCCATCGTCATTAAGAGGCACTGAACGTTACAATTAATTGTCAGTTTTGCGCCGGATTCGAAAAACTAGACTCATAGGAGAACGACCATAAGAGGCCCGAGGCACCAATAGACCCTTCGAGACAATTCGGCTGGAGGACGATGTATTGAATCGCGACGCAATTTGTGTGTCCCATCGTCATTAACAGGCTCTGAACGTTACAATTAACTGTCAGTTTTGCGTCGTATTCTGAAAACTAGACTCACAGGAGAACGACCATAAGGTGCCCGAGGCAGCAAGAGACCCTTGGAGACAGGTCGGCTGTGGGACGATGTATTGAATCGCGACGCAATTTGTGTGTTCCATCGTCATCAAGAGGCTCTGAACGTTACAATTCACTGTCAGTTTTGCGTCGGATTCGAAAATCTAGACTCACAGGAGAACGAGCATATGGTGCCCGAGGCAGCACTAGACCCTTGCAGACAAGTCGGCTGTAGGACGATGTATTGAATCGCGACGCAATTTGTGTGTTCCATCGTCATTAAGAGGCTCTGAACGTTACAATTAACTGTCAGTTTTGCGTCGGATTCGAAAATCTAGACTCACAGGAGAACGACCATAAGGTGCCCGAGGCAGCAATAGACCCTTGGAGACAAGTCGGCTGGAGGACGATGTATTGAGTCGCGACGCAATTTGTGTGTCCCATCGTCATTAACAGGCTCTGAACGTTACAATTAACTGTCAGTTTTGCATCGCATTCGAAAAACTAGACTCACAGGAGAACGACCATAAGGTGCCCGAGGCAGCAATAGACCCTTGGAGACAAGTCGGCTGTAGGACGATGTATTGAATCGCGACGCAATTTGTGTGTTCCATCGTCATTAAGAGGCTCTGAACGTTACAATTAACTGTCAGTTTTGCGTCGGATTCGAAAAAGTAGACTCATAGGAGAACGACCAAAAGGTGCCCGAGGCAGCAATAGACCCTTGGAGACAAGTCGGCTGGAGGACGATGTATTGAATCGCGACGCAATTTGTGTGTTCCATCGTCATTAACAGGCTCTGAACGTTACAATTAACTGTCAGTTTTGCGTCGTATTCTGAAAACTAGACTCACAGGAGAACGACCATAAGGTGCCCGAGGCAGCAAGAGACCCTTGGAGACAGGTCGGCTGTGGGACGATGTATTGAGACGCGACGCAATTTGTGTGTGGCATCGTCATTAACAGGCTCTGAACGTTACAATTAACTGTCAGTTTTGCGTCGGATTCGAAAATCTAGACTCACAGGAGAACGACCATAAGGTGCCCGAGGCAGCAATAGACCCTTCGAGACAAGTCGGCTGGAGGACGATGTATTGAGACGCGACGCAATTTGTGTGTCCCATCGTCATTAAGAGGCTCTGAACGTTACAATTAATTGTCAGTTTTGCGCCGGATTCGAAAAACTAGACTCAAAGGAGAACGACCATAAGGTGCCCGAGGCAGCAAGAGACCCTTGGAGAAAGGTCGGCTGTGGGACGATGTATTGAATCGCGACGCAATTTGTGTGTTCCATCGTCATCAAGAGGCTCTGAACGTTACAATTAACTGTCAGTTTTGCGTCGTATTCTGAACACTAGACTCACAGGAGAACGACGATAAGGTGCCCGAGGCAGCTATAGACCCTTGCAGACAAGTCGGCTGGAGGACGATATATTGAATCGCGACGCAATTTGTGTGTTCCATCGTCATTAAGAGGCTCTGAACCTTACAATTAACTGTCAGTTTTGCGTCGGATTCGAAAATCTAGACTTACCGATGAACGACCATAAGGTGCCCGAGGCAGCAATAGACCCTTCGAGACAAGTCGGCTAGAGGACGATGTATTGAATCGCGACGCAATTTTTGTGTTCCATCGTCATTAACAGGCTCTGAACGTTACAATTAATTGTCAGTTTTGCGTCGTATTCGAAAAACTAGACTCACAGGAGAACGACCATAAGGTGCCCGAGGCACCAATAGACCCTTCGAGACAAGTCGGCTGGAGGACGATGTATTGAATCGCGACGCAATTTGTGTGTTCCATCGTCATTAAGAGGCTCTGAACGTTACAATTAATTGTCAGTTTTGCGTCGGATTCGAAAATCTAGACTCATATGAGAACGACCATAAGGTGCCCGAGGCAGCAATACTACTTCGGAGACATGTCGGCTGGAGGACGATATATTGAATCGCGACGCAATTTGTGTGTTCCATCGTCAGTATCAGGCTCTGAACGTTACAATTAATTGTCAGTTTTGCGTCGTATTCGAAAAACTAGACTCACAGGAGAACGACCATAAGGTGCCCGAGGCACCAATAGACCCTTCGAGACAAGTCGGCTGGAGGACGATGTATTGAATCGCGACGCAATTTGTGTGTTCCATCGTCATTAAGAGGCTCTGAACGTTACAATTAATTGTCAGTTTTGCGCCAGATTCGAAAAACTAGACTCATAGGAGAACGACCATAAGAGGCCCGAGGCACCAATAGACCCTTCGAGACAATTCGGCTGGAGGACGATGTATTGAATCGCGACGCAATTTGTGTGTCCCATCGTCATTAACAGGCTCTGAACGTTACAATTAACTGTCAGTTTTGCGTCGGATTCTGAAAACTAGACTCACAGGAGAACGACCATAAGGTGCCCGAGACAGCAAGAGACCCTTGGAGACAGGTCGGCTGTGGGACGATGTATTGAATCGCGACGCAATTTGTGTGTTCCATCATCATTAAGAGGCTCTGAACGTTACAATTAACTGTCAGTTTTGCGTCGGATTCTAAAATCTAGACTCACAGGAGAACGACCATAAGGTGCCCGAGGCAGCAATAGACCCTTGGAGACAAGTCGGCTGGAGGACGATGTATTGAGACGCGACGCAATTTGTGTGTCCCATCGTCATTAACAGGCTCTGAACGTTACAATTAATTGTCAGTTTTGCGCCGGATTCGAAAAACTAGACTCATAGGAGAACGACCAAGAGGTGCCAGGAGCAGCAATACTACCTCGGAGACATGTCGGCTGGAGGGCGATGTATTGAATCGCGACGCAATTTGTGTGTTCCATCGTCATTAAGAGGCTCTGAACGTTACAATTAACTGTCAGTTTTGCGCCAGATTCGAAAATCTAGACTCACAGATGAACGACCATAAGGTGCCCGAGGCAGCAATAGACCCTTGGAGACAAGTCGGCTGTAGGACGATGTATTGAATCGCGACGCAATTTGTGTGTTCCATCGTCATCAAGAGGCTCTGAACCTTACAATTAACTGTCAGTTTTGCGTCGGATTCGAAAATCTAGACTCACCGATGAACGACCATAAGGTGCCCGAGGCAGCAATAGACCCTTCGAGACAAGTCGGCTAGAGGACGATGTATTGAATCGCGACGCAATTTGTGTGTTCCATCGTCATTAACAGGCTCTGAACGTTACAATTAATTGTCAGTTTTGCGTCGTATTCGAAAAACTAGACTCACAGGAGAACGACCATAAGGTGCCCGAGGCACCAATAGACCCTTCGAGACAAGTCGGCTGGAGGACGATGTATTGAATCGCGACGCAATTTGTGTGTTCCATCGTCATTAAGAGGCTCTGAACGTTACAATTAATTGTCAGTTTTGCGCCGGATTCGAAAAACTAGACTCATAGGAGAACGACCATAAGAGGCCCGAGGCACCAATAGACCCTTCGAGACAATTCGGCTGGAGGACGATGTATTGAATCGCGACGCAATTTGTGTGTCCCATCGTCATTAACAGGCTCTGAACGTTACAATTAACTGTCAGTTTTGCGTCGTATTCTGAAAACTAGACTCACAGGAGAACGACCATAAGGTGCCCGAGGCAGCAAGAGACCCTTGGAGACAGGTCGGCTGTGGGACGATGTATTGAATCGCGACGCAATTTGTGTGTTCCATCGTCATCAAGAGGCTCTGAACGTTACAATTCACTGTCAGTTTTGCGTCGGATTCGAAAATCTAGACTCACAGGAGAACGAGCATATGGTGCCCGAGGCAGCACTAGACCCTTGCAGACAAGTCGGCTGTAGGACGATGTATTGAATCGCGACGCAATTTGTGTGTTCCATCGTCATTAAGAGGCTCTGAACGTTACAATTAACTGTCAGTTTTGCGTCGGATTCGAAAATCTAGACTCACAGGAGAACGACCATAAGGTGCCCGAGGCAGCAATAGACCCTTGGAGACAAGTCGGCTGGAGGACGATGTATTGAGTCGCGACGCAATTTGTGTGTCCCATCGTCATTAACAGGCTCTGAACGTTACAATTAACTGTCAGTTTTGCATCGCATTCGAAAAACTAGACTCACAGGAGAACGACCATAAGGTGCCCGAGGCAGCAATAGACCCTTGGAGACAAGTCGGCTGTAGGACGATGTATTGAATCGCGACGCAATTTGTGTGTTCCATCGTCATTAAGAGGCTCTGAACGTTACAATTAACTGTCAGTTTTGCGTCGGATTCGAATAAGTAGACTCATAGGAGAACGACCAAAAGGTGCCCGAGGCAGCAATAGACCCTTGGAGACAAGTCGGCTGGAGGACGATGTATTGAATCGCGACGCAATTTGTGTGTTCCATCGTCATTAACAGGCTCTGAACGTTACAATTAACTGTCAGTTTTGCGTCGTATTCTGAAAACTAGACTCACAGGAGAACGACCATAAGGTGCCCGAGGCAGCAAGAGACCCTTGGAGACAGGTCGGCTGTGGGACGATGTATTGAGACGCGACGCAATTTGTGTGTCCCATCGTCATTAACAGGCTCTGAACGTTACAATTAACTGTCAGTTTTGCGTCGGATTCGAAAATCTAGACTCACAGGAGAACGACCATAAGGTGCCCGAGGCAGCAATAGACCCTTCGAGACAAGTCGGCTGGAGAACGATGTATTGAGACGCGACGCAATTTGTGTGTCCCATCGTCATTAAGAGGCTCTGAACGTTACAATTAATTGTCAGTTTTGCGCCGGATTCGAAAAACTAGACTCATAGGAGAACGACCAAGAGGTGCCAGGAGCAGCAATACTACCTCGGAGACATGTCGGCTGGAGGACGATGTATTGAATCGCGACGCAATTTGTGTGTTCCATTGTCATTAAGAGGCTCTGAACGTTACAATTAACTGTCAGTTTTGCGCCGGATTCGAAAATCTAGACTCACAGATGAACGACCATAAGGTGCCCGAGGCAGCAATAGACCCTTGGAGACAAGTCGGCTGTAGGACGATGTATTGAATCGCGACGCAATTTGTGTGTTCCATCGTCATCAAGAGGCTCTGAACCTTACAATTAACTGTCAGTTTTGCGTCGGATTCGAAAATCTAGACTCACCGATGAACGACCATAAGGTGCCCGAGGCAGCAATAGACCCTTCGAGACAAGTCGGCTAGAGGACGATGTATTGAATCGCGACGCAATTTTTGTGTTCCATCGTCATTAACAGGCTCTGAACGTTACAATTAATTGTCAGTTTTGCGTCGTATTCGAAAAACTAGACTCACAGGAGAACGACCATAAGGTGCCCGAGGCACCAATAGACCCTTCGAGACAAGTCGGCTGGAGGACGATGTATTGAATCGCGACGCAATTTGTGTGTTCCATCGTCATTAAGAGGCTCTGAACGTTACAATTAATTGTCAGTTTTGCGTCGGATTCGAAAATCTAGACTCATATGAGAACGACCATAAGGTGCCCGAGGCAGCAATACTACTTCGGAGACATTTCGGCTGGAGGACGATGTATTGAATCGCGACGCAATTTGTGTGTTCCATCGTCAGTATCAGGCTCTGAACGTTACAATTAATTGTCAGTTTTGCGTCGTATTCGAAAAACTAGACTCACAGGAGAACGACCATAAGGTGCCCGAGGCACCAATAGACCCTTCGAGACAAGTCGGCTGGAGGACGATGTATTGAATCGCGACGCAATTTGTGTGTTCCATCGTCATTAAGAGGCTCTGAACGTTACAATTAATTGTCAGTTTTGCGCCAGATTCGAAAAACTAGACTCATAGGAGAACGACCATAAGAGGCCCGAGGCACCAATAGACCCTTCGAGACAATTCGGCTGGAGGACGATGTATTGAATCGCGACGCAATTTGTGTGTCCCATCGTCATTAACAGGCTCTGAACGTTACAATTAACTGTCAGTTTTGCGTCGGATTCTGAAAACTAGACTCACAGGAGAACGACCATAAGGTACCCGAGACAGCAAGAGACCCTTGGAGACAGGTCGGCTGTGGGACGATGTATTGAATCGCGACGCAATTTGTGTGTTCCATCGTCATCAAGAGGCTCTGAACGTTACAATTCACTGTCAGTTTTGCGTCGGATTCGAAAATCTAGACTCACAGGAGAACGAGCATATGGTGCCCGAGGCAGCACTAGACCCTTGCAGACAAGTCGGCTGTAGGACGATGTATTGAATCGCGACGCAATTTGTGTGTTCCATCGTCATTAAGAGGCTCTGAACGTTACAATTAACTGTCAGTTTTGCGTCGGATTCGAAAATCTAGACTCACAGGAGAACGACCATAAGGTGCCCGAGGCAGCAATAGACCCTTGGAGACAAGTCGGCTGGAGGACGATGTAATGAGTCGCGACGCAATTTGTGTGTCCCATCGTCATTAACAGGCTCTGAACGTTACAATTAACTGTCAGTTTTGCATCGCATTCGAAAAACTAGACTCACAGGAGAACGACCATAAGGTGCCCGAGGCAGCAATAGACCCTTGGAGACAAGTCGGCTGTAGGACGATGTATTGAATCGCGACGCAATTTGTGTGTTTCTTCGTCATTAAGAGGCTCTGAACGTTACAATTAACTGTCAGTTTTGCGTCGGATTCGAAAAAGTAGACTCATAGGAGAACGACCAAAAGGTGCCCGAGGCAGCAATAGACCCTTCGAGACAAGTCGGCTGGAGGACGATGTATTGAATCGCGACGCAATTTGTGTGTTCCATCGTCATTAAGAGGCTCTGAACGTTACAATTAATTGTCAGTTTTGCGCCGGATTCGAAAAACTAGACTCATAGGAGAACGACCAAAAGGTGCCAGGAGCAGCAATACTACCTCGGAGGCAAGTCGGCTGGAGGACGATGTATTGAATCGCGACGCAATTTGTGTGTTCCATCGTCAGTATCAGGCTCTGAACGTTACAATTAACCGTCAGTTTTGCGTCGTATTCTGAAAACTAGACTCACAGGAGAACGACGATAAGGTGCCCGAGGCAGCTATAGACCCTTGGAGACAAGTCGGCTGGAGGACGATGTATTGAATGGCGACGCAATTTGTGTGTTCCATCGTCATTAAGAGGCTCTGAACCTTACAATTAACTGTCAGTTTTGCGTCGGATTCGAAAATCTAGACTCTCCGATGAACGACCATAAGGTGCCCGAGGCAGCAATAGACCCTTCGAGGCAAGTCGGCTGGTGGACGATGTATTGAATCGCGACGCAATTTGTGTGTTCCATCGTCATTAACAGGCTCTGAACGTTACAATTAATTGTCAGTTTTGCGCCGGATTCGAAAAACTAGACTCATAGGAGAACGACCATAAGGTGCCCGAGGCAGCAAGAGACCCTTGGAGACAGGTCGGCTGTGGGACGATGTATTGAATCGCGACGCAATTTGTGTGTTCCATCGTCATCAAGAGGCTCTGAACGTTACAATTAACTGTCAGTTTTGCGTCGTATTCTGAAAACTAGACTCACAGGAGAACGACGATAAGGTGCCCGAGGCAGCTATAGACCCTTGGAGACAAGTCGGCTGGAGGACGATATAATGAATCGCGACGCAATTTGTGTGTTCCATCGTCATTAAGAGGCTCTGAACCTTACAATTAACTGTCAGTTTTGCGTCGGATTCGACAATCTAGACTCACCGATGAACGACCATAAGGTGCCCGAGGCACCAATAGACCCTTCGAGACAAGTCGGCTGGAGGACGATGTATTGAATCGCGACGCAATTTGTGTGTTCCATCGTCATTAAGAGGCTCTGAACGTTACAATTAATTGTCAGTTTTGCGCAGGATTCGAAAAACTAGACTCATAGGAGAACGACCAAAAGGTGCCAGGAGCAGCAATACTACCTCGGAGACAAGTCGGCTGGAGGACGATGTATTGAATCGCGACGCAATTTGTGTGTTCCATCGTCAGTATCAGGCTCTGAACGTTACAATTAACCGTCAGTTTTGCGTCGTATTCTGAAAACTAGACTCACAGGAGAACGACGATAAGGTGCCCGAGGCAGCACTAGACCCTTGGAGACAAGTCGGCTGGAGGACGATGTATTGAATCGCGATGCAATTTGTGTGTTCCATCGTCATTAAGAGTCTCTGAACGTTACAATTCACTGTCAGTTTTGCGTCGGATTCGAAAATCTAGACTCACAGATGAACGACCATAAGGTGCCCGAGGCAGCAATAGACCCTTGGAGACAAGTCGGCTGGAGGACGATGTATTGAATCGCGACGCAATTTGTGTGTTCCATCGTCATCAAGAGGCTCTGAACGTTACAATTAACTGTCAGTTTTGCATCGCATTTTAAAAACAAGACTCACAGGAGAACGACCATAAGGTGCCCGAGGCAGCAATAGACCCTTGGAGACAAGTCGGCTGGAGGACGATGTATTGAATCGCGACGCAATTTGTGTGTTCCATCGTCATTAACAGGCTCTGAACGTTACAATTAACTGTCAGTTTTGGGTCGTATTCTGAAAACTAGACTCACAGGAGAACGACCATAAGGTGCCCGAGGCAGCAAGAGACCCTTGGAGACAGGTCGGCTGTGGGACGATGTATTGAATCGCGACGCAATTTGTGTGTTCCATAGTCATCAAGAGGCTCTGAACGTTACAATTCACTGTCAGTTTTGCGTCGGATTCGAAAATCTAGACTCACAGGAGAACGAGCATATGGTGCCCGAGGCAGCACTAGACCCTTGCAGACAAGTCGGCTGTAGGACGATGTATTGAATCGCGACGCAATTTGTGTGTTCCATCGTCATTAAGAGGCTCTGAACGTTACAATTAACTGTCAGTTTTGCGTCGGATTCGAAAATCTAGACTCACAGGAGAACGACCATAAGGTGCCCGAGGCAGCAATAGACCCTTGGAGACAAGTCGGCTGGAGGACGATGTATTGAGTCGCGACGCAATTTGTGTGTCCCATCGTCATTAACAGGCTCTGAACGTTACAATTAACTGTCAGTTTTGCATCGCATTCGAAAAACTAGACTCACAGGAGAACGTCCATAAGGTGCCCGAGGCAGCAATAGACCCTTGGAGACAAGTCGGCTGTAGGACGATGTATTGAATCGCGACGCAATTTGTGTGTTTCTTCGTCATTAAGAGGCTCTGAACGTTACAATTAACTGTCAGTTTTGCGTCGGATTCGAAAAAGTAGACTCATAGGAGAACGACCAAAAGGTGCCCGAGGCAGCAATAGACCCTTCGAGACAAGTCGGCTGGAGGACGATGTATTGAATCGCGACGCAATTTGTGTGTTCCATCGTCATTAAGAGGCTCTGAACGTTACAATTAATTGTCAGTTTTGCGCCGGATTCGAAAAACTAGACTCATAGGAGAACGACCAAAAGGTGCCAGGAGCAGCAATACTACCTCGGAGACAAGTCGGCTGGAGGACGATGTATTGAATCGCGACGCAATTTGTGTGTTCCATCGTCAGTATCAGGCTCTGAACGTTACAATTAACCGTCAGTTTTGCGTCGTATTCTGAAAACTAGACTCACAGGAGAACGACGATAAGGTGCCCGAGGCAGCTATAGACCCTTGGAGACAAGTCGGCTGGAGGACGATGTATTGAATCGCGACGCAATTTGTGTGTTCCATCGTCATTAAGAGGCTCTGAACCTTACAATTAACTGTCAGTTTTGCGTCGGATTCGAAAATCTAGACTCTCCGATGAACGACCATAAGGTGCCCGAGGCAGCAATAGACCCTTCGAGGCAAGTCGGCTGGTGGACGATGTATTGAATCGCGACGCAATTTGTGTGTTCCATCGTCATTAACAGGCTCTGAACGTTACAATTAATTGTCAGTTTTGCGCCGGATTCGAAAAACTAGACTCATAGGAGAACGACCATAAGGTGCCCGAGGCAGCAAGAGACCCTTGGAGACAGGTCGGCTGTGGGACGATGTATTGAATCGCGACGCAATTTGTGTGTTCCATCGTCATCAAGAGGCTCTGAACGTTACAATTAACTGTCAGTTTTGCGTCGTATTCTGAAAACTAGACTCACAGGAGAACGACGATAAGGTGCCCGAGGCAGCTATAGACCCTTGGAGACAAGTCGGCTGGAGGACGATATAATGAATCGCGACGCAATTTGTGTGTTCCATCGTCATTAAGAGGCTCTGAACCTTACAATTAACTGTCAGTTTTGCGTCGGATTCGACAATCTAGACTCACCGATGAACGACCATAAGGTGCCCGAGGCACCAATAGACCCTTCGAGACAAGTCGGCTGGAGGACGATGTATTGAATCGCGACGCAATTTGTGTGTTCCATCGTCATTAAGAGGCTCTGAACGTTACAATTAATTGTCAGTTTTGCGCAGGATTCGAAAAACTAGACTCATAGGAGAACGACCAAAAGGTGCCAGGAGCAGCAATACTACCTCGGAGACAAGTCGGCTGGAGGACGATGTATTGAATCGCGACGCAATTTGTGTGTTCCATCGTCAGTATCAGGCTCTGAACGTTACAATTAACCGTCAGTTTTGCGTCGTATTCTGAAAACTAGACTCACAGGAGAACGACGATAAGGTGCCCGAGGCAGCTATAGACCCTTGGAGACAAGTCGGCTGGAGGACGATGTATTGAATCGCGACGCAATTTGTGTGTTCCATCGTCATTAAGAGGCTCTGAACCTTACAATTAACTGTCAGTTTTGCGTCGGATTCGAAAATCTAGACTCTCCGATGAACGACCATAAGGTGCCCGAGGCAGCAATAGACCCTTCGAGGCAAGTCGGCTGTTGGACGATGTATTGAATCGCGACGCAATTTGTGTGTTCCATCGTCATTAACAGGCTCTGAACGTTACAATTAATTGTCAGTTTTGCGCCGGATTCGAAAAACTAGACTCATAGGAGAACGACCATAAGGTGCCCGAGGCAGCAAGAGACCCTTGGAGACAGGTCGGCTGTGGGACGATGTATTGAATCGCGACGCAATTTGTGTGTTCCATCGTCATCAAGAGGCTCTGAACGTTACAATTAACTGTCAGTTTTGCGTCGTATTCTGAACACTAGACTCACAGGAGAACGACGATAAGGTGCCCGAGGCAGCTATAGACCCTTGGAGACAAGTCGGCTGGAGGACGATATATTGAATCGCGACGCAATTTGTGTGTTCCATCGTCATTAAGAGGCCCTGAACCTTACAATTAACTGTCAGTTTTGCGTCGGATTCGAAAATCTAGACTCACCGATGAACGACCATAAGGTGCCCGAGGCACCAATAGACCCTTCGAGACAAGTCGGCTGGAGGACGATGTATTGAATCGCGACGCAATTTGTGTGTTCCATCGTCATTAAGAGGCTCTGAACGTTACAATTAACCGTCAGTTTTGCGTCGTATTCTGAAAACTAGACTCACAGGAGAACGAGCATATGGTGCCCGAGGCAGCACTAGACCCTTGGAGACAAGTCGGCTGTAGGACGATGTATTGAATCGCGACGCAATTTGTGTGTTCCATCGTCATTAAGAGGCTCTGAACGTTACAATTAACTGTCAGTTTTGCGTCGGATTCGAAAATCTAGACTCACAGGAGAACGACCTTAAGGTGCCCGAGGCAGCACTAGACCCTTGGAGACAAGTCGGCTGGAGGACGATGTATTGAGTCGCGACGCAATTTGTGTGTCCCATCGTCATTAACAGGCTCTGAACGTTACAATTCACTGTCAGTTTTGCGTCGGAATCGAAAATCTAGACTCACAGGAGAACGAGCATATGGTGCCCCAGGCAGCACTAGACCCTTGGAGACAAGTCGTCTGTAGGACGATGTATTGAATCGCGACGCAATTTGTGTGTTCCATCGTCATTAAGAGGCTCTGAACGTAACAATTAACCGTCAGTTTTGCGTCGTATTCTGAAAACTAGACTCACAGGAGAACGACGATAAGGTGCCCGAGGCAGCTATAGACACTTGGAGACAAGTCGGCTGGAGGACGATGTATTGGATCGCGACGCAATTTGTGTGTTCCATCGTCATTAAGAGGCTCTGAACCTTACAATTAACTGTCAGTTTTGCGTCGGATTCGAAAATCTAGACTCACCGATGAACGACCATAAGGTGCCCGTGGCAGCAATAGACCATTCGATACAAGTCGGCTGGAGGACGATGTATTGATTCGCGACGCAATTTGTGTGTTCCATCGTCATTAACAGGCTCTGAACGTTACAATTAATTGTCAGTTTTGCGCCGGATTCGAAAAACTAGACTCATAGGAGAACGACCATAAGAGGCCCGAGGCACCAATAGACCCTTCGAGACAATTCGGCTGCAGGACGATGTATTGAATCGCGACGCAATTTGTGTGTCCCATCGTCATTAAAAGGCTCTGAACGTTACAATTAACTGTCAGTTTTGCGTCGTATTCTGAAAACTAGACTCACAGGAGAACGACCATAAGGTGCCCGAGGCAGCGAGAGACCCGTGGAGACAGGTCGGCTGTGGGACGATGTATTGAATCGCGACGCAATTTGTGTGTTCCATCGTCATCAAGAGGCTCTGAACGTTACAATTCACTGTCAGTTTTGCGTCGGATTCGAAAATCTAGACTCACAGGAGAACGAGCATATGGTGCCCGAGGCAGCACTAGACCCTTGCAGACAAGTCGGCTGTAGGACGATGTATTGAATCGCGACGCAATTTGTGTGTTCCATCGTCATTAAGAGGGTCTGAACGTTACAATTAACTGTCAGTTTTGCGTCGGATTCGAAAATCTAGACTCACAGGAGAACGACCATAAGGTGCCCGAGGCAGCAATAGGCCCTTGGAGACAAGTCGGCTGGAGGACGATGTATTGAGTCGCGACGCAATTTGTGTGTCCCATCGTCATTAACAGGCTCTGAACGTTACAATTAACTGTCAGTTTTGCGTCGTATTCGAAAATCTAGACTCACAGATGAACGACCATAAGGTGCCCGAGGCTGCACTAGACCCTTGGAGACAAGTCGGCTGTAGGACGATGTATTGAATCGCGACGCAATTTGTGTGTTCCATCATCATTAAGAGGCTCTGAACGTTACAATTAACTGTCAGTTTTGCGTCGGATTCTAAAATCTAGACTCACAGGAGAACGACCATAAGGTGCCCGAGGCAGCAATAGACCCTTGGAGACAAGTCGGCTGGAGGACGATGTATTGAATCGCGACGCAATTTGTGTGTCCCATCGTCATTAACAGGCTCTGAACGTTACAATTAACTGTCAGTTTTGCGTCGGATTCTGAAAACTAGACTCACAGGAGAACGACCATAAGGTACCCGAGACAGCAAGAGACCCTTGGAGACAGGTCGGCTGTGGGACGATGTATTGAATCGCGACGCAATTTGTGTGTTCCATCGTCATCAAGAGGCTCTGAACGTTACAATTCACTGTCAGTTTTGCGTCGGATTCGAAAATCTAGACTCACAGGAGAACGAGCATATGGTGCCCGAGGCAGCACTAGACCCTTGCAGACAAGTCGGCTGTAGGACGATGTATTGAATCGCGACGCAATTTGTGTGTTCCATCGTCATTAAGAGGCTCTGAACGTTACAATTAACTGTCAGTTTTGCGTCGGATTCGAAAATCTAGACTCACAGGAGAACGACCATAAGGTGCCCGAGGCAGCAATAGACCCTTGGAGACAAGTCGGCTGGAGGACGATGTATTGAGTCGCGACGCAATTTGTGTGTCCCATCGTCATTAACAGGCTCTGAACGTTACAATTAACTGTCAGTTTTGCATCGCATTCGAAAAACTAGACTCACAGGAGAACGACCATAAGGTGCCCGAGGCAGCAATAGACCCTTGGAGACAAGTCGGCTGTAGGACGATGTATTGAATCGCGTCGCAATTTGTGTGTTTCTTCGTCATTAAGAGGCTCTGAACGTTACAATTAACTGTCAGTTTTGCGTCGGATTCGAAAAAGTAGACTCATAGGAGAACGACCAAAAGGTGCCCGAGGCAGCAATAGACCCTTCGAGACAAGTCGGCTGGAGGACGATGTATTGAATCGCGACGCAATTTGTGTGTTCCATCGTCATTAAGAGGCTCTGAACGTTACAATTAATTGTCAGTTTTGCGCCGGATTCGAAAAACTAGACTCATAGGAGAACGACCAAAAGGTGCCAGGAGCAGCAATACTACCTCGGAGGCAAGTCGGCTGGAGGACGATGTATTGAATCGCGACGCAATTTGTGTGTTCCATCGTCAGTATCAGGCTCTGAACGTTACAATTAACCGTCAGTTTTGCGTCGTATTCTGAAAACTAGACTCACAGGAGAACGACGATAAGGTGCCCGAGGCAGCTATAGACCCTTGGAGACAAGTCGGCTGGAGGACGATGTATTGAATGGCGACGCAATTTGTGTGTTCCATCGTCATTAAGAGGCTCTGAACCTTACAATTAACTGTCAGTTTTGCGTCGGATTCGAAAATCTAGACTCTCCGATGAACGACCATAAGGTGCCCGAGGCAGCAATAGACCCTTCGAGGCAAGTCGGCTGGTGGACGATGTATTGAATCGCGACGCAATTTGTGTGTTCCATCGTCATTAACAGGCTCTGAACGTTACAATTAATTGTCAGTTTTGCGCCGGATTCGAAAAACTAGACTCATAGGAGAACGACCATAAGGTGCCCGAGGCAGCAAGAGACCCTTGGAGACAGGTCGGCTGTGGGACGATGTATTGAATCGCGACGCAATTTGTGTGTTCCATCGTCATCAAGAGGCTCTGAACGTTACAATTAACTGTCAGTTTTGCGTCGTATTCTGAAAACTAGACTCACAGGAGAACGACGATAAGGTGCCCGAGGCAGCTATAGACCCTTGGAGACAAGTCGGCTGGAGGACGATATAATGAATCGCGACGCAATTTGTGTGTTCCATCGTCATTAAGAGGCTCTGAACCTTACAATTAACTGTCAGTTTTGCGTCGGATTCGACAATCTAGACTCACCGATGAACGACCATAAGGTGCCCGAGGCACCAATAGACCCTTCGAGACAAGTCGGCTGGAGGACGATGTATTGAATCGCGACGCAATTTGTGTGTTCCATCGTCATTAAGAGGCTCTGAACGTTACAATTAATTGTCAGTTTTGCGCAGGATTCGAAAAACTAGACTCATAGGAGAACGACCAAAAGGTGCCAGGAGCAGCAATACTACCTCGGAGACAAGTCGGCTGGAGGACGATGTATTGAATCGCGACGCAATTTGTGTGTTCCATCGTCAGTATCAGGCTCTGAACGTTACAATTAACCGTCAGTTTTGCGTCGTATTCTGAAAACTAGACTCACAGGAGAACGACGATAAGGTGCCCGAGGCAGCTATAGACCCTTGGAGACAAGTCGGCTGGAGGACGATGTATTGAATCGCGACGCAATTTGTGTGTTCCATCGTCATTAAGAGGCTCTGAACCTTACAATTAACTGTCAGTTTTGCGTCGGATTCGAAAATCTAGACTCTCCGATGAACGACCATAAGGTGCCCGAGGCAGCAATAGACCCTTCGAGGCAAGTCGGCTGTTGGACGATGTATTGAATCGCGACGCAATTTGTGTGTTCCATCGTCATTAACAGGCTCTGAACGTTACAATTAATTGTCAGTTTTGCGCCGGATTCGAAAAACTAGACTCATAGGAGAACGACCATAAGGTGCCCGAGGCAGCAAGAGACCCTTGGAGACAGGTCGGCTGTGGGACGATGTATTGAATCGCGACGCAATTTGTGTGTTCCATCGTCATCAAGAGGCTCTGAACGTTACAATTAACGGTCAGTTTTGCGTCGTATTCTGAACACTAGACTCACAGGAGAACGACGATAAGGTGCCCGAGGCAGCTATAGACCCTTGGAGACAAGTCGGCTGGAGGACGATATATTGAATCGCGACGCAATTTGTGTGTTCCATAGTCATCAAGAGGCTCTGAACGTTACAATTCACTGTCAGTTTTGCGCCGGATTCGAAAATCTAGACTCACAGGAGAACGAGCATATGGTGCCCGAGGCAGCACTAGACCCTTGCAGACAAGTCGGCTGTAGGACGATGTATTGAATCGCGACGCAATTTGTGTGTTCCATCGTCATTAAGAGGCTCTGAACGTTACAATTAACTGTCAGTTTTGCGTCGGATTCGAAAATCTAGACTCACAGGAGAACGACCATAAGGTGCCCGAGGCAGCAATAGACCCTTGGAGACAAGTCGGCTGGAGGACGATGTATTGAGTCGCGACGCAATTTGTGTGTCCCATCGTCATTAACAGGCTCTGAACGTTACAATTAACTGTCAGTTTTGCATCGCATTCGAAAAACTAGACTCACAGGAGAACGACCATAAGGTGCCCGAGGCAGCAATAGACCCTTGGAGACAAGTCGGCTGTAGGACGATGTATTGAATCGCGACGCAATTTGTGTGTTTCTTCGTCATTAAGAGGCTCTGAACGTTACAATTAACTGTCAGTTTTGCGTCGGATTCGAAAAAGTAGACTCATAGGAGAACGACCAAAAGGTGCCCGAGGCAGCAATAGACCCTTCGAGACAAGTCGGCTGGAGGACGATGTATTGAATCGCGACGCAATTTGTGTGTTCCATCGTCATTAAGAGGCTCTGAACGTTACAATTAATTGTCAGTTTTGCGCCGGATTCGAAAAACTAGACTCATAGGAGAACGACCAAAAGGTGCCAGGAGCAGCAATACTACCTCGGAGGCAAGTCGGCTGGAGGACGATGTATTGAATCGCGACGCAATTTGTGTGTTCCATCGTCAGTATCAGGCTCTGAACGTTACAATTAACCGTCAGTTTTGCGTCGTATTCTGAAAACTAGACTCACAGGAGAACGACGATAAGGTGCCCGAGGCAGCTATAGACCCTTGGAGACAAGTCGGCTGGAGGACGATGTATTGAATGGCGACGCAATTTGTGTGTTCCATCGTCATTAAGAGGCTCTGAACCTTACAATTAACTGTCAGTTTTGCGTCGGATTCGAAAATCTAGACTCTCCGATGAACGACCATAAGGTGCCCGAGGCAGCAATAGACCCTTCGAGGCAAGTCGGCTGGTGGACGATGTATTGAATCGCGACGCAATTTGTGTGTTCCATCGTCATTAACAGGCTCTGAACGTTACAATTAATTGTCAGTTTTGCGCCGGATTCGAAAAACTAGACTCATAGGAGAACGACCATAAGGTGCCCGAGGCAGCAAGAGACCCTTGGAGACAGGTCGGCTGTGGGACGATGTATTGAATCGCGACGCAATTTGTGTGTTCCATCGTCATCAAGAGGCTCTGAACGTTACAATTAACTGTCAGTTTTGCGTCGTATTCTGAAAACTAGACTCACAGGAGAACGACGATAAGGTGCCCGAGGCAGCTATAGACCCTTGGAGACAAGTCGGCTGGAGGACGATATAATGAATCGCGACGCAATTTGTGTGTTCCATCGTCATTAAGAGGCTCTGAACCTTACAATTAACTGTCAGTTTTGCGTCGGATTCGACAATCTAGACTCACCGATGAACGACCATAAGGTGCCCGAGGCACCAATAGACCCTTCGAGACAAGATGGCTGGAGGACGATGTATTGAATCGCGACGCAATTTGTGTGTTCCATCGTCATTAAGAGGCTCTGAACGTTACAATTAATTGTCAGTTTTGCGCAGGATTCGAAAAACTAGACTCATAGGAGAACGACCAAAAGGTGCCAGGAGCAGCAATACTACCTCGGAGACAAGTCGGCTGGAGGACGATGTATTGAATCGCGACGCAATTTGTGTGTTCCATCGTCAGTATCAGGCTCTGAACGTTACAATTAACCGTCAGTTTTGCGTCGTATTCTGAAAACTAGACTCACAGGAGAACGACGATAAGGTGCCCGAGGCAGCTATAGACCCTTGGAGACAAGTCGGCTGGAGGACGATGTATTGAATCGCGACGCAATTTGTGTGTTCCATCGTCATTAAGAGGCTCTGAACCTTACAATTAACTGTCAGTTTTGCGTCGGATTCGAAAATCTAGACTCTCCGATGAACGACCATAAGGTGCCCGAGGCAGCAATAGACCCTTCGAGGCAAGTCGGCTGTTGGACGATGTATTGAATCGCGACGCAATTTGTGTGTTCCATCGTCATTAACAGGCTCTGAACGTTACAATTAATTGTCAGTTTTGCGCCGGATTCGAAAAACTAGACTCATAGGAGAACGACCATAAGGTGCCCGAGGCAGCAAGAGACCCTTGGAGACAGGTCGGCTGTGGGACGATGTATTGAATCGCGACGCAATTTGTGTGTTCCATCGTCATCAAGAGGCTCTGAACGTTACAATTAACGGTCAGTTTTGCGTCGTATTCTGAACACTAGACTCACAGGAGAACGACGATAAGGTGCCCGAGGCAGCTATAGACCCTTGGAGACAAGTCGGCTGGAGGACGATATATTGAATCGCGACGCAATTTGTGTGTTCCATAGTCATCAAGAGGCTCTGAACGTTACAATTCACTGTCAGTTTTGCGTCGGATTCGAAAATCTAGACTCACAGGAGAACGAGCATATGGTGCCCGAGGCAGCACTAGACCCTTGCAGACAAGTCGGCTGTAGGACGATGTATTGAATCGCGACGCAATTTGTGTGTTCCATCGTCATTAAGAGGCTCTGAACGTTACAATTAACTGTCAGTTTTGCGTCGGATTCGAAAATCTAGACTCACAGGAGAACGACCATAAGGTGCCCGAGGCAGCAATAGACCCTTGGAGACAAGTCGGCTGGAGGACGATGTATTGAGTCGCGACGCAATTTGTGTGTCCCATCGTCATTAACAGGCTCTGAACGTTACAATTAACTGTCAGTTTTGCATCGCATTCGAAAAACTAGACTCACAGGAGAACGTCCATAAGGTGCCCGAGGCAGCAATAGACCCTTGGAGACAAGTCGGCTGTAGGACGATGTATTGAATCGCGACGCAATTTGTGTGTTTCTTCGTCATTAAGAGGCTCTGAACGTTACAATTAACTGTCAGTTTTGCGTCGGATTCGAAAAAGTAGACTCATAGGAGAACGACCAAAAGGTGCCCGAGGCAGCAATAGACCCTTCGAGACAAGTCGGCTGGAGGACGATGTATTGAATCGCGACGCAATTTGTGTGTTCCATCGTCATTAAGAGGCTCTGAACGTTACAATTAATTGTCAGTTTTGCGCCGGATTCGAAAAACTAGACTCATAGGAGAACGACCAAAAGGTGCCAGGAGCAGCAATACTACCTCGGAGACAAGTCGGCTGGAGGACGATGTATTGAATCGCGACGCAATTTGTGTGTTCCATCGTCAGTATCAGGCTCTGAACGTTACAATTAACCGTCAGTTTTGCGTCGTATTCTGAAAACTAGACTCACAGGAGAATGACGATAAGGTGCCCGAGGCAGCTATAGACCCTTGGAGACAAGTCGGCTGGAGGACGATGTATTGAATCGCGACGCAATTTGTGTGTTCCATCGTCATTAAGAGGCTCTGAACCTTACAATTAACTGTCAGTTTTGCGTCGGATTCGAAAATCTAGACTCTCCGATGAACGACCATAAGGTGCCCGAGGCAGCAATAGACCCTTCGAGGCAAGTCGGCTGGTGGACGATGTATTGAATCGCGACGCAATTTGTGTGTTCCATCGTCATTAACAGGCTCTGAACGTTACAATTAATTGTCAGTTTTGCGCCGGATTCGAAAAACTAGACTCATAGGAGAACGACCATAAGGTGCCCGAGGCAGCAAGAGACCCTTGGAGACAGGTCGGCTGTGGGACGATGTATTGAATCGCGACGCAATTTGTGTGTTCCATCGTCATCAAGAGGCTCTGAACGTTACAATTAACTGTCAGTTTTGCGTCGTATTCTGAAAACTAGACTCACAGGAGAACGACGATAAGGTGCCCGAGGCAGCTATAGACCCTTGGAGACAAGTCGGCTGGAGGACGATATAATGAATCGCGACGCAATTTGTGTGTTCCATCGTCATTAAGAGGCTCTGAACCTTACAATTAACTGTCAGTTTTGCGTCGGATTCGACAATCTAGACTCACCGATGAACGACCATAAGGTGCCCGAGGCACCAATAGACCCTTCGAGACAAGTCGGCTGGAGGACGATGTATTGAATCGCGACGCAATTTGTGTGTTCCATCGTCATTAAGAGGCTCTGAACGTTACAATTAATTGTCAGTTTTGCGCAGGATTCGAAAAACTAGACTCATAGGAGAACGACCAAAAGGTGCCAGGAGCAGCAATACTACCTCGGAGACAAGTCGGCTGGAGGACGATGTATTGAATCGCGACGCAATTTGTGTGTTCCATCGTCAGTATCAGGCTCTGAACGTTACAATTAACCGTCAGTTTTGCGTCGTATTCTGAAAACTAGACTCACAGGAGAACGACGATAAGGTGCCCGAGGCAGCTATAGACCCTTGGAGACAAGTCGGCTGGAGGACGATGTATTGAATCGCGACGCAATTTGTGTGTTCCATCGTCATTAAGAGGCTCTGAACCTTACAATTAACTGTCAGTTTTGCGTCGGATTCGAAAATCTAGACTCTCCGATGAACGACCATAAGGTGCCCGAGGCAGCAATAGACCCTTCGAGGCAAGTCGGCTGTTGGACGATGTATTGAATCGCGACGCAATTTGTGTGTTCCATCGTCATTAACAGGCTCTGAACGTTACAATTAATTGTCAGTTTTGCGCCGGATTCGAAAAACTAGACTCATAGGAGAACGACCATAAGGTGCCCGAGGCAGCAAGAGACCCTTGGAGACAGGTCGGCTGTGGGACGATGTATTGAATCGCGACGCAATTTGTGTGTTCCATCGTCATCAAGAGGCTCTGAACGTTACAATTAACTGTCAGTTTTGCGTCGTATTCTGAACACTAGACTCACAGGAGAACGACGATAAGGTGCCCGAGGCAGCTATAGACCCTTGGAGACAAGTCGGCTGGAGGACGATATATTGAATCGCGACGCAATTTGTGTGTTCCATCGTCATTAAGAGGCCCTGAACCTTACAATTAACTGTCAGTTTTGCGTCGGATTCGAAAATCTAGACTCACCGATGAACGACCATAAGGTGCCCGAGGCACCAATAGACCCTTCGAGACAAGTCGGCTGGAGGACGATGTATTGAATCGCGACGCAATTTGTGTGTTCCATCGTCATTAAGAGGCTCTGAACGTTACAATTAACCGTCAGTTTTGCGTCGTATTCTGAAAACTAGACTCACAGGAGAACGAGCATATGGTGCCCGAGGCAGCACTAGACCCTTGGAGACAAGTCGGCTGTAGGACGATGTATTGAATCGCGACGCAATTTGTGTGTTCCATCGTCATTAAGAGGCTCTGAACGTTACAATTAACTGTCAGTTTTGCGTCGGATTCGAAAATCTAGACTCACAGGAGAACGACCTTAAGGTGCCCGAGGCAGCACTAGACCCTTGGAGACAAGTCGGCTGGAGGACGATGTATTGAGTCGCGACGCAATTTGTGTGTCCCATCGTCATTAACAGGCTCTGAACGTTACAATTCACTGTCAGTTTTGCGTCGGAATCGAAAATCTAGACTCACAGGAGAACGAGCATATGGTGCCCCAGGCAGCACTAGACCCTTGGAGACAAGTCGTCTGTAGGACGATGTATTGAATCGCGACGCAATTTGTGTGTTCCATCGTCATTAAGAGGCTCTGAACGTAACAATTAACCGTCAGTTTTGCGTCGTATTCTGAAAACTAGACTCACAGGAGAACGACGATAAGGTGCCCGAGGCAGCTATAGACACTTGGAGACAAGTCGGCTGGAGGACGATGTATTGGATCGCGACGCAATTTGTGTGTTCCATCGTCATTAAGAGGCTCTGAACCTTACAATTAACTGTCAGTTTTGCGTCGGATTCGAAAATCTAGACTCACCGATGAACGACCATAAGGTGCCCGTGGCAGCAATAGACCATTCGATACAAGTCGGCTGGAGGACGATGTATTGATTCGCGACGCAATTTGTGTGTTCCATCGTCATTAACAGGCTCTGAACGTTACAATTAATTGTCAGTTTTGCGCCGGATTCGAAAAACTAGACTCATAGGAGAACGACCATAAGAGGCCCGAGGCACCAATAGACCCTTCGAGACAATTCGGCTGCAGGACGATGTATTGAATCGCGACGCAATTTGTGTGTCCCATCGACATTAAAAGGCTCTGAACGTTACAATTAACTGTCAGTTTTGCGTCGTATTCTGAAAACTAGACTCACAGGAGAACGACCATAAGGTGCCCGAGGCAGCGAGAGACCCGTGGAGACAGGTCGGCTGTGGGACGATGTATTGAATCGCGACGCAATTTGTGTGTTCCATCGTCATCAAGAGGCTCTGAACGTTACAATTCACTGTCAGTTTTGCGTCGGATTCGAAAATCTAGACTCACAGGAGAACGAGCATATGGTGCCCGAGGCAGCACTAGACCCTTGCAGACAAGTCGGCTGTAGGACGATGTATTGAATCGCGACGCAATTTGTGTGTTCCATCGTCATTAAGAGGGTCTGAACGTTACAATTAACTGTCAGTTTTGCGTCGGATTCGAAAATCTAGACTCACAGGAGAACGACCATAAGGTGCCCGAGGCAGCAATAGGCCCTTGGAGACAAGTCGGCTGGAGGACGATGTATTGAGTCGCGACGCAATTTGTGTGTCCCATCGTCATTAACAGGCTCTGAACGTTACAATTAACTGTCAGTTTTGCGTCGTATTCGAAAATCTAGACTCACAGATGAACGACCATAAGGTGCCCGAGGCTGCACTAGACCCTTGGAGACAAGTCGGCTGTAGGACGATGTATTGAATCGCGACGCAATTTGTGTGTTCCATCATCATTAAGAGGCTCTGAACGTTACAATTAACTGTCAGTTTTGCGTCGGATTCTAAAATCTAGACTCACAGGAGAACGACCATAAGGTGCCCGAGGCAGCAATAGACCCTTGGAGACAAGTCGGCTGGAGGACGATGTATTGAGACGCGACGCAATTTGTGTGTCCCATCGTCATTAACAGGCTCTGAACGTTACAATTAATTGTCAGTTTTGCGCCGGATTCGAAAAACTAGACTCATAGGAGAACGACCAAGAGGTGCCAGGAGCAGCAATACTACCTCGGAGACATGTCGGCTGGAGGGCGATGTATTGAATCGCGACGCAATTTGTGTGTTCCATCGTCATTAAGAGGCTCTGAACGTTACAATTAACTGTCAGTTTTGCGCCGGATTCGAAAATCTAGACTCACAGATGAACGACCATAAGGTGCCCGAGGCAGCAATAGACCCTTGGAGACAAGTCGGCTGTAGGACGATGTATTGAATCGCGACGCAATTTGTGTGTTCCATCGTCATCAAGAGGCTCTGAACCTTACAATTAACTGTCAGTTTTGCGTCGGATTCGAAAATCTAGACTCACCGATGAACGACCATAAGGTGCCCGAGGCAGCAATAGACCCTTCGAGACAAGTCGGCTAGAGGACGATGTATTGAATCGCGACGCAATTTGTGTGTTCCATCGTCATTAACAGGCTCTGAACGTTACAATTAATTGTCAGTTTTGCGTCGTATTCGAAAAACTAGACTCACAGGAGAACGACCATAAGGTGCCCGAGGCACCAATAGACCCTTCGAGACAAGTCGGCTGGAGGACGATGTATTGAATCGCGACGCAATTTGTGTGTTCCATCGTCATTAAGAGGCTCTGAACGTTACAATTAATTGTCAGTTTTGCGCCGGATTCGAAAAACTAGACTCATAGGAGAACGACCATAAGAGGCCCGAGGCACCAATAGGCCCTTCGAGACAATTCGGCTGGAGGACGATGTATTGAATCGCGACGCAATTTGTGTGTCCCATCGTCATTAACAGGCTCTGAACGTTACAATTAACTGTCAGTTTTGCGTCGTATTCTGAAAACTAGACTCACAGGAGAACGACCATAAGGTGCCCGAGGCAGCAAGAGACCCTTGGAGACAGGTCGGCTGTGGGACGATGTATTGCATCGCGACGCAATTTGTGTGTTCCATCGTCATCAAGAGGCTCTGAGCGTTACAATTCACTGTCAGTTTTGCGTCGGATTCGAAAATCTAGACTCACAGGAGAACGAGCATATGGTGCCCGAGGCAGCACTAGACCCTTGCAGACAAGTCGGCTGTAGGACGATGTATTGAATCGCGACGCAATTTGTGTGTTCCATCGTCATTAAGAGGCTCTGAACGTTACAATTAACTGTCAGTTTTGCGTCGGATTCGAAAATCTAGACTCACAGGAGAACGACCATAAGGTGCCCGAGGCAGCAATAGACCCTTGGAGACAAGTCGGCTGGAGGACGATGTATTGAGTCGCGACGCAATTTGTGTGTCCCATCGTCATTAACAGGCTCTGAACGTTACAATTAACTGTCAGTTTTGCATCGCATTCGAAAAACTAGACTCACAGGAGAACGACCATAAGGTGCCCGAGGCAGCAATAGACCCTTGGAGACAAGTCGGCTGTAGGACGATGTATTGAATCGCGACGCAATTTGTGTGTTCCATCGTCATTAAGAGGCTCTGAACGTTACAATTAACTGTCAGTTTAGCGTCGGATTCGAAAAAGTAGACTCATAGGAGAACGACCAAAAGGTGCCCGAGGCAGCAATAGACCCTTGGAGACAAGTCGGCTGGAGGACGATGTATTGAATCGCGACGCAATTTGTGTGTTCCATCGTCATTAACAGGCTCTGAACGTTACAATTAACTGTCAGTTTTGCGTCGTATTCTGAAAACTAGACTCACAGGAGAACGACCATAAGGTGCCCGAGGCAGCAAGAGACCCTTGGAGACAGGTCGGCTGTGGGACGATGTATTGAGACGCGACGCAATTTGTGTGTCCCATCGTCATTAACAGGCTCTTAACGTTACAATTAACTGTCAGTTTTGCGTCGTATTCGAAAATCTAGACTCACAGATGAACGACCATAAGGTGCCCGAGGCAGCAATAGACCCTTGGAGACAAGTCGGCTGTAGGACGATGTATTGAATCGCGACGCAATTTGTGTGTTCCATCGTCATTAAGAGGCTCTGAACGTTACAATTAACTGTCAGTTTTGCGTCGGATTCGAAAATCTAGACTCACAGGAGAACGACCATAAGGTGCCCGAGGCAGCAATAGACCCTTCGAGACAAGTCGGCTGGAGGACGATGTATTGAGACGCGACGCAATTTGTGTGTCCCATCGTCATTAAGAGGCTCTGAACGTTACAATTAATTGTCAGTTTTGCGCCGGATTCGAAAAACTAGACTCATAGGAGAACGACCAAGAGGTGCCAGGAGCAGCAATACTACCTCGGAGACATGTCGGCTGGAGGACGATGTATTGAATCGCGACGCAATTTGTGTGTTCCATCGTCATTAAGAGGCTCTGAACGTTACAATTAACTGTCAGTTTTGCGCCGGATTCGAAAATCTAGACTCACAGATGAACGACCATAAGGTGCCCGAGGCAGCAATAGACCCTTGGAGACAAGTCGGCTGTAGGACGATGTATTGAATCGCGACGCAATTTGTGTGTTCCATCGTCATCAAGAGGCTCTGAACCTTACAATTAACTGTCAGTTTTGCGTCGGATTCGAAAATCTAGACTCACCGATGAACGACCATAAGGTGCCCGAGGCAGCAATAGACCCTTCGAGACAAGTCGGCTAGAGGACGATGTATTGAATCGCGACGCAATTTTTGTGTTCCATCGTCATTAACAGGCTCTGAACGTTACAATTAATTGTCAGTTTTGCGTCGTATTCGAAAAACTAGACTCACAGGAGAACGACCATAAGGTGCCCGAGGCACCAATAGACCCTTCGAGACAAGTCGGCTGGAGGACGATGTATTGAATCGCGACGCAATTTGTGTGTTCCATCGTCATTAAGAGGCTCTGAACGTTACAATTAATTGTCAGTTTTGCGTCGGATTCGAAAATCTAGACTCATATGAGAACGACCATAAGGTGCCCGAGGCAGCACTAGACCCTTGGAGACAAGTCGGCTGGAGGACGATGTATTGAGTCGCGACGCAATTTGTGTGTCCCATCGTCATTAACAGGCTCTGAACGTTACAATTAACTGTCAGTTTTGCGTCGTATTCTGAAAACTAGACTCACAGGAGAACGACCATAAGGTGCCCGAGGCAGCAAGAGACCCTTGGAGACAGGTCGGCTGTGGGACGATGTATTGAATCGCGACGCAATTTGTGTGTTCCATCGTCATCAAGAGGCTCTGAACGTTACAATTCACTGTCAGTTTTGCGTCGGATTCGAAAATCTAGACTCACAGGAGAACTAGCATATGGTGCCCGAGGCAGCACTAGAGCCTTGGAGACAAGTCGGCTGTAGGACGATGTATTGAATCGCGACGCAATGTGTGTGTTCCATCGTCATTAAGAGGCTCTGAACGTTACAATTAACTGTCAGTTTTGCGTCGGATTCGAAAATCTAGACTCACAGGAGAACGACCATAAGGTGCCCGAGGCAGCACTAGACCCTTGGAGACAAGTCGGCTCGAGGACGATGTATTGAGTCGCGACGCAATTTGTGTGTCCCATCGTCATTAACAGGCTCTGAACGTTACAATTCACTGTCAGTTTTGCGTCGGATTCGAATATCTAGACTCACAGGAGAACGAACATAAGGTGCCCGAGGCAGCAATAGACCCTTGGAGACAAGTCGGCTGGAGGACGATGTATTGAATCGCGACGCAATTTGTGTGTACCATCGTCATTAAGAGGCTCTGAACGTTACAATCAAGTGTCAGTTTTGCGTCGGATTCCAAAATCTAGACTCACAGGAGAACGACCATAAGGTGCCCGAGGCAGCACTAGACCCTTGGAGACAAGTCGGCTGGAGAACGATGTATTGAGTCGCGACGCAATTTGTGTGTCCCATCGTCATTAACAGGCTCTGAACGTTACAATTAACTGTCAGTTTTGCGTCGTATTCTGAAAACTAGACTCACAGGAGAACGACCATAAGGTGCCCGAGGCAGCAAGAGACCCTTGGAGACAGGTCGGCTGTGGGACGATGTATTGAATCGCGACGCAATTTGTGTGTTCCATCGTCATCAAGAGGCTCTGAACGTTACAATTCACTGTCAGTTTTGCGTCGGATTCGAAAATCTAGACTCACAGGAGAACGAGCATATGGTCCCCGAGGCAGCACTAGACCCTTGGAGACAAGTCGGCTGTAGGACGATGTATTGAATCGCGACGCAATTTGTGTGTTCCATCGTCATTAAGAGGCTCTGAACGTTACAATTAACCGTCAGTTTTGCGTCGTATTCTGAAAACTAGACTCACAGGAGAACGAGCATATGGTGCCCGAGGCAGCACTAGACCCTTGGAGACAAGTCGGCTGTAGGACGATGTATTGAATCGCGACGCAATTTGTGTGTTCCATCGTCATTAAGAGGCTCTGAACGTTACAATTAACTGTCAGTTTTGCGTCGGATTCGAAAATCTAGACTCACAGGAGAACGACCATAAGGTGCCCGAGGCAGCACTAGACCCTTGGAGACAAGTCGGCTGGAGGACGATGTATTGAGTCGCGACGCAATTTGTGTGTCCCATCGTCATTAACAGGCTCTGAACGTTACAATTCACTGTCAGTTTTGCGTCGGATTCGAAAATCTAGACCCACAGGAGAACGAGCATATGGTGCCCGAGGCAGCACTAGACCCTTGGAGACAAGTCGGCTGTAGGACGATGTATTGAATCGCGACGCAATTTGTGTGTTCCATCGTCATTAAGAGGCTCTGAACGTTACAATTAACCGTCAGTTTTGCGTCGTATTCTGAAAACTAGACTCACAGGAGAACGACGATAAGGTGCCCGAGGCAGCTATAGACCCTTGGAGACAAGTCGGGTGGAGGACGATGTATTGAATCGCGACGCAATTTGTGTGTTCCATCGTCATTAAGAGGCTCTGAACGTTACAATTAACTGTCAGTTTTGCGTCGGATTCGAAAATCTAGACTCTCCGATGAACGACCATAAGGTGCCCGAGGCAGCAATAGACCCTTCGAGGCAAGTCGGCTGGTGGACGATGTATTGAATCGCGAAGCAATTTGTGTGTTCCATCGTCATTAACAGGCTCTGAACGTTACAATTAATTGTCAGTTTTGCGTCGGATTCGAAAATCTAGACTCACAGGAGAACGAGCGTATGGTCCCCGAGGCAGCACTAGACCCTTGGAGACAAGTCGGCTGTAGGACGATGTATTGAATCGCGACGCAATTTGTGTGTACCATCGTCATTAAGAGGCTCTGAACGTTACAATCAAGTGTCAGTTTTGCGTCGGATTCCAAAATCTAGACTCACAGGAGAACGACCATAAGGTGCCCGAGGCAGCACTAGACCCTTGGAGACAAGTCGGCTGGAGAACGATGTATTGAGTCGCGACGCAATTTGTGTGTCCCATCGTCATTAACAGGCTCTGAACGTTACAATTAACTGTCAGTTTTGCGTCGTATTCGAAAATCTAGACTCACAGATGAACGACCATAAGGTGCCCGAGGCTGCACTAGACCCTTGGAGACAAGTCGGCTGTAGGACGATGTATTGAATCGCGACGCAATTTGTGTGTTCCATCATCATTAAGAGGCTCTGAACGTTACAATTAACTGTCAGTTTTGCGTCGGATTCTAAAATCTAGACTCACAGGAGAACGACCATAAGGGGCCCGAGGCAGCAATAGACCCTTCGAGACAAGTCGGCTGGAGGACGATGTATTGAGACGCGACGCAATTTGTGTGTCCCATCGTCATTAACAGGCTCTGAACGTTACAATTAATTGTCAGTTTTGCGCCGGATTCGAAAAACTAGACTCATAGGAGAACGACCAAGAGGTGCCAGGAGCAGCAATACTACCTCGGAGACATGTCGGCTGGAGGGCGATGTATTGAATCGCGACGCAATTTGTGTGTTCCATCGTCATTAAGAGGCTCTGAACGTTACAATTAACTGTCAGTTTTGCGCCGGATTCGAAAATCTAGACTCACAGATGAACGACCATAAGGTGCCCGAGGCAGCAATAGACCCTTGGAGACAAGTCGGCTGTAGGACGATGTATTGAATCGCGACGCAATTTGTGTGTTCCATTGTCATCAAGAGGCTCTGAACCTTACAATTAACTGTCAGTTTTGCGTCGGATTCGAAAATCTAGACTCACCGATGAACGACCATAAGGTGCCCGAGGCAGCAATAGACCCTTCGAGACAAGTCGGCTAGAGGACGATGTATTGAATCGCGACGCAATTTGTGTGTTCCATCGTCATTAACAGGCTCTGAACGTTACAATTAATTGTCAGTTTTGCGTCGTATTCGAAAAACTAGACTCACAGGAGAACGACCATAAGGTGCCCGAGGCACCAATAGACCCTTCGAGACAAGTCGGCTGGAGGACGATGTATTGAATCGCGACGCAATTTGTGTGTTCCATCGTCATTAAGAGGCTCTGAACGTTACAATTAATTGTCAGTTTTGCGCCGGATTCGAAAAACTAGACTCATAGGAGAACGACCATAAGAGGCCCGAGGCACCAATAGACCCTTCGAGACAATTCGGCTGGAGGACGATGTATTGAATCGCGACGCAATTTGTGTGTCCCATCGTCATTAACAGGCTCTGAACGTTACAATTAACTGTCAGTTTTGCGTCGTATTCTGAAAACTAGACTCACAGGAGAACGACCATAAGGTGCCCGAGGCAGCAAGAGACCCTTGGAGACAGGTCGGCTGTGGGACGATGTATTGCATCGCGACGCAATTTGTGTGTTCCATCGTCATCAAGAGGCTCTGAGCGTTACAATTCACTGTCAGTTTTGCGTCGGATTCGAAAATCTAGACTCACAGGAGAACGAGCATATGGTGCCCGAGGCAGCACTAGACCCTTGCAGACAAGTCGGCTGTAGGACGATGTATTGAATCGCGACGCAATTTGTGTGTTCCATCGTCATTAAGAGGCTCTGAACGTTACAATTAACTGTCAGTTTTGCGTCGGATTCGAAAATCTAGACTCACAGGAGAACGACCATAAGGTGCCCGAGGCAGCAATAGACCCTTGGAGACAAGTCGGCTGGAGGACGATGTATTGAATCGCGACGCAATTTGTGTGTTCCATCGTCATTAACAGGCTCTGAACGTTACAATTAACTGTCAGTTTTGCGTCGTATTCTGAAAACTAGACTCACAGGAGAACGACCATAAGGTGCCCGAGGCAGCAAGAGACCCTTGGAGACAGGTCGGCTGTGGGACGATGTATTGAGACGCGACGCAATTTGTGTGTCCCATCGTCATTAACAGGCTCTTAACGTTACAATTAACTGTCAGTTTTGCGTCGTATTCGAAAATCTAGACTCACAGATGAACGACCATAAGGTGCCCGAGGCAGCAATAGAGCCTTGGAGACAAGTCGGCTGTAGGACGATGTATTGAATCGCGACGCAATTTGTGTGTTCCATCGTCATTAAGAGGCTCTGAACGTTACAATTAACTGTCAGTTTTGCGTCGGATTCGAAAATCTAGACTCACAGGAGAACGACCATAAGGTGCCCGAGGCAGCAATAGACCCTTCGAGACAAGTCGGCTGGAGGACGATGTATTGAGACGCGACGCAATTTGTGTGTCCCATCGTCATTAAGAGGCTCTGAACGTTACAATTAATTGTCAGTTTTGCGCCGGATTCGAAAAACTAGACTCATAGGAGAACGACCAAGAGGTGCCAGGAGCAGCAATACTACCTCGGAGACATGTCGGCTGGAGGACGATGTATTGAATCGCGACGCAATTTGTGTGTTCCATCGTCATTAAGAGGCTCTGAACGTTACAATTAACTGTCAGTTTTGCGCCGGATTCGAAAATCTAGACTCACAGATGAACGACCATAAGGTGCCCGAGGCAGCAATAGACCCTTGGAGACAAGTCGGCTGTAGGACGATGTATTGAATCGCGACGCAATTTGTGTGTTCCATCGTCATCAAGAGGCTCTGAACCTTACAATTAACTGTCAGTTTTGCGTCGGATTCGAAAATCTAGACTCACCGATGAACGACCATAAGGTGCCCGAGGCAGCAATAGACCCTTCGAGACAAGTCGGCTAGAGGACGATGTATTGAATCGCGACGCAATTTTTGTGTTCCATCGTCATTAACAGGCTCTGAACGTTACAATTAATTGTCAGTTTTGCGTCGTATTCGAAAAACTAGACTCACAGGAGAACGACCATATGGTGCCCGAGGCACCAATAGACCCTTCGAGACAAGTCGGCTGGAGGACGATGTATTGAATCGCGACGCAATTTGTGTGTTCCATCGTCATTAAGAGGCTCTGAACGTTACAATTAATTGTCAGTTTTGCGTCGGATTCGAAAATCTAGACTCATATGAGAACGACCATAAGGTGCCCGAGGCAGCACTAGACCCTTGGAGACAAGTCGGCTGGAGGACGATGTATTGAGTCGCGACGCAATTTGTGTGTCCCATCGTCATTAACAGGCTCTGAACGTTACAATTAACTGTCAGTTTTGCGTCGTATTCTGAAAACTAGACTCACAGGAGAACGACCATAAGGTGCCCGAGGCAGCAAGAGACCCTTGGAGACAGGTCGGCTGTGGGACGATGTATTGAATCGCGACGCAATTTGTGTGTTCCATCGTCATCAAGAGGCTCTGAACGTTACAATTCACTGTCAGTTTTGCGTCGGATTCGAAAATCTAGACTCACAGGAGAACTAGCATATGGTGCCCGAGGCAGCACTAGAGCCTTGGAGACAAGTCGGCTGTAGGACGATGTATTGAATCGCGACGCAATTTGTGTGTTCCATCGTCATTAAGAGGCTCTGAACGTTACAATTAACTGTCAGTTTTGCGTCGGATTCGAAAATCTAGACTCACAGGAGAACGACCATAAGGTGCCCGAGGCAGCACTAGACCCTTGGAGACAAGTCGGCTCGAGGACGATGTATTGAGTCGCGACGCAATTTGTGTGTCCCATCGTCATTAACAGGCTCTGAACGTTACAATTCACTGTCAGTTTTGCGTCGGATTCGAATATCTAGACTCACAGGAGAACGAACATAAGGTGCCCGAGGCAGCAATATACCCTTGGAGACAAGTCGGCTGGAGGACGATGTATTGAATCGCGACGCAATTTGTGTGTACCATCGTCATTAAGAGGCTCTGAACGTTACAATCAAGTGTCAGTTTTGCGTCGGATTCCAAAATCTAGACTCACAGGAGAACGACCATAAGGTGCCCGAGGCAGCACTAGACCCTTGGAGACAAGTCGGCTGGAGAAGTATGTATTGAGTCGCGACGCAATTTGTGTGTCCCATCGTCATTAACAGGCTCTGAACGTTACAATTAACTGTCAGTTTTGCGTCGTATTCTGAAAACTAGACTCACAGGAGAACGACCATAAGGTGCCCGAGGCAGCAAGAGACCCTTGGAGACAGGTCGGCTGTGGGACGATGTATTGAATCACGACGCAATTTGTGTGTTCCATCGTCATCAAGAGGCTCTGAACGTTACAATTCACTGTCAGTTTTGCGTCGGATTCGAAAATCTAGACTCACAGGAGAACGAGCATATGGTCCCCGAGGCAGCACTAGACCCTTGGAGACAAGTCGGCTGTAGGACGATGTATTGAATCGCGACGCAATTTGTGTGTTCCATCGTCATTAAGAGGCTCTGAACGTTACAATTAACCGTCAGTTTTGCGTCGTATTCTGAAAACTAGACTCACAGGAGAACGAGCATATGGTGCCCGAGGCAGCACTAGACCCTTGGAGACAAGTCGGCTGTAGGACGATGTATTGAATCGCGACGCAATTTGTGTGTTCCATCGTCATTAAGAGGCTCTGAACGTTACAATTAACTGTCAGTTTTGCGTCGGATTCGAAAATCTAGACTCACAGGAGAACGACCATAAGGTGCCCGAGGCAGCACTAGACCCTTGGAGACAAGTCGGCTCGAGGACGATGTATTGAGTCGCGACGCAATTTGTGTGTCCCATCGTCATTAACAGGCTCTGAACGTTACAATTCACTGTCAGTTTTGCGTCGGATTCGAATATCTAGACTCACAGGAGAACGAACATAAGGTGCCCGAGGCAGCAATATACCCTTGGAGACAAGTCGGCTGGAGGACGATGTATTGAATCGCGACGCAATTTGTGTGTACCATCGTCATTAAGAGGCTCTGAACGTTACAATCAAGTGTCAGTTTTGCGTCGGATTCCAAAATCTAGACTCACAGGAGAACGACCATAAGGTGCCCGAGGCAGCACTAGACCCTTGGAGACAAGTCGGCTGGAGAAGTATGTATTGAGTCGCGACGCAATTTGTGTGTCCCATCGTCATTAACAGGCTCTGAACGTTACAATTAACTGTCAGTTTTGCGTCGTATTCTGAAAACTAGACTCACAGGAGAACGACCATAAGGTGCCCGAGGCAGCAAGAGACCCTTGGAGACAGGTCGGCTGTGGGACGATGTATTGAATCGCGACGCAATTTGTGTGTTCCATCGTCATCAAGAGGCTCTGAACGTTACAATTCACTGTCAGTTTTGCGTCGGATTCGAAAATCTAGACTCACAGGAGAACGAGCATATGGTCCCCGAGGCAGCACTAGACCCTTGGAGACAAGTCGGCTGTAGGACGATGTATTGAATCGCGACGCAATTTGTGTGTTCCATCGTCATTAAGAGGCTCTGAACGTTACAATTAACCGTCAGTTTTGCGTCGTATTCTGAAAACTAGACTCACAGGAGAACGAGCATATGGTGCCCGAGGCAGCACTAGACCCTTGGAGACAAGTCGGCTGTAGGACGATGTATTGAATCGCGACGCAATTTGTGTGTTCCATCGTCATTAAGAGGCTCTGAACGTTACAATTAACTGTCAGTTTTGCGTCGGATTCGAAAATCTAGACTCACAGGAGAACGACCATAAGGTGCCCGAGGCAGCACTAGACCCTTGGAGACAAGTCGGCTGGAGGACGATGTATTGAGTCGCGACGCAATTTGTGTGTCCCATCGTCATTAACAGGCTCTGAACGTTACAAATCACTGTCAGTTTTGCGTCGGATTCGAAAATCTAGACCCACAGGAGAACGAGCATATGGTGCCCGAGGCAGCACTAGACCCTTGGAGACAAGTCGGCTGTAGGACGATGTATTGAATCGCGACGCAATTTGTGTGTTCCATCGTCATTAAGAGGCTCTGAACGTTACAATTAACCGTCAGTTTTGCGTCGTATTCTGAAAACTAGACTCACAGGAGAACGACGATAAGGTGCCCGAGGCAGCTATAGACCCTTGGAGACAAGTCGGGTGGAGGACGATGTATTGAATCGCGACGCAAATTGTGTGTTCCATCGTCATTAAGAGGCTCTGAACGTTACAATTAACTGTCAGTTTTGCGTCGGATTCGAAAATCTAGACTCTCCGATGAACGACCATAAGGTGCCCGAGGCAGCAATAGACCCTTCGAGGCAAGTCGGCTGGTGGACGATGTATTGAATCGCGAAGCAATTTGTGTGTTCCATCGTCATTAACAGGCTCTGAACGTTACAATTAATTGTCAGTTTTGCGTCGGATTCGAAAATCTAGACTCACAGGAGAACGAGCGTATGGTCCCCGAGGCAGCACTAGACCCTTGGAGACAAGTCGGCTGTAGGACGATGTATTGAATCGCGACGCAATTTGTGTGTACCATCGTCATTAAGAGGCTCTGAACGTTACAATCAAGTGTCAGTTTTGCGTCGGATTCCAAAATCTAGACTCACAGGAGAACGACCATAAGGTGCCCGAGGCAGCACTAGACCCTTGGAGACAAGTCGGCTGGAGAACGATGTATTGAGTCGCGACGCAATTTGTGTGTCCCATCGTCATTAACAGGCTCTGAACGTTACAATTAACTGTCAGTTTTGCGTCGTATTCTGAAAACTAGACTCACAGGAGAACGACCATAAGGTGCCCGAGGCAGCAAGAGACCCTTGGAGACAGGTCGGCTGTGGGACGATGTATTGAATCGCGACGCAATTTGTGTGTTCCATCGTCATCAAGAGGCTCTGAACGTTACAATTCACTGTCAGTTTTGCGTCGGATTCGAAAATCTAGACTCACAGGAGAACGAGCATATGGTCCCCGAGGCAGCACTAGACCCTTGGAGACAAGTCGGCTGTAGGACGATGTATTGAATCGCGACGCAATTTGTGTGTTCCATCGTCATTAAGAGGCTCTGAACGTTACAATTAACCGTCAGTTTTGCGTCGTATTCTGAAAACTAGACTCACAGGAGAACGAGCATATGGTGCCCGAGGCAGCACTAGACCCTTGGAGACAAGTCGGCTGTAGGACGATGTATTGAATCGCGACGCAATTTGTGTGTTCCATCGTCATTAAGAGGCTCTGAACGTTACAATTAACTGTCAGTTTTGCGTCGGATTCGAAAATCTAGACTCACAGGAGAACGACCATAAGGTGCCCGAGGCAGCACTAGACCCTTGGAGACAAGTCGGCTGGAGGACGATGTATTGAGTCGCGACGCAATTTGTGTGTCCCATCGTCATTAACAGGCTCTGAACGTTACAATTCACTGTCAGTTTTGCGTCGGATTCGAAAATCTAGACCCACAGGAGAACGAGCATATGGTGCCCGAGGCAGCACTAGACCCTTGGAGACAAGTCGGCTGTAGGACGATGTATTGAATCGCGACGCAATTTGTGTGTTCCATCGTCATTAAGAGGCTCTGAACGTTACAATTAACCGTCAGTTTTGCGTCGTATTCTGAAAACTAGACTCACAGGAGAACGACGATAAGGTGCCCGAGGCAGCTATAGACCCTTGGAGACAAGTCGGGTGGAGGACGATGTATTGAATCGCGACGCAATTTGTGTGTTCCATCGTCATTAAGAGGCTCTGAACGTTACAATTAACTGTCAGTTTTGCGTCGGATTCGAAAATCTAGACTCTCCGATGAACGACCATAAGGTGCCCGAGGCAGCAATAGACCCTTCGAGGCAAGTCGGCTGGTGGACGATGTATTGAATCGCGAAGCAATTTGTGTGTTCCATCGTCATTAAGAGGCTCTGAGCGTTACAATTAATTGTCAGTTTTGCGTCGGATTCGAAAATCTAGACTCACAGGAGAACGAGCATATGGTCCCCGAGGCAGCACTAGACCCTTGGAGACAAGTCAGCTGTAGGACGATGTATTGAATTGCGACGCAATTTGTGTGTTCCATCGTCATTAAGAGGCTCAGAACGTTACAATTAACCGACAGTTTTGCGTCGTATTCTGAAAACTAGACTCACAGGAGAACGAGCATATGGTGCCCGAGGCAGCACTAGACCCTTGGAGACAAGTCGGCTGTAGGACGATGTATTGAATCGCGACGCAATTTGTGTGTTCCATCGTCATTAAGAGGCTCTGAACGTTACAATTAACTGTCAGTTTTGCGTCGGATTCGAAAATCTAGACTCACAGGAGAACGAACATAAGGTGCCCGAGGCAGCACTAGACCCTTGGAGACAAGTCGGCTGGAGGACGATGTATTGAGTCGCGACGCAATTTGTGTGTCCCATCGTCATTAACAGGCTCTGAACGTTACAATTCACTTTCAGTTTTGCGTCGGATTCGAAAATCTAGACTCACAGGAGAACGAGCATATGGTGCCCGAGGCAGCACTAGACCGTTGGAGACAAGTCGGCTGTAGGACGATGAATTGAATCGCGACGCAATTTGTGTGTTCCATCGTCATTAAGAGGCTCTGAACGTTCCAATTAACCGTCAGTTTTGCGTCGTATTCTGAAAACTAGGCTCACAGGAGAACGACGATAAGGTGCCCGAGGCAGCTATAGACCCTTGGAGACAAGTCGGCTGGAGGACGATGTATTGAATCGCGACGCAATTTGTGTGTTCCATCGTCATTAAGAGGCTCTGAACCTTACAATTAACTGTCAGTTTTGCGTCGGATTCGAAAATCTAGACTCTCCGATGAACGACCATAAGGTGCCCGAGGCAGCAATAGACCCTTCGAGGCAAGTCGGCTGTTGGACGATGTATTGAATCGCGACGCAATTTGTGTTTCCATCGTCATTAACAGGCTCTGAACGTTACAATTAATTGTCAGTTTTGCGCCCGATTCGAAAAACTAGACTCATAGGAGAACGACCATAAGGTGCCCGAGGCAGCAAGAGACCCTTGGAGACAGGTCGGCTGTGGGACGATGTATTGAATCGCGACGCAATTTGTGTGTTCCATCGTCATCAAGAGGCTCTGAACGTTACAATTAATTGTCAGTTTTGCGCCGGATTCGAAAAACTAGACTCATAGGAGAACGACCAAGAGGTGCCAGGAGCAGCAATACTACCTCGGAGACATGTCGGCTGGAGGGCGATGTATTGAATCGCGACGCAATTTGTGTGTTCCATCGTCATTAAGAGGCTCTGAACGTTACAATTAACTGTCAGTTTTGCGCCGGATTCGAAAATCTAGACTCACAGATGAACGACCATAAGGTGCCCGAGGCAGCAATAGACCCTTGGAGACAAGTCGGCTGTAGGACGATGTATTGAATCGCGATGCAATTTGTGTGTTCCATCGACATCAAGAGGCTCTGAACCTTACAATTAACTGTCAGTTTTGCGTCGGATTCGAAAATCTAGACTCACCGATGAACGACCATAAGGTGCCCGAGGCAGCAATAGACCCTTCGAGACAAGTCGGCTAGAGGACGATGTATTGAATCGCGACGCAATTTGTGTGTTCCATCGTCATTAACAGGCTCTGAACGTTACAATTAATTGTCAGTTTTGCGTCGTATTCGAAAAACTAGACTCACAGGAGAACGACCATAAGGTGCCCGAGGCACCAATAGACCCTTCGAGACAAGTCGGCTGGAGGACGATGTATTGAATCGCGACGCAATTTGTGTGTTCCATCGTCATTAAGAGGCTCTGAACGTTACAATTAATTGTCAGTTTTGCGCCGGATTCGAAAAACTAGACTCATAGGAGAACGACCATAAGAGGCCCGAGGCACCAATAGACCCATCGAGACAATTCGGCTGGAGGACGATGTATTGAATCGCGACGCAATTTGTGTGTCCCATCGTCATTAACAGGCTCTCAACGTTACAATTAACTGTCAGTTTTGCGTCGTATTCTGTAAACTAGACTCACAGGAGAACGACCATAAGGTGCCCGAGGCAGCAAGAGACCCTTGGAGACAGGTCGGCTGTGGGACGATGTATTGAATCGCGACGCAATTTGTGTGTTCCATCGTCATCAAGAGGCTCTGAACGTTACAATTCACTGTCAGTTTTGCGTCGGATTCGAAAATCTAGACTCACAGGAGAACGAGCATATGGTGCCCGAGGCAGCACTAGACCCTTGCAGACAAGTCGGCTGTAGGACGATGTATTGAATCGCGACGCAATTTGTGTGTTCCATCGTCATTAAGAGGCTCTGAACGTTACAATTAACTGTCAGTTTTGCGTCGGATTCGAAAATCTAGACTCACAGGAGAACGACCATAAGGTGCCCGAGGCAGCAATAGACCCTTGGAGACAAGTCGGCTGGAGGACGATGTATTGAGTCGCGACGCAATTTGTGTGTCCCATCGTCATTAACAGGCTCTGAACGTTACAATTAACTGTCAGTTTTGCATCGCATTCGAAAAACTAGACACACAGGAGAACGACCATAAGGTGCCCGAGGCAGCAATAGACCCTTGGAGACAAGTCGGCTGTAGGACGATGTATTGAATCGCGACGCAATTTGTGTGTTTCTTCGTCATTAAGAGGCTCTGAACGTTACAATTAACTGTCAGTTTTGCGTCGGATTCGAAAAAGTAGACTCATAGGAGAACGACCAAAAGGTGCCCGAGGCAGCAATAGACCCTTCGAGACAAGTCGGCTGGAGGACGATGTATTGAATCGCGACGCAATTTGTGTGTTCCATCGTCATTAAGAGGCTCTGAACGTTACAATTAATTGTCAGTTTTGCGCCGGATTCGAAAAACTAGACTCATAGGAGAACGACCAAAAGGTGCTAGGAGCAGCAATACTACCTCGGAGACAAGTCGGCAGGAGGACGATGTATTGAATCGCGACGCAATTTGTGTGTTCCATCGTCAGTATCAGGCTCTGAACGTTACAATTAACCGTCAGTTTTGCGTCGTATTCTGAAAACTAGACTCACAGGAGAACGACGATAAGGTGCCCGAGGCAGCTATAGACCCTTGGAGACAAGTCGGCTGGAGGACGATGTATTGAATCGCGACGCAATTTGTGTGTTCCATCGTCATTAAGAGGCTCTGAACCTTACAATTAACTGTCAGTTTTGCGTCGGATTCGAAAATCTAGACTCTCCGATGAACGACCATAAGGTGCCCGAGGCAGCAATAGACCCTTCGAGGCAAGTCGGCTGGTGGACGATGTATTGAATCGCGACGCAATTTGTGTGTTTCTTCGTCATTAAGAGGCTCTGAACGTTACAATTAACTGTCAGTTTTGCGTCGGATTCGAAAAAGTAGACTCATAGGAGAACGACCAAAAGGTGCCCGAGGCAGCAATAGACCCTTCGAGACAAGTCGGCTGGAGGACGATGTATTGAATCGCGACGCAATTTGTGTGTTCCATCGTCATTAAGAGGCTCTGAACGTTACAATTAACTGTCAGTTTTGCGCCGGATTCGAAAATCTAGACTCACAGATGAACGACCATAAGGTGCCCGAGGCAGCAATAGACCCTTGGAGACAAGTCGGCTGTAGGACGATGTATTGAATCGCGATGCAATTTGTGTGTTCCATCGACATCAAGAGGCTCTGAACCTTACAATTAACTGTCAGTTTTGCGTCGGATTCGAAAATCTAGACTCACCGATGAACGACCATAAGGTGCCCGAGGCAGCAATAGACCCTTCGAGACAAGTCGGCTAGAGGACGATGTATTGAATCGCGACGCAATTTGTGTGTTCCATCGTCATTAACAGGCTCTGAACGTTACAATTAATTGTCAGTTTTGCGTCGTATTCGAAAAACTAGACTCACAGGAGAACGACCATAAGGTGCCCGAGGCACCAATAGACCCTTCGAGACAAGTCGGCTGGAGGACGATGTATTGAATCGCGACGCAATTTGTGTGTTCCATCGTCATTAAGAGGCTCTGAACGTTACAATTAATTGTCAGTTTTGCGCCGGATTCGAAAAACTAGACTCATAGGAGAACGACCATAAGAGGCCCGAGGCACCAATAGACCCTTCGAGACAATTCGGCTGGAGGACGATGTATTGAATCGCGACGCAATTTGTGTGTCCCATCGTCATTAACAGGCTCTCAACGTTACAATTAACTGTCAGTTTTGCGTCGTATTCTGTAAACTAGACTCACAGGAGAACGACCATAAGGTGCCCGAGGCAGCAAGAGACCCTTGGAGACAGGTCGGCTGTGGGACGATGTATTGAATCGCGACGCAATTTGTGTGTTCCATCGTCATCAAGAGGCTCTGAACGTTACAATTCACTGTCAGTTTTGCGTCGGATTCGAAAATCTAGACTCACAGGAGAACGAGCATATGGTGCCCGAGGCAGCACTAGACCCTTGCAGACAAGTCGGCTGTAGGACGATGTATTGAATCGCGACGCAATTTGTGTGTTCGATCGTCATTAAGAGGCTCTGAACGTTACAATTAACTGTCAGTTTTGCGTCGGATTCGAAAATCTAGACTCACAGGAGAACGACCATAAGGTGCCCGAGGCAGCAATAGACCCTTGGAGACAAGTCGGCTGGAGGACGATGTATTGAGTCGCGACGCAATTTGTGTGTCCCATCGTCATTAACAGGCTCTGAACGTTACAATTAACTGTCAGTTTTGCATCGCATTCGAAAAACTAGACACACAGGAGAACGACCATCAGGTGCCCGAGGCAGCAATAGACCCTTGGAGACAAGTCGGCTGTAGGACGATGTATTGAATCGCGACGCAATTTGTGTGTTTCTTCGTCATTAAGAGGCTCTGAACGTTACAATTAACTGTCAGTTTTGCGTCGGATTCGAAAAAGTAGACTCATAGGAGAACGACCAAAAGGTGCCCGAGGCAGCAATAGACCCTTCGAGACAAGTCGGCTGGAGGACGATGTATTGAATCGCGACGCAATTTGTGTGTTCCATCGTCATTAAGAGGCTCTGAACGTTACAATTAATTGTCAGTTTTGCGCCGGATTCGAAAAACTAGACTCATAGGAGAACGACCAAAAGGTGCTAGGAGCAGCAATACTACCTCGGAGACAAGTCGGCAGGAGGACGATGTATTGAATCGCGACGCAATTTGAGTGTTCCATCGTCAGTATCAGACTCTGAACGTTACAATTAACCGTCAGTTTTGCGTCGTATTCTGAAAACTAGACTCACAGGAGAACGACGATAAGGTGCCCGAGGCAGCTATAGACCCTTGGAGACAAGTCGGCTGGAGGACGATGTATTGAATCGCGACGCAATTTGTGTGTTCCATCGTCATTAAGAGGCTCTGAACGTTACAATTCACTTTCAGTTTTGCATCGGATTCGAAAATCTAGACTCACAGGAGAACGAGCATATGGTGCCCGAGGCAGCACTAGACCGTTGGAGACAAGTCGGCTGTCGGACGATGAATTGAATCGCGACGCAATTTGTGTGTTCCATCGTCATTAAGAGGCTCTGAACGTTACAATTAACCGTCAGTTTTGCGTCGTATTCTGAAAACTAGGCTCACAGGAGAACGACGATAAGGTGCCCGAGGCAGCTATAGACCCTTGGAGACAAGTCGGCTGGAGGACGATGTATTGAATCGCGACGCAATTTGTGTGTTCCATCGTCATTAAGAGGCTCTGAACCTTACAATTAACTGTCAGTTTTGCGTCGGATTCGAAAATCTAGACTCTCCGATGAACGACCATAAGGTGCCCGAGGCAGCAATAGACCCTTCGAGGCAAGTCGGCTGGTGGACGATCTATTGAATCGCGACGCAATTTGTGTGTTCCATCGTCATTAAGAGGCTCTGAACGTTACAATTAATTGTCAGTTTTGCGCCGGATTCGAAAAACTAGACTCATAGGAGAACGACCATAAGGTGCCCGAGGCAGCAAGAGACCCTTGGAGACAGGTCGGCTGTGGGACGATGTATTGAATCGCGACGCAATTTGTGTGTTCCATCGTCATCAAGAGGCTCTGAACGTTACAATTAACTGTCAGTTTTGCGTCGTATTCTGAAAACTAGACTCACAGGAGAACGACGATAAGGTGCCCGAGGCAGCTATAGACCCTATGTATTGAATCGCGACGCAATTTGTGTGTTCCATCGTCATTAAGAGGCTCTGAACGTTACAATTAACTGTCAGTTTTGCGTCGGATTCGAAAATCTAGACTAACAGGAGAACGACCATAAGGTGCCCGAGGCAGCACTAGACCCTTGGAGACAAGTCGGCTCGAGGACGATGTATTGAGTCGCGACGCAATTTGTGTGTCCCATCGTCATTAACAGGCTCTGAACGTTACAATTAACTGTCAGTTTTGCGTCGTATTCTGAAAACTAGACTCACAGGAGAACGACCATAAGGTGCCCGAGTCAGCAAGAGACCCTTGGAGACAGGTCGGCTGTGGGACGATGTATTGAATCACGACGCAATTTGTGTGTTCCATCGTCATTAACAGGCTCTGAACGTTACAATTCACTGTCAGTTTTGCGTCGGATTCGAAAATCTAGACTCACAGGAGAACGAGCATATGGTGCCCGAGGCAGCACTAGACCCTTGGAGACACGTCGGCTGGAGGACGATGTATTGAATCGCGACGCAATTTGTGTGTTCCATCGTCATTAACAGGCTCTGAACGTTACAATTAATTGTCAGTTTTGCGTTGTATTCGAAAAACTAGACTCACAGGAGAACGAGTATATGGTGCCCGAGGCAGCACTAGACCCTTGGAGACAAGTCGGCTGTAGGACGATGTATTGAATCGCGACGCAATTTGTGTGTTCCATCGTCATTAACAGGCTCTGAACGTTACAATTAACTGTCAGTTTTGCGTCGGATTCGAAAATCTAGACTCACAGGAGAACGACCATAAGGTGCCCGAGGCAGCAAGAGACCCTTGGAGACAGGTCGGCTGGAGGACGATGTATTGAGTCGCGACGCAATTTGTGTCCCATCGTCATTAACAGGCTCTGAACGTTACAATTCACTGTCAGTTTTGCGTCGGATTCGAAAATCTAGACTCACAGGAGAACGAGTATATGGTGCCCGAGGCATCACTAGACCCTTGGAGACAAGTCGGCTGTAGGACGATGTATTGAATCGCGACGCAATTTGTGTGTTCCATCGTCATTAAGAGGCTCTGAACGTTACAATTAACTGTCAGTTTTGCGTCGGATTCGAAAATCTAGACTCACAGGAGAACGACCATAAGGTGCCCGATGCAGCACTAGACCCTTGGAGACAAGTCGGCTGGAGGACGATGTATTGAGTCGCGACGCAATTTGTGTGTCCCATCGTCATTAACAGGCTCTGAACGTTACAATTAACTGTCAGTTTTGCGTCGTATTCTGAAAACTAGACTCACAGGCGAACGACCATAAGGTGCCCGAGGCAGCAATAGACCCTTGGAGACAAGTCGGCTGGAGGACGATGTATTGAATCGCGACGCAATTTGTGTGTTCCATCGTCATTAAGAGGCTCTGAACGTTACAATTAACTGTCAGTTTTGCGTCGGATTCGAAAATCTAGACTCACAGGAGAACGACCATAAGGTGCCCGAGGCAGCACTAGACCCTTGGAGACAAGTCAGTTGGAGGACGATGTATTGAATCGCGACGCAATTTGTGTGTTCCATCGTCATTAAGAGGCTCTGAACGTTACAATTCACTGTCAGTTTTGCGTCGGATTCGAAAATCTAGACTCACAGATGAACGACCATAAGGTGCCCGAGGCAGCAATAGACCCTTGGAGACAAGTCGGCTGGAGGACGATGTATTGAATCGCGACGCAATTTGTGTGTTCCATCGTCATTAAGAGGCTCTGAACGTTACAATTCACTGTCAGTTATGCGTCGGATTCGAAAATCTAGACTCACAGATGAACGACCATAAGGTGCCCGAGGCAGCAATAGACCCTTCGAGACAAGTCGGCTGGAGGACGATGTATTGAATCGCGACGCAATTTGTGTGTTCCATCGTCATTAACAGGCTCTGAACGTTACAATTAATTGTCAGTTTTGCGTTGTATTCGAAAAACTAGACTCACAGGAGAACGAGTATATGGTGCCCGAGGCAGCACTAGACCCTTGGAGACAAGTCGGCTGTAGGACGATGTATTGAATCGCGACGCAATTTGTGTGTTCCATCGTCATTAACAGGCTCTGAACGTTACAATTAACTGTCAGTTTTGCGTCGGATTCGAAAATCTAGACTCACAGGAGAACGACCATAAGGTGCCCGAGGCAGCAAGAGACCCTTGGAGACAGGTCGGCTGGAGGACGATGTATTGAGTCGCGACGCAATTTGTGTGTCCCATCGTCATTAACAGGCTCTGAACGTTACAATTCACTGTCAGTTTTGCGTCGGATTCGAAAATCTAGACTCACAGGAGAACGAGTATATGGTGCCCGAGGCATCACTAGACCCTTGGAGACAAGTCGGCTGGAGGACGATGTATTGAATCGCGACGCAATTTGTGTGTTCCATCGTCATTAAGAGGCTCTGAACGTTACAATTAACTGTCAGTTTTGCGTCGGATTCGAAAATCTAGACTCACAGGAGAACGACCATAAGGTGCCCGATGCAGCACTAGACCCTTGGAGACAAGTCGGCTGGAGGACGATGTATTGAGTCGCGACGCAATTTGTGTGTCCCATCGTCATTAACAGGCTCTGAACGTTACAATGAACTGTCAGTTTTGCGTCGTATTCTGAAAACTAGACTCACAGGCGAACGACCATAAGGTGCCCGAGGCAGCAATAGACCCTTGGAGACAAGTCGGCTGGAGGACGATGTATTGAATCGCGACGCAATTTGTGTGTTCCATCGTCATTAAGAGGCTCTGAACGTTACAATTAACTGTCAGTTTTGCGTCGGATTCGAAAATCTAGACTCACAGGAGAACGACCATAAGGTGCCCGAGGCAGCACTAGACCCTTGGAGACAAGTCGGTTGGAGGACGATGTATTGAATCGCGACGCAATTTGTGTGTTCCATCGTCATTAAGAGGCTCTGAACGTTACAATTCACTGTCAGTTTTGCGTCGGATTCGAAAATCTAGACTCACAGATGAACGACCATAAGGTGCCCGAGGCAGCAATAGACCCTTGGAGACAAGTCGGCTGGAGGACGATGTATTGAATCGCGACGCAATTTGTGTGTTCCATCGTCATTAAGAGGCTCTGAACGTTACAATTCACTGTCAGTTTTGCGTCGGATTCGAAAATCTAGACTCACAGATGAACGACCATAAGGTGCCCGAGGCAGCAATAGACCCTTCGAGACAAGTCGGCTGGAGGACGATGTATTGAATCGCGACGCAATTTGTGTGTTCCATCATCATTAACAGGCTCTGAACGTTACAATTAATTGTCAGTTTTGCGTTGTATTCGAAAAACTAGACTGACAGGAGAACGAGTATATGGTGCCCGAGGCAGCACTAGACCCTTGGAGACAAGTCGGCTGTAGGACGATGTATTGAATCGCGACGCAATTTGTGTGTTCCATCGTCATTAACAGGCTCTGAACGTTACAATTAACTGTCAGTTTTGCGTCGGATTCGAAAATCTAGACTCACAGGAGAACGACCATAAGGTGCCCGAGGCAGCAAGAGACCCTTGGAGACAGGTCGGCTGGAGGACGATGTATTGAGTCGCGACGCAATTTGTGTGTCCCATCGTCATTAACAGGCTCTGAACGTTACAATTCACTGTCAGTTTTGCGTCGGATTCGAAAATCTAGACTCACAGGAGAACGAGTATATGGTGCCCGAGGCATCACTAGACCCTTGGAGACAAGTCGGCTGGAGGACGATGTATTGAATCGCGACGCAATTTGTGTGTTCCATCGTCATTAAGAGGCTCTGAACGTTACAATTAACTGTCAGTTTTGCGTCGGATTCGAAAATCTAGACTCACAGGAGAACGACCATAAGGTGCCCGATGCAGCACTAGACCCTTGGAGACAAGTCGGCTGGAGGACGATGTATTGAGTCGCGACGCAATTTGTGTGTCCCATCGTCATTAACAGGCTCTCAACGTTACAATTAACTGTCAGTTTTGCGTCGTATTCTGAAAACTAGACTCACAGGCGAACGACCATAAGGTGCCCGAGGCAGCAATAGACCCTTGGAGACAAGTAGGCTGGAGGACGATGTATTGAATCGCGACGCAATTTGTGTGTTCCATCGTCATTAAGAGGCTCTGAACGTTACAATTATCTGTCAGTTTTGCGTCGGATTCGAAAATCTAGACTCACAGGAGAACGACCATAAGGTGCCCGAGGCAGCACTAGACCCTTGGAGACAAGTCGGTTGGAGGACGATGTATTGAATCGCGACGCAATTTGTGTGTTCCATCGTCATTAAGAGGCTCTGAACGTTACAATTCACTGTCAGTTTTGCGTCGGATTCGAAAATCTAGACTCACAGATGAACGACCATAAGGTGCCCGAGGCAGCAATAGACCCTTGGAGACAAGTCGGCTGGAGGACGATGTATTGAATCGCGACGCAATTTGTGTGTTCCATCGTCAGTATCAGGCTCTGAACGTTACAATTAACTGTCAGTTTTGCGTCGGATTCGAAAATCTAGACTCACAGGAGAACGACCATAAGGTGCCCGAGGCAGCACTAGACCCTTGGAGACAAGTCGGCTGGAGGACGATGTATTGAGTCGCGACGCAATTTGTATGTCCCATCGTCATTAACAGGCTCTGAACGTTACAATTCACTGTCAGTTTTGCGTCAGATTCGAAAATCTAGACTCACAGGAGAACGAGCATATGGTGCCCGAGGCAGCACTAGACCCTTCGAGACAAGTCGGCTGTAGGACGATGTATTGAATCGCGACGCAATTTGTGTGTTCCATCGTCATTAAGAGGCTCTGAACGTTACAATTAACTGTCAGTTTTGCGTCGGATTCGAAAATCTAGACTCACAGGAGAACGACCATAAGGTGCCCGAGGCAGCACTAGACCCATGGAGACAAGTCGGCTGGAGGACGATGTATTGAGTCGCGACGCAATTTGTGTGTCCCATCGTCATTAACAGTCTCTGAACGTTACAATTAACTGTCAGTTTTGCATCGCATTCGAAAATCTAGACTCACAGGAGAACGACCATAAGGTGCCCGAGGCAGCAAGAGACCCTTGGAGACAGGTCGGCTGTGGGACGATGTATTGAATCGCGACGCAATTTGTGTGTTCCATCGTCATCAAGAGGCTCTGAACGTTACAATTAACTGTCAGTTTTGCATCGCATTCGAAAAACAAGACTCACAGGAGAACGACCATAAGGTGCCCGAGGCAGCAATAGACCCTTGGAGGCAAGTCGGCTGGAGGACGATGTATTGAGTCGCGACGCAATATGTGTGTCCCATCGTCATTAACAGGCTCTGAACGTTACAATTAACTGTCAGTTTTGCGTCGGATTCGAAAATCTAGACTCACAGGAGAACGAGCATATGGTGCCCGAGGCAGCACTAGACCCTTGGAGACAAGTCGGCTGTAGGACGATGTATTGAATCGCGACGCAATTTGTGTGTTCCATCGTCATTAAGAGGCTCTGAACGTTACAATTAACTGTCAGTTTTGCGTCGGATTCGAAAATCTAGACTCACAGGAGAACGACCATAAGGTGCCCGAGGCAGCACTAGACCCATGGAGACAAGTCGGCTGGAGGACGATGTATTGAGTCGCGACGCAATTTGTGTGTCCCATCGTCATTAACAGTCTCTGAACGTTACAATTAACTGTCAGTTTTGCATCGCATTCGAAAATCTAGACTCACAGGAGAACGACCATAAGGTGCCCGAGGCAGCAAGAGACCCTTGGAGACAGGTCGGCTGTGGGACGATGTATTGAATCGCGACGCAATTTGTGTGTTCCATCGTCATTAAGAGGCTCTGAACGTTACAATTAACTGTCAGTTTTGCATCGCATTCGAAAAACAAGACTCACAGGAGAACGACCATAAGGTGCCCGAGGCAGCAATAGACCCTTGGAGGCAAGTCGGCTGGAGGACGATGTATTGAGTCGCGACGCAATATGTGTGTCCCATCGTCATTAACAGGCTCTGAACGTTACAATTAACTGTCAGTTTTGCGTCGGATTCGAAAATCTAGACTCACAGGAGAACGAGCATAAGGTGCCCGAGGCAGCAATAGACCCTTCGAGACAAGTCGGCTGGAGGACGATGTATTGAATCGCGACGCAATTTGTGTGTTCCATCGTCATTAAAAGGCTCTGAACGTTACAATTAATTGTCAGTTTGGCGTCGTATTCGAAAAACTAGACTCACAGGAGAACGACCATAAGGTGACCGAGGCAGCAATAGACCCTTGGAGACAAGTCGGCTGGAGGACGATGTATTGAATCGCGACGCAATTTGTGTGTTCCATCGTCATCAAGAGGCTCTGAACGATACAATTAACTGTCAGTTTTGCATCGCATTTTAAAAACAAGACTCACAGGAGAACGACCATAAGGTGCCCGAGGCAGCAATAGACCCTTGGAGACAAGTCGGCTGGAGGACGATGTATTGAATCGCGACGCAATTTGTGTGTTCCATCGTCATTAACAGGCTCTGAACGTTACAATTAACTGTCAGTTTTGGGTCGTATTCTGAAAACTAGACTCACAGGAGAACGACCATAAGGTGCCCGAGGCAGCAAGAGACCCTTGGAGACAGGTCGGCTGTGGGACGATGTATTGAATCGCGACGCAATTTGTGTGTTCCATCGTCATCAAGAGGCTCTGAACGTTACAATTCACTGTCAGTTTTGCGTCGGATTCGAAAATCTAGACTCACAGGAGAACGAGCATATGGTGCCCGAGGCAACACTAGACCCTTGGAGACAAGTCGGCTGTAGGACGATGTATTGAATCGCCACGCAATTTGTGTGTTCCATCGTCATTAAGAGGCTCTGAACGTTACAATTCACTGTCAGTTTTGCGTCGGATTCGAAAATCTAGACTCACAGATGAACGACCATAAGGTGCCCGAGGCAGCAATAGACCCTTCGAGACAAGTCGGCTGGAGGACGATGTATTGAATCGCGACGCAATTTGTGTGTTCCATCGTCATTAACAGGATCTGAACGTTACAATTAATTGCCAGTTTTGCGTCGTATTCGAAAAACTAGACTCACAGGAGAACGAGCATATGGTGCCCGAGGCAGCACTAGACCCTTGGAGACAAGTCGGCTGTAGGACGATGTATTGAATCGCGACGCAATTTGTGTGTTCCATCGTCATTAAGAGGCTCTGAACGTTACAATTAACTGTCAGTTTTGCGTCGGATTCGAAAATCTAGACTCACAGGAGAACGACCATAAGGTGCCCGAGGCAGCAAGAGACCCTTGGAGACAGGTCGGCTGGAGGACGATGTATTGAGTCGCGTCGCAATTTGTGTGTCCCATCGTCATTAACAGGCTCTGAACGTTACAATTAACTGTCAGTTTTGCATCGCATTCGTAAAACTAGACTCACAGAAGAACGACCATAAGGTGCCCGAGGCAGCAATAGACCCTTGGAGACAAGTCGGCTGGAGGACGATGTATTGAGTCGCGACGCAATTTGTGTGTCCCATCGTCATTAACAGGTTCTGAACGTTACAATTAACTGTCAGTTTTGCATCGCATTCGAAAAACTAGACTCACAGGAGAACGACCATAAGGTGCCCGAGGCAGCAATAGACCCTTGGAGACAAGTCGGCTGTAGGACGATGTATTGAATCGCGACGCAATTTGTGTGTTCCATCGTCATTAAGAGGCTCTGAACGTTACAATTAACTGTCAGTTTTGCGTCGGATTCGAAAATCTAGACTCACAGGAGAACGACCATAAGGTGCCCGAGGCAGCACTAGACCCTTGGAGACAAGTCGGCTGGAGGACGATGTATTGAATCGCGAAGCAATTTGTGTTTTCCATCGTCATTAAGAGGCTCTGAACGTTACAATTCACTCTCAGTTTTGCGTCGGATTCGAAAATCTAGACTCACAGATGAACGACCATAAGGTGCCCGAGGCAGCAATAGACCCTTCGAGACAAGTCGGCTGGAGGACGATGTATTGAATCGCGACGCAATTTATGTGTTCCATCGTCAGTATCAGTCTCTGAACGTTAGAATTAACTGTCAGTTTTGCGTCGGATTCGAAAATCTAGACTCACAGGAGAACGACCATAAGGTGCCCGAGGCAGCACTAGACCCTTGGAGACAAGTCGGCTGGAGGACGATGTATTGAGTCGCGACGCAATTTGTGTGTCCCATCGTCATTAACAGGCTCTGAACGTTACAATTCACTGTCAGATTTGCGTCGGATTCGAAAATCTAGACTCACAGGAGAACGAGCATATGGTGCCCGAGGCAGCACTAGACCCTTGGAGACAAGTCGGCTGTAGGACGATGTATTGAATCGCGACGCAATTTGTGTGTTCCATCGTCATTAAGAGGCTCTGAACGTTACAATTAACTGTCAGTTTTGCGTCGGATTCGAAAATCTAGACTCACAGGAGAACGACCATAAGGTGCCCGAGGCAGCACTAGACCCTTGGAGACAAGTCGGCTGGAGGACGATGTATTGAATCGCGATGCAATTTGTGTGTTCCATCGTCATTAAGAGTCTCTGAACGTTACAATTCACTGTCAGTTTTGCGTCGGATTCGAAAATCTAGACTCACAGATGAACGACCATAAGGTGCCCGAGGCAGCAATAGACCCTTGGAGACAAGTCGGCTGGAGGACGATGTATTGAATCGCGACGCAATTTGTGTGTTCCATCGTCATCAAGAGGCTCTGAACGTTACAATTAACTGTCAGTTTTGCATCGCATTTTAAAAACAAGACTCACAGGAGAACGACCATAAGGTGCCCGAGGCAGCAATAGACCCTTGGAGACAAGTCGGCTGGAGGACGATGTATTGAATCGCGACGCAATTTGTGTGTTCCATCGTCATTAACAGGCTCTGAACGTTACAATTAACTGTCAGTTTTGGGTCGTATTCTGAAAACTAGACTCACAGGAGAACGACCATAAGGTGCCCGAGGCAGCAAGAGACCCTTGGAGACAGGTCGGCTGTGGGACGATGTATTGAATCGCGACGCAATTTGTGTGTTCCATCGTCATCAAGAGGCTCTGAACGGTACAATTCACTGTCAGTTTTGCGTCGGATTCGAAAATGTAGACTCACAGGAGAACGAGCATATGGTGCCCGAGGCAACACTAGACCCTTGGAGACAAGTCGGCTGTAGGACGATGTATTGAATCGCCACGCAATTTGTGTGTTCCATCGTCATTAAGAGGCTCTGAACGTTACAATTCACTGTCAGTTTTGCGTCGGATTCGAAAATCTAGACTCACAGATGAACGACCATAAGGTGCCCGAGGCAGCAATAGACCCTTCGAGACAAGTCGGCTGGAGGACGATGTATTGAATCGCGACGCAATTTGTGTGTTCCATCGTCATTAACAGGCTCTGAACGTTACAATTAATTGCCAGTTTTGCGTCGTATTCGAAAAACTAGACTCACAGGAGAACGAGCATATGGTGCCCGAGGCAGCACTAGACCCTTGGAGACAAGTCGGCTGTAGGACGATGTATTGAATCGCGACGCAATTTGTGTGTTCCATCGTCATTAAGAGGCTCTGAAGGTTACAATTAACTGTCAGTTTTGCGTCGGATTCGAAAATCTAGACTCACAGGAGAACGACCATAAGGTGCCCGAGGCAGCAAGAGACCCTTGGAGACAGGTCGGCTGGAGGACGATGTATTGAGTCGCGTCGCAATTTGTGTGTCCCATCGTCATTAACAGGCTCTGAACGTTACAATTATCTGTCAGTTTTGCATCGCATTCGAAAAACTAGACTCACAGAAGAACGACCATAAGGTGCCCGAGGCAGCAATAGACCCTTGGAGACAAGTCGGCTGGAGGACGATGTATTGAGTCGCGACGCAATTTGTGTGTCCCATCGTCATTAACAGGTTCTGAACGTTACAATTAACTGTCAGTTTTGCATCGCATTCGAAAAACTAGACTCACAGGAGAACGACCATAAGGTGCCCGAGGCAGCAATAGACCCTTGGAGACAAGTCGGCTGTAGGACGATGTATTGAATCGCGACGCAATTTGTGTGTTCCATCGTCATTAAGAGGCTCTGAACGTTACAATTAACTGTCAGTTTTGCGTCGGATTCGAAAATCTAGACTCACAGGAGAACGACCATAAGGTGCCCGAGGCAGCACTAGACCCTTGGAGACAAGTCGGCTGGAGGACGATGTATTGAATCGCGACGCAATTTGTGTGTTCCATCGTCATTAAGAGGCTCTGAACGTTACAATTCACTCTCAGTTTTGCGTCGGATTCGAAAATCTAGACTCACAGATGAACGACCATAAGGTGCCCGAGGCAGCAATAGACCCTTCGAGACAAGTCGGCTGGAGGACGATGTATTGAATCGCGACTCAATTTATGTGTTCCATCGTCAGTATCAGGCTCTGAACGTTAGAATTAACTGTCAGTTTTGCGTCGGATTCGAAAATCTAGACTCACAGGAGAACGACCATAAGGTGCCCGAGGCAGCACTAGACCCTTGGAGACAAGTCGGCTGGAGGACGATGTACTGAGTCGCGACGCAATTTGTGTGTCCCATCGTCATTAACAGGCTCTGAACGTTACAATTCACTGTCAGATTTGCGTCGGATTCGAAAATCTAGACTCACAGGAGAACGAGCATATGGTGCCCGAGGCAGCACTAGACCCTTGGAGACAAGTCGGCTGTAGGACGATGTATTGAATCGCGACGCAATTTGTGTGTTCCATCGTCATTAAGAGGCTCTGAACGTTACAATTAACTGTCAGTTTTGCGTCGGATTCGAAAATCTAGACTCAAAGGAGAACGACCATAAGGTGCCCGAGGCAGCACTAGACCCTTGGAGACAAGTCGGCTGGAGGACGATGTATTGAATCGCGATGCAATTTGTGTGTTCCATCGTCATTAAGAGTCTCTGAACGTTACAATTCACTGTCAGTTTTGGGTCGGATTCGAAAATCTAGACTCACAGATGAACGACCATAAGGTGCCCGAGGCAGCAATAGACCCTTCGAGACAAGTCGGCTGGAGGACGATGTATTGAATCGCGACGCAATTTGTGTGTTCCATCGTCTTTAACAGGCTCTGAACGTTACAATTAATTCAGTTTTGCGTCGTATTCGAAAAACTAGACTCACAGGAGAACGAGCATATGGTGCCCGAGGCAGCACTAGACCCTTTTAGACAAGTCGGCTGTAGGACGATGTATTGAATCGCGACGCAATTTGTGTGTTCCATCGTCATTAAGAGGCTCTAAACGTTACAATTAACTGTCAGTTTTGCGTCGGATTCGAAAATCTAGACTCACAGGAGAACGACCATAAGGTGCCCGAGGCAGCAAGAGACCCTTCGAGACAGGTCGGCTTGAGTCGCGACGCAATTTGTGTGTCCCATCGTCATTAACAGGCTCTGAACGTTACAATTCACTGTCAGTTTTGCGTCGGATTCGAAAATCTAGACTCACAGGAGAACGAGCATATGGTGCCCAAGGCAGCACTAGACCCTTGGAGACAAGTCGGCTGTAGGACGAAGTATTGAATCGCGACGCAATTTGTGTGTTCCATCGTCATTAAGAGGCTCTGAACGTTACAATTCACTGTCAGTTTTGCGTCGGATTCGAATATCTAGACTCACAGGAGAACGACCATAAGGTGCCCGAGGCAGCACTAGACCCTTGGAGACAAGTCGGCTGGAGGACGATGTATTGAGTCGCGACGCAATTTGTGTGTCCCATCGTCATTAACAGGCTCTGAACGTTACAATTAACTGTCAGTTTTGCGTCGTATTCTGAAAACTAGACTCACAGGAGAACGACCATAAGGTGCCCGAGGCAGCAAGAGACCCTTGGAGACAGGTCGGCTGTGGGACTATGTATTGAATCGCGACGCAATTTGTGTGTTCCATCGTCATCAAGAGGCTCTGAACGTTACAATTCACTGTCAGTTTTGCGTCGGATTCGAAAATCTAGACTCACAGGAGAACGAGCATATGGTGCCCGAGGCAGCACTAGACCCTTGGAGACAAGTCGGCTGTAGGACGATGTATTGAATCGCGACGCAATTTGTGTGTTCCATCGTCATTAAGAGGCTCTGAACGTTACAATTCACTGTCAGTTTTGCGTCGGATTCGAAAATCTAGACTCACAGATGAACGACCATAAGGTGCCCGAGGCAGCAATAGACCCTTCGAGACAAGTCGGCTGGAGGACGATGTATTGAATCGCGACGCAATTTGTGTGTTCCATCGTCATTAACAGGCTCTGAACGTTACAATTAATTGTCAGTTTTGCGTCGTATTCGAAAAACTAGACTCACAGGAGAACGAGCATATGGTGCCCGAGGCAGCACTAGACCCTTGGAGACAAGTCGGCTGTAGGACGATGTATTGAATCGCGACGCAATTTGTGTGTTCCATCGTCATTAAGAGGCTCTAAACGTTACAATTAACTGTCAGTTTTGCGTCGGATTCGAAAATCTAGACTCACAGGAGAACCACCAGAAGGTGCCCGAGGCAGCAAGAGACCCTTGGAGACAGGTCGGCTGGAGGACGATGTATTGAGTCGCGACGCAATTTGTGTGTCCATTGTCATTAACAGGTCTGAACGTTACAATTCACTGTCAGTTTTGCGTCGGATTCGAAAATCTAGACTCACAGGAGAACGAGCATATGGTGCCCGAGGCATCACTAGACCCTTGGAGACAAGTCGGCTGTAGGACGATGTATTGAATCGCGACGCAATTTCTGTGTTCCATCGTCATTAAGAGGCTCTGAACGTTACAATTAACTGTCAGTTTAGCGTCGGATTCGGAAATCTAGACTCACAGGAGAACGACCATAAGGTGCCCGAGGCAGCACTAGACCCTTGGAGACAAGTCGGCTGGAGGACGATGTATTGAGTCGCGACGCAATTTGTGTGTCCCACCGTCATTAACAGGCTCTGAACGTTACAATTAACTGTCAGTTTTGCGTCGTATTCTGAAAACTAGACTCACAGGAGAACGACCATAAGGTGCCCGAGGCAGCAATAGACCCTTGGAGACAAGTCGGCTGGAGGACGATGTATTGAATCGCGACGCAATTTGTGTATTCCATCGTCATTAAGAGGCTCTGAACGTTACAATTAACTGTCAGTTTTGCGTCGTATTCTGAAAACTAGACTCACAGGAGAACGACCATAAGGTGCCCGAGGCAGCAATAGACCCTTGGAGACAAGTCGGCTGGATGACGATGTATTGAATCGCGACGCAATTTGTGTATTCCATCGTCATTAAGAGGCTCTGAACGTTACAATTAACTGTCAGTTTTGCGTCGGATTCGAAAATCTAGACTCACAGGAGAACGACCATAAGGTGCCCGAGGCAGCACTAGACCCTTGGAGACAAGTCGGCTGGAGGACGATGTATTGAATCGCGACGCAATTTGTGTGTTCCATCGTCATTAAGAGCCTCTGAACGTTACAATTCACTGTCAGTTTTGCGTCGGATTCGAAAATCTAGACTCACAGATGAACGACCATAAGGTGCCCGAGGCAGCAATAGACCCTTGGAGACAAGTCGGCTGTAGGACGATGTATTGAATCGCGACTCAATTTGTGTGTTCCATCGTCATTAAGAGGCTCTAAACGTTACAATTAACTGTCAGTTTTGCGTCGGATTCGAAAATCTAGACTCACAGGAGAACCACCAGAAGGTGCCCGAGGCAGCAAGAGACCCTTGGAGACAGGTCGGCTGGAGGACGATGTATTGAGTCGCGACGCAATTTGTGTGTCCATTGTCATTAACAGGCTCTGAACGTTACAATTCACTGTCAGTTTTGCGTCGGATTCGAAAATCTAGACTCACAGGAGAACGAGCATATGGTGCCCGAGGCATCACTAGACCCTTGGAGACAAGTCGGCTGTAGGACGATGTATTGAATCGCGACGCAATTTGTGTGTTCCATCGTCATTAAGAGGCTCTGAACGTTACAATTAACTGTCAGTTTAGCGTCGGATTCGGAAATCTAGACTCACAGGAGAACGACCATAAGGTGCCCGAGGCAGCACTAGACCCTTGGAGACAAGTCGGCTGGAGGACGATGTATTGAGTCGCGACGCAATTTGTGTGTCCCACCGTCATTAACAGGCTCTGAACGTTACAATTAACTGTCAGTTTTGCGTCGTATTCTGAAAACTAGACTCACAGGAGAACGACCATAAGGTGCCCGAGGCAGCAATAGACCCTTGGAGACAAGTCGGCTGGAGGACGATGTATTGAATCGCGACGCAATTTGTGTATTCCATCGTCATTAAGAGGCTCTGAACGTTACAATTAACTGTCAGTTTTGCGTCGGATTCGAAAATCTAGACTCACAGGAGAACGACCATAAAGTGCCCGAGGCAGCACTAGACCCTTGGAGACAAGTCGGCTGGAGGACGATGTATTGAATCGCGACGCAATTTGTGTGTTCCATCGTCATTAAGAGGCTCTGAACGTTACAATTCACTGTCAGTTTTGCGTCGGATTCGAAAATCTAGACTCACAGATGAACGACCATAAGGTGCCCGAGGCAGCAATAGACCCTTGGAGACAAGTCGGCTGGAGGACGATGTATTGAATCGCGACGCAATTTGTGTGTTCCATCGTCATTAAGAGGCTCTGAACGTTACAATTCACTGTCAGTTTTGCGTCGGATTCGAAAATCTAGACTCACAGATGAACGACCATAAGGTGCCTGAGGCAGCAATAGACCCTTGGAGACAAGTCGGCTGGAGGACGATGTATTGAATCGCGACGCAATTTGTGTGTTCCATCGTCATTAACAGGCTCTGAACGTTACAATTAATTGTCAGTTTTCCGTCGTATTCGAAAAACTAGACTCACAGGAGAACGAGCATATGGTGCCCGAGGCAGCACTAGACCCTTGGAGACAAGTCGGCTGTAGGACGATGTATGGAATCGCGACGCAATTTGTGTGTTCTATCGTCATTAAGAGGCTCTGAACGTTACAATTAACTGTCAGTTTTGCGTCGGATTCGAAAATCTAGACTCACAGGAGAACGACCATAAGGTGCCCGAGGCAGCAAGAGACCCTTGGAGACAGGTCGGCTGGAGGACGATGTATTGAGTCGCGACGCAATTTGTGTGTCCCATCGTCATTAACAGGCTCTGAACGTTACAATTCACTGTCAGTTTAGCATCGGATTCGAAAATCTAGACTCACAGGAGAACGAGCATATGGTGCCCGAGGCAACACTAGACCCTTGGAGACAAGTCGGCTGGAGGACGATGTATTGAATCGCGACGCAATTTGTGTGTTCCATCGTCATTAAGAGGCTCTGAACGTTACAATTAACTGTCAGTTTTGCGTCGGATTCGAAAATCTAGACTCACAGGAGAACGACCATAAGGTGCCCGAGGCAGCACTAGACCCTTGGAGACAAGTCGGCTGGAGGACGATGTATTGAGTCGCGACGCAATTTGTGTGTCCCATCGTCATTAACAGGCTCTGAACGTTACAATTAACTGTCAGTTTTGCGTCGGATTCTGAAAACTAGACTCACAGGAGAACGACCATAAGGTGCCCGAGGCAGCAATAGACCCTTGGAGACAAGTCGGCTGGAGGACGATGTATTGAATCGCGACGCAATTTGTGTGTTCCATCGTCATTAAGAGGCTCTGAACGTTACAATTAACTGTCAGTTTTGCGTCGGATTCGAAAATCTAGACTCACAGGAGAACGACCATAAGGTGCCCAAGGCAGCACTAGACCCTTGGAGACAAGTCGGCTGGAGGACGATGTATTGAATCGCGATGCAATTTGTGTGTTCCATCGTCATTAAGAGGCTCTGAACGTTACAATTCACTGTCAGTTTTGCGTCGGATTCGAAAATCTAGACTCACAGATGACCATAAGGTGCCCGAGGCAGCAATAGACCCTTGGAGACAAGTCGGCTGGAGGACGATGTATTGAATCGCGACGCAATTTCTGTGTTCCATCGTCATTAAGAGTCTCTGAACGTTACAATTAACTGTCAGTTTTGCGTCGGATTCGAAAATCTAGACTCACAGGAGAACGACCATAAGGTGCCCGAGGCAGCACTAGACCCTTGGAGACAAGTCGGCTGGAGGACGATGTATTGAGTCGCGACGCAATATGTGTGTCCCATCGTCATTAACAGGCTCTGAACGTTACAATTAACTGTCAGTTTTGCGTCGGATTCGAAAATCTAGACTCACAGGAGAACGAGCATAAGGTGCCCGAGGCAGCAATAGACCCTTCGAGACAAGTCGGCTGTAGGACGATGTATTGAATCGCGACGCAATTTTTGTGTTTTATCGTCATCAAGAGGCTCTGAACGTTACAATTAACTGTCAGTTTTGCATCGCATTCGAAAAACAAGACTCACAGGAGAACGACCATAAGGTGCCCGAGGCAGCAATAGACCCTTGGAGACAAGTCGGCTGGAGGACGATGTATTGAATCGCGACGCAATTTGTGTGTTCCATCGTCATTAACAGGCTCTGAACGTTACAATTAATTGTCAGTTTTGCGTCGTATTCTGAAAACTAGACTCACAGGAGAACGACCATAAGGTGCCCGAGGCAGCAATAGACCCTTGGAGACAAGTCGGCTGGAGGACGATGTATTGAATCGCGACGCAATTTGTGTGTTCCATCGTCATTAAGAGGCTCTGAACGTTACAATTAGCTGTCAGTTTTGCGTCGGATTCGAAAATCTAGACTCACAGGAGAACGACCATAAGGTGCCCGAGGCAGCACTAGACCTTTGGAGACAAGTCGGCTGGAGGACGATGTATTGAATCGCGACGCAATTTGTGTGTTCCATCGTCATTAAGAGGCTCTGAACGTTACAATTCACTGTCAGTTTTTCGTCGGATTCGAAAATCTAGACTCACAGATGACCATAAGGTGCCCGAGGCAGCAATAGACCCTTGGAGACAAGTCGGCTGGAGGACGATGTATTGAGTCGCGACGCAATATGTGTGTCCCATCGTCATTAACAGGCTCTGAACGTTACAATTAACTGTCAGTTTTGCGTCGGATTCGAAAATCTAGACTCACAGGAGAACGAGCATAAGGTGCCCGAGGCAGCAATAGACCCTTCGAGACAAGTCGGCTGTAGGACGATGTATTGAATCGCGACGCAATTTGTGTGTTCCATCGTCATTAACAGGCTCTGAACGTTACAATTAATTGTCAGTTTTGCGTCGTATTCGAAAAACTAGACTCACAGGAGAACGACCATAAGGTGCCCGAGGCAGCAATAGACCCTTGGAGACAAGTCGGCTGGAGGACGATGTATTGAATCGCGACGCAATTTGTGTGTTCTATCGTCATCAAGAGGCTCTGAACGTTACAATTAACTGTCAGTTTTGCATCGCATTCGAAAAACAAGACTCACAGGAGAACGACCATAAGGTGCCCGAGGCAGCAATAGACCCTTGGAGACAAGTCGGCTGGAGGACGATGTATTGAATCGCGACGCAATTTGTGTGTTCCATCGTCATTAACAGGCTCTGAACGTTACAATTAATTGTCAGTTTTGCGTCGTATTCTGAAAACTAGACTCACAGGAGAACGACCATAAGGTGCCCGAGGCAGCAATAGACCCTTGGAGACAAGTCGGCTGGAGGACGATGTATTGAATCGCGACGCAATTTGTGTGTTCCATCGTCATTAAGAGGCTCTGAACGTTACAATTAGCTGTCAGTTTTGCGTCGGATTCGAAAATCTAGACTCACAGGAGAACGACCATAAGGTGCCCGAGGCAGCACTAGACCTTTGGAGACAAGTCGGCTGGAGGACGATGTATTGAATCGCGACGCAATTTGTGTGTTCCATCGTCATTAAGAGGCTCTGAACGTTACAATTCACTGTCAGTTTTTCGTCGGATTCGAAAATCTAGACTCACAGATGAACGACCATAAGGTGCCCGAGGCAGCAATAGACCCTTAGAGACAAGTCGGCTGGAGGACGATGTATTGAATCGCGACGCAATTAGTGTGTTCCATCGTCAGTATCAGGCTCTGAACGTTACAATTAACTGTCAGTTTTGCGTCGGATTCGAAAATCTAGACTCACAGGAGAACGACCATAAGGTGCCCGAGGCAGCACTAGACCCTTGGAGACAAGTCGGCTGGAGGACGATGTATTGAGTCGCGACGCAATTTGTGTGTCCCATCGTCATTAACAGGCTCTGAACGTTACAATTCACTGTCAGTTTTGCGTCAGATTCGAAAATCTAGACTCACAGGAGAACGAGCATATGGAGCCCGAGGCAGCACTAGACCCTTGGAGACACGTCGGCTGGAGGACGATGTATTGAATCGCGACGCAATTTGTGTGTTCCATCGTCATTAAGAGGCTCTGAACGTTACAATTAACTGTCAGTTTTGCATCGCATTCGAAAAACAAGACTCACAGGAGAACGACCATAAGGTGCCCGAGGCAGCAATAGACCCTTGGAGACAAGTCGGCTGGAGGACGATGTATTGAATCGCGACGCAATTTGTGTGTTCCATCGTCATTAAGAGGCTCTGAACGTTACAATTAACTGTCAGTTTTCCGTCGGATTCGAAAATCTAGACTCACAGGAGAACGACCATAAGGTGCCCGAGGCAGCACTAGACCCTTGGAGACAAGTCGGCTGGAGGACGATGTATTGAGTCGCGACGCAATATGTGTGTCCCATCGTCATTATCAGGGTCTGAACGTTACAATTAACTGTCAGTTTTGCGTCGGATTCGAAAATCTAGACTCACAGGAGAACGAGCATAAGGTGCCCGAGGCAGCAATAGACCCTTCGAGACAAGTCGGCTGTAGGACGATGTATTGAATCGCGACGCAATTTGTGTGTTCCATCGTCATTAACAGGCTCTGAACGTTACAATTAACTGTCAGTTTTGCGTCGGATTCGAAAATCTAGACTCACAGGAGAACGACCATAAGGTGCCCGAGGCAGCAATAGACCCCTCGAGACAAGTCGGGTGGAGGACGATGTATTGAGTCGCGACGCAATTTGTGTGTCCCATCGTCATTAAGAGGCTCTGAACGTTACAATTAACTGTCAGTTTTGCGTCGGATTCGAAAATCTAGACTCACAGGAGAACGACCATAAGGTGCCCGAGGCAGCACTAGACCCTTGGAGACAAGTCGGCTGGAGGACGATGTATTGAGTCGCGACGCAATTTGTGTGTCCCATCGTCATTAACAGGCTCTGAACGTTACAATTCACTGTCAGTTTTGCGTCGGATTCGAAAATCTAGACTCACAGGAGAACGACCATAAGGTGCCCGAGGCAGCAATAGACCCTTGGAGACAAGTCGGCTGGAGGACGATGTATTGAATCGCGACGCAATTTGTGTGTTCCATTGTCATTAAGAGGCTCTGAACGTTACAATTAATTGTCAGTTTTGCGCCGGATTCGATATACTAGACTCATTGGAGAACGACCAAGAGGTGCCAGGAGCAGCAATACTACCTCGGAGACAAGTCGGCTGGAGGACGATGTATTGAATCGCGACGCAATTTGTGTGTTCCATCGTCAGTATCAGGCTCTGAACGTTACAATTAACTGTCAGTTTTGCGTCGGATTCGAAAATCTAGACTCACAGGAGAACGACCATAAGGTGCCCGAGGCAGCACTAGACCCTTGGAGACAAGTCGGCTGTAGGACGATGTATTGAATCGCGACGCAATTTGTGTGTTCCATCGTCATCAAGAGGCTCTGAACGTTACAATTCACTGTCAGTTTTGCGTCGGATTCGAAAATCTAGACTCACAGGAGAACGAGCATATGGTGCCCGAGGCAGCACTAGACCCTGGGAGACAAGTCGGCTGTAGGACGATGTATTGAATCGCGACGCAATTTGTGTGTTCCATCGTCATTAAGAGGCTCTGAACGTTACAATTAACTGTCAGTTTTGCGTCGGATTCGAAAATCTAGACTCACAGGAGAACGACCATAAGGTGCCCGAGGTAGCACTAGACCCTTGGAGACAAGTCGGCTGGAGGACGATGTATTGAGTCGCGACGCAATTTGTGTGTCCCATCGTCATTAACAGGCTCTGAACGTTACAATTCACTGTCAGTTTTGCGTCGGATTCGAAAATCTAGACTCACAGGAGAACGAGCATATGGTGCCCGAGGCAGCAATAGACCCTTGGAGACAAGTCGGCTGGAGGACGATGTATTGATTCGCGACGCAATTTGTGTGTTCCATCGTCATTAAGAGGCTCTGAACCTTACAATTAACTGTCAGTTTTGCGTCGGATTCGAAAATCTAGACTCACCGATGAACGACCATAAGGTGCCCGAGGCAGCAATAGACCCTTCGAGACAAGTCGGCTGGAGGACGATGTATTGAATCGCGACGCAATTTGTGTGTTCCATCGTCATTAAGAGGCACTGAACGTTACAATTCACTGTCAGTTTTGCGTCGGATTCGAAAATCTAAACTCACAGGAGAACGACCATAAGGTGACCGAGGCAGCACTAGACCCTTGGAGACAAGTCGGCTGGAGGACGATGTATTGAGTCGCGACGCAATTTGTGTGTTCCATCGTCATTAAGAGGCTCTGAACGTTACAATTAATTGTCAGTTTTGCGCCGGATTCGAAATACTAGACTCATAGGAGAACGACCAAGAGGTGCCAGGAGCAGCAATACTACCTCGGAGACAAGTCGGCTGGAGGACGATGTATCGAATCGCGACGCAATTTGTGTGTTCCATCGTCAGTATCAGGCTCTGAACGTTACAATTAACTGTCAGTTTCGCGTCGGATTCGAAAATCTAGACTCACAGGAGAACGACCATAAGGTGCCCGAGGCAGCACTAGACCCTTGGAGACAAGTCGGCTGTAGGACGATGTATTGAATCGCGACGCAATTTGTGTGTCCCATCCTCATTAACAGGCTCTGAACGTTACAATTCACTGTCAGTTTTGCGTCGGATTCGAAAATCTAGACTCACAGGAGGACGACCATAAGGTGCCCGAGGCAGCAATAGACCCTTGGAGACAAGTCGGCTGGAGGACGATGTATTAAATCGCGACGCAATTTGTGTGTTTCATCGTCATTAAGAGGCTCTGAACGTTACAATTAACTGTCAGTTTTGCGTCGGATTCGAAAATCTAGACTCACAGGAGAACGACCATAAGGTGCCCGAGGCACCAATAGGCCCTTCGAGACAAGTCGGCTGGAGGACGATGTATTGAATCGCGACGCAATTTGTGTTTTCCATCGTCATCAAGAGGCTCTGAACGTTACAATTCACTCTCAGTTTTGCGTCGGATTCGGAAATCTAGACTCACAGGAGAACGACCATAAGGTGCCCGAGGCAGCACTAGACCCTTGGAGACAAGTCGGCTGTAGGACGATGTATTGAGTCGCGACGCAATTTGTGTGTCCCATCGTCATTAACAGGCTCTGAACGTTACAATTAACTGTCAGTTTTGCGTCGGATTCGAAAATCTAGACTCACAGGAGAACGAGCATATGGTGCCCGAGGCAGCACTAGACCCTTGGAGACAAGTCGGCTGTAGGACGATGTATTGAATCGCGACGCAATTTGTGTGTTCCATCGTCATCAAGAGGCTCTGAACGTTACAATTCACTGTCAGTTTTGCGTCGGATTCGAAAATCTAGACTCACAGGAGAACGAGCATATGGTGCCCGAGGCAGCACTAGACCCTTGGAGACAAGTCGGCTGTAGGACGATGTATTGAATCGCGACGCAATTTGTGTGTTCCATCGTCATTAAGAGGCTCTGAACGTTACAATTAACTGTCAGTTTTACGTCGGATTCGAAAATCTAGACTCACAGGAGAACGACCATAAGGTGCCCGAGGCAGCACTAGACCCTTGGAGACAAGTCGGCTGGAGGACGATGTATTGAGTCGCGACGCAATTTGTGTGTCCCATCGTCATTAACAGGCTCTGAACGTTACAATGAACTGTCAGTTTTGCATCGCATTCGAAAAACTAGACTCACAGGAGAACGACCATAAGGTGCCCGAGGCAGCAATAGACCCTTGGAGACAAGTCGGCTGGAGGACGATGTATTGAGACGCGACGCAATTTGTGTGTTCCATCGTCATCAAGAGGCTCTGAACGTTACAATTAACTGTCAGTTTTGCGTCGGATTCGAAAATCTAGACTCACAGATGAACGACCATAAGGTGCCCGATGCAGCAATAGACCCTTCGAGACAAGTCAGCTGGAGGACGATGTATTGAATCGCGACGCAATTTGTATGTTCCATCGTCATTAACAGGCCCTGAACATTACAATTAACTGTCAGTTTTGCGTCGGATTCGAAAAACTAGACTCACAGGAGAACGACCATAAGGTGCCCGAGGCAGCAATAGACCCTTCGAGACAAGTCGGCTGGAGGACGATGTATTGAATCGCGACGCAATTTGTGTGTTCCATCGTCATTAACAGGCTCTGAACGTTACAATTAATTGTCACTTTTGCGCCGGATTCGAAAAACTAGACTCATAGGAGAACGACCAAGAGGTGCCAGGAGCAGTAATACTACCTCGGAGACATGTCGGCTGGAGGACGATGTATTGAATCGCGACGCAATTTGTGTGTTCCATCGTCAGTATCAGGCTCTGAACGTTACAATTAACTGTCAGTTTTGCGTCGGATTCGAAAATCTAGACTCACAGGAGGACGACCATAAGGTGCCCGAGGCAGCAATAGACCCTTGGAGACAAGTCGGCTGGAGGACGATGTATTGAGTCGCGACGGAATTTGTGTGTCCCATCGTCATTAACAGGCTCTGAACGTTACAATTAACTGTCAGTTTTGCATCGCATTCGAAAATCTAGACTCACAGATGAACGACCATAAGGTGCCCGAGGCAGCAATAGACCCTTCGAGACAAGTCGGCTGGAGGACGATGTATTGAATCGCGACGCAATTTGTGTGTTCCATCGTCATCAAGAGGCTCTGAACGTTACAATTCACTCTCAGTTTTGCGTCGGATTCGAAAATCTAGACTCACAGGAAAACGAGCATATGGTGCCCGAGGCACTAATAGACCCTTCGAGACAAGTCGGCTGGAGGACGATGTATTGAATCGCGACGCAATTTGTGTGTTCGATCGTCATCAAGAGGCTCTGAACGTTACAATTAACTGTCAGTTTTGCGTCGGATTCGAAAATCTAGAATCACAGGAGAACGAGCATATGGTGCCCGAGGCAGCACTAGACCCTTGGAGACAAGTCGGCTGTAGGACGATGTATTGAATCGCGACGCAATTTGTGTGTTCCATCGTCATTAACAGGCTCTGAACGTTACAATTAACTGTCAGTTTTGCGTCGGATTCGAAAATCTAGACTCACAGGAGAACGACCATAAGGTGCCCGAGGTAGCACTAGACCCTTCTAGACAAGTCGGCTGGAGGACGATGTATTGAATCGCGACGCAATTTGTGTGTTCCATCGTCATTAACAGGCTCTGAACGTTACAATTAACTGTCAGTTTTGCGTCGTATTCTGAAAACTAGACTCACAGGAGAACGACCATAAGGTGCCCGAGGCAGCAAGAGACCCTAGGAGACAGGTCGGCTGTGGGACGATGTATTGAATCGCGACGCAATTTGTGTGTTCCATCGTCATCAAGAGGCTCTGAACGTTACAATTCACTGTCAGTTTTGCGTCGGATTCGAAAATCTAGACCTACAGGAGAACGAGCATATGGTGCCCGAGGCAGCACTAGACCCTTGGAGACAAGTCGGCTGTAGGACGATGTATTGAATCGCGACGCAATTTGTGTGTTCCATTGTCATTAAGAGGCTCTGAACGTTACAATTAATTGTCAGTTTTGCGCCGGATTCGAAATACTAGACTCATAGGAGAACGACCAAGAGGTGCCAGGAGCAGCAATACTACCTCGGAGACAAGTCGGCTGGAGGACGATGTATTGAATCGCGACGCAATTTGTGTGTTCCATCGTCAGAATCAGGCTCTGAACGTTACAATTAACTGTCAGTTTTGCGTCGGATTCGAAAATCTAGACTCACAGGAGAACGACCATAAGGTGCCCGAGGCAGCACTAGACCCTTGGAGACAAGTCGGCTGTAGGACGATGTATTGAATCGCGACGCAATTTGTGTGTTCCATCGTCATTAAGAGGCTCTGAACGTTACAATTAACTGTCAGTTTTGCATCGCATTCGAAAAACAAGACTCACAGGAGAACGACCATAAGGTGCCCGAGGCAGCAATAGACCCTTGGAGACAAGTCGGCTGGAGGACGATGTATTGAATCGCGACGCAATTTGTGTGTTCCATCGTCATTAAGAGGCTCTGAACGTTACAATTAACTGTCAGTTTTGCGTCGGATTCGAAAATCTAGACTCACAGGAGAACGACCATAAGGTGCCCGAGGCAGCACTAGACCCTTGGAGACAAGTCGGCTGGAGGACGATGTATTGAGTCGCGACGCAATATGTGTGTCCCATCGTCATTATCAGGGTCTGAACGTTACAATTAACTGTCAGTTTTGCGTCGGATTCGAAAATCTAGACTCACAGGAGAACGAGCATAAGGTGCCCGAGGCAGCAATAGACCCTTCGAGACAAGTCGGCTGTAGGACGATGTATTGAATCGCGACGCAATTTGTGTGTTCCATCGTCATTAACAGGCTCTGAACGTTACAATTAACTGTCAGTTTTGCGTCGGATTCGAAAATCTAGACTCACAGGAGAACGACCATAAGGTGCCCGAGGCAGCAATAGACCCCTCGAGACAAGTCGGGTGGAGGACGATGTATTGAGTCGCGACGCAATTTGTGTGTCCCATCGTCATTAAGAGGCTCTGAACGTTACAATTAACTGTCAGTTTTGCGTCGGATTCGAAAATCTAGACTCACAGGAGAACGACCATAAGGTGCCCGAGGCAGCACTAGACCCTTGGAGACAAGTCGGCTGGAGGACGATGTATTGAGTCGCGACGCAATTTGTGTGTCCCATCGTCATTAACAGGCTCTGAACGTTACAATTCACTGTCAGTTTTGCGTCGGATTCGAAAATCTAGACTCACAGGAGAACGACCATAAGGTGCCCGAGGCAGCAATAGACCCTTGGAGACAAGTCGGCTGGAGGACGATGTATTGAATCGCGACGCAATTTGTGTGTTCCATTGTCATTAAGAGGCTCTGAACGTTACAATTAATTGTCAGTTTTGCGCCGGATTCGATATACTAGACTCATTGGAGAACGACCAAGAGGTGCCAGGAGCAGCAATACTACCTCGGAGACAAGTCGGCTGGAGGACGATGTATTGAATCGCGACGCAATTTGTGTGTTCCATCGTCAGTATCAGGCTCTGAACGTTACAATTAACTGTCAGTTTTGCGTCGGATTCGAAAATCTAGACTCACAGGAGAACGACCATAAGGTGCCCGAGGCAGCACTAGACCCTTGGAGACAAGTCGGCTGTAGGACGATGTATTGAATCGCGACGCAATTTGTGTGTTCCATCGTCATCAAGAGGCTCTGAACGTTACAATTCACTGTCAGTTTTGCGTCGGATTCGAAAATCTAGACTCACAGGAGAACGAGCATATGGTGCCCGAGGCAGCACTAGACCCTGGGAGACAAGTCGGCTGTAGGACGATGTATTGAATCGCGACGCAATTTGTGTGTTCCATCGTCATTAAGAGGCTCTGAACGTTACAATTAACTGTCAGTTTTGCGTCGGATTCGAAAATCTAGACTCACAGGAGAACGACCATAAGGTGCCCGAGGTAGCACTAGACCCTTGGAGACAAGTCGGCTGGAGGACGATGTATTGAGTCGCGACGCAATTTGTGTGTCCCATCGTCATTAACAGGCTCTGAACGTTACAATTCACTGTCAGTTTTGCGTCGGATTCGAAAATCTAGACTCACAGGAGAACGAGCATATGGTGCCCGAGGCAGCAATAGACCCTTGGAGACAAGTCGGCTGGAGGACGATGTATTGATTCGCGACGCAATTTGTGTGTTCCATCGTCATTAAGAGGCTCTGAACCTTACAATTAACTGTCAGTTTTGCGTCGGATTCGAAAATCTAGACTCACCGATGAACGACCATAAGGTGCCCGAGGCAGCAATAGACCCTTCGAGACAAGTCGGCTGGAGGACGATGTATTGAATCGCGACGCAATTTGTGTGTTCCATCGTCATTAAGAGGCACTGAACGTTACAATTCACTGTCAGTTTTGCGTCGGATTCGAAAATCTAAACTCACAGGAGAACGACCATAAGGTGACCGAGGCAGCACTAGACCCTTGGAGACAAGTCGGCTGGAGGACGATGTATTGAGTCGCGACGCAATTTGTGTGTTCCATCGTCATTAAGAGGCTCTGAACGTTACAATTAATTGTCAGTTTTGCGCCGGATTCGAAATACTAGACTCATAGGAGAACGACCAAGAGGTGCCAGGAGCAGCAATACTACCTCGGAGACAAGTCGGCTGGAGGACGATGTATCGAATCGCGACGCAATTTGTGTGTTCCATCGTCAGTATCAGGCTCTGAACGTTACAATTAACTGTCAGTTTTGCGTCGGATTCGAAAATCTAGACTCACAGGAGAACGACCATAAGGTGCCCGAGGCAGCACTAGACCCTTGGAGACAAGTCGGCTGTAGGACGATGTATTGAATCGCGACGCAATTTGTGTGTCCCATCCTCATTAACAGGCTCTGAACGTTACAATTCACTGTCAGTTTTGCGTCGGATTCGAAAATCTAGACTCACAGGAGGACGACCATAAGGTGCCCGAGGCAGCAATAGACCCTTGGAGACAAGTCGGCTGGAGGACGATGTATTAAATCGCGACGCAATTTGTGTGTTTCATCGTCATTAAGAGGCTCTGAACGTTACAATTAACTGTCAGTTTTGCGTCGGATTCGAAAATCTAGACTCACAGGAGAACGACCATAAGGTGCCCGAGGCACCAATAGGCCCTTCGAGACAAGTCGGCTGGAGGACGATGTATTGAATCGCGACGCAATTTGTGTTTTCCATCGTCATCAAGAGGCTCTGAACGTTACAATTCACTCTCAGTTTTGCGTCGGATTCGGAAATCTAGACTCACAGGAGAACGACCATAAGGTGCCCGAGGCAGCACTAGACCCTTGGAGACAAGTCGGCTGTAGGACGATGTATTGAGTCGCGACGCAATTTGTGTGTCCCATCGTCATTAACAGGCTCTGAACGTTACAATTAACTGTCAGTTTTGCGTCGGATTCGAAAATCTAGACTCACAGGAGAACGAGCATATGGTGCCCGAGGCAGCACTAGACCCTTGGAGACAAGTCGGCTGTAGGACGATGTATTGAATCGCGACGCAATTTGTGTGTTCCATCGTCATCAAGAGGCTCTGAACGTTACAATTCACTGTCAGTTTTGCGTCGGATTCGAAAATCTAGACTCACAGGAGAACGAGCATATGGTGCCCGAGGCAGCACTAGACCCTTGGAGACAAGTCGGCTGTAGGACGATGTATTGAATCGCGACGCAATTTGTGTGTTCCATCGTCATTAAGAGGCTCTGAACGTTACAATTAACTGTCAGTTTTACGTCGGATTCGAAAATCTAGACTCACAGGAGAACGACCATAAGGTGCCCGAGGCAGCACTAGACCCTTGGAGACAAGTCGGCTGGAGGACGATGTATTGAGTCGCGACGCAATTTGTGTGTCCCATCGTCATTAACAGGCTCTGAACGTTACAATGAACTGTCAGTTTTGCATCGCATTCGAAAAACTAGACTCACAGGAGAACGACCATAAGGTGCCCGAGGCAGCAATAGACCCTTGGAGACAAGTCGGCTGGAGGACGATGTATTGAGACGCGACGCAATTTGTGTGTTCCATCGTCATCAAGAGGCTCTGAACGTTACAATTAACTGTCAGTTTTGCGTCGGATTCGAAAATCTAGACTCACAGATGAACGACCATAAGGTGCCCGATGCAGCAATAGACCCTTCGAGACAAGTCAGCTGGAGGACGATGTATTGAATCGCGACGCAATTTGTATGTTCCATCGTCATTAACAGGCCCTGAACATTACAATTAACTGTCAGTTTTGCGTCGGATTCGAAAAACTAGACTCACAGGAGAACGACCATAAGGTGCCCGAGGCAGCAATAGACCCTTCGAGACAAGTCGGCTGGAGGACGATGTATTGAATCGCGACGCAATTTGTGTGTTCCATCGTCATTAACAGGCTCTGAACGTTACAATTAATTGTCACTTTTGCGCCGGATTCGAAAAACTAGACTCATAGGAGAACGACCAAGAGGTGCCAGGAGCAGTAATACTACCTCGGAGACATGTCGGCTGGAGGACGATGTATTGAATCGCGACGCAATTTGTGTGTTCCATCGTCAGTATCAGGCTCTGAACGTTACAATTAACTGTCAGTTTTGCGTCGGATTCGAAAATCTAGACTCACAGGAGGACGACCATAAGGTGCCCGAGGCAGCAATAGACCCTTGGAGACAAGTCGGCTGGAGGACGATGTATTGAGTCGCGACGGAATTTGTGTGTCCCATCGTCATTAACAGGCTCTGAACGTTACAATTAACTGTCAGTTTTGCATCGCATTCGAAAATCTAGACTCACAGATGAACGACCATAAGGTGCCCGAGGCAGCAATAGACCCTTCGAGACAAGTCGGCTGGAGGACGATGTATTGAATCGCGACGCAATTTGTGTGTTCCATCGTCATCAAGAGGCTCTGAACGTTACAATTCACTCTCAGTTTTGCGTCGGATTCGAAAATCTAGACTCACAGGAAAACGAGCATATGGTGCCCGAGGCACTAATAGACCCTTCGAGACAAGTCGGCTGGAGGACGATGTATTGAATCGCGACGCAATTTGTGTGTTCGATCGTCATCAAGAGGCTCTGAACGTTACAATTAACTGTCAGTTTTGCGTCGGATTCGAAAATCTAGAATCACAGGAGAACGAGCATATGGTGCCCGAGGCAGCACTAGACCCTTGGAGACAAGTCGGCTGTAGGACGATGTATTGAATCGCGACGCAATTTGTGTGTTCCATCGTCATTAACAGGCTCTGAACGTTACAATTAACTGTCAGTTTTGCGTCGGATTCGAAAATCTAGACTCACAGGAGAACGACCATAAGGTGCCCGAGGTAGCACTAGACCCTTCTAGACAAGTCGGCTGGAGGACGATGTATTGAATCGCGACGCAATTTGTGTGTTCCATCGTCATTAACAGGCTCTGAACGTTACAATTAACTGTCAGTTTTGCGTCGTATTCTGAAAACTAGACTCACAGGAGAACGACCATAAGGTGCCCGAGGCAGCAAGAGACCCTAGGAGACAGGTCGGCTGTGGGACGATGTATTGAATCGCGACGCAATTTGTGTGTTCCATCGTCATCAAGAGGCTCTGAACGTTACAATTCACTGTCAGTTTTGCGTCGGATTCGAAAATCTAGACCTACAGGAGAACGAGCATATGGTGCCCGAGGCAGCACTAGACCCTTGGAGACAAGTCGGCTGTAGGACGATGTATTGAATCGCGACGCAATTTGTGTGTTCCATTGTCATTAAGAGGCTCTGAACGTTACAATTAATTGTCAGTTTTGCGCCGGATTCGAAATACTAGACTCATAGGAGAACGACCAAGAGGTGCCAGGAGCAGCAATACTACCTCGGAGACAAGTCGGCTGGAGGACGATGTATTGAATCGCGACGCAATTTGTGTGTTCCATCGTCAGAATCAGGCTCTGAACGTTACAATTAACTGTCAGTTTTGCGTCGGATTCGAAAATCTAGACTCACAGGAGAACGACCATAAGGTGCCCGAGGCAGCACTAGACCCTTGGAGACAAGTCGGCTGTAGGACGATGTATTGAATCGCGACGCAATTTGTGTGTTCCATCGTCATCAAGAGGCTCTGAACGTTACAATTCACTCTCAGTTTTGCGTCGGATTCGGAAATCTAGACTCACAGGAGAACGACCATAAGGTGCCCGAGGCAGCACTAGACCCTTGGAGACAAGTCGGCTGTAGGACGATGTATTGAGTCGCGACGCAATTTGTGTGTCCCATCGTCATTAACAGGCTCTGAACGTTACAATTAACTGTCAGTTTTGCGTCGGATTCGAAAATCTAGACTCACAGGAGAACGAGCATATGGTGCCCGAGGCAGCACTAGACACTTGGAGACAAGTCGGCTGTAGGACGATGTATTGAATCGCGACGCAATTTGTGTGTTCCATCGTCATCAAGAGGCTCTGAACGTTACAATTCACTGTCAGTTTTGCGTCGGATTCGAAAATCTAGACTCACAGGAGAACGAGCATATGGTGCCCGAGGCAGCACTAGACCCTGGGAGACAAGTCGGCTGTAGGACGATGTATTGAATCGCGACGCAATTTGTGTGTTCCATCGTCATTAAGAGGCTCTGAACGTTACAATTAACTGTCAGTTTTGCGTCGGATTCGAAAATCTAGACTCACAGGAGAACGACCATAAGGTGCCCGAGGTAGCACTAGACCCTTGGAGACAAGTCGGCTGGAGGACGATGTATTGAGTCGCGACGCAATTTGTGTGTCCCATCGTCATTAACAGGCTCTGAACGTTACAATTCACTGTCAGTTTTGCGTCGGATTCGGATATCTAGACTCACAGGAGAACGAGCATATGGTGCCCGAGGCAGCAATAGACCCTTGGAGACAAGTCGGCTGGAGGACGATGTATTGATTCGCGACGCAATTTGTGTGTTCCATCGTCATTAAGAGGCTCTGAACCTTACAATTAACTGTCAGTTTTGCGTCGGATTCGAAATTCTAGACTCACCGATGAACGACCATAAGGTGCCCGAGGCAGCAATAGACCCTTCGAGACAAGTCGGCTGGAGGACGATGTATTGAATCGCGACGCAATTTGTGTGTTCCATCGTCAGTATCCGGCTCTGAACGTTACAATTAACTGTCAGTTTTGCGTCGGATTCGAAAATCTAGACTCACAGGAGAACGACCATAAGGCGCCCGAGGCAGCACTAGACCCTTGGAGAAAAGTCGGCTGTGGGACGATGTATTGAATCGCGACAAAATTTGTGTGTTCCATCGTCATCAAGAGGCTCTGAAAGTTACAATTCACTGTCAGTTTTGCGTCGGATTCGAAAATCTAGACTCACAGGAGAACGAGGATATGGTGCCCGAGGCAGCACTAGACCCTTGGAGACAAGTCGGCTGTAGGACGATGTATTGAATCGCGACGCAATTTGTGTGTTCCATCGTCATTAAGAGGCTCTGAACGTTACAATTAACTGTCAGTTTTGCGTCGGATTCGAAAATCTAAACTCACAGGAGAACGACCATAAGGTGACCGAGGCAGCACTAGACCCTTGGAGACAAGTCGGCTGGAGGACGATGTATTGAGTCGCGACGCAATTTGTGTGTTCCATCGTCATTAAGAGGCTCTGAACGTTACAATTAATTGTCAGTTTTGCGCCGGATTCGAAATACTAGACTCATAGGAGAACGACCAAGAGGTGCCAGGAGCAGCAATACTACCTCGGAGACAAGTCGGCTGGAGGACGATGTATCGAATCGCGACGCAATTTGTGTGTTCCATCGTCAGTATCAGGCTCTGAACGTTACAATTAACTGTCAGTTTTGCGTCGGATTCGAAAATCTAGACTCACAGGAGAACGACCATAAGGTGCCCGAGGCAGCACTAGACCCTTGGAGACAAGTCGGCTGTAGGACGATGTATTGAATCGCGACGCAATTTGTGTGTCCCATCCTCATTAACAGGCTCTGAACGTTACAATTCACAGTCAGTTTTGCGTCGGATTCGAAAATCTAGACTCACAGGAGAACGACCATAAGGTGCCCGAGGCAGCAATAGACCCTTGGAGACAAGTCGGCTGGAGGACGATGTATTAAATCGCGACGCAATTTGTGTGTTTCATCGTCATTAAGAGGCTCTGAACGTTACAATTAACTGTCAGTTTTGCGTCGGATTCGAAAATCTAGACTCACAGGAGAACGACCATAAGGTGCCCGAGGCACCAATAGGCCCTTCGAGACAAGTCGGCTGGAGGACGATGTATTGAATCGCGACGCAATTTGTGTTTTCCATCGTCATCAAGAGGCTCTGAACGTTACAATTCACTCTCAGTTTTGCGTCGGATTCGGAAATCTAGACTCACAGGAGAACGACCATAAGGTGCCCGAGGCAGCACTAGACCCTTGGAGACAAGTCGGCTGTAGGACGATGTATTGAGTCGCGACGCAATTTGTGTGTCCCATCGTCATTAACAGGCTCTGAACGTTACAATTAACTGTCAGTTTTGCGTCGGATTCGAAAATCTAGACTCACAGGAGAACGAGCATATGGTGCCCGAGGCAGCACTAGACCCTTGGAGACAAGTCGGCTGTAGGACGATGTATTGAATCGCGACGCAATTTGTGTGTTCCATCGTCATCAAGAGGCTCTGAACGTTACAATTCACTGTCAGTTTTGCGTCGGATTCGAAAATCTAGACTCACAGGAGAACGAGCATATGGTGCCCGAGGCAGCACTAGACCCTTGGAGACAAGTCGGCTGTAGGACGATGTATTGAATCGCGACGCAATTTGTGTGTTCCATCGTCATTAAGAGGCTCTGAACGTTACAATTAACTGTCAGTTTTACGTCGGATTCGAAAATCTAGACTCACAGGAGAACGACCATAAGGTGCCCGAGGCAGCACTAGACCCTTGGAGACAAGTCGGCTGGAGGACGATGTATTGAGTCGCGACGCAATTTGTGTGTCCCATCGTCATTAACAGGCTCTGAACGTTACAATGAACTGTCAGTTTTGCATCGCATTCGAAAAACTAGACTCACAGGAGAACGACCATAAGGTGCCCGAGGCAGCAATAGACCCTTGGAGACAAGTCGGCTGGAGGACGATGTATTGAGACGCGACGCAATTTGTGTGTCCCATCGTCATTAACAGGCTCTGAACGTTACAATTAACTGTCAGTTTTGCGTCGGATTCGAAAATCTAGACTCACAGATGAACGACCATAAGGTGCCCGATGCAGCAATAGACCCTTCGAGACAAGTCAGCTGGAGGACGATGTATTGAATCGCGACGCAATTTGTATGTTCCATCGTCATTAACAGGCTCTGAACATTACAATTAACTCAGTTTTGCGTCGGATTCGAAAAACTAGACTCACAGGAGAACGACCATAAGGTGCCCGAGGCAGCAATAGACCCTTCGAGACAAGTCGGCTGGAGGACGATGTATTGAATCGCGACGCAATTTGTGTGTTCCATCGTCATTAACAGGCTCTGAACGTTACAATTAATTGTCACTTTTGCGCCGGATTCGAAAAACTAGACTCATAGGAGAACGACCAAGAGGTGCCAGGAGCAGTAATACTACCTCGGAGACATGTCGGCTGGAGGACGATGTATTGAATCGCGACGCAATTTGTGTGTTCCATCGTCAGTATCAGGCTCTGAACGTTACAATTAACTGTCAGTTTTGCGTCGGATTCGAAAATCTAGACTCACAGGAGGACGACCATAAGGTGCCCGAGGCAGCAATAGACCCTTGGAGACAAGTCGGCTGGAGGACGATGTATTGAGTCGCGACGGAATTTGTGTGTCCCATCGTCATTAACAGGCTCTGAACGTTACAATTAACTGTCAGTTTTGCATCGCATTCGAAAATCTAGACTCACAGATGAACGACCATAAGGTGCCCGAGGCAGCAATAGACCCTTCGAGACAAGTCGGCTGGAGGACGATGTATTGAATCGCGACGCAATTTGTGTGTTCGATCGTCATCAAGAGGCTCTGAACGTTACAATTCACTCTCAGTTTTGCGTCGGATTCGAAAATCTAGACTCACAGGAGAACGAGCATATGGTGCCCGAGGCAGCACTAGACCCTTGGAGACAAGTCGGCTGTAGGACGATGTATTGAATCGCGACGCAATTTGTGTGTTCCATCGTCATTAACAGGCTCTGAACGTTACAATTAACTGTCAGTTTTGCGTCGGATTCGAAAATCTAGACTCACAGGAGAACGACCATAAGGTGCCCGAGGTAGCACTAGACCCTTCTAGACAAGTCGGCTGGAGGACGATGTATTGAATCGCGACGCAATTTGTGTGTTCCATCGTCATTAACAGGCTCTGAACGTTACAATTAACTGTCAGTTTTGCGTCGTATTCTGAAAACTAGACTCACAGGAGAACGACCATAAGGTGCCCGAGGCAGCAAGAGACCCCAGGAGACAGGTCGGCTGTGGGACGATGTATTGAATCGCGACGCAATTTGTGTGTTCCATCGTCATCAAGAGGCTCTGAACGTTACAATACACTGTCAGTTTTGCGTCGGATTCGAAAATCTAGACCTACAGGAGAACGAGCATATGGTGCCCGAGGCAGCACTAGACCCTTGGAGACAAGTCGGCTGTAGGACGATGTATTGAATCGCGACGCAGTTTGTGTGTTCCATCGTCATCAAGAGGCTCTGAACGTTACAATTCACTGTCAGTTTTGTGTCAGATTCGAAAATCTAGACTCACAGGAGAACGAGCATATGGTGCCCGAGGCAGCACTAGACCCTTGGAGACAAGTCGGCTGTAGGACGATGTATTGAATCGCGACGCAATTTGTGTGTTCCATCGTCATTAAGAGGCTCTGAACGTTACAATTCTCTGTCAGTTTTGCGTCGGATTCGAAAATCTAGACTCACAGGAGAACGACCATAAGGTGCCCGAGGCAGCACTAGACCCTTGGAGACAAGTCGGCTGGAGGACGATGTATTGAGTCGCGACGCAATTTGTGTGTCCCATCGTCATTAACAGGCTCTGAACGTTACAATTCACTGTCAGTTTTGCGTCGGATTCGAAAATCTAGACTCACAGGAGAACGAGCATATGGTGCCCGAGGCAGCAATAGACCCTTCGAGACAAGTCGGCTGGAGGACGATGTATTGAATCGCGACGCAATTTGTGTGTTCCATCGTCATCAAGAGGATCTGAACGTTACAATTCACTGTCAGTTTTGCGTCGGATTCGAAAATCTAGACTCACAGGAGAACGAGCATATGGTGCCCGAGGCAGAACTAGACCCTTGGAGACAAGTCGGCTGTAGGACGATGTATTGAGTCGCGACGCAATTTGTGTGTCCCATCGTCATTAACAGGCTCTGAACGTTACAATGAACTGTCAGTTTTGCATCGCATTCGAAAAACTAGACTCACAGGAGAACGACCATAAGGTGCCCGAGGCAGCAATAGACCCTTGGAGACAAGTCGGCTGGAGGACGATGTATTGAGACGCGACGCAATTTGTGTGTCCCATCGTCATTAACAGGCTCTGAACGTTACAATTAACTGTCAGTTTTGCGTCGGATTCGAAAATCTAGACTCACAGATGAACGACCATAAGGTGCCCGATGCAGCAATAGACCCTTCGAGACAAGTCAGCTGGAGGACGATGTATTGAATCGCGACGCAATTTGTATGTTCCATCGTCATTAACAGGCTCTGAACATTACAATTAACTGTCAGTTTTGCTTCGGATTCGAAAAACTAGACTCACAGGAGAACGACCATAAGGTGCCCGAGGCAGCAATAGACCCTTCGAGACCTGTCGGCTGGAGGACGATGTATTGAATCGCGACGCAATTTGTGTGTTCTATCGTCATTAAGAGGCTCTGAACGTTACAATTAATTGTCACTTTTGCGCCGGATTCGAAAAACTAGACTCATAGGAGAACGACCAAGAGGTGCCAGGAGCAGTAATACTACCTCGGAGACATGTCGGCTGGAGGACGATGTATTGAATCGCGACGCAATTTGTGTGTTCCATCGTCAGTATCAGGCTCTGAACGTTACAATTAACTGTCAGTTTTGCGTCGGATTCGAAAATCTAGACTCACAGGAGAACGAGCATATGGTGCCCGAGGCAGAACTAGACCCTTGGAGACAAGTCGGCTGTAGGACGATGTATTGAGTCGCGACGCAATTTGTGTGTCCCATCGTCATTAACAGGCTCTGAACGTTACAATTAACTGTCAGTTTTGCATCGCATTCGAAAATCTAGACTCACAGATGAACGACCATAAGGTGCCCAAGGCAGCAATAGACCCTTCGAGACAAGTCGGCTGGAGGACGATGTATTGAATCGCGACGCAATTTGTGTGTTCCATCGTCATCAAGAGGCTCTGAACCTTACAATTAACTGTCAGTTTTGCGTCGGATTCGAAAATCTAGACTCACCGATGAACGACCATAAGGTGCCCGAGGCAGCAATAGACCCTTCGAGACAAGTCGGCTGGAGGACGATGTATTGAATCGCGACGCAATTTGTGTGTTCCATCGTCAGTATCCGGCTCTGAACGTTACAATTAACTGTCAGTTTTGCGTCGTATTCTGAAAACTAGACTCACAGGAGAACTACCATAAGGTGCCCGAGGCAGCAAGAGACCCCAGGAGACAGGTCGGCTGTGGGACGATGTATTGAATCGCGACGCAATTTGTGTGTTCCATCGTCAGAATCAGGCTCTGAACGTTACAATTAACTGTCAGTTTTGCGTCGGATTCGAAAATCTAGACTCACAGGAGAACGACCATAAGGTGCCCGAGGCAGCACTAGACCCTTGGAGACAAGTCGGCTGTAGGACGATGTATTGAATCGCGACGCAATTTGTGTGTTCCATCGTCATCAAGAGGCTCTGAACGTAACAATTCACTGTCAGTTTTGCGTCGGATTCGAAAATCTAGACTCACAGGAGAACGAGCATATGGTGCCCGAGGCAGCACTAGACCCTGGGAGACAAGTCGGCTGTAGGACGATGTATTGAATCGCGACGCAATTTGTGTGTTCCATCGTCATTAAGAGGCTCTGAACGTTACAATTAACTGTCAGTTTTGCGTCGGATTCGAAAATCTAGACTCACAGGAGAACGACCATAAGGTGCCCGAGGTAGCACTAGACCCTTGGAGACAAGTCGGCTGGAGGACGATGTATTGAGTCGCGACGCAATTTGTGTGTCCCATCGTCATTAACAGGCTCTGAACGTTACAATTCACTGTCAGTTTTGCGTCGGATTCGAAAATCTAGACTCACAGGAGAACGAGCATATGGTGCCCGAGGCAGCAATAGACCCTTGGAGACAAGTCGGCTGGAGGACGATGTATTGATTCGCGACGCAATTTGTGTGTTCCATCGTCATTAAGAGGCTCTGAACCTTACAATTAACTGTCAGTTTTGCGTCGGATTCGAAAATCTAGACTCACCGATGAACGACCATAAGGTGCCCGAGGCAGCAATAGACCCTTCGAGACAAGTCGGCTGGAGGACGATGTATTGAATCGCGACGCAATTTGTGTGTTCCATCGTCAGTATCCGGCTCTGAACGTTACAATTAACTGTCAGTTTTGCGTCGGATTCGAAAATCTAGACTCACAGGAGAACGACCATAAGGTGCCCGAGGCAGCACTAGACCCTTGGAGAAAAGTCGGCTGTGGGACGATGTATTGAATCGCGACGCAATTTGTGTGTTCCATCGTCATCAAGAGGCTCTGAAAGTTACAATTCACTGTCAGTTTTGTGTCGGATTCGAAAATCTAGACTCACAGGAGAACGAGGATATGGTGCCCGAGGCAGCACTAGACCCTTGGAGACAAGTCGGCTGTAGGACGATGTATTGAATCGCGACGCAATTTGTGTGTTCCATCGTCATTAAGAGGCTCTGAACGTTACAATTAACTGTCAGTTTTGCGTCGGATTCGAAAATCTAAACTCACAGGAGAACGACCATAAGGTGACCGAGGCAGCACTAGACCCTTGGAGACAAGTCGGCTGGAGGACGATGTATTGAGTCGCGACGCAATTTGTGTGTTCCATCGTCATTAAGAGGCTCTGAACGTTACAATTAATTGTCAGTTTTGCGCCGGATTCGAAATACTAGACTCATAGGAGAACGACCAAGAGGTGCCAGGAGCAGCAATACTACCTCGGAGACAAGTCGGCTGGAGGACGATGTATTAAATCGCGACGCAATTTGTGTGTTTCATCGTCATTAAGAGGCTCTGAACGTTACAATTAACTGTCAGTTTTGCGTCGGATTCGAAAATCTAGACTCACAGGAGAACGACCATAAGGTGCCCGAGGCACCAATAGGCCCTTCGAGACAAGTCGGCTGGAGGACGATGTATTGAATCGCGACGCAATTTGTGTTTTCCATCGTCATCAAGAGGCTCTGAACGTTACAATTCACTCTCAGTTTTGCGTCGGATTCGGAAATCTAGACTCACAGGAGAACGACCATAAGGTGCCCGAGGCAGCACTAGACCCTTGGAGACAAGTCGGCTGTAGGACGATGTATTGAGTCGCGACGCAATTTGTGTGTCCCATCGTCATTAACAGGCTCTGAACGTTACAATTAACTGTCAGTTTTGCGTCGGATTCGAAAATCTAGACTCACAGGAGAACGAGCATATGGTGCCCGAGGCAGCACTAGACCCTTGGAGACAAGTCGGCTGTAGGACGATGTATTGAATCGCGACGCAATTTGTGTGTTCCATCGTCATCAAGAGGCTCTGAACGTTACAATTCACTGTCAGTTTTGCGTCGGATTCGAAAATCTAGACTCACAGGAGAACGAGCATATGGTGCCCGAGGCAGCACTAGACCCTTGGAGACAAGTCGGCTGTAGGACGATGTATTGAATCGCGACGCAATTTGTGTGTTCCATCGTCATTAAGAGGCTCTGAACGTTACAATTAACTGTCAGTTTTACGTCGGATTCGAAAATCTAGACTCACAGGAGAACGACCATAAGGTGCCCGAGGCAGCACTAGACCCTTGGAGACAAGTCGGCTGGAGGACGATGTATTGAGTCGCGACGCAATTTGTGTGTCCCATCGTCATTAACAGGCTCTGAACGTTACAATGAACTGTCAGTTTTGCATCGCATTCGAAAAACTAGACTCACAGGAGAACGACCATAAGGTGCCCGAGGCAGCAATAGACCCTTGGAGACAAGTCGGCTGGAGGACGATGTATTGAGACGCGACGCAATTTGTGTGTCCCATCGTCATTAACAGGCTCTGAACGTTACAATTAACTGTCAGTTTTGCGTCGGATTCGAAAATCTAGACTCACAGATGAACGACCATAAGGTGCCCGATGCAGCAATAGACCCTTCGAGACAAGTCAGCTGGAGGACGATGTATTGAATCGCGACGCAATTTGTATGTTCCATCGTCATTAACAGGCTCTGAACATTACAATTAACTGTCAGTTTTGCGTCGGATTCGAAAAACTAGACTCACAGGAGAACGACCGTAAGGTGCCCGAGGCAGCAATAGACCCTTCGAGACAAGTCGGCTGGAGGACGATGTATTGAATCGTGACGCAATTTGTGTGTTCCATCGTCATTAACAGGCTCTGAACGTTACAATTAATTGTCACTTTTGCGCCGGATTCGAAAAACTAGACTCATAGGAGAACGACCAAGAGGTGCCAGGAGCAGTAATACTACCTCGGAGACATGTCGGCTGGAGGACGATGTATTGAATCGCGACACAATTTGTGTGTTCCATCGTCAGTATCAGCCTCTGAACGTTACAATTAACTGTCAGTTTTGCGTCGGATTCGAAAATCTAGACTCACAGGAGGACGACCATAAGGTGCCCGAGGCAGCAATAGACCCTTGGAGACAAGTCGGCTGGAGGACGATGTATTGAGTCGCGACGCAATTTGTGTGTCCCATCGTCATTAACAGGCTCTGAACGTTACAATTAACTGTCAGTTTTGCATCGCATTCGAAAATCTAGACTCACAGATGAACGACCATAAGGTGCCCGAGGCAGCAATAGACCCATCGAGACAAGTCGGCTGGAGGACGATGTATTGAATCGCGACGCAATTTGTGTGTTCCATCGTCATCAAGAGGCTCTGAACGTTACAATTCACTCTCAGTTTTGCGTCGGATTCGAAAATCTAGACTCACAGGAAAACGAGCATATGGTGCCCGAGGCACTAATAGACCCTTCGAGACAAGTCGGCTGGAGGACGATGTATTGAATCGCGACGCAATTTGTGTGTTCGATCGTCATCAAGAGGCTCTGAACGTTACAATTCACTCTCAGTTTTGCGTCGGATTCGAAAATCTAGACTCACAGGAGAACGAGCATATGGTGCCCGAGGCAGCACTAGACCCTTGGAGACAAGTCGGCTGTAGGACGATGTATTGAATCGCGACGCAATTTGTGTGTTCCATCGTCATTAACAGGCTCTGAACGTTACAATTAACTGTCAGTTTTGCGTCGGATTCGAAAATCTAGACTCACAGGAGAACGACCATAAGGTGCCCGAGGTAGCACTAGACCCTTCTAGACAAGTCGGCTGGAGGACGATGTATTGAATCGCGACGCAATTTGTGTGTTCCATCGTCATTAACAGGCTCTGAACGTTACAATTAACTGTCAGTTTTGCGTCGTATTCTGAAAACTAGACTCACAGGAGAACGACCATAAGGTGCCCGAGGCAGCAAGAGACCCCAGGAGACAGGTCGGCTGTGGGACGATGTATTGAATCGCGACGCAATTTGTGTGTTCCATCGTCATCAAGAGGCTCTGAACGTTACAATTCACTGTCAGTTTTGCGTCGGATTCGAAAATCTAGACCTACAGGAGAACGAGCATATGGTGCCCGAGGCAGCACTAGACCCTTGGAGACAAGTCGGCTGTAGGACGATGTATTGAATCGCGACGCAATTTGTGTGTTCCATCGTCATCAAGAGGCTCTGAACGTTACAATTCACTGTCAGTTTTGCGTCGGATTCGAAAATCTAGACTCACAGGAGAACGAGCATATGGTGCCCGAGGCAGCACTAGACCCTTGGAGACAAGTCGGCTGTAGGACGATGTATTGAATCGCGACGCAATTTGTGTGTTCCATCGTCATTAAGAGGCTCTGAACGTTACAATTAACTGTCAGTTTTACGTCGGATTCGAAAATCTAGACTCACAGGAGAACGACCATAAGGTGCCCGAGGCAGCACTAGACCCTTGGAGACAAGTCGGCTGGAGGACGATGTATTGAGTCGCGACGCAATTTGTGTGTCCCATCGTCATTAACAGGCTCTGAACGTTACAATGAACTGTCAGTTTTGCATCGCATTCGAAAAACTAGACTCACAGGAGAACGACCATAAGGTGCCCGAGGCAGCAATAGACCCTTGGAGACAAGTCGGCTGGAAGACGATGTATTGAGACGCGACGCAATTTGTGTGTCCCATCGTCATTAACAGGCTCTGAACGTTACAATTAACTGTCAGTTTTGCGTCGGATTCGAAAATCTAGACTCACAGATGAACGACCATAAGGTGCCCGATGCAGCAATAGACCCTTCGAGACAAGTCAGCTGGAGGACGATGTATTGAATCGCGACGCAATTTGTATGTTCCATCGTCATTAACAGGCTCTGAACATTACAATTAACTGTCAGTTTTGCGTCGGATTCGAAAAACTAGACTCACAGGAGAACGACCATAAGGTGCCCGAGGCAGCAATAGACCCTTCGAGACAAGTCGGCTGGAGGACGATGTATTGAATCGCGACGCAATTTGTGTGTTCCATCGTCATTAACAGGCTCTGAACGTTACAATTAATTGTCACTTTTGCGCCGGATTCGAAAAACTAAACTCATAGGAGAACGACCAAGAGGTGCCAGGAGCAGTAATACTACCTCGGAGACATGTCGGCTGGAGGACGATGTATTGAATCGCGACGCAATTTGTGTGTTCCATCGTCAGTATCAGGCTCTGAACGTTACAATTAACTGTCAGTTTTGCGTCGGATTCGAAAATCTAGACTCACAGGAGGACGACCATAAGGTGCCCGAGGCAGCAATAGACCCTTGGAGACAAGTCGGCTGGAGGACGATGTATTGAGTCGCGACGCAATTTGTGTGTCCCATCGTCATTAACAGGCTCTGAACGTTACAATTAACTGTCAGTTTTGCATCGCATTCGAAAATCTAGACTCACAGATGAACGACCATAAGGTGCCCGAGGCAGCAATAGACCCTTCGAGACAAGTCGGCTGGAGGACGATGTATTGAATCGCTACGCAATTTGTGTGTTCCATCGTCATCAAGAGGCTCTGAACGTTACAATTCACTCTCAGTTTTGCGTCGGATTCGAAAATCTAGACTCACAGGAAAACGAGCATATGGTGCCCGAGGCACTAATAGACCCTTCGAGACAAGTCGGCTGGAGGACGATGTATTGAATCGCGACGCAATTTGTGTGTTCGATCGTCATCAAGAGGCTCTGAACGTTACAATTCACTCTCAGTTTTGCGTCGGATTCGAAAATCTAGACTCACAGGAGAACGAGCATATGGTGCCCGAGGCAGCACTAGACCCTTGGAGACAAGTCGGCTGTAGGACGATGTATTGAATCGCGACGCAATTTGTGTGTTCCATCGTCATTAACAGGCTCTGAACGTTACAATTAACTGTCAGTTTTGCGTCGGATTCGAAAATCTAGACTCACAGGAGAACGACCATAAGGTGCCCGAGGTAGCACTAGACCCTTCTAGACAAGTCGGCTGGAGGACGATGTATTGAATCGCGACGCAATTTGTGTGTTCCATCGTCATTAACAGGCTCTGAACGTTACAATTAACTGTCAGTTTTGCGTCGTATTCTGAAAACTAGACTCACAGGAGAACGACCATAAGGTGCCCGAGGCAGCAAGAGACCCCAGGAGACAGGTCGGCTGTGGGACGATGTATTGAATCGCGACGCAATTTGTGTGTTCCATCGTCATCAAGAGGCTCTGAACGTTACAATTCACTGTCAGTTTTGCGTCGGATTCGAAAATCTAGACCTACAGGAGAACGAGCATATGGTGCCCGAGGCAGCACTAGACCCTTGGAGACAAGTCGGCTGTAGGACGATGTATTGAATCGCGACGCAATTTGTGTGTTCCATCGTCATCAAGAGGCTCTGAACGTTACAATTCACTGTCAGTTTTGCATCGCATTCGAAAAACTAGACTCACAGGAGAACGACCATAAGGTGCCCGAGGCAGCAATAGACCCTTGGAGACAAGTCGGCTGGAGGACGATGTATTGAGTCGCGACGCAATTTGTGTGTCCCATCGTCATTAACAGGCTCTGAACGTTACAATTAACTGTCAGTTTTGCATCGCAATTGAAAAACTAGACTCACAGGAGAACGAGCATAAGGTGCCCGAGGCAGCAATAGACCCTTGGAGACAAGTCGGCTGTAGGACAATGTATTGAATCACGACGCAATTTGTGTGTTCCATCGTCATCAAGAGGCTCTGAACGTTACAATTCACTGTCAGTTTTGCGTCGGATTCGAAAATCTAGACTCACAGGAGAACGAGCATATGGTGCCCGAGGCAGCACTAGATCCTTGGAGACAAGTCGGCTGTAGGACGATGTATTGAATCGCGACGCAATTTGTGTGTTCCATCGTCATTAACAGGCTCTGAACGTTACAATTCACTGTCAGTTTTGTGTCAGATTCGAAAATCTAGACTCACAGGAGAACGAGCATATGGTGCCCGAGGCAGCACTAGACCCTTGGAGACAAGTCGGCTGTAGGACGATGTATTGAATCGCGACGCAATTTGTGTGTTCCATCGTCATTAAGAGGCTCTGAACGTTACAATTCTCTGTCAGTTTTGCGTCGGATTCGAAAATCTAGACTCACAGGAGAACGACCATAAGGTGCCCGAGGCAGCACTAGACCCTTGGAGACAAGTCGGCTGGAGGACGATGTATTGAGTCGCGACGCAATTTGTGTGTCCCATCGTCATTAACAGGCTCTGAACGTTACAATTCACTGTCAGTTTTGCGTCGGATTCGAAAATCTAGACTCACAGGAGAACGAGCATATGGTGCCCGAGGCAGGAATAGACCCTTCGAGACAAGTCGGCTGGAGGACGATGTATTGAATCGCGACGCAATTTGTGTGTTCCATCGTCATCAAGAGGCTCTGAACGTTACAATTCACTGTCAGTTTTGCGTCGGATTCGAAAATCTAGACTCACAGGAGAACGAGCATATGGTGCCCGAGGCAGAACTAGACCCTTGGAGACAAGTCGGCTGTAGGACGATGTATTGAATCGCGACGCAATTTGTGTGTTCCATCGTCATTAAGAGGCTCTGAACGTTACAATTAACTGTCATTTTTGCATCGCATTCGAAAAACTAGACTCACAGGAGAACGACCATAAGGTGCCCGAGGCAGCAATAGACTCTTAGAGACAAGTCGGCTGGAGGACGATGTATTGAATCGCGACGCAATTTGTGTGTTCCATCGTCATTAAGAGGCTCTGAACGTTACAATTAATTTTCAGTTTTGCGCCGGATTCGAAAAACTAGACTCATAGGAGAACGACCAAGAGGTGCCAGGAGCAGCAATACTACCTCGGAGACAAGTGGGCTGGAGGACTATGTATTGAATCGCGACGCAATTTGTGTGTTCCATCGTCAGTATCAGGCTCTGAACGTTACAATTAACTGTCAGTTTTGCGTCGGATTCGAAAATCTAGACTCACAGGAGAACGACCATAAGGTGCCCGAGGCAGCACTAGACCCTTGGAGACAAGTCGGCTGGAGGACGATATATTGAGTCGCGACGCAATTTGTGTGTCCCATCGTCATTAACAGGCTCTGAACGTTACAATTAACTGTCAGTTTTGCGTCGGATTCGAAAAACTAGACTCACAGGAGAACGACCATAAGGTGCCCGAGGCAGCAATAGACCCTTGGAGACAAGTCGGCTGTAGGACGATGTATTGAATCGCGACGCAATTTGTGTGTTCCATCGTCATCAAGAGGCTATGAACGATACAATTCACTGTCAGTTTTGCGTCGGATTCGAAAATCTAGACTCACAGGAGAACGAGCATATGGTGCCCGAGGCAGCACTAGACCCTTGGAGACAAGTCGGCTGTAGGACGATGTATTGAATCGCGACGCAATTTGTGTGTTCCATCGTCATTAACAGGCTCTGAACGTTACAATTAACTGTCAGTTTTGCGTCGGATTCGAAAATCTAGACTCACAGGAGAACGACCATAAGGTGCCCGAGGCAGCACTAGACCCTTCGAGACAAGTCGGCTGGAGGACGATGTATTGAATCGCGACGCAATTTGTGTGTTCCATCGTCATTAACAGGCTCTGAACGTTACAATTCACTGTCAGTTTTGCGTCGTATTCTGAAAACTAGACTCACAGGAGAACGACCATAAGGTGCCCGAGGCAGCAAGAGACCCTAGGAGACAGGTCGGCTGTGGGACGATGTATTGAATCGCGACGCAATTTGTGTGTTCCATCGTCATCAAGAGGCTCTGAACGTTACAATTCACTGTCAGTTTTGCGTCGGATTGGAAAATCTAGACCTACAGGAGAACGAGCATATGGTGCCCGAGGCAGCACTAGACCCTTGGAGACAAGTCGGCTGTAGTACGATGTATTGAATCGCGACGCAAATTGTGTGTTCCATCGTCATCAAGAGGCTCTGAACGTTACAATTCACTGTCAGTATTGCATCGCATTCGAAAAACTAGACTCACAGGAGAACGACCATAAGGTGCCCGAGGCAGCAATAGACCCTTGGAGACAAGTCGGCTGGAGGACGATGTATTGAGTCGCGACGCAATTTGTGTGTCCCATCGTCATTAACAGGCTCTGAACGTTACAATTAACTGTCAGTTTTGCATCGCATTTGAAAAACTAGACTCACAGGAGAACGAGCATAAGGTGCCCGAGGCAGCAATAGACCCTTGGAGACAAGTCAGCTGTAGGACAATGTATTGAATCGCGACGCAATTTGTGTGTTCCATCGTCATTAACAGGCTCTGAATGTTACAATTCACTGTCAGTTTTGCGTCGGATTCGAAAATCTAGACTCACAGGAGAACGAGCATATGGTGCACGAGGCAGCAATAGACCCTTGAAGACAGGTCGGCTGGAGGACGATGTATTGAATCGCGACGCAATTTGTGTGTTCCATCGTCATTATCAGGCTCTGAACGTTACAATTAACTGTCAGTTTTGCGTCGGATTCGAAAATCTAGACTCACAGGAGAACGAGCATATGGTGCCCGAGGCAGCACTAGACCCTTGGAGACAAGTCGGCTGTAGGACGATGTATTGAATCGCGACGCAATTTGTGTGTCCCATCGTCATTAACAGGCTCTGAACGTTACAATTAACTGTCAGTTTTGCATCGCATTCGAAAAACTAGACTCACAGGAGAACGACCATAAGGTGCCCGAGGCAGCAATAGACCCTTGGAGACAAGTCGGCTGTAGGACGATGTATTGAATCGCGACGCAATTTGTGTGTTCCATCGTCATTAAGAGGCTCTGAACGTTACAATTAATTTTCAGTTTTGCGCCGGATTCGAAAAATTAGACTCATAGGAGAACGACCAAGAGGTGCCAGGAGCAGCAATACTACCTCGGAGACAAGGCGGCTGGAGGACGATGTATTGAATCGCGACGCAATTTGTGTGTTCCATCGTCATCAAGAGGCTCTGAACGTTACAATTAATTTTCAGTTTTGCGTCGGATTCGAAAATCTAGACTCACAGGAGAACGACCATAAGGTGCCCGAGGCAGCACCAGACCCTTGGAGACAAGTCGGCTGGAGGACGATGTATTGAGTCGCGACGCAATTTGTGAGTCCCATCGTCATTAACAGGCTCTGAACGTTACAATTAACTGTCAGTTTTGCGTCGGATTCGAAAAACTAGACTCACAGGAGAACGACCATAAGGTGCCTGAGGCAGCAATAGACCCTTGGAGACAAGTCGGCTGTAGGACGATGTATTGAATCGCGACGCAATTTGTGTGTTCCATCGTCATCAAGAGGCTCTGAACGTTACAATTCACTGTCAGTTTTGCGTCGGATTCGAAAATCTAGACTCACAGGAGAACGAGCATATGGTGCCCGAGGCTCTGAACGTTACAATTAACTGTCAGTTTTGCGTCGGATTCGAAAATCTAGACTCACAGGAGAACGACCATAAGGTGCCCGAGGCAGCACTAGACCCTTGGAGACAAGTCGGCTGGAGGACGATGTATTGAGTCGCGACGCAATTTGTGTGTCCCATCGTCATTAACAGGCTCTGAACGTTACAATTAACTGTCAGTTTTGCGTCGGATTCGAAAATCTAGACTCACAGGAGAACGACCATAAGGTGCCCGAGGCAGCAATAGACCCTTGGAGACAAGTCGACTGGAGGACGATGTATTGAATCGCGACGCAATTTGTGTGTTCCATCGTCATTAAGAGGCTCTGAACGTTACAATTAACTGTCAGTTTTGCGTCGGATTCGAAAATCTAGACTCACAGGAGAACGACCATAAGGTGCCCGAGGCACCAATAGACCCTTCGAGACAAGTCGGGTGGAGGACGATGTATTGAATCGCGACGCAATTTGTGTGTTCCATCGTCATCAAGAGGCTCTGAACGTTACAATTAACTGTCAGTTTTGCGTCGGATTCGAAAATCTAGACTCACAGGAGAACGACCATAAGGTGCCCGAGGCAGCACTAGACCCTTGGATACAAGTCGGCTGGAGGACGATGTATTGAGTCGCGACGCAATTTGTGTGTCCCATCGTCATTAACAGGCTCTGAACGTTACAATTCACTGTCAGTTTTGCGTCGGATTCGAAAATCTAGACTCACAGGAGAACGACCATAAGGTGCCCGAGGCAGCAATAGACCCTTGGAGACAAGTCGGCTGGAGGACGATGTATTGAATCGCGACGCAATTTGTGTGTTCCATTGTCATTACGAGGCTCTGAACGTTACAATTAATTGTCAGTTTTGCGCCGGATTCGAAATACTAGACTCATAGGAGAACGACCAAGAGGTGCCAGGAGCAGCAATACTACCTCGGAGACAAGTCGGCTGGAGGACGATGTATTGCATCGCGACGCAATTTGTGTGTTCCATCGTCAGTATCAGGCTATGAACGTTACAATTAACTGTCAGTTTTGCGTCGGATTCGAAAATCTAGACTCACAGGAGAACGACCGTAAGGTGCCCGAGGCAGCACTAGACCCTTGGAGACAAGTCGGCTGTAGGACGATGTATTGAATCGCGACGCAATTTGTGTGTCCCATCCTCATTAACAGGCTCTGAACGTTACAATTCACTGTCAGTTTTGCGTCGGATTCGAAAATCTAGACTCACAGGAGAACGACCATAAGGTGCCCGAGGCAGCTATAGACCCTTGGAGACAAGTCGGCTGGAGGACGATGTATTGAATCGCGACGCAATTTATGTGTTTCATCGTCATTAAGAGGCTCTGAACGTTACAATTAACTGTCAGTTTTGCGTCGGATTCGAAAATCTAGACTCACAGGAGAACGACCATAAGGTGCCCGAGGCACCAATAGGCCCTTCGAGACAAGTCGGCTGGAGGACGATGTATTGAATCGCGACGCAATTTGTGTTTTCCATCGTCATCAAGAGGCTCTGAACGTTACAATTCACTCTCAGTTTTGCGTCGGATTCGGAAATCTAGACTCACAGGAGAACGACCATAAGGTGCCCGAGGCAGCACTAGACCCTTGGAGACAAGTCGGCTGTAGGACGATGTATTGAGTCGCGACGCAATTTGTGTGTCCCATCGTCATTAACAGGCTCTGAACGTTACAATTAACTGTCAGTTTTGCGTCGGATTCGAAAATCTAGACTCACAGGAGAACGAGCATATGGTGCCCGAGGCAGCACTAGACCCTTGGAGACAAGTCGGCTGTAGGACGATGTATTGAATCGCGACGCAATTTGTGTGTTCCATCGTCATCAAGAGGCTCTGAACGTTACAATTCACTGTCAGTTTTGCGTCGGATTCGAAAATCTAGACTCACAGGAGAACGAGCATATGGTGCCCGAGGCAGCACTAGACCCTGGGAGACAAGTCGGCTGTAGGACGATGTATTGAATCGCGACGCAATTTGTGTGTTCCATCGTCATTAAGAGGCTCTGAACGTTACAATTAACTGTCAGTTTTGCGTCGGATTCGAAAATCTAGACTCACAGGAGAACGACCATAAGGTGCCCGAGGTAGCACTAGACCCTTGGAGACAAGTCGGCTGGAGGACGATGTATTGAGTCGCGACGCAATTTGTGTGTCCCATCGTCATTAACAGGCTCTGAACTTTACAATTCACTGTCAGTTTTGCGTCGGATTCGAAAATCTCGACTCACAGGAGAACTAGCATATGGTGCCCGAGGCAGCAATAGACCCTTGGAGACAAGTCGGCTGGAGGACGATGTATTGATTCGCGACGCAATTTGTGTGTTCCATCGTCATTAAGAGGCTCTGAACCTTACAATTAACTGTCAGTTTTGCGTCGGATTCGAAAATCTAGACTCACCGATGAACGACCATAAGGTGCCCGAGGCAGCAATAGACCCTTCGAGACAAGTCGGCTGGAGGACGATGTATTGAATCGCGACGCAATTTGTGTGTTCCATCGTCAGTATCAGGCTCTGAACGTAACAATTAACTGTCAGTTTTGCGTCGGATTCGAAAATCTAGACTCACAGGAGAACGACCATAAGGTGCCCGAGGCAGCACTAGACCCTTGGAGAAAAGTCGGCTGTGGGACGATGTATTGAATCGCGACAAAATTTGTGTGTTCCATCGTCATCAAGAGGCTCTGAAAGTTACAATTCACTGTCAGTTTTGCGTCGGATTCGAAAATCTAGACTCACAGGAGAACGAGGATATGGTGCCCGAGGCAGCACTAGACCCTTGGAGACAAGTCGGCTGTAGGACGATGTATTGAATCGCGACGCAATTTGTGTGTTCCATCGTCATTAAGAGGCTCTGAACTTTACAATTAACTGTCAGTTTTGCGTCGGATTCGAAAATCTAAACTCACAGGAGAACGACCATAAGGTGCCCGAGGCAGCACTAGACCCTTGGAGACAAGTCGGCTGGAGGACGATGTATTGAGTCGCGACGCAATTTGTGTGTCCCATCGTCATTAACAGGCTCTGAACGTTACAATTCACTGTCAGTTTTGCGTTGGATTCGAAAATCTAGACTCACAGGAGAACGACCATAAGGTGCCCGAGGCAGCAATAGACCCTTGGAGACAAGTCGGCTGGAGGACGATGTATTGAATCGCGACGCAATTTGTGTGTTCCATCGTCATTAAGAGGCTCTGAACGTTACAATTACCTGTCAGTTTTGCGTCGGATTCGAAAATCTAGACTCACAGGAGAACGACCATAAGGTGCCCGAGGCACCAATAGACCCTTCGAGACAAGTCGGCTGGAGGACGATGTATTGAATCGCGACGCAATTTGTGTGTTCCATCGTCATCAAGAGGCTCTGAACGTTACAATTCACTCTCAGTTTTGCGTCGGATTCGAAAATCTAGACTCACAGGAGAACGAGCATATGGTGCCCGAGGCAGCACTAGACCCTTGGAGACAAGTCGACTGTAGGACGATGTATTGAGTCGCGACGCAATTTGTGAGTCCCATCGTCATTAACAGGCTCTGAACGTTACAATTAACTGTCAGTTTTGCGTCGGATTCGAAAATCTAGACTCACAGGAATACGAGCATATGGTGCCCGAGGCAGCACTAGACCCTTGGAGACAAGTTGGCTGTAGGACGATGTATTGAATCGCGACGCAATTTGTGTGTTCCATCGTCATCAAGAGGCTCTGAACGTTACAATTCACTGTCAGTTTTGCGTCGGATTCGAAAATCTAGACTCACAGGAGAACGAACATATGGTGCCCGAGGCAGCACTAGACCCTTGGAGACAAGTCGGCTGTAGGACGATGTATTGAATCGCGACGCAATTTGTGTGTTCCATCGTCATTAAGAGGCTCTGAACGTTACAATTAACTGTCAGTTTTGCGTCGGATTCGAAAATCTAGACTCACAGGAGAACGAGCATATGGTGCCCGAGGCAGCACTAGACCCTAGGAGACAAGTCGGCTGTAGGACGATGTATTGAATCGCGACGCAATTTGTGTGTTCCATCGTCATTAAGAGGCTCTGAACGTTACAATTCACTGTCAGTTTTGCGTCGGATTCGAAAATCTAGACTCACAGGAGAACGACCATAAGGTGCCCGAGGCAGCACTAGACCCTTGGAGACAAGTCGGCTGGAGGACGATGTATTGAGTCGCGACGCAATTTGTGTGTCCCATCGTCATTAACAGGCTCTGAACGTTACAATTAACTGTCAGTTTTGCATCGCATTCGAAAAACTAGACTCACAGGAGAACGATCATAAGGTGCCCGAGGCAGCAATAGACCCTTGGAGACAAGTCGGCTGGAGGACGATGTATTGAGACGCGACGCAATTTGTGTGTCCCATCGTCATTAACAGGCTCTGAACGTTACAATTAACTGTCAGTTTTGCGTCGGATTCGAAAATCTAGACTCACAGATGAACGACCATAAGGTGCCCGAGGCAGCAATAGACCCTTCGAGACAAGTCAGCTGGAGGACGATGTATTGAATCGCGACGCAATTTGTATGTTCCATCGTCATTAACAGGCTCTGAACGTTACAATTAACTGTCAGTTTTGCGTCGGATTCGAAAAACTAGACTCACAGGAGAACGACCACAAGGTGCCCGAGGCAGCAATAGACCCTTCGAGACAAGTCGGCTGGAGGACGATGTATTGAATCGCGACGCAATTTGTGTGTTCCATCGTCATTAACAGGCTCTGAACGTTACAATTAATTGTCAGTTTTGCGCCGGATTCGAAAAACTAGACTTATAGGAGAACGACCAAGAGGTGCCAGGAGCAGCAATACTACCTCGGAGACATGTCGGCTGGAGGACGATGTATTGAATCGCGACGCAATTTGTGTGTTCCATCGTCAGTATCAGGCTCTGAACGTTACAATTAACTGTCAGTTTTGCGTCGGATTCGAAAATCTAGACTCACAGGAGAACTACCATAAGGTGCCCGAGGCAGCAATAGACCCTTCGAGACAATTCGGCTGGAGGACGATGTATTGAGTCGCGACGCAATTTGTGTGTCCCATCGTCATTAACAGGCTCTGAACGTTACAATTAACTGTCAGTTTTGCATCGCATTCGAAAATCTAGACTCACAGATGAACGACCATAAGGTGCCCGAGGCAGCAATAGACCCTTCGAGACAAGTCGGCTGGAGGACGATGTATTGAATCGCGACGCAATTTGTGTGTTCCATCGTCATCAAGAGGCTCTGAACGTTACAATTCACTCTCAGTTTTGCGTCGGATTCGAAAATCTGGACTCACAGGAGAACGAGCATATGGTGCCCGAGGCAGCACTAGACACTTGGAGACAAGTCAGCTGTAGGACGATGTATTGAATCGCGACGCAATTTGTGTGTTCCATCGTCATTAACAGGCTCTGAACGTTACAATTAACTGTCAGTTTTGCGTCGGATTCGAAAATCTAGACTCACAGGAGAACGACCATAAGGTGCCCGAGGCAGCACTAGACCCTTCGAGACAAGTCGGCTGGAGGACGATGTATTGAGTCGCGACGCAATTTGTGTGTTCCATCGTCATTAACAGCCTCTGAACGTTACAATTAACTGTCAGTTTTGCGTCGTATTTTGAAAACTAGACTCACAGGAGAACGACCATAAGGTGCCCGAGGCAGCAAGAGACCCTAGGAGACAGGTCGGCTGTGGGACGATGTATTGAATCGCGACGCAATTTGAGTGTTCCATCGTCATTAAGAGGCTCTGAACGTTACAATTAACTGTCAGTTTTGCATCGCATTCGAAAAACTAGACTCACAGGAGATCGACCATAAGGTGCCCGAGGCAGCAATAGACCCTTGGAGACAAGTCGGCTGGAGGACGATGTATTGAGACGCGACGCAATTTGTGTGTCCCATCGTCATTAACAGGCTCTGAACGTTACAATTAACTGTCAGTTTTGCATCGCATTCGAAAAACTAGACTCACAGGAGAACGACCATAAGGTGCCCGAGGCAGCAATAGACCCTTGGAGACAAGTCGGCTGTAGGACGATGTATTGAATCGCGACGCAATTTGTGTGTTCCATCGTCATTAAGAGGCTCTGAACGTTACAATTAATTGTCAGTTTTGCGCCGGATTCGAAAAACTAGACTCATAGGAGAACGACTAAGAGGTGCCAGGAGCAGCAGTACTACTCGGAGACAAGTCGGCAGGAGGACGATGTATTGAATCGCGACGCAATTTGTATGTTCCATCGTCATCAAGAGGCTCTGAACGTTACAATTCACTCTCAGTTTTGCGTCGGATTCGAAAATCTAGACTCACAGGAGAACGAGCATATGGTGCCCGAGGCAGCACTAGACCCTTGGAGACAAGTCGGCTGTAGGACGATGTATTGAATCGCGACGCAATTTGTGTGTTTCATCTTCATTAACAGGCTCTGAACGTTACAATTAACTGTCAGTTTTGCGTCGGATTCGAAAATCTAGACTCACAGGAGAACGACCATAAGGTGCCCGAGGCAGCACTAGACCCTTGGAGACAAGTCGGCTGGAGAACGATGTATTGAGTCGCGACGCAATTTGTGTGTCCCATCGTCATTAACAGGCTCTGAACGTTACAATGCATCGCATTGTAACGCACTTTCAGTTTTGCGTCGGATTCGAAAAACTAGACTCACAGGAGAACGACCATAAGGTGCCCGAGGCAGCAATAGACCCTTGGAGACAAGTCGGCTGGAGGACGATGTATTGAGACGCGACGCAATTTTTGTGTCCCATCGTCATTAACAGGCTCTGAACGTTACAATTAACTGTCAGTTTTGCGTCGGATTCGAAAATCTAGACTCACAGATGAACGACCATAAGGTGCCCGAGGCAGCAATAAACCCTTCGAGACAAGTCAGCTGGAGGACGATGTATTGAATCGCGACGCAATTTGTATGTTCCATCGTCATTAACAGGCTCTGAACATTACAATTAACTGTCAGTTTTGCGTCGGATTCGAAAAACTAGACTCACAGGAGAACGACCATAAGGTGCCCGAGGCAGCAATAGACCCTTGGAGACAAGTCGCCTGGAGGACGATGTATTGAATCGCGACGCAATTTGTGTGTTCCATCGTCATTAACAGGCTCTGAACGTTACAATTAATTGTCAGTTTTGCGCCGGATTCGAAAAACTAGACTCATAGGAGAACGACCAAGAGGTGCCAGGAGCAGCAATACTACCTCGGAGACATGTCGGCTGGAGGACGATGTATTGAATCGCGACGCAATTTGTGTGTTCCATCGTCATCAAGAGGCTCTGAACGTTACAATTCACTCTCAGTTTTGCGTCGGATTCGAAAATCTAGACTCACAGGAGAACGAGCATATGGTGCCCGAGGCAGCACTAGACCCTTGGAGACAAGTCAGCTGTAGGACGATGTATTGAATGGCGACGCAATTTGTGTGTTCCATCGTCATTAACAGGCTCTGAACGTTACAATTAACTGTCAGTTTTGCGTCGGATTCGAAAATCTAGACTCACAGGAGAACGACCATAAGGTGCCCGAGGCAGCACTAGACCCTTGGAGACAAGTCAGCTGTAGGACGATGTATTGAATCGCGACGCAATTTGTGTGTTCCATCGTCATTAAGAGGCTCTGAACGTTACAATTCACTCTCAGTTTTGCGTCGGATTCGAAAATCTAGACTCACAGGAGAACGACCATAAGGTGCCCGAGGCAGCAATAGACCCTTGGAGACAAGTCGGCTGGAGGACGATGTATTGAGTCGCGACGCAATTTGTGTGTCCCATCGTCAGTATCAGGCTCTGAACGTTACAATTAACTGTCAGTTTTGCGTCGGATTCGAAAATCTAGACTCACAGGAGAACGACCATAAGGTGCCCGAGGCAGCAATAGACCCTTGGAGACAAGTCGGCTGGAGGACGATGTATTGAGTCGCGACGCAATTTGTGTGTCCCATCGTCATTAACAGGCTCTGAACGTTACAATTAACTGTCAGTTTTGCATCGCATTCGAAAATCTAGACTCACAGATGAACGACCATAAGGTGCCCGAGGCAGCAATAGACCCTTCGAGAGAAGTCGGCTGGAGGACGATGTATTGAATCGCGACGCAATTTGTGTGTTCCATCGTCATCAAGAGGCTATGAACGTTACAATTCACTCTCAGTTTTGCGTCGGATTCGAAAATCTAGACTCACAGGAGAACGAGCATATGGTGCCCGAGGCAGCACTAGACCCTTGGAGACAAGTCGGCTGTAGGACGATGTATTGAATCGCGACGCAATTTGTGTGTTCCATCGTCATTAACAGGCTCTGAACGTTACAATTAACTGTCAGTTTTGCGTCGGATTCGAAAATCTAGACTCACAGGAGAACGACCATAAGGTGCCCGAGGCAGCACTAGACCCTTCGAGATAAGTCGGCTGGAGGACGATGTATTGAATCGCGACGCAATTTGTGTGTTCCATCGTCATTAAGAGGCTCTGAACGTTACAATTCACTCTCAGTTTTGCGTCGGATTCGAAAATCTAGACTCACAGGAGAACGACCATAAGGTGCCCGAGGCAGCACTAGACCCTTGGAGACAAGTCGGCTGTAGGACGATGTATTGAATCGCGACGCAATTTGTGTGTTCCATCGTCATTAACAGGCTCTGAACGTTACAATTAATTGTCAGTTTTGCGTCGTATTCGAAAAACTAGACTCACAGGAGAACGACCATAGGGTGCCCGAGGCACCAATAGACCCTTCGAGACAAGTCGGCTGGAGGACGATGTATTGAATCGCGACGCAATTTGTGTGTTCCATCGTCATCAAGAGGCTCTGAACGTTACAATTCACTCTCAGTTTTGCGTCGGATTCGAAAATCTAGACTCACAGGAGAACGACCATAAGGTGCCCGAGGCAGCACTAGACCCTTGGAGACAAGTCGGCTGTAGGACGATGTATTGAATCGCGACGCAATTTGTGTGTTCCATAGTCATTAACAGGCTCTGAACGTTACAATTAACTGTCAGTTTTGCGTCGGATTCGAAAATCTAGACTCACAGGAGAACGACCATAAGGTGCCCGAGGCAGCACTAGACCCTTCGAGACAAGTCGGCTGGAGGACGATGTATTGAATCGCGACGCAATTTGTGTGTTCCATCGTCATTAAGAGGCTCTGAACCTTACAATTAACTGTCAGTTTTGCGTCGCATTCGAAAATCCAGACTCACAGGAGAACGACCATAAGGTGCCCGAGGCAGCACTAGACCCTTGGAGACAAGTCGGCTGGAGGACGATGTATTGAGTCGCGACGCAATTTGTGTGTCCCATTGTCATTAACAGGCTCTAAACGTTACAATTCACTGTCAGTTTTGCGTCGGATTCGAAAAACTAGACTCACAGGAGAACGAGCATATGGTGCCCGAGGCAGCACTAGACCCTTGGAGACAAGTCGGCTGTAGGACGATGTATTGAATCGCGACGCAATTTGTGTGTTCCATCGTCATCAAGAGGCTCTGAACGTTACAATTCACTGTGAGTTTTGCGTCGGATTCGAAAATCTAGACTCACAGGAGAACGACCATAAGGTGCCCGAGGCAGCAATAGACCCTTGGAGAGAAGTCAGCTGTAGGACGATGTATTGAATCGCGACGCAATTTGTGTGTTCCATCGTCATTAACAGGCTCTGAACGTTACAATTAACTGTCAGTTTTGCGTCGGATTCGAAAATCTAGACTCACAGGAGAACGACCATAAGGTGCCCGAGGCAGCACTAGACCCTTCGAGATAAGTCGGCTGGAGGACGATGTATTGAATCGCGACGCAATTTGTGTGTTCCATCGTCATTAAGAGGCTCTGAACGTTACAATTCACTCTCAGTTTTGCGTCGGATTCGAAAATCTAGACTCACAGGAGAACGTCCATAAGGTGCCCGAGGCAGCACTAGACCCTTGGAGACAAGTCGGCTGTAGGACGATGTATTGAATCGCGACGCAATTTGTGTGTTCCATCGTCATTAACAGGCTCTGAACGTTACAATTAATTGTCAGTTTTGCGTCGTATTCGAAAAACTAGACTCACAGGAGAACGACCATAGGGTGCCCGAGGCACCAATAGACCCTTCGAGACAAGTCGGCTGGAGGACGATGTATTGAATCGCGACGCAATTTGTGTGTTCCATCGTCATCAAGAGGCTCTGAACGTTACAATTCACTCTCAGTTTTGCGTCGGATTCGAAAATCTAGACTCACAGGAGAACGACCATAAGGTGCCCGAGGCAGCACTAGACCCTTGGAGACAAGTCGGCTGTAGGACGATGTATTGAATCGCGACGCAATTTGTGTGTTCCATAGTCATTAACAGGCTCTGAACGTTACAATTAACTGTCAGTTTTGCGTCGGATTCGAAAATCTAGACTCACAGGAGAACGACCATAAGGTGCCCGAGGCAGCACTAGACCCTTCGAGACAAGTCGGCTGGAGGACGATGTATTGAATCGCGACGCAATTTCTGTGTTCGATCGTCATTAAGAGGCTCTGAACGTTACAATTAATTGTCAGTTTTGCGTCGTATTCGAAAAACTAGACTCACAGGAGAACGACCATAAGGTGCCCGAGGCACCAATAGACCCTTCGAGACAAGTCGGCTGGAGGACGATGTATTGAATCGCGACGCAATTTGTGTGTTCCATCGTCATCAAGAGGCTCTGAACGTTGCAATTCACTCTCAGTTTTGCGTCGGATTCGAAAATCTAGACTCACAGGAGAACGAGCATATGGTGCCCGAGGCAGCACTAGACCCTTGGAGACAAGTCGGCTGTAGGACGATGTATTGAATCGCGACGCAATTTGTGTGTTCCATCGTCATTATCACGCTCTGAACGTTACAATTAACTGTCAGTTTTGCGTCGGATTCGAAAATCTAGACTCACAGGAGAACGACCATAAGGTGCCCGAGGCAGCACTAGACCCTTCGAGACAAGTCGGCTGGAGGACGATGTATTGAATCGCGACGCAATTTGTGTGTTCCATCGTCATTAACAGCCTCTGAACGTTACAATTAACTGTCAGTTTTGCGTCGTATTTTGAAAACTAGACTCACAGGAGAACGACCATAAGGTGCCCGAGGCAGCAAGAGACCCTAGGAGACAAGTCGGCTGTGGGACGATGTATTGAATCGCGACGCAATTTGAGTGTTCCATCGTCATTAAGAGGCTCTGAACGTTACAATTAACTGTCAGTTTTGCATCGCATTCGAAAAACTAGACTCACAGGAGATCGACCATAAGGTGCCCGAGGCAGCAATAGACCCTTGGAGACAAGTCGGCTGGAGGACGATGTATTGAGACGCGACGCAATTTGTGTGTCCCATCGTCATTAACAGGCTCTGAACGTTACAATTAACTGTCAGTTTTGCATCGCATTCGAAAAACTAGACTCACAGGAGAACGACCATAAGGTGCCCGAGGCAGCAATAGACCCTTGGAGACAAGTCGGCTGTAGGACGATGTATTGAATCGCGACGCAATTTGTGTGTTCCATCGTCATTAAGAGGCTCTGAACGTTACAATTAATTGTCAGTTTTGCGCCGGATTCGAAAAACTAGACTCATAGGAGAACGACTAAGAGGTGCCAGGAGCAGCAGTACTACTCGGAGACAAGTCGGCAGGAGGACGATGTATTGAATCGCGACGCAATTTGTGTGTTCCATCGTCATCAAGAGGCTCTGAACGTTACAATTCACTCTCAGTTTTGCGTCGGATTCGAAAATCTAGACTCACAGGAGAACGAGCATATGGTGCCCGAGGCAGCACTAGACCCTTGGAGACAAGTCGGCTGTAGGACGATGTATTGAATCGCGACGCAATTTGTGTGTTTCATCTTCATTAACAGGCTCTGAACGTTACAATTAACTGTCAGTTTTGCGTCGGATTCGAAAATCTAGACTCACAGGAGAACGACCATAAGGTGCCCGAGGCAGCACTAGACCCTTGGAGACAAGTCGGCTGGAGAACGATGTATTGAGTCGCGACGCAATTTGTGTGTCCCATCGTCATTAACAGGCTCTGAACGTTACAATGCATCGCATTGTAACGCACTGTCAGTTTTGCGTCGGATCCGAAAAACTAGACTCACAGGAGAACGACCATAAGGTGCCCGAGGCAGCAATAGACCCTTGGAGACAAGTCGGCTGGAGGACGATGTATTGAGACGCGACGCAATTTGTGTGTCCCATCGTCATTAACAGGCTCTGAACGTTACAATTAACTGTCAGTTTTGCGTCGGATTCGAAAATCTAGACTCACAGATGAACGACCATAAGGTGCCCGAGGCAGCAATAAACCCTTCGAGACAAGTCAGCTGGAGGACGATGTATTGAATCGCGACGCAATTTGTATGTTCCATCGTCATTAACAGGCTCTGAACATTACAATTAACTGTCAGTTTTGCGTCGGATTCGAAAAACTAGACTCACAGGAGAACGACCATAAGGTGCCCGAGGCAGCAATAGACCCTTGGAGACAAGTCGGCTGGAGGACGATGTATTGAATCGCGACGCAATTTGTGTGTTCCATCGTCATTAACAGGCTCTGAACGTTACAATTAATTGTCAGTTTTGCGCCGGATTCGAAAAACTAGACTCATAGGAGAACGACCAAGAGGTGCCAGGAGCAGCAATACTACCTCGGAGACATGTCGGCTGGAGGACGATGTATTGAATCGCGACGCAATTTGTGTGTTCCATCGTCATCAAGAGGCTCTGAACGTTACAATTCACTCTCAGTTTTGCGTCGGATTCGAAAATCTAGACTCACAGGAGAACGAGCATATGGTGCCCGAGGCAGCACTAGACCCTTGGAGACAAGTCAGCTGTAGGACGATGTATTGAATCGCGACGCAATTTGTGTGTTCCATCGTCATTAACAGGCTCTGAACGTTACAATTAACTGTCAGTTTTGCGTCGGATTCGAAAATCTAGACTCACAGGAGAACGACCATAAGGTGCCCGAGGCAGCACTAGACCCTTGGAGACAAGTCAGCTGTAGGACGATGTATTGAATCGCGACGCAATTTGTGTGTTCCATCGTCATTAAGAGGCTCTGAACGTTACAATTCACTCTCAGTTTTGCGTCGGATTCGAAAATCTAGACTCACAGGAGAACGACCATAAGGTGCCCGAGGCAGCAATAGACCCTTGGAGACAAGTCGGCTGGAGGACGATGTATTGAGTCGCGACGCAATTTGTGTGTCCCATCGTCAGTATCAGGCTCTGAACGTTACAATTAACTGTCAGTTTTGCGTCGGATTCGAAAATCTAGACTCACAGGAGAACGACCATAAGGTGCCCGAGGCAGCAATAGACCCTTGGAGACAAGTCGGCTGGAGGACGATGTATTGAGTCGCGACGCAATTTGTGTGTCCCATCGTCATTAACAGGCTCTGAACGTTACAATTAACTGTCAGTTTTGCATCGCATTCGAAAATCTAGACTCACAGATGAACGACCATAAGGTGCCCGAGGCAGCAATAGACCCTTCGAGAGAAGTCGGCTGGAGGACGATGTATTGAATCGCGACGCAATTTGTGTGTTCCATCGTCATCAAGAGGCTATGAACGTTACAATTCACTCTCAGTTTTGCGTCGGATTCGAAAATCTAGACTCACAGGAGAACGAGCATATGGTGCCCGAGGCAGCACTAGACCCTTGGAGACAAGTCGGCTGTAGGACGATGTATTGAGTCGCGACGCAATTTGTGTGTTCCATCGTCATTAACAGGCTCTGAACGTTACAATTAACTGTCAGTTTTGCGTCGGATTCGAAAATCTAGACTCACAGGAGAACGACCATAAGGTGCCCGAGGCAGCACTAGACCCTTCGAGATAAGTCGGCTGGAGGACGATGTATTGAATCGCGACGCAATTTGTGTGTTCCATCGTCATTAAGAGGCTCTGAACGTTACAATTCACTCTCAGTTTTGCGTCGGATTCGAAAATCTAGACTCACAGGAGAACGACCATAAGGTGCCCGAGGCAGCACTAGACCCTTGGAGACAAGTCGGCTGTAGGACGATGTATTGAATCGCGACGCAATTTGTGTGTTCCATCGTCATTGACAGGCTCTGAACGTTACAATTAATTGTCAGTTTTGCGTCGTATTCGAAAAACTAGACTCACAGGAGAACGACCATAGGGTGCCCGAGGCACCAATAGACCCTTCGAGACAAGTCGGCTGGAGGACGATGTATTGAATCGCGACGCAATTTGTGTGTTCCATCGTCATCAAGAGGCTCTGAACGTTACAATTCACTCTCAGTTTTGCGTCGGATTCGAAAATCTAGACTCACAGGAGAACGACCATAAGGTGCCCGCGGCAGCACTAGACCCTTGGAGACAAGTCGGCTGTAGGACGATGTATTGAATCGCGACGCAATTTGTGTGTTCCATCGTCATTAAGAGGCTCTGAACGTTACAATTAATTGTCAGTTTTGCGCCGGATTCGAAAAACTAGACTCATAGGAGAACGACTAAGAGGTGCCAGGAGCAGCAGTACTACTCGGAGACAAGTCGGCAGGAGGACGATGTATTGAATCGCGACGCAATTTGTGTGTTCCATCGTCATCAAGAGGCTCTGAACGTTACAATTCACTCTCAGTTTTGCGTCGGATTCGAAAATCTAGACTCACAGGAGAACGACCATAAGGTGCCCGAGGCAGCACTAGACCCTTGGAGACAAGTCGGCTGTAGGACGATGTATTGAATCGCGACCCAATTTGTGTGTTCCATAGTCATTAACAGGCTCTGAACGTTACAATTAACTGTCAGTTTTGCGTCGGATTCGAAAATCTAGACTCACAGGAGAACGACCATAAGGTGCCCGAGGCAGCACTAGACCCTTCGAGACAAGTCGGCTGGAGGACGATGTATTGAATCGCGACGCAATTTCTGTGTTCGATCGTCATTAAGAGGCTCTGAACGTTACAATTAATTGTCAGTTTTGCGTCGTATTCGAAAAACTAGACTCACAGGAGAACGACCATAAGGTGCCCGAGGCACCAATAGACCCTTCGAGACAAGTCGGCTGGAGGACGATGTATTGAATCGCGACGCAATTTGTGTGTTCCATCGTCATCAAGAGGCTCTGAACGTTGCAATTCACTCTCAGTTTTGCGTCGGATTCGAAAATCTAGACTCACAGGAGAACGAGCATATGGTGCCCGAGGCAGCACTAGACCCTTGGAGACAAGTCGGCTGTAGGACGATGTATTGAATCGCGACGCAATTTGTGTGTTCCATCGTCATTATCACGCTCTGAACGTTACAATTAACTGTCAGTTTTGCGTCGGATTCGAAAATCTAGACTCACAGGAGAACGACCATAAGGTGCCCGAGGCAGCACTAGACCCTTCGAGACAAGTCGGCTGGAGGACGATGTATTGAATCGCGACGCAATTTGTGTGTTCCATCGTCATTAACAGCCTCTGAACGTTACAATTAACTGTCAGTTTTGCGTCGTATTTTGAAAACTAGACTCACAGGAGAACGACCATAAGGTGCCCGAGGCAGCAAGAGACCCTAGGAGACAAGTCGGCTGTGGGACGATGTATTGAATCGCGACGCAATTTGAGTGTTCCATCGTCATTAAGAGGCTCTGAACGTTACAATTAACTGTCAGTTTTGCATCGCATTCGAAAAACTAGACTCACAGGAGATCGACCATAAGGTGCCCGAGGCAGCAATAGACCCTTGGAGACAAGTCGGCTGGAGGACGATGTATTGAGACGCGACGCAATTTGTGTGTCCCATCGTCATTAACAGGCTCTGAACGTTACAATTAACTGTCAGTTTTGCATCGCATTCGAAAAACTAGACTCACAGGAGAACGACCATAAGGTGCCCGAGGCAGCAATAGACCCTTGGAGACAAGTCGGCTGTAGGACGATGTATTGAATCGCGACGCAATTTGTGTGTTCCATCGTCATTAAGAGGCTCTGAACGTTACAATTAATTGTCAGTTTTGCGCCGGATTCGAAAAACTAGACTCATAGGAGAACGACTAAGAGGTGCCAGGAGCAGCAGTACTACTCGGAGACAAGTCGGCAGGAGGACGATGTATTGAATCGCGACGCAATTTGTGTGTTCCATCGTCATCAAGAGGCTCTGAACGTTACAATTCACTCTCAGTTTTGCGTCGGATTCGAAAATCTAGACTCACAGGAGAACGAGCATATGGTGCCCGAGGCAGCACTAGACCCTTGGAGACAAGTCGGCTGTAGGACGATGTATTGAATCGCGACGCAATTTGTGTGTTTCATCTTCATTAACAGGCTCTGAACGTTACAATTAACTGTCAGTTTTGCGTCGGATTCGAAAATCTAGACTCACAGGAGAACGACCATAAGGTGCCCGAGGCAGCACTAGACCCTTGGAGACAAGTCGGCTGGAGAACGATGTATTGAGTCGCGACGCAATTTGTGTGTCCCATCGTCATTAACAGGCTCTGAACGTTACAATGCATCGCATTGTAACGCACTGTCAGTTTTGCGTCGGATCCGAAAAACTAGACTCACAGGAGAACGACCATAAGGTGCCCGAGGCAGCAATAGACCCTTGGAGACAAGTCGGCTGGAGGACGATGTATTGAGACGCGACGCAATTTGTGTGTCCCATCGTCATTAACAGGCTCTGAACGTTACAATTAACTGTCAGTTTTGCGTCGGATTCGAAAATCTAGACTCACAGATGAACGACCATAAGGTGCCCGAGGCAGCAATAAACCCTTCGAGACAAGTCAGCTGGAGGACGATGTATTGAATCGCGACGCAATTTGTATGTTCCATCGTCATTAACAGGCTCTGAACATTACAATTAACTGTCAGTTTTGCGTCGGATTCGAAAAACTAGACTCACAGGAGAACGACCATAAGGTGCCCGAGGCAGCAATAGACCCTTGGAGACAAGTCGGCTGGAGGACGATGTATTGAATCGCGACGCAATTTGTGTGTTCCATCGTCATTAACAGGCTCTGAACGTTACAATTAATTGTCAGTTTTGCGCCGGATTCGAAAAACTAGACTCATAGGAGAACGACCAAGAGGTGCCAGGAGCAGCAATACTACCTCGGAGACATGTCGGCTGGAGGACGATGTATTGAATCGCGACGCAATTTGTGTGTTCCATCGTCATCAAGAGGCTCTGAACGTTACAATTCACTCTCAGTTTTGCGTCGGATTCGAAAATCTAGACTCACAGGAGAACGAGCATATGGTGCCCGAGGCAGCACTAGACCCTTGGAGACAAGTCAGCTGTAGGACGATGTATTGAATCGCGACGCAATTTGTGTGTTCCATCGTCATTAACAGGCTCTGAACGTTACAATTAACTGTCAGTTTTGCGTCGGATTCGAAAATCTAGACTCACAGGAGAACGACCATAAGGTGCCCGAGGCAGCACTAGACCCTTGGAGACAAGTCAGCTGTAGGACGATGTATTGAATCGCGACGCAATTTGTGTGTTCCATCGTCATTAAGAGGCTCTGAACGTTACAATTCACTCTCAGTTTTGCGTCGGATTCGAAAATCTAGACTCACAGGAGAACGACCATAAGGTGCCCGAGGCAGCAATAGACCCTTGGAGACAAGTCGGCTGGAGGACGATGTATTGAGTCGCGACGCAATTTGTGTGTCCCATCGTCAGTATCAGGCTCTGAACGTTACAATTAACTGTCAGTTTTGCGTCGGATTCGAAAATCTAGACTCACAGGAGAACGACCATAAGGTGCCCGAGGCAGCAATAGACCCTTGGAGACAAGTCGGCTGGAGGACGATGTATTGAGTCGCGACGCAATTTGTGTGTCCCATCGTCATTAACAGGCTCTGAACGTTACAATTAACTGTCAGTTTTGCATCGCATTCGAAAATCTAGACTCACAGATGAACGACCATAAGGTGCCCGAGGCAGCAATAGACCCTTCGAGAGAAGTCGGCTGGAGGACGATGTATTGAATCGCGACGCAATTTGTGTGTTCCATCGTCATCAAGAGGCTATGAACGTTACAATTCACTCTCAGTTTTGCGTCGGATTCGAAAATCTAGACTCACAGGAGAACGAGCATATGGTGCCCGAGGCAGCACTAGACCCTTGGAGACAAGTCGGCTGTAGGACGATGTATTGAATCGCGACGCAATTTGTGTGTTCCATCGTCATTAACAGGCTCTGAACGTTACAATTAACTGTCAGTTTTGCGTCGGATTCGAAAATCTAGACTCACAGGAGAACGACCATAAGGTGCCCGAGGCAGCACTAGACCCTTCGAGATAAGTCGGCTGGAGGACGATGTATTGAATCGCGACGCAATTTGTGTGTTCCATCGTCATTAAGAGGCTCTGAACGTTACAATTCACTCTCAGTTTTGCGTCGGATTCGAAAATCTAGACTCACAGGAGAACGACCATAAGGTGCCCGAGGCAGCACTAGACCCTTGGAGACAAGTCGGCTGTAGGACGATGTATTGAATCGCGACGCAATTTGTGTGTTCCATCGTCATTAACAGGCTCTGAACGTTACAATTAATTGTCAGTTTTGCGTCGTATTCGAAAAACTAGACTCACAGGAGAACGACCATAGGGTGCCCGAGGCACCAATAGACCCTTCGAGACAAGTCGGCTGGAGGACGATGTATTGAATCGCGACGCAATTTGTGTGTTCCATCGTCATCAAGAGGCTCTGAACGTTACAATTCACTCTCAGTTTTGCGTCGGATTCGAAAATCTAGACTCACAGGAGAACGACCATAAGGTGCCCGCGGCAGCACTAGACCCTTGGAGACAAGTCGGCTGTAGGACGATGTATTGAATCGCGACGCAATTTGTGTGTTCCATCGTCATTAAGAGGCTCTGAACGTTACAATTAATTGTCAGTTTTGCGCCGGATTCGAAAAACTAGACTCATAGGAGAACGACTAAGAGGTGCCAGGAGCAGCAGTACTACTCGGAGACAAGTCGGCAGGAGGACGATGTATTGAATCGCGACGCAATTTGTGTGTTCCATCGTCATCAAGAGGCTCTGAACGTTACAATTCACTCTCAGTTTTGCGTCGGATTCGAAAATCTAGACTCACAGGAGAACGAGCATATGGTGCCCGAGGCAGCACTAGACCCTTGGAGACAAGTCGGCTGTAGGACGATGTATTGAATCGCGACGCAATTTGTGTGTTTCATCTTCATTAACAGGCTCTGAACGTTACAATTAACTGTCAGTTTTGCGTCGGATTCGAAAATCTAGACTCACAGGAGAACGACCATAAGGTGCCCGAGGCAGCACTAGACCCTTGGAGACAAGTCGGCTGGAGAACGATGTATTGAGTCGCGACGCAATTTGTGTGTCCCATCGTCATTAACAGGCTCTGAACGTTACAATGCATCGCATTGTAACGCACTGTCAGTTTTGCGTCGGATTCGAAAAACTAGACTCACAGGAGAACGACCATAAGGTGCCCGAGGCAGCAATAGACCCTTGGAGACAAGTCGGCTGGAGGACGATGTATTGAGACGCGACGCAATTTGTGTGTCCCATCGTCATTAACAGGCTCTGAACGTTACAATTAACTGTCAGTTTTGCGTCGGATTCGAAAATCTAGACTCACAGATGAACGACCATAAGGTGCCCGAGGCAGCAATAAACCCTTCGAGACAAGTCAGCTGGAGGACGATGTATTGAATCGCGACGCAATTTGTATGTTCCATCGTCATTAACAGGCTCTGAACATTACAATTAACTGTCAGTTTTGCGTCGGATTCGAAAAACTAGACTCACAGGAGAACGACCATAAGGTGCCCGAGGCAGCAATAGACCCTTGGAGACAAGTCGGCTGGAGGACGATGTATTGAATCGCGACGCAATTTGTGTGTTCCATCGTCATTAACAGGCTCTGAACGTTACAATTAATTGTCAGTTTTGCGCCGGATTCGAAAAACTAGACTCATAGGAGAACGACCAAGAGGTGCCAGGAGCAGCAATACTACCTCGGAGACATGTCGGCTGGAGGACGATGTATTGAATCGCGACGCAATTTGTGTGTTCCATCGTCATCAAGAGGCTCTGAACGTTACAATTCACTCTCAGTTTTGCGTCGGATTCGAAAATCTAGACTCACAGGAGAACGAGCATATGGTGCCCGAGGCAGCACTAGACCCTTGGAGACAAGTCAGCTGTAGGACGATGTATTGAATCGCGACGCAATTTGTGTGTTCCATCGTCATTAACAGGCTCTGAACGTTACAATTAACTGTCAGTTTTGCGTCGGATTCGAAAATCTAGACTCACAGGAGAACGACCATAAGGTGCCCGAGGCAGCACTAGACCCTTGGAGACAAGTCAGCTGTAGGACGATGTATTGAATCGCGACGCAATTTGTGTGTTCCATCGTCATTAAGAGGCTCTGAACGTTACAATTCACTCTCAGTTTTGCGTCGTATTCGAAAATCTAGACTCACAGGAGAACGACCATAAGGTGCCCGAGGCAGCAATAGACCCTTGGAGACAAGTCGGCTGGAGGACGATGTATTGAGTCGCGACGCTATTTGTGTGTCCCATCGTCAGTATCAGGCTCTGAACGTTACAATTAACTGTCAGTTTTGCGTCGGATTCGAAAATCTAGACTCACAGGAGAACGACCATAAGGTGCCCGAGGCAGCAATAGACCCTTGGAGACAAGTCGGCTGGAGGACGATGTATTGAGTCGCGACGCAATTTGTGTGTCCCATCGTCATTAACAGGCTCTGAACGTTACAATTAACTGTCAGTTTTGCATCGCATTCGAAAATCTAGACTCACAGATGAACGACCATAAGGTGCCCGAGGCAGCAATAGACCCTTCGAGAGAAGTCGGCTGGAGGACGATGTATTGAATCGCGACGCAATTTGTGTGTTCCATCGTCATCAAGAGGCTATGAACGTTACAATTCACTCTCAGTTTTGCGTCGGATTCGAAAATCTAGACTCACAGGAGAACGAGCATATGGTGCCCGAGGCAGCACTAGACCCTTGGAGACAAGTCGGCTGTAGGACGATGTATTGAATCGCGACGCAATTTGTGTGTTCCATCGTCATTAACAGGCTCTGAACGTTACAATTAATTGTCAGTTTTGCGTCGTATTCGAAAAACTAGACTCACAGGAGAACGACCATAGGGTGCCCGAGGCACCAATAGACCCTTCGAGACAAGTCGGCTGGAGGACGATGTATTGAATCGCGACGCAATTTGTGTGTTCCATCGTCATCAAGAGGCTCTGAACGTTACAATTCACTCTCAGTTTTGCGTCGGATTCGAAAATCTAGACTCACAGGAGAACGACCATAAGGTGCCCGCGGCAGCACTAGACCCTTGGAGACAAGTCGGCTGTAGGACGATGTATTGAATCGCGACGCAATTTGTGTGTTCCATAGTCATTAACAGGCTCTGAACGTTACAATTAACTGTCAGTTTTGCGTCGGATTCGAAAATCTAGACTCACAGGAGAACGACCATAAGGTGCCCGAGGCAGCACTAGACCCTTCGAGACAAGTCGGCTGGAGGACGATGTATTGAATCGCGACGCAATTTGTGTGTTCCATCGTCATTAAGAGGCTCTGAACCTTACAATTAACTGTCAGTTTTGCGTCGCATTCGAAAATCCAGACTCACAGGAGAACGACCATAAGGTGCCCGAGGCAGCACTAGAACCCTTGGAGACAAGTCGGCTGGAGGACGATGTATTGAGTCGCGACGCAATTTGTGTGTCCCATTGTCATTAACAGGCTCTAAACGTTACAATTCACTGTCAGTTTTGCGTCGGATTCGAAAAACTAGACTCACAGGAGAACGAGCATATGGTGCCCGAGGCAGCACTAGACCCTTGGAGACAAGTCGGCTGTAGGACGATGTATTGAATCGCGACGCAATTTGTGTGTTCCATCGTCATTAACAGGCTCTGAACGTTACAATTAACTGTCAGTTTTGCGTCGGATTCGAAAATCTAGACTCACAGGAGAACGACCATAAGGTGCCCGAGGCAGCACTAGACCCTTCGAGATAAGTCGGCTGGAGGACGATGTATTGAGTCGCGACGCAATTTGTGTGTCCCATCGTCATTAACAGGCTCTGAACGTTACAATTAACTGTCAGTTTTGCATCGCATTCGAAAATCTAGACTCACAGATGAACGACCATAAGGTGCCCGAGGCAGCAATAGACCCTTCGAGACAAGTCGGCTGGAGGACGATGTATTGAATCGCGACGCAATTTGTGTGTTCCATCGTCATCAAGAGGCTCTGAACGTTACAATTCACTCTCAGTTTTGCGTCGGATTCGAAAATCTAGACTCACAGGAGAACGAGCATATGGTGCCCGAGGCAGCACTAGACCCTTGGAGACAAGTCAGCTGTAGGACGATGTATTGAATCGCGACGCAATTTGTGTGTTCCATCGTCATTAACAGGCTCTGAACGTTACAATTAACTGTCAGTTTTGCGTCGGATTCGAAAATCTAGACTCACAGGAGAACGACCATAGGGTGCCCGAGGCACCAATAGACCCTTCGAGACAAGTCGGCTGGAGGACGATGTATTGAATCGCGACGCAATTTGTGTGTTCCATCGTCATCAAGAGGCTCTGAACGTTACAATTCACTCTCAGTTTTGCGTCGGATTCGAAAATCTAGACTCACAGGAGAACGACCATAAGGTGCCCGAGGCAGCACTAGACCCTTGGAGACAAGTCGGCTGTAGGACGATGTATTGAATCGCGACGCAATTTGTGTGTTCCATAGTCATTAACAGGCTCTGAACGTTACAATTAACTGTCAGTTTTGCGTCGGATTCGAAAATCTAGACTCACAGGAGAACGACCATAAGGTGCCCGAGGCAGCACTAGACCCTTCGAGACAAGTCGGCTGGAGGACGATGTATTGAATCGCGACGCAATTTCTGTGTTCCATCGTCATTAAGAGGCTCTGAACGTTACAATTAATTGTCAGTTTTGCGTCGTATTCGAAAAACTAGACTCACAGGAGAACGACCATAAGGTGCCCGAGGCACCAATAGACCCTTCGAGACAAGTCGGCTGGAGGACGATGTATTGAATCGCGACGCAATTTGTGTGTTCCATCGTCATCAAGAGGCTCTGAACGTTGCAATTCACTCTCAGTTTTGCGTCGGATTCGAAAATCTAGACTCACAGGAGAACGAGCATATGGTGCCCGAGGCAGCACTAGACCCTTGGAGACAAGTCGGCTGTAGGACGATGTATTGAATCGCGACGCAATTTGTGTGTTCCATCGTCATTATCACGCTCTGAACGTTACAATTAACTGTCAGTTTTGCGTCGGATTCGAAAATCTAGACTCACAGGAGAACGACCATAAGGTGCCCGAGGCAGCACTAGACCCTTCGAGACAAGTCGGCTGGAGGACGATGTATTGAATCGCGACGCAATTTGTGTGTTCCATCGTCATTAACAGCCTCTGAACGTTACAATTAACTGTCAGTTTTGCGTCGTATTTTGAAAACTAGACTCACAGGAGAACGACCATAAGGTGCCCGAGGCAGCAAGAGACCCTAGGAGACAAGTCGGCTGTGGGACGATGTATTGAATCGCGACGCAATTTGAGTGTTCCATCGTCATTAAGAGGCTCTGAACGTTACAATTAACTGTCAGTTTTGCATCGCATTCGAAAAACTAGACTCACAGGAGATCGACCATAAGGTGCCCGAGGCAGCAATAGACCCTTGGAGACAAGTCGGCTGGAGGACGATGTATTGAGACGCGACGCAATTTGTGTGTCCCATCGTCATTAACAGGCTCTGAACGTTACAATTAACTGTCAGTTTTGCATCGCATTCGAAAAACTAGACTCACAGGAGAACGACCATAAGGTGCCCGAGGCAGCAATAGACCCTTGGAGACAAGTCGGCTGTAGGACGATGTATTGAATCGCGACGCAATTTGTGTGTTCCATCGTCATTAAGAGGCTCTGAATGTTACAATTAATTGTCAGTTTTGCGCCGGATTCGAAAAACTAGACTCATAGGAGAACGACTAAGAGGTGCCAGGAGCAGCAGTACTACTCGGAGACAAGTCGGCAGGAGGACGATGTATTGAATCGCGACGCAATTTGTGTGTTCCATCGTCATCAAGAGGCTCTGAACGTTACAATTCACTCTCAGTTTTGCGTCGGATTCGAAAATCTAGACTCACAGGAGAACGAGCATATGGTGCCCGAGGCAGCACTAGACCCTTGGAGACAAGTCGGCTGTAGGACGATGTATTGAATCGCGACGCAATTTGTGTGTTTCATCTTCATTAACAGGCTCTGAACGTTACAATTAACTGTCAGTTTTGCGTCGGATTCGAAAATCTAGACTCACAGGAGAACGACCATAAGGTGCCCGAGGCAGCACTAGACCCTTGGAGACAAGTCGGCTGGAGAACGATGTATTGAGTCGCGACGCAATTTGTGTGTCCCATCGTCATTAACAGGCTCTGAACGTTACAATGCATCGCATTGTAACGCACTGTCAGTTTTGCGTCGGATTCGAAAAACTAGACTCACAGGAGAACGACCATAAGGTGCCCGAGGCAGCAATAGACCCTTGGAGACAAGTCGGCTGGAGGACGATGTATTGAGACGCGACGCAATTTGTGTGTCCCATCGTCATTAACAGGCTCTGAACGTTACAATTAACTGTCAGTTTTGCGTCGGATTCGAAAATCTAGACTCACAGATGAACGACCATAAGGTGCCCGAGGCAGCAATAAACCCTTCGAGACAAGTCAGCTGGAGGACGATGTATTGAATCGCGACGCAATTTGTATGTTCCATCGTCATTAACAGGCTCTGAACATTACAATTAACTGTCAGTTTTGCGTCGGATTCGAAAAACTAGACTCACAGGAGAACGACCATAAGGTGCCCGAGGCAGCAATAGACCCTTGGAGACAAGTCGGCTGGAGGACGATGTATTGAATCGCGACGCAATTTGTGTGTTCCATCGTCATTAACAGGCTCTGAACGTTACAATTAATTGTCAGTTTTGCGCCGGATTCGAAAAACTAGACTCATAGGAGACGACCAAGAGGTGCCAGGAGCAGCAATACTACCTCGGAGACATGTCGGCTGGAGGACGATGTATTGAATCGCGACGCAATTTGTGTGTTCCATCGTCATCAAGAGGCTCTGAACGTTACAATTCACTCTCAGTTTTGCGTCGGATTCGAAAATCTAGACTCACAGGAGAACGAGCATATGGTGCCCGAGGCAGCACTAGACCCTTGGAGACAAGTCAGCTGTAGGACGATGTATTGAATCGCGACGCAATTTGTGTGTTCCATCGTCATTAACAGGCTCTGAACGTTACAATTAACTGTCAGTTTTGCGTCGGATTCGAAAATCTAGACTCACAGGAGAACGACCATAAGGTGCCCGAGGCAGCACTAGACCCTTGGAGACAAGTCAGCTGTAGGACGATGTATTGAATCGCGACGCAATTTGTGTGTTCCATCGTCATCAAGAGGCTCTGAACGTTACAATTCACTCTCAGTTTTGCGTCGGATTCGAAAATCTAGACTCACAGGAGAACGACCATAAGGTGCCCGCGGCAGCACTAGACCCTTGGAGACAAGTCGGCTGTAGGACGATGTATTGAATCGCGACGCAATTTGTGTGTTCCATAGTCATTAACAGGCTCTGAACGTTACAATTAACTGTCAGTTTTGCGTCGGATTCGAAAATCTAGACTCACAGGAGAACGACCATAAGGTGCCCGAGGCAGCACTAGACCCTTGGAGACAAGTCGGCTGGAGGACGATGTATTGAATTGCGACGCAATTTGTGTGTTCCATCGTCATCAACAGGCTCTGAACGTTACAATTAACTGTCAGTTTTGCGTCGTATTCTGAAAACTAGACTCACAGGAGAACGACCATAAGGTGCCCGAGGCAGCAAGAGACCCTAGGAGACAGGTCGGCTGTGGGACGATGTATTGAATCGCGACGCAATTTGTGTGTTCCATCGTCATCAAGAGGCTCTGAACGTTACAATTCACTGTCAGTTTTGCGTCGGATTCGAAAATCTAGACTCACAGGAGAACGAGCATATGGTGCCCGAGGCAGCACTAGACCCTTGGAGACAAGTCGGCTGTAGGACGATGTATTGAATCGCGACGCAGTTTGTGTGTTCCATCGTCATCAAGAGGCTCTGAACGTTACAATTCACTGTCAGTTTTGCGTCGGATTCGAAAAACTAGACTCACAGGAGAACGACGATAAGGTGTCCGAGGCAGCACTAGACCCTTGGAGACAAGTCGGCTGTAGGACGATGTATTGAATCGCGACGCAATTTGTGTGTTCCATCGTCATCAAGAGGCTCTGAACGTTACAATTCACTGTGAGTTTTGCGTCGGATTCGAAAATCTAGACTCACAGGAGAACGACCATAAGGTGCCCGAGGCAGCAATAGACCCTTGGAGACAAGTCGGCTGGAGGACGATGTATTGAATCGCGACGCAATTTGTGTGTTCCATCGTCATTAAGAGGCTCTGAACCTTACAATTAACTGTCAGTTTTGCGTCGCATTCGAAAATCCAGACTCACAGGAGAACGACCATAAGGTGCCCGAGGCAGCACTAGACCCTTGGAGACAAGTCGGCTGGAGGACGATGTATTGAGTCGCGACGCAATTTGTGTGTCCCATTGTCATTAACAGGCTCTAAACGTTACAATTCACTGTCAGTTTTGCGTCGGATTCGAAAAACTAGACTCACAGGAGAACGAGCATATGGTGCCCGAGGCAGCACTAGACCCTTGGAGACAAGTCGGCTGTAGGACGATGTATTGAATCGCGACGCAATTTGTGTGTTCCATCGTCATCAAGAGGCTCTGAACGTTACAATTCACTGTGAGTTTTGCGTCGGATTCGAAAATCTAGACTCACAGGAGAACGACCATAAGGTGCCCGAGGCAGCAGTAGACCCTTGGAGAGAAGTCGGCTGGAGGACGATGTATTGAGTCGCGACGCAATTTGTGTGTCCCATCGTCATTAACAGGCTCTGAACGTTACAATTAACTGTCAGTTTTGCATCGCATTCGAAAATCTAGACTCACAGATGAACGACCATAAGGTGCCCGAGGCAGCAATAGACCCTTCGAGACAAGTCGGCTGGAGGACGATGTATTGAATCGCGACGCAATTTGTGTGTTCCATCGTCATCAAGAGGCTCTGAACGTTACAATTCACTCTCAGTTTTGCGTCGGATTCGAAAATCTAGACTCACAGGAGAACGAGCATATGGTGCCCGAGGCAGCACTAGACCCTTGGAGACAAGTCAGCTGTAGGACGATGTATTGAATCGCGACGCAATTTGTGTGTTCCATCGTCATTAACAGGCTCTGAACGTTACAATTAACTGTCAGTTTTGCGTCGGATTCGAAAATCTAGACTCACAGGAGAACGACCATAAGGTGCCCGAGGCAGCACTAGACCCTTCGAGATAAGTCGGCTGGAGGACGATGTATTGAATCGCGACGCAATTTGTGTGTTCCATCGTCATTAAGAGGCTCTGAACGTTACAATTCACTCTCAGTTTTGCGTCGGATTCGAAAATCTAGACTCACAGGAGAACGACCATAAGGTGCCCGAGGCAGCACTAGACCCTTGGAGACAAGTCGGCTGTAGGACGATGTATTGAATCGCGACGCAATTTGTGTGTTCCATCGTCATTAACAGGCTCTGAACGTTACAATTAATTGTCAGTTTTGCGTCGTATTCGAAAAACTAGACTCACAGGAGAACGACCATAGGGTGCCCGAGGCACCAATAGACCCTTCGAGACAAGTCGGCTGGAGGACGATGTATTGAATCGCGACGCAATTTGTGTGTTCCATCGTCATCAAGGGGCTCTGAACGTTACAATTCACTCTCAGTTTTGCGTCGGATTCGAAAATCTAGACTCACAGGAGAACGACCATAAGGTGCCCGAGGCAGCACTAGACCCTTGGAGACAAGTCGGCTGTAGGACGATGCATTGAATCGCGACGCAATTTGTGTGTTCCATAGTCATTAACAGGCTCTGAACGTTACAATTAACTGTCAGTTTTGCGTCGGATTCGAAAATCTAGACTCACAGGAGAACGACCATAAGGTGCCCGAGGCAGCACTAGACCCTTCGAGACAAGTCGGCTGGAGGACGATGTATTGAATCGCGACGCAATTTGTGTGTTCCATCGTCATCAACAGGCTCTGAGCGTTACAATTAACTGTCAGTTTTGCGTCGTATTCTGAAAACTAGACTCACAGGAGAACGACCATAAGGTGCCCGAGGCAGCAAGAGACCCTAGGAGACAGGTCGGCTGTGGGACGATGTATTGAATCGCGACGCAATTTGTGTGTTCCATCGTCATCAAGAGGCTCTGAACGTTACAATTCACTGTCAGTTTTGCGTCGGATTCGATAATCTAGACTCACAGGAGAACGAGCATATGGTGCCCGAGGCAGCACTAGACCCTTGGAGACAAGTCGGCTGTAGGACGATGTATTGAATCGCGACGCAGTTTGTGTGTTCCATCGTCATCAAGAGGCTCTGAACGTTACAATTCACTGTCAGTTTTGCGTCGGATTCGAAAAACTAGACTCACAGGAGAACGACGATAAGGTGCCCGAGGCAGCACTAGACCCTTGGAGACAAGTCGGCTGTAGGACGATGTATTGAATCGCGACGCAATTTGTGTGTTCCATCGTCATCAAGAGGCTCTGAACGTTACAATTCACTGTGAGTTTTGCGTCGGATTCGAAAATCTAGACTCACAGGAGAACGACCATAAGGTGCCCGAGGCAGCAATAGACCCTTGGAGACAAGTCGGCTGGAGGACGATGTATTGAATCGCGACGCAATTTGCGTGTTCCATCGTCATTAAGAGGCTCTGAACCTTACAATTAACTGTCAGTTTTGCGTCGCATTCGAAAATCCAGACTCACAGGAGAACGACCATAAGGTGCCCGAGGCAGCACTAGACCCTTGGAGACAAGTCGGCTGGAGGACGATGTATTGAGTCGCGACGCAATTTGTGTGTCCCATTGTCATTAACAGGCTCTAAACGTGACAATTCACTGTCAGTTTTGCGTCGGATTCGAAAAACTAGACTCACAGGAGAACGAGCATATGGTGCCCGAGGCAGCACTAGACCCTTGGAGACAAGTCGGCTGTAGGACGATGTATTGAATCGCGACGCAATTTGTGTGTTCCATCGTCATTAAGAGGCTCTGAACCTTACAATTAACTGTCAGTTTTGCGTCGGATTCGAAAATCTAGACTCACAGGAGAACGACCATAAGGTGCCCGAGGCAGCACTAGACCCTTGGAGACAAGTCGGCTGGAGGACGATGTATTGAGTCGCGACGCAATTTGTGTGTCCCATCGTCATTAACACGCTCTGAACGTTACAATTAACTGTCAGTTTTGCATCGCATTCGAAAAACTAGACTCACAGGAGAACGACCATAAGGTGCCCGAGGCAGCAATAGACCCTTGGAGACAAGTCGGCTGGAGGACGATGTATTGAATCGCGACGCAATTTGTGTGTTCCATCGTCATTAAGAGGCTCTGAACCTTACAATTAACTGTCAGTTTTGCGTCGGATTCGAAAATCTAGACTCACAGATGAACGACCATAAGGTGCCCGAGGCAGCAATAGACCCTTCGAGACAAGTCGGCTGGAGGACGATGTATTGAATCGCGACGCAATTTGTGTGTTCCATCGTCATCAAGAGGCTCTGAACGTTTCAATTCACTCTCAGTTTTGCGTCGGATTCGAAAATCTAGACTCACAGGAGAACGAGCATATGGTGCCCGAGGCAGCACTAGACCCTTGGAGACAAGTCCGCTGTAGGACGATGTATTGAATCGCGACGCAATTTGTGTGTTCCATCGTCATTAAGAGGCTCTGAACGTTACAATTAACTGTCAGTTTTGCATCGCATTCGAAAAACTAGACTCACAGGAGAACGACCATAAGGTGCCCGAGGCAGCAATAGACCCTTGGAGACAAGTCGGCTGGAGGACGATGTATTGAGACGCGACTCAATTTGTGTGTCCCATCGTCATTAACAGGCTCTGAACGTTACAACTAACTGTCAGTTTTGCATCGCATTCGAAAAACTACACTCACAGGAGAACGTCCATAAGGTGCCCGAGGCTGCAATAGACCCTTGGAGACAAGTCAGCTGGAGGACGATGTATTGATTCGCGACGCAATTTGTGTGTTCCATCGTCATTAAGAGGCTCTGAACGTTACAATTCACTCTCAGTTTTGCGTCGGATTCGAAAATCTAGACTCACAGGAGAACGAGCGTATGGTGCCCGAGGCAGCAATAGACCCTTCGAGACAAGTCGGCTGGAGGACGATGTATTGAATCGCGACGCAATTTGTGTGTTCCATCGTCATTAAGAGGCTCTGAACGTTACAATTAAATGTCAGTTTAGCATCGCATTCGAAAAACTAGACTCACAGGAGAACGACCATAAGGTGCCCGAGGCAGCAATAGACCCTTGGAGACAAGTCGGCTGGAGGACGATGTATTGAGACGCGACGCAATTTGTGTGTCCCATCGTCATTAACAGGCTCTGAACGTTACAATTAACTGTCAGTTTTGCATCGCATTCGAATAACTAGACTCACAGGAGAACGACCATAAGGTGCCCGAGGCAGCAATAGACCCTTGGAGACAAGTCGGCTGGAGGACGATGTATTGATTCGCGACGCAATTTGTGTGTTCCATCGTCATTAACAGGCTCTGAACGTTACAATTAACTGTCAGTTTTGCATCGCATTCGAAACACTAGACTCACAGGAGAACGACCATAAGGTGCCCGAGGCAGCAATAGACCCTTGGAGACAAGTCGGCTGTAGGACGATGTATTGAATCGCCACGCAATTTGTGTGTTCCATCGTCATTAAGAGGCTCTGAACGTTACAATTAATTGTCAGTTTTGCGCCGGATTCGAAAAACTAGACTCATAGGAGAACGACCAAGAGGTGCCAGGAGCAGCAATACTACCTCGGAGACAAGTCGGCTGGAGGACGATGTATTGAATCGCGACGCAATTTGTGTGTTCCATCGTCATTAAGAGGCTCTGAACCTTGCAATTAACTGTCAGTTTCGCGTCGGATTCGAAAATCTAGACTCACCGATGAACGACCATAAGGTGGCCGAGGCAGCAATAGACCCTTCGAGACAAGTCGGCTGGAGGACGATGTATTGAATCGCGACGCAATTTGTGTGTTCCATCGTCATTAAGAGGCTTTGAACGTTACAATTAATTGTCAGTTTTGCGTCGGATTCGAAAATCTAGACTCACAGGAGAACGAGCATATGGTGCCCGTGGCAGCAATAGACCCTTGGAGACAAGTCGGCTGTAGGACGATGTATTGAAACGCGACGCAATTTGTGTGTTCCATCGTCATTAACAGGCTCTGAACGTTACAATTAACTGTCAGTTTTGCGTCGGATTCGAAAATCTAGACTCACAGGAGAACGACCATAAGGTGCCCGAGGCAGCACTAGACCCTTCGAGACAAGTCGGCTGGAGAACGATGTATTGAATCGCGACGCAATTTGTGTGTTCCATCGTCATTAAGAGGCTCTGAACGTTACAATTAACTGTCAGTTTTGCGTCGGTTTCGAAAAACTAGACTCATAGGAGAACGACCAAGAGGTGCCAGGAGCAGCAATACTACCTCGGAGACATGTCGGCTGGAGGACGATGTATTGAATCGCGACGCAATTTGTGTGTTCCATCGTCAGTATCAGGCTCTGAACGTTACAATTAACTGTCAGTTTTGCGTCGGTTCGAAAATCTAGACTCATAGGACAACGACCATAAGGTGCCCGAGGCAGCAATAGACCCTTGGAGACAAGTCGGCTGGAGGACGATGTACTGAGTCGCGACGCAATTTGTGTGTCCCATCGTTATTAACAGGCTCTGAACGTTACAATTAACTGTCAGTTTTGCGTCGGATTCGAAAATCTAGACTCACAGGAGAACGACCATAAGGTGCCAGAGGCAGCAATAGACCCTTGGAGACAAGTCGGCTGGAGGACGATGTATTGAGTCGCGACGCAATTTGTGTGTCCCATCGTCATTAACAGGCTCTGAACGTTACAATTAACTGTCAGTTTTGCGCCGGATTCGAAAAACTAGACTCATAGGAGAACGACCAAGAGGTGCCAGGAGCAGCAATACTACCTCGGAGACAAGTCGGCTGGAGGACGATGTATTGAATCGCGACGCAATTTGTGTGTCCCATCGTCATTAACAGGCTCTGAACGTTACAATTAACTGTCAGTTTTGCGTCGGATTCGAAAATCTAGACTCACAGGAGAACGAGCATATGGTGCCCGAGGCAGCACTAGACCCTTCGAGACAAGTCGGCTGGAGGACGATGTATTGAATCGCGACGCAATTTGTGTGTTCCATCGTCATTAAGAGGCTCTGAACGTTACAATTAATTGTCAGTTTTGCGTCGGATTCGAAAGTCTAGACTCACAGGAGAACGAGCATATGGTGCCCGAAGCAGCAATAGACCCTTGGAGACAAGTCGGCTGTAGGACGATGTATTGAATCGCGACGCAATTTGTGTGTTCCATCGTCATTAACAGGCTCTGAACGTTGCAATTAACTGTCAGTTTTGCGTCGGATTCGAAAATCTAGACTCACAGGAGAACGACCATAAGGTGCCCGAGGCAGCACTAGACCCTTGGAGTCAAGTCGGCTGGAGGACGATGTATTGAGTCGCGACGCAATTTGTGTGTCCCATCGTCATTAACAGGCTCTGAACGTTACAATGAACTGTCAGTTTTGCATCGCATTCGAAAAACTAGACTCACAGGAGAACGACCATAAGGTGCCCGAGGCAGCAATAGACCCTTGGAGACAAGTCGGCTGGAGGACGATGTATTGAGACGCGACGCAATTTGTGTGTCCCATCGTCATTAACAGGCTCTGAACGTTACAATTAACTGTCAGTTTTGCGTCGGATTCGAAAATCTAGACTCACAGATGAACGACCTTAAGGTGCCCGAGGCAGCAATAGACCCATGGAGACAAGTCAGCTGGAGGACGATGTATTGAATCGCGACGCAATTTGTATGTTCCATCGTCATTAACAGGCTCTGAACATTACAATTAACTGTCAGTTTTGCGTCGGATTCGAAAAACTAGACTCACAGGAGAACGACCATAAGGTGCCCGAGGCAGCAATAGACCCTTCGAGACAAGTCGGCTGGAGGACGATGTATTGAATCGCGACGCAATTTGTGTGTTCCATCGTCATTAACAGGCTCTGAACGTTACAATTAATTGTCAGTTTTGCGCCGGATTCGAAAAACTAGACTCATAGGAGAACGACCAAGAGGTGCCAGGAGCAGCAATACTACCTCGGAGACATGTCGGCTGGAGGACGATGTATTGAATCGCGACGCAATTTGTGTGTTCCATCGTCAGTATCAGGCTCTGAACGTTACAATTAACTGTCAGTTTTGCGTCGGATTCGAAAATCTAGACTCACAGGAGAACGACCATAAGGTGCCCGAGGCAGCAATAGACCCTTGGAGACAAGTCGGCTGGAGGACGATGTATTGAGTCGCGACGCAATTTGTGTGTCCCATCGTCATTAACAGGCTCTGAACGTTACAATTAACTGTCAGTTTTGCATCGCATTCGAAAATCTAGACTCACAGATGAACGACCATAAGGTGCCCGAGGCAGCAATAGACCCTTCGAGACAAGTCGGCTGGAGGACGATGTATTGAATCGCGACGCAATTTGTGTGTTCCATCGTCATCAAGAGGCTCTGAACGTTACAATTCACTCTCAGTTTTGCGTCGGATTCGAAAATCTAGACTCACAGGAGAACGAGCATATGGTGCCCGAGGCAGCACTAGACCCTTGGAGACAAGTCAGCTGTGGGACGATGTATTGAATCGCGACGCAATTTGTGTGTTCCATCGTCATTAACAGGCTCTGAACGTTACAATTAACTGTCAGTTTTGCGTCGGATTCGAAAATCTAGACTCACAGGAGAACGACCATAAGGTGCCCGAGGCAGCACTAGACCCTTCGAGACAAGTCGGCTGGAGGACGATGTATTGAATCGCGACGCAATTTGTGTGTTCCATCGTCATTAAGAGGCTCTGAACGTTACAATTAATTGTCAGTTTTGCGTCGTATTCGAAAAACTAGACTCACAGGAGAACGACCATAAGGTGCCCGAGGCACCAATAGACCCTTCGAGACAAGTCGGCTGGAGGACGATGTATTGAATCGCGACGCAATTTGTGTGTTCCATCGTCATCAAGAGGCTCTGAACGTTACAATTCACTGTCAGTTTTGCGTCGGATTCGAAAATCTAGACTCACAGGAGAACGAGCATATGGTGCCCGAGGCAGCACTAGACCCTTGGAGACAAGTCGGCTGCAGGACGATGTATTGAATCGCAACGCAGTTTGTGTGTTCCATCGTCATCAAGAGGCTCTGAACGTTACAATTCACTGTCAGTTTTGCGTCGGATTCGAGAAACTAGACTCACAGGAGAACGACGATAAGGTGCCCGAGGCAGCACTAGACCCTTGGAGATAAGTCGGCTGTAGGACGATGTATTGAATCGCGACGCAATTTGTGTGTTCCATCGTCATCAAGAGGCTCTGAACGTTACAATTCACTGTGAGTTTTGTGTCGGATTCGAAAATCTAGACTCACAGGAGAACGACCATAAGGTGCCCGAGGCAGCAATAGACCATTGGAGACAAGTCGGCTGAAGGACGATGTATTGAATCGCGACGCAATTTGTGTGTTCCATCGTCATTAAGAGGCTCTGAACCTTACAATTAACTGTCAGTTTTGCGTCGGATTCGAAAATCTAGACTCACAGATGAACGACCATAAGGTGCCCGAGGCAGCAATAGACCCTTCGAGACAAGTCGGCTGGAGGACGATGTATTGAATCGCGACGCAATTTGTGTGTTCCATCGTCATCAAGAGGCTCTGAACGTTACAATTCACTCTCAGTTTTGCGTCGGATTCGAAAATCTAGACTCACAGGAGAACGAGCATATGGTGCCCGAGGCAGCACTAGACCTTTGGAGACAAGTCGGCTGTAGGACGATGTATTGAATCGCGACGCAATTTGTGTGTTCCATCGTCATTAAGAGGCTCTGAACGTTACAATTAACTGTCAGTTTTGCATCGCATTCGAAAAACTAGACTCACAGGAGAACGACCATAAGGTGCCCGAGGCAGCAATAGACCCTTGGAGACAAGTCGGCTGGAGGACGATGTATTGAGACGCGACTCAATTTGTGTGTCCCATCGTCATTAACAGGCTCTGAACGTTACAACTAACTGTCAGTTTTGCATCGCATTCGAAAAACTAGACTCACAGGAGAACGACCATAAGGTGCCCGAGGCAGCAATAGACCCATGGAGACAAGTCGGCTGGAGGACGATGTATTGATTCGCGACGCAATTTGTGTGTTCCATCGTCATTAAGAGGCTCTGAACGTTACAATTCACTGTCAGTTTTGCGTCGGGTTCGAAAATCTAGACTCACAGGAGAACGAGCGTATGGTGCCCGAGGCAGCAATAGACCCTTCGAGACAAGTCGGCTGGAGGACGATGTATTGAATCGCGACGCAATTTGTGTGTTCCATCGTCATTAAGAGGCTCTGAACGTTACAATTAAATGTCAGTTTAGCATCGCATTCGAAAAACTAGACTCACAGGAGAACGACCATAAGGTGCCCGAGGCAGCAATAGACCCTTGGAGACAAGTCGGCTGGAGGACGATGTATTGAGACGCGACGCAATTTGTGTGTACCATCGTCATTAACAGGCTCTGAACGTTACAATTAACTGTCAGTTTTGCATCGCATTCGAATAACTAGACTCACAGGAGAACGACCATAAGGTGCCCGAGGCAGCAATAGACCCTTGGAGACAAGTCGGCTGTAGGACGATGTATTGAATCGCGACGCAATTTGTGTGTTCCATCGTCATTAAGAGGCTCTGAACGTTACAATTAATTGTCAGTTTTGCGCCGGATTCGAAAAACTAGACTCATAGGAGAACGACCAAGAGGTGCCAGGAGCAGCAATCCTACCTCGGAGACAAGTCGGCTGGAGGACGATGTATTGAATCGCGACGCAATTTGTGTGTTCCATCGTCATTAAGAGGCTCTGAACCTTACAATTAACTGTCAGTTTTGCGTCGGATTCGAAAATCTAGACTCACCGATGAACGACCATAAGGTGCCCGAGGCAGCAATAGACCCTTCGAAACAAGTCGGCTGGAGGACGATGTATTGAATCGCGACGCAATTTGTGTGTTCCATCGTCATTAAGAGGCTCTGAACGTTACAATTAATTGTCAGTTTTGCGTCGGATTCGAAAATCTAGACTCACAGGAGAACGAGCATATGGTGCCCGAGGCAGCAATAGACCCTTGGAGACAAGTCGGCTGTAGGACGATGTATTGAATCGCGACGCAATTTGTGTGTTCCATCGTCATTAACAGGCTCTGAACGTTACAATTAACTGTCAGTTTTGCGTCGGATTCGAAAATCTAGACTCACAGGAGAACGACCGTAAGGTGCCCGAGGCAGCACTAGACCCTTCGAGACAAGTCGGCTGGAGGACGATGTATTGAATCGCGACGCAATTTGTGTGTTCCATCGTCATTAAGAGGCTCTGAACGTTACAATTAACTGTCAGTTTTGCGTCGGATTCGAAAAACTAGACTCATAGGAGAACGACCAAGAGGTGCCAGGAGCAGCAATACTACCTCGGAGACATGTCGGCTGGAGGACGATGTATTGAATCGCGACGCAATTTGTGTGTTCCATCGTCAGTATCAGGCTCTGAACGTTACAATTAACTGTCAGTTTTGCGTCGGATTCGAAAATCTAGACTCATAGGACAACGACCATAAGGTGCCCGAGGCAGCAATAGACCCTTGGAGACAAGTCGGCTGGAGGACGATGTATTGAGTCGCGACGCAATTTGTGTGTCCCATCGTTATTAACAGGCTCTGAACGTTACAATTAACTGTTAGTTTTGCGTCGGATTCGAAAATCTAGACTGACAGGAGAACGACCATAAGGTGCCCGAGGCAGCAATAGACCCTTGGAGACAAGTCGGCTGGAGGACGATGTATTGAGACGCGACGCAATTTGTGTGTCCCATCGTCATTAAGAGGCTCTGAACGTTACAATTAACTGTCAGTTTTGCGTCGGATTCGAAAATCTAGACTCACAGGAGAACGACCATAAGGTGCCCGAGGCAGCAATAGAGCCTTGGAGACAAGTCGGCTGGAGGACGATGTATTGATTCGCGACGCAATTTGTGTGTTCCATCGTCATTAAGAGGCTCTGAACCTTACAATTAACTGTCAGTTTTGCGTCGGATTCGAAAATCTAGACTCACCGATGAACGACCATAAGGTGCCCGAGGCAGCAATAGACCCTTCGAGACAAGTCGGCTGGAGGACGATGTATTGAATCGCGCCGCAATTTGTGTGTTCCATCGTCATTAAGAGGCTCTGAACGTTACAATTCACTGTCAGTTTTGCGTCGTATTCTGAAATCTAGACTCACAGATGAACGACCATAAGGTGCCCGAGGCAGAAAAAGACCCTTGGAGACAAGTCGGCTGGAGGACGATGTATTGAATCGCGACGCCATTTGTGTGTCCCATCGTCAGTATCAGGCTCTGAACGTTACAATTCACTGTCAGTTTTGCGTCGGATTCGAAAATCTAGACTCACAGGAGAACGAGCATATGGTGCCCGAGGCAGCACTTGACCCTTGGAGACAAGTCGGCTGTAGGACGATGTATTGAGTCGCGACGCAATTTGTGTGTCCCATCGTCAGTATCAGGCTCTGAACGTTTCAATTAACTGTCAGTTTTGCGTCGGATTCGAAAATCTAGACTCATAGGACAACGACCATAAGGTGCCCGAGGCAGCAATAGACCCTTGGAGACAAGTCGGCTGGAGGACGATGTATTGAGTCGCGACGCAATTTGTGTGTTCCATCGTCAGTATCAGGCTCTGAACGTTACAATTAACTGTCAGTTTTGCGTCGGATTCGAAAATCTAGACTCACAGGAGAACGACCATAAGGTGCCCGAGGCAGCACTAGACCCTTGGAGACAAGTCGGCTGAAGGACGATGTATTGAATCGCGACGCAATTTGTGTGTTCCATCGTCATTAAGAGGCTCTGAACGTTACAATTAACTGTCAGTTTTGCGTCGGATTCGAAAATCTAGACTCACAGATGAACGACCATAAGGTGCCCGAGGCAGCAATAGACCCTTCGAGACAAGTCGGCTGGAGGACGATGTATTGAATCGCGACGCAATTTGTGTGTCCCATCGTCATCAAGAGGCTCTGAACGTTACAATTCACTCTCAGTTTTGCGTCGGATTCGAAAATCTAGACTCACAGGAGAAGGAGCATATGGTGCCCGAGGCAGCACTAGACCCTTGGAGACAAGTCGGCTGTAGGACGATGTATTGAATCGCGACGCAATTTGTGTGTTCCATCGTCATTAAGAGGCTCTGAACGTTACAATTAACTGTCAGTTTTGCATCGCATTCGAAAAACTAGACTCACAGGAGAACGACCATAAGGTGCCCGAGGCAGCAATAGACCCTTGGAGACAAGTCGGCTGGAGGACGATGTATTGAGACGCGACTCAATTTGTGTGTCCCATCGTCATTAACAGGCTCTGAACGTTACAACTAACTGTCAGTTTTGCATCGCATTCGAAAAACTAGACTCACAGGAGAACGACCATAAGGTGCCCGAGGCAGCAATAGACCCTTGGAGACAAGTCGGCTGGAGGACGATGTATTGATTCGCGACGCAATTTGTGTGTTCCATCGTCATTAAGAGGCTCTGAACGTTACAATTCACTGTCAGTTTTGCGTCGGATTCGAAAATCTAGACTCACAGGAGAACGAGCGTATGGTGCCCGAGGCAGCAATAGACCCTTCGAGACAAGTCGGCTGGAGGACGATGTATTGAATCGCGACGCAATTTGTGTGTTCCATCGTCATTAAGAGGCTCTGAACGTTACAATTAAATGTCAGTTTAGCATCGCATTCGAAAAACTAGACTCACAGGAGAACGACCATAAGGTGCCCGAGGCAGCAATAGACCCTTGGAGACAAGTCGGCTGGAGGACGATGTATTGAGACGCGACGCAATTTGTGTGTCCCATCGTCATTAACAGGCTCTGAACGTTACAATTAACTGTCAGTTTTGCATCGCATTCGAATAACTAGACTCACAGGAGAACGACCATAAGGTGCCCGAGGCAGCAATAGACCCTTGGAGACAAGTCGGCTGGAGGACGATGTATTGATTCGCGACGCAATTTGTGTGTTCCATCGTCATTAACAGGCTCTGAACGTTACAATTAACTGTCAGTTTTGCATCGCATTCGAAACACTAGACTCACTGTAGAACGACCATAAGGTGCCCGAGGCAGCAATAGACCCTTGGAGACAAGTCGGCTGTAGGACGATGTATTGAATCGCGACGCAATTTGTGTGTTCCATCGTCATTAAGAGGCTCTGAACGTAACAATTAATTGTCAGTTTTGCGCCGGATTCGAAAAACTAGACTCATAGGAGAACGACCAAGAGGTGCCAGGAGCAGCAATACTACCTCGGCGACAAGTCGGCTGGAGGACGATGTATTGAATCGCGACGCAATTTGTGTGTTCCATCGTCATTAAGAGGCTCTGAACGTTACAATTAATTGTCAGTTTTGCGTCGGATTCGAAAATCTAGACTCACAGGAGGACGAGCATATGGTGCCCGAGGCAGCAATAGACCCTTGGAGACAAGTCGGCTGTAGGACGATGTATTGAATCGCGACGCAATTTGTGTGTTCCATCGTCATTAACAGGCTCTGAACGTTACAATTAACTGTCAGTTTTGCGTCGGATTCGAAAATCTAGACTCAAAGGAGAACGACCATAAGGTGCCCGAGGCAGCAATAGACCCTTGGAGACAAGTCGGCTGGAGGACGATGTATTGAGACGCGACGCAATTTGTGTGTCCCATCGTCATTAAGAGGCTCTGAACGTTACAATTAACTGTCAGTTTTGCGTCGGATTCGAAAATCTAGACTCACAGGAGAACGACCATAAGGTGCCCGAGGCAGCAATAGAGCCTTGGAGACAAGTCGGCTGGAGGACGATGTATTGATTCGCGACGCAATTTGTGTGTTCCATCGTCATTAAGAGGCTCTGAACCTTACAATTAACTGTCAGTTTTGCGTCGGATTCGAAAATCTAGACTCACCGTTGAACGACCATAAGGTGCCCGAGGCAGCAATAGACCCTTGGAGACAAGTCGGCTGGAGGACGATGTATTGATTCGCGACGCAATTTGTGTGTTCCATCGTCATTAACAGGCTCTGAACGTTACAATTAACTGTCAGTTTTGCATCGCATTCGAAACACTAGACTCACAGTAGAACGACCATAAGGTGCCCGAGGCAGCAATAGACCCTTGGAGACAAGTCGGCTGTAGGACGATGTATTGAATCGCGACGCAATTTGTGTGTTCCATCGTCATTAAGAGGCTCTAAACGTTACAATTAATTGTCAGTTTTGCGCCGGATTCGAAAAACTAGACTCATAGGAGAACGACCAAGAGGTGCCAGGAGCAGCAATACTACCTCGGAGACAAGTCGGCTGGAGGACGATGTATTGAATCGCGACGCAATTTGTGTGTTCCATCGTCATTAAGAGGCTCTGAACCTTACAATTAACTGTCAGTTTTGCGTCGGATTCGAAAATCTAGACTCACCGATGAACGACCATAAGGTGCCCGAGGCAGCAATAGACCCTTCGAAACAAGTCGGCTGGAGGACGATGTATTGAATCGCGACGCAATTTGTGTGTTCCATCGTCATTAAGAGGCTCTGAACGTTACAATTAATTGTCAGTTTTGCGTCGGATTCGAAAATCTAGACTCACAGGAGAACGAGCATATGGTGCCCGAGGCAGCAATAGACCCTTGGAGACAAGTCGGCTGTAGGACGATGTATTGAATCGCGACGCAATTTGTGTGTTCCATCGTCATTAACAGGCTCTGAACGTTACAATTAACTGTCAGTTTTGCGTCGGATTCGAAAATCTAGACTCACAGGAGAACGACCGTAAGGTGCCCGAGGCAGCACTAGACCCTTCGAGACAAGTCGGCTGGAGGACGATGTATTGAATCGCGACGCAATTTGTGTGTTCCATCGTCATTAAGAGGCTCTGAACGTTACAATTAACTGTCAGTTTTGCGTCGGATTCGAAAAACTAGACTCATAGGAGAACGACCAAGAGGTGCCAGGAGCAGCAATACTACCTCGGAGACATGTCGCCTGGAGGACGATGTATTGAATCGCGACGCAATTTGTGTGTTCCATCGTCAGTATCAGGCTCTGAACGTTACAATTAACTGTCAGTTTTGCGTCGGATTCGAAAATCTAGACTCATAGGACAACGACCATAAGGTGCCCGAGGCAGCAATAGACCCTTGGAGACAAGTCGGCTGGAGGACGATGTATTGAGTCGCGACGCCATTTGTGTGTCCCATCGTTATTAACAGGCTCTGAACGTTACAATTAACTGTCAGTTTTGCGTCGGATTCGAAAATCTAGACTCACAGGAGAACGACCATAAGGTGCCCGAGGCAGCAATAGACCCTTGGAGACAAGTCGGCTGGAGGACGATGTATTGAGACGCGACGCAATTTGTGTGTCCCATCGTCATTAAGAGGCTCTGAACGTTACAATTAACTGTCAGTTTTGCGTCGGATTCGAAAATCTAGACTCACAGGAGAACGACCATAAGGTGCCCGAGGCAGCAATAGAGCCTTGGAGACAAGTCGGCTGGAGGACGATGTATTGATTCGCGACGCAATTTGTGTGTTCCATCGTCATTAAGAGGCTCTGAACCTTACAATTAACTGTCAGTTTTGCGTCGGATTCGAAAATCTAGACTCACAGGAGAACGAGCGTATGGTGCCCGAGGCAGCAATAGACCCTTCGAGACAAGTCGGCTGGAGGACGATGTATTGAATCGCGACGCAATTTGTGTGTTCCATCGTCATTAAGAGGCTCTGAACGTTACAATTAAATGTCAGTTTAGCATCGCATTCGAAAAACTAGACTCACAGGAGAACGACCATAAGGTGCCCGAGGCAGCAATAGACCCTTGGAGACAAGTCGGCTGGAGGACGATGTATTGAGACGCGACGCAATTTGTGTGTCCCATCGTCATTAACAGGCTCTGAACGTTACAATTAACTGTCAGTTTTGCATCGCATTCGAATAACTAGACTCACAGGAGAACGACCATAAGGTGCCCGAGGCAGCAATAGACCCTTGGAGACAAGTCGGCTGGAGGACGATGTATTGATTCGCGACGCAATTTGTGTGTTCCATCGTCATTAACAGGCTCTGAACGTTACAATTAACTGTCAGTTTTGCATCGCATTCGAAACACTAGACTCACAGTAGAACGACCATAAGGTGCCCGAGGCAGCAATAGACCCTTGGAGACAAGTCGGCTGTAGGACGATGTATTGAATCGCGACGCAATTTGTGTGTTCCATCGTCATTAAGAGGCTCTGAACGTTACAATTAATTGTCAGTTTTGCGCCGGATTCGAAAAACTAGACTCATAGGAGAACGACCAAGAGGTGCCAGGAGCAGCAATACTACCTTGGAGACATGTCGGCTGGAGGACGATGTATTGAATCGCGACGCAATTTGTGTGTTCCATCGTCAGTATCAGGCTCTGAACGTTACAATTAACTGTCAGTTTTGCGTCGGATTCGAAAATCTAGACTCACAGGAGAACGAGCATATGGTGCCCGAGGCAGCAATAGACCCTTGGAGACAAGTCGGCTGTAGGACGATGTATTGAATCGCGACGCAATTTGTGTGTTCCATCGTCATTAACAGGCTCTGAACGTTACAATTAACTGTCAGTTTTGCGTCGGATTCGAAAATCTAGACTCACAGGAGAACGACCGTAAGGTGCCCGAGGCAGCACTAGACCCTTCGAGACAAGTCGGCTGGAGGACGATGTATTGAATCGCGACGCAATTTGTGTGTTCCATCGTCATTAAGAGGCTCTGAACGTTACAATTAACTGTCAGTTTTGCGTCGGATTCGAAAAACTAGACTCATAGGAGAACGACCAAGAGGTGCCAGGAGCAGCAATACTACCTTGGAGACATGTCGGCTGGAGGACGATGTATTGAATCGCGACGCAATTTGTGTGTTCCATCGTCAGTATCAGGCTCTGAACGTTACAATTAACTGTCAGTTTTGCGTCGGATTCGAAAATCTAGACTCATAGGACAACGACCATAAGGTGCCCGAGGCAGCAATAGACCCTTGGAGACAAGTCGGCTGGAGGACGATGTATTTAGTCGCGACGCAATTTGTGTGTCCCATCGTTATTAACAGGCTCTGAACGTTACAATTAACTGTCAGTTTTGCGTCGGATTCGAAAATCTAGACTCACAGGAGAACGACCATAAGGTGCCCGAGGCAGCAATAGACCCTTGGAGACAAGTCGGCTGGAGGACGATGTATTGAGACGCGACGCAATTTGTGTGTCCCATCGTCATTAAGAGGCTCTGAACGTTACAATTAACTGTCAGTTTTGCGTCGGATTCGAAAATCTAGACTCACAGGAGAACGACCATAAGGTGCCCGAGGCAGCAATAGAGCCTTGGAGACAAGTCGGCTGGAGGACGATGTATTGATTCGCGACGCAATTTGTGTGTTCCATCGTCATTAAGAGGCTCTGAACGTTACAATTAACTGTCAGTTTTGCGTCGGATTCGAAAATCTAGACTCACCGATGAACGACCATAAGGTGCCCGAGGCAGCAATAGACCCTTCGAGACAAGTCGGCTGGAGGACGATGTATTGAATCGCGACGCAATTTGTGTGTTCCATCGTCATTAAGAGGCTCTGAACGTTACAATTCACTGTCAGTTTTGCGTCGTATTCTGAAATCTAGACTCACAGATGAACGACCATAAGGTGCCCGAGGCAGCAAGAGACCCTTGGAGACAGGTCGGCTGTGGGACGATGTATTGAATCGCGACGCAATTTGTGTGTTCCATCGTCATCAAGAGGCTCTGAACGTTACAATTAACTGTCAGTTTTGCATCGCATTCGAAAAACTAGACTCACAGGAGAACGACCATAAGGTGCCCGAGGGAGAAATAGACCCTTGGAGACAAGTCGGCTGGAGGACGATGTATTGAATCGCGACGCCATTTGTGTGTCCCATCGTCAGTATCAGGCTCTGAACGTTACAATTAACTGTCAGTTTTGCGTCGGATTCGAAAATCTAGACTCATAGGACAACGACCATAAGGTGCCCGAGGCAGCAATAGACCCTTGGAGACAAGTCGGCTGGAGGACGATGTATTGAGTCGCGACGCAATTTGTGTGTCCCATCGTTATTAACAGGCTCTGAACGTTACAATTAACTGTCAGTTTTGCGTCGGATTCGAAAATCTAGACTCACAGGAGAACGACCATAAGGTGCCCGAGGCAGCAATAGAGCCTTGGAGACAAGTCGGCTGGAGGACGATGTATTGATTCGCGACGCAATTTGTGTGTTCCATCGTCATTAAGAGGCTCTGAACCTTACAATTAACTGTCAGTTTTGCGTCGGATTCGAAAATCTAGACTCACAGGAGAACGAGCGTATGGTGCCCGAGGCAGCAATAGACCCTTCGAGACAAGTCGGCTGGAGGACGATGTATTGAATCGCGACGCAATTTGTGTGTTCCATCGTCATTAAGAGGCTCTGAACGTTACAATTAAATGTCAGTTTAGCATCGCATTCGAAAAACTAGACTCACAGGAGAACGACCATAAGGTGCCCGAGGCAGCAATAGACCCTTGGAGACAAGTCGGCTGGAGGACGATGTATTGAGACGCGACGCAATTTGTGTGTCCCATCGTCATTAACAGGCTCTGAACGTTACAATTAACTGTCAGTTTTGCATCGCATTCGAATAACTAGACTCACAGGAGAACGACCATAAGGTGCCCGAGGCAGCAATAGACCCTTGGAGACAAGTCGGCTGGAGGACGATGTATTGATTCGCGACGCAATTTGTGTGTTCCATCGTCATTAACAGGCTCTGAACGTTACAATTAACTGTCAGTTTTGCATCGCATTCGAAACACTAGACTCACAGTAGAACGACCATAAGGTGCCCGAGGCAGCAATAGACCCTTGGAGACAAGTCGGCTGTAGGACGATGTATTGAATCGCGACGCAATTTGTGTGTTCCATCGTCATTAAGAGGCTCTGAACGTTACAATTAATTGTCAGTTTTGCGCCGGATTCGAAAAACTAGACTCATAGGAGAACGACCAAGAGGTGCCAGGAGCAGCAATACTACCTTGGAGACATGTCGGCTGGAGGACGATGTATTGAATCGCGACGCAATTTGTGTGTTCCATCGTCAGTATCAGGCTCTGAACGTTACAATTAACTGTCAGTTTTGCGTCGGATTCGAAAATCTAGACTCACAGGAGAACGAGCATATGGTGCCCGAGGCAGCAATAGACCCTTGGAGACAAGTCGGCTGTAGGACGATGTATTGAATCGCGACGCAATTTGTGTGTTCCATCGTCATTAACAGGCTCTGAACGTTACAATTAACTGTCAGTTTTGCGTCGGATTCGAAAATCTAGACTCACAGGAGAACGACCGTAAGGTGCCCGAGGCAGCACTAGACCCTTCGAGACAAGTCGGCTGGAGGACGATGTATTGAATCGCGACGCAATTTGTGTGTTCCATCGTCATTAAGAGGCTCTGAACGTTACAATTAACTGTCAGTTTTGCGTCGGATTCGAAAAACTAGACTCATAGGAGAACGACCAAGAGGTGCCAGGAGCAGCAATACTACCTTGGAGACATGTCGGCTGGAGGACGATGTATTGAATCGCGACGCAATTTGTGTGTTCCATCGTCAGTATCAGGCTCTGAACGTTACAATTAACTGTCAGTTTTGCGTCGGATTCGAAAATCTAGACTCATAGGACAACGACCATAAGGTGCCCGAGGCAGCAATAGACCCTTGGAGACAAGTCGGCTGGAGGACGATGTATTTAGTCGCGACGCAATTTGTGTGTCCCATCGTTATTAACAGGCTCTGAACGTTACAATTAACTGTCAGTTTTGCGTCGGATTCGAAAATCTAGACTCACAGGAGAACGACCATAAGGTGCCCGAGGCAGCAATAGACCCTTGGAGACAAGTCGGCTGGAGGACGATGTATTGAGACGCGACGCAATTTGTGTGTCCCATCGTCATTAAGAGGCTCTGAACGTTACAATTAACTGTCAGTTTTGCGTCGGATTCGAAAATCTAGACTCACAGGAGAACGACCATAAGGTGCCCGAGGCAGCAATAGAGCCTTGGAGACAAGTCGGCTGGAGGACGATGTATTGATTCGCGACGCAATTTGTGTGTTCCATCGTCATTAAGAGGCTCTGAACGTTACAATTAACTGTCAGTTTTGCGTCGGATTCGAAAATCTAGACTCACCGATGAACGACCATAAGGTGCCCGAGGCAGCAATAGACCCTTCGAGACAAGTCGGCTGGAGGACGATGTATTGAATCGCGACGCAATTTGTGTGTTCCATCGTCATTAAGAGGCTCTGAACGTTACAATTCACTGTCAGTTTTGCGTCGTATTCTGAAATCTAGACTCACAGATGAACGACCATAAGGTGCCCGAGGCAGCAAGAGACCCTTGGAGACAGGTCGGCTGTGGGACGATGTATTGAATCGCGACGCAATTTGTGTGTTCCATCGTCATCAAGAGGCTCTGAACGTTACAATTAACTGTCAGTTTTGCATCGCATTCGAAAAACTAGACTCACAGGAGAACGACCATAAGGTGCCCGAGGGAGAAATAGACCCTTGGAGACAAGTCGGCTGGAGGACGATGTATTGAATCGCGACGCCATTTGTGTGTCCCATCGTCAGTATCAGGCTCTGAACGTTACAATTAACTGTCAGTTTTGCGTCGGATTCGAAAATCTAGACTCATAGGACAACGACCATAAGGTGCCCGAGGCAGCAATAGACCCTTGGAGACAAGTCGGCTGGAGGACGATGTATTGAGTCGCGACGCAATTTGTGTGTCCCATCGTTATTAACAGGCTCTGAACGTTACAATTAACTGTCAGTTTTGCGTCGGATTCGAAAATCTAGACTCACAGGAGAACGACCATAAGGTGCCCGAGGCAGCAATAGACCCTTGGAGACAAGTCGGCTGGAGGACGATGTATTGAGACGCGACGCAATTTGTGTGTCCCATCGTCATTAAGAGGCTCTGAACGTTACAATTAACTGTCAGTTTTGCGTCGGATTCGAAAATCTAGACTCACAGGAGAACGACCATAAGGTGCCCGAGGCAGCACTAGACCCTTGGAGACAAGTCGGCTGTAGGACGATGTATTGAATCGCGACGCAATTTGTGTGTTCCATCGTCATTAAGAGGCTCTGAACGTTACAATTAACTGTCAGTTTTGCATCGCATTCAAAAAACTAGACTCACAGGAGAACGACCATAAGGTGCCCGAGGCAGCAATAGACCCTTGGAGACAAGTCGGCTGGAGGACGATGTATTGAGACGCGACTCAATTTGTGTGTCCCATCGTCATTAACAGGCTCTGAACGTTACAACTAACTGTCAGTTTTGCATCGCATTCGAAAAACTAGACTCACAGGAGAACGACCATAAGGTGCCCGAGGCAGCAATAGACCCTTGGAGACAAGTCGGCTGGAGGACGATGTATTGATTCGCGACGCAATTTGTGTGTCCCATCGTCATTAAGAGGCTCTGAACGTTACAATTAACTGTCAGTTTTGCGTCGGATTCGAAAATCTAGACTCACAGGAGAACGAGCGTATGGTGCCCGAGGCAGCAATAGACCCTTCGAGACAAGTCGGCTGGAGGACGATGTATTGAATCGCGACGCAATTTGTGTGTTCCATCGTCATTAAGAGGCTCTGAACGTTACAATTAACCGTCAGTTTTGCGTCGTATTCTGAAAACTAGACTCACAGGAGAACGACGATAAGGTGCCCGAGGCAGCTATAGACCCTTGGAGACAAGTCGGGTGGAGGACGATGTATTGAATCGCGACGCAATTTGTGTGTTCCATCGTCATTAAGAGGCTCTGAACGTTACAATTAACTGTCAGTTTTGCGTCGGATTCGAAAATCTAGACTCTCCGATGAACGACCATAAGGTGCCCGAGGCAGCAATAGACCCTTCGAGGCAAGTCGGCTGGAGGACGATGTATTGATTCGCGACGCAATTTGTGTGTCCCATCGTCATTAACAGGCTCTGAACGTTACAATTAACTGTCAGTTTTGCATCGCATTCGAAACACTAGACTCACATTAGAACGACCATAAGGTGCCCGAGGCAGCAATAGACCCTTGGAGACAAGTCGGCTGTAGGACGATGTATTGAATCGCGACGCAATTTGTGTGTTCCATCGTCATTAAGAGGCTCTGAACGTTACAATTAATTGTCAGTTTTGCGCCGGATTCGAAAAAGTAGACTCATAGGAGAACGACCAAGAGGTGCCAGGAGCAGCAATACTACCTCGGAGACAAGTCGGCTGGAGGACGATGTATTGAATCGCGACGCAATTTGTGTGTTCCATCGTCATTAAGAGGCTCTGAACCTTACAATTAACTGTCAGTTTTGCGTCGGATTCGAAAATCTAGACTCACCGATGAACGACCATAAGGTGCCCGAGGCAGCAATAGACCCTTCGAAACAAGTCGGCTGGAGGACGATGTATTGAATCGCGACGCAATTTGTGTGTTCCATCGTCATTAAGAGACTCTGAACGTTACAATTAATTGTCAGTTTTGCGTCGGATTCGAAAATCTAGACTCACAGGAGAACGAGCATATGGTGCCCGAGGCAGCAATAGACCCTTGGAGACAAGTAGGCTGTAGGACGATGTATTGAATCGCGACGCCATTTGTGTGTCCCATCGTCAGTATCAGGCTCTGAACGTTACAATTAACTGTCAGTTTTGCGTCGGATTCGAAAATCTAGACTCACAGGAGAACGACCGTAAGGCGCCCGAGGCAGCACTAGACCCTTCGAGACAAGTCGGCTGGAGGACGATGTATTGAATCGCGACGCAATTTGTGTGTTCCATCGTCATTAAGAGGCTCTGAACGTTACAATTAACTGTCAGTTTTGCGTCGGATTCGAAAAACTAGACTCATAGGAGAACGACCAAGAGGTGCCAGGAGCAGCAATACTACCTCGGAGACATGTCGGCTGGAGGACGATGTATTGAATCGCGACGCAATTTGTGTGTTCCATCGTCAGTATCAGGCTCTGAACGTTACAATTAACAGTTTTGCGTCGGATTCGAAAATCTAGACTCATAGGACAACGACCATAAGGTGCCCGAGGCAGCAATAGACCCTTGGAGACAAGTCGGCTGGAGGACGATGTATTGAGTCGCGACGCAATTTGTGTGTCCCATCGTTATTAACAGGCTCTGAACGTTACAATTAACTGTCAGTTTTGCGTCGGATTCGAAAATCTAGACTGACAGGAGAACGACCATAAGGTGCCCGAGGCAGCAATAGACCCTTGGAGACAAGTCGGCTGGAGGACGATGTATTGAGACGCGACGCAATTTGTGTGTCCCATCGTCATTAAGAGGCTCTGAACGTTACAATTAACTGTCAGTTTTGCGTCGGATTCGAAAATCTAGACTCACAGGAGAACGACCATAAGGTGCCCGAGGCAGCAATAGAGCCTTGGAGACAAGTCGGCTGGAGGACGATGTATTGATTCGCGACGCAATTTGTGTGTTGCATCGTCATTAAGAGGCTCTGAACGTTACAATTAACTGTCAGTTTTGCGTCGGATTCGAAAATCTAGACTCACCGATGAACGACCATAAGGTGCCCGAGGCAGCAATAGACCCTTCGAGACAAGTCGGCTGGAGGACGATGTATTGAATCGCGACGCAATTTGTGTGTTCCATCGTCATTAAGAGGCTCTGAACGTTACAATTCACTGTCAGTTTTGCGTCGTATTCTGAAATCTAGACTCACAGATGAACGACCATAAGGTGCCCGAGGCAGCAAGAGACCCTTAGAGACAGGTCGGCTGTGGGACGATGTATTGAATCGCGACGCAATTTGTGTGTTCCATCGTCATCAAGAGGCTCTGAACGTTACAATTAACTGTCAGATTTGCATCGCATTCGAAAAACTAGACTCACAGGAGAACGACCATAAGGTGCCCGAGGCAGAAATAGACCCTTGGAGACAAGTCGGCTGGAGGACGATGTATTGAATCGCGACGCCATTTGTGTGTCCCATCGTCAGTATCAGGCTCTGAACGTTACAATTCACTGTCAGTTTTGCGTCGGATTCGAAAATCTAGACTCACAGGAGAACGAGCATATGGTGCCCGAGGCAGCACTTGACCCTTGGAGACAAGTCGGCTGTAGGACGATGTATTGAGTCGCGACGCAATTTGTGTGTCCCATCGTCAGTATCAGGCTCTGAACGTTACAATTAACTGTCAGTTTTGCGTCGGATTCGAAAATCTAGACTCACAGGAGAACGACCATAAGGTGCCCGAGGCAGCACTAGACCCTTGGAGACAAGTCGGCTGGAGGACGATGTATTGAGTCTCGACGCAATTTGTGTGTCCCATCGTCATTAACAGGCTCTAAACGTTACAATTCACTGTCAGTTTTGCGTCGGATTCGAAAAACTAGACTCACAGGAGAACGAGCATATGGTGCCCGAGGCAGCACTAGACCCTTGGAGACAAGTCGGCTGTAGGACGATGTATTGAATCGCGACGCAATTTGTGTGTTCCATCGTCATTAAGAGGCTCTGAACGTTACAATTAACTGTCAGTTTTGCGTCGGATTCGAAAATCTAGACTCACAGGAGAACGACCATAAGGTGCCCGAGGCAGCCCTAGACCCTTGGAGACAAGTCGGCTGGAGGACGATGTATTGAGTCGCGACGCAATTTGTGTGTCCCATCGTCATTAACAGGCTCTGAACGTTACAATTAACTGTCAGTTTTGCATCGCATTCGAAAAACTAGACTCACAGGAGAACGACCATAAGGTGCCCGAGGCAGCAATAGACCCTTGGAGACAAGTCGGCTGTAGGACGATGTATTGAATCGCGACGCAATTTGTGTGTTCCATCGTCAGTATCAGGCTCTGAACGTTACAATTAACTGTCAGTTTTGCGTCGGATTCGAAAATCTAGACTCACAGGAGAACGACCATAAGGTGCCCGAGGCAGCAATAGACCCTTGGAGACAAGTCGGCTGGAGGACGATGTATTGAGTCGCGACGCAATTTGTGTGTCCCATCGTCATTAACAGGCTCTGAACGTTACAATTAACTGTCAGTTTTGCGTCGTATTCTGAAAACTAGACTCACAGGAGAACGACCATAAGGTGCCCGAGGCAGCAAGAGACCCTAGGAGACAGGTCGGCTGTGGGACGATGTATTGAATCGCGACGCAATTTGTGTGTTCCATCGTCATCAAGAGGCTCTGAACGTTACAATTCACTGTCAGTTTTGCGTCGGATTCGAAAATCTAGACTCACAGGAGAAGGAGCATATGGTGCCCGAGGCAGCACTAGACCCTTGGAGACAAGTCGGCTGTAGGACGATGTATTGAATCGCGACGCAATTTGTGTGTTCCATCGTCATTAAGAGGCTCTGAACGTTACAATTAACTGTCAGTTTTGCGTCGGATTCGAAAATCTAGACTCACAGGAGAACGACCATAAGGTGCCCGAGGCAGCACTAGACCCTTGGAGACAAGTCGGCTGGAGGACGATGTATTAAGTCGCGACGCAATTTGTGTGTCCCATCGTCATTAACAGGCTCTGAACGTTACAATTAACTGTCAGTTTTGCATCGCATTCGAAAAACTAGACTCACAGGAGAACGACCATAAGGTGCCCGAGGCAGCAATAGACCCTTGGAGACAAGTCGGCTGTAGGACGATGTATTGAATCGCGACGCAATTTGTGTGTTCCATCGTCATTAAGAGGCTCTGAACGTTACAATTAACTGTCAGTTTTGCGCCGGATTCGAAAAACTAGACTCATAGGAGAACGACCAAGAGGTGCCAGGAGCAGCAATACTACCTCGGAGACAAGTCGGCTGGAGGACGATGTATTGATTCGCGACGCAATTTGTGTGTTCCATCGTCATTAAGAGGCTCTGAACGTTACAATTAACTGTCAGTTTTGCGTCGGATTCGAAAATCTAGACTCACCGATGAACGACCATAAGGTGCCCGAGGCAGCAATAGACCCTTCGAGACAAGTCGGCTGGAGGACGATGTATTGAATCGCGACGCAATTTGTGTGTTCCATCGTCAGTATCAGGCTCTGAACGTTACAATTAACTGTCAGTTTTGCGTCGTATTCTGAAATCTAGACTCACAGATGAACGACCATAAGGTGCCCGAGGCAGAAATAGACCCTTGGAGACAAGTCGGCTGGAGGACGATGTATTGAATCGCGACGCCATTTGTGTGTTCCATCGTCATTAACAGGCTCTGTCAGTTTTGCGTCGGATTCGAAAATCTAGACTCACAGGAGAACGACCATAAGGTGCCCGAGGCAGCACTACACCCTTGGAGACAAGTCGGCTGGAGGACGATGTATTGAGTCGCGACGCAATTTGTGTGTCCCATCGTCATTAACAGGCTCTGAACGTTACAATTAACTGTCAGTTTTGCGTCGGATTCGAAAATCTAGACTCACAGGAGAACGAGCATATGGTGCCCGAGGCAGCACTAGACCCTTGGAGACAAGTCGGCTGTAGGACGATGTATTGAATCGCGACGCAATTTGTGTGTTCCATCGTCATCAAGAGGCTCTGAACGTTACAATTAACTGTCAGTTTTGCGTCGGATTCGAAAATCTAGAGTCACAGGAGAACGAGCATATGGTGCCCGAGGCAGCACTAGACCCTTGGAGACAAGTCGGCTGTAGGACGATGTATTGAATCGCGACGCAATTTGTGTGTTCCATCGTCATTAAGAGGCTCTGAACGTTACAATTAATTGTCAGTTTTGCGTCGTATTCGAAAATCTAGACTCACAGGAGAACGACCATAAGGTGCCCGAGGCAGCACTAGACCCTTGGAGACAAGTCGGCTGGAGGACGATGTATTGAGTCTCGACGCAATTTGTGTGTCCCATCGTCATTAACAGGCTCTAAACGTTACAATTCACTGTCAGTTTTGCGTCGGATTCGAAAAACTAGACTCACAGGAGAACGAGCATACGGTGCCCGAGGCAGCACTAGACCCTTGGAGACAAGTCGGCTGTAGGACGATGTATTGAATCGCGACGCAATTTGTGTGTTCCATCGTCATTAAGAGGCTCTGAACGTTACAATTAACTGTCAGTTTTGCGTCGGATTCGAAAATCTAGACTCACAGGAGAACGACCATAAGGTGCCCGAGGCAGCCCTAGACCCTTGGAGACAAGTCGGCTGGAGGACGATGTATTGAGTCGCGACGCAATTTGTGTGTCCCATCGTCATTAACAGGCTCTGAACGTTACAATTAACTGTCAGTTTTGCATCGCATTCGAAAAACTAGACTCACAGGAGAACGACCATAAGGTGCCCGAGGCAGCAATAGACCCTTGGAGACAAGTCGGCTGTAGGACGATGTATTGAATCGCGACGCAATTTGTGTGTTCCATCGTCAGTATCAGGCTCTGAACGTTACAATTAACTGTCAGTTTTGCGTCGGATTCGAAAATCTAGACTCACAGGAGAACGACCATAAGGTGCCCGAGGCAGCAATAGACCCTTGGAGACAAGTCGGCTGGAGGACGATGTATTGAGTCGCGACGCAATTTGTGTGTCCCATCGTCATTAACAGGCTCTGAACGTTACAATTAACTGTCAGTTTTGCGTCGTATTCTGAAAACTAGACTCACAGGAGAACGACCATAAGGTGCCCGAGGCAGCAAGAGACCCTAGGAGACAGGTCGGCTGTGGGACGATGTATTGAATCGCGACGCAATTTGTGTGTTCCATCGTCATCAAGAGGCTCTGAACGTTACAATTCACTGTCAGTTTTGCGTCGGATTCGAAAATCTAGACTCACAGGAGAACGAGCATATGGTGCCCGAGGCAGCACTAGACCCTTGGAGACAAGTCGGCTGTAGGACGATGTATTGAATCGCGACGCAATTTGTGTGTTCCATCGTCATTAAGAGGCTCTGAACGTTACAATTAACTGTCAGTTTTGCGTCGGATTCGAAAATCTAGACTCACAGGAGAACGACCATAAGGTGCCCGAGGCAGCACTAGACCCTTGGAGACAAGTCGGCTGGAGGACGATGTATTAAGTCGCGACGCAATTTGTGTGTCCCATCGTCATTAACAGGCTCTGAACGTTACAATTAACTGTCAGTTTTGCATCGCATTCGAAAAACTAGACTCACAGGAGAACGACCATAAGGTGCCCGAGGCAGCAATAGACCCTTGGAGACAAGTCGGCTGGAGGACGATGTATTGAATCGCGACGCAATTTGTGTGTTCCATCGTCATTAAGAGGCTCTGAACGTTACAATTAACTGTCAGTTTTGCGTCGGATTCGAAAAACTAGGCTCACAGGAGAACGACCATAAGGTGCCCGAGGCAGCAGTAGACCCTTCGAGACAAGTCGGCTGGAGGACGATGTATTGAATCGCGACGAAATTTGTGTGTTCCATCGTCATTAGCAGGCTCTGAACGTTACAATTAATTGTCAGTTTTGCGTCGGATTCGAAAATCTAGACTCACAGGAGAACGAGCATATGGTGCCCGAGGCAGCACTAGACCCTTGGAGACAAGTCGGCTGTAGGACGATGTATTGAATCGCGACGCAATTTGTGTGTTCCATCGTCATTAAGAGGCTCTGAACGTTACAATTAACTGTCAGTTTTGCGCCGGATTCGAAAAACTAGACTCATAGGAGAACGACCAAGAGGTGCCAGGAGCAGCAATACTACCTCGGAGACAAGTCGGCTGGAGGACGATGTATTGATTCGCGACGCAATTTGTGTGTTCCATCGTCATTAAGAGGCTCTGAACGTTACAATTAACTGTCAGTTTTGCGTCGGATTCGAAAATCTAGACTCACCGATGAACGACCATAAGGTGCCCGAGGCAGCAATAGACCCTTCGAGACAAGTCGGCTGGAGGACGATGTATTGAATCGCGACGCAATTTGTGTGTTCCATCGTCATTAAGAGGCTCTGAACGTTACAATTCACTGTCAGTTTTGCGTCGTATTCTGAAATCTAGACTCACAGATGAACGACCATAAGGTGCCCGAGGCAGAAATAGACCCTTGGAGACAAGTCGGCTGGAGGACGATGTATTGAATCGCGACGCCATTTGTGTGTCCCATCGTCAGTATCAGGCTCTGAACGTTACAATTCACTGTCAGTTTTGCGTCGGATTCGAAAATCTAGACTCACAGGAGAACGAGCATATGGTGCCCGAGGCAGCACTTGACCCTTGGAGACAAGTCGGCTGTAGGACGATGTATTGAGTCGCGACGCAATTTGTGTGTCCCATCGTCAGTATCAGGCTCTGAACGTTACAATTAACTGTCAGTTTTGCGTCGGATTCGAAAATCTAGACTCATAGGACAACGACCATAAGGTGCCCGAGGCAGCAATAGACCCTTGGAGACAAGTCGGCTGGAGGACGATGTATTGAGTCGCGACGCAATTTGTGTGTCCCATCGTTATTAACAGCCTCTGAACGTTACAATTAACTGTCAGTTTTGCGTCGGATCGAAAATCTAGACTCACAGGAGAACGACCATAAGGTGCCCGAGGCAGCAATAGACCCTTGGAGACAAGTCGGCTGGAGGACGATGTATTGAGACGCGACGCAATTTGTGTGTCCCATCGTCATTAAGAGGCTCTGAACGTTACAATTAACTGTCAGTTTTGCGTCGGATTCGAAAATCTAGACTCACAGGAGAACGACCATAAGGTGCCCGAGGCAGCACTAGACCCTTGGAGACAAGTCGGCTGTAGGACGATGTATTGAATCGCGACGCAATTTGTGTGTTCCATCGTCATTAAGAGGCTCTGAACGTTACAATTAACTGTCAGTTTTGCATCGCATTCGAAAAACTAGACTCACAGGAGAACGACCATAAGGTGCCCGAGGCAGCAATAGACCCTTGGAGACAAGTCGGCTGGAGGACGATGTATTGAGACGCGACTCAATTTGTGTGTCCCATCGTCATTAACAGGCTCTGAACGTTACAACTAACTGTCAGTTTTGCATCGCATTCGAAAAACTAGACTCACAGGAGAACGACCATAAGGTGCCCGAGGCAGCAATAGACCCTTGGAGACAAGTCGGCTGGAGGACGATGTATTGATTCGCGACGCAATTTGTGTGTTCCATCGTCATTAAGAGGCTCTGAACGTTACAATTCACTGTCAGTTTTGCGTCGTATTCTGAAATCTAGACTCACAGAAGAATGACCATAAGGTGCCCGAGGCAGAAATAGACCCTTGGAGACAAGTCGGCTGGAGGACGATGTATTGAATCGCGACGCCATTTGTGTGTCCCATCGTCAGTATCAGGCTCTGAACGTTACAATTCACTGTCAGTTTTGCGTCGGATTCGAAAATCTAGACTCACAGGAGAACGAGCATATGGTGCCCGAGGCAGCACTTGACCCTTGGAGACAAGTCGGCTGTAGGACGATGTATTGAGTCGCGACGCAATTTGTGTGTCCCATCGTCAGTATCAGGCTCTGAACGTTACAATTAACTGTCAGTTTTGCGTCGGATTCGAAAATCTAGACTCATAGGACAACGACCATAAGGTGCCCGAGGCAGCAATAGACCCTTGGAGACAAGTCGGCTGGAGGACGATGTATTGAATCGCGACGCAATTTGTGTGTCCCATCGTTATTAACAGCCTCTGAACGTTACAATTAACTGTCAGTTTTGCGTCGGATCGAAAATCTAGACTCACAGGAGAACGACCATAAGGTGCCCGAGGCAGCAATAGACCCTTGGAGACAAGTCGGCTGGAGGACGATGTATTGAGCCGCGACGCAATTTGTGTGTCCCATCGTCATTAAGGGGCTCTGAACGTTACAATTAACTGTCAGTTTTGCGTCGGATTCGAAAATCTAGACTCACAGGAGAACGACCATAAGGTGCCCGAGGCAGCACTAGACCCTTGGAGACAAGTCGGCTGTAGGACGATGTATTGAATCGCGACGCAATTTGTGTGTTCCATCGTCATTAAGAGGCTCTGAACGTTACAATTAACTGTCAGTTTTGCATCGCATTCGAAAAACTAGACTCACAGGAGAACGACCATAAGGTGCCCGAGGCAGCAATAGACCCTTGGAGACAAGTCGGCTGGACGACGATGTATTGAGACGCGACTCAATTTGTGTGTCCCATCGTCATTAACAGGCTCTGAACGTTACAACTAACTGTCAGTTTTGCATCGCATTCGAAAAACTAGACTCACAGGAGAACGACCATAAGGTGCCCGAGGCAACAATAGACCCTTGGAGACAAGTCGGCTGGAGGACGATGTATTGATTCGCGACGCAATTTGTGTGTTCCATCGTCATTAAGAGGCTCTGAACGTTACAATTCACTGTCAGTTTTGCGTCGGATTCGAAAATCTAGACTCACAGGAGAACGAGCGTATGGTGCCCGAGGCAGCAATAGACCCTTCGAGACAAGTCGGCTGGAGGACGATGTATTGAATCGCGACGCAATTTGTGTGTTCCATCGTCATTAAGAGGCTCTGAACGTTACAATTAAATGTCAGTTTAGCATCGCATTCGAAAAACTAGACTCACAGGAGAACGACCATAAGGTGCCCGAGGCAGCACTAGACCCTTGGAGACAAGTCGGCTGGAGGACGATGTATTGAGACGCGACGCAATTTGTGTGTCCCATCGTCATTAACAGGCTCTGAACGTTACAATTAACTGTCAGTTTTGCATCGCATTCGAATAACTAGACTCACAGGAGAACGACCATAAGGTGCCCGAGGCAGCAATAGACCCTTGGAGACAAGTCGGCTGTAGGACGATGTATTGAATCGCGACGCAATTTGTGTGTTCCATCGTCATTAAGAGGCTCTGAACGTTACAATTAATTGTCAGTTTTGCGCCGGATTCGAAAAACTAGACTCATAGGAGAACGACCAAGAGGTGCCAGGAGCAGCAATACTACCTCGGAGACAAGTCGGCTGGAGGACGATGTATTGAATCGCGACGCAATTTGTGTGTTCCATCGTCATTAAGAGGCTCTGAACCTTACAATTAACTGTCAGTTTTGCGTCGGATTCGAAAACTAGACTCACCGATGAACGACCATAAGGTGCCCGAGCCAGCAATAGACCCTTCGAAACAAGTCGGCTGGAGGACGATGTATTGAATCGCGACGCAATTTGTGTGTTCCATCGTCATTAAGAGGCTCTGAACGTTACAATTAATTGTCAGTTTTGCGTCGGATTCGAAAATCTAGACTCACAGGAGAACGAGCATATGGTGCCCGAGGCAGGAATAGACCCTTGGAGACAAGTCGGCTGTAGGACGATGTATTGAATCGCGACGCAATTTGTGTGTTCCATCGTCATTAAGAGGCTCTGAACGTTACAATTAACTGTCAGTTTTGCGTCGGATTCGAAAATCTAGACTCACAGGAGAACGACCGTAAGGCGCCCGAGGCAGCACTAGACCCTTCGAGACAAGTCGGCTGGAGGACGATGTATTGAATCGCGACGCAATTTGTGTGTTCCATCGTCATTAAGAGGCTCTGAACGTTACAATTAACTGTCAGTTTTGCGTCGGATTCGAAAAACTAGACTCATAGGAGAACGACCAACAGGTGCCAGGAGCAGCAATACTACCTCGGAGACATGTCGGCTGGAGGACGATGTATTGAATCGCGACGCAATTTGTGTGTTCCATCGTCAGTATCAGGCTCTGAACGTTACAATTAACTGTCAGTTTTGCGTCGGATTCGAAAATCTAGACTCATAGGACAACGACCATAAGGTGCCCGAGGCAGCAATAGACCCTTGGAGACAAGTCGGCTGGAGGACGATGTATTGAGTCGCGACGCAATTTGTGTGTCCCATCGTTATTAACAGGCTCTGAACGTTACAATTAACTGTCAGTTTTGCGTCGGATTCGAAAATCTAGACTGACAGGAGAACGACCATAAGGTGCCCGAGGCAGCAATAGACCCTTGGAGACAAGTCGGCTGGAGGACGATGTATTGAGACGCGACGCAATTTGTGTGTCCCATCGTCATTAAGAGGCTCTGAACGTTACAATTAACTGTCAGTTTTGCGTCGGATTCGAAAATCTAGACTCACAGGAGAACGACCATAAGGTGCCCGAGGCAGCAATAGAGCCTTGGAGACAAGTCGGCTGGAGGACGATGTATTGATTCGCGACGCAATTTGTGTGTTCCATCGTCATTAAGAGGCTCTGAACCTTACAATTAACTGTCAGTTTTGCGTCGGATTCGAAAATCTAGACTCACCGATGAACGACCATAAGGTGCCCGAGGCAGCAATAGACCCTTCGAGACAAGTCGGCTGGAGGACGATGTATTGAATCGCGACGCAATTTGTGTGTTCCATCGTCATTAACAGGCTCTGAACCTTACAATTACTGTCAGTTTTGCGTCGTATTCGAAAATCTAGACTCACAGGAGAACGAGCATATGGTGCCCGAGGCAGCACTAGACCCTTGGAGACAAGTCGGCTGTAGGACGATGTATTGAATCGCGACGCAATTTGTGTGTTCCATCGTCATTAAGAGGCTCTGAACGTTACAATTAACTGTCAGTTTTGCGCCGGATTCGAAAAACTAGACTCATAGGAGAACGACCAAGAGGTGCCAGGAGCAGCAATACTACCTCGGATACATGTCGGCTGGAGGACGATGTATTGAATCGCGACGCAATTTGTGTGTTCCATCGTCAGTATCAGGCTCTGAACGTTACAATTAACTGTCAGTTTTGCGCCGGATTCGAAAAACTAGACTCATAGGAGAACGACCAAGAGGTGCCAGGAGCAGCAATACTACCTCGGAGACATGTCGGCTGGAGGACGATGTATTGAATCGCGACGCAATTTGTGTGTTCCATCGTCAGTATCAGGCTCTGAAAGTTACAATTAACTGTCAGTTTTGCGTCGGATTCGAAAATCTAGACTCACAGGAGAACGACCATAAGGTGCCCGAGGCAGCACTAGACCCTTGGAGACAAGTCCGCTGGAGGACGATGTATTGAGTCGCGACGCAATTTGTGTGTCCCATCGTCATTAACAGGCTCTGAACGTTACAATTAACTGTCAATTTTGCGTCGGATTCGAAAATCTAGACTCACAGGAGAACGACCATAAGGTGCCCGAGGCAGCAAGAGACCCTTGGAGACAGGTCGGCTGTGGGACGATGTATTGAATCGCGACGCAATTTGTGTGTTCCATCGTCATCAAGAGGCTCTGAACGTTACAATTCACTGTCAGTTTTGCATCGCATTCGAAAAACTAGACTCACAGGAGAACGACCATAAGGTGCCCGAGGCAGCAATAGACCCTTGGAGACAAGTCGGCTGGAGGACGATGTATTGAATCGCGACGCAATTTGTGTGTCCCATCGTCAGTATCAGGCTCTGAACGTTACAATTCACTGTCAGTTTTGCGTCGGATTCGAAAATCTAGACTCACAGGAGAACGAGCATATGGTGCCCGAGGCAGCACTAGACCCTTGGAGACAAGTCGGCTGTAGGACGATGTATTGAGTCGCGACGCAATTTGTGTGTCCCATCGTCATTAACAGGCTCTGAACGTTACAATTAATTGTCAGTTTTGCGTCGGATTCGAAAATCTAGACTCACAGGAGAACGAGCATATGGTGCCCGAGGCAGCACTAGACCCTTGGAGACAAGTCGGCTGGAGGACGATGTATTGAGTCGCGACGCAATTTGTGTGTCCCATCGTCATTAACAGGCTCTGAACGTTACAATTCACTGTCAGTGTTGCGTCGGATTCGAAAATCTAGACTCACAGGAGAACGAGCATATGATGCCCGAGGCAGCACTAGATCCTTGGAGACAAGTCGGCTGTAGGACGATGTATTGAGTCGCGACGCAATTTGGGTGTTCCATCGTCATTAACAGGCTCTGAACGTTACAATTAATTGTCAGTTTTGCGTCGTATTCGAAAAACTAGACTCACAGGAGAACGACCATAAGGTGCCAGGAGCAGCAATAGTACCTCGGAGACAAGTCGGCTGGAGGACGATGTATTGAATCGCGACGCAATTTGTGTGTTCCATCGTCATTAAGAGGCTCTGAACGTTACAATTAATTGTCAGTTTTGCGTCGGATTCGAAAATCTAGACTCACAGATGAACGACCATAAGGTGCCCGAGGCAGCAATAGACCCATCGAGACAAGTCGGCTGGAGGACGATGTATTGAATCGCGACGCAATTTGTGTGTTCCATCGTCAGTATCAGGCTCTGAACGTTACAATTAACCGTCAGTTTTGCGTCGTATTCTGAAAACTAGACTCACAGGAGAACGAGCATATGATGCCCGAGGCAGCACTAGACCCTTGGAGACAAGTCGGCTGTAGTACGATGTATTGAATCGCGACGCAATTTGTGTGTTCCATCGTCATTAAGAGGCTGTGAACGTTACAATTAACTGTCAGTTTTGCATCGCATTCGAAAAACTAGACTCACAGGAGAACGACCATAAGATGCCCGAGGCAGCAATAGACCCTTGGAGACAAGTCGGCTGTAGGACGATGTATTGAGTCGCGACGCAATTTGTGTGTCCCATCGTCATTAACAGGCTCTGAACGTTACCATTAATTGTCAGTTTTGCGTCGGATTCGAAAATCTAGACTCACAGGAGAACGAGCATATGGTGCCCGAGGCAGCATTAGACCCTTGGAGACAAGTCGGCTGGAGGACGATGTATTGAGTCGCGACGCAATTTGTGTGTCCCATCGTCATTAACAGGCTCTGAACGTTACAATTCACTGTCAGTTTTGCGTCGGATTCGAAAATCTAGACTCACAGGAGAACGAGCATATGATGCCCGAGGCAGCACTAGATCCTTGGAGACAAGTCGGCTGTAGGACGATGTATTGAGTCGCGACGCAATTTGTGTGTTCCATCGTCATTAACAGGCTCTGAACGTTACAATTAATTGTCAGTTTTGCGTCGTATTCGAAAATCTAGACTCACAGGAGAACGAGCATATGGTGCCCGAGGCAGCACTAGACCCTTGGAGACAAGTCGGCTGTAGGACGATGTATTGAATCGCGACGCAATTTGTGTGTTCCATCGTCATTAAGAGGCTCCGAACGTTACAATTAACTGTCAGTTTTGCGCCGGATTCGAAAAACTAGACTCATAGGAGAACGACCAAGAGGTGCCAGGAGCAGCAATACTACCTCGGATACATGTCGGCTGGAGGACGATGTATTGAATCGCGACGCAATTTGTGTGTTCCATCGTCAGTATCAGGCTCTGAACGTTACAATTAACTGTCAGTTTTGCGCCGGATTCGAAAAACTAGACTCATAGGAGAACGACCAAGAGGTGCCAGGAGCAGCAATACTACCTCGGAGACATGTCGGCTGGAGGACGATGTATTGAATCGCGACGCAATTTGTGTGTTCCATCGTCAGTATCAGGCTCTGAAAGTTACAATTAACTGTCAGTTTTGCGTCGGATTCGAAAATCTAGACTCACAGGAGAACGACCATAAGGTGCCCGAGGCAGCACTAGACCCTTGGAGACAAGTCCGCTGGAGGACGATGTATTGAGTCGCGACGCAATTTGTGTGTCCCATCGTCATTAACAGGCTCTGAACGTTACAATTAACTGTCAATTTTGCGTCGGATTCGAAAATCTAGACTCACAGGAGAACGACCATAAGGTGCCCGAGGCAGCAAGAGACCCTTGGAGACAGGTCGGCTGTGGGACGATGTATTGAATCGCGACGCAATTTGTGTGTTCCATCGTCATCAAGAGGCTCTGAACGTTACAATTCACTGTCAGTCTTGCATCGCATTCGAAAAACTAGACTCACAGGAGAACGACCATAAGGTGCCCGAGGCAGCAATAGACCCTTGGAGACAAGTCGGCTGGAGGACGATGTATTGAATCGCGACGCAATTTGTGTGTCCCATCGTCAGTATCAGGCTCTGAACGTTACAATTCACTGTCAGTTTTGCGTCGGATTCGAAAATCTAGACTCACAGGAGAACGAGCATATGGTGCCCGAGGCAGCACTAGACCCTTGGAGACAAGTCGGCTGTAGGACGATGTATTGAGTCGCGACGCAATTTGTGTGTCCCATCGTCATTAACAGGTTCTGAACGTTACAATTAATTGTCAGTTTTGCGTCGGATTCGAAAATCTAGACTCACAGGAGAACGAGCATATGGTGCCCGAGGCAGCACTAGACCCTTGGAGACAAGTCGGCTGGAGGACGATGTATTGAGTCGCGACGCAATTTGTGTGTCCCATCGTCATTAACAGGCTCTGAACGTTACAATTCACTGTCAGTTTTGCGTCGGATTCGAAAATCTAGACTCACAGGAGAACGAGCATATGATGCCCGAGGCAGCACTAGATCCTTGGAGACAAGTCGGCTGTAGGACGATGTATTGAGTCGCGACGCAATTTGTGTGTTCCATCGTCATTAACAGGCTCTGAACGTTACAATTAATTGTCAGTTTTGCGTCGTATTCGAAAAACTAGGCTCACAGGAGAACGACCATAAGGTGCCAGGAGCAGCAATAGTACCTCGGAGACAAGTCGGCTGGAGGACGATGTATTGAATCGCGACGCAATTTGTGTGTTCCATCGTCATTAAGAGGCTCTGAACGTTACAATTAATTGTCAGTTTTGCGTCGGATTCGAAAATCTAGACTCACAGATGAACGACCATAAGGTGCCCGAGGCAGCAATAGACCCATCGAGACAAGTCGGCTGGAGGACGATGTATTGAATCGCGACGCAATTTGTGTGTTCCATCGTCATCAAGAGGCTCTGAACGTTACAATTCACTCTCAGTTTTGCGTCGGATTCGAAAATCTAGACTCACAGGAGAACGAGCATATGATGCCCGAGGCAGCACTAGACCCTTGGAGACAAGTCGGCTGTAGTACGATGTATTGAATCGCGACGCAATTTGTGTGTTCCATCGTCATTAAGAGGCTGTGAACGTTACAATTAACTGTCAGTTTTGCATCGCATTCGAAAAACTAGACTCACAGGAGAACGACCATAAGATGCCCGATGCAGCAATAGACCCTTGGAGACAAGTCGGCTGGAGGACGATGTATTGAGACGCGACGCAATTTGTGTGTCCCATCGTCATTAACTGGCTCTGAACGTTACAATTAACTGTCAGTTTTGCATCGCATTCGAAAAACTAGACTCACAGGAGAACGACCATAAGGTGCCCGAGGCAGCAATAGACCCTTGGAGACAAGTCGGCTGGAGGACGATGTATTGATTCGCGACGCAATTTGTGTGTTCCATCGTCATTAAGAGGCTCTGAACCTTACAATTAACTGTCAGTTTAGCGTCGGATTCGAAAATCTAGACTCACCGATGAACGACTATAAGGTGCCCGAGGCAGCAATAGACCCTTCGAGACAAGTCGGCTGGAGGACGATGTATTGAATCGCGACGCAATTTGTGTGTTCCATCGTCAGTATCAGGCTCTGAACGTTACAATTAACCGTCAGTTTTGCGTCGTATTCTGAAAACTAGACTCACAGGAGAACGATCATAAGGTGCCCGACGCAGCACTAGACCCTTGGAGACAAGTCGGCTGGAGGACGATGTATTGAATCGCGACGCAATTTGTGTGTTCCATCGTCATTAACAGGCTCTGAACCTTACAATTAAATGTCAGTTTTGCGTCGGATTCGAAAATCTAGACTCACAGGAGAACGACGATAAGGTGCCCGAGGCAGCAATAGACCCTTGGAGACAAGTCGGCTGGAGGACGATGTATTGATTCGCGACGCAATTTGTGTGTTCCATCGTCATTAAGAGGCTCTGAACGTTACAATTAATTGTCAGTTTTGCGCCGGATTCGAAAAACTAGACTCATAGGAGAACGACCATAAGGTTCCCGAGGCAGCACTAGACCCTTGGAGACAAGTCGGCTAAAGGACGATGTATTGAATCGCGACGCAATTTGTGTGTTCCATCGTCATTAAGAGGCTCTGAACGTTACAATTAATTGTCAGTTTTGCGCCGGATTCGAAAAACTAGACTCATAGGAGAACGACCAAGAGGTGCCAGGAGCAGCAATACTACCTCGGAGACAAGTCGGCTGGAGGACGATGTATTGAATCGCGACGCAATTTGTGTGTTCCATCGTCATTAAGAGGCTCTGAACCTTACAATTAACTGTCAGTTCTGCGTCGGATTCGAAAAATTAGACTCACAGGAGAACGACCATAAGGTGCCCGAGGCTGCAATAGACCCTTGGAGATAAGTCGGCTGGAGGACGATGTATTGATTCGCGACGCAATTTGTGTGTTCCATCGTCATTAAGAGGCTCTGAACGTTACAATTAATTGTCAGTTTTGCGCCGCATTCGAAAAACTAGACTCATAGGAGAACGACCATAAGGTGCCCGAAGCAGCACTAGACCCTTGGAGACAAGTCGGCTGTAGGACGATGTATTGAATCGCGACGCAATTTGTGTGTTCCATCGTCATTAAGAGGCTCTGAACGTTACAATTAATTGTCAGTTTTGCGCCGGATTCGAAAAACTAGACTCATAGGAGAACGACGAAGAGGTGCCAGGAGCAGCAATACTACCTCGGAGACAAGTCGGCTGGAGGACGATGTATTGAATCGCGACGCAATTTGTGTGTTCCAGCGTTATTAAGATGCTCTGAACCTTACAATTAACTGTCAGTTTTGCGTCGGATTCGAAAAACTAGACTCACAGGAGAACGACCATAAGGTGCCCGAGGCAGCAATAGACCCTTGGAGACAAGTCGGCTGGAGGACGATGTATTGATTCGCGACGCAATTTGTGTGTTCCATCGTCATTAAGAGGCTCTGAACGTTACAATTAATTGTCAGTTTTGCGCCGGATTCGAAAAACTAGACTCATAGGAGAACGACCAAGAGGTGCCAGGAGCAGCAATACTACCTCGGAGACAAGTCGGCTGGAGGACGATGTATTGAATCGCGACGCAATTTGTGTGTTCCATCGTCATTAAGAGGCTCTGAACCTTACAATTAACTGTCAGTTTTGCGTCGGATTCGAAAAACTAGACTCACAGGAGAACGACCATAAGGTGCCCGAGGCAGCAATAGACCCTTGGAGACAAGTCGGCTGGAGGACGATGTATTGATTCGCGACGCAATTTGTGTGTTCCATCGTCATCAAGAGGCTCTGAACGTTACAATTCACTGTCAGTTTTGCGTCGGATTCGAAAATCTAGAATCACAGGAGAACGAGCATATGGTGCCCGAGGCAGCACTAGACCCTTGGAGACAAGTCGGCTGTAGGACGATGTATTGAATCGCGACGCTATTTGTGTGTTCCATCGTCATTAATAGGCTCTGAACGTTACAATTCACTGTCAGTTTTGCGTCGGATTCGAAAATCTAGACTCACAGGAGAACGAGCATATGGTGCCCGAGGCAGCACTAGACCCTTGGAGACAAGTCGGCTGTAGGACGATGTATTGAATCGCGACGCAATTTGTGTGTTCCATCGTCATTAAGAGGCTCTGAACTTTACAATTAACTGTCAGTTTTGCGTCGGTTTCGAAAATCTAGACTCACAGGAGAACGACCATAAGGTGCCCGAGGCAGCACTAGACCCTTGGAGACAAGTCGGCTGGAGGACGATGTATTGAGTCGCGACGCAATTTGTGTGTCCCATCGTCATGAACAGGCTCTGAACGTTACAATTCACTGTCAGTTTTGCGTCGGATTCGAAAATCTAGACTCACAGGAGAACGAGCATATGGTGCCCGAGGCAGCACTAGACCCTTGGAGACAAGTCGGCTGTAGGACGATGTATTGAATCGCGACGCAATTTGTGTGTTCCATCGTCATTAAGAGGCTCTGAACGTTACAATTAACTGTCAGTTTTGCGTCGGATTCGAAAATCTAGACTCACAGGAGAACGACCATAAGGTGCCCGAGGCAGCAATAGATCCTTGGAGACAAGTCGGCTGGAGGACGATGTATTGAATCGCGACGCAATTTGTGTGTTCCATCGTCATTAAGAGGCTCTGAACGTTACAATTAATTGTCAGTTTTGCGTCGGATTCGAAAATCTAGACTCACAGATGAACGACCATAAGGTGCCCGAGGCAGCAATAGACCCATTTAGACAAGTCGGCTGGACGACGATGTATTGAATCGCGACGCAATTTGTGTGTTCCATCGTCATCAAGAGGCTCTGAACGTTACAATTCACTCTCAGTTTTGCGTCGGATTCGAAAATCTAGACTCACAGGAGAACGAGCATATGATGCCCGAGGCAGCACTAGATCCTTGGAGACAAGTCGGCTGTAGGACGATGTATTGAGTCGCGACGCAATTTGTGTGTTCCATCGTCATTAACAGGCTCTGAACGTTACAATTAATTGTCAGTTTTGCGTCGTATTCGAAAATCTAGACTCACAGGAGAACGAGCATATGGTGCCCGAGGCAGCACTAGACCCTTGGAGACAAGTCGGCTGTAGGACGATGTATTGAATCGCGACGCAATTTGTGTGTTCCATCGTCATTAAGAGGCTCCGAACGTTACAATTAACTGTCAGTTTTGCGCCGGATTCGAAAAACTAGACTCATAGGAGAACGACCAAGAGGTGCCAGGAGCAGCAATACTACCTCGGATACATGTCGGCTGGAGGACGATGTATTGAATCGCGACGCAATTTGTGTGTTCCATCGTCAGTATCAGGCTCTGAACGTTACAATTAACTGTCAGTTTTGCGCCGGATTCGAAAAACTAGACTCATAGGAGAACGACCAAGAGGTGCCAGGAGCAGCAATACTACCTCGGAGACATGTCGGCTGGAGGACGATGTATTGAATCGCGACGCAATTTGTGTGTTCCATCGTCAGTATCAGGCTCTGAAAGTTACAATTAACTGTCAGTTTTGCGTCGGATTCGAAAATCTAGACTCACAGGAGAACGACCATAAGGTGCCCGAGGCAGCACTAGACCCTTGGAGACAAGTCCGCTGGAGGACGATGTATTGAGTCGCGACGCAATTTGTGTGTCCCATCGTCATTAACAGGCTCTGAACGTTACAATTAACTGTCAATTTTGCGTCGGATTCGAAAATCTAGACTCACAGGAGAACGACCATAAGGTGCCCGAGGCAGCAAGAGACCCTTGGAGACAGGTCGGCTGTGGGACGATGTATTGAATCGCGACGCAATTTGTGTGTTCCATCGTCATAAAGAGGCTCTGAACGTTACAATTCACTGTCAGTCTTGCATCGCATTCGAAAAACTAGACTCACAGGAGAACGACCATAAGGTGCCCGAGGCAGCAATAGACCCTTGGAGACAAGTCGGCTGGAGGACGATGTATTGAATCGCGACGCAATTTGTGTGTCCCATCGTCAGTATCAGGCTCTGAACGGTACAATTCACTGTCAGTTTTGCGTCGGATTCGAAAATCTAGACTCACAGGAGAACGAGCATATGGTGCCCGAGGCAGCACTAGACCCTTGGAGACAAGTCGGCTGTAGGACGATGTATTGAGTCGCGACGCAATTTGTGTGTCCCATCGTCATTAACAGGTTCTGAACGTTACAATTAATTGTCAGTTTTGCGTCGGATTCGAAAATCTAGACTCACAGGAGAACGAGCATATGGTGCCCGAGGCAGCACTAGACCCTTGGAGACAAGTCGGCTGGAGGACGATGTATTGAGTCGCGACGCAATTTGTGTGTCCCATCGTCATTAACAGGCTCTGAACGTTACAATTCACTGTCAGTTTTGCGTCGGATTCGAAAATCTAGACTCACAGGAGAACGAGCATATGATGCCCGAGGCAGCACTAGATCCTTGGAGACAAGTCGGCTGTAGGACGATGTATTGAGTCGCGACGCAATTTGTGTGTTCCATCGTCATTAACAGGCTCTGAACGTTACAATTAATTGTCAGTTTTGCGTCGTATTCGAAAAACTAGGCTCACAGGAGAACGACCATAAGGTGCCAGGAGCAGCAATAGTACCTCGGAGACAAGTCGGCTGGAGGACGATGTATTGAATCGCGACGCAATTTGTGTGTTCCATCGTCATTAAGAGGCTCTGAACGTTACAATTAATTGTCAGTTTTGCGTCGGATTCGAAAATCTAGACTCACAGATGAACGACCATAAGGTGCCCGAGGCAGCAATAGACCCATCGAGACAAGTCGGCTGGAGGACGATGTATTGAATCGCGACGCAATTTGTGTGTTCCATCGTCATCAAGAGGCTCTGAACGTTACAATTCACTCTCAGTTTTGCGTCGGATTCGAAAATCTAGACTCACAGGAGAACGAGCATATGATGCCCGAGGCAGCACTAGACCCTTGGAGACAAGTCGGCTGTAGTACGATGTATTGAATCGCGACGCAATTTGTGTGTTCCATCGTCATTAAGAGGCTGTGAACGTTACAATTAACTGTCAGTTTTGCATCGCATTCGAAAAACTAGACTCACAGGAGAACGACCATAAGATGCCCGATGCAGCAATAGACCCTTGGAGACAAGTCGGCTGGAGGACGATGTATTGAGACGCGACGCAATTTGTGTGTCCCATCGTCATTAACTGGCTCTGAACGTTACAATTAACTGTCAGTTTTGCATCGCATTCGAAAAACTAGACTCACAGGAGAACGACCATAAGGTGCCCGAGGCAGCAATAGACCCTTGGAGACAAGTCGGCTGGAGGACGATGTATTGATTCGCGACGCAATTTGTGTGTTCCATCGTCATTAAGAGGCTCTGAACCTTACAATTAACTGTCAGTTTAGCGTCGGATTCGAAAATCTAGACTCACCGATGAACGACTATAAGGTGCCCGAGGCAGCAATAGACCCTTCGAGACAAGTCGGCTGGAGGACGATGTATTGAATCGCGACGCAATTTGTGTGTTCCATCGTCAGTATCAGGCTCTGAACGTTACAATTAACCGTCAGTTTTGCGTCGTATTCTGAAAACTAGACTCACAGGAGAACGATCATAAGGTGCCCGACGCAGCACTAGACCCTTGGAGACAAGTCGGCTGGAGGACGATGTATTGAATCGCGACGCAATTTGTGTGTTCCATCGTCATTAACAGGCTCTGAACCTTACAATTAAATGTCAGTTTTGCGTCGGATTCGAAAATCTAGACTCACAGGAGAACGACGATAAGGTGCCCGAGGCAGCAATAGACCCTTGGAGACAAGTCGGCTGGAGGACGATGTATTGATTCGCGACGCAATTTGTGTGTTCCATCGTCATTAAGAGGCTCTGAACGTTACAATTAATTGTCAGTTTTGCGCCGGATTCGAAAAACTAGACTCATAGGAGAACGACCATAAGGTTCCCGAGGCAGCACTAGACCCTTGGAGACAAGTCGGCTAAAGGACGATGTATTGAATCGCGACGCAATTTGTGTGTTCCATCGTCATTAACAGGCTCTGAACGTTACAATTAATTGTCAGTTTTGCGCCGGATTCGAAAAACTAGACCCATAGGAGAACGACCAAGAGGTGCCAGGAGCAGCAATACTACCTCGGAGACAAGTCGGCTGGAGGACGATGTATTGAATCGCGACGCAATTTGTGTGTTCCATCGTCATTAAGAGGCTCTGAACCTTACAATTAACTGTCAGTTCTGCGTCGGATTCGAAAAATTAGACTCACAGGAGAACGACCATAAGGTGCCCGAGGCTGCAATAGACCCTTGGAGATAAGTCGGCTGGAGGACGATGTATTGATTCGCGACGCAATTTGTGTGTTCCATCGTCATTAAGAGGCTCTGAACGTTACAATTAATTGTCAGTTTTGAGCCGCATTCGAAAAACTAGACTCATAGGAGAACGACCATAAGGTGCCCGAAGCAGCACTAGACCCTTGGAGACAAGTCGGCTGTAGGACGATGTATTGAATCGCGACGCAATTTGTGTGTTCCATCGTCATTAAGAGGCTCTGAACGTTACAATTAATTGTCAGTTTTGCGCCGGATTCGAAAAACTAGACTCATAGGAGAACGACGAAGAGGTGCCAGGAGCAGCAATACTACCTCGGAGACAAGTCGGCTGGAGGACGATGTATTGAATCGCGACGCAATTTGTGTGTTCCAGCGTTATTAAGAGGCTCTGAACCTTACAATTAACTGTCAGTTTTGCGTCGGATTCGAAAAACTAGACTCACAGGAGAACGACCATAAGGTGCCCGAGGCAGCAATAGACCCTTGGAGACAAGTCGGCTGGAGGACGATGTATTGATTCGCGACGCAATTTGTGTGTTCCATCGTCATTAAGAGGCTCTGAACGTTACAATTAATTGTCAGTTTTGCGCCGGATTCGAAAAACTAGACTCATAGGAGAACGACCAAGAGGTGCCAGGAGCAGCAATACTACCTCGGAGACAAGTCGGCTGGAGGACGATGTATTGAATCGCGACGCAATTTGTGTGTTCCATCGTCATTAAGAGGCTCTGAACCTTACAATTAACTGTCAGTTTTGCGTCGGATTCGAAAAACTAGACTCACAGGAGAACGACCATAAGGTGCCCGAGGCAGCAATAGACCCTTGGAGACAAGTCGGCTGGAGGACGATGTATTGATTCGCGACGCAATTTGTGTGTTCCATCGTCATCAAGAGGCTCTGAACGTTACAATTCACTGTCAGTTTTGCGTCGGATTCGAAAATCTAGAATCACAGGAGAACGAGCATATGGTGCCCGAGGCAGCACTAGACCCTTGGAGACAAGTCGGCTGTAGGACGATGTATTGAATCGCGACGCTATTTGTGTGTTCCATCGTCATTAATAGGCTCTGAACGTTACAATTCACTGTCAGTTTTGCGTCGGATTCGAAAATCTAGACTCACAGGAGAACGAGCATATGGTGCCCGAGGCAGCACTAGACCCTTGGAGACAAGTCGGCTGTAGGACGATGTATTGAATCGCGACGCAATTTGTGTGTTCCATCGTCATTAAGAGGCTCTGAACGTTACAATTAACTGTCAGTTTTGCGTCGGTTTCGAAAATCTAGACTCACAGGAGAACGACCATAAGGTGCCCGAGGCAGCACTAGACCCTTGGAGACAAGTCGGCTGGAGGACGATCTATTGAGTCGCGACGCAATTTGTGTGTCCCATCGTCATGAACAGGCTCTGAACGTTACAATTCACTGTCAGTTTTGCGTCGGATTCGAAAATCTAGACTCACAGGAGAACGAGCATATGGTGCCCGAGGCAGCACTAGACCCTTGGAGACAAGTCGGCTGTAGGACGATGTATTGAATCGCGACGCAATTTGTGTGTTCCATCGTCATTAAGAGGCTCTGAACGTTACAATTAACTGTCAGTTTTGCGTCGGATTCGAAAATCTAGACTCACAGGAGAACGACCATAAGGTGCCCGAGGCAGCAATAGATCCTTGGAGACAAGTCGGCTGGAGGACGATGTATTGAATCGCGACGCAATTTGTGTGTTCCATCGTCATTAAGAGGCTCTGAACGTTACAATTAATTGTCAGTTTTGCGTCGGATTCGAAAATCTAGACTCACAGATGAACGACCATAAGGTGCCCGAGGCAGCAATAGACCCATTTAGACAAGTCGGCCGGACGACGATGTATTGAATCGCGACGCAATTTGTGTGTTCCATCGTCATCAAGAGGCTCTGAACGTTACAATTCACTCTCAGTTTTGCGTCGGATTCGAAAATCTAGACTCACAGGAGAACGAGCATATGATGCCCGAGGCAGCACTAGACCCTTGGAGACAAGTCGGCTGTAGTACGATGTATTGAATCGCGACGCAATTTGTGTGTTCCATCGTCATTAAGAGGCTGTGAACGTTACAATTAACTGTCAGTTTTGCATCGCATTCGAAAAACTAGACTCACAGGAGAACGACCATAAGATGCCCGAGGCAGCAATAGACCCTTGGAGACAAGTCGGCTGGAGGACGATGTATTGAGACGCGACGCAATTTGTGTGTCCCATCGTCATTAACTGGCTCTGAACGTTACAATTAACTGTCAGTTTTGCATCGCATTCGAAAAACTAGACTCACAGGAGAACGACCATAAGGTGCCCGAGGCAGCAATAGACCCTTGGAGAGAAGTCGGCTGGAGGACGATGTATTGATTCGCGACGCAATTTGTGTGTTCCATCGTCATTAAGAGGCTCTGAACGTTACAATTAATTGTCAGTTTTGCGCCGGATTCGAAAAACTAGACTCATAGGAGAACGACCAAGAGGTGCCAGGAGCAGCAATACTACCTCGGAGACAAGTCGGCTGGAGGACGATGTATTGATTCGCGACGCAATTTGTGTGTTCCATCGTCATTAAGAGGCTCTGAACGTTACAATTAATTGTCAGTTTTGCGTCGTATTCTGAAAACTAGACTCACAGGAGAACGACCATAAGGTGCCCAAGGCAGCAAGAGACCCTTCGAGACTAGTCGGCTGGAGGACGATGTATTGAATCGCGACGCAATTTGTGTGTTCCATCGTCATTAAGAGGCTCTGAACGTTACAATTAATTGTCAGTTTTGCGCCGGATTCGAAAAACTAGACTCATAGGAGAACGACCAAGAGGTGCCAGGAGCAGCAATACTACCTCGGAGACAAGTCGGCTGGAGGACGATGTATTGAATCGCGACGCAATTTGTGTGTTCCATCGTTATTAAGAGGCTCTGAACCTTACAATTAACTGTCAGTTTTGCGTCGGATTCGAAAAACTAGACTCACAGGAGAACGACCATAAGGTGCCCGAGGCAGCAATAGACCCTTGGAGACAAGTCGGCTGGAGGACGATGTATTGATTCGCGACGCAATTTGTGTGTTCCATCGTCATTAAGAGGCTCTGAACGTTACAATTAATTGTCAGTTTTGCGCCGGATTCGAAAAACTAGACTCATAGGAGAACGACCAAGAGGTGCCAGGAGCAGCAATACTACCTCGGAGACAAGTCGGCTGGAGGACGATGTATTGAATCGCGACGCAATTTGTGTGTTCCATCGTCATTAAGAGGCTCTGAACCTTACAATTAACTGTCAGTTTTGCGTCGGATTCGAAAAACTAGACTCACAGGAGAACGACCATAAGGTGCCCGAGGCAGCAATAGACCCTTGGAGACAAGTCGGCTGGAGGACGATGTATTGATTCGCGACGCAATTTGTGTGTTCCATCGTCATCAAGAGGCTCTGAACGTTACAATTCACTGTCAGTTTTGCGTCGGATTCGAAAATCTAGAATCACAGGAGAACGAGCATATGGTGCCCGAGGCAGCACTAGACCCTTGGAGACAAGTCGGCTGTAGGACGATGTATTGAATCGCGACGCTATTTGTGTGTTCCATCATCATTAATAGGCTCTGAACGTTACAATTCACTGTCAGTTTTGCGTCGGATTCGAAAATCTAGACTCACAGGAGAACGAGCATATGGTGCCCGAGGCAGCACTAGACCCTTGGAGACAAGTCGGCTGTAGGACGATGTATTGAATCGCGACGCAATTTGTGTGTTCCATCGTCATTAAGAGGCTCTGAACGTTACAATTAACTGTCAGTTTTGCGTCGGTTTCGAAAATCTAGACTCACAGGAGAACGACCATAAGGTGCCCGAGGCAGCACTAGACCCTTGGAGACAAGTCGGCTGGAGGACGATGTATTGAGTCGCGACGCAATTTGTGTGTCCCATCGTCATGAACAGGCTCTGAACGTTACAATTCACTGTCAGTTTTGCGTCGGATTCGAAAATCTAGACTCACAGGAGAACGAGCATATGGTGCCCGAGGCAGCACTAGACCCTTGGAGACAAGTCGGCTGTAGGACGATGTATTGAATCGCGACGCAATTTGTGTGTTCCATCGTCATTAAGAGGCTCTGAACGTTACAATTAACTGTCAGTTTTGCGTCGGATTCGAAAATCTAGACTCACAGGAGAACGACCATAAGGTGCCCGAGGCAGCAATAGATCCTTGGAGACAAGTCGGCTGGAGGACGATGTATTGAATCGCGACGCAATTTGTGTGTTCCATCGTCATTAAGAGGCTCTGAACGTTACAATTAATTGTCAGTTTTGCGTCGGATTCGAAAATCTAGACTCACAGATGAACGACCATAAGGTGCCCGAGGCAGCAATAGACCCATTTAGACAAGTCGGCTGGACGACGATGTATTGAATCGCGACGCAATTTGTGTGTTCCATCGTCATCAAGAGGCTCTGAACGTTACAATTCACTCTCAGTTTTGCGTCGGATTCGAAAATCTAGACTCACAGGAGAACGAGCATATGATGCCCGAGGCAGCACTAGACCCTTGGAGACAAGTCGGCTGTAGTACGATGTATTGAATCGCGACGCAATTTGTGTGTTCCATCGTCATTAAGAGGCTGTGAACGTTACAATTAACTGTCAGTTTTGCATCGCATTCGAAAAACTAGACTCACAGGAGAACGACCATAAGATGCCCGAGGCAGCAATAGACCCTTGGAGACAAGTCGGCTGGAGGACGATGTATTGAGACGCGACGCAATTTGTGTGTCCCATCGTCATTAACTGGCTCTGAACGTTACAATTAACTGTCAGTTTTGCATCGCATTCGAAAAACTAGACTCACAGGAGAACGACCATAAGGTGCCCGAGGCAGCAATAGACCCTTGGAGAGAAGTCGGCTGGAGGACGATGTATTGATTCGCGACGCAATTTGTGTGTTCCATCGTCATTAAGAGGCTCTGAACGTTACAATTAATTGTCAGTTTTGCGCCGGATTCGAAAAACTAGATTCATAGGAGAACGACCAAGAGGTGCCAGGAGCAGCAATACTACCTCGGAGACAAGTCGGCTGGAGGACGATGTATTGATTCGCGACGCAATTTGTGTGTTCCATCGTCATTAAGAGGCTCTGAACGTTACAATTAATTGTCAGTTTTGCGTCGTATTCTGAAAACTAGACTCACAGGAGAACGACCATAAGGTGCCCAAGGCAGCAAGAGACCCTTCGAGACTAGTCGGCTGGAGGACGATGTATTGAATCGCGACGCAATTTGTGTGTTCCATCGTCATTAAGAGGCTCTGAACGTTACAATTAATTGTCAGTTTTGCGCCGGATTCGAAAAACTAGACTCATAGGAGAACGACCAAGAGGTGCCAGGAGCAGCAATACTACCTCGGAGACAAGTCGGCTGGAGGACGATGTATTGAATCGCGACGCAATTTGTGTGTTCCATCGTCATTAACAGGCTCTGAACGTTATAATTCACTGTCAGTTTTGCGTCGGATTCGAAAATCTAGACTCACAGGAGAACGAGCATTTGGTGCCCGAGGCAGCACTAGACCCTTGGAGACAAGTCGGCTGTAGGACGATGTATTGAATCGCGACGCAATTTGTGTGTTCCATCGTCATTAAGAGGCTCTGAACGTTACAATTAACTGTCAGTTTTGCTTAGGATTCGAAAATCTAGACTCACAGGAGAACGACCATAAGGTGCCCGAGGCAGCACTAGACCCTTGGAGACAAGTCGGCTGGAGGACGATGTATTGAATCGCGACGCAATTTGTGTGTTCCATCGTCATTAAGAGGCTCTGAACCTTACAATTAACTGTCAGTTTTGCGTCGGATTCGAAAATCTAGACTCATAGGAGAACGACCATAAGGTGCCCGAGGCAGCACTAGACCCTTGAAGACAAGTCGGCTGGAGGACGATGTATTGAGTCGCGACGCAATTTGTGTGTCCCATCGTCATTATCAGGCTCTGAACGTTACAATTCACTGTCAGTTTTGCGCCGGATTCGAAAATCTAGACTCACAGGAGAGCGAGCATATGTTGGCCGAGGCAGCACTAGACCCTTGGAGACAAGTCGGCTGGAGGACGATGTATTGAATCGCGACGCAATTTGTGTGTTCCATCGTCAGTATCAGGCTCTGAACGTTACAATTAACTGTCAGTTTTGCATCGCATTCGAAAAACTAGACTCACAGGAGAACGACCATAAGGTGCCCGAGGCAGCAATAGACCCTTGGAGACAAGTCGGCTGGAGGACGATGTATTGAATCGCGACGCAATTTGTGTGTTCCATCGTCATTAAGAGGCTCTGAAAGTTACAATTAACTGTCAGTTTTGCGCCGGATTCGAAAAACTAGACTCATAGGAGAACGACCAAGAGGTGCCAGGAGCAGCAATACTACCTCGGAGAGAAGTCGGCTGGAGGACGATGTATTGAATCGCGACGCAATTTGTGTGTTCCATCGTCAGTATCAGGCTCTGAACGTTACAATTAATTGTCAGTTTTGCATCGCATTCGAAAAACTAGACTCACAGGAGAACGACCATAAGGTGCCCGAGGCACCAATAGACCCTTCGAGACAAGTCGGCTGAAGGACGATGTATTGAATCGCGACGCAATTTGTGTGTTCCATCGTCATTAAGAGGCTCTGAACGTTACAATTAATTGTCAGTTTTGCGCCGGATTCGAAAAACTAGATTCATAGGAGAACGACCAAGAGGTGCCAGGAGCAGCAATACTACCTCGGAGACATGTCGGCTGGAGGACGATGTATTGAATCGCGATGCAATTTGTGTGTTCCATCGTCAGTATCAGGCTCTGAACGTTACAATTAACTGTCAGTTCTGCGTCGGATTCGAAAATCTAGACTCACAGGAGAACGACCATAAGGTGCCCGAGGCAGCAATAGACCCTTGGAGACAAGTCGGCTGGAGGACGATGTATTGAGTCGCGACGCAATTTGTGTGTCCCATCGTCATTAACAGGCTCTGAACGTTACAATTAACTTTCAGTTTTGCATCGCATTCGAAAATCTAGACTCACAGGAGAACGAGCATAAGGTGCCCGAGGCAGCACTAGACCCTTGGAGACAAGTCGGCTGGAGGACGATGTATTGAGTCGCGACGCAATTTGTGTGTCCCATCGTCATTAACAGGCTCTGAACGTTACAATTCACTGTCAGTTTTGCGTCGGATTCGAAAATCTAGACTCACAGGAGAACGAGCATATGGTGCCCGAGGCAGCACTAGACCCTTGGAGACAAGTCGGCTATAGGACGATGTATTGAATCGCGATGCAATTTGTGTGTTCCATCGTCAGTATCAGGCTCTGAACGTTACAATTAATTGTCAGTTTTGCGTCGTATTCGAAAAACTAGACTCACAGGAGAACGACCATACGGTGCCCGAGGCAGCACTAGACCCTTGGAGACAAGTCGGCTGGAGGACGATGTATTGAATCGCGACGCAATTTGTGTGTTCCATCGTCATTAAGAGGCTCTGAACGTTACAATTAATTGTCAGTTTTGCGCCAGATTCGAAAAACTAGACTCATAGGAGAACGACCAAGAGGTGCCAGGAGCAGCAATACTACCTCGGAGACATGTCGGCTGGAGGACGATGTATTGAATCGCGACGCAATTTGTGTGTTCCATCGTCAGTATCAGGCTCTGAACGTTACAATTAACCGTCAGTTTTGCGTCGTATTCGAAAATCTAGACTCACAGGAGAACGAGCATATGGTGCCCGAGGCAGCACTAGACCCTTGGAGACATGTCGGCTGGAGAACGATGTATTGAATCGCGACGCAATTTGTGTGTTCCATCGTCATTAACAGGCTCTGAACCTTACAATTAACTGTCAGTTTTGCGTCGTATTCGAAAATCTAGACTCACAGGAGAACGAGCATATGGTGCCCGAGGCAGCACTAGACCCTTGGAGACAAGTCGGCTCTAGGACGATGTATTGAATCGCGACGCAATTTGTGTGTTCCATCGTCATTAAGAGGCTCTGAACGTTACAATTAACTGTCAGTTTTGCGCCGGATTCGAAAAACTAGACTCATAGGAGAACGACCAAGAGGTGCCAGGAGCAGCAATACTACCTCGGATGCATGTCGGCTGGAGGACGATGTATTGAATCGCGACGCAATTTGTGTGTTCCATCGTCATTAAGAGGCTGTGAACGTTACAATTAACTGTCAGTTTTTCATCGCATTCGAAAAACTAGACTCACAGGAGAACGACCATAAGATGCCCGAGGCAGCAATAGACCCTTGGAGACAAGTCGGCTGGAGGACGATGTATTGAGACGCGACGCAATTTGTGTGTCCCATCGTCATTAACTGGCTCTGAACGTTACAATTAACTGTCAGTTTTGCATCGCATTCGAAAAACTAGACTCACAGGAGAACGACCATAAGGTGCCCGAGGCAGCAATAGACCCTTGGAGACAAGTCGGCTGGAGGACGATGTATTGATTCGCGACGCAATTTGTGTGTTCCATCGTCATTAAGAGGCTCTGAACCTTACAATTAACTGTCAGTTTTGCGTCGGATTCGAAAATCTAGACTCACCGATGAACGACCATAAGGTGCCCGAGGCAGCAATAGACCCTTCGAGACAAGTCGGCTGGAGGACGATGTATTGAATCGCGACGCAATTTGTGTGTTCCATCGTCAGTATCAGGCTCTGAACGTTACAATTAACCGTCAGTTTTGCGCCGTATTCTGAAAACTAGACTCACAGGAGAACGATCATAAGGTGCCCGACGCAGCACTAGACCCTTGGAGACAAGTCGGCTGGAGGACGATGTATTGAATCGCGACGCTATTTGTGTGTTCCATCGTCATTAACAGGCTCTGAACCTTACAATTAAATGTCAGTTTTGCGTCGGATTCGAAAATCTAGACTCACAGGAGAACGACGATAAGGTGCCCGAGGCAGCAATAGACCCTTGGAGACAAGTCGGCTGGAGGACGATGTATTGATTCGCGACGCAATTTGTGTGTTCCATCGTCATTAAGAGGCTCTGAACGTTACAATTAATTGTCTGTTTTGCGCCGGATTCGAAAAACTAGACTCATAGGAGAACGACCAAGAGGTGCCAGGAGCAGCAACACTACCTCGGAGACAAGTCGGCTGGAGGACGATGTATTGAATCGCGACGCAATTTGTGTGTTCCATCGTCATTAAGAGGCTCTGAACCTTACAATTAACTGTCAGTTTTGCGTCGGATTCGAAAAACTAGACTCACAGGAGAACGACCATAAGGTGCCCGAGGCTGCAATAGACCCTTGGAGATAAGTCGGCTGGAGGACGATGTATTGATTCGCGACGCAATTTGTGTGTTCCATCGTCATTAAGAGGCTCTGAAAGTTACAATTAATTGTCAGTTTTGCGCCGGATTCGAAAAACTAGACTCATAGGAGAACGACCATAAGGTGCCCGAAGCAGCACTAGACCCTTGGAGACAAGTCGGCTGTAGGACGATGTATTGAATCGCGACGCAATTTGTGTGTTCCATCGTCATTTAGAGGCTCTGAACGTTACAATTAATTGTCAGTTTTGCGTCGTATTCTGAAAACTAGACTCACAGGAGAACGACCATAAGGTGCCCGATGCAGCAAGAGACCCTTCGAGACTAGTCGGCTGGAGGACGATGTATTGAATCGCGACGCAATTTGTGTGTTCCATCGTCATTAAGAGGCTCTGAACGTTACAATTAATTGTCAGTTTTGCGCCGGATTCGAAAAACTAGACTCATAGGAGAACGACCAAGAGGTGCCAGGAGCAGCAATACTACCTCGGAGACAAGTCGGCTGGAGGACGATGTATTGATTCGCGACGCAATTTGTGTGTTCCATCGTCATTAAGAGGCTCTGAACGTTACAATTAATTGTCAGTTTTGCGCCGGATTCGAAAAACTAGACTCATAGGAGAACGACCAAGAGGTGCCAGGAGCAGCAATACTACCTCGGAGACAAGTCGGCTGGAGGACGATGTATTGAATCGCGACGCAATTTGTGTGTTCCATCGTCATTAAGAGGCTCTGAACGTTACAATTAATTGTCAGTTTTGCGTCGTATTCTGAAAACTAGACTCACAGGAGAACGACCATAAGGTGCCCGAGGCAGCAAGAGACCCTTCGAGACTAGTCGGTTGGAGGACGATGTATTGAATCGCGACGCAATTTGTGTGTTCCATCGTCATTAAGAGGCTCTGAACGTTACAATTAATTGTCAGTTTTGCGCCGGATGCGAAAAACTAGACTCATAGGAGAACGACCAAGAGGTGCCAGGAGCAGCAATACTACCTCGGAGACAAGTCGGCTGGAGGACGATGTATTGAATCGCGACGCAATTTGTGTGTTCCATCGTCATTAAGAGGCTCTGACCCTTACAATTAACTGTCAGTTTTGCGTCGGATTCGAAAAACTAGACTCACAGGAGAACGACCATAAGGTGCCCGAGGCAGCAATAGACCCTTGGAGACAAGTCGGCTGGAGGACGATGTATTGATTCGCGACGCAAGTTGTGTGTTCCATCGTCATTAAGAGGCTCTGAACGTTACAATTAATTGTCAGTTTTGCGCCGGATTCGAAAAACTAGACTCATAGGAGAACGACCAAGAGGTGCCAGGAGCAGCAATACTACCTCGGAGACAAGTCGGCTGGAGGACGATGTATTGAATCGCGACGCAATTTGTGTGTTCCATCGTCATTAAGAGGCTCTGAACCTTAAAATTAACTGTCAGTTTTGCGTCGGATTCGAAAAACTAGACTCACAGGAGAACGAGCATAAGGTGCCCGAGGCAGCAATAGACCCTTGGAGACAAGTCGGCTGGAGGACGATGTATTGATTCGCGACGCAATTTGTGTGTTCCATCGTCATCAAGAGGCTCTGAACGTTACAATTCACTGTCAGTTTTGCGTCGGATTCGAAAATCTAGACTCACAGGAGAACGAGCATATGGTGCCCGAGGCAGCAATAGACCCTTCGAGACAAGTCGGCTGGAGGACGATGTATTGAATCGCGACGCAATTTGTGTGTTCCATCGTCATTAAGAAGCTCTGAAAGTTAGAATTAACTGTCAGTTTTGCGCCGAATTCGAAAAACTAGACTCATAGGAGAACGACCAAGAGGTGCCAGGAGCAGCAATACTACCTCGGAGACAAGTCGGCTGGAGGACGATGTATTGAATCGCGACGCAATTTGTGTGTTCCATCGTCAGTATCAGGCTCTGAACGTTACAATTAATTGTCAGTTTTGCATCGCATTCGAGAAACTAGACTCACAGGAGAACGACCATAAGGTGCCCGAGGCACCAATAGACCCTTCGAGACAAGTCGGCTGAAGGACGATGTATTGAATCGCGACGTAATTTGTGTGTTCCATCGTCATTAAGAGGCTCTGAACGTTACAATTAATTGTCAGTTTTGCGCCGGATTCGAAAAACTAGATTCATAGGAGAACGACCAAGAGGTGCCAGGAGCAGCAATACTACCTCGGAGACATGTCGGCTGTAGGACGATGTATTGAATCGCGACGCAATTTGTGTGTTCCATCGTCAGTATCAGGCTCTGAACGTTACAATTAACTGTCAGTTCTGCGTCGGATTCGAAAATCTAGACTCACAGGAGAACGACCATAAGGTGCCCGAGGCAGCAATAGACCCTTGGAGACAAGTCGGCTGGAGGACGATGTATTGAGTCGCGACGCAATTTGTGTGTCCCATCGTCATTAACAGGCTCTGAACGTTACAATTAATTGTCAGTTTTGCGCCGGATTCGAAAAACTAGACTCATAGGAGAACGACCAAGAGGTGCCAGGAGCAGCAATACTACCTCGGAGACAAGTCGGCTGGAGGACGATGTATTGAATCGCGACGCAATTTGTGTGTTCCATCGTCATTAAGAGGCTCTGAACCTTACAATTAACTGTCAGTTTTGCGTCGGATTCGAAAAACTAGACTCACAGGAGAACGACCATAAGGTGCCCGAGGCAGCAATAGACCCTTGGAGACAAGTCGGCTGGAGGACGATGTATTGATTCGCGACGCAATTTGTGTGTTCCATCGTCATCAAGAGGCTCTGAACGTTACAATTCACTGTCAGTTTTGCGTCGGATTCGAAAATCTAGAATCACAGGAGAACGAGCATATGGTGCCCGAGGCAGCACTAGACCCTTGGAGACAAGTCGGCTGTAGGACGATGTATTGAATCGCGACGCTATTTGTGTGTTCCATCATCATTAATAGGCTCTGAACGTTACAATTCACTGTCAGTTTTGCGTCGGATTCGAAAATCTAGACTCACAGGAGAACGAGCATATGGTGCCCGAGGCAGCACTAGACCCTTGGAGACAAGTCGGCTGTAGGACGATGTATTGAATCGCGACGCAATTTGTGTGTTCCATCGTCATTAAGAGGCTCTGAACGTTACAATTAACTGTCAGTTTTGCGTCGGTTTCGAAAATCTAGACTCACAGGAGAACGACCATAAGGTGCCCGAGGCAGCACTAGACCCTTGGAGACAAGTCGGCTGGAGGACGATGTATTGAGTCGCGACGCAATTTGTGTGTCCCATCGTCATGAACAGGCTCTGAACGTTACAATTCACTGTCAGTTTTGCGTCGGATTCGAAAATCTAGACTCACAGGAGAACGAGCATATGGTGCCCGAGGCAGCACTAGACCCTTGGAGACAAGTCGGCTGTAGGACGATGTATTGAATCGCGACGCAATTTGTGTGTTCCATCGACATTAAGAGGCTCTGAACGTTACAATTAACTGTCAGTTTTGCGTCGGATTCGAAAATCTAGACTCACAGGAGAACGACCATAAGGTGCCCGAGGCAGCAATAGATCCTTGGAGACAAGTCGGCTGGAGGACGATGTATTGAATCGCGACGCAATTTGTGTGTTCCATCGTCATTAAGAGGCTCTGAACGTTACAATTAATTGTCAGTTTTGCGTCGGATTCGAAAATCTAGACTCACAGATGAACGACCATAAGGTGCCCGAGGCAGCAATAGACCCATTTATACAAGTCGGCTGGACGACGATGTATTGAATCGCGACGCAATTTGTGTGTTCCATCGTCATCAAGAGGCTCTGAACGTTACAATTCACTCTCAGTTTTGCGTCGGATTCGAAAATCTAGACTCACAGGAGAACGAGCATATGATGCCCGAGGCAGCACTAGACCCTTGGAGACAAGTCGGCTGTAGTACGATGTATTGAATCGCGACGCAATTTGTGTGTTCCATCGTCATTAAGAGGCTGTGAACGTTACAATTAACTGTCAGTTTTGCATCGCATTCGAAAAACTAGACTCACAGGAGAACGACCATAAGATGCCCGAGGCAGCAATAGACCCTTGGAGACAAGTCGGCTGGAGGACGATGTATTGAGACGCGACGCAATTTGTGTGTCCCATCGTCATTAACTGGCTCTGAACGTTACAATTAACTGTCAGTTTTGCATCGCATTCGAAAAACTAGACTCACAGGAGAACGACCATAAGGTGCCCGAGGCAGCAATAGACCCTTGGAGACAAGTCGGCTGGAGGACGATGTATTGATTCGCGACGCAATTTGTGTGTTCCATCGTCATTAAGAGGCTCTGAACGTTACAATTAATTGTCAGTTTTGCGCCGGATTCGAAAAACTAGACTCATAGGAGAACGACCAAGAGGTGCCAGGAGCAGCAATACTACCTCGGAGACAAGTCGGCTGGAGGACGATGTATTGATTCGCGACGCAATTTGTGTGTTCCATCGTCATTAAGAGGCTCTGAACGTTACAATTAATTGTCAGTTTTGCGTCGTATTCTGAAAACTAGACTCACAGGAGAACGACCATAAGGTGCCCAAGGCAGCAAGAGACCCTTCGAGACTAGTCGGCTGGAGGACGATGTATTGAATCGCGACGCAATTTGTGTGTTCCATCGTCATTAAGAGGCTCTGAACGTTACAATTAATTGTCAGTTTTGCGCCGGATTCGAAAAACTAGACTCATAGGAGAACGACCAAGAGGTGCCAGGAGCAGCAATACTACCTGGGAGACAAGTCGGCTGGAGGACGATGTATTGAATCGCGACGCAATTTGTGTGTTCCATCGTCATTAACAGGCTCTGAACGTTATAATTCACTGTCAGTTTTGCGTCGGATTCGAAAATCTAGACTCACAGGAGAACGAGCATTTGGTGCCAGAGGCAGCACTAGACCCTTGGAGACAAGTCGGCTGTAGGACGATGTATTGAATCGCGACGCAATTTGTGTGTTCCATCGTCATTAAGAGGCTCTGAACGTTACAATTAACTGTCAGTTTTGCTTAGGATTCGAAAATCTAGACTCACAGGAGAACGACCATAAGGTGCCCGAGGCAGCACTAGACCCTTGGAGACAAGTCGGCTGGAGGACGATGTATTGAGTCGCGACGCAATTTGTGTGTCCCATCGTCATGAACAGGGTCTGAACGTTACAATTCACTGTCAGTTTTGCGTCGGATTCGAAAATCTAGACTCACAGGAGAACTAGCATATGGTGCCCGAGGCAGCAATAGACCCTTCGAGACAAGTCGGCTGGAGGACGATGTATTGAATCGCGACGCAATTTGTGTGTTCCATCGTCATCAAGAGGCTCTGAACGTTACAATTCACTCTCAGTTTTGCGTCGGATTCGAAAATCTAGACTCACAGGAGAACGAGCATATGGTGCCCGAGGCAGCACTAGACCCTTGGAGACAAGTCGGCTGTAGGACGATGTATTGAATCGCGACGCAATTTGTGTGTTCCATCGTCATTAAGAGGCTCTGAACGTTACAATTAACTGTCAGTTTTGCATCGCATTCGAAAAACTAGACTCACAGGAGAACGACCATAAGGTGCCCGAGGCAGCAATAGACCCTTGGAGACAAGTCGGCTGGAGGACGATGTATTGAATCGCGACGCAATTTGTGTGTTCCATCGTCATTAAGAGGCTCTGAAAGTTACAATTAACTGTCAGTTTTGCGCCGGATTCGAAAAACTAGACTCATAGGAGAACGACCAAGAGGTGCCAGGAGCAGCAATACTACCTCGGAGAGAAGTCGGCTGGAGGACGATGTATTGAATCGCGACGCAATTTGTGTGTTCCATCGTCAGTATCAGGCTCTGAACGTTACAATTAATTGTCAGTTTTGCATCGCATTCGAAAAACTAGACTCACAGGAGAACGACCATAAGGTGCCCGAGGCACCAATAGACCCTTCGAGACAAGTCGGCTGAAGGACGATGTATTGAATCGCGACGCAATTTGTGTGTTCCATCGTCATTAAGAGGCTCTGATCGTTACAATTAATTGTCAGTTTTGCGCCGGATTCGAAAAACTAGATTCATAGGAGAACGACCAAGAGGTGCCAGGAGCAGCAATACTACCTCGGAGACATGTCGGCTGGAGGACGATGTATTGAATCGCGATGCAATTTGTGTGTTCCATCGTCAGTATCAGGCTCTGAACGTTACAATTAACTGTCAGTTCTGCGTCGGATTCGAAAATCTAGACTCACAGGAGAACGACCATAAGGTGCCCGAGGCAGCAATAGACCCTTGGAGACAAGTCGGCTGGAGGACGATGTATTGAGTCGCGACGCAATTTGTGTGTCCCATCGTCATTAACAGGCTCTGAACGTTACAATTAACTTTCAGTTTTGCATCGCATTCGAAAATCTAGACTCACAGGAGAACGAGCATAAGGTGCCCGAGGCAGCACTAGACCCTTGGAGACAAGTCGGCTGGAGGACGATGTATTGAGTCGCGACGCAATTTGTGTGTCCCATCGTCATTAACAGGCTCTGAACGTTACAATTCACTGTCAGTTTTGCGTCGGATTCGAAAATCTAGACTCACAGGAGAACGAGCATATGGTGCCCGAGGCAGCACTAGACCCTTGGAGACAAGTCGGCTATAGGACGATGTATTGAATCGCGATGCAATTTGTGTGTTCCATCGTCAGTATCAGGCTCTGAACGTTACAATTAATTGTCAGTTTTGCGTCGTATTCGAAAAACTAGACTCACAGGAGAACGACCATACGGTGCCCGAGGCAGCACTAGACCCTTGGAGACAAGTCGGCTGGAGGACGATGTATTGAATCGCGACGCAATTTGTGTGTTCCATCGTCATTAAGAGGCTCTGAACGTTACAATTAATTGTCAGTTTTGCGTCGGATTCGAAAATCTAGACTCACAGATGAACGACCATAAGGTGCCCGAGGCAGCAATAGACCCATTTATACAAGTCGGCTGGACGACGATGTATTGAATCGCGACGCAATTTGTGTGTTCCATCGTCATCAAGAGGCTCTGAACGTTACAATTCACTCTCAGTTTTGCGTCGGATTCGAAAATCTAGACTCACAGGAGAACGAGCATATGATGCCCGAGGCAGCACTAGACCCTTGGAGACAAGTCGGCTGTAGTACGATGTATTGAATCGCGACGCAATTTGTGTGTTCCATCGTCATTAAGAGGCTGTGAACGTTACAATTAACTGTCAGTTTTGCATCGCATTCGAAAAACTAGACTCACAGGAGAACGACCATAAGATGCCCGAGGCAGCAATAGACCCTTGGAGACAAGTCGGCTGGAGGACGATGTATTGAGACGCGACGCAATTTGTGTGTCCCATCGTCATTAACTGGCTCTGAACGTTACAATTAACTGTCAGTTTTGCATCGCATTCGAAAAACTAGACTCACAGGAGAACGACCATAAGGTGCCCGAGGCAGCAATAGACCCTTGGAGACAAGTCGGCTGGAGGACGATGTATTGATTCGCGACGCAATTTGTGTGTTCCATCGTCATTAAGAGGCTCTGAACGTTACAATTAATTGTCAGTTTTGCGCCGGATTCGAAAAACTAGACTCATAGGAGAACGACCAAGAGGTGCCAGGAGCAGCAATACTACCTCGGAGACAAGTCGGCTGGAGGACGATGTATTGATTCGCGACGCAATTTGTGTGTTCCATCGTCATTAAGAGGCTCTGAACGTTACAATTAATTGTCAGTTTTGCGTCGTATTCTGAAAACTAGACTCACAGGAGAACGACCATAAGGTGCCCAAGGCAGCAAGAGACCCTTCGAGACTAGTCGGCTGGAGGACGATGTATTGAATCGCGACGCAATTTGTGTGTTCCATCGTCATTAAGAGGCTCTGAACGTTACAATTAATTGTCAGTTTTGCGCCGGATTCGAAAAACTAGACTCATAGGAGAACGACCAAGAGGTGCCAGGAGCAGCAATACTACCTGGGAGACAAGTCGGCTGGAGGACGATGTATTGAATCGCGACGCAATTTGTGTGTTCCATCGTCATTAACAGGCTCTGAACGTTATAATTCACTGTCAGTTTTGCGTCGGATTCGAAAATCTAGACTCACAGGAGAACGAGCATTTGGTGCCAGAGGCAGCACTAGACCCTTGGAGACAAGTCGGCTGTAGGACGATGTATTGAATCGCGACGCAATTTGTGTGTTCCATCGTCATTAAGAGGCTCTGAACGTTACAATTAACTGTCAGTTTTGCTTAGGATTCGAAAATCTAGACTCACAGGAGAACGACAATAAGGTGCCCGAGGCAGCACTAGACCCTTGGAGACAAGTCGGCTGGAGGACGATGTATTGAGTCGCGACGCAATTTGTGTGTCCCATCGTCATGAACAGGGTCTGAACGTTACAATTCACTGTCAGTTTTGCGTCGGATTCGAAAATCTAGACTCACAGGAGAACTAGCATATGGTGCCCGAGGCAGCAATAGACCCTTCGAGACAAGTCGGCTGGAGGACGATGTATTGAATCGCGACGCAATTTGTGTGTTCCATCGTCATCAAGAGGCTCTGAACGTTACAATTCACTGTCAGTTTTGCGTCGGATTCGAAAATCTAGACTCACAGGAGAACGAGCATATGGTGCCCGAGGCAGCACTAGACCCTTGGAGACAAGTCGGCTGTAGGACGATGTATTGAATCGCGACGCAATTTGTGTGTTCCATCGTCATTAAGAGGCTCTGAACGTTACAATTAACTGTCAGTTTTGCATCGCATTCGAAAAACTAGACTCACAGGAGAACGACCATAAGGTGCCCGAGGCAGCAATAGACCCTTGGAGACAAGTCGGCTGGAGGACGATGTATTGAATCGCGACGCAATTTGTGTGTTCCATCGTCATTAAGAGGCTCTGAAAGTTACAATTAACTGTCAGTTTTGCGCCGGATTCGAAAAACTAGACTCATAGGAGAACGACCAAGAGGTGCCAGGAGCAGCAATACTACCTCGGAGAGAAGTCGGCTGGAGGACGATGTATTGAATCGCGACGCAATTTGTGTGTTCCATCGTCAGTATCAGGCTCTGAACGTTACAATTAATTGTCAGTTTTGCATCGCATTCGAAAAACTAGACTCACAGGAGAACGACCATAAGGTGCCCGAGGCACCAATAGACCCTTCGAGACAAGTCGGCTGAAGGACGATGTATTGAATCGCGACGCAATTTGTGTGTTCCATCGTCATTAAGAGGCTCTGATCGTTACAATTAATTGTCAGTTTTGCGCCGGATTCGAAAAACTAGATTCATAGGAGAACGACCAAGAGGTGCCAGGAGCAGCAATACTACCTCGGAGACATGTCGGCTGGAGGACGATGTATTGAATCGCGATGCAATTTGTGTGTTCCATCGTCAGTATCAGGCTCTGAACGTTACAATTAACTGTCAGTTCTGCGTCGGATTCGAAAATCTAGACTCACAGGAGAACGACCATAAGGTGCCCGAGGCAGCAATAGACCCTTGGAGACAAGTCGGCTGGAGGACGATGTATTGAGTCGCGACGCAATTTGTGTGTCCCATCGTCATTAACAGGCTCTGAACGTTACAATTAACTTTCAGTTTTGCATCGCATTCGAAAATCTAGACTCACAGGAGAACGAGCATAAGGTGCCCGAGGCAGCACTAGACCCTTGGAGACAAGTCGGCTGGAGGACGATGTATTGAGTCGCGACGCAATTTGTGTGTCCCATCGTCATTAACAGGCTCTGAACGTTACAATTCACTGTCAGTTTTGCGTCGGATTCGAAAATCTAGACTCACAGGAGAACGAGCATATGGTGCCCGAGGCAGCACTAGACCCTTGGAGACAAGTCGGCTATAGGACGATGTATTGAATCGCGATGCAATTTGTGTGTTCCATCGTCAGTATCAGGCTCTGAACGTTACAATTAATTGTCAGTTTTGCGTCGTATTCGAAAAACTAGACTCACAGGAGAACGACCATACGGTGCCCGAGGCAGCACTAGACCCTTGGAGACAAGTCGGCTGGAGGACGATGTATTGAATCGCGACGCAATTTGTGTGTTCCATCGTCATTAAGAGGCTCTGAACGTTACAATTAATTGTCAGTTTTGCGCCAGATTCGAAAAACTAGACTCATAGGAGAACGACCAAGAGGTGCCAGGAGCAGCAATACTACCTCGGAGACATGTCGGCTGGAGGACGATGTATTGAATCGCGACGCAATTTGTGTGTTCCATCGTCAGTATCAGGCTCTGAACGTTACAATTAACTGTCAGTTTTGCGTCGGATTCGAAAATCTAGACTCACAGGAGAACGAGCATATGGTGCCCGAGGCAGCACTAGACCCTTGGAGACAAGTCGGCTGTAGGACGAAGTATTGAATCGCGACGCAATTTGTGTGTTCCATCGTCATTAAGAGGCTCTGAACGTTACAATTAACTGTCAGTTTTGCGTCGGATTCGAAAATCTAGACTCACAGGAGAATGAGCATAAGGTGCCCGAGGCAGCACTAGACACTTCGAGACATGTCGGCTGGAGAACGATGTATTGAATCGCGACGCAATTTGTGTGTTCCATCGTCATTAACAGGCTCTGAACCTTACAATTAACTGTCAGTTTTGCGTCGTATTCGAAAATCTAGACTCACAGGAGAACGAGCATATGGTGCCCGAGGCAGCACTAGACCCTTGGAGACAAGTCGGCTGTAGGACGATGTATTGAATCGCGACGCAATTTGTGTGTTCCATCGTCATTAAGAGGCTCTGAACGTTACAATTAACTGTCAGTTTTGCGCCGGATTCGAAAAACTAGACTCATAGGAGAACGACCAAGAGGTGCCAGGAGCAGCAATACTACCTCGGATGCATGTCGGCTGGAGGACGATGTATTGAATCGCGACGCAATTTGTGTGTTCCATCGTCATTAAGAGGCTGTGAACGTTACAATTAACTGTCAGTTTTTCATCGCATTCGAAAAACTAGACTCACAGGAGAACGACCATAAGATGCCCGAGGCAGCAATAGACCCTTGGAGACAAGTCGGCTGGAGGACGATGTATTGAGACGCGACGCAATTTGTGTGTCCCATCGTCATTAACTGGCTCTGAACGTTACAATTAACTGTCAGTTTTGCATCGCATTCGAAAAACTAGACTCACAGGAGAACGACCATAAGGTGCCCGAGGCAGCAATAGACCCTTGGAGACAAGTCGGCTGGAGGACGATGTATTGATTCGCGACGCAATTTGTGTGTTCCATCGTCATTAAGAGGCTCTGAACCTTACAATTAACTGTCAGTTTTGCGTCGGATTCGAAAATCTAGACTCACCGATGAACGACCATAAGGTGCCCGAGGCAGCAATAGACCCTTCGAGACAAGTCGGCTGGAGGACGATGTATTGAATCGCGACGCAATTTGTGTGTTCCATCGTCAGTATCAGGCTCTGAACGTTACAATTAACCGTCAGTTTTGCGCCGTATTCTGAAAACTAGACTCACAGGAGAACGATCATAAGGTGCCCGACGCAGCACTAGACCCTTGGAGACAAGTCGGCTGGAGGACGATGTATTGAATCGCGACGCTATTTGTGTGTTCCATCGTCATTAACAGGCTCTGAACCTTACAATTAAATGTCAGTTTTGCGTCGGATTCGAAAATCTAGACTCACAGGAGAACGACGATAAGGTGCCCGAAGCAGCAATAGACCCTTGGAGACAAGTCGGCTGGAGGACGATGTATTGATTCGCGACGCAATTTGTGTGTTCCATCGTCATTAAGAGGCTCTGAACGTTACAATTAATTGTCTGTTTTGCGCCGGATTCGAAAAACTAGACTCATAGGAGGACGACCAAGAGGTGCCAGGAGCAGCAACACTACCTCGGAGACAAGTCGGCTGGAGGACGATGTATTGAATCGCGACGCAATTTGTGTGTTCCATCGTCATTAAGAGGCTCTGAACGTTACAATTAATTGTCAGTTTTGCGTCGTATTCTGAAAACTAGACTCACAGGAGAACGACCATAAGGTGCCCGAGGCAGCAAGAGACCCTTCGAGACTAGTCGGTTGGAGGACGATGTATTGAATCGCGACGCAATTTGTGTGTTCCATCGTCATTAAGAGGCTCTGAACGTTACAATTAATTGTCAGTTTTGCGCCGGATTCGAAAAACTAGACTCATAGGAGAACGACCAAGAGGTGCCAGGAGCAGCAATACTACCTCGGAGACAAGTCGGCTGGAGGACGATGTATTGAATCGCGACGCAATTTGTGTGTTCCATCGTCATTAAGAGGCTCTGACCCTTACAATTAACTGTCAGTTTTGCGTCGGATTCGAAAAACTAGACTCACAGGAGAACGACCATAAGGTGCCCGAGGCAGCAATAGACCCTTGGAGACAAGTCGGCTGGAGGACGATGTATTGATTCGCGACGCAAGTTGTGTGTTCCATCGTCATTAAGAGGCTCTGAACGTTACAATTAATTGTCAGTTTTGCGCCGGATTCGAAAAACTAGACTCATAGGAGAACGACCAAGAGGTGCCAGGAGCAGCAATACTACCTCGGAGACAAGTCGGCTGGAGGACGATGTATTGAATCGCGACGCAATTTGTGTGTTCCATCGTCATTAAGAGGCTCTGAACCTTAAAATTAACTGTCAGTTTTGCGTCGGATTCGAAAAACTAGACTCACAGGAGAACGAGCATAAGGTGCCCGAGGCAGCAATAGACCCTTGGAGACAAGTCGGCTGGAGGACGATGTATTGATTCGCGACGCAATTTGTGTGTTCCATCGTCATCAAGAGGCTCTGAACGTTACAATTCACTGTCAGTTTTGCGTCGCATTCGAAAATCTAGACTCACAGGAGAACGAGCATAAGGTGCCCGAGGCAGCACTAGACCCTTGGAGACAAGTCGGCTGGAGGACGATGTATTGAATCGCGACGCAATTTGTGTGTTCCATCGTCATTAACAGGCTCTGAACGTTATAATTCACTGTCAGTTTTGCGTCGGATTCGAAAATCTAGACTCACAGGAGAACGACCATAAGGTGCCCGAGGCAGCACTAGACCCTTGGAGACAAGTCGGCTGGAGGACGATGTATTGAGTCGCGACGCAATTTGTGTGTCCCATCGTCATGAACAGGCTCTGAACGTTACAATTCACTGTCAGTTTTGCGTCGGATTCGAAAATCTAGACTCACAGGAGAACGAGCATATGGTGCCCGAGGCAGCAATAGACCCTTCGAGACAAGTCGGCTGGAGGACGATGTATTGAATCGCGACGCAATTTGTGTGTTCCATCGTCATCAAGAGGCTCTGAACGTTACAATTCACTCTCAGTTTTGCGTCGGATTCGAAAATCTAGACTCACAGGAGAACGAGCATATGGTGCCCGAGGCAGCACTAGACCCTTGGAGACAAGTCGGCTGTAGGACGATGTATTGAATCGCGACGCAATTTGTGTGTTCCATCGTCATTAAGAGGCTCTGAACGTTACAATTAACTGTCAGTTTTGCGTCGGATTCGAAAATCAAGACTCACAGGAGAATGAGCATAAGGTGCCCGAGGCAGCACTAGACCCTTCGAGACATGTCGGCTGGAGAACGATGTATTGAATCGCGACGCAATTTCTGTGTTCCATCGTCATTAACAGGCTCTGAACCTTACAATTAAATGTCAGTTTTGCGTCGGATTCGAAAATCTAGACTCACAGGAGAACGACGATAAGGTGCCCGAGGCAGCAATAGACCCTTGGAGACAAGTCGGCTGGAGGACGATGTATTGATTCGCGACGCAATTTGTGTGTTCCATCGTCATTAAGAGGCTCTGAACGTTACAATTAATTGTCAGTTTTGCGCCGGATTCGAAAAACTAGACTCATAGGAGAACGACCAAGAGGTGCCAGGAGCAGCAATACTACCTCGGAGACAAGTCGGCTGGAGGACGATGTATTGATTCGCGACGCAATTTGTGTGTTCCATCGTCATTAAGAGGCTCTGAACGTTACAATTAATTGTCAGTTTTGCGTCGTATTCTGAAGACTAGACTCACAGGAGAACGACCATAAGGTGCCCGAGGCAGCAAGAGACCCTTCGAGACTAGTGGGTTGGAGGACGATGTATTGAATCGCGACGCAATTTGTGTGTTCCATCGTCATTAAGAGGCTCTGAACGTTACAATTAATTGTCAGTTTTGCGCCGGATTCGAAAAACTAGTCTCATAGGAGAACGACCAAGAGGTGCCAGGAGCAGCAATACTACCTCGGAGACAAGTCGGCTGGAGGACGATGTATTGAATCGCGACGCAATTTGTGTGTTCCATCGTCATTAAGAGGCTCTGACCCTTACAATAAACTGTCAGTTTTGCGTCGGATTCGAAAAACTAGACTCACAGGAGAACGACCATAAGGTGCCCGAGGCAGCAATAGACCCTTGGAGACAAGTCGGCTGGAGGACGATGTATTGATTCGCGACGCAAGTTGTGTGTTCCATCGTCATTAAGAGGCTCTGAACGTTACAATTAATTGTCAGTTTTGCGCCGGATTCGAAAAACTAGACTCATAGGAGAACGACCAAGAGGTGCCAGGAGCAGCAATACTACCTCGGAGACAAGTCGGCTGGAGGACGATGTATTGAATCGCGACGCAATTTGTGTGTTCCATCGTCATTAAGAGGCTCTGAACCTTAAAATTAACTGTCAGTTTTGCGTCGGATTCGAAAAACTAGACTCACAGGAGAACGAGCATAAGGTGCCCGAGGCAGCAATAGACCCTTGGAGACAAGTCGGCTGGAGGACGATGTATTGATTCGCGACGCAATTTGTGTGTTCCATCGTCATCAAGAGGCTCTGAACGTTACAATTCACTGTCAGTTTTGCGTCGGATTCGAAAATCTAGACTCACAGGAGAACGAGCATATGGTGCCCGAGGCAGCACTAGACCCTTGGAGACAAGTCGGCTGTAGGACGATGTATTGAATCGCGACGCAATTTGTGTGTTCCATCGTCATTAACAGGCTCTGAACGTTATAATTCACTGTCAGTTTTGCGTCGGATTCGAAAATCTAGACTCACAGGAGAACGAGCATTTGGTGCCCGAGGCAGCACTAGACCCTTGGAGACAAGTCGGCTGTAGGACGATGTATTGAATCGCGACGCAATTTGTGTGTTCCATCGTCATTAAGAGGCTCTGAACGTTACAATTAACTGTCAGTTTTGCGTAGGATTCGAAAATCTAGACTCACAGGAGAACGACCATAAGGTGCCCGAGGCAGCACTAGACCCTTGGAGACAAGTCGGCTGGAGGACGATGTATTGAGTCGCGACGCAATTTGTGTGTCCCATCGTCATGAACAGGCTCTGAACGCTACAATTCACTGTCAGTTTTGCGTCGGATTCGAAAATCTAGACTCACAGGAGAACGAGCATATGGTGCCCGAGGCAGCAATAGACCCTTCGAGACAAGTCGGCTGGAGGACGATGTATTGAATCGCGACGCAATTTGTGTGTTCCATCGTCATCAAGAGGCTCTGAACGTTACAATTCACTCTCAGTTTTGCGTCGGATTCGAAAATCTAGACTTACAGGAGAACGAGCATATGGTGCCCGAGGCAGCACTAGACCCTTGGAGACAAGTCGGCTGTAGGACGATGTATTGAATCGCGACGCAATTTGTGTGTTCCATCGTCATTAAGAGGCTCTGAACGTTACAATTAACTGTCAGTTTTGCATCGCATTCGAAAATCTAGACTCACAGGAGAACGACCATAAGGTGCCCGAGGCAGCAATAGACCCTTGGAGACAAGTCGGCTGGAGGACGATGTATTGAATCGCGACGCAATTTGTGTGTTCCATCGTCATTAAGAGGCTCTGAAAGTTACAATTAACTGTCAGTTTTGCGCCGGATTCGTAAAACTAGACTCATAGGAGAACGACCAAGAGGTGCCAGGAGCAGCAATACTACCTCGGAGACAAGTCGGCTGGAGGACGATGTATTGAATCGCGACGCAATTTGTGTGTTCCATCGTCAGTATCAGGCTCTGAACGTTACAATTAATTGTCAGTTTTGCATCGCATTCGAGAAACTAGACTCACAGGAGAACGACCATAAGGTGCCCGAGGCACCAATAGACCCTTCGAGACAAGTCGGCTGAAGGACGATGTATTGAATCGCGACGCAATTTGTGTGTTCCATCGTCATTAAGAGGCTCTGAACGTTACAATTAATTGTCAGTTTTGCGCCGGATTCGAAAAACTAGATTCATAGGAGAACGACCAAGAGGTGCCAGGAGCAGCAATACTACCTCGGAGACATGTCGGCTGGAGGACGATGTATTGAATCGCGACGCAATTTGTGTGTTCCATCGTCAGTATCAGGCTCTGAACGTTACAATTAACTGTCAGTTCTGCGTCGGATTCGAAAATCTAGACTCACAGGAGAACGACCATAAGGTGCCCGAGGCAGCAATAGACCCTTGGAGACAAGTCGGCTGGAGGACGATGTATTGAGTCGCGACGCAATTTGTGTGTCCCATCGTCATTAACAGGCTCTGAACGTTACAATTAACTGTCAGTTTTGCATCGCATTCGAAAATCTAGACTCACAGGAGAACGAGCATAAGGTGCCCGAGGCAGCACTAGACCCTTGGAGACAAGTCGGCTGGAGGACGATGTATTGAGTCGCGACGCAATTTGTGTGTCCCATCGTCATTAACAGGCTCTGAACGTTACAATTCACTGTCAGTTTTGCGTCGGATTCGAAAATCTAGACTCACAGGAGAACGAGCATATGGTGCCCGAGGCAGCACTACACCCTTGGAGACAAGTCGGCTATAGGACGATGTATTGAATCGCGATGCAATTTGTGTGTTCCATCGTCAGTATCAGGCTCTGAACGTTACAATTAATTGTCAGTTTTGCGTCGTATTCGAAAAACTAGACTCACAGGAGAACGACCATACGGTGCCCGAGGCAGCACTAGACCCTTGGAGACAAGTCGGCTGGAGGACGATGTATTGAATCGCGACGCAATTTGTGTGTTCCATCGTCATTAAGAGGCTCTGAACGTTACAATTAATTGTCAGTTTTGCGCCGGATTCGAAAAACTAGACTCATAGGAGAACGACCAAGAGGTGCCAGGAGCAGCAATACTACCTCGGAGACATGTCGGCTGGAGGACGATGTATTGAATCGCGACGCAATTTGTGTGTTCCATCGTCAGTATCAGGCTCTGAACGTTACAATTAACTGTCAGTTTTGCGTCGGATTCGAAAATCTAGACTCACAGGAGAACGAGCATATGGTGCCCGAGGCAGCACTAGACCCTTGGAGACAAGTCGGCTGTAGGACGATGTATTGAATCGCGACGCAATTTGTGTGTTCCATCGTCATTAAGAGGCTCTGAACGTTACAATTAACTGTCAGTTTTGCGTCGGATTCGAAAATCTAGACTCACAGGAGAATGAGCATAAGGTGCCCGAGGCAGCACTAGACCCTTCGAGACATGTCGGCTGGAGAACGATGTATTGAATCGCGACGCAATTTCTGTGTTCCATCGTCATTAACAGGCTCTGAACCTTACAATTAACTGTCAGTTTTGCGTCGTATTCGAAAATCTAGACTCACAGGAGAACGAGCATATGGTGCCCGAGGCAGCACTAGACCCTTGGAGACAAGTCGGCTGTAGGACGATGTATTGAATCGTGACGCAATTTGTGTGTTCCATCGTCATTAAGAGGCTCTGAACGTTACAATTAACTGTCAGTTTTGCGCCGGATTCGAAAAACTAGACTCATAGGAGAACGACCAAGAGGTGCCAGAAGCAGCAATACTACCTCGGATACATGTCGGCTGGAGGACGATGTATTGAATCGCGACGCAATTTGTGTGTTCCATCGTCAGTATCAGGCTCTGAACGTTACAATTAACTGTCAGTTTTGCGCCGGATTCGAAAAACTAGACTCATAGGAGAACGACCAAGAGGTGCCAGGAGCAGCAATACTACCTCGGAGACATGTCGGCTGGAGGACGATGTATTGAATCGCGACGCAATTTGTGTGTTCCATCGTCAGTATCAGGCTCTGAACGTTACAATTAACTGTCAATTTTGCGTCGGATTCGAAAATCTAGACTCACAGCAGAACGACCATAAGGTGCCCGAGGCAGCAATACACCCTTGGAGACAAGTCGGCTGGAGGACGATGTATTGAATCGCGACGCAATTTGTGTGTCCCATCGTCAGTATCAGGCTCTGAACGTTACAATTCACTGTCAGTTTTGCGTCGGATTCGAAAATCTAGACTCACAGGAGAACGAGCATATGGTGCCCGAGGCAGCACTAGACCCTTGGAGACAAGTCGGCTGTAGGACGATGTATTGAGTCGCGACGCAATTTGTGTGTCCCATCGTCATTAACAGGCTCTGAACGTTACAATTAATTGTCAGTTTTGCGTCGGATTCGAAAATCTAGACTCACAGGAGAACGACCATAAGGTGCCCGAAGCAGCAATAGACCCATGCAGACAAGTCGGCTGGAGGACGATGTATTGAATCGCGACGCAATTTGTGTGTTCCATCGTCATCAAGAGGCTCTGAACGTTACAATTCACTCTCAGTTTTGCGTCGGATTCGAAAATCTAGACTCACAGGAGAACGAGCATATGATGCCCGAGGCAGCACTAGACCCTTGGAGACAAGTCGGCTGTAGTACGATGTATTGAATCGCGACGCAATTTGTGTGTTCCATCGTCATTAAGGGGCTGTGAACGTTACAATTAACTGTCAGTTTTGCATCGCATTCGAAAAACTAGACTCACAGGAGAACGACCATAAGATGCCCGAGGCAGCAATAGACCCTTGGAGACAAGTCGGCTGGAGGACGATGTATTGAGACGCGACGCAATTTGTGTGTCCCATCGTCATTAACTGGCTCTGAACGTTACAATTAACTGTCAGTTTTGCATCGCATTCGAAAAACTAGACTCACAGGAGAACGACCATAAGGTGCCTGAGGCAGCAATAGACCCTTGGAGACAAGTCGGCTGGAGGACGATGTATTGATTCGCGACGCAATTTGTGTGTTCCATCGTCATTAAGAGGCTCTGAACCTTACAATTAACTGTCAGTTTTGCGTCGGATTCGAAAATCTAGACTCACCGATGAACGACCATAAGGTGCCCGAGGCAGCAATAGACCCTTCGAGACAAGTCGGCTGGAGGACGATGTATTGAATCGCGACGCAATTTGTGTGTTCCATCGTCAGTATCAGGCTCTGAACGTTACAATTAACCGTCAGTTTTGCGTCGTATTCTGAAAACTAGACTCACAGGAGAACGATCATAAGGTGCCCGACGCAGCACTAGACCCTTGGAGACAAGTCGGCTGGAGGACGATGTATTGAATCGCGACGCAATTTGTGTGTTCCATCGTCATTAACAGGTTCTGAACCTTACAATTAAATGTCAGTTTTGCGTCGGATTCGAAAATCTAGACTCACAGGAGAACGACGATAAGGTGCCCGAGGCAGCAATAGACCCTTGGAGACAAGTCGGCTGGAGGACGATGTATTGATTCGCGACGCAATTTGTGTGTTCCATCGTCATTAAGAGGCTCTGAACGTTACAATTAATTGTCAGTTTTGCGCCGGATTCGAAAAACTAGACTCATAGGAGAACGACCATAAGGTGCCCGAGGCAGCACTAGACCCTTGGAGACAAGTCGGCTATAGGACGATGTATTGAATCGCGACGCAATTTGTGTGTTCCATCGTCATTAAGAGGCTCTGAACGTTACAATTAATTGTCAGTTTTGCGCCGGATTCGAAAAACTAGACTCATAGGAGAACGACCAAGAGGTGCCAGGAGCAGCAATACTACCTCGGAGACAAGTCGGCTGGAGGACGATGTATTGAATCGCGACGCAATTTGTGTGTTCCATCGTCATTAAGAGGCTCTGAACCTTACAATTAACTGTCAGTTTTGCGTCGGATTCGAAAAACTAGACTCACAGGAGAACGACCATAAGGTGCCCGAGGCTGCAATAGACCCTTGGAGATAAGTCGGCTGGAGGACGATGTATTGATTCGCGACGCAATTTGTGTGTTCCATCGTCATTAAGAGGCTCTGAACGTTACAATTAATTGTCAGTTTTGCGCCGGATTCGAAAAACTAGACTCATAGGAGAACGACCATAAGGTGCCCGAAGCAGCACTAGACCCTTGGAGACAAGTCGGCTGTAGGACGATGTATTGAATCGCGACGCAATTTGTGTGTTCCATCGTCATTAAGAGGCTCTGAACGTTACAATTAATTGTCAGTTTTGCGCCGGATTCGAAAAACTAGACTCATAGGAGAAAGACGAAGAGGTGCCTGGAGCAGCAATACTACCTCGGAGACAAGTCGGCTGGAGGACGATGTATTGAATCGCGACGCAATTTGTGTGTTCCATCGTTATTAAGAGGCTCTGAACCATACAATTAACTGTCAGTTTTGCGTCGGATTCGAAAAACTAGACTCACAGGAGAACGACCATAAGGTGCCCGAGGCAGCAATAGACCCTTGGAGACAAGTCGGCTGGAGGACGATGTATTGATTCGCGACGCAATTTGTGTGTTCCATCGTCATTAAGAGGCTCTGAACGTTACAATTAATTGTCAGTTTTGCGCCGGATTCGAAAAACTAGACTCATAGGAGAACGACCAAGAGGTGCCAGGAGCAGCAATACTACCTCGGAGACAAGTCGGCTGGAGGACGATGTATTGAATCGCGACGCAATTTGTGTGTTCCATCGTCATTAAGAGGCTCTGAACCTTACAATTAACTGTCAGTTTTGCGTCGGATTCGAAAAACTAGACTCACAGGAGAACGACCATAAGGTGCCCGAGGCAGCAATAGACCCTTGGAGACAAGTCGGCTGGAGGACGATGTATTGATTCGCGACGCAATTTGTGTGTTCCATCGTCATCAAGAGGCTCTGAACGTTACAATTCACTGTCAGTTTTGCGTCGGATTCGAAAATCTAGACTCACAGGAGAACGAGCATATGGTGCCCGAGGCAGCAATAGACCCTTGGAGACAAGTCGGCTGTAGGACGATGTATTGAATCGCGACGCAATTTGTGTGTTCCATCGTCATTAATAGGCTCTGAACGTTACAATTCACTGTCAGTTTTGCGTCGGATTCGAAAATCTAGACTCACAGGAGAACGAGCATATGGTGCCCGAGGCAGCACTAGACCCTTGCAGACAAGTCGGCTGTAGGACGATGTATTGAATCGCGACGCAATTTGTGTGTTCCATCGTCATTAAGAGGCTCTGAACGTTACAATTAACTGTCAGTTTTGCGTCGGTTTCGAAAATCTAGACTCACAGGAGAACGACCATAAGGTGCCCGAGGCAGCACTAGACCCTTGGAGACAAGTCGGCTGGAGGACGATGTATTGAGTCGCGACGCAATTTGTGTGTCCCATCGTCATGAACAGGCTCTGAACGTTACAATTCACTGTCAGTTTTGCGTCGGATTCGAAAATCTAGACTCACAGGAGAACGAGCATATGGTGCCCGAGGCAGCACTAGACCCTTGGAGACAAGTCGGCTGTAGGACGATGTATTGAATCGCGACGCAATTTGTGTGTTCCATCGTCATTAAGAGGCTCTGAACGTTACAATTAACTGTCAGTTTTGCGTCGGATTCGAAAATCTAGACTCACAGGAGAACGACCATAAGGTGCCCGAGGCAGCACTAGACCCTTGGAGACAAGTCGGCTGTAGGACGATGTATTGAATCGCGACGCAATTTGTGTGTTCCATCGTCATTAAGAGGCTCTGAACGTTACAATTAATTGTCAGTTTTGCGCCGGATTCGAAAAACTAGACTCATAGGAGAACGACCAAGAGGTGCCAGGAGCAGCAATACTACCTCGGAGACAAGTCGGCTGGAGGACGATGTATTGAATCGCGACGCAATTTGTGTGTTCCATCGTCATTAAGAGGCTCTGACCCTTACAATTAACTGTCAGTTTTGCGTCGGATTCGAAAAACTAGACTCACAGGAGAACGACCATAAGGTGCCCGAGGCAGCAATAGACCCTTGGAGACAAGAAGGCTGGAGGACGATGTATTGATTCGCGGGGCAATTTGTGTGTTCCATCGTCATTAAGAGGCTCTGAACGTTACAATTAATTGTCAGTTTTGCGCCGGATTCGAAAAACTAGACTCATAGGAGAACGACCAAGAGGTGCCAGGAGCAGCAATACTACCTCGGAGACAAGTCGGCTGGAGGACGATGTATTGATTCGCGACGCAATTTGTGTGTTCCATCGTCATTAAGAGGCTCTGAACGTTACAATTAATTGTCAGTTTTGCGTCGTATTCTGAAAACTAGACTCACAGGAGAACGACCATAAGGTGCCCGACGCAGCACTAGACCCTTGGAGACAAGTGGGCTGGAGGACGATGTATTGAATCGCGACGCAATTTGTGTGTCCCATCGTCATTAACAGGCTCTGAACCTTACAATTAACTGTCAGTTTTGCGTCGGATTCGAAAATCTAGACTCACAGGAGAACGACGATAAGGTGCCCGAGGCAGCAATAGACCCTTGGAGACAAGTCGGCTGGAGGACGATGTATTGATTCGCGACGCAATTTGTGTGTTCCATCGTCATTAAGAGGCTCTGAACGTTACAATTAAATGTCAGTTTTGCGTCGGATTCGAAAATCTAGACTCACCGATGAACGACCATAAGGTGCCCGAGGCAGCAATAGACCCTTCGAGACAAGTCGGCTGGAGGACGATGTACTGTATCGCGACGCAATTTGTGTGTTCCATCGTCAGTATCAGGCACTGAACGTTACAATTAACCGTCAGTTTTGCGTCGTATTCTGAAAACTAGACTCACAGGAGAACGATCATAAGGTGCCCGACGCAGCACTAGACCCTTGGAGACAAGTCGGCTGGAGGACGATGTATTGAATCGCGACGCAATTTGTGTGTTCCATCGTCATTAACAGGCTCTGAACCTTACAATTAAATGTCAGTTTTGCGTCGGATTCGAAAATCTAGACTCACAGGAGAACGACGATAAGGTGCCCGAGGTAGCACTAGACCCTTGGAGACAAGTCGGCTGTAGGACGATGTATTGAATCGCGACGCAATTTGTGTGTTCCATCGTCAGTATCAGGCTCTGAACGTTATAATTAACCGTCAGTTTTGCGTCGTATTCTAAAAACTAGACTCACAGGAGAACGACCATAAGGTGCCCGACGCAGCACTAGACCCTTGGAGACAAGTCGGCTGGAGGACAATGTATTGAATCGCGACGCAATTTGTGTGTTCCATCGTCATTAAGAGGCTCTGAACCTTAAAATTAACTGTCAGTTTTGCGTCGGATTCGAAAAACTAGACTCACAGGAGAACGAGCATAAGGTGCCCGAGGCAGCAATAGACCCTTGGAGACAAGTCGGCTGGAGGACGATGTATTGATTCGCGACGCAATTTGTGTGTTCCATCGTCATCAAGAGGCTCTGAACGTTACAATTCACTGTCAGTTTTGCGTCGGATTCGAAAATCTAGACTCACAGGAGAACGAGCATATGGTGCCCGAGGCAGCACTAGACCCTTGGAGACAAGTCGGCTGTAGGTCGATGTATTGAATCGCGACGCAATTTGTGTGTTCCATCGTCATTAACAGGCTCTGAACGTTATAATTCACTGTCAGTTTTGCGTCGGATTCGAAAATCTAGACTCACAGGAGAACGACCATAAGGTGCCCGAGGCAGCACTAGACCCTTGGAGACAAGTCGGCTGGAGGACGATGTATTGAGTCGCGACGCAATTTGTGTGTCCCATCGTCATGAACAGGCTCTGAACGTTACAATTCACTGTCAGTTTTGCGTCGGATTCGAAAATCTAGACTCACAGGAGAACGAGCATATGGTGCCCGAGGCAGCAATAGACCCTTCGAGACAAGTCGGCTGGAGGACGATGTATTGAATCGCGACGCAATTTGTGTGTTCCATCGTCATCAAGAGGCTCTGAACGTTACAATTCACTCTCAGTTTTGCGTCGGATTCGAAAATCTAGACTCACAGGAGAACGAGCATATGGTGCCCGAGGCAGCACTAGACCCTTGGAGACAAGTCGGCTGTAGGACGATGTATTGAATCGCGACGCAATTTGTGTGTTCCATCGTCATTAAGAGGCTCTGAACGTTACAATTAACTGTCAGTTTTGCATCGCATTCGAAAAACTAGACTCACAGGAGAACGACCATAAGGTGCCCGAGGCAGCAATAGACCCTTGGAGACAAGTCGGCTGGAGGACGATGTATTGAATCGCGACGCAATTTGTGTGTTCCATCGTCATTAAGAGGCTCTGAAAGTTACAATTAACTGTCAGTTTTGCGCCGAATTCGAAAAACTAGACTCATAGGAGAACGACCAAGAGGTGCCAGGAGCAGCAATACTACCTCGGAGACAAGTCGGCTGGAGGACGATGTATTGAATCGCGACGCAATTTGTGTGTTCCATCGTCAGTATCAGGCTCTGAACGTTACAATTAATTGTCAGTTTTGCATCGCATTCGAGAAACTAGACTCACAGGAGAACGACCATAAGGTGCCCGAGGAACCAATAGACCCTTCGAGACAAGTCGGCTGAAGGACGATGTATTGAATCGCGACGTAATTTGTGTGTTCCATCGTCATTAAGAGGCTCTGAACGTTACAATTAATTGTCAGTTTTGCGCCGGATTCGAAAAACTAGATTCATAGGAGAACGACCAAGAGGTGCCAGGAGCAGCAATACTACCTCGGAGACATGTCGGCTGTAGGACGATGTATTGAATCGCGACGCAATTTGTGTGTTCCATCGTCAGTATCAGGCTCTGAACGTTACAATTAACTGTCAGTTCTGCGTCGGATTCGAAAATCTAGACTCACAGGAGAACGACCATAAGGTGCCCGAGGCAGCAATAGACCCTTGGAGACAAGTCGGCTGGAGGACGATGTATTGAGTCGCGACGCAATTTGTGTGTCCCATCGTCATTAACAGGCTCTGAACGTTACAATTAACTGTCAGTTTTGCATCGCTTTCGAAAATCTAGACTCACAGGAGAACGAGCATAAGGTGCCCGAGGCAGCACTAGACCCTTGGAGACAAGTCGGCTGGAGGACGATGTATTGAGTCGCGACGCAATTTGTGTGTCCCATCGTCATTAACAGGCTCTGAACGTTACAATTCACTGTCAGTTTTGCGTCGGATTCGAAAATCTAGACTCACAGGAGAACGAGCATATGGTGCCCGAGGCAGCACTAGACCCTTGGAGACAAGTCGGCTATAGGACGATGTATTGAATCGCGATGCAATTTGTGTGTTCCATCGTCAGTATCATGCTCTGAACGTTACAATTAATTGTCAGTTTTGCGTCGTATTCGAAAAACTAGACTCACAGGAGAACGACCATACGGTGCCCGAGGCAGCACTAGACCCTTGGAGACAAGTCGGCTGGAGGACGATGTATTGAATCGCGACGCAATTTGTGTGTTCCATCGTCATTAAGAGGCTCTGAACGTTACAATTAATTGTCAGTTTTGCGCCGGATTCGAAAAACTAGACTCATAGGAGAACGACCAAGAGGTGCCAGGAGCAGCAATACTACCTCGGAGACAAGTCGGCTGGAGGACGATGTATTGAATCGCGACGCAATTTGTGTGTTCCATCGTCATTAAGAGGCTCTGACCCTTACAATTAACTGTCAGTTTTGCGTCGGATTCGAAAAACTAGACTCACAGGAGAACGACCATAAGGTGCCCGAGGCAGCAATAGACCCTTGGAGACAAGAAGGCTGGAGGACGATGTATTGATTCGCGGGGCAATTTGTGTGTTCCATCGTCATTAAGAGGCTCTGAACGTTACAATTAATTGTCAGTTTTGCGCCGGATTCGAAAAACTAGACTCATAGGAGAACGACCAAGAGGTGCCAGGAGCAGCAATACTACCTCGGAGACAAGTCGGCTGGAGGACGATGTATTGATTCGCGACGCAATTTGTGTGTTCCATCGTCATTAAGAGGCTCTGAACGTTACAATTAATTGTCAGTTTTGCGTCGTATTCTGAAAACTAGACTCACAGGAGAACGACCATAAGGTGCCCGACGCAGCACTAGACCCTTGGAGACAAGTCGGCTGGAGGACGATGTATTGAATCGCGACGCAATTTGTGTGTCCCATCGTCATTAACAGGCTCTGAACCTTACAATTAACTGTCAGTTTTGCGTCGGATTCGAAAATCTAGACTCACAGGAGAACGACGATAAGGTGCCCGAGGCAGCAATAGACCCTTGGAGACAAGTCGGCTGGAGGACGATGTATTGATTCGCGACGCAATTTGTGTGTTCCATCGTCATTAAGAGGCTCTGAACGTTACAATTAAATGTCAGTTTTGCGTCGGATTCGAAAATCTAGACTCACCGATGAACGACCATAAGGTGCCCGAGGCAGCAATAGACCCTTCGAGACAAGTCGGCTGGAGGACGATGTATTGTATCGCGACGCAATTTGTGTGTTCCATCGTCAGTATCAGGCTCTGAACGTTACAATTAACCGTCAGTTTTGCGTCGTATTCTGAAAACTAGACTCACAGGAGAACGATCATAAGGTGCCCGACGCAGCACTAGACCCTTGGAGACAAGTCGGCTGGAGGACGATGTATTGAATCGCGACGCAATTTGTGTGTTCCATCGTCATTAACAGGCTCTGAACCTTACAATTAAATGTCAGTTTTGCGTCGGATTCGAAAATCTAGACTCACAGGAGAACGACGATAAGGTGCCCGAGGTAGCACTAGACCCTTGGAGACAAGTCGGCTGTAGGACGATGTATTGAATCGCGACGCAATTTGTGTGTTCCATCGTCAGTATCAGGCTCTGAACGTTATAATTAACCGTCAGTTTTGCGTCGTATTCTAAAAACTAGACTCACAGGAGAACGACCATAAGGTGCCCGACGCAGCACTAGACCCTTGGAGACAAGTCGGCTGGAGGACAATGTATTGAATCGCGACGCAATTTGTGTGTTCCATCGTCATTAAGAGGCTCTGAACCTTAAAATTAACTGTCAGTTTTGCGTCGGATTCGAAAAACTAGACTCACAGGAGAACGAGCATAAGGTGCCCGAGGCAGCAATAGACCCTTGGAGACAAGTCGGCTGGAGGACGATGTATTGATTCGCGACGCAATTTGTGTGTTCCATCGTCATCAAGAGGCTCTGAACGTTACAATTCACTGTCAGTTTTGCGTCGGATTCGAAAATCTAGACTCACAGGAGAACGAGCATATGGTGCCCGAGGCAGCACTAGACCCTTGGAGACAAGTCGGCTGTAGGTCGATGTATTGAATCGCGACGCAATTTGTGTGTTCCATCGTCATTAACAGGCTCTGAACGTTATAATTCACTGTCAGTTTTGCGTCGGATTCGAAAATCTAGACTCACAGGAGAACGACCATAAGGTGCCCGAGGCAGCACTAGACCCTTGGAGACAAGTCGGCTGGAGGACGATGTATTGAGTCGCGACGCAATTTGTGTGTCCCATCGTCATGAACAGGCTCTGAACGTTACAATTCACTGTCAGTTTTGCGTCGGATTCGAAAATCTAGACTCACAGGAGAACGAGCATATGGTGCCCGAGGCAGCAATAGACCCTTCGAGACAAGTCGGCTGGAGGACGATGTATTGAATCGCGACGCAATTTGTGTGTTCCATCGTCATCAAGAGGCTCTGAACGTTACAATTCACTCTCAGTTTTGCGTCGGATTCGAAAATCTAGACTCACAGGAGAACGAGCATATGGTGCCCGAGGCAGCACTAGACCCTTGGAGACAAGTCGGCTGTAGGACGATGTATTGAATCGCGACGCAATTTGTGTGTTCCATCGTCATTAAGAGGCTCTGAACGTTACAATTAACTGTCAGTTTTGCATCGCATTCGAAAAACTAGACTCACAGGAGAACGACCATAAGGTGCCCGAGGCAGCAATAGACCCTTGGAGACAAGTCGGCTGGAGGACGATGTATTGAATCGCGACGCAATTTGTGTGTTCCATCGTCATTAAGAGGCTCTGAAAGTTACAATTAACTGTCAGTTTTGCGCCGAATTCGAAAAACTAGACTCATAGGAGAACGACCAAGAGGTGCCAGGAGCAGCAATACTACCTCGGAGACAAGTCGGCTGGAGGACGATGTATTGAATCGCGACGCAATTTGTGTGTTCCATCGTCAGTATCAGGCTCTGAACGTTACAATTAATTGTCAGTTTTGCATCGCATTCGAGAAACTAGACTCACAGGAGAACGACCATAAGGTGCCCGAGGAACCAATAGACCCTTCGAGACAAGTCGGCTGAAGGACGATGTATTGAATCGCGACGTAATTTGTGTGTTCCATCGTCATTAAGAGGCTCTGAACGTTACAATTAATTGTCAGTTTTGCGCCGGATTCGAAAAACTAGATTCATAGGAGAACGACCAAGAGGTGCCAGGAGCAGCAATACTACCTCGGAGACATGTCGGCTGTAGGACGATGTATTGAATCGCGACGCAATTTGTGTGTTCCATCGTCAGTATCAGGCTCTGAACGTTACAATTAACTGTCAGTTCTGCGTCGGATTCGAAAATCTAGACTCACAGGAGAACGACCATAAGGTGCCCGAGGCAGCAATAGACCCTTGGAGACAAGTCGGCTGGAGGACGATGTATTGAGTCGCGACGCAATTTGTGTGTCCCATCGTCATTAACAGGCTCTGAACGTTACAATTAACTGTCAGTTTTGCATCGCTTTCGAAAATCTAGACTCACAGGAGAACGAGCATAAGGTGCCCGAGGCAGCACTAGACCCTTGGAGACAAGTCGGCTGGAGGACGATGTATTGAGTCGCGACGCAATTTGTGTGTCCCATCGTCATTAACAGGCTCTGAACGTTACAATTCACTGTCAGTTTTGCGTCGGATTCGAAAATCTAGACTCACAGGAGAACGAGCATATGGTGCCCGAGGCAGCACTAGACCCTTGGAGACAAGTCGGCTATAGGACGATGTATTGAATCGCGATGCAATTTGTGTGTTCCATCGTCAGTATCAGGCTCTGAACGTTACAATTAATTGTCAGTTTTGCGTCGTATTCGAAAAACTAGACTCACAGGAGAACGACCATACGGTGCCCGAGGCAGCACTAGACCCTTGGAGACAAGTCGGCTGGAGGACGATGTATTGAATCGCGACGCAATTTGTGTGTTCCATCGTCATTAAGAGGCTCTGAACGTTACAATTAATTGTCAGTTTTGCGCCGGATTCGAAAAACTAGACTCATAGGAGAACGACCAAGAGGTGCCAGGAGCAGCAATACTACCTCGGAGACAAGTCGGCTGGAGGACGATGTATTGAATCGCGACGCAATTTGTGTGTTCCATCGTCATTAAGAGGCTCTGACCCTTACAATTAACTGTCAGTTTTGCGTCGGATTCGAAAAACTAGACTCACAGGAGAACGACCATAAGGTGCCCGAGGCAGCAATAGACCCTTGGAGACAAGAAGGCTGGAGGACGATGTATTGATTCGCGGGGCAATTTGTGTGTTCCATCGTCATTAAGAGGCTCTGAACGTTACAATTAATTGTCAGTTTTGCGCCGGATTCGAAAAACTAGACTCATAGGAGAACGACCAAGAGGTGCCAGGAGCAGCAATACTACCTCGGAGACAAGTCGGCTGGAGGACGATGTATTGATTCGCGACGCAATTTGTGTGTTCCATCGTCATTAAGAGGCTCTGAACGTTACAATTAATTGTCAGTTTTGCGTCGTATTCTGAAAACTAGACTCACAGGAGAACGACCATAAGGTGCCCGACGCAGCACTAGACCCTTGGAGACAAGTCGGCTGGAGGACGATGTATTGATTCGCGACGCAATTTGTGTGTTCCATCGTCATTAAGAGGCTCTGAACGTTACAATTAAATGTCAGTTTTGCGTCGGATTCGAAAATCTAGACTCACCGATGAACGACCATAAGGTGCCCGAGGCAGCAATAGACCCTTCGAGACAAGTCGGCTGGAGGACGATGTATTGTATCGCGACGCAATTTGTGTGTTCCATCGTCAGTATCAGGCTCTGAACGTTACAATTAACCGTCAGTTTTGCGTCGTATTCTGAAAACTAGACTCACAGGAGAACGATCATAAGGTGCCCGACGCAGCACTAGACCCTTGGAGACAAGTCGGCTGGAGGACGATGTATTGAATCGCGACGCAATTTGTGTGTTCCATCGTCATTAACAGGCTCTGAACCTTACAATTAAATGTCAGTTTTGCGTCGGATTCGAAAATCTAGACTCACAGGAGAACGACGATAAGGTGCCCGAGGTAGCACTAGACCCTTGGAGACAAGTCGGCTGTAGGACGATGTATTGAATCGCGACGCAATTTGTGTGTTCCATCGTCAGTATCAGGCTCTGAACGTTATAATTAACCGTCAGTTTTGCGTCGTATTCTAAAAACTAGACTCACAGGAGAACGACCATAAGGTGCCCGACGCAGCACTAGACCCTTGGAGACAAGTCGGCTGGAGGACAATGTATTGAATCGCGACGCAATTTGTGTGTTCCATCGTCATTAAGAGGCTCTGAACCTTAAAATTAACTGTCAGTTTTGCGTCGGATTCGAAAAACTAGACTCACAGGAGAACGAGCATAAGGTGCCCGAGGCAGCAATAGACCCTTGGAGACAAGTCGGCTGGAGGACGATGTATTGATTCGCGACGCAATTTGTGTGTTCCATCGTCATCAAGAGGCTCTGAACGTTACAATTCACTGTCAGTTTTGCGTCGGATTCGAAAATCTAGACTCACAGGAGAACGAGCATATGGTGCCCGAGGCAGCACTAGACCCTTGGAGACAAGTCGGCTGTAGGACGATGTATTGAATCGCGACGCAATTTGTGTGTTCCATCGTCATTAACAGGCTCTGAACGTTATAATTCACTGTCAGTTTTGCGTCGGATTCGAAAATCTAGACTCACAGGAGAACGACCATAAGGTGCCCGAGGCAGCACTAGACCCTTGGAGACAAGTCGGCTGGAGGACGATGTATTGAGTCGCGACGCAATTTGTGTGTCCCATCGTCATGAACAGGCTCTGAACGTTACAATTCACTGTCAGTTTTGCGTCGGATTCGAAAATCTAGACTCACAGGAGAACGAGCATATGGTGCCCGAGGCAGCAATAGACCCTTCGAGACAAGTCGGCTGGAGGACGATGTATTGAATCGCGACGCAATTTGTGTGTTCCATCGTCATCAAGAGGCTCTGAACGTTACAATTCACTCTCAGTTTTGCGTCGGATTCGAAAATCTAGACTCACAGGAGAACGAGCATATGGTGCCCGAGGCAGCACTAGACCCTTGGAGACAAGTCGGCTGTAGGACGATGTATTGAATCGCGACGCAATTTGTGTGTTCCATCGTCATTAAGAGGCTCTGACCGTTACAATTAACTGTCAGTTTTGCATCGCATTCGAAAAACTAGACTCACAGGAGAACGACCATAAGGTGCCCGAGGCAGCAATAGACCCTTGGAGACAAGTCGGCTGGAGGACGATGTATTGAATCGCGACGCAATTTGTGTGTTCCATCGTCATTAAGAGGCTCTGAAAGTTACAATTAACTGTCAGTTTTGCGCCGAATTCGAAAAACTAGACTCATAGGAGAACGACCAAGAGGTGCCAGGAGCAGCAATACTACCTCGGAGACAAGTCGGCTGGAGGACGATGTATTGAATCGCGACGCAATTTGTGTGTTCCATCGTCAGTATCAGGCTCTGAACGTTACAATTAATTGTCAGTTTTGCATCGCATTCGAGAAACTAGACTCACAGGAGAACGACCATAAGGTGCCCGAGGCACCAATAGACCCTTCGAGACAAGTCGGCTGAAGGACGATGTATTGAATCGCGACGTAATTTGTGTGTTCCATCGTCATTAAGAGGCTCTGAACGTTACAATTAATTGTCAGTTTTGCGCCGGATTTGAAAAACTAGATTCATAGGAGAACGACCAAGAGGTGCCAGGAGCAGCAATACTACCTCGGAGACATGTCGGCTGTAGGACGATGTATTGAATCGCGACGCAATTTGTGTGTTCCATCGTCAGTATCAGGCTCTGAACGTTACAATTAACTGTCAGTTCTGCGTCGGATTCGAAAATCTAGACTCACAGGAGAACGACCATAAGGTGCCCGAGGCAGCAATAGACCCTTGGAGACAAGTCGGCTGGAGGACGATGTATTGAGTCGCGACGCAATTTGTGTGTCCCATCGTCATTAACAGGCTCTGAACGTTACAATTAACTGTCAGTTTTGCATCGCTTTCGAAAATCTAGACTCACAGGAGAACGAGCATAAGGTGCCCGAGGCAGCACTAGACCCTTGGAGACAAGTCGGCTGGAGGACGATGTATTGAGTCGCGACGCAATTTGTGTGTCCCATCGTCATTAACAGGCTCTGAACGTTACAATTCACTGTCAGTTTTGCGTCGGATTCGAAAATCTAGACTCACAGGAGAACGAGCATATGGTGCCCGAGGCAGCACTAGACCCTTGGAGACAAGTCGGCTATAGGACGATGTATTGAATCGCGATGCAATTTGTGTGTTCCATCGTCAGTATCAGGCTCTGAACGTTACAATTAATTGTCAGTTTTGCGTCGTATTCGAAAAACTAGACTCACAGGAGAACGACCATACGGTGCCCGAGGCAGCACTAGACCCTTGGAGACAAGTCGGCTGGAGGACGATGTATTGAATCGCGACGCAATTTGTGTGTTCCATCGTCATTAAGAGGCTCTGAACGTTACAATTAATTGTCAGTTTTGCGCCGGATTCGAAAAACTAGACTCATAGGAGAACGACCAAGAGGTGCCAGGAGCAGCAATACTACCTCGGAGACATGTCGGCTGGAGGACGATGTATTGAATCGCGACGCAATTTGTGTGTTCCATCGTCAGTATCAGGCACTGAACGTTACAATTAACCGTCAGTTTTGCGTCGGATTCGAAAATCTAGACTCACAGGAGAACGAGCATATGGTGCCCGAGGCAGCACTAGACCCTTGGAGACAAGTCGGCTGTAGGACGATGTATTGAATCGCGACGCAATTTGTGTGTTCCATCGTCATTAACAGGCTCTGAACGTTATAATTCACTGTCAGTTTTGCGTCTGATTCGAAAATCTAGACTCACAGGAGAACGACCATAAGGTGCCCGAGGCAGCACTAGACCCTTGGAGACAAGTCGGCTGGAGGACGATGTATTGAGTCGCGACGCAATTTGTGTGTCCCATCGTCATGAACAGGCTCTGAACGTTACAATTCACTGTCAGTTTTGCGTCGGATTCGAAAATCTAGACTCACAGGAGAACGAGCATATGGTGCCCGAGGCAGCAATAGACCCTTCGAGACAAGTCGGCTGGAGGACGATGTATTGAATCGCGACGCAATTTGTGTGTTCCATCGTCATCAAGAGGCTCTGAACGTTACAATTCACTCTCAGTTTTGCGTCGGATTCGAAAATCTAGACTCACAGGAGAACGAGCATATGGTGCCCGAGGCAGCACTAGACCCTTGGAGACAAGTCGGCTGTAGGACGATGTATTGAATCGCGACGCAATTTGTGTGTTCCATCGTCATTAAGAGGCTCTGACCGTTACAATTAACTGTCAGTTTTGCATCGCATTCGAAAAACTAGACTCACAGGAGAACGACCATAAGGTGCCCGAGGCAGCAATAGACCCTTGGAGACAAGTCGGCTGGAGGACGATGTATTGAATCGCGACGCAATTTGTGTGTTCCATCGTCATTAAGAGGCTCTGAAAGTTACAATTAACTGTCAGTTTTGCGCCGAATTCGAAAAACTAGACTCATAGGAGAACGACCAAGAGGTGCCAGGAGCAGCAATACTACCTCGGAGACAAGTCGGCTGGAGGACGATGTATTGAATCGCGACGCAATTTGTGTGTTCCATCGTCAGTATCAGGCTCTGAACGTTACAATTAATTGTCAGTTTTGCATCGCATTCGAGAAACTAGACTCACAGGAGAACGACCATAAGGTGCCCGAGGCACCAATAGACCCTTCGAGACAAGTCGGCTGAAGGACGATGTATTGAATCGCGACGTAATTTGTGTGTTCCATCGTCATTAAGAGGCTCTGAACGTTACAATTAATTGTCAGTTTTGCGCCGGATTTGAAAAACTAGATTCATAGGAGAACGACCAAGAGGTGCCAGGAGCAGCAATACTACCTCGGAGACATGTCGGCTGTAGGACGATGTATTGAATCGCGACGCAATTTGTGTGTTCCATCGTCAGTATCAGGCTCTGAACGTTACAATTAACTGTCAGTTCTGCGTCGGATTCGAAAATCTAGACTCACAGGAGAACGACCATAAGGTGCCCGAGGCAGCAATAGACCCTTGGAGACAAGTCGGCTGGAGGACGATGTATTGAGTCGCGACGCAATTTGTGTGTCCCATCGTCATTAACAGGCTCTGAACGTTACAATTAACTGTCAGTTTTGCATCGCTTTCGAAAATCTAGACTCACAGGAGAACGAGCATAAGGTGCCCGAGGCAGCACTAGACCCTTGGAGACAAGTCGGCTGGAGGACGATGTATTGAGTCGCGACGCAATTTGTGTGTCCCATCGTCATTAACAGGCTCTGAACGTTACAATTCACTGTCAGTTTTGCGTCGGATTCGAAAATCTAGACTCACAGGAGAACGAGCATATGGTGCCCGAGGCAGCACTAGACCCTTGGAGACAAGTCGGCTATAGGACGATGTATTGAATCGCGATGCAATTTGTGTGTTCCATCGTCAGTATCAGGCTCTGAACGTTACAATTAATTGTCAGTTTTGCGTCGTATTCGAAAAACTAGACTCACAGGAGAACGACCATACGGTGCCCGAGGCAGCACTAGACCCTTGGAGACAAGTCGGCTGGAGGACGATGTATTGAATCGCGACGCAATTTGTGTGTTCCATCGTCATTAAGAGGCTCTGAACGTTACAATTAATTGTCAGTTTTGCGCCGGATTCGAAAAACTAGACTCATAGGAGAACGACCAAGAGGTGCCAGGAGCAGCAATACTACCTCGGAGACATGTCGGCTGGAGGACGATGTATTGAATCGCGACGCAATTTGTGTGTTCCATCGTCAGTATCAGGCACTGAACGTTACAATTAACCGTCAGTTTTGCGTCGGATTCGAAAATCTAGACTCACAGGAGAACGAGCATATGGTGCCCGAGGCAGCACTAGACCCTTGGAGACAAGTCGGCTGTAGGACGATGTATTGAATCGCGACGCAATTTGTGTGTTCCATCGTCATTAAGAGGCTCTGAACGTTACAATTAACTGTCAGTTTTGCGTCGGATTCGAAAATCAAGACTCACAGGAGAATGAGCATAAGGTGCCCGAGGCAGCACTAGACCCTTCGAGACATGTCGGCTGGAGAACGATGTATTGAATCGCGACGCAATTTCTGTGTTCCATCGTCATTAACAGGCTCTGAACCTTACAATTAAATGTCAGTTTTGCGTCGGATTCGAAAATCTAGACTCACAGGAGAACGACGATAAGGTGCCCGAGGCAGCAATAGACCCTTGGAGACAAGTCGGCTGGAGGACGATGTATTGATTCGCGACGCAATTTGTGTGTTCCATCGTCATTAAGAGGCTCTGAACGTTACAATTAATTGTCAGTTTTGCGCCGGATTCGAAAAACTAGACTCATAGGAGAACGACCAAGAGGTGCCAGGAGCAGCAATACTACCTCGGAGACAAGTCGGCTGGAGGACGATGTATTGAATCGCGACGCAATTTGTGTGTTCCATCGTCATTAAGAGGCTCTGACCCTTACAATAAACTGTCAGTTTTGCGTCGGATTCGAAAAACTAGACTCACAGGAGAACGACCATAAGGTGCCCGAGGCAGCAATAGACCCTTGGAGACAAGTCGGCTGGAGGACGATGTATTGATTCGCGACGCAAGTTGTGTGTTCCATCGTCATTAAGAGGCTCTGAACGTTACAATTAATTGTCAGTTTTGCGCCGGATTCGAAAAACTAGACTCATAGGAGAACGACCAAGAGGTGCCAGGAGCAGCAATACTACCTCGGAGACAAGTCGGCTGGAGGACGATGTATTGAATCGCGACGCAATTTGTGTGTTCCATCGTCATTAAGAGGCTCTGAACCTTAAAATTAACTGTCAGTTTTGCGTCGGATTCGAAAAACTAGACTCACAGGAGAACGACCATAAGGTGCCCGAGGCAGCAATAGACCCTTGGAGACAAGTCGGCTGGAGGACGATGTATTGATTCGCGACGCAATTTGTGTGTTCCATCGTCATCAAGAGGCTCTGAACGTTACAATTCACTGTCAGTTTTGCGTCGGATTCGAAAATCTAGACTCACAGGAGAACGAGCATATGGTGCCCGAGGCAGCACTAGACCCTTGGAGACAAGTCGGCTGTAGGACGATGTATTGAATCGCGACGCAATTTGTGTGTTCCATCGTCATTAACAGGCTCTGAACGTTATAATTCACTGTCAGTTTTGCGTCGGATTCGAAAATCTAGACTCACAGGAGAACGAGCATTTGGTGCCCGAGGCAGCACTAGACCCTTGGAGACAAGTCGGCTGTAGGACGATGTATTGAATCGCGACGCAATTTGTGTGTTCCATCGTCATTAAGAGGCTCTGAACGTTACAATTAACTGTCAGTTTTGCGTAGGATTCGAAAATCTAGACTCACAGGAGAACGACCATAAGGTGCCCGAGGCAGCACTAGACCCTTGGAGACAAGTCGGCTGTAGGACGATGTATTGAATCGCGACGCAATTTGTGTGTTCCATCGTCATTAACAGGCTCTGAACGTTATAATTCACTGTCAGTTTTGCGTCGGATTCGAAAATCTAGACTCACAGGAGAACGAGCATTTGGTGCCCGAGGCAGCACTAGACCCTTGGAGACAAGTCGGCTGTAGGACGATGTATTGAATCGCGACGCAATTTGTGTGTTCCATCGTCATTAAGAGGCTCTGAACGTTACAATTCACTGTCAGTTTTGCGTCGGATTCGAAAATCTAGACTCACAGGAGAACGAGCATATGGTGCCCGAGGCAGCAATAGACCCTTCGAGACAAGTCGGCTGGAGGACGATGTATTGAATCGCGACGCAATTTGTGTGTTCCATCGTCATCAAGAGGCTCTGAACGTTACAATTCACTCTCAGTTTTGCGTCGGATTCGAAAATCTAGACTTACAGGAGAACGAGCATATGGTGCCCGAGGCAGCACTAGACGCTTGGAGACAAGTCGGCTGTAGGACGATGTATTGAATCGCGACGCAATTTGTGTGTTCCATCGTCATTAAGAGGCTCTGAACGTTACAATTAACTGTCAGTTTTGCATCGCATTCGAAAAACTAGACTCACAGGAGAACGACCATAAGGTGCCCGAGGCAGCAATAGACCCTTGGAGACAAGTCGGCTGGAGGACGATGTATTGAATCGCGACGCAATTTGTGTGTTCCATCGTCATTAAGAGGCTCTGAAAGTTACAATTAACTGTCAGTTTTGCGCCGGATTCGTAAAACTAGACTCATAGGAGAACGACCAAGAGGTGCCAGGAGCAGCAATACTACCTCGGAGACAAGTCGGCTGGAGGACGATGTATTGAATCGCGACGCAATTTGTGTGTTCCATCGTCAGTATCAGGCTCTGAACGTTACAATTAATTGTCAGATTTGCATCGCATTCGAGAAACTAGACTCACAGGAGAACGACCATAAGGTGCCCGAGGCACCAATAGACCCTTCGAGACAAGTCGGCTGAAGGACGATGTATTGAATCGCGACGCAATTTGTGTGTTCCATCGTCATTAAGAGGCTCTGAACGTTACAATTAATTGTCAGTTTTGCGCCGGATTCGAAAAACTAGATTCATAGGAGAACGACCAAGAGGTGCCAGGAGCAGCAATACTACCTCGGAGACATGTCGGCTGGAGGACGATGTATTGAATCGCGACGCAATTTGTGTGTTCCATCGTCAGTATCAGGCTCTGAACGTTACAATTAACTGTCAGTTCTGCGTCGGATTCGAAAATCTAGACTCACAGGAGAACGACCATAAGGTGCCCGAGGCAGCAATAGACCCTTGGAGACAAGTCGGCTGGAGGATGATGTATTGAGTCGCGACGCAATTTGTGTGTCCCATCGTCATTAACAGGCTCTGAACGTTACAATTAACTGTCAGTTTTGCATCGCATTCGAAAATCTAGACTCACAGGAGAACGAGCATAAGGTGCCCGAGGCAGCACTAGACCCTTGGAGACAAGTCGGCTGGAGGACGATGTATTGAGTCGCGACGCAATTTGTGTGTCCCATCGTCATTAACAGGCTCTGAACGTTACAATTCACTGTCAGTTTTGCGTCGGATTCGAAAATCTAGACTCACAGGAGAACGAGCATATGGTGCCCGAGGCAGCACTACACCCTTGGAGACAAGTCGGCTATAGGACGATGTATTGAATCGCGATGCAATTTGTGTGTTCCATCGTCAGTATCAGGCTCTGAACGTTACAATTAATTGTCAGTTTTGCGTCGTATTCGAAAAACTAGACTCACAGGAGAACGACCATACGGTGCCCGAGGCAGCACTAGACCCTTGAGGACAAGTCGGCTGGAGGACGATGTATTGAATCGCGACGCAATTTGTGTGTTCCATCGTCATTAAGAGGCTCTGAACGTTACAATTAATTGTCAGTTTTGCGCCGGATTCGAAAAACTAGACTCATAGGAGAACGACCAAGAGGTGCCAGGAGCAGCAATACTACCTCGGAGACATGTCGGCTGGAGGACGATGTATTGAATCGCGACGCAATTTGTGTGTTCCATCGTCAGTATCAGGCTCTGAACGTTACAATTAACTGTCAGTTCTGCGTCGGATTCGAAAATCTAGACTCACAGGAGAACGACCATAAGGTGCCCGAGGCAGCAATAGACCCTTGGAGACAAGTCGGCTGGAGGACGATGTATTGAGTCGCGACGCAATTTGTGTGTCCCATCGTCATTAACAGGCTCTGAACGTTACAATTCACTGTCAGTTTTGCGTCGGATTCGAAAATCTAGACTCACAGGAGAACGAGCATATGGTGCCCGAGGCAGCACTACACCCTTGGAGACAAGTCGGCTATAGGACGATGTATTGAATCGCGATGCAATTTGTGTGTTCCATCGTCAGTATCAGGCTCTGAACGTTACAATTAATTGTCAGTTTTGCGTCGTATTCGAAAAACTAGACTCACAGGAGAACGACCATACGGTGCCCGAGGCAGCACTAGACCCTTGGAGACAAGTCGGCTGGAGGACGATGTATTGAATCGCGACGCAATTTGTGTGTTCCATCGTCATTAAGAGGCTCTGAACGTTACAATTAATTGTCAGTTTTGCGCCGGATTCGAAAAACTAGACTCATAGGAGAACGACCAAGAGGTGCCAGGAGCAGCAATACTACCTCGGAGACATGTCGGCTGGAGGACGATGTATTGAATCGCGACGCAATTTGTGTGTTCCATCGTCAGTATCAGGCTCTGAACGTTACAATTAACCGTCAGTTTTGCGTCGGATTCGAAAATCTAGACTCACAGGAGAACGAGCATATGGTGCCCGAGGCAGCACTAGACCCTTGGAGACAAGTCGGCTGTAGGACGATGTATTGAATCGCGACGCAATTTGTGTGTTCCATCGTCATTAAGAGGCTCTGAACGTTACAATTAACTGTCAGTTTTAGGTCGGATTCGAAAATCTAGACTCACAGGAGAATGAGCATAAGGTGCCCGAGGCAGCACTAGACCCTTCGAGACATGTCGGCTGGAGAACGATGTATTGAATCGCGACGCAATTTCTGTGTTCCATCGTCATTAACAGGCTCTGAACCTTACAATTAACTGTCAGTTTTGCGTCGTATTCGAAAATCTAGACTCACAGGAGAACGAGCATATGGTGCCCGAGGCAGCACTAGACCCTTGGAGACAAGTCGGCTGTAGGACGATGTATTGAATCGTGACGCAATTTGTGTGTTCCATCGTCATTAAGAGGCTCTGAACGTTACAATTAACTGTCAGTTTTGCGCCGGATTCGAAAAACTAGACTCATAGGAGAACGACCAAGAGGTGCCAGGAGCAGCAATACTACCTCGGATACATGTCGGCTGGAGGACGATGTATTGAATCGCGACGCAATTTGTGTGTTCCATCGTCAGTATCAGGCTCTGAACGTTACAATTAACTGTCAGTTTTGCGCCGGATTCGAAAAACTAGACTCATAGGAGAACGACCAAGAGGTGCCAGGAGCAGCAATACTACCTCGGAGACATGTCGGCTGGAGGACGATGTATTGAATCGCGACGCAATTTGTGTGTTCCATCGTCAGTATCAGGCTCTGAAAGTTACAATTAACTGTCAGTTTTGCGTCGGATTCGAAAATCTAGACTCACAGGAGAACGACCATAAGGTGCCCGAGGCAGCACTAGACCCTTGGAGACAAGTCCGCTGGAGGACGATGTATTGAGTCGCGACGCAATTTGTGTGTCCCATCGTCATTAACAGGCTCTGAACGTTACAATTAACTGTCAATTTTGCGTCGGATTCGAAAATCTAGACTCACAGCAGAACGACCATAAGGTGCCCGAGGCAGCAAGAGACCCTTGGAGACAGGTCGGCTGTGGGACGATGTATTGAATCGCGACGCAATTTGTGTGTTCCATCGTCATGAAGAGGCTCTGAACGTTACAATTCACTGTCAGTTTTGCATCGCATTCGAAAAACTAGACTCACAGGAGAACGACCATAAGGTGCCCGAGGCAGCAATAGACCCATGGAGACAAGTCGGCTGGAGGACGATGTATTGAATCGCGACGCAATTTGTGTGTCCCATCGTCAGTATCAGGCTCTGAACGTTACAATTAATTGTCAGTTTTGCGTCGGATTCGAAAATCTAGACTCACAGGAGAACGAGCATATGGTGCCCGAGGCAGCACTAGACCCTTGGAGACAAGTCGGCTGGAGGACGATGTATTGAGTCGCGACGCAATTTGTGTGTCCCATCGTCATTAACAGGCTCTGAACGTTACAATTAACTGTCAGTTTTGCGTCGGATTCGAAAATCTAGACTCACAGGAGAACGACCATAAGGTGCCCGAGGCAGCAATAGACCCATGCAGACAAGTCGGCTGGAGGACGATGTATTGAATCGCGACGCAATTTGTGTGTTCCATCGTCATCAAGAGGCTCTGAACGTTACAATTCACTCTCAGTTTTGCGTCGGATTCGAAAATCTAGACTCACAGGAGAACGAGCATATGATGCCCGAGGCAGCACTAGACCCTTGGAGACAAGTCGGCTGTAGTACGATGTATTGAATCGCGACGCAATTTGTGTGTTCCATCGTCATTAAGGGGCTGTGAACGTTACAATTAACTGTCAGTTTTGCATCGCATTCGAAAAACTAGACTCACAGGAGAACGACCATAAGATGCCCGAGGCAGCAATAGACCCTTGGAGACAAGTCGGCTGGAGGACGATGTATTGAGACGCGACGCAAATTGTGTGTCCCATCGTCATTAACTGGCTCTGAACGTTACAATTAACTGTCAGTTTTGCATCGCATTCGAAAAACTAGACTCACAGGAGAACGACCATAAGGTGCCTGAGGCAGCAATAGACCCTTGGAGACAAGTCGGCTGGAGGACGATGTATTGATTCGCGACGCAATTTGTGTGTTCCATCGTCATTAAGAGGCTCTGAACCTTACAATTAACTGTCAGTTTTGCGTCGGATTCGAAAATCTAGACTCACCGATGAACGACCATAAGGTGCCCGAGGCAGCAATAGACCCTTCGAGACAAGTCGGCTGGAGGACGATGTATTGAATCGCGACGCAATTTGTGTGTTCCATCGTCAGTATCAGGCTCTGAACGTTACAATTAACCGTCAGTTTTGCGTCGTATTCTGAAAACTAGACTCACAGGAGAACGATCATAAGGTGCCCGACGCAGCACTAGACCCTTGGAGACAAGTCGGCTGGAGGACGATGTATTGAATCGCGACGCAATTTGTGTGTTCCATCGTCATTAACAGGTTCTGAACCTTACAATTAAATGTCAGTTTTGCGTCGGATTCGAAAATCTAGACTCACAGGAGAACGACGATAAGGTGCCCGAGGCAGCAATAGACCCTTGGAGACAAGTCGGCTGGAGGACGATGTATTGATTCGCGACGCAATTTGTGTGTTCCATCGTCATTAAGAGGCTCTGAACGTTACAATTAATTGTCAGTTTTGCGCCGGATTCGAAAAACTAGACTCATAGGAGAACGACCATAAGGTGCCCGAGGCAGCACTAGACCCTTGGAGACAAGTCGGCTATAGGACGATGTATTGAATCGCGACGCAATTTGTGTGTTCCATCGTCATTAAGAGGCTCTGAACGTTACAATTAATTGTCAGTTTTGCGCCGGATTCGAAAAACTAGACTCATAGGAGAACGACCAAGAGGTGCCAGGAGCAGCAATACTACCTCGGAGACAAGTCGGCTGGAGGACGATGTATTGAATCGCGACGCAATTTGTGTGTTCCATCGTCATTAAGAGGCTCTGAACCTTACAATTAACTGTCAGTTTTGCGTCGGATTCGAAAAACTAGACTCACAGGAGAACGACCATAAGGTGCCCGAGGCTGCAATAGACCCTTGGAGATAAGTCGGCTGGAGGACGATGTATTGATTCGCGACGCAATTTGTGTGTTCCATCGTCATTAAGAGGCTCTGAACGTTACAATTAATTGTCAGTTTTGCGCCGGATTCGAAAAACTAGACTCATAGGAGAACGACCATAAGGTGCCCGAAGCAGCACTAGACCCTTGGAGACAAGTCGGCTGTAGGACGATGTATTGAATCGCGACGCAATTTGTGTGTTCCATCGTCATTAAGAGGCTCTGAACGTTACAATTAATTGTCAGTTTTGCGCCGGATTCGAAAAACTAGACTCATAGGAGAAAGACGAAGAGGTGCCTGGAGCAGCAATACTACCTTGGAGATAAGTCGGCTGGAGGACGATGTATTGATTCGCGACGCAATTTGTGTGTTCCATCGTCATTAAGAGGCTCTGAACGTTACAATTAATTGTCAGTTTTGCGCCGGATTCGAAAAACTAGACTCATAGGAGAACGAGCATAAGGTGCCCGAGGCAGCACTAGACCCTTGGAGACAAGTCGGCTGTAGGACGATGTATTGAATCGCGACGCAATTTGTGTGTTCCATCGTCATTAATAGGCTCTGAACGTTACAATTCACTGTCAGTTTTGCGTCGGATTCGAAAATCTAGACTCACAGGAGAACGAGCATATGGTGCCCGAGGCAGCACTAGACCCTTGGAGACAAGTCGGCTGTAGGACGATGTATTGAATCGCGACGCAATTTGTGTGTTCCATCGTCATTAAGAGGCTCTGAACGTTACAATTAACTGTCAGTTTTGCGTCGGTTTCGAAAATCTAGACTCACAGGAGAACGACCATAAGGTGCCCGAGGCAGCACTAGACCCTTGGAGACAAGTCGGCTGGAGGACGATGTATTGAGTCGCGACGCAATTTGTGTGTCCCATCGTCATGAACAGGCTCTGAACGTTACAATTCACTGTCAGTTTTGCGTCGGATTCGAAAATCTAGACTCACAGGAGAACGAGCATATGGTGCCCGAGGCAGCACTAGACCCTTGGAGACAAGTCGGCTGTAGGACGATGTATTGAATCGCGACGCAATTTGTGTGTTCCATCGTCATTAAGAGGCTCTGAACGTTACAATTAACTGTCAGTTTTGCGTCGGATTCGAAAATCTAGACTCACAGGAGAACGACCATAAGGTGCCCGAGGCAGCACTAGACCCTTGGAGACAAGTCGGCTGTAGGACGATATATTGAATCGCGACGCAATTTGTGTGTTCCATCGTCATTAAGAGGCTCTGAACGTTACAATTAATTGTCAGTTTTGCGCCGGATTCGAAAAACTAGACTCATAGGAGAACAACCAAGAGGTGCCAGGAGCAGCAATACTACCTCGGAGACAAGTCGGCTGGAGGACGATGTATTGAATCGCGACGCAATTTGTGTGTTCCATCGTCATTAAGAGGCTCTGACCCTTACAATTAACTGTCAGTTTTGCGTCGGATTCGAAAAACTAGACTCACAGGAGAACGACCATAAGGTGCCCGAGGCAGCAATAGACCCTTGGAGACAAGAAGGCTGGAGGACGATGTATTGATTCGCGGGGCAATTTGTGTGTTCCATCGTCATTAAGAGGCTCTGAACGTTACAATTAATTGTCAGTTTTGCGCCGGATTCGAAAAACTAGACTCATAGGAGAACGACCAAGAGGTGCCAGGAGCAGCAATACTACCTCGGAGACAAGTCGGCTGGAGGACGATGTATTGATTCGCGACGCAATTTGTGTGTTCCATCGTCATTAAGAGGCTCTGAACGTTACAATTAATTGTCAGTTTTGCGTCGTATTCTGAAAACTAGACTCACAGGAGAACGACCATAAGGTGCCCGACGCAGCACTAGACCCTTGGAGACAAGTCGGCTGGAGGACGATGTATTGAATCGCGACGCAATTTGTGTGTCCCATCGTCATTAACAGGCTCTGAACCTTACAATTAACTGTCAGTTTTGCGTCGGATTCGAAAATCTAGACTCACAGGAGAACGACGATAAGGTGCCCGAGGCAGCAATAGACCCTTGGAGACAAGTCGGCTGGAGGACGATGTATTGATTCGCGACGCAATTTGTGTGTTCCATCGTCATTAAGAGGCTCTGAACGTTACAATTAAATGTCAGTTTTGCGTCGGATTCGAAAATCTAGACTCACCGATGAACGACCATAAGGTGCCCGAGGCAGCAATAGACCCTTCGAGACAAGTCGGCTGGAGGACGATGTATTGTATCGCGACGCAATTTGTGTCTTCCATCGTCAGTATCAGGCTCTGAACGTTACAATTAATCGTCAGTTTTGCGTCGTATTCTGAAAACTAGACTCACAGGAGAACGATCATAAGGTGCCCGACGCAGCACTAGACCCTTGGAGACAAGTCGGCTGGAGGACGATGTATTGAATCGCGACGCAATTTGTGTGTTCCATCGTCATTAACAGGCTCTGAACCTTACAATTAAATGTCAGTTTTGCGTCGGATTCGAAAATCTAGACTCACAGGAGAACGACGATAAGGTGCCCGAGGTAGCACTAGACCCTTGGAGACAAGTCGGCTGTAGGACGATGTATTGAATCGCGACGCAATTTGTGTGTTCCATCGTCAGTATCAGGCTCTGAACGTTATAATTAACCGTCAGTTTTGCGTCGTATTCTAAAAACTAGACTCACAGGAGAACGACCATAAGGTGCCCGACGCAGCACTAGACCCTTGGAGACAAGTCGGCTGGAGGACAATGTATTGAATCGCGACGCAATTTGTGTGTCCCATCGTCATTAACAGGCTCTGAACCTTACAATTAACTGTCAGTTTTGCGTCGGATTCGAAAATCTAGACTCACAGGAGAACGACGATAAGGTGCCCGAGGCAGCAATAGACCCTTGGAGACAAGTCGGCTGGAGGACGATGTATTGATTCGCGACGCAATTTGTGTGTTCCATCGTCATTAAGAGGCTCTGAACGTTACAATTAATTGTCAGTTTTGCGCCGGATTCGAAAAACTAGACTCATAGGAGAACGACCAAGAGGTGCCAGGAGCAGCAATACTACCTCGGAGACAAGTCGGCTGGAGGACGATGTATTGATTCGCGACGCAATTTGTGTGTTCCATCGTCATTAAGAGGCTCTGAACGTTACAATTAATTGTCAGTTTTGCGTCGTATTCTGAAAACTAGACTCACAGGAGAACGACCATAAGGTGCCCGAGGCAGCAAGAGACCCTTCGAGACTAGTCGGCTGGAGGACGATGTATTGAATCGCGACGCAGTTTGTGTGTTCCATCGTCATTAAGAGGCTCTGAACGTTACAATTAATTGTCAGTTTTGCGCCGGATTCGAAAAACTAGACTCATAGGAGAACGACCAAGAGGTGACAGGAGCAGCAATACTACCTCGGAGACAAGTCGGCTGGAGGACGATGTATTGAATCGCGACGCAATTTGTGTGTTTCATCGTCATTAAGAGGCTCTGACCCTTACAATTAACTGTCAGTTTTGCGTCGGATTCGAAAAACTAGACTCACAGGAGAACGACCATAAGGTGCCCGAGGCAGCAATAGACCCTTGGAGACAAGTCGGCTGGAGGACGATGTATTGATTCGCGACGCAAGTTGTGTGTTCCATCGTCATTAAGAGGCTCTGAACGTTACAATTAATTGTCACTTTTGCGCCGGATTCGAAAAACTAGACTCATAGGAGAACGACCAAGAGGTGCCAGGAGCAGCAATACTACCTCGGAGACAAGTCGGCTGGAGGACGATGTATTGAATCGCGACGCAATTTGTGTGTTCCATCGTCATTAAGAGGCTCTGAACCTTACAATTAACTGTCAGTTTTGCGTCGGATTCGAAAAACTAGACTCACAGGAGAACGACCATAAGGTGCCCGAGGCAGCAATAGACCCTTGGAGACAAGTCGGCTGGAGGACGATGTATTGATTCGCGACGCAATTTGTGTGTTCCATCGTCATCAAGAGGCTCTGAACGTTACAATTAACTGTCAGTTTTGCGTCGGATTCGAAAATCTAGACTCACAGGAGAACGACCATATGGTGCCCGAGGCAGCACTAGACCCTTGGAGACAAGTCGGCTGTAGGACGATGTATTGAATCGCGACGCAATTTGTGTGTTCCATCGTCATTAACAGGCTCTGAACGTTATAATTCACTGTCCGTTTTGCGTCGGATTCGAAAATCTAGACTCACAGGAGAACGAGCATTTGGTGCCCGAGGCAGCACTAGACCCTTGGAGACAAGTCGGCTGTAGGACGATGTATTGAATCGCGACGCAATTTGTGTGTTCCATCGTCATTAAGAGGCTCTGAACGTTACAATTAACTGTCAGTTTTGCGTCGGTTTCGAAAATCTAGACTCACAGGAGAACGACCATAAGGTGCCCGAGGCAGCACTAGACCCTTGGAGACAAGTCGGCTGGAGGACGATGTATTGAGTCGCGACGCAATTTGTGTGTTCCATCGTCATTAAGAGGCTCTGAACGTTACAATTAATTGTCAGTTTTGCGCCGGATTCGAAAAACTAGACTCATAGGAGAACGACCAAGAGGTGACAGGAGCAGCAATACTACCTCGGAGACAAGTCGGCTGGAGGACGATGTATTGAATCGCGACGCAATTTGTGTGTTTCATCGTCATTAAGAGGCTCTGACCCTTACAATTAACTGTCAGTTTTGCGTCGGATTCGAAAAACTAGACTCACAGGAGAACGACCATAAGGTGCCCGAGGCAGCAATAGACCCTTGGAGACAAGTCGGCTGGAGGACGATGTATTGATTCGCGACGCAAGTTGTGTGTTCCATCGTCATTAAGAGGCTCTGAACGTTACAATTAATTGTCAGTTTTGCGCCGGATTCGAAAAACTAGACTCATAGGAGAACGACCAAGAGGTGCCAGGAGCAGCAATACTACCTCGGAGACAAGTCGGCTGGAGGACGATGTATTGAATCGCGACGCAATTTGTGTGTTCCATCGTCATTAAGAGGCTCTGAACCTTACAATTAACTGTCAGTTTTGCGTCGGATTCGAAAAACTAGACTCACAGGAGAACGACCATAAGGTGCCCGAGGCAGCAATAGACCCTTGGAGACAAGTCGGCTGGAGGACGATGTATTGATTCGCGACGCAATTTGTGTGTTCCATCGTCATCAAGAGGCTCTGAACGTTACAATTAACTGTCAGTTTTGCGTCGGATTCGAAAATCTAGACTCACAGGAGAACGACCATATGGTGCCCGAGGCAGCACTAGACCCTTGGAGACAAGTCGGCTGTAGGACGATGTATTGAATCGCGACGCAATTTGTGTGTTCCATCGTCATTAACAGGCTCTGAACGTTATAATTCACTGTCCGTTTTGCGTCGGATTCGAAAATCTAGACTCACAGGAGAACGAGCATTTGGTGCCCGAGGCAGCACTAGACCCTTGGAGACAAGTCGGCTGTAGGACGATGTATTGAATCGCGACGCAATTTGTGTGTTCCATCGTCATTAAGAGGCTCTGAACGTTACAATTAACTGTCAGTTTTGCGTCGGTTTCGAAAATCTAGACTCACAGGAGAACGACCATAAGGTGCCCGAGGCAGCACTAGACCCTTGGAGACAAGTCGGCTGGAGGACGATGTATTGAGTCGCGACGCAATTTGTGTGTTCCATCGTCATTAAGAGGCTCTGAACGTTACAATTAATTGTCAGTTTTGCGCCGGATTCGAAAAACTAGACTCATAGGAGAACGACCAAGAGGTGACAGGAGCAGCAATACTACCTCGGAGACAAGTCGGCTGGAGGACGATGTATTGAATCGCGACGCAATTTGTGTGTTTCATCGTCATTAAGAGGCTCTGACCCTTACAATTAACTGTCAGTTTTGCGTCGGATTCGAAAAACTAGACTCACAGGAGAACGACCATAAGGTGCCCGAGGCAGCAATAGACCCTTGGAGACAAGTCGGCTGGAGGACGATGTATTGATTCGCGACGCAAGTTGTGTGTTCCATCGTCATTAAGAGGCTCTGAACGTTACAATTAATTGTCAGTTTTGCGCCGGATTCGAAAAACTAGACTCATAGGAGAACGACCAAGAGGTGCCAGGAGCAGCAATACTACCTCGGAGACAAGTCGGCTGGAGGACGATGTATTGAATCGCGACGCAATTTGTGTGTTCCATCGTCAGTATCAGGCTCTGAACGTTACAATTAACTGTCAGTTTTGCGCCGGATTCGAAAAACTAGACTCATAGGAGAACGACCAAGAGGTGCCAGGAGCAGCAATACTACATCGGAGACATGTCGGCTGGAGGACGATGTATTGAATCGCGACGCAATTTGTGTGTTCCATCGTCAGTATCAGGCTCTGAAAGTTACAATTAACTGTCAGTTTTGCGTCGGATTCGAAAATCTAGACTCACAGGAGAACGACCATAAGGTGCCCGAGGCAGCACTAGACCCTTGGAGACAAGTCCGCTGGAGGACGATGTATTGAGTCGCGATGCAATTTGTGTGTCCCATCGTCATTAACAGGCTCTGAACGTTACAATTAACTGTCAATTTTGCGTCGGATTCGAAAATCTAGACTCACAGGAGAACGACCATAAGGTGCCCGAGGCAGCAAGAGACCCTTGGAGACAGGTCGGCTGTGGGACGATGTATTGAATCGCGACGCAATTTGTGTGTTCCATCGTCATCAAGAGGCTCTGAACATTACAATTCACTGTCAGTTTTGCATCGCATTCGAAAAACTAGACTCACAGGAGAACGACCATAAGGTGCCCGAGGCAGCAATAGACCCTTGGAGACAAGTCGGCTGGAGGACGATGTATTGAATCGCGACGCAATTTGTGTGTCCCATCGTCAGTATCAGGCTCTGAACGTTACAATTCACTGTCAGTTTTGCGTCGGATTCGAAAATCTAGACTCACAGGAGAACGAGCATATGATGCCCGAGGCAGCACTAGACCCTTGGAGACAAGTCGGCTGTAGTACGATGTATTGAATCGCGACGCAATTTGTGTGTTCCATCGTCATTAAGAGGCTGTGAACGTTACAATTAACTATCAGTTTTGCATCGCATTCGAAAAACTAGACTCACAGGAGAACGACCATAAGGTGCCCGAGGCAGCAATAGACCCTTGGAGACAAGTCGGCTGGAGGACGATGTATTGATTCGCGACGCAATTTGTGTGTTCCATCGTCATTAAGAGGCTCTGAACCTTACAATTAACTGTCAGTTTTGCGTCGGATTCGAAAATCTAGACTCACCGATGAACGACCATAAGGTGCCCGAGGCAGCAATAGACCCTTCGAGACAAGTCGGCTGGAGGACGATGTATTGAATCGCGACGCAATTTGTGTGTTCCATCGTCAGTATCAGGCTCTGAACGTTACAATTAACCGTCAGTTTTGCGTCGTATTCTGAAAACTAGACTCACAGGAGAACGATCATAAGGTGCCCGACGCAGCACTAGACCCTTGGAGACAAGTCGGCTGGAGGACGATGTATTGAATCGCGACGCAATTTGTGTGTTCCATCGTCATTAACAGGTTCTGAACCTTACAATTAAATGTCAGTTTTGCGTCGGATTCGAAAATCTAGACTCACAGGAGAACGACGATAAGGTGCCCGAGGCAGCAATAGACCCTTGGAGACAAGTCGGCTGGAGGACGATGTATTGATTCGCGACGCAATTTGTGTGTTCCATCGTCATTAAGAGGCTCTGAACGTTACAATTAATTGTCAGTTTTGCGCCGGATTCGAAAAACTAGACTCATAGGAGAACGACCATAAGGTGCCCGAGGGAGCACTAGACCCTTGGAGACAAGTCGGCTATAGGACGATGTATTGAATCGCGACGCAATTTGTGTGTTCCATCGTCATTAAGAGGCTCTGAACGTTACAATTAATTGTCAGTTTTGCGCCGGATTCGAAAAACTAGACTCATAGGAGAACGACCAAGAGGTGCCAGGAGCAGCAATACTACCTCGGAGACAAGTCGGCTGGAGGACGATGTATTGAATCGCGACGCAATTTGTGTGTTCCATCGTCATTAAGAGGCTCTGAACCTTACAATTAACTGTCAGTTTTGCGTCGGATTCGAAAAACTAGACTCACAGGAGAACGACCATAAGGTGCCCGAGGCTGCAATAGACCCTTGGAGATAAGTCGGCTGGAGGACGATGTATTGATTCGCGACGCAATTTGTGTGTTCCATCGTCATTAAGATGCTCTGAACGTTACAATTAATTGTCAGTTTTGCGCCGGATTCGAAAAACTAGAGTCATAGGAGAACGACCATAAGGTGCCCGAAGCAGCACTAGACCCTTGGAGACAAGTCGCCTGTAGGACGATGTATTGAATCGCGACGCAATTTTTGTGTTCCATCGTCATTAAGAGGCTCTGAACCTTACAATTAACTGTCAGTTTTGCGTCGGATTCGAAAAACTAGACTCACAGGAGAACGACCATAAGGTGCCCGAGGCAGCAGTAGACCCTTGGAGACAAGTCGGCTGGAGGACGATGTATTGATTCGCGACGCAATTTGTGTGTTCCATCGTCATCAAGAGGCTCTGAACGTTACAATTCACTGTCAGTTTTGCGTCGGATTCGAAAATCTAGACTCACAGGAGAACGAGCATATGGTGCCCGAGGCAGCACTAGACCCTTGGAGACAAGTCGGCTGTAGGACGATGTATTGAATCGCGACGCAATTTGTGTGTTCCATCGTCATTAAGAGGCTCTGAACGTTACAATTCACTGTCAGTTTTGCGTCGGATTCGAAAATCTAGACTCACAGGAGAACGAGCATATGGTGCCCGAGGCAGCACTAGACCCTTGGAGACAAGTCGGCTGTAGGACGATGTATTGAATCGCGACGCAATTTGTGTGTTCCATCGTCATTAAGAGGCTCTGAACGTTACAATTAACTGTCAGTTTTGCGTCGGTTTCGAAAATCTAGACTCACAGGAGAACGACCATAAGGTGCCCGAGGCAGCACTAGACCCTTGGAGACAAGTCGGCTGGAGGACGATGTATTGATTCGCGACGCAATTTGTGTGTTCCATCGTCATCAAGAGGCTCTGAACGTTACAATTCACTGTCAGTTTTGCGTCGGATTCGAAAATCTAGACTCACAGGAGAACGAGCATATGGTGCCCGAGGCAGCAATAGACCCTTGGAGACAAGTCGGCTGTAGGACGATGTATTGAATCGCGACGCAATTTGTGTGTTCCATCGTCATTAAGAGGCTCTGAACGTTACAATTAATTGTCAGTTTTGCGCCGGATTCGAAAAACTAGACTCATAGGAGAACGACCAAGAGGTGCCAGGAGCAGCAATACTACCTCGGAGACAAGTCGGCTGGAGGACGATGTATTGAATCGCGACGCAATTTGTGTGTTCCATCGTCATTAAGAGGCTCTGACCCTTACAATTAACTGTCAGTTTTGCGTCGGATTCGAAAAACTAGACTCACAGGAGAACGACCATAAGGTGCCCGAGGCAGCAATAGACCCTTGGAGACAAGAAGGCTGGAGGACGATGTATTGATTCGCGGGGCAATTTGTGTGTTCCATCGTCATTAAGAGGCTCTGAACGTTACAATTAATTGTCAGTTTTGCGCCGGATTCGAAAAACTAGACTCATAGGAGAATGACCAAGAGGTGCCAGGAGCAGCAATACTACCTCGGAGACAAGTCGGCTGGAGGACGATGTATTGATTCGCGACGCAATTTGTGTGTTCCATCGTCATTAAGAGGCTCTGAACGATACAATTCATTGTCAGTTTTGCGTCGTATTCTGAAAACTAGACTCACAGGAGAACGACCATAAGGTTCCCGACGCAGCACTAGACCCTTGGAGACAAGTCGGCTGGAGGACGATGTATTGAATCGCGACGCAATTTGTGTGTCCCATCGTCATTAACAGGCTCTGAACCTTACAATTAACTGTCAGTTTTGCGTCGGATTCGAAAATCTAGACTCACAGGAGAACGACGATAAGGTGCCCGAGGCAGCAATAGACCCTTGGAGACAGGTCGGCTGTGGGACGATGTATTGAATCGCGACGCAATTTGTGTGTTCCATCGTCATCAAGAGGCTCTGAACGTTACAATTCACTGTCAGTTTTGCATCGCATTCGAAAAACTAGACTCACAGGAGAACGACCATAAGGTGCCCGAGGCAGCAATAGACCCTTGGAGACAAGTCGGCTGGAGGACGATGTATTGAATCGCGACGCAATTTGTGTGTCCCATCGTCAGTATCAGGCTCTGAACGTTACAATTCACTGTCAGTTTTGCGTCGGATTCGAAAATCTAGACTCACAGGAGAACGAGCATATGATGCCCGAGGCAGCACTAGACCCTTGGAGACAAGTCGGCTGTAGTACGATGTATTGAATCGCGACGCAATTTGTGTGTTCCATCGTCATTAAGAGGCTGTGAACGTTACAATTAACTATCAGTTTTGCATCGCATTCGAAAAACTAGACTCACAGGAGAACGACCATAAGGTGCCCGAGGCAGCAATAGACCCTTGGAGACAAGTCGGCTGGAGGACGATGTATTGATTCGCGACGCAATTTGTGTGTTCCATCGTCATTAAGAGGCTCTGAACCTTACAATTAACTGTCAGTTTTGCGTCGGATTCGAAAATCTAGACTCACCGATGAACGACCATAAGGTGCCCGAGGCAGCAATAGACCCTTCGAGACAAGTCGGCTGGAGGACGATGTATTGAATCGCGACGCAATTTGTGTGTTCCATCGTCAGTATCAGGCTCTGAACGTTACAATTAACCGTCAGTTTTGCGTCGTATTCTGAAAACTAGACTCACAGGAGAACGATCATAAGGTGCCCGACGCAGCACTAGACCCTTGGAGACAAGTCGGCTGGAGGACGATGTATTGAATCGCGACGCAATTTGTGTGTTCCATCGTCATTAACAGGTTCTGAACCTTACAATTAAATGTCAGTTTTGCGTCGGATTCGAAAATCTAGACTCACAGGAGAACGACGATAAGGTGCCCGAGGCAGCAATAGACCCTTGGAGACAAGTCGGCTGGAGGACGATGTATTGATTCGCGACGCAATTTGTGTGTTCCATCGTCATTAAGAGGCTCTGAACGTTACAATTAATTGTCAGTTTTGCGCCGGATTCGAAAAACTAGACTCATAGGAGAACGACCATAAGGTGCCCGAGGGAGCACTAGACCCTTGGAGACAAGTCGGCTATAGGACGATGTATTGAATCGCGACGCAATTTGTGTGTTCCATCGTCATTAAGAGGCTCTGAACGTTACAATTAATTGTCAGTTTTGCGCCGGATTCGAAAAACTAGACTCATAGGAGAACGACCAAGAGGTGCCAGGAGCAGCAATACTACCTCGGAGACAAGTCGGCTGGAGGACGATGTATTGAATCGCGACGCAATTTGTGTGTTCCATCGTCATTAAGAGGCTCTGAACCTTACAATTAACTGTCAGTTTTGCGTCGGATTCGAAAAACTAGACTCACAGGAGAACGACCATAAGGTGCCCGAGGCTGCAATAGACCCTTGGAGATAAGTCGGCTGGAGGACGATGTATTGATTCGCGACGCAATTTGTGTGTTCCATCGTCATTAAGATGCTCTGAACGTTACAATTAATTGTCAGTTTTGCGCCGGATTCGAAAAACTAGAGTCATAGGAGAACGACCATAAGGTGCCCGAAGCAGCACTAGACGCTTGGAGACAAGTCGCCTGTAGGACGATGTATTGAATCGCGACGCAATTTGTGTGTTCCATCGTCATTAAGAGGCTCTGAACGTTACAATTAATTGTCAGTTTTGCGCCGGATTCGAAAAACTAGACTCATAGGAGAACGACGAAGAGGTGCCTGGAGCAGCAATACTACCTCGGAGACAAGTCGGCTGGAGGACGAGGTATTGAATCGCGACGCAATTTGTGTGTTCCATCGTTATTAAGAGGCTCTGAACCTTACAATTAACTGTCAGTTTTGCGTCGGATTCGAAAAACTAGACTCACAGGAGAACGACCATAAGGTGCCCGAGGCAGCATTGGACCCTTGGAGACAAGTCGGCTGGAGGACGATGTATTGATTCGCGACGCAATTTGTGTGTTCCATCGTCATTAAGAGGCTCTGAACGTTACAATTAATTGTCAGTTTTGCGCCGGATTCGAAAAACTAGACTCATAGGAGAACGACCAAGAGGTGCCAGGAGCAGCAATACTACCTCGGAGACAAGTCGGCTGGAGGACGATGTATTGAATCGCGACGCAATTTGTGTGTTCCATCGTCATTAAGAGGCTCTGAACCTTACAATTAACTGTCAGTTTTGCGTCGGATTCGAAAAACTAGACTCACAGGAGAACGACCATAAGGTGCCCGAGGCAGCAGTAGACCCTTGGAGACAAGTCGGCTGGAGGACGATGTATTGATTCGCGACGCAATTTGTGTGTTCCATCGTCATCAAGAGGCTCTGAACGTTACAATTCACTGTCAGTTTTGCGTCGGATTCGAAAATCTAGACTCACAGGAGAACGAGCATATGGTGCCCGAGGCAGCACTAGACCCTTGGAGACAAGTCGGCTGTAGGACGATGTATTGAATCGCGACGCAATTTGTGTGTTCCATCGTCATTAAGAGGCTCTGAACGTTACAATTCACTGTCAGTTTTGCGTCGGATTCGAAAATCTAGACTCACAGGAGAACGAGCATATGGTGCCCGAGGCAGCAATAGACCCTTGGAGACAAGTCGGCTGTAGGACGATGTATTGAATCGCGACGCAATTTGTGTGTTCCATCGTCATTAAGAGGCTCTGAACGTTACAATTAACTGTCAGTTTTGCGTCGGTTTCGAAAATCTAGACTCACAGGAGAACGACCATAAGGTGCCCGAGGCAGCACTAGACCCTTGGAGACAAGTCGGCTGGAGGACGATGTATTGAGTCGCGACGCAATTTGTGTGTCCCATCGTCATGAACAGGCTCTGAACGTTACAATTCACTGTCAGTTTTGCGTCGGATTCGAAAATCTAGACTCACAGGAGAACGAGCATATGGTGCCCGAGGCAGCACTAGACCCTTGGAGACAAGTCGGCTGTAGGACGATGTATTGAATCGCGACGCAATTTGTGTGTTCCATGGTCATTAAGAGGCTCTGAACGTTACAATTAACTGTCAGTTTTGCGTCGGATTCGAAAATCTAGACTCACAGGAGAACGACCATAAGGTGCCCGAGGCAGCACTAGACCCTTGGAGACAAGTCGGCTGTAGGACGATGTATTGAATCGCGACGCAATTTGTGTGTTCCATCGTCATTAAGAGGCTCTGAACGTTACAATTAATTGTCAGTTTTGCGCCGGATTCGAAAAACTAGACTCATAGGAGAACGACCAAGAGGTGCCAGGAGCAGCAATACTACCTCGGAGACAAGTCGGCTGGAGGACGATGTATTGATTCGCGACGCAATTTGTGTGTTCCATCGTCATTAAGAGGCTCTGAACGATACAATTCATTGTCAGTTTTGCGTCGTATTCTGAAAACTAGACTCACAGGAGAACGACCATAAGGTTCCCGACGCAGCACTAGACCCTTGGAGACAAGTCGGCTGGAGGACGATGTATTGAATCGCGACGCAATTTGTGTGTCCCATCGTCATTAACAGGCTCTGAACCTTACAATTAACTGTCAGTTTTGCGTCGGATTCGAAAATCTAGACTCACAGGAGAACGACGATAAGGTGCCCGAGGCAGCAATAGACCCTTGGAGACAAGTCGGCTGGAGGACGATGTATTGATTCGCGACGCAATTTGTGTGTTCCATCGTCATTAAGAGGCTCTGAACGTTACAATTAAATGTCAGTTTTGCGTCGGATTCGAAAATCTAGACTCACCGATGAACGACCACAAGGTGCCCGAGGCAGCAGTAGACCCTTCGAGACAAGTCGGCTGGAGGACGATGTATTGAATCGCGACGCAATTTGTGTGTTCCATCGTCAGTATCAGGCTCTGAACGTTACAATTAACCGTCAGTTTTGCGTCGTATTCTGAAAACTAGACTCACAGGAGAACGATCATAAGGTGCCCGACGCAGCACTAGACCCTTGGAGACAAGTCGGCTGGAGGACGATGTATTGAATGGCGACGCAATTTGTGTGTTCCATCGTCATTAACAGGCTCTGAACCTTACAATTAAATGTCAGTTTTGCGTCGGATTCGAAAATCTAGACCCACAGGAGAACGACGATAAGGTGCCCGAGGCAGCACTAGACCCTTGGAGACAAGTCGGCTGTAGGACGATGTATTGAATCGCGACGCAATTTGTGTGTTCCATCGTCAGTATCAGGCTCTGAACGTTACAATTAACCGTCAGTTTTGCGTCGTATTCTAAAAACTAGACTCACAGGAGAACGACCATAAGGTGCCCGACGCAGCACTAGACCCTTGGAGACAAGTCGGCTGGAGGACGATGTATTGAATCGCGACGCAATTTGTGTGTCCCATCGTCATTAACAGGCTCTGAACCTTACAATTAACTGTCAGTTTTGCGTCGGATTCGAAAATCTAGACTCACAGGAGAACGACGATAAGGTGCCCAAGGCAGCAATAGACCCTTGGAGACAAGTCGGCTGGAGGACGATGTATTGATTCGCGACGGAATTTGTGTGTTCCATCGTCATTAAGAGGCTCTGAACGTTACAATTAATTGTCAGTTTTGCGCCGGATTCGAAAAACTAGACTCATAGGAGAACGACCAAGAGGTGCCAGGAGCAGCAATACTACCTCGGAGACAAGTCGGCTGGAGGACGATGTATTGATTCGCGACGCAATTTGTGTGTTCCATCGTCATTAAGAGGCTCTGAACGTTACAATTAATTGTCAGTTTTGCGTCGTATTCTGAAAACTAGACTCACAGGAGAACGACCATAAGGTGCCCGAGGCAGCAAGAGACCCTTCGAGACTAGTCGGCTGGAGGACGATGTATTGAATCGCGACGCAATTTGTGTGTTCCATCGTCATTAACAGGCTCTGAACGTTACAATTAATTGTCAGTTTTGCGCCGGATTCGAAAAACTAGACTCATAGGAGAACGACCAAGAGGTGCCAGGAGCAGCAATACTACCTCGGAGACAAGTCGGCTGGAGGACGATGTATTGAATCGCGACGCAATTTGTGTGTTCCATCGTAATTAAGAGGCTCTGGCCCTTACAATTAACTGTCAGTTTTGCGTCGGATTCGAAAAACTAGACTCACAGGAGAACGACCATAAGGTGCCCCTGGCAGCAATAGACCCTTGGAGACAAGTCGGCTGGAGGACGATGTATTGATTCGCGACGCAAGTTGTGTGTTCCATCGTCATTAAGAGGCTCTGAACGTTACAATTAATTGTCAGTTTTGCGCCGGATTCGAAAAACTAGACTCATAGGAGAACGACCAAGAGGTGCCAGGAGCAGCAATACTACCTCGGAGACAAGTCGGCTGGAGGACGATGTATTGAATCGCGACGCAATTTGTGTGTTCCATCGTCATTAAGAGGCTCTGAACCTTACAATTAACTGTCAGTTTTGCGTCGGATTCGAAAAACTAGACTCACAGGAGAACGAGCATAAGGTGCCCGAGGCAGCAATAGACCCTTGGAGACAAGTCGGCTGGAGGACGATGTATTGATTCGCGACGCAATTTGTGTGTTCCATCGTCATCAAGAGGCTCTGAACGTTACAATTCACTGTCAGTTTTGCGTCGGATTCGAAAATCTAGACTCACAGGAGAACGAGCATATGGTGCCCGAGGCAGCACTAGACCCTTGGAGACAAGTCGGCTGTAGGACGATGTATTGAATCGCGACGCAATTTGTGTGTTCCATCGTCATTAACAGGCTCTGAACGTTATAATTCACTGTCAGTTTTGCGTCGGATTCGAAAATCTAGACTCACAGGAGAACGAGCATTTGGTGCCCGAGGCAGCACTAGACCCTTGGAGACAAGTCGGCTGTAGGACGATGTATTGAATCGCGACGCAATTTGTGTGTTCCATCGTCATTAAGAGGCTCTGAACGTTACAATTAACTGTCAGTTTTGCGTCGGTTTCGAAAATCTAGACTCACAGGAGAACGACCATAAGGTGCCCGAGGCAGCACTAGACCCTTGGAGACAAGTCGGCTGGAGGACGATGTATTGAGTCGCGACGCAATTTGTGTGTCCCATCGTCATGAACAGGCTCTGAACGTTACAATTCACTGTCAGTTTTGCGTCGGATTCGAAAATCTAGACTCACAGGAGAACGAGCATATGGTGCCCGAGGCAGCACTAGACCCTTGGAGACAAGTCGGCTGTAGGACGATGTATTGAATCGCGACGCAATTTGTGTGTTCCATCGTCATTAAGAGGCTCTGAACGTTACAATTAACTGTCAGTTTTGCGTCGGATTCGAAAATCTAGACTCACAGGAGAACGACCATAAGGTGCCCGAGGCAGCACTAGACCCTTGGAGACAAGTCGGCTGTAGGACGATGTATTGAATCGCGACGCAATTTGTGTGTTCCATCGTCATTAAGAGGCTCTGAACGTTACAATTAACTGTCAGTTTTGTGTCGGATTCGAAAATCTAGACTCACAGGAGAATGAGCATAAGGTGCCCGAGGCAGCACTAGACCCTTCGAGACATGTCGGCTGGAGAACGATGTATTGAATCGCGACGCAATTTGTGTGTTCCATCGTCATTAACAGGCTCTGAACGTTACAATTCACTGTCAGTTTTGCGTCGTATTCGAAAATCTAGACTCACAGGAGAACGAGCATATGGTGCCCGAGGCAGCACTAGACCCTTGGAGACAAGTCGGCTGTAGGACGATGTATTGAATCGCGACGCAATTTGTGTGTTCCATCGTCATTAAGAGGCTCTGAACGTTACAATTAACTGTCAATTTTGCGTCGGATTCGAAAATCTAGACTCACAGGAGAACGACTATAAGGTGCCCGAGGCAGCAAGAGACCCTTGGAGACAGGTCGGCTGTGGGACGATGTATTGAATCGCGACGCAATTTGTGTGTCCCATCGTCAGTATCAGGCTCTGAACGTTACAATTCACTGTCAGTTTTGCGTCGCATTCGAAAATCTAGACTCACAGGAGAACGAGCATATGGTGCCCGAGGCAGCACTAGACCCTTGGAGACAAGTCGGCTGTAGGACGATGTATTGAGTCGCGACGCAATTTGTGTGTCCCATCGTCATTAACAGGCCCTGAACGTTACAATTAATTGTCAGTTTTGCGTCGGATTCGAAAATCTAGACTCACAGGAGAACGAGCATATGGTGCCCGAGGCAGCACTAGACCCTTGGAGACAAGTCGGCTAGAGGACGATGTATTGAGTCGCGACGCAATTTCTGTGTCCCATCGTCATTAACAGGCTCTGAACGTTACAATTCACTGTCAGTTTTGCGTCGGATTCGAAAATCTAGACTCACAGGAGAACGAGCATATGATGCCCGAGGCAGCACTAGATCCTTGGAGACAAGTCGGCTGTAGGACGATGTATTGAGTCGCGACGCAATTTGTGTGTTCCATCGTCATTAACAGGCTCTGAACGTTACAATTAATTGTCAGTTTTGCGTCGTATTCGAAAAACTAGAGTCACAGGAGAACGACCATAAGGTGCCAGGAGCAGCAATAGTACCTCGGAGACAAGTCGGCTGGAGGACGATGTATTGAATCGCGACGCAATTTGTGTGTTCCATCGTCATTAAGAGGCTCTGAACGTTACAATTAATTGTCAGTTTTGCGTCGGATTCGAAAATCTAGACTCACAGATGAACGACCATAAGGTGCCCGAGGCAGCAATAGACCCATCGAGACAAGTCGGCTGGAGGACGATGTATTGAATCGCGACGCAATTTGTGTGTTCCATCGTCATCAAGAGGCTCTGAACGTTACAATTCACTCTCAGTTTTGCGTCGGATTCGAAAATCTAGACTCACAGGAGAACGAGCATATGATGCCCGAGGCAGCACTAGACCCTTGGAGACAAGTCGGCTGTAGTACGATGTATTGAATCGCGACGCAATTTGTGTGTTCCATCGTCATTAAGAGGCTGTGAACGTTACAATTAACTGTCAGTTTTGCATCGCATTCGAAAAACTAGACTCACAGGAGAACGACCATAAGATGCCCGAGGCAGCAATAGACCCTTGGAGACAAGTCGGCTGGAGGACGATGTATTGAGACGCGACGCAATTTGTGTGTTCCATCGTCATTAACTGGCTCTGAACGTTACAATTAACTGTCAGTTTTGCATCGCATTCGAAAAACTAGACTCACAGGAGAACGACCATAAGGTGCCCGAGGCAGTCGGCTGGACAAGTCGGAGACAAGTCGGCTGGAGGACGATGTATTGATTCGCGACGCAATTTGTGTGTTCCATCGTCATTAAGAGGCTCTGAACCTTACAATTAAGTGTCAGTTTTGCGTCGGATTCGAAAATCTAGACTCACCGATGAACGACCATAAGGTGCCCGAGGCAGCAATAGACCCTTCGAGACAAGTCGGCTGGAGGACGATGTATTGAATCGCGACGCAATTTGTGTGTTCCATCGTCAGTATCAGGCTCTGAACGTTACAATTAACCGTCAGTTTTGCGTCGTATTCTGAAAACTAGACTCACAGGAGAACGATCATAAGGTGCCCGACGCAGCACTAGACCCTTGGAGACAAGTCGGCTGGAGGACGATGTATTGAATCGCGACGCAATTTGTGTGTTCCATCGTCATTAACAGGCTCTGAACCTTACAATTAAATGTCAGTTTTGCGTCGGATTCGAAAATCTAGACTCACAGGAGAACGAGCATATGGTGCCCGAGGCAGCACTAGACCCTTGGAGACAAGTCGGCTGTAGGACGATGTATTGAGTCGCGACGCAATTTGTGTGTCCCATCGTCATTAACAGGCTCTGAACGTTACAATTAATTGTCAGTTTTGCGTCGGATTCGAAAATCTAGACTCACAGGAGAACGAGCATATGGTGCCCGAGGCAGCACTAGACCCTTGGAGACAAGTCGGCTGGAGGACGATGTATTGAGTCGCGACGCAATTTGTGTGTCCCATCGTCATTAACAGGCTCTGAACGTTACAATTAACTGTCAGTTTTGCGTCGGATTCGAAAATCTAGACTCACAGGAGAACGACCATAAGGTGCCCGAGGCAGCAATAGACCCATGCAGACAAGTCGGCTGGAGGACGATGTATTGAGACGCGACGCAATTTGTGTGTCCCATCGTCATTAACAGGCTCTGAACGTTACAATTAACTGTCAGTTTTGCATCGCATTCGAAAAACTAGACTCACAGGAGAACGACCATAAGGTGCCCGAGGCAGCAATAGATCCTTGGAGACAAGTCGGCTGGAGGACGATGTATTGAATCGCGACGCAATTTGTGTGTTCCATCGTCATTAAGAGGCTCTGAACGTTACAATTAACCGTCAGTTTTGCGTCGGATTCGAAAATCTAGACTCACAGGAGAACGAGCATATGGTGCCCGAGGCAGCAATAGACCCTTGGAGACAAGTCGGCTGTAGGACGATGTATTGAATCGCGACGCAATTTGTGTGTTCCATCGTCATTAAGAGGCTCTGAACGTTACAATTAACTGTCAGTTTTGCGTCGGATTCGAAAATCTAGACTCACAGGAGAATGAGCATAAGGTGCCCGAGGCAGCACTAGACCCTTCGAGACATGTCGGCTGGAGAACGATGTATTGAATCGCGACGCAATTTGTGTGTTCCATCGTCATTAACAGGCTCTGAACCTTACAATTAACTGTCAGTTTTGCGTCGTATTCGAAAATCTAGACTCACAGGAGAACGAGCATATGGTGCCCGAGGCAGCACTAGACCCTTGGAGACAAGTCGGCTGTAGGACGATGTATTGAATCGCGACGCAATTTGTGTGTTCCATCGTCATTAAGAGGCTCTGAACGTTACAATTAACTGTCAGTTTTGCGCCGGATTCGAAAAACTAGACTCATAGGAGAACGACCAAGAGGTGCCAGGAGCAGCAATACTACCTCGGATACATGTCGGCTGGAGGACGATGTATTGAATCGCGACGCAATTTGTGTGTTCCATCGTCAGTATCAGGCTCTGAACGTTACAATTAACTGTCAGTTTTGCGCCGGATTCGAAAAACTAGACTCATAGGAGAACGACCAAGAGGTGCCAGGAGCAGCAATACTACCTCGGAGACATGTCGGCTGGAGGACGATGTATTGAATCGCGACGCAATTTGTGTGTTCCATCGTCAGTATCAGGCTCTGAAAGTTACAATTAACTGTCAGTTTTGCGTCGGATTCGAAAATCTAGACTCACAGGAGAACGACCATAAGGTGCCCGAGGCAGCACTAGACCCTTGGAGACAAGTCCGCTGGAGGACGATGTATTGAGTCGCGACGCAATTTGTGTGTCCCATCGTCATTAACAGGCTCTGAACGTTACAATTAACTGTCAATTTTGCGTCGGATTCGAAAATCTAGACTCACAGGAGAACGACCATAAGGTGCCCGAGGCAGCAAGAGACCCTTGGAGACAGGTCGGCTGTGGGACGATGTATTGAATCGCGACGCAATTTGTGTGTTCCATCGTCATCAAGAGGCTCTGAACGTAACAATTCACTGTCAGTTTTGCATCGCATTCGAAAAACTAGACTCACAGGAGAACCACCATAAGGTGCCCGAGGCAGCACTAGACCCTTGGAGACAAGTCGGCTGGAGGACGATGTACTGAATCGCGACGCAATTTGTGTGTCCCATCGTCAGTATCAGGCTCTGAACGTTACAATTCACTGTCAGTTTTGCGTCGGATTCGAAAATCTAGACTCACAGGAGAACGAGCATATGGTGCCCGAGGCAGCACTAGACCCTTGGAGACAAGTTGGCTGTAGGACGATGTATTGAGTCGCGACGCAATTTGTGTGTCCCATCGTCATTAACAGGCTCTGAACGTTACAATTAATTGTCAGTTTTGCGTCGGATTCGAAAAACTAGACTCATAGGAGAACGACCAAGAGGTGCCAGGAGCAGCAATACTACATCGGAGACATATCGGCTGGAGGACGATGTATTGAATCGCGACGCAATTTGTGTGTTCCATCGTCAGTATCAGGCTCTGAAAGTTACAATTAACTGTCAGTTTTGCGTCGGATTCGAAAATCTAGACTCACAGGAGAACGAACATAAGGTGCCCGAGGCAGCACTAGACCCTTGGAGACAAGTCCGCTGGAGGACGATGTATTGAGTCGCGACGCAATTTGTGTGTCCCATCGTCATTAACAGGCTCTGAACGTTACAATTAACTGTCAATTTTGCGTCGGATTCGAAAATCTAGACTCACAGGAGAACGACTATAAGGTGCCCGAGGCAGCAAGAGACCCTTGGAGACAGGTCGGCTGTGGGACGATGTATTGAATCGCGACGCAATTTGTGTGTCCCATCGTCAGTATCAGGCTCTGAACGTTACAATTCACTGTCAGTTTTGCGTCGGATTCGAAAATCTAGACTCACAGGAGAACGAGCATATGGTGCCCGAGGCAGCACTAGACCCTTGGAGACAAGTCGGCTGTAGGACGATGTATTGAGTCGCGACGCAATTTGTGTGTCCCATCGTCATTAACAGGCCCTGAACGTTACAATTAATTGTCAGTTTTGCGTCGGATTCGAAAATCTAGACTCACAGGAGAACGAGCATATGGTGCCCGAGGCAGCACTAGACCCTTGGAGACAAGTCGGCTAGAGGACGATGTATTGAGTCGCGACGCAATTTCTGTGTCCCATCGTCATTAACAGGCTCTGAACGTTACAATTCACTGTCAGTTTTGCGTCGGATTCGAAAATCTAGACTCACAGGAGAACGAGCATATGATGCCCGAGGCAGCACTAGATCCTTGGAGACAAGTCGGCTGTAGGACGATGTATTGAGTCGCGACGCAATTTGTGTGTTCCATCGTCATTAACAGGCTCTGAACGTTACAATTAATTGTCAGTTTTGCGTCGTATTCGAAAAACTAGAGTCACAGGAGAACGACCATAAGGTGCCAGGAGCAGCAATAGTACCTCGGAGACAAGTCGGCTGGAGGACGATGTATTGAATCGCGACGCAATTTGTGTGTTCCATCGTCATTAAGAGGCTCTGAACGTTACAATTAATTGTCAGTTTTGCGTCGGATTCGAAAATCTAGACTCACAGATGAACGACCATAAGGTGCCCGAGGCAGCAATAGACCCATCGAGACAAGTCGGCTGGAGGACGATGTATTGAATCGCGACGCAATTTGTGTGTTCCATCGTCATCAAGAGGCTCTGAACGTTACAATTCACTCTCAGTTTTGCGTCGGATTCGAAAATCTAGACTCACAGGAGAACGAGCATATGATGCCCGAGGCAGCACTAGACCCTTGGAGACAAGTCGGCTGTAGTACGATGTATTGAATCGCGACGCAATTTGTGTGTTCCATCGTCATTAAGAGGCTGTGAACGTTACAATTAACTGTCAGTTTTGCATCGCATTCGAAAAACTAGACTCACAGGAGAACGACCATAAGATGCCCGAGGCAGCAATAGACCCTTGGAGACAAGTCGGCTGGAGGACGATGTATTGAGACGCGACGCAATTTGTGTGTCCCATCGTCATTAACTGGCTCTGAACGTTACAATTAACTGTCAGTTTTGCATCGCATTCGAAAAACTAGACTCACAGGAGAACGACCATAAGGTGCCCGAGGCAGTCGGCTGGACAAGTCGGAGACAAGTCGGCTGGAGGACGATGTATTGATTCGCGACGCAATTTGTGTGTTCCATCGTCATTAAGAGGCTCTGAACCTTACAATTAAGTGTCAGTTTTGCGTCGGATTCGAAAATCTAGACTCACCGATGAACGACCATAAGGTGCCCGAGGCAGCAATAGACCCTTCGAGACAAGTCGGCTGGAGGACGATGTATTGAATCGCGACGCAATTTGTGTGTTCCATCGTCAGTATCAGGCTCTGAACGTTACAATTAACCGTCAGTTTTGCGTCGTATTCTGAAAACTAGACTCACAGGAGAACGATCATAAGGTGCCCGACGCAGCACTAGACCCTTGGAGACAAGTCGGCTGGAGGACGATGTATTGAATCGCGACGCAATTTGTGTGTTCCATCGTCATTAACAGGCTCTGAACCTTACAATTAAATGTCAGTTTTGCGTCGGATTCGAAAATCTAGACTCACAGGAGAACGAGCATATGGTGCCCGAGGCAGCACTAGACCCTTGGAGACAAGTCGGCTGTAGGACGATGTATTGAGTCGCGACGCAATTTGTGTGTCCCATCGTCATTAACAGGCTCTGAACGTTACAATTAATTGTCAGTTTTGCGTCGGATTCGAAAATCTAGACTCACAGGAGAACGAGCATATGGTGCCCGAGGCAGCACTAGACCCTTGGAGACAAGTCGGCTGGAGGACGATGTATTGAGTCGCGACGCAATTTGTGTGTCCCATCGTCATTAACAGGCTCTGAACGTTACAATTAACTGTCAGTTTTGCGTCGGATTCGAAAATCTAGACTCACAGGAGAACGACCATAAGGTGCCCGAGGCAGCAATAGACCCATGCAGACAAGTCGGCTGGAGGACGATGTATTGAGACGCGACGCAATTTGTGTGTCCCATCGTCATTAACAGGCTCTGAACGTTACAATTAACTGTCAGTTTTGCATCGCATTCGAAAAACTAGACTCACAGGAGAACGACCATAAGGTGCCCGAGGCAGCAATAGATCCTTGGAGACAAGTCGGCTGGAGGACGATGTATTGAATCGCGACGCAATTTGTGTGTTCCATCGTCATTAAGAGGCTCTGAACGTTACAATTAACCGTCAGTTTTGCGTCGGATTCGAAAATCTAGACTCACAGGAGAACGAGCATATGGTGCCCGAGGCAGCAATAGACCCTTGGAGACAAGTCGGCTGTAGGACGATGTATTGAATCGCGACGCAATTTGTGTGTTCCATCGTCATTAAGAGGCTCTGAACGTTACAATTAACTGTCAGTTTTGCGTCGGATTCGAAAATCTAGACTCACAGGAGAATGAGCATAAGGTGCCCGAGGCAGCACTAGACCCTTCGAGACATGTCGGCTGGAGAACGATGTATTGAATCGCGACGCAATTTGTGTGTTCCATCGTCATTAACAGGCTCTGAACCTTACAATTAACTGTCAGTTTTGCGTCGTATTCGAAAATCTAGACTCACAGGAGAACGAGCATATGGTGCCCGAGGCAGCACTAGACCCTTGGAGACAAGTCGGCTGTAGGACGATGTATTGAATCGCGACGCAATTTGTGTGTTCCATCGTCATTAAGAGGCTCTGAACGTTACAATTAACTGTCAGTTTTGCGCCGGATTCGAAAAACTAGACTCATAGGAGAACGACCAAGAGGTGCCAGGAGCAGCAATACTACCTCGGATACATGTCGGCTGGAGGACGATGTATTGAATCGCGACGCAATTTGTGTGTTCCATCGTCAGTATCAGGCTCTGAACGTTACAATTAACTGTCAGTTTTGCGCCGGATTCGAAAAACTAGACTCATAGGAGAACGACCAAGAGGTGCCAGGAGCAGCAATACTACCTCGGAGACATGTCGGCTGGAGGACGATGTATTGAATCGCGACGCAATTTGTGTGTTCCATCGTCAGTATCAGGCTCTGAAAGTTACAATTAACTGTCAGTTTTGCGTCGGATTCGAAAATCTAGACTCACAGGAGAACGACCATAAGGTGCCCGAGGCAGCACTAGACCCTTGGAGACAAGTCCGCTGGAGGACGATGTATTGAGTCGCGACGCAATTTGTGTGTCCCATCGTCATTAACAGGCTCTGAACGTTACAATTAACTGTCAATTTTGCGTCGGATTCGAAAATCTAGACTCACAGGAGAACGACCATAAGGTGCCCGAGGCAGCAAGAGACCCTTGGAGACAGGTCGGCTGTGGGACGATGTATTGAATCGCGACGCAATTTGTGTGTTCCATCGTCATCAAGAGGCTCTGAACGTAACAATTCACTGTCAGTTTTGCATCGCATTCGAAAAACTAGACTCACAGGAGAACCACCATAAGGTGCCCGAGGCAGCACTAGACCCTTGGAGACAAGTCGGCTGGAGGACGATGTATTGAATCGCGACGCAATTTGTGTGTCCCATCGTCAGTATCAGGCTCTGAACGTTACAATTCACTGTCAGTTTTGCGTCGGATTCGAAAATCTAGACTCACAGGAGAACGAGCATATGGTGCCCGAGGCAGCACTAGAGCCTTGGAGACAAGTTGGCTGTAGGACGATGTATTGAGTCGCGACGCAATTTGTGTGTCCCATCGTCATTAACAGGCTCTGAACGTTACAATTAATTGTCAGTTTTGCGTCGTATTCGAAAAACTAGACTCACAGGAGAACGACCTTAAGGTGCCCGAGGCAGCACTAGACCCTTGGAGACAAGTCGGCTGGAGGACGATGTATTGAATCGCGACGCAATTTGTGTGTTCCATCGTCATTAACAGGCTCTGAACGTTACAATTAATTGTCAGTTTTGCGTCGGATTCGATAATCTAGACTCACAGATGAACGACCATAAGGTGCCCGAGGCAGCAATAGACCCATCGAGACAAGTCGGCTGGAGGACGATGTATTGAATCGCGACGCAATTTGTGTGTTCCATCGTCATCAAGAGGCTCTGAACGTTACAATTCACTCTCAGTTTTGCGTCGGATTCGAAAATCTAGACTCACAGGAGAACGAGCATATGATGCCCGAGGCAGCACTAGACCCTTGGAGACAAGTCGGCTGTAGTACGATGTATTGAATCGCGACGCAATTTGTGTGTTCCATCGTCATTAAGAGGCTGTGAACGTAACAATTAACTGTCAGTTTTGCATCGCATTCGAAAAACTAGACTCACAGGAGAACGACCATAAGATGCCCGAGGCAGCAATAGACCCTTGGAGACAAGTCGGCTGGAGGACGATGTATTGAGACGCGACGCAATTTGTGTGTCCCATCGTCATTAACTGGCTCTGAACGTTACAATTAACTGTCAGTTTTGCATCGCATTCGAAAAACTAGACTCACAGGAGAACGACCATAAGGTGCCCGAGGCAGTCGGCTGGACAAATCTGAGACAAGTCGGCTGGAGGACGATGTATTGAGACTCGACGCAATTTGTGTGTCCCATCGTCATTAACAGGCTCTGAACCTTACAATTAAATGTCAGTTTTGCGTCGGATTCGAAAATCTAGACTCACAGGAGAACGAGCATATGGTGCCCGAGGCAGCACTAGACCCTTGGAGACAAGTCGGCTGTAGGACGATGTATTGAGTCGCGACGCAATTTGTGTGTCCCATCGTCATTAACAGGCTCTGAACGTTACAATTAAATGTCAGTTTTGCGTCGGATTCGAAAATCTAGACTCACAGGAGAACGAGCATATGGTGCCCGAGGCAGCACTAGACCCTTGGAGACAAGTCGGCTGTAGGACGATGTATTGAGTCGCGACGCAATTTGTGTGTCCCATCGTCATTAACAGGCTCTGAACGTTACAATTAATTGTCAGTTTTGCGTCGGATTCGAAAATCTAGACTCACAGGAGAACGAGAATATGGTGCCCGAGGCAGCACTAGACCCTTGGAGACAAGTCGGCTGGAGGACGATGTATTGAGTCGCGACGCAATTTGTGTGTCCCATCGTCATTAACAGGCTCTGAACGTTACAATTAACTGTCAGTTTTGCGTCGGATTCGAAAATCTAGACTCACAGGAGAACGACCATAAGGTGCCCGAGGCAGCAATAGACCCATGCAGACAAGTCGGCTGGAGGACGATGTATTGAGACGCGACGCAATTTGTGTGTCCCATCGTCATTAACAGGCTCTGAACGTTACAATTAACTGTCAGTTTTGCATCGCATTCGAAAAACTAGACTCACAGGAGAACGACCATAAGGTGCCCGAGGCAGCAATAGATCCTTGGAGACAAGTCGGCTGGAGGACGATGTATTGAATCGCGACGCAATTTGTGTGTTCCATCGTCATTAAGAGGCTCTGAACGTTACAATTAACCGTCAGTTTTGCGTCGGATTCGAAAATCTAGACTCACAGGAGAACGAGCATATGGTGCCCGAGGCAGCACTAGACCCTTGGAGACAAGTCGGCTGTAGGACGATGTATTGAATCGCGACGCAATTTGTGTGTTCCATCGTCATTAAGAGGCTCTGAACGTTACAATTAACTGTCAGTTTTGCGTCGGATTCGAAAATCTAGACTCACAGGAGAATGAGCATAAGGTGCCCGAGGCAGCACTAGACCCTTCGAGACATGTCGGCTGGAGAACGATGTATTGAATCGCGACGCAATTTGTGTGTTCCATCGTCATTAACAGGCTCTGAACCTTACAATTAACTGTCAGTTTTGCGTCGTATTCGAAAATCTAGACTCACAGGAGAACGAGCATATGGTGCCCGAGGCAGCACTAGACCCTTGGAGACAAGTCGGCTGTAGGACGATGTATAGAATCGCGACGCAATTTGTGTGTTCCATCGTCATTAAGAGGCTCTGAACGTTACAATTAACTGTCAGTTTTGCGCCGGATTCGAAAAACTAGACTCATAGGAGAACGACCAAGAGGTGCCAGGAGCAGCAATACTACCTCGGATACATGTCGGCTGGAGGACGATGTATTGAATCGCGACGCAATTTGTGTGTTCCATCGTCAGTATCAGGCTCTGAACGTTACAATTAACTGTCAGTTTTGCGCCGGATTCGAAAAACTAGACTCATAGGAGAACGACCAAGAGGTGCCAGGAGCAGCAATACTACCTCGGAGACATGTCGGCTGGAGGACGATGTATTGAATCGCGACGCAATTTGTGTGTTCCATCGTCAGTATCAGGCTCTGAAAGTTACAATTAACTGTCAGTTTTGCGTCGGATTCGAAAATCTAGACTCACAGGAGAACGACCATAAGGTGCCCGAGGCAGCACTAAACCCTTGGAGACAAGTCCGCTGGAGGACGACGTATTGAGTCGCGACGCAATTTGTGTGTCCCATCGTCATTAACAGGCTCTGAACGTTACAATTAACTGTCAATTTTGCGTCGGATTCGAAAATCTAGACTCAAAGGAGAACGACCATAAGGTGCCCGAGGCAGCAAGAGACCCTTGGAGGCAGGTCGGCTGTGGGACGATGTATTGAATCGCGACGCAATTTGTGTGTTCCATCGTCATCAAAGGCTCTGAACGTTACAATTCACTGTCAGTTTTGCATCGCATTCGAAAAACTAGACTCACAGGAGAACGACCATAAGGTGCCCGAGGCAGCACTAGACCCTTGGAGACAAGTCGGCTGGAGGACGATGTATTGAATCGCGACGCAATTTGTGTGTCCCATCGTCAGTATCAGGCTCTGAACGTTACAATTCACTGTCAGTTTTGCGTCGGATTCGAAAATCTAGACTCACAGGAGAACGAGCATATGGTGCCCGAGGCAGCACTAGAGCCTTGGAGACAAGTTGGCTGTAGGACGATGTATTGAGTCGCGACGCAATTTGTGTGTCCCATCGTCATTAACAGGCTCTGAACGTTACAATTAATTGTCAGTTTTGCGTCGTATTCCAAAAACAAGACTCACAGGAGAACGACCATAAGGTGCCCGAGGCAGCACTAGACCCTTGGAGACAAGTCGGCTGGAGGACGATGTATTGAATCGCGACGCAATTTGTGTGTTCCATCGTCATTAACAGGCTCTGAACGTTACAATTAACTGTCAGTTTTGCGTCGGATTCGAAAATCTAGACTCACAGGAGAACGAGCATATGGTGCCCGAGGCAGCACTAGACCCTTGGAGACAAGTCGGCTGGAGGACGATGTACTGAGTCGCGACGCAATTTGTGTGTCCCATCGTCATTAACAGGCTCTGAACGTTACAATTCACTGTCAGTTTTGCGTCGGATTCGAAAATCTAGACTCACAGGAGAACGAGCATATGGTGCCCGAGGCAGCACTAGATCCTTGGAGACAAGTCGGCTGTAGGACGATGTATTGAGTCGCGACGCAATTTGTGTGTTCCATCGTCATTAACAGGCTCTGAACGTTACAATTAATTGTCAGTTTTGCGTCGTATTCGAAAAACTAGACTCACAGTAGAACGACCATAAGGTGCCAGGAGCAGCAATAGTACCTCGGAGACAAGTCGGCTGGAGGACGATGTATTGAATCGCGACGCAATTTGTGTGTTCCATCGTCATTAACAGGCTCTGAACGTTACAATTAATTGTCAGTTTTGCGCCGGATTCGAAAAACTAGACTCATAGGAGAACGACCAAAAGGTGCCCGGAGCAGCAATACTACCTCGGAGACATGTCGGCTGGAGGACGATGTATTGAATCGCGACGCAATTTGTGTGTTCCATCGTCAGTATCAGGCTCTGAACGTTACAATTAACTGTCAGTTTTGCGTCGGATTCGAAAATCTAGACTCACAGGAGAACTACCATAAGGTGCCCGAGGCAGCACTAGACCCTTGGAGACAAGTCGGCTGGAGGACGATGTATTGAGTCGCGACGCAATTTGTGTGTCCCATCGTCATTAACAGGCTCTGAACGTTACAATTAACTGTCAGTTTTGCGTCGTATTCTGAAAACTAGACTATCAGGAGAACGACCATAAGGTGCCCGAGGCAGCAAGAGACCCTTGGAGACAGGTCGGTTGTGGGACGATGTATTGAATCGCGACGCAATTTGTGTGTTCCATCGTCATCAAGAGGCTCTGAACGTTACAATTAACTGTCAGTTTTGCGTCGGATTCGAAAAACTAGACTCACAAGAGAACGACCATAATGTGCCCGAGGCAGCAATAGACCCTTGGAGACAAGTCGGCTGGAGGACGATGTATTGAATCGCGACGCAATTTGTGTGTTCCATCGTCATTAACAGGCTCTGAACGTTACAATTAATTGTCAGTTTTGCGTCGTATTCGAAAAACTAGACTCACAGGAGAACGACCATAAGGTGCCCGAGGCACCAATAGACCCTTGGAGACAAGTCGGCTGTAGGACGATGTATTGAATCGCGACGCAATTTGTGTGTTCCATCGTCATTAAGAGGCTCTAAACGTTACAATTAATTGTCAGTTTTGCGCCGGATTCGAAAAACTAGACTCATAGGAGAACGACCAAGAGGTGCCAGGAGCAGCAATACTACCTCGGAGACATGTCGGCTGGAGGACGATGTATTGAATCGCGACGCAATTTGTGTGTCCCATCGTCATTAACATGCTCTGAACGTTACAATTAACTGTCAGTTTAGCGTCGGATTCGAAAATCTAGACTCACAGATGAACGACCATAAGGTGCCCGAGGCAGCACTACACCCTTGGAGACAAGTCGGCGGGAGGAAGAATAATTGAATCGCGACGCAATTTGTGTGTTCCATCGTCATCAAGAGGCTCTGAACGTTACAATTAACTGTCAGTTTTGCGTCGGATTCGAAAAACTAGACTCACAAGAGAACGACCATAATGTGCCCGAGGCAGCAATAGACCCTTGGAGACAAGTCGGCTGGAGGACGATGTATTGAATCGCGACGCAATTTGTGTGTTCCATCGTCATTAACAGGCTCTGAACGTTACAATTAATTGTCAGTTTTGCGTCGTATTCGAAAAACTAGACTCACAGGAGAACGACCATAAGGTGCCCGAGGCACCAATAGACCCTTCGAGACAAGTCGGCTGTAGGACGATGTATTGAATCGCGACGCAATTTGTGTGTTCCATCGTCATTAAGAGGCTCTAAACGTTACAATTAACTGTCAGTTTTGCATCGCATTCGAAAAACTAGACTCACAGGAGAACGACCGTAAGGTGCCCGAGGCAGCAATAGACCCTTGGAGACAAGTCGGCTGGAGGACGATGTATTGAGACGCGACGCAATTTGTGTGTCCCATCGTCATTAACAGGCTCTGAACGTTACAATTAACTGTCAGTTTTGCATCGCATTCGAAAAACTAGACTCACAGGAGAACGACCATAAGGTGCCCGAGGCAGCAATAGACCCTTGGAGACAAGTCGGCTGGAGGACGATGTATTGATTCGCGACGCAATTTGTGTTTTCCATCGTCATTAAGAGGCTCTGAACGTTACAATTAATTGTCAGTTTTGCGCCGGATTCGAAAAACTAGACTCACAGGAGAACGACCATAAGGTGCCCGAGGCAGCACTAGACCCTTGGAGACAAGTCGGCTGTAGGACGATGTATTGAATCGCGACGCAATTTGTGTGTTCCATCGTCATTAAGAGGCTCTGAACGATACAATTAATTGTCAGTTTTGCGCCGGATTCGAAAAACTAGACTCATAGGAGAACGACCAAGAGGTGCCAAGAGCAGCAGTACTACCTCGGAGACAAGTCGGCTGGAGGACGATGTATTGATTCGCGACGCAATTTGTGTGTTCCATCGTCATTAAGAGGCTCTGAACGTTACAATTAATTGTCAGTTTTGCGCCGGAATCGAAAAACTAGACTCATAGGAGAACGACCAAGAGGTGCCAGGAGCAGCAATACTACCTCGGAGACAAGTCGGCTGGAGGACGATGTATTGAATCGCGACGCAATTTGTGTGTCCCATCGTCATTAACAGGCTCTGAACGTTACAATTCACTGTCAGTTTTGCGTCGGATTCGAAAATCTAGACTCACAGGAGAACGAGCATATGGTGCCCGAGGCAGCACTAGACCCTTGGAGACAAGTCGGCTGTAGGACGATGTATTGAATCGCGACGCAATTTGTGTGTTCCATCGTCATTAAGAGGCTCTGAACGTTACAATTAACTGTCAGTTTTGCGTCGGATTCGAAAATCTAGACTCACAGGAGAACGACCATAAGGTGCCCGAGGCAGCACTAGACCCTTGGAGACAAATCGGCTGGAGAACGATGTATTGAGTCGCGACGCAATTTGTGTGTCCCATCGTCAATAACAGGCTCTGAACGTTACAATTCACTGTCAGTTTTGCGTCGGATTCGAAAATCTAGACTCACAGGAGAACGAGCATATGGTGCCCGAGGCAGCAATAGACCCTTCGAGACAAGTCGGCTGGATGACGATGTATTGAATCGCGACGCAAATTGTGTGTTCCATCGTCATCAAGAGGCTCTGAACGTTACAATTCACTCTCAGTTTTGCGTCGGATTCGAAAATCTAGACTCACAGGAGAACGAGCATATGGTGCCCGAGGCAGCACTAGATCCTTGGAGACAAGTCGGCTGTAGGACGATGTATTGAATCGCGACGCAATTTGTGTGTTCCATCGTCATTAAGAGGCTCTGAACGTTACAATTAACTGTCAGTTTTGCATCGCATTCGAAAAACTAGACTCACAGGAGAACGACCATAAGGTGCCCGAGGCAGCAATAGACCCTTGGAGACAAGTCGGCTGGAGGACGATGTATTGAATCGCGACGCAATTTGTGTGTTCCATCGTCATTAAGAGGCTCTGAAAGTTACAATTAATTGTCAGTTTTGCGCCGGATTTGAAAAACTAGACTCATAGGAGAACGACCAAGAGGTGCCAGGAGCAGCAATACTACCTCGGAGACAAGTCGGCTGGAGGACGAAGTATTGAATCGCGACGCAATTTGTGTGTTCTATCGTCAGTATCAGGCTCTGAACGTTACAATTAATTGTCAGTTTTGCATCGCATTCGAAAAACTAGACTCACAGGAGAACGACCATAAGGTGCCCGAGGCACCAATAGACCCTTGGAGACAAGTCGGCTGGAGGACGATGTATTGAATCGCGACGCAATTTGTGTGTTCCATCGTCATTAAGAGGCTCTGAACGTTACAATTAATTGTCAGTTTTGCGCCGGATTCGAAAAACTAGACTCATAGGAGAATGACCAAGCGGTGCCAGGAGCAGCAATACTACCTCGGAGGCATGTCGGCTGGAGGACGATGTATTGAATCGCGACGCAATTTGTGTGTTCCATCGTCAGTATCAGACTCTGAACGTTACAATTAACTGTCAGTTTTGCGTCGGATTCGAAAATCTAGACTCACAGGAGAACGACCATAAGGTGCCCGAGGCAGCAATAGACCCTTGGAGACAAGTCGGCTGGAGGACGATGTATTGAGTCGCGACGCAATTTGTGTGTTCCATCGTCATTAAGAGGCTCTGAACGTTACAATTAATTGTCAGTTTTGCGCCGGATTCGAAAAACTAGACTCACAGGAGAACGAGCATAAGGTGCCCGAGGCAGCAATAGACCCTTGGAGACAAGTCGGCTGGAGGACGATGTATTGAGACGCGACGCAATTTGTGTGTCCCATCGTCATTAACAGGCTCTGAACGTTACAATTAACTGTCAGTTTTGCATCGCATTCGAAAAACTAGACTCACAGGAGAACGACCATAAGGTGCCCGAGGCAGCAATAGACCCTTGGAGACAAGTCGGCTGGAGGACGATGTATTGATTCGCGACGCAATTTGTGTGTTCCATCGTCATTAAGAGGCTCTGAACGTTACAATTAATTGTCAGTTTTGCGCCGGATTCGAAAAACTAGACTCACAGGAGAACGACCATAAGGTGCCCGAGGCAGCACTAGACCCTTGGAGACAAGTCGGCTGTAGGACGATGTATTGAATCGCGACGCAATTTGTGTGTTCCATCGTCATTAAGAGGCTCTGAACGATACAATTAATTGTCAGTTTTGCGCCGGATTCGAAAAACTAGACTCATAGGAGAACGACCAAGAGGTGCCAAGAGCAGCAGTACTACCTCGGAGACAAGTCGGCTGGAGGACGATGTATTGATTCGCGACGCAATTTGTGTGTTCCATCGTCATTAAGAGGCTCTGAACGTTACAATTAATTGTCAGTTTTGCGCCGGAATCGAAAAACTAGACTCATAGGAGAACGACCAAGAGGTGCCAGGAGCAGCAATACTACCTCGGAGACAAGTCGGCTGGAGGACGATGTATTGAATCGCGACGCAATTTGTGTGTCCCATCGTCATTAACAGGCTCTGAACGTTACAATTCACTGTCAGTTTTGCGTCGGATTCGAAAATCTAGACTCACAGGAGAACGAGCATATGGTGCCCGAGGCAGCACTAGACCCTTGGAGACAAGTCGGCTGTAGGACGATGTATTGAATCGCGACGCAATTTGTGTGTTCCATCGTCATTAAGAGGCTCTGAACGTTACAATTAACTGTCAGTTTTGCGTCGGATTCGAAAATCTAGACTCACAGGAGAACGACCATAAGGTGCCCGAGGCAGCACTAGACCCTTGGAGACAAATCGGCTGGAGAACGATGTATTGAGTCGCGACGCAATTTGTGTGTCCCATCGTCAATAACAGGCTCTGAACGTTACAATTCACTGTCAGTTTTGCGTCGGATTCGAAAATCTAGACTCACAGGAGAACGAGCATATGGTGCCCGAGGCAGCAATAGACCCTTCGAGACAAGTCGGCTGGATGACGATGTATTGAATCGCGACGCAAATTGTGTGTTCCATCGTCATCAAGAGGCTCTGAACGTTACAATTCACTCTCAGTTTTGCGTCGGATTCGAAAATCTAGACTCACAGGAGAACGAGCATATGGTGCCCGAGGCAGCACTAGACCCTTGGAGACAAGTCGGCTGTAGGACGATGTATTGAATCGCGACGCAATTTGTGTGTTCCATCGTCATTAAGAGGCTCTGAACGTTACAATTAACTATCAGTTTTGCATCGCATTCGAAAAACTAGACTCACAGGAGAACGACCATAAGGTGCCCGAGGCAGCAATAGACCCTTGGAGACAAGTCGGCTGGAGGACGATGTATTGAATCGCGACGCAATTTGTGTGTTCCATCGTCATTAAGAGGCTCTGAAAGTTACAATTAATTGTCAGTTTTGCGCCGGATTTGAAAAACTAGACTCATAGGAGAACGACCAAGAGGTGCCAGGAGCAGCAATACTACCTCGGAGACAAGTCGGCTGGAGGACGAAGTATTGAATCGCGACGCAATTTGTGTGTTCTATCGTCAGTATCAGGCTCTGAACGTTACAATTAATTGTCAGTTTTGCATCGCATTCGAAAAACTAGACTCACAGGAGAACGACCATAAGGTGCCCGAGGCACCAATAGACCCTTGGAGACAAGTCGGCTGGAGGACGATGTATTGAATCGCGACGCAATTTGTGTGTTCCATCGTCATTAAGAGGCTCTGAACGTTACAATTAATTGTCAGTTTTGCGCCGGATTCGAAAAACTAGACTCATAGGAGAATGACCAAGCGGTGCCAGGAGCAGCAATACTACCTCGGAGGCATGTCGGCTGGAGGACGATGTATTGAATCGCGACGCAATTTGTGTGTTCCATCGTCAGTATCAGACTCTGAACGTTACAATTAACTGTCAGTTTTGCGTCGGATTCGAAAATCTAGACTCACAGGAGAACGAACATAAGGTGCCCGAGGCAGCAATAGACCCTTGGAGACAAGTCGCTTGGAGGACGATGTATTGAGTCGCGACGCAATTTGTGTGTCCCATCGTCATTAACAGGCTCTGAACGTTACAATTAACTGTCAGTTTTGCATCGCATTCGAAAATCTAGGCTCACAGGAGAACGAGCATAAGGTGCCCGAGGCAGCACTAGACCCTTGGAGACAAGTCGGCTGGAGGACGATGTATTGAGTCGCGACGCAATTTGTGTGTCCCATCGTCATTAACAGGCTCTGAACGTTACAATTCACTGTCAGTTTTGCGTCGGATTCGAAAATCTAGACTCACAGGAGAACGAGCATATGGTGCCCGAGGCAGCACTAGACCCTTGGAGACAAGTCGGCTATAGGACGATGTATTGAATCGCGATGCAATTTGTGTGTTCCATCGTCAGTATCAGGCTCTGAACGTTACAATTAATTGTCAGTTTTGCGTCGTATTCGAAAAAATAGACTCACAGGAGAACGACCATAAGGTGCCCGAGGCAGCACTAGACCCTTGGAGACAAGTCGGCTGGAGGACGATGTATTGAATCGCGACGCAATTTGTGTGTTCCATCGTCATTAAGAGGCTCTGAACGTTACAATTAATTGTCAGTTTTGCGCCGGATTCGAAAAACTAGACTCATAGGAGAACGACCAAGAGGTGCCAGGAGCAGCAATACTACCTCGGAGAAATGTCGGCTGGAGGACGATGTATTGAATCGCGACGCAATTTGTGTGTTCCATCGTCATCAAGAGGCTCTGAACGTTACAATTAACTGTCAGTTTTGCGTCGGATTCGAAAATCTAGACTCACAGGAGAACGACCATAAGGTGCCCGAGGCAGCAATAGACCCTTGGAGACAAGTCGGCTGGAGGACGATGTATTGAGACGCTACGCAATTTGTGTGTCCCATCGTCATTAACAGGCTCTGAACGTTACAATTAACTGTCAGTTTTGCATCGCATTCGAAAAACTAGACTCACAGGAGAACGACGATAAGGTGCCCGAGGCAGCTATAGACCCTTGGAGACAAGTCGGCTGGAGGACGATGTATTGAATCGCGACGCAATTTGTGTGTTCCATCGTCAGTATCAGGCTCTGAACGTTACAATTAACCGTCAGTTTTGCGTCGGATTCGAAAATCTAGACTCACAGGAGAACGACCATAATGTGCCCGAGGCAGCACTAGACCCTTGGAGACAAGTCGGCTGTAGGACGATGTATTGAGTCGCGACGCAATTTGTGTGTCCCATCGTCATTAACAGGCTCTGAACGTTACAATTAATTGTCAGTTTTGCGTCGTATTCGAAAAACTAGACTCACAGGAGAACGACCATAAGGTGCCCGAGGCAGCACTAGACCCTTGGAGACAAGTCGGCTGTAGGACGATGTATTGAATCGCGACGCAATTTGTGTGTTCCATCGTCATTAAGAGGCTCTGAACGTTACAATTAACTGTCAGTTTTGCGTCGGATTCGAAAATCTAGACTCACAGGAGAACGAGCATAAGGTGCCCGAGGCAGCACTAGACCCTTCGAGACATGTCGGCTGGAGGACGATGTATTGAATCGCGACGCAATTTGTGTGTTCCATCGTCATTAACAGGCTCTGAACCTTACAATTAACTGTCAGTTTTGCGTCGTATTCGAAAATCTAGACTCACAGGAGAACGAGCATATGGTGCCCGAGGCAGCACTAGACCCTTGGAGACAAGTCGGCTGTAGGACGATGTATTGAATCGCGACGCAATTTGTGTGTTCCATCGTCATTAAGAGGCTCTGAACGTTACAATTAACTGTCAGTTTTGCGCCGGATTCGAAAACCTAGACTCATAGGAGAACGACCAAGAGGTGCCAGGAGCAGCAATACTACCTCGGAGACATGTCGGCTGGAGGACGATGTGTTGAATCGCGACGCAATTTGTGTGTTCCATCGTCAGTATCAGGCTCTGAACGTTACAATTAACTGTCAGTTTTGCGTCGGATTCGAAAATCTAGACTCACAGGAGAACGACCATAAGGTGCCCGAGGCAGCACTAGACCCTTGGAGACAAGTCGGCTGGAGGACGATGTATTGAGTCGCGACGCAATTTGTGTGTCCCATCGTCATTAACAGGCTCTGAACGTTACAATTAACTGTCAGTTTTGCATCGCATTCGAAAAACTAGACTCACAGGAGAACGACCATAAGGTGCCCGAGGCAGCAATAGACCCTTGGAGACAAGTCGGCTGGAGGACGATGTATTGAATCGCGACGCAATTTGTGTGTCCCATCGTCAGTATCAGGCTCTGAACGTTACAATTCACTGTCAGTTTTGCGTCGGATTCGAAAATTTAGACTCACAGGAGAACGAGCATATGGTGCCCGAGGCAGCACTAGACCCTTGGAGACATGTCGGCTGTAGGACGATGTATTGAGTCGCGACGCAATTTGTGTGTCCCATCGTCATTAACAGGCTCTGAACGGTACAATTAATTGTCAGTTTTGCGTCGTATTCGAAAAACTAGACTCACAGGAGAACGACCATAAGGTGCCCGAGTCAGCACTAACCCTTGGAGACAAGTCGGCTGTAGGACGATGTATTGAATCGTGACGCAATTTCTGTGTTCCATCGTCATTAAGAGGCTCTGAACGTTACAATTAACTGTCAGTTTTGCGTCGGATTCGAAAATCTAGACTCACAGGAGAACGAGCATATGGTGCCCGAGGCAGCACTAGACCCTTGGAGACAAGTCGGCTGGAGGACGATGTATTGAGTCGCGACGCAATTTGTGTGTCCCATCGTCATTAACAGGCTCTGAACGTTACAATTAATTGTCAGTTTTGCGTCGGATTCGAAAATCTAGACTCACAGGAGAACGAGCATATGGTGCCCGAGGCAGCACTAGACCCTTGGAGTCAAGTCGGCTGTAGGACGTTGTATTGAGTCGCGACGCAATTTGTGTGTTCCATCGTCATTAACAGGCTCTGAACGTTACAATTAATTGTCAGTTTTGCGTCGTATTCGAAAAACTAGACTCACAGGAGAACGACCATAAGGTGCCAGGAGCAGCAATACTACCTCGGAGACAAGTCGGCTGGAGGACGATGTATTGAATCGCGACGCAATTTGTGTGTTCCATCGTCATTAACAGGCTCTGAACGTTACAATTAATGGTCAGTTTTGCGCCGGATTCGAAAAACTAGACTCATAGGAGAACGACCAAGAGGTGCCAGGAGCAGCAATACTACCTCGGAGATATGTCGGCTGGAGGACGATGTATTGAATCGCGACGCAATTTGTGTGTCCCATCGTCATTAACAGGCTCTGAACGTTACAATTAACTGTCAGTTTTGCGTCGGATTCGAAAATCTAGACTCACAGATGAACGACCATAAGGTGCCCGAGGCAGCACTACACCCTTGGAGACAAGTCGGCGGGAGGAAGATGTATTGAATCGCGACGCAATTTGTATGTTCCACCGTCATTAACAGGCTCTGAACATTACAATTAACTGTCAGTTTTGCGTCGGATTCGAAAAACTAGACTCACAGGAGAACGACCATAAGGTGCCCGAGGCAGCAATAGACCCTTGGAGACAAGTCGGCTGGAGGACGATGTATTGAATCGCGACGCAATTTGTGTGTTCCATCGTCATTAACAGGCTCTGAACGTTACAATTAATTGTCAGTTTTGCGTCGGATTCGAAAAACTAGACTCACAGGAGAACGACCAAAAGGTGCCCGGAGCAGCAATACTACCTCGGAGACAAGTCGGCTGGAGGACGATGTATTGAATCGCGACGCAATTTGTGTGTTCCATCGTCATTAAGAGGCTCTGAACGTTACAATTAATTGTCAGTTTTGCGTCGGATTCGAAAATCTAGTCTCACAGGAGAACGAGCATATGGTGCCCGAGGCAGCACTAGACCCTTGCAGACAAGTCGGCTGTAGGACGATGTATTGAATCGCGACGCAATTTGTGTGTTCCATCGTCATTAACAGGCTCTGAACGTTACAATTAACTGTCAGTTTTGCATCGCATTCGAAAAACTAGACTCACAGGAGAACGACCATAAGGTGCCCGAGGCAGCACTAGACCCTTGGAGACAAGTCGGCTGTAGGACGATGTATTGAATCGCGACGCAATTTGTGTGTTCCATCGTCATTAAGAGGCTCTGAACGTTACAATTAACTGTCAGTTTTGCGTCGGATTCGAAAATCTAGACTCACAGGAGAACGACCATAAGGTGCCCGAGGCAGCACTAGACCCTTGGTGACAAGTCGGCTGGAGGACGATGTATTGAGTCGCGACGCAATTTGTGTGTCCCATCGTCATTAACAGGCTCTGAACGTTACAATTAACTGTCAGTTTTGCGTCGGATTCGAAAATCTAGACTCAGAGATGAACGACCATAAGGTGCCCGAGGCAGCAATAGACCCTTCGAGACAAGTCGGCTGGAGGTCGATGTATTGAATCGCGACGCAATTTGTGTGTTCCATCGTCATCAAGAGGCTCTGAACGTTACAATTCACTCTCAGTTTTGCGTCGGATTCGAAAATCTAGACTCACAGGAGAACGAGCATATGGTGCCCGAGGCAGCACTAGACCCTTGGAGACAAGTCGGCCGTAGGATGATGTATTGAAACGCGACGCAATTTGTGTGTTCCATTGTCATTAAGAGGCTCTGAACGTTACAATTAACTGTCAGTTTTGCATCGCATTCGAAAAACTAGACTCACAGGAGAACGACCATAAGGTGCCCGAGGCAGCAATAGACCCTTGGAGACAAGTCGGCTGGAGGACGATGTATTGATTCGCGACGCAATTTGTGTGTTCCATCGTCATTAAGAGGCTCTGAACCTTACAATTAACTGTCAGTTTTGCGTCGGTTTCGAAAATCTAGACTCACCGATGAACGACCATAAGGTGCCCGAGGCAGCAATAGACCCTTCGAGACAAGTCGGCTGGAGGACGATGTATTGAATCGCGACGCAATTTGTGTGTTCCATCGACATTAAGAGGCTCTGAACGTTACAATTAATTGTCAGTTTTGCGTCGTATTCGAAAAACTAGACTTACAGGAGAACGACCATAAGGTGTCCGAGGCACCAATAGACCCTTCGAGACAAGTCGGCTGGAGGACGATGTATTGAATCGCGACGCAATTTGTGTTTTCGATCGTCATTAAGAGGCTCTGAACCTTACAATTAATTGTCAGTTTTGCGTCGTATTCGAAAATGTAGACTCACAGGAGAACGAGCATATGGTGCCCGAGGCAGCACTAGACCCTTGGAGACAAGTCGGCTGTAGGACGATGTATTGAATCGCGACGCAATTTGTGTGTTCCATCGTCATTAAGAGGCTCTGAACGTTACAATTAACTGTCAGTTTTGCGTCGGATTCGAAAATCTAGACTCACAGGAGAACGACCATAAGGTGCCCGAGGCAGCACTAGACCCTTGGAGACAAGTCGGCTGGAGAACGATGTATTGAGTCGCGACGCAATTTGTGTGTCCCATCGTCAATAACAGGCTCTAAACGTTACAATTCACTGTCAGTTTTGCGTCGGATTCGAAAATCTAGACTCACAGGAGAACGAGCATATGGTGCCCGAGGCAGCAATAGACCCTTCGAGACAAGTCGGCTGGATGACGATGTATTGAATCGCGACGCAATTTGTGTGTTCCATCGTCATCAAGAGGCTCTGAACGTTACAATTCACTCTCAGTTTTGCGTCGGATTCGAAAATCTAGACTCACAGGAGAACGAGCATATGGTGCCCGAGGCAGCACTAGACCCTTGGAGACAAGTCGGCTGTAGGACGATGTATTGAATCGCGACGCAATTTGTGTGTTCCATCGTCATTAAGAGGCTCTGAACGTTACAATTAACTGTCAGTTTTGCATCGCATTCGAAAAACTAGACTCACAGGAGAACGACCATAAGGTGCCCGAGGCAGCAATAGACCCTTGGAGACAAGTCGGCTGGAGGACGATGTATTGAATCGCGACGCAATTTGTGTGTTCCATCGTCATTAAGAGGCTCTGAAAGTTACAATTAATTGTCAGTTTTGCGCCGGATTTGAAAAACTAGACTCATAGGAGAACGACCAAGAGGTGCCAGGAGCAGCAATACTACCTCGGAGACAAGTCGGCTGGAGGACGACGTATTGAATCGCGACGCAATTTGTGTGTTCTATCGTCAGTATCAGGCTCTGAACGTTACAATTAATTGTCAGTTTTGCATCGCATTCGAAAAACTAGACTCACAGGAGAACGACCATAAGGTGCCCGAGGCACCAATAGACCCTTGGAGACAAGTCGGCTGGAGGACGATGTATTGAATCGCGACGCAATTTGTGTGTTCCATCGTCATTAAGAGGCTCTGAACGTTACAATTAATTGTCAGTTTTGCGCCGGATTCGAAAAACTAGACTCATAGGAGAATGACCAAGCGGTGCCAGGAGCAGCAATACTACCTCGGAGGCATGTCGGCTGGAGGACGATGTATTGAATCGCGACGCAATTTGTGTGTTCCATCGTCAGTATCAGGCTCTGAACGTTACAATTAACTGTCAGTTTTGCGTCGGATTCGAAAATCTAGACTCACAGGAGAACGACCATAAGGTGCCCGAGGCAGCAATAGACCCTTGGAGACAAGTCGCCTGGAGGACGATGTATTGAGTCGCGCCGCAATTTGTGTGTCCCATCGTCATTAACAGGCTCTGAACGTTACAATTAACTGTCAGTTTTGCATCGCATTCGAAAATCTAGGCTCACAGGAGAACGAGCATAAGGTGCCCGAGGCAGCACTAGACCCTTGGAGACAAGTCGGCTGGAGGACGATGTATTGAGTCGCGACGCAATTTGTGTGTCCCATCGTCATTAACAGGCTCTGAACGTTACAATTCACTGTCAGTTTTGCGTCGGATTCGAAAATCTAGACTCACAGGAGAACGAGCATATGGTGCCCGAGGCAGCACTAGACCCTTGGAGACAAGTCGGCTATAGGACGATGTATTGAATCGCGATGCAATTTGTGTGTTCCATCGTCAGTATCAGGCTCTGAACGTTACAATTAATTGTCAGTTTTGCGTCGTATTCGAAAAAATAGACTCACAGGAGAACGACCATAAGGTGCCCGAGGCAGCACTAGACCCTTGGAGACAAGTCGGCTGGAGGACGATGTATTGAATCGCGACGCAATTTGTGTGTTCCATCGTCATTAAGAGGCTCTGAACGTTACAATTAATTGTCAGTTTTGCGCCGGATTCGAAAAACTAGACTCATAGGAGAACGACCAAGAGGTGCCAGGAGCAGCAATACTACCTCGGAGACATGTCGGCTGGAGGACGATGTATTGAATCGCGACGCAATTTGTGTGTTCCATCGTCATCAAGAGGCTCTGAACGTTACAATTAACTGTCAGTTTTGCGTCGGATTCGAAAATCTAGACTCACAGGAGAACGACCATAAGGTGCCCGAGGCAGCAATAGACCCTTGGAGACAAGTCGGCTGGAGGACGATGTATTGAGACGCGACGCAATTTGTGTGTCCCATCGTCATTAACAGGCTCTGAACGTTACAATTAACTGTCAGTTTTGCATCGCATTCGAAAAACTAGACTCACAGGAGAACGACCATAATGTGCCCGAGGCAGCACTAGACCCTTGGAGACAAGTCGGCTGTAGGACGATGTATTGAGTCGCGACGCAATTTGTGTGTCCCATCGTCATTAACAGGCTCTGAACGTTACAATTAATTGTCAGTTTTGCGTCGTATTCGAAAAACTAGACTCACAGGAGAACGACCATAAGGTGCCCGAGGCAGCAATAGACCCTTGGAGACAAGTCGGCTGGAGGACGATGTATTGAATCGCGACGCAATTTGTGTGTCCCATCGTCAGTATCAGGCTCTGAACGTTACAATTCACTGTCAGTTTTGCGTCGGATTCGAAAATTTAGACTCACAGGAGAACGAGCATATGGTGCCCGAGGCGCACTAGACCCTTGGAGACAAAACGGCTGTAGGACGATGTATTGAGTCGCGACGCAATTTGTGTGTCCCATCGTCATTAACAGGCTCTGAACGGTACAATTAATTGTCAGTTTTGCGTCGTATTCGAAAAACTAGACTCACAGGAGAACGACCATAAGGTGCCCGAGGCAGCACTAGACCCTTGGAGACAAGTCGGCTGTAGGACGATGTATTGAATCGCGACGCAATTTGTGTGTTCCATCGTCATTAAGAGGCTCTGAACGTTACAATTAACTGTCAGTTTTGCGCCGGATTCGAAAACCTAGACTCATAGGAGAACGACCAAGAGGTGCCAGGAGCAGCAATACTACCTCGGAGACATGTCGGCTGGAGGACGATGTATTGAATCGCGACGCAATTTGTGTGTTCCATCGTCAGTATCAGGCTCTGAACGTTACAATTAACTGTCAGTTTTGCGTCGGATTCGAAAATCTAGACTCACAGGAGAACGACCATAAGGTGCCCGAGGCAGCACTAGACCCTTGGAGACAAGTCGGCTGGAGGACGATGTATTGAGTCGCGACGCAATTTGTGTGTCCCATCGTCATTAACAGGCTCTGAACGTTACAATTAACTGTCAGTTTTGCATCGCATTCGAAAAACTAGACTCACAGGAGAACGACCATAAGGTGCCCGAGGCAGCAATAGACCCTTGGAGACAAGTCGGCTGGAGGACGATGTATTGAATCGCGACGCAATTTGTGTGTCCCATCGTCAGTATCAGGCTCTGAACGTTACAATTCACTGTCAGTTTTGCGTCGGATTCGAAAATTTAGACTCACAGGAGAACGAGCATATGGTGCCCGAGGCAGCACTAGACCCTTGGAGACAAGTCGGCTGTAGCACGATGTATTGAGTCGCGACGCAATTTGTGTGTCCCATCGTCATTAACAGGCTCTGAACGGTACAATTAATTGTCAGTTTTGCGTCGTATTCGAAAAACTAGACTCACAGGAGAACGACCATAAGGTGCCCGAGGCAGCACTAACCCTTGGAGACAAGTCGGCTGTAGGACGATGTATTGAATCGTGACGCAATTTCTGTGTTCCATCGTCATTAAGAGGCTCTGAACGTTACAATTAACTGTCAGTTTTGCGTCGGATTCGAAAATCTAGACTCACAGGAGAACGAGCATATGGTGCCCGAGGCAGCACTAGACCCTTGGAGACAAGTCGGCTGGAGGACGATGTATTGAAACGCGACGCAATTTGTGTGTCCCATCGTCATTAACAGGCTCTGAACGTTACAATTCACTGTCAGTTTTGCGTCGGATTCGAAAATCTAGACTCACAGGAGAACGAGCATATGGTGCCCGAGGCAGCACTAGACCCTTGGAGACAAGTCGGCTGTAGGACGTTGTATTGAGTCGCGACGCAATTTGTGTGTTCCATCGTCATTAACAGGCTCTGAACGTTACAATTAATTGTCAGTTTTGCGTCGTATTCGAAAAACTAGACTCACAGGAGAACGACCATAAGGTGCCAGGAGCAGCAATACTACCTCGGAGACAAGTCGGCTGGAGGTCGATGTATTGAATCGCGACGCAATTTGTGTGTTCCATCGTCATTAACAGGCTCTGAACGTTACAATTAATGGTCAGTTTTGCGCCGGATTCGAAAAACTAGACTCATAGGAGAACGACCAAGAGGTGCCAGGAGCAGCAATACTACCTCGGAGACATGTCGGCTGGAGGACGATGTATTGAATCGCGACGCAATTTGTGTGTCCCATCGTCATTAACAGGCTCTGAACGTTACAATTAACTGTCAGTTTTGCGTCGGATTCGAAATTCTAGACTCACAGATGAACGCCCATAAGGTGCCCGAGCCAGCACTACACCCTTGGAGACAAGTCGGCGGGAGGAAGATGTATTGAATCGCGACGCAATTTGTGTGTTCCATCGTCATTAACAGGCTCTGAACATTACAATTAACTGTCAGTTTTGCGTCGGATTCGAAAAACTAGACTCACAGGAGAACGACCATAAGGTGCCCGAGGCAGCAATAGACCCTTCGAGACAAGTCGGCTGGAGGACGATGTATTGAATCGCGACGCAATTTGTGTGTTCCATCGTCATTAACAGGCTCTGAACGTTACAATTAATTGTCAGTTTTGCGTCGGATTCGAAAAACTAGACTCACAGGAGAACGACCAAAAGGTGCCCGGAGCAGCAATACTACCTCGGAGACAAGTCGGCTGGAGGACGATGTATTGAATCGCGACGCAATTTGTGTGTTCCATCGTCATTAAGAGGCTCTGAACGTTACAATTAATTGTCAGTTTTGCGTCGGATTCGAAAATCTAGTCTCACAGGAGAACGAGCATATGGTGCCCGAGGCAGCACTAGACCCTTGCAGACAAGTCGGCTGTAGGACGATGTATTGAATCGCGACGCAATTTGTGTGTTCCATCGTCATTAAGAGGCTCTGAACGTTACAATTAACTGTCAGTTTTGCATCGCATTCGAAAAACTAGACTCACAGGAGAACGACCATAAGGTGCCCGAGGCAGCACTAGACCCTTGGAGACAAGTCGGCTGTAGGACGATGTATTGAATCGCGACGCAATTTGTGTGTTCCATCGTCATTAAGAGGCTCTGAACGTTACAATTAACTGTCAGTTTTGCGTCGGATTCGAAAATCTAGACTCACAGGAGAACGACCATAAGGTGCCCGAGGCAGCACTAGACCCTTGGTGACAAGTCGGCTGGAGGACGATGTATTGAGTCGCGACGCAATTTGTGTGTCCCATCGTCATTATGAGGCTCTGAACGTTACAATTAACTGTCAGTTTTGCGTCGGATTCGAAAATCTAGACTCACAGATGAACGACCATAAGGTGCCCGAGGCAGCAATAGACCCTTCGAGACAAGTCGGCTGGAGGTCGATGTATTGAATCGCGACGCAATTTGTGTGTTCCATCGTCATCAAGAGGCTCTGAAAGTTACAATTCACTCTCAGTTTTGCGTCGGATTCGAAAATCTAGACTCACAGGAGAACGAGCATATGGTGCCCGAGGCAGCACTAGACCCTTGGAGACAAGTCGGCTGTAGGACGATGTATTGAAACGCGACGCAATTTGTGTGTTCCATCGTCATTAAGAGGCTCTGAACGTTACAATTAACTGTCAGTTTTGCATCGCATTCGAAAAACTAGACTCACAGGAGAACGACCATAAGATGCCCGAGGCAACAATAGACCCTTGGAGACAAGTCGGCTGGAGGACGATGTATTGAGACGCGACGCAATTTGTGTGTCCCATCGTCATTAACAGGCTCTGAACGTTACAATTCACTGTCACTTTTGCGTCGGATTCGAAAATCTAGACTCACATATGAACGACCATAAGGTGCCCGTGGCAGCAATAGACCCTTCGAGACAAGTCGGCTGGAGGACGATGTATATAATCGCGACGCATTTTGTGTGTCCCATCGTCATTAACAGGCTCTGAACCTTACAATTAACTGTCAGTTTTGCGTCGGATTCGAAAATCTAGACTCACAGGAGAACGACCATAAGGTGCCCGAGGCAGCAACTAGACCCTTGGAGACAAGTCGGCTGGAGGACGATGTATTGAATCGCGACGCAATTTGTGTGTCCCATCGTCATTAACAGGCTCTGAACCTTACAATTAACTGTCAGTTTTGCGTCGGATTCGAAAATCTAGACTCACAGGAGAACGACCATAAGGTGCCCGAGGCAGCACTAGACCCTTGGAGACAAGTCGGCTGGAGGACGATGTATTGAATCGCGACGCAATTTGTGTGTCACATCGTCATTAACAGGCTCTGAACCTTACAATTAATTGTCAGTTTTGCGTCGTATTCGAAAAACTAGACTCACAGGAGAACGTCCATAAGGTGCAAGGAGCAGCAATACTACCTCGGAGACAAGTCGGCTGGAGGACGATGTATTGAATCGCGACGCAATTTGTGTGTTCCATCGTCATTAAGAGGCTCTGAAAGTTACAATTAACTGTCAGTTTTGCGTCGGATTCGAAAATCTAGACTCACAGATGAACGACCATAAGGTGCCCGAGGCAGCAATAGACCCTTCGAGACAAGTGGGCTGGAGGACGATGTATTGAATCGCGACGCAATTTGTGTGTTCCATCGTCATCAAGAGGCTCTGAACGTTACAATTCACTCTCAGTTTTGCGTCGGATTCGAAAATCTAGACTCACAGGAGAACGAGCATATGGTGCCCGAGGCAGCAATAGACCCTTGGAGACAAGTCGGCTGTAGGACGATGTATTGAAACGCGACGCAATTTGTGTGTTCCATCGTCATTATGAGGCTCTGAACGTTACAATTAACTGTAAGTTTTGCATCGCATTCGAAAAACTAGACTCACAGGAGAACGACCATAAGGTGCCAGGAGCAGCAATACTACCTCGGAGACAAGTCGGCTGGAGTACGATGTATTGAATCGCGACGCAATTTGTGTGTTCCATCGTCAGTATCAGGCTCTGAACGTTACAATTAATCGTCAGTTTTGCGTCGTATTCTGAAAACTAGACTCACAGGAGAACGACCATAAGGTGCCCGAGGCAGCACTAGACCCTTGGAGACAAGTCGGCTGGATAACGATGTATTGAATCGCGACTCAATTTGTGTGTCCCATCGTCATTAACTGGCTCTGAACGTTACAACTCACTGTCAGTTTTGCGTCGGATTCGAAAATCTAGACTCACAGGAGAACGACCATAAGGTGCCCGAGGCAGCAATAGACCGTTCGAGACAAGTCGGCTGGAGGACGATGTATTGAATCGCGACGCAATTTGTGTGTTCCATCGTCAGTATCAGGCTCTGAACGTTACAATTAATCGTCAGTTTTGCGTCGTATTCTGAAAACTAGACTCACAGGAGAACGACCATAAGGTGCCCGAGGCAGCACTAGACCCTTGGAGACAAGTCGGCTGGAGGACGATGTATTGAATCGCGACGCAATTTGTGTACCCATCGTCATTAACAGGCTCTGAACCTTACAATTAACTGTCAGTTTTGCGTCGGATTCGAAAATCTAGACTCACAGGAGAACGACCATAAGGTGCCCGAGGCAGCACTAGACCCTTGGAGACAAGTCGGCTGGAGGACGATGTATTGAGTCGCGACGCAATTTGTGTGTCCCATCGTCATTAACAGGCTCTGAACGTTACAATTCACTGTCAGTTTTGCGTCGGATTCGAAAATCTAGACTCACAGGAGAACGAGCATATGGTGCCCGAGGCAGCACTAGACCCTTGGAGACAAGTCGGCTGTAGGACGATGTATTGAATCGCGACGCAATTTGTGTGTTCCATCGTCATTAACAGGCTCTGAACGTTACAATTAATTGTCAGTTTTGCGTCGTATTCGAAAAACTAGACTCACAGGAGAACGACCATAAGGTGCCAGGAGCAGCAATACTACCTCGGAGACAAGTCGGCTGGAGTACGATGTATTGAATCGCGACGCAATTTGTGTGTTCCATCGTCATTAAGAGGCTCTGAACGTTACAATTAACTGTCAGTTTTGCGTCGGATTCGAAAATCTAGACTCACAGGAGAACGACCATAAGGTGCCCGAGGCAGCACTAGACCCTTGGAGAAGAGTCGGCTGTAGGACGATGTATTGAATCGCGACGCAATTTGTGTGTTCCAATGTCATTAACAGGCTCTGAACGTTACAATTAACTGTCAGTTTTGCGTCGGATTCGAAAATCTAGACTCACAGGAGAACGACCATAAGGTGCCCGAGGCAGCACTAGACCCTTGGAGACAAGTCGGCTGGAGGACGATGTATTGAGTCGCGACGCAATTTGTGTGTCCCATCGTCATTAACAGGCTCTCAACGTTACAATTCACTGTCAGTTTTGCGTCGGATTCGAAAATCTAGACTCACAAGAGAACGAGCATATGGTGCCCGAGGCAGCAATAGACCCTTCGAGACAAGTCGGCTGGAGGACGATGTATTGAATCGCGACGCAATTTGTGTGTTCCATCGTCATCAAGAGGCTCTGAACATTACAATTCACTCTCAGTTTTGCGTCGGATTCGAAAATCTAGACACTCAGGAGAACGAGCATATGGTGCCCGAGGCAGCACTAGACCTTTGGAGACAAGTCGGCTGTAGGACGATGTATTGAATCGCGACGCAATTTGTGTGTTCCATCGTCATTAAGAGGCTCTGAACGTTACAATTAACTGTCAGTTTTGCATCGCATTCTAAAAACTAGACTCACAGGAGAACGACCATAAGGTGCCCGAGGCAGCAATAGACCCTTGGAGACAAGTCGGCTGGAGGACGATGTATTGAATCGCGACGCAATTTGTGTGTTCCATCGTCATTAAGCGGCTCTGAACGTTACAATTAATTGTCAGTTTTGCGCCGGATTCGAAAAACTAGACTCATAGGAGAACGACCAAGAGGTGCCAGGAGCAGCAATACATCCTCGGAGACAAGTCGGCTGGAGGACGATGTATTGAATCGCGGCGCAATTTGTGTGTTCCATCGTCAGTATCAGGCTCTGAACGTTACAATTAATTGTCAGTTTTGCATCGCATTCGAAAAACTAGACTCACAGGAGAACGACCATAAGGTGCCCGAGGCAGCAATAGACCCTTCGAGACAAGTCGGCTGGAGGACGATGTATTGAATCGCGACGCAATTTGTGTGTTCCATCGTCATCAAGAGGCTCTGAACGTAACAATTCACTCTCAGTTTTGCGTCGGATTCGAAAATCTAGACTCACAGGAGAACGAGCATATGGTGCCCGAGGCAGCACTAGACCCTTGGAGACAAGTCGGCTGTAGGACGATGTATTGAATCGCGACGCAATTTGTGTGTTCCATCGTCATTAACAGGCTCTGAACGTTACAATTAACTGTCAGTTTTGCGTCGGATTCGAAAATCTAGACTCACAGGAGAACGACCATAAGGTGCCCGAGGCAGCAATAGACCCTTGGAGACAAGTCGGCTGGAGGACGATGTATTGAGACGCGACGCAATTTGTGTGTCCCATCGTCATTAAGAGGCTCTGAACGTTACAATTAACTGTGTGTTTTGCGTCGTATTCTGAAATCTAAACTCACAGATGAACGACCATAAGGTGCCCGAGGCAGCAAGAGAGCCTTGGAGACAGGTCGGCTGTGGGACGATGTATTGAATCGCGACGCAATTTGTGTGTTCCATCGTCATTAAGAGGCTCTGAACGTTACAATTAATTGTCAGTTTTGCGCCGGATTCGAAAAACTAGACTCATAGGAGAACGACCAAGAGGTGCCAGGAGCAGCAATACTACCTCGGAGGCATGTCGGCTGGAGGACGATGTATTGAATCGCGACGCAATTTGTGTGTTCCATCGTCATTAAGAGGCTCTGAACGTTACAATTAACTGTCAGTTTTGCGTCGGATTCGAAAATCTAGACTCACAGGAGAACGACCATAAGGTGCCCGAGGCAGCACTAGACCCTTGGAGAAGAGTCGGCTGTAGGACGATGTATTGAATCGCGACGCAATTTGTGTGTTCCAATGTCATTAACAGGCTCTGAACGTTACAATTAACTGTCAGTTTTGCGTCGGATTCGAAAATCTAGACTCACAGGAGAACGACCATAAGGTGCCCGAGGCAGCACTAGACCCTTGGAGACAAGTCGGCTGGAGGACGATGTATTGAGTCGCGACGCAATTTGTGTGTCCCATCGTCATTAACAGGCTCTCAACGTTACAATTCACTGTCAGTTTTGCGTCGGATTCGAAAATCTAGACTCACAAGAGAACGAGCATATGGTGCCCGAGGCAGCAATAGACCCTTCGAGACAAGTCGGCTGGAGGACGATGTATTGAATCGCGACGCAATTTGTGTGTTCCATCGTCATCAAGAGGCTCTGAACATTACAATTCACTCTCAGTTTTGCGTCGGATTCGAAAATCTAGACACTCAGGAGAACGAGCATATGGTGCCCGAGGCAGCACTAGACCTTTGGAGACAAGTCGGCTGTAGGACGATGTATTGAATCGCGACGCAATTTGTGTGTTCCATCGTCATTAAGAGGCTCTGAACGTTACAATTAACTGTCAGTTTTGCATCGCATTCTAAAAACTAGACTCACAGGAGAACGACCATAAGGTGCCCGAGGCAGCAATAGACCCTTGGAGACAAGTCGGCTGGAGGACGATGTATTGAATCGCGACGCAATTTGTGTGTTCCATCGTCATTAAGCGGCTCTGAACGTTACAATTAATTGTCAGTTTTGCGCCGGATTCGAAAAACTAGACTCATAGGAGAACGACCAAGAGGTGCCAGGAGCAGCAATACATCCTCGGAGACAAGTCGGCTGGAGGACGATGTATTGAATCGCGGCGCAATTTGTGTGTTCCATCGTCAGTATCAGGCTCTGAACGTTACAATTAATTGTCAGTTTTGCATCGCATTCGAAAAACTAGACTCACAGGAGAACGACCATAAGGTGCCCGAGGCAGCAATAGACCCTTCGAGACAAGTCGGCTGGAGGACGATGTATTGAATCGCGACGCAATTTGTGTGTTCCATCGTCATCAAGAGGCTCTGAACGTAACAATTCACTCTCAGTTTTGCGTCGGATTCGAAAATCTAGACTCACAGGAGAACGAGCATATGGTGCCCGAGGCAGCACTAGACCCTTGGAGACAAGTCGGCTGTAGGACGATGTATTGAATCGCGACGCAATTTGTGTGTTCCATCGTCATTAACAGGCTCTGAACGTTACAATTAACTGTCAGTTTTGCGTCGGATTCGAAAATCTAGACTCACAGGAGAACGACCATAAGGTGCCCGAGGCAGCAATAGACCCTTGGAGACAAGTCGGCTGGAGGACGATGTATTGAGACGCGACGCAATTTGTGTGTCCCATCGTCATTAAGAGGCTCTGAACGTTACAATTAACTGTGTGTTTTGCGTCGTATTCTGAAATCTAAACTCACAGATGAACGACCATAAGGTGCCCGAGGCAGCAAGAGAGCCTTGGAGACAGGTCGGCTGTGGGACGATGTATTGAATCGCGACGCAATTTGTGTGTTCCATCGTCATTAAGAGGCTCTGAACGTTACAATTAATTGTCAGTTTTGCGCCGGATTCGAAAAACTAGACTCATAGGAGAACGACCAAGAGGTGCCAGGAGCAGCAATACTACCTCGGAGGCATGTCGGCTGGAGGACGATGTATTGAATCGCGACGCAATTTGTGTGTTCCATCGTCATTAAGAGGCTCTGAACGTTACAATTAATTGTCAGTTTTGCGCCGGATTCGAAAAACTAGACTCATAGGAGAACGACCAAGAGGTGCCAGGAGCAGCAATACTACCTCGGAGACATGTCGGCTGGAGGACGATGTATTGAATCGCGACACAATTTGTGTGTTCCATCGTCATTAACAGGCTCTGAACATTACAATTCACTGTCAGTTTTGCGGCGGATTCGAAAATCTAGACTCACAGGAGAACGACCATAAGGTGCCCGAGGCAGCACTAGACCCTTGGAGACAAGTCGGCTGGAGGACGATGTATTGAGTCGCGACACAATTTGTGTGTCCCATCGTCATTAACAGGCTCTGAACGTTACAATTAACTGTCAGTTTTGCGTCGGATTCGAAAATCGAGACTCACAGGAGAACGAGCATATGGTGCCCGAGGCAGCACTAGACCCTTGGAGACAAGTCGGCTGTAGGACGATGTATTGAATCGCAACGCAATTTGTGTGTTCCATCGTCATCAAGAGGCTCTGAACGTTACAATTCACTGTCAGTTTTGCGTCGGATTCGAAAATCTAGACTCACAGGAGAACGAGCATATGGTGCCCGAGGCAGCACTAGACCCTTGGAGACAAGTCGGCTGTAGGACGATGTATTGAATCGCGACGCAATTTGTGTGTTCCAATGTCATTAACAGGCTCTGAACGTTACAATTAACTGTCAGTTTTGCGTCGGATTCGAAAATCTAGACTCACAGGAGAACGACCATAAGGTGCCCGAGGCAGCACTAGACCCTTGGAGACAAGTCGGCTGGAGGACGATGTATTGAGTCGCGACGCAATTTGTGTGTCCCATCGTCATTAACAGGCTCTCAACGTTACAATTCACTGTCAGTTTTGCGTCGGATTCGAAAATCTAGACTCACAGGAGAACGAGCATATGGTGCCCGAGGCAGCAATAGACCCTTCGAGACAAGTCGGCTGGAGGACGATGTATTGAATCGCGACGCAATTTGTGTGTTCCATCGTCATCAAGAGGCTCTGAACGTTACAATTCACTCTCAGTTTTGCGTCGGATTCGAAAATCTAGACACTCAGGAGAACGAGCATATGGTGCCCGAGGCAGCACTAGACCTTTGGAGACAAGTCGGCTGTAGGACGATGTATTGAATCGCGACGCAATTTGTGTGTTCCATCGTCATTAAGAGGCTCTGAACGTTACAATTAACTGTCAGTTTTGCATCGCATTCTAAAAACTAGACTCACAGGAGAACGACCATAAGGTGCCCGAGGCAGCAATAGACCCTTGGAGACAAGTCGGCTGGAGGACGATGTATTGAATCGCGACGCAATTTGTGTGTTCCATCGTCATTAAGCGGCTCTGAACGTTACAATTAATTGTCAGTTTTGCGCCGGATTCGAAAAACTAGACTCATAGGAGAACGACCAAGAGGTGCCAGGAGCAGCAATACTACCTCGGAGACAAGTCGGCTGGAGGACGATGTATTGAATCGCGGCGCAATTTGTGTGTTCCATCGTCAGTATCAGGCTCTGAACGTTACAATTAATTGTCAGTTTTGCATCGCATTCGAAAAACTAGACTCACAGGAGAACGACCATAAGGTGCCCGAGGCAGCAATAGACCCTTCGAGACAAGTCGGCTGGAGGACGATGTATTGAATCGCGACGCAATTTGTGTGTTCCATCGTCATCAAGAGGCTCTGAACGTAACAATTCACTCTCAGTTTTGCGTCGGATTCGAAAATCTAGACTCACAGGAGAACGAGCATATGGTGCCCGAGGCAGCACTAGACCCTTGGAGACAAGTCGGCTGTAGGACGATGTATTGAATCGCGACGCAATTTGTGTGTTCCATCGTCATTAACAGGCTCTGAACGTTACAATTAACTGTCAGTTTTGCGTCGGATTCGAAAATCTAGACTCACAGGAGAACGACCATAAGGTGCCCGAGGCAGCAATAGACCCTTGGAGACAAGTCGGCTGGAGGACGATGTATTGAGACGCGACGCAATTTGTGTGTCCCATCGTCATTAAGAGGCTCTGAACGTTACAATTAACTGTGTGTTTTGCGTCGTATTCTGAAATCTAAACTCACAGATGAACGACCATAAGGTGCCCGAGGCAGCAAGAGAGCCTTGGAGACAGGTCGGCTGTGGGACGATGTATTGAATCGCGACGCAATTTGTGTGTTCCATCGTCATTAAGAGGCTCTGAACGTTACAATTCACTGTCAGTTTTGCATCGCATTCGAAAAACTAGACTCACAGGAGTACGACCATAAGGTGCCCGAGGCAGCAATAGACCCTTGGAGACAAGTCGGCTGGAGGACGATGTATTGAATCGCGACGCAATTTGTGTGTCCCATCGTCAGTATCAGGCTCTGAACGTTACAATTCACTGTCAGTTTTGCGTCGGATTCGAAAATCTAGACTCACAGGAGAACGACCATAAGGTGCCCGAGGCAGCACTAGACCCTTGGAGACAAGTCGGCTGGAGGACGATGTATTGAGTCGCGACGCAATTTGTGTTTCCCATCGTCATTAACAGGCTCTGATCGTTACAATTCACTGTCAGTTTTGCGTCGGATTCGAAAATCTAGACTCACAGGAGAACGAGCATATGGTGCCCGAGGCAGCAATAGACCCTTCGAGACAAGTCGGCTGGAGGACGATGTATTGAATCGCGACGCAATTTGTGTGTTCCATCGTCATCAAGAGGCTCTGAACGTTACAATTCACTCTCAGTTTTGCGTCGGATTCGAAAATCTAGACTCACAGGAGAACGAGCATATGGTGCCCGCGGCAGCACTAGACCTTTGGAGACAAGTCGGCTGTAGGACGATGTATTGAATCGCGACGCAATTTGTGTGTTCCATCGTCATTAAGAGGCTCTGAACGTTACAATTAACTGTCAGTTTTGCATCGCATTCGAAAAACTAGACTCACAGGAGAACGACCATAAGGTGCCCGATGCAGCAATAGACCCTTGGAGACAAGTCGGCTGGAGGACGATGTATTGAATCGCGACGCAATTTGTGTGTTCCATCGTCATTAAGAGGCTCTGAACATTACAATTAATTGTCAGTTTTGCGCCGGATTCGAAAAACTAGACTCATAGGAGAACGACCAAGAGGTGCCAGGAGCAGCAATACTACCTCGGAGACAAGTCGGCTGGAGGACGAAGTATTGAATCGCGACGCAATTTGTGTGTTCCATCGTCAGTATCAGGCTCTGAACGTTACAATTAATTGTCAGTTTTGCATCGCATTCGAAAAACTAGACTCACAGGAGAACGAGCATAAGGTGCCCGAGGCACCAATAGACCCTTCGAGACAAGTCGGCTGGAGGACGATGTATTGAATCGCGACGCAATTTGTGTGTTCCATCGTCAATAAGAGGCTCTGAGCGTTACAATTAATTGTCAGTTTTGCGCCGGATTCGAAAAACTAGACTCATAGGAGAACGACCAAGAGGTGCCAGGAGCAGCAATACTACCTCGGAGACATGTCGGCTGGAGGACGATGTATTGAATCGCGACGCAATTTGTGTGTTCCATCGTCAGTTTCAGGCTCTGAACGTTACAATTAACTGTCAGTTTTGCGTCGGATTCGAAAATCTAGACTCACAGGAGAACGATCATTAGGTGCCCGAGGCAGCAATAGACCCTTGGAGACAAGTCGGCTGGAGGACGATGTATTGAGTCGCGACGCAATTTGTGTGTCCCATCGTCATTAACAGGCTCTGAACGTTACAATTAACTGTCAGTTTTGCATCGCATTCGAAAATCTAGACTCACAGATGAACGACCATAAGGTGCCCGAGGCAGCAATAGACCCTTCGAGACAAGTCGGCTGGAGGACGATGTATTGAATCGCGACGCAATTTGTGTGTTCCATCGTCATCAAGAGGCTCTGAACGTTACAATTCACTCTCAGTTTTGCGTCGGATTCGAAAATCTAAACTCACAGGAGAACGAGCATATGGTGCCCGAGGCAGCACTAGACCCTTGGAGACAAGTCGGCTGTAGGACGATGTATTGAATCGCGACGCAATTTGTGTGTTCCATCGTCATTAAGAGGCTCTGAACGTTACAATTAACTGTCAGTTTTGCATCGCATTCGATAAACTAGACTCACAGGAGAACGACCATAAGGTGCCCGAGGCAGCAATAGACCCTTGGAGACAAGTCGGCTGGAGGACGATGTATTGAATCGCGACGCAATTTGTGTGTCCCATCGTCATTAACAGGCTCTGAACGTTACAATTCACTGTCAGTTTTGCATCGCATTCGAAAAACTAGACTCACAGGAGAACGACCATAAGGTGCCCGAGGCAGCAATAGACCCTTGGAGACAAGTCGGCTGGAGGACGATGTATTGATTCGCGACGCAATTTGTGTGTTCCATCGTCATTAAGAGGCTCTGAACGTTACAATTAATTGTCAGTTTTGCGCCGGATTCGAAAAACTAGACTCATAGGAGAACGACCATAAGAGGCCCGAGGCACCAATAGACCCTTCGAGTCAAGTCGGCTGGAGGACGATGTATTGAATCGCGACGCAATTTGTGTGTTCCATCGTCATTAAGAGGCTCTGAACGTTACAATTAATTGTCAGTTTTGCGCCGGATTCGAAAAACTAGACTCATAGGAGAACGACCAAAAGGTGCCAGGAGCAGCAATACTACCTCGGAGACATGTCGGCTGGAGGACGATGTATTGAATCGCGACGCAATTTGTGTGTTCCATCGTCAGTATCAGGCCCTGAACGTTACAATTAACCGTCAGTTTTGCGTCGTATTCTGAAAACTAGACTCACAGGAGAACGACGATAAGGTGCCCGAGGCAGCTATAGACCCTTGGAGACAAGTCGGCTGGAAGACGATGTATTGAATCGCGACGCATTTTGTGTGTTCCATCGTCATTAAGAGGCTCTGAACGTTACAATTAACTGTCAGTTTTGCGTCGGATTCGAAAATCTAGACTCACAGGAGAACGAGCATAAGGTGCCCGAGGCAGCAATAGACCCTTCGAGACAAGTCGGCTGGAGGACGATGTATTGAATCGCGACGCAATTTGTGTGTTCCATCGTCATTAACAGGCTCTGAACGTTACAGTTAATTGTCAGTTTTGCGTCGTATTCGAAAATCTAGACTCACAGGCAAACGAGCATATGGTGCCCGAGGCAGCACTAGACCCTTGGAGACAAGTCGGCTGTAGGACGATGTATTGAATCGCGACGCAATTTGTGTGTTCCATCGTCATTAAGAGGCTCTGAACGTTACAATTAACTGTCAGTTTTGCGCCGGATTCGAAAAACTAGACTCATAGGAGAACGACCAAGAGGTGCCAGGAGCAGCAATACTACCTCGGAGACATGTTGGCTGGAGGTCGATGTATTGAATCGCGACGCAATTTGTGTGTTCCATCGTCAGTATCAGGCTCTGAACGTTACAATTAACTGTCAGTTTTGCGTCGGATTCGAAAATCTAGACTCACAGGAGAACGACCATAAGGTGCCCGAGGCAGCACTAGACCCTTGGAGACAAGTCGGCTAGAGGACGATGTATTGAGTCGCGACGCAATTTGTGTGTCCCATCGTCATTAACAGGCTCTGAACGTTACAATTAACTGTCAGTTTTGCATCGCATTCGAAATACTAGACTCACAGGAGAACGACCATAACGTGCCCGAGGCAGCAATAGACCCTTGGAGACAAGTCGGCTGGAGGACGATGTATTGAATCGCGACGCAATTTGTGTGTTCCATCGTCATCAAGAGGCTCTGAACGTTACAATTCACTGTCAGTTTTGCGTCGGATTCGAAAAACTAGACTCACAGGAGAACGACGATAAGGTGCCCGAGGCAGCACTAGACCCTTGGAGACAAGTCGGCTGTAGGACGATGTATTGAATCGCGACGCAATTTGTGTGTTCCATCGCCATCAAGAGGCTCTGAACGTTACAATTCACTGTCAGTTTTGCGTCGGATTCGAAAATCTAGACTCACAGGAGAACGAGCATATGGTGCCCGAGGCAGCACTAGACCCTTGGAGACAAGTCGGCTGTAGGACGATGTATTGAATCGCGACGCAATTTGTGTGTTCCATCGTCATTAACAGGCTCTGAACGTTACAATTCACTGTCAGTTTTGCGTCGGATTCGAAAATCTAGACTCACAGGAGAACGAGCATATGGTGCCCCAGGCAGCACTAGACCCTTGGAGACAAGTCGGCTGAAGGACGATGTATTGAATCGCGACGCAATTTGTGTGTTGCATCGTCATTAACAGGCTCTGAACGTTACAATTAACTGTCAGTTTTGCGTCGGATTCGAAAATCTAGACTCACAGGAGAACGACCATAAGGTGCCCGAGGCAGCTCTAGACCCTTGGAGACAAGTCGGCTGGAGGACGATGTATTTAGTCGCGACGCAATTTGTGTGTCCCATCGTCATTAACAGGCTCTGAACGTTACAATTCACTGTCAGTTTTGCGTCGGATTCGAAAATGTAGACTCACAGGAGAACGAGCATATGGTGCCCGAGGCAGCAATAGACCCTTCGAGACAAGTCGGCTGGAGGACGATGTATTGAATCGCGACGCAAGTTGTGTGTTCCATCGTCATCAAGAGGCTCTGAACGTTACAATTCACTCTCAGTTTTGCGTCGGATTCGAAAATCTAGACTCACCGATGAACGACCATAAGATGCCCGAGGCAGCAATAGACCCTTCGAGACAAGTCGGCTGTAGGACGATGTATTGAATCGCGACGCAATTTGTGTGTTCCATCGTCATTAAGAGGCTCTGAACGTTACAATTAACTGTCAGTTTTGCGTCGGATTCGAAAATCTAGACTCACAGGAGAACGACCATAAGGTGCCCGAGGCAGCAATAGAACCTTGGAGACAAGTCGGCTGGAGGACGATGTATTGAGACGCGACGCAATTTGTGTGTCCCATCGTCATTAAGAGGCTCTGAACGTTACAATTAACTGTCAGTTTTGCGTCGGATTCGAAAATCTAGACTCACAGGAGAACGACCATAAGGTGCCCGAGGCAGCAATAGACCCTTGGAGACAAGTCGGCTGGAGGACGATGTATTGATTCGCGACGCAATTTGTGTGTTCCATCGTCATTAAGAGGCTCTGAACCTTACAATTAACTGTCAGTTTTGCGTCGGATTCGAAAATCTAGACCCACCGATGAACGACCATAAGGTGCCCGAGGCAGCACTAGACCCTTGGAGACAAGTCGGCTGGAGGACGATGTATTGAGTCGCGACGCAATTTGTGTGTCCCATCGTCATTAACAGGCTCTGAACGTTACAATTCACTGTCAGTTTTGCGTCGGATTCGAAAATGTAGACTCACAGGAGAACGAGCATATGGTGCCCGAGGCAGCAATAGACCCTTGGAGACAAGTCGGCTGGAGGACGATGTATTGAATCGCGACGCAAGTTGTGTGTTCCATCGTCATCAAGAGGCTCTGAACGTTACAATTCACTCTCAGTTTTGCGTCGGATTCGAAAATCTAAACTCACCGATGAACGACCATAAGGTGCCCGAGGCAGCAATAGACCCTTCGAGACAAGTCGGCTGGAGGGCGATGTATTGAGTCGCGACGCAATTTGTGTGTCCCATCGTCATTAACAGGCTCTGAACGTTACTATTCACTGTCAGTTTTGCGTCGTATTCTGAAATCTAGACTCACAGATGAACGACCATAAGGTGCCCGAGGCAGCAAGAGACCCTTGGAGACAGGTCGGCTGTGGGACGATGAATTGAATCGCGACGCAATTTGTGTGTTCCATCGTCATCAAGAGGCTCTGAACGTTACAATTCACTGTCAGTTTTGCATCGCATTCGAAAAACTAGGCTCACAGGAGAACGACCATAAGGTGCCCGAGGCAGCAGTAGACCCTTGGAGACAAGTCGGCTGGAGGACGATGTATTGAATCGCGACGCAATTTGTGTGTCCCATCGTCAGTATCAGGCTCTGAACGTTACAATTCACTGTCAGTTTTGCGTCGGATTCGAAAATCTAGACTCACAGGAGAACGAGCATATGGTGCCCGAGGCAGCACTAGACCCTTGGAGACAAGTCGGCTGTAAGACGATGTATTGAGTCGCGACGCAATTTGTGTGTCCCATCGTCATCAACAGGCTCTGAACGTTTCAATTAATTGTCAGTTTTGCGTCGTATTCGAAAAACTAGACTCACAGGAGAACGACCATAAGGTGCCCGAGGCAGCACTAGACCCTTGGAGACAAGTCGGCTGTAGGACGATGTATTGAATCGCGACGCAATTTGTGTGTTCCATCGTCATTAAGAGGCTCTGAACGTTACAATTAACTGTCAGTTTTGCGCCGGATTCGAAAAACTAGACTCATAGGAGAACGACCAAGAGGTGCCTGGAGCAGCAATACTACCTCGGAGACATGTCGGCTGGAGGACGATGTATTGAATCGCGACGCAATTTGTGTGTCCCATCGTCATTAACAGGCTCTGAACGTTACAATTAACTGTCAGTTTTGCATCGCATTCGAAAAACTAGACTCACAGGAGAACGACCATAAGGTGCCCGAGGCAGCAATAGACCCTTGGAGCAAGTCGGCTGGAGGACGATGTATTGAATCGCGACGCAATTTGTGTGTTCCATCGTCATCAAGAGGCTCTGAACGTTACAATTCACTGTCAGTTTTGCGTCGGATTCGAAAAACTAGACTCACAGGAGAACGACGATAAGGTGCCCGAGGCAGCACTAGACCCTTGGAGACAAGTCGGCTGTAGGACGATGTATTGAATCGCGACGCAATTTGTGTGTTCCATCGCCATCAAGAGGCTCTGAACGTTACAAGTCACTGTCAGTTTTGCGTCGGATTCGAAAATCTAGACTCACAGGAGAACGAGCATATGGTGCCCGAGGCAGCACTAGACCCTTGGAGACAAGTCGGCTGTAGGACGATGTATTGAATCGCGACGCAATTTGTGTGTTCCATCGTCATTAACAGGCTCTGAACGTTACAATTAACTGTCAGTTTTGCGTCGGATTCGAAAATCTAGACTCACAGGAGAACGAGCATATGGTGCCCGAGGCAGCAATAGACCCTTCGAGACAAGTCGGCTGGAGGACGATGTATTGAATCGCGACGCAATTTGTGTGTTCCATCGTCATCAAGAGGCTCTGAACGTTACAATTCACTCTCAGTTTTGCGTCGGATTCGTAAATCTAGACTCACCGATGAACGACCATAAGGTGCCCGAGGCAGCAATAGACCCTTCGAGACAAGTCGGCTGTAGGACGATGTATTGAATCGCGACGCAATTTGTGTGTTCCATCGTCATTAAGAGGATCTGAACGTTACAATTAACTGTCAGTTTTGCATCGCATTCGAAAAACTAGACTCACAGGAGAACGACCATAAGGTGCCCGAGGCAGCAATAGACCCTTGGAGACAAGTCGGCTGGAGGACGATGTATAGAATCGCGACGCAATTTGTGTGTCCCATCGTCATTAACAGGCTCTGAACGTTACAATTAACTGTCAGTTTTGCATCACATTCGAAAATCTAGACTCACAGGAGAACGAGCATATGGTGCCCGAAGCAGCACTAGACCCTTGGAGACAAGTCGGCTGTAGGACGATGTATTGAATCGCGACGCAATTTGTGTGTTCCATCGTCATTAAGATGCTCTGAACGTTACAATTCACTCTCAGTTTTGCGATGGATTCCAAAATCTAGACTCACAGGAGAACGAGCATAAGGTGCCCGAGGCAGCACTAGACCCTTGGAGACAAGTCGGCTGGAGGACGATGTATTGAGTCGCGACGCAATTTGTGTGGCCCATCGTCATTAACAGGCTCTGAACGTTACAATTAACTGTCAGTTTTGCATCGCATTCGAAAATCTAGACTCACAGGAGAACGAGCATATGGTGCCCGAGGCAGCACTAGAGCCTTGGAGACAAGTCGGCTGTAGGACGATGTATTGAATCGCGACGCAATTTGTGTGTTCCATCGTCATTAAGAGGCTCTGAACGTTACAATTAACTGTCAGTTTTGCATCGCATTCGAAAAACTAGACTCACAGGAGAACGACCATAAGGTGCCCGAGGCAGCAATAGACCCTTGGAGACAAGTCGGCTGGAGGACGATGTATTGAGACGCGACGCAATTTGTGTGTCCCATCGTCATTAACAGGCTCTGAACGTTACAATTAACTGTCAGTTTTACATCGCATTCGAAAAACTAGACTCACAGGAGAACGACCATAAGGAGCCCGAGGCAGCAATAGACCCTTCGAGACAAGTCGGCTGTAGGACGATGTATTTAATCGCGACGCAATTTGTGTGTTCCATCGTCATTAAGAGGCTCTGAACGTTACAATTAACTGTCAGTTTTGCATCGCATTCGAAAAACTAGACTCACAGGAGAACGAGCATATGGTGCCCGAGGCAGCACTAGACCCTTGGAGACAAGTCGTCTGTAGGACGATGTATTGAATCGCGACGCAATTTGTGTGTTCCATCGTCATTAACAGGCTCTGAACGTTACAATTAACTGTCAGTTTTGCGTCGGATTCGAAAATCTAGACTCACAGGAGAACGACCATAAGGTGCCCGAGGCAGCACTAGACCCTTGGAGACAAGTCGGCTGGAGGACGATGTATTGAGTCGCGACGCAATTTGTGTGTCCCATCGTCATTAACAGGCTCTGAACGTTACAATTCACTGTCAGTTTTGCGTCGGATTCGAAAATCTAGACTCACAGGAGAACGAGCATATGGTGCCCGAGGCAGCAATAGACCCTGCGAGACAAGTCGGCTGGAGGACGATGTATTGAATCGCGACGCAATTTGTGTGTTCCATCGTCATCAAGAGGCTCTGAACGTTACAATTCACTCTCAGTTTTGCGTCGGATTCGTAAATCTAGACTCACCGATGAACGACCATAAGGTGCCCGAGGCAGCAATAGACCCTTCGAGACAAGTCGGCTGTAGGACGATGTATTGAATCGCGACGCAATTTGTGTGTTCCATCGTCATTAAGAGGCTCTGAACGTTACAATTAACTGTCAGTTTTGCATCGCATTGGAAAAACTAGACTCACAGGAGAACGACCATAAGGTGCCCGAGGCAGCAATAGACCCTTGGAGACAAGTCGGCTGGAGGACGATGTATTGAATCGCGACGCAATTTGTGTGTCCCATCGTCATTAACAGGCTCTGAACGTTACAATTAACTGTCAGTTTTGCGCCGGATTCGAAAAACTAGACTCATAGGAGAACGACCAAGAGGTGCCAGGAGCAGCAATACTACCTCGGATACATGTCGGCTGGAGGACGATGTATTGAATCGCGACGCAATTTGTGTGTTCCATCGTCAGTATCAGGCTCTGAACGTTACAATTAACTGTCAGTTTTGCGCCGGATTCGAAAAACTAGACTCATAGGAGAACGACCAAGAGGTGCCAGGAGCAGCAATACTACATCGGAGACATGTCGGCTGGAGGACGATGTATTGAATCGCGACGCAATTTGTGTGTTCCATCGTCAGTATCAGGCTCTGAAAGTTACAATTAACTGTCAGTTTTGCGTCGGATTCGAAAATCTAGACTCACAGGAGAACGACCATAAGGTGCCCGAGGCAGCACTAGACCCTTGGAGACAAGTCCGCTGGAGGACGATGTATTGAATCGCGACGCAATTTGTGTGTTCCATCGTCATTAAGAGGCTCTGAACGTTACAATTCACTCTCAGTTTTGCGTCGGATTCGAAAATCTAGACTCACAGGAGAACGACCATAAGGTGCCCGAGGCAGCACTAGACCCTTGGAGACAAGTCGGCTGGAGGACGATGTATTGAGTCGCGACGCAATTTGTGTGTTCCATCGTCATTAAGAGGCTCTGAACGTTACAATTAACTGTCAGTTTTGCATCGCATTCGAAAAACTAGACTCACAGGAGAACGACCATAAGGTGCCCGAGGCAGCAATAGACCCTTGGAGACAAGTCGGCTGGAGGACGATGTATTGAGACGCGACGCAATTTGTGTGTCCCATCGTCATTAACAGGCTCTGAACGTTACAATTAACTGTCAGTTTTGCGTCGTATTCTGAAATCTAGACTCACAGATGAACGACCGTAAGGTGCCCGAGGCAGCAAGAGACCCTTGGAGACAGGTCGGCTGTGGGACGATGAATTGAATCGCGACGCAATTTGTGTGTTCCATCGTCATCAAGAGGCTCTGAACGTTACAATTCACTGTCAGTTTTGCATCGCATTCGAAAAACTAGGCTCACAGGAGAACGACCATAAGGTGCCCGAGGCAGAAGTAGACCCTTGGAGACAAGTCGGCTGGACGACGATGTATTGAATCGCGACGCAATTTGTGTGTTCCATCGTCAGTATCAGGCTCTGAACGTTACAATTCACTGTCAGTTTTGCGTCGGATTCGAAAATCTAGACTCACAGGAGAACGAGCATATGGTGCCCGAGGCAGCACTAGACCCTTGGAGACAAGTCGGCTGTAAGACGATGTATTGAGTCGCGACGCAATTTGTGTGTCCCATCGTCATCAACAGGCTCTGAACGTTTCAATTAATTGTCAGTTTTGCGTCGTATTCGAAAAACTAGACTCACAGGAGAACGACCATAAGGTGCCCGAGGCAGCACTAGACCCTTGGAGACAAGTCGGCTGTAGGACGATGTATTGAATCGCGACGCAATTTGTGTGTTCCATCGTCATTAAGAGGCTCTGAACGTTAGAATTAACTGTCAGTTTTGCGCCGGATTCGAAAAACTAGACTCATAGTAGAACGACCAAGAGGTGCCTGGAGCAGCAATACTACCTCGGAGACATGTCGGCTGGAGGACGATGTATTGAATCGCGACGCAATTTGTGTGTTCCATCGTCAGTATCAGGCTCTGAACGTTACAATTAACTGTCAGTTTTGCGTCGGATTCGAAAATCTAGACTCACAGGAGAACGACCATAAGGTGCCCGAGGCAGCACTAGACCCTTGGAGACAAGTCGGCTGGAGGACGATGTATTGAGTCGCGACGCAATTTGTGTGTCCCATCGTCATTAACAGGCTCTGAACGTTACAATTAACTGTCAGTTTTGCATCGCATTCGAAAAACTAGACTCACAGGAGAACGACCATAAGGTGCCCGAGGCAGCAATAGACCCTTGGAGCAAGTCGGCTGGAGGACGATGTATTGAATCGCGACGCAATTCGTGTGTTCCATCGTCATCAAGAGGCTCTGAACGTTACAATTCACTGTCATTTTTGCGTCGGATTCGAAAAACTAGACTCACAGGAGAACGACGATAATGTGCCCGAGGCAGCACTAGACCCTTGGAGACAAGTCGGCTGTAGGACGATGTATTGAATCGCGACGCAATTTGTGTGTTCCATCGCCATCAAGAGGCTCTGAACGTTACAAGTCACTGTCAGTTTTGCGTCGGATTCGAAAATCTAGACTCACAGGAGAACGAGCATATGGTGCCCGAGGCAGCACTAGACCCTTGGAGACAAGTCGGCTGTAGGACGATGTATTGAATCGCGACGCAATTTGTGTGTTCCATCGTCATTAACAGGCTCTGAACGTTACAATTCAATGTCAGTTTTGCGTCGGATTCGAAAATCTAAACTCACAGGAGAACGAGCATATGGTGCCCGAGGCAGCACTAGACCCTTGGAGACAAGTCGGCTGTAGGACGATGTATTGAATCGCGACGCAATTTGTGTGTCCCATCGTCATTAACAGGCTCTGAACGTTACAATTCACTGTCAGTTTTGCGTCGGATTCGAAAATCTAGACTCACAGGAGAACGAGCATATGGTGCCCGAGGCAGCAATAGACCCTTCGAGACAAGTCGGCTGGAGGACGATGTATTGAATCGCGACGCAATTTGTGTGTTCCATCGTCATCAAGAGGCTCTGCACGTTACAATTCACTCTCAGTTTTGCGTCGGATTCGTAAATCTAGACTCACCGATGAACGACCATAAGGTGCCCGAGGCAGCAATAGACCCTTCGAGACAAGTCGGCTGTAGGACGATGTATTGAATCGCGACGCAATTTGTGTGTTCCATCGTCATTAAGAGGATCTGAACGTTACAATTAACTGTCAGTTTTGCATCGCATTCGAAAAACTAGACTCACAGGAGAACGACCATAAGGTGCCCGAGGCAGCAATAGACCCTTGGAGACAAGTCGGCTGGAGGACGATGTATTGAATCGCGACGCAATTTGTGTGTCCCATCGTCATTAACAGGCTCTGAACGTTACAATTAACTGTCAGTTTTGCATCACATTCGAAAATCTAGACTCACAGGAGAACGAGCATATGATGCCCGAAGCAGCACTAGACCCTTGGAGACAAGTCGGCTGTAGGACGATGTATTGAATCGCGACGCAATTTGTGTGTTCCATCGTCATTAAGAGGCTCTGAACGTTACAATTCACTCTCAGTTTTGCGACGGATTCCAAAATCTAGACTCACAGGAGAACGAGCATAAGGTGCCCGAGGCAGCACTAGACCCTTGCAGACAAGTCGGCTGGAGGACGATGTATTGAGTCGCGACGCAATTTGTGTGTCCCATCGTCATTAACAGGCTCTGAACGTTACAATTAACTGTCAGTTTTGCATCGCATTCGAAAATCTAGACTCACAGGAGAACGAGCATATGGTGCCCGAGGCAGCACTAGACCCTTGGAGACAAGTCGGCTGTAGGACGATGTATTGAATCGCGACGCAATTTGTGTGTTCCATCGTCATTAAGAGGCTCTGAACGTTACAATTAACTGTCAGTTTTGCATCGCATTCGAAAAACTAGACTCACAGGAGAACGACCATAAGGTGCCCGAGGCAGCAATAGACCCTTGGAGACAAGTCGGCTGGAGGACGATGTATTGAGACGCGACGCAATTTGTGTGTCCCATCGTCATTAACAGGCTCTGAACGTTACAATTAACTGTCAGTTTTGCATCGCATTCGAAAAACTAGACTCACAGGAGAACGACCATAAGGAGCCCGAGGCAGCAATAGACCCTTGGAGACAAGTCGGCTGTAGGACGATGTATTTAATCGCGACGCAATTTGTGTGTTCCATCGTCATTAAGAGGCTCTGAACGTTACAATTAACTGTCAGTTTTGCGTCGGATTCGAAAATCTAGACTCACAGGAGAACGACCATAAGGTGCCCGAGGCAGCACTAGACCCTTGGAGACAAGTCGGCTGGAGGACGATGTATTGAGTCGCGACGCAATTTGTGTGTCCCATCGTCATTAACAGGCTCTGAACGTTAGAATTCACTGTCAGTTTTGCGTCGGATTCGAAAATCTAGACTCACAGGAGAACGAGCATATGGTGCCCGAGGCAGCAATAGACCCTGCGAGACAAGTCGGCTGGAGGACGATATATTGAATCGCGACGCAATTTGTGTGTTCCATCGTCATCAAGAGGCTCTGAACGTTACAATTCACTCTCAGTTTTGCGTCGGATTCGTAAATCTAGACTCACCGATGAACGACCATAAGGTGCCCGAGGCAGCAATAGACCCTTCGAGACAAGTCGGCTGTAGGACGATGTATTGAATCGCGACGCAATTTGTGTGTTCCATCGTCATTAAGAGGCTCTGAACGTTACAATTAACTGTCAGTTTTGCATCGCATTCGAAAAACTAGACTCACAGGAGAACGACCATAAGGTGCCCGAGGCAGCAATAGACCCTTGGAGACAAGTCGGCTGGAGGACGATGTATTGAATCGCGACGCAATTTGTGTGTCCCATCGTCATTAACAGGCTCTGAACGTTACAATTAACTGTCAGTTTTGCATCGCATTCGAAAATCTAGACTCACAGGAGAACGAGCATATGGTGCCCGAAGCAGCACTAGACCCTTGGAGACAAGTCGGCTGGAGGACGATGTATTGAATCGCGACGCAATTTGTGTGTTCCATCGTCATTAAGAGGCTCTGAACGTTACAATTCACTCTCAGTTTTGCGTCGGATTCGAAAATCTAGACTCACAGGAGAACGACCATAAGGTGCCCGAGGCAGCACTAGACCCTTGGAGACAAGTCGGCTGGAGGACGATGTATTGAGTCGCGACGCAATTTGTGTGTCCCATCGTCATTAACAGGCTCTGAACGTTACAATTAACTGTCAGTTTTGCATCGCATTCGAAAATCTAGACTCACAGGAGAACGAGCATATGGTGCCCGAGGCAGCACTAGACCCTTGGAGACAAGTCGGCTGTAGGACGATGTATTAAATCGCGACGCAATTTGTGTAATCCATCGTCATTAAGAGGCTCTGAACGTTACAATTAACTGTCAGTTTTGGTTCGCATTCGAAAAACTAGACTCACAGGAGAACGACCATAAGGTGCCCGAGGCAGCAATAGACCCTTGGAGACAAGTCGGCTGGAGGACGATGTATTGAGACGCGACGCAATTTGTGTGTCCCATCGTCATTAACAGGCTCAGAACGTTACAATTAACTGTCAGTTTTGCATCGCATTCGAAAAACTAGACTCACAGGAGAACGACCATAAGGAGCCCGAGGCAGCAATAGACCCTTGGAGACAAGTCGGCTGTAGGACGATGTATTGAATCGCGACGCAATTTGTGTGTTCCATCGTCATTAAGAGGCTCTGAACGTTACAATTAACTGTCAGTTTTGCATCGCATTCGAAAAACTAGACTCACAGGAGAACGACCATAAGATGCCCGAGGCAGCAATAGACCCTTGGAGACAAGTCGGCTGGAGGACGATGTATTGAGACGCGACGCAATTTGTGTGTCCCATCGTCATTAACAGGCTCTGAACGTTACAATTAACTGTCAGTTTTGCATCGCATTCGAAAAACTAGACTCACAGGAGAACGACCATAAGGTGCACGAGGCAGCAATTGACCCTTGGAGACAAGTCGGCTGTAGGACGATGTATTGAATCGCGACGCAATTTGTGTGTTCCATCGTCATTAAGAGGCTCTGAACCTTACAATTAACTGTCAGTTTTGCGTCGGATTCGAAAATCTAGACTCACCGATGAACGACCATAAGGTGCCCGAGGCAGCAATAGACCCTTCGAGACAAGTCGGCTGGAGGACGATGTATTGAATCGCGACGCAATTTGTGTGTTCCATCGTCAGTATCAAGCTCTGAACGTTACAATTAACCGTCAGTTTTGCGTCGTATTCTGAAAACTAGACTCACAGGAGAACGACGATAAGGTGCCCGAGGCAGCACTAGACCCTTGGAGACAAGTCGGCTGTAGGACGATATATTGAGTCGCGACGCAATTTGTGTGTCCCATCGTCATTAACAGGCTCTGAACGTTACAATTAACTGTCAGTTTTGCGTCGGATTCGAAAATCTAGACTCACAGGAGAACGAGCATATGGTGCCCGAGGCAGCACTAGACCCTTGGAGACAAGTCGGCTGTAGGACGATGTATTGAATCGCGACGCAATTTGTGTGTTCCATCGTCATCAAGAGGCTCTGAACGTTACAATTCACTCTCAGTTTTGCGTCGGATTCGAAAATCTAGACTCACAGGAGAACGAGCATATGGTGCCCGAGGCAGCAATAGACCCTTCGAGACAAGTCGGCTGGAGGACGATGTATTGAATCGCGACGCAATTTGTGTGTTCCATCGTCATCAAGAGGCTCTGAACGTTACAATTCACTCTCAGTTTTGCGTCGGATTCGAAAATCTAGACTCACAGGAGAACGAGCATATGGTGCCCGCGGCAGCACTAGACCTTTGGAGACAAGTCGGCTGTAGGACGATGTATTGAATCGCGACGCAATTTGTGTGTTCCATCGTCATTAAGAGGCTCTGAACGTTACAATTAACTGTCAGTTTTGCATCGCATTCGAAAAACTAGACTCACAGGAGAACGACCATAAGGTGCCCGAGGCAGCAATAGACCCTTGGAGACAAGTCGGCTGGAGGACGATGTATTGAATCGCGACGCAATTTGTGTGTTCCATCGTCATTAAGAGGCTCTGAACGTTACAATTAATTGTCAGTTTTGCGCCGGATTCGAAAAACTAGACTCATAGGAGAACGACCAAGAGGTGCCAGGAGCAGCAATACTACCTCGGAGACAAGTCGGCTGGCGGACGAAGTATTGAATCGCGACGCAATTTGTGTGTTCCATCGTCAGTATCAGGCTCTGAACGTTACAATTAATTGTCAGTTTTGCAAGGCATTCGAAAAACTAGACTCACAGGAGAACGACCATAAGGTGCCCGAGGCACCAATAGACCCTTCGAGACAAGTCGGCTGGAGGACGATGTATTGAATCGCGACGCAATTTGTGTGTTCCATCGTCATTAAGAGGCTCTGAGCGTTACAATTAATTGTCAGTTTTGCGCCGGATTCGAAAAACTAGACTCACAGATGAACGACCATAAGGTGACCGAGGCAGCAATAGACCCTTCGAGACAAGTCGGCTGGAGGACGATGTATTGAATCGCGACGCAATTTGTGTGTTCCATCGTCATCAAGAGGCTCTGAACGTTACAATTCACTCTCAGTTTTGCGTCGGATTCGAAAATCTAAACTCACAGGAGAACGAGCATATGGTGCCCGAGGCTGCACTAGACCCTTGGAGACAAGTCGGCTGGAGGACGATGTATTGATTCGCGACGCAATGTGTGTGTTCCATCGTCATTAAGAGGCTCTGAACGTTACAATTAATTGTCAGTTTTGCGCCGGATTCGAAAATCTAGACTCATAGGAGAACGACCATAAGAGGCCCGAGGCACCAATAGACCCTTCGAGACAAGTCGGCTGGAGGACGATATATTGAATCGCGACGCAATTTGTGTGTTCCATCGTCATTAAGAGGCTCTGAACGTTACAATAAATTGTCAGTTTTGCGCCGGATTCGAAAAACTAGACTCATAGGAGAACGACCAAAAGGTGCCAGGAGCAGCAATACTACCTCGGAGACATGTCGGCTGGAGGACGATGTATTGAATCGCGACGCAATTTGTGTGTTCCATCGTCAGTATCAGGCTCTGAACGTTACAATTAACCGTCAGTTTTGCGTCGTATACTGAAAACTAGACTCACAGGAGAACGACGATAAGGTGCCCGAGGCAGCTATAGACCCTTGGAGACAAGTCGGCTGGAGGACGATGTACTGAATCGCGACGCAATTTGTGTGTTCCATCGTCATTAAGAGGCTCTGAACCTTACAATTAACTGTCAGTTTTGCGTCGGATTCGAAAATCTAGACCCACAGGAGAACGACCATAAGGTGCCCGAGGCAGCACTAGACCCTTCGAGACAAGTCGGCTGTAGGACGATGTATTGAGTCGCGACGCAATTTGTGTGTCCCATCGTCATTAACAGGCTCTGAACGTTACAATTAATTGTCAGTTTTGCGTCGTATTCGAAAAACTAGACTCACAGGAGAACGACCATAAGGTGCCCGAGGCAGCACTAGACCCTTGGAGACAAGTCGGCTGTAGGACGATGTATTGAATCGCGACGCAATTTGTGTGTTCCATCGTCATTAAGAGGCTCTGAACGTTACAATTAACTGTCAGTTTTGCGTCGGATTCGAAAATCTAGACTCACAGGAGAACGAGCATAAGGTGCCCGAGGCAGCAATAGACCCTTCGAGACAAGTCGGCTGGAGGACGATGTATTGAATCGCGACGCAATTTGTGTGTTCCATCGTCATTAACAGGCTCTGAACGTTACAGTTAATTGTCAGTTTTGCGTCGTATTCGAAAATCTAGACTCACAGGAGAACGAGCATAAGGTGCCCGAGGCAGCACTAGACCCTTGGACACAAGTCGGCTGTAGGACGATGTATTGAATCGCGACGCAATTTGTGTGTTCCATCGTCATTAAGAGGCTCTTAACCATACAATTAACTGTCAGTTTTGCGCCGGATTCGAAAAACTAGACTCATAGGAGAACGACCAAGAGGTGCCAGGAGCAGCAATACTACCTCGGAGACATGTCGGCTGGAGGACGATGTATTGAATCGCGACGCAATTTGTGTGTTCCATCGTCAGTATCAGGCTCTGAACGTTACAAGTAACTGTCAGTTTTGCGTCGGATTCGAAAATCTAGACTCACAGGAGAACGACCATAAGGTGCCCGAGGCAGCACTAGACCCTTGGAGACAAGTCGGCTGGAGGACGATGTATTGAGTCGCGACGCAATTTGTGTGTCCCATCGTCATTAACAGGCTCTGAACGTTACAATTAACTGTCAGTTTTGCATCGCATTCGAAATACTAGACTCACAGGAGAACGACCATAAGGTGCCCGAGGCAGCAATAGACCCTTGGAGACAAGTCGGCTGGAGGACGATGTATTGAATCGCGACGCAATTTGTGTGTTCCATCGTCATCAAGAGGCTCTGAACGTTACAATTCACTGTCAGTTTTGCGTCGGATTCGAAAAACTAGACTCACAGGAGAACGACGATAAGGTGCCCGAGGCAGCACTAGACCCTTGGAGACAAGTCGGCTGTAGGACGATGTATTGAATCGCGACGCAATTTGTGTGTTCCATCGTCATCAAGAGGCTCTGAACGTTACAATTAACTGTCAGTTTTGCGTCGGATTCGAAAATCTAGACTCACAGGAGAACGAGCATATGGTGCCCGAGGCAGCACTAGACCCTTGGAGACAAGTCGGCTGTAGGACGATGTATTGAATCGCGACGCAATTTGTGTGTTCCATCGTCATTAACAGGCTCTGAACGTTACAATTAACTGTCAGTTTTGCGTCGGATTCGAAAATCTAGACTCACAGGAGAACGACCATAAGGTGCCCGAGGCAGCACTAGACCCTTGGAGACAAGTCGGCTGGAGGACGATGTATTGAGTCGCGACGAAATTTGTGTGTCCCATCGTCATTAACAGGCTCTGAACGTTACAATTCACTGTCAGTTTTGCGTCGGATTCGAAAATGTAGACTCACAGGAGAACGAGCATATGGTGCCCGAGGCAGCAATAGACCCTTCGAGACAAGTCGGCTGGAGGACGATGTATTGAATCGCGACGCAAGTTGTGTGTTCCATCGTCATCAAGAGGCTCTGAACGTTACAATTCACTCTCAGTTTTGCGTCGTATTCGAAAATCTAGACTCACAGGAGAACGAGCTTATGGTGCCCGAGGCAGCACTAGACCCTTGGAGACAAGTCGGCTGTAGGACGATGTATTGAATCGCGACGCACTTTGTGTGTTCCATCGTCATTAAGAGGCTCTTAACCATACAATTAACTGTCAGTTTTGCGCCGGATTCGAAAAACTAGACTCATAGGAGAACGACCAAGAGGTGCCAGGAGCAGCAATACTACCTCGGAGACATGTCGGCTGGAGGACGATGTATTGAATCGCGACGCAATTTGTGTGTTCCATCGTCAGTATCAGGCTCTGAACGTTACAAGTAACTGTCAGTTTTGCGTCGGATTCGAAAATCTAGACTCACAGGAGAACGACCATAAGGTGCCCGAGGCAGCACTAGACCCTTGGAGACAAGTCGGCTGGAGGACGATGTATTGAGTCGCGACGCAATTTGTGTGTCCCATCGTCATTAACAGGCTCTGAACGTTGCAATTAACTGTCAGTTTTGCATCGCATTCGAAATACTAGACTCACAGGAGAACGACCATAAGGTGCCCGAGGCAGAAATAGACCCTTGGAGACAAGTCGGCTGGAGGACGATGTATTGAATCGCGACGCAATTTGTGTGTTCCATCGTCATCAAGAGGCTCTGAACGTTACAATTCACTGTCAGTTTTGCGTCGGATTCGAAAAACTAGACTCACAGGAGAACGACGATAAGGTGCCCGAGGCAGCACTAGACCCTTGGAGACAAGTCGGCTGTAGGACGATGTATTGAATCGCGACGCAATTTGTGTGTTCCATCGTCATCAAGAGGCTCTGAACGTTACAATGAACTGTCAGTTTTGCGTCGGATTCGAAAATCTAGAGTCACAGGAGAACGAGCATATGGTGCCCGAGGCAGCACTAGACCCTTGGAGACAAGTCGGCTGTAGGACGATGTATTGAATCGCGACGCAATTTGTGTGTTCCATCGTCATTAACAGGCTCTGAACGTTACAATTAACTGTCAGTTTTGCGTCGGATTCGAAAATCTAGACTCACAGGAGAACGACCATAAGGTGCCCGAGGCAGCACTAGACCCTTGGAGACAAGTCGGCTGGAGGACGATGTATTGAGTCGCGACGCAATTTGTGTGTCCCATCGTCATTAACAGGCTCTGAACGTTACAATTCACTGTCAGTTTTGCGTCGGATTCGAAAATGTAGACTCACAGGAGAACGAGCATATGGTGCCCGAGGCAGCAATAGACCCTTCGAGACAAGTCGGCTGGAGGACGATGTATTGAATCGCGACGCAAGTTGTGTGTTCCATCGTCAGTATCAGGCTCTGAACGTTACAATTAACCGTCAGTTTTGCGTCGGATTCGAAAATCTAGACGCACCGATGAACGACCATAAGGTGCCCGAGGCAGCAATAGACCCTTCGAGACAAGTCGGCTGTAGGACGATGTATTGAATCGCGACGCAATTTGTGTGTTCCATCGTCATTAAGAGGCTCTGAAAGTTACAATTAACTGTCAGTTTTGCGTCGGATTCGAAAATCTAGACTCACAGGAGAACGACCATAAGGTGCCCGAGGCAGCAATAGGCCCTTCGAGACAAGTCGGCTGTAGGACGATGTATTGAGTCGCGACGCAATTTGTGTGTCCCATCGTCATTAACAGGCTCTGAACGTTACAATTCACTGTCAGTTTTGCGTCGTATTCTGAAATCTAGACTCACAGATGAACGACCATAAGGTGCCCGAGGCAGCAAGAGACCCTTGGAGACAGGTCGGCTGTGGGACGATGAATTGAATCGCGACGCAATTTGTGTGTTCCATCGTCATCAAGAGGCTCTGAACGTTACAATTCACTGTCAGTTTTGCATCGCATTCGAAAAACTAGACTCACAGGAGAACGACCATAAGGTGCCCGAGGCAGCAGTAGACCCTTGGAGACAAGTCGGCTGTAGGACGATGTATTGAATCGCGACGCAATTTGTGTGTCCCATCGTCAGTATCAGGCTCTGAACGTTACAATTAACTGTCAGTATTGCGTCGGATTCGAAAATCTAGACTCACAGGAGAACGAGCATATGGTGCCCGAGGCAGCACTAGACCCTTGGAGACAAGTCGGCTGTAGGACGATGTATTGAATCGCGACGCAATTTGTGTGTTCCATCGTCATTAAGAGGCTCTGAACGTTACAATTAACTGTCAGTTTTGCGTCGGATTCGAAAATCTAGACCCACAGGAGAACGAGCATAAAGTGCCCGAGGCAGCAATAGACCCTTCGAGACAAGTCGGCTGGAGGACGATGTATTGAATCGCGACGCAATTTGTGTGTTCCATCGTCATTAACAGGCTCTGAACGTTACAATTAATTGTCAGTTTTGCGTCGTATTCGAAAATCTAGACTCACAGGAGAACGAGCATATGGTGCCCGAGGCAGCACTAGACCCTTGGAGACAAGTCGGCTGTAGGACGATGTATTGAATCGCGACGCAATTTGTGTGTTCCATCGTCATCAAGAGGCTCTGAACGTTACAATGAACTGTCAGTTTTGCGTCGGATTCGAAAATCTAGACTCACAGGAGAACGAGCATATGGTGCCCGAGGCAGCACTAGACCCTTGGAGACAAGTCGGCTGTAGGACGATGTATTGAATCGCGACGCAATTTGTGTGTTCCATCGTCAGTATCAGGCTCTGAACGTTCTAATTAACTGTCAGTTTTGCGTCGGATTCGAAAATCTAGACTCACAGGAGAACGACCATAAGGTGCCCGAGGCAGCACTAGACCCTTGGAGACAAGTCGGCTGGAGGACGATGTATTGAGTCGCGACGCAATTTGTGTGTCCCATCGTCATTAACAGGCTCTGAACGTTACAATTAACTGTCAGTTTTGCATCGCATTCGAAAAACTAGACTCACAGGAGAACGACCATAAGGTGCCCGAGGCAGCACTAGACCCTTGGAGACAAGTCGGCTGTAGGACGATGTATTGAATCGCGACGCAATTTGTGTGTTCCATCGTCATCAAGAGGCTCTGAACGTTACAAGTCACTGTCAGTTTTGCGTCGGATTCGAAAATCTAGACTCACAGGAGAACGAGCATATGGTGCCCGAGGCAGCACTAGACCCTTGGAGACAAGTCGGCTGTAGGACGATGTATTGAATCGCGACGCAATTTGTGTGTTCCATCGTCATTAACAGGCTCTGAACGTTACAATTCACTGTCAGTTTTGCGTCGGATTCGAAAATCTAGACTCACAGGAGAACGAGCATATGGTGCCCGAGGCAGCACTAGACCCTTGGAGACAAGTCGGCTGTAAGACGATGTATTGAATCGCGACGCAATTTGTGTGTCCCATCGTCATTAACAGGCTCTGAACGTTACAATTCACTGTCAGTTTTGCGTCGGATTCGAAAATCTAGACTCACAGGAGAACGAGCATATGGTGCCCGAGGCAGCAATAGACCCTTCGAAACAAGTCGGCTGTAGGACGATGTATTGAATCGCGACGCAATTTGTGTGTTCCATCGTCATCAAGAGGCTCTGAACGTTACAATTCACTCTCAGTTTTGCGTCGGATTCGTAAATCTAGACTCACCGATGAACGACCATAAGGTGCCCGAGGCAGCAATAGACCCTTCGAAACAAGTCGGCTGTAGAACGATGTATTGAATCGAGACGCAATTTGCGTGTTCCATCGTCATTAAGAGGCTCTGAACGTTACAATTCACTGTCAGTTTTGCATCGCATTCGAAAAACTAGACTCACAGGAGAACGACCATAAGGTGCCCGAGGCAGCAATAGACCCTTGGAGACAAGTCGGCTGGAGGACGATGTATTGAGTCGCGACGCAATTTGTGTGTCCCATCGTCATTAACAGGCTCTGAACGTTACAATTAACTGTCAGTTTTGCATCGCATTCGAAAATCTAGACTCACAGGAGAACGAGCATATGGTGCCCGAGGCAGCACTAGACCCTTTGAGACAAGTCGGCTGTAGGACGATGTATTGAATCGCGACGCAATTTGTGTGTTCCATCGTCATTAAGAGGCTCTGAACGTTACAATTAACTGTCAGTTTTGCATCGCATTCGAAAAACTAGACTCACAGGAGAACGACCATAAGGTGCCCGAGGCAGCACTAGACCCTTGGAGACAAGTCGGCTGGAGGACGATGTATTGAGACGCGACGCAATTTGTGTGTCCCATCGTCATTAATAGGCTCTGAACGTTACAATTAACTGTCAGTTTTGCATCGCATTCGAAAATCTAGACTCACAGGAGAACGAGCATATGGTGCCTGAGGCAGCACTAGACCCTTGGAGACAAGTCGGCTGTAGGACGATGTATTGAATCGCGACGCAATTTGTGTGTTCCATCGTCATTAAGAGGCTCTGAACGTTACAATTAACTGTCAGTTTTGCATCGCATTCGAAAAACTAGACTCACAGGAGAACGACCATAAGGTGCCCGAGGCAGCAATAGACCCTTGGAGACAAGTCGGCTGGAGGACGATGTATTGAGACGCGACGCAATTTGTGTGTCCCATCGTCATTAATAGGCTCTGAACGTTACAATTAACTGTCAGTTTTGCATCGCATTCGAAAAACTAGACTAACAGGAGAACGACCATAAGGTGCCCGAGGCAGCAATAGACCCTTGGAGACAAGTCGGCTGTAGGACGATGTATTGAATCGCGACGCAATTTGTGTGTTCCATCGTCATTAAGAGGCTCTGAACGTTACAATTAACTGTCAGTTTTGCATCGCATTCGAAAAACTAGACTCACAGGAGAACGACCATAAGGTGCCCGAGGCAGCACTAGACCCTTGGAGACAAGTCGGCTGTAGGACGATATATTGAGTCGCGACGCAATTTGTGTGTCCCATCGTCATTAACAGGCTCTGAACGTTACAATTAACTGTCAGTTTTGCGTCGGATTCGAAAATCTAGACTCACAGGAGAACGAGCATATGGTGCCCGAGGCAGCACTAGACCCTTGGAGACAAGTCGGCTGTAGGACGATGTATTGAATCGCGACGCAATTTGTGTGTTCCATCGTCATCAAGAGGCTCTGAACGTTACAATTCACTCTCAGTTTTGCGTCGGATTCGAAAATCTAGACTCACAGGAGAACGAGCATATGGTGCCCGAGGCAGCAATAGACCCTTCGAGACAAGTCGGCTGGAGGACGATGTATTGAATCGCGACGCAATTTGTGTGTTCCATCGTCATCAAGAGGCTCTGAACGTTACAATTCACTCTCAGTTTTGCGTCGGATTCGAAAATCTAGACTCACAGGAGAACGAGCATATGGTGCCCGCGGCAGCACTAGACCTTTGGAGACAAGTCGGCTGTAGGACGATGTATTGAATCGCGAAGCAATTTGTGTGTTCCATCGTCATTAAGAGGCTCTGAACGTTACAATTAACTGTCAGTTTTGCATCGCATTCGAAAAACTAGACTCACAGGAGAACGACCATAAGGTGCCCGAGGCAGCAATAGACCCTTGGAGACAAGTCGGCTGGAGGACGATGTATTGAATCGCGACGCAATTTGTGTGTTCCATCGTCATTAAGAGGCTCTGAACGTTACAATTAATTGTCAGTTTTGCGCCGGATTCGAAAAACTAGACTCATAGGAGAACGACCAAGAGGTGCCAGGAGCAGCAATACTACCTCGGAGACAAGTCGGCTGGCGGACGAAGTATTGAATCGCGACGCAATTTGTGTGTTCCATCGTCAGTATCAGGCTCTGAACGTTACAATTAATTGTCAGTTTTGCAAGGCATTCGAAAAACTAGACTCACAGGAGAACGACCATAAGGTGCCCGAGGCACCAATAGACCCTTCGAGACAAGTCGGCTGGAGGACGATGTATTGAATCGCGACGCAATTTGTGTGTTCCATCGTCATTAAGAGGCTCTGAGCGTTACAATTAATTGTCAGGTTTGCGCCGGATTCGAAAAACTAGACTCATAGGAAAACGACCAAGAGGTGCCAGGAGCAACAATACTACCTCGGAGACATGTCGGCTGGAGGACGATGTATTGAATCGCGACGCAATTTGTGTGTCCCATCGTCAGTATCAGGCTCTGAACGTTACAATTAACTGTCAGTTTTGCGTCGGATTCGAAAATCTAGACTCACAGGAGAACGACCATAAGGTGCCCGAGGCAGCAATAGACCCTTGGAGACAAGTCGGCTGGAGGACGATGTATTGAGTCGCGACGCAATTTGTGTGTCCCATCGTCATTAACAGGCTTGAACGTTACAATTAACTGTCAGTTTTGCATCGCATTCGAAAATCTAGACTCTCAGATGAACGACCATAAGGTGCCCGAGGCAGCAATAGACCCTTCGAGACAAGTCGGCTGGAGGACGATGTATTGAATCGCGACGCAATTTGTGTGTTCCATCGTCATCAAGAGGCTCTGAACGTTACAATTCACTCTCAGTTTTGCGTCGGATTCGAAAATGTAAACTCACAGGAGAACGAGCATATGGTGCCCGAGGCTGCACTAGACCCTTGGAGACAAGTCGGCTGGAGGACGATGTATTGATTCGCGACGCAATGTGTGTGTTCCATCGTCATTAAGAGGCTCTGAACGTTACAATTAATTGTCAGTTTTGCGCCGGATTCGAAAATCTAGACTCATAGGAGAACGACCACAAGAGGCCCGAGGCACCAATAGACCCTTCGAGACAAGTCGGCTGGAGGACGATATATTGAATCGCGACGCAATTTGTGTGTTCCATCGTCATTAAGAGGCTCTGAACGTTACAATAAATTGTCAGTTTTGCGCCGGATTCGAAAAACTAGACTCATAGGAGAACGACCAAAAGGTGCCAGGAGCAGCAATACTACCTCGGAGACATGTCGGCTGGAGGACGATGTATTGAATCGCGACGCAATTTGTGTGTTCCATCGTCAGTATCAGGCTCTGAACGTTACAATTAACCGTCAGTTTTGCGTCGTATACTGAAAACTAGACTCACAGGAGAACGACGATAAGGTGCCCGAGGCAGCTATAGACCCTTGGAGACAAGTCGGCTGGAGGACGATGTACTGAATCGCGACGCAATTTGTGTGTTCCATCGTCATTAAGAGGCTCTGAACCTTACAATTAACTGTCAGTTTTGCGTCGGATTCGAAAATCTAGACCCACAGGAGAACGACCATAAGGTGCCCGAGGCAGCACTAGACCCTTCGAGACAAGTCGGCTGTAGGACGATGTATTGAGTCGCGACGCAATTTGTGTGTCCCATCGTCATTAACAGGCTCTGAACGTTACAATTAATTGTCAGTTTTGCGTCGTATTCGAAAAACTAGACTCACAGGAGAACGACCATAAGGTGCCCGAGGCAGCACTAGACCCTTGGAGACAAGTCGGCTGTAGGACGATGTATTGAATCGCGACGCAATTTGTGTGTTCCATCGTCATTAAGAGGCTCTGAACGTTACAATTAACTGTCAGTTTTGCGTCGGATTCGAAAATCTAGACTCACAGGAGAACGAGCATAAGGTGCCCGAGGCAGCAATAGACCCTTCGAGACAAGTCGGCTGGAGGACGATGTATTGAATCGCGACGCAATTTGTGTGTTCCATCGTCATTAACAGGCTCTGAACGTTACAGTTAATTGTCAGTTTTGCGTCGTATTCGAAAATCTAGACTCACAGGAGAACGAGCATAAGGTGCCCGAGGCAGCACTAGACCCTTGGACACAAGTCGGCTGTAGGACGATGTATTGAATCGCGACGCAATTTGTGTGTTCCATCGTCATTAAGAGGCTCTTAACCATACAATTAACTGTCAGTTTTGCGCCGGATTCGAAAAACTAGACTCATAGGAGAACGACCAAGAGGTGCCAGGAGCAGCAATACTACCTCGGAGACATGTCGGCTGGAGGACGATGTATTGAATCGCGACGCAATTTGTGTGTTCCATCGTCAGTATCAGGCTCTGAACGTTACAAGTAACTGTCAGTTTTGCGTCGGATTCGAAAATCTAGACTCACAGGAGAACGACCATAAGGTGCCCGAGGCAGCACTAGACCCTTGGAGACAAGTCGGCTGGAGGACGATGTATTGAGTCGCGACGCAATTTGTGTGTCCCATCGTCATTAACAGGCTCTGAACGTTACAATTAACTGTCAGTTTTGCATCGCATTCGAAATACTAGACTCACAGGAGAACGACCATAAGGTGCCCGAGGCAGCAATAGACCCTTGGAGACAAGTCGGCTGGAGGACGATGTATTGAATCGCGACGCAATTTGTGAGTTCCATCGTCATCAAGAGGCTCTGAACGTTACAATTCACTGTCAGTTTTGCGTCGGATTCGAAAAACTAGACTCACAGGAGAACGACGATAAGGTGCCCGAGGCAGCACTAGACCCTTGGAGACAAGTCGGCTGTAGGACGATGTATTGAATCGCGACGCAATTTGTGTGTTCCATCGTCATCAAGAGGCTCTGAACGTTACAATTAACTGTCAGTTTTGCGTCGGATTCGAAAATCTAGACTCACAGGAGAACGAGCATATGGTGCCCGAGGCAGCACTAGACCCTTGGAGACAAGTCGGCTGTAGGACGATGTATTGAATCGCGACGCAATTTGTGTGTTCCATCGTCATTAACAGGCTCTGAACGTTACAATTAACTGTCAGTTTTGCGTCGGATTCGAAAATCTAGACTCACAGGAGAACGACCATAAGGTGCCCGAGGCAGCACTAGACCCTTGGAGACAAGTCGGCTGGAGGACGATGTATTGAGTCGCGACGCAATTTGTGTGTCCCATCGTCATTAACAGGCTCTGAACGTTACAATTCACTGTCAGTTTTGCGTCGGATTCGAAAATGAAGACTCACAGGAGAACGAGCATATGGTGCCCGAGGCAGCAATAGACCCTTCGAGACAAGTCGGCTGGAGGACGATGTATTGAATCGCGACGCAAGTTGTGTGTTCCATCGTCATCAAGAGGCTCTGAACGTTACAATTCACTCTCAGTTTTGCGTCGTATTCGAAAATCTAGACTCACAGGAGAACGAGCTTATGGTGCCCGAGGCAGCACTAGACCCTTGGAGACAAGTCGGCTGTAGGACGATGTATTGAATCGCGACGCACTTTGTGTGTTCCATCGTCATTAAGAGGCTCTTAACCATACAATTAACTGTCAGTTTTGCGCCGGATTCGAAAAACTAGACTCATAGGAGAACGACCAAGAGGTGCCAGGAGCAGCAATACTACCTCGGAGACATGTCGGCTGGAGGACGATGTATTGAATCGCGACGCAATTTGTGTGTTCCATCGTCAGTATCAGGCTCTGAACGTTACAAGTAACTGTCAGTTTTGCGTCGGATTCGAAAATCTAGACTCACAGGAGAACGACCATAAGGTGCCCGAGGCAGCACTAGACCCTTGGAGACAAGTCGGCTGGAGGACGATGTATTGAGTCGCGACGCAATTTGTGTGTCCCATCGTCATTAACAGGCTCTGAACGTTACAATTAACTGTCAGTTTTGCATCGCATTCGAAATACTAGACTCACAGGAGAACGACCATAAGGTGCCCGAGGCAGAAATAGACCCTTGGAGACAAGTCGGCTGGAGGACGATGTATTGAATCGCGACGCAATTTGTGTGTTCCATCGTCATCAAGAGGCTCTGAACGTTACAATTCACTGTCAGTTTTGCGTCGGATTCGAAAAACTAGACTCACAGGAGAACGACGATAAGGTGCCCGAGGCAGCACTAGACCCTTGGAGACAAGTCGGCTGTAGGACGATGTATTGAATCGCGACGCAATTTGTGTGTTCCATCGTCATCAAGAGGCTCTGAACGTTACAATGAACTGTCAGTTTTGCGTCGGATTCGAAAATCTAGAGTCACAGGAGAACGAGCATATGGTGCCCGAGGCAGCACTAGACCCTTGGAGACAAGTCGGCTGTAGGACGATGTATTGAATCGCGACGCAATTTGTGTGTTCCATCGTCATTAACAGGCTCTGAACGTTACAATTAACTGTCAGTTTTGCGTCGGATTCGAAAATCTAGACTCACAGGAGAACGACCATAAGGTGCCCGAGGCAGCACTAGACCCTTGGAGACAAGTCAGCTGGAGGACGATGTATTGAGTCGCGACGCAATTTGTGTGTCCCATCGTCATTAACAGGCTCTGAACGTTACAATTCACTGTCAGTTTTGCGTCGGATTCGAAAATGTAGACTCACAGGAGAACGAGCATATGGTGCCCGAGGCAGCAATAGACCCTTCGAGACAAGTCGGCTGGAGGACGATGTATTGAATCGCGACGCAAGTTGTGTGTTCCATCGTCATCAAGAGGCTCTGAACGTTACAATTCACTCTCAGTTTTGCGTCGGATTCGAAAATCTAGACGCACCGATGAACGACCATAAGGTGCCCGAGGCAGCAATAGACCCTTCGAGACAAGTCGGCTGTAGGACGATGTATTGAATCGCGACGCAATTTGTGTGTTCCATCGTCATTAAGAGGCTCTGAAAGTTACAATTAACTGTCAGTTTTGCGTCGGATTCGAAAATCTAGACTCACAGGAGACCGACCATAAGGTGCCCGAGGCAGCAATAGGCCCTTCGAGACAAGTCGGCTGTAGGACGATGTATTGAGTCGCGACGCAATTTGTGTGTCCCATCGTCATTAACAGGCTCTGAACGTTACAATTCACTGTCAGTTTTGCGTCGTATTCTGAAATCTAGACTCACAGATGAACGACCATAAGGTGCCCGAGGCAGCAAGAGACCCTTGGAGACAGGTCGGCTGTGGGACGATGAATTGAATCGCGACGCAATTTGTGTGTTCCATCGTCATCAAGAGGCTCTGAACGTTACAATTCACTGTCAGTTTTGCATCGCATTCGAAAAACTAGACTCACAGGAGAACGACCATAAGGTGCCCGAGGCAGCAGTAGACCCTTGGAGACAAGTCGGCTGTAGGACGATGTATTGAATCGCGACGCAATTTGTGTGTCCCATCGTCAGTATCAGGCTCTGAACGTTACAATTAACTGTCAGTATTGCGTCGGATTCGAAAATCTAGACTCACAGGAGAACGAGCATATGGTGCCCGAGGCAGCACTAGACCCTTGGAGACAAGTCGGCTGTAGGACGATGTATTGAATCGCGACGCAATTTGTGTGTTCCATCGTCATTAAGAGGCTCTGAACGTTACAATTAACTGTCAGTTTTGCGTCGGATTCGAAAATCTAGACCCACAGGAGAACGAGCATAAAGTGCCCGAGGCAGCAATAGACCCTTCGAGACAAGTCGGCTGGAGGACGATGTATTGAATCGCGACGCAATTTGTGTGTTCCATCGTCATTAACAGGCTCTGAACGTTACAATTAATTGTCAGTTTTGCGTCGTATTCGAAAATCTAGACTCACAGGAGAACGAGCATATGGTGCCCGAGGCAGCACTAGACCCTTGGAGACAAGTCGGCTGTAGGACGATGTATTGAATCGCGACGCAATTTGTGTGTTCCATCGTCATCAAGAGGCTCTGAACGTTACAATGAACTGTCAGTTTTGCGTCGGATTCGAAAATCTAGACTCACAGGAGAACGAGCATATGGTGCCCGAGGCAGCACTAGACCCTTGGAGACAAGTCGGCTGTAGGACGATGTATTGAATCGCGACGCAATTTGTGTGTTCCATCGTCAGTATCAGGCTCTGAACGTTCTAATTAACTGTCAGTTTTGCGTCGGATTCGAAAATCTAGACTCACAGGAGAACGACCATAAGGTGCCCGAGGCAGCACTAGACCCTTGGAGACAAGTCGGCTGGAGGACGATGTATTGAGTCGCGACGCAATTTGTGTGTCCCATCGTCATTAACAGGCTCTGAACGTTACAATTAACTGTCAGTTTTGCATCGCATTCGAAAAACTAGACTCACAGGAGAACGACCATAAGGTGCCCGAGGCAGCACTAGACCCTTGGAGACAAGTCGGCTGTAGGACGATGTATTGAATCGCGACGCAATTTGTGTGTTCCATCGTCATCAAGAGGCTCTGAACGTTACAAGTCACTGTCAGTTTTGCGTCGGATTCGAAAATCTAGACTCACAGGAGAACGAGCATATGGTGCCCGAGGCAGCACTAGACCCTTGAAGACAAGTCGGCTGTAGGACGATGTATTGAATCGCGACGCAATTTGTGTGTTCCATCGTCATTAACAGGCTCTGAACGTTACAATTCACTGTCAGTTTTGCGTCGGATTCGAAAATCTAGACTCACAGGAGAACGAGCATATGGTGCCCGAGGCAGCACTAGACCCTTGGAGACAAGTCGGCTGTAAGACGATGTATTGAATCGCGACGCAATTTGTGTGTCCCATCGTCATTAACAGGCTCTGAACGTTACAATTCACTGTCAGTTTTGCGTCGGATTCGAAAATCTAGACTCACAGGAGAACGAGCATATGGTGCCCGAGGCAGCAATAGACCCTTCGAAACAAGTCGGCTGTAGGACGATGTATTGAATCGCGACGCAATTTGTGTGTTCCATCGTCATCAAGAGGCTCTGAACGTTACAATTCACTCTCAGTTTTGCGTCGGATTCGTAAATCTAGACTCACCGATGAACGACCATAAGGTGCCCGAGGCAGCAATAGACCCTTCGAAACAAGTCGGCTGTAGAACGATGTATTGAATCGCGACGCAATTTGTGTGTTCCATCGTCATTAAGAGGCTCTGAACGTTACAATTCACTGTCAGTTTTGCATCGCATTCGAAAAACTAGACTCACAGGAGAACGACCATAAGGTGCCCGAGGCAGCAATAGACCCTTGGAGACAATTCGGCTGGAGGACGATGTATTGAGTCGCGACGCAATTTGTGTGTCCCATCGTCATTAACAGGCTCTGAACGTTACAATTAACTGTCAGTTTTGCATCGCATTCGAAAATCTAGACTCACAGGAGAACGAGCATATGGTGCCCGAGGCAGCACTAGACCCTTGGAGACAAGTCGGCTGTAGGACGATGTATTGAATCGCGACGCAATTTGTGTGTTCCATCGTCATTAAGAGGCTCTGAACGTTACAATTAACTGTCAGTTTTGCATCGCATTCGAAAAACTAGACTCACAGGAGAACGACCATAAGGTGCCCGAGGCAGCAATAGACCCTTGGAGACAAGTCGGCTGGAGGACGATGTATTGAGACGCGACGCAATTTGTTTGTCCCATCGTCATTAACAGGCTCTGAACGTTACAATTAACTGTCAGTTTTGCATCGCATTCGAAAAACTAGACTCACAGGAGAACGACCATAAGGTGCCCGAGGCAGCAATAGACCCTTGGAGGCAAGTAGGCTGTAGGACGATGTATTGAATCGCGACGCAATTTGTGTGTTCCATCGTCATTAAGAGGCTCTGAACCTTACAATTAACTGTCAGTTTTGCGTCGGATTCGAAAATCTAGACTCACCGATGAACGACCATAAGGTGCCCGAGGCAGCAATAGACCCTTCGAGACAAGTCGGCTGGAGGACGATGTATTGAATCGCGACGCAATTTGTGTGTTCCATCGTCAGTATCAAGCTCTGAACGTTACAATTAACCGTCAGTTTTGCTTCGTATTCTGAAAACTAGACTCACAGGAGAACGACGATAAGGTGCCCGAGGCAGCTTTAGACCCTTGGAGACAAGTCGGCTGTAGGACGATATATTGAGTCGCGACGCAATTTGTGTGTCCCATCGTCATTAACAGGCTCTGAACGTTACAATTAACTGTCAGTTTTGCGTCGGATTCGAAAATCTAGACTCACAGGAGAACGAGCATATGGTGCCCGAGGCAGCACTAGACCCTTGGAGACAAGTCGGCTGTAGGACGATGTATTGAATCGCGACGCAATTTGTGTGTTCCATCGTCATCAAGAGGCTCTGAACGTTACAATTCACTCTCAGTTTTGCGTCGGATTCGAAAATCTAGACTCACAGGAGAACGAGCATATGGTGCCCGAGGCAGCACTAGACCCTTGGAGACAAGTCGGCTGTAGGACGATGTATTGAGTCGCGACGCAATTTGTGTGTCCCATCGTCATTAACAGGCTCTGAACGTTACAATTCACTGTCAGTTTTGCGTCGGATTCGAAAATCTAGACTCACAGGAGAACGAGCATATGGTGCCCGAGGCAGCACTAGACCCTTGGAGACAGGTCGGCTGTAGGACGATGTATTGAATCGCGACGCAATTTGTGTGTTCCATCGTCATCAAGAGGCTCTGAACGTTACAATTCACTGTCAGTTTTGCGTCGGATTCGAAAATCTAGACTCACAGGAGAACGGGCATATGGTGCCCGAGGCAGCACTAGACCCTTGGAGACAAGTCGGCTGTAGGACGATGTATTGAATCGCGACGCAATTTGTGTGTTCCATCGTCATTAACAGGCTCTGAACGTTACAATTCACTGTCAGTTTTGCGTCGGATTCGAAAATCTAGACTCACAGGAGAACGACCAAAAGGTGCCCGGAGCAGCAATACTACCTCGGAGACAAGTCGGCTGTAGGACGATGTATTGAATCGCGACGCAATTTGTGTGTTCCATCGTCATTAAGAGGCTCTGAACGTTACAATTAACTGTCAATTTTGCATCGCATTCGAAAAACTAGACTCACAGGAGAACGACCATAAGGTGCCCGAGGCATCAATAGACCCTTGGAGACAAGTCGGCTGGAGGACGATGTATTGAGACGCGACGCAATTTGTGTGTCCCATCGTCATTAACAGGCTCTGAACGTTACAATTAACTGTCAGTTTTGCATCGCATTCGAAAAACTAGACTCACAGGAGAACGACCATAAGGTGCCCGAGGCAGCACTAGACCCTTGGAGACAAGTCGGCTGTAGGACGATGTATTGAATCGCGACGCAATTTGTGTGTTCCATCGTCATCAAGAGGCTCTGAACGTTACAAGTCACTGTCAGTTTTGCGTCGGATTCGAAAATCTAGACTCACAGGAGAACGAGCATATGGTGCCCGAGGCAGCACTAGACCCTTGGAGACAAGTCGGCTGTAGGACGATGTATTGAATCGCGACGCAATTTGTGTGTTCCATCGTCATTAACAGGCTCTGAACGTTACAATTCACTGTCAGTTTTGCGTCGGATTCGAAAATCTAGACTCACAGGAGAACGAGCATATGGTGCCCGAGGCAGCACTAGACCCTTGGAGACAAGTCGGCTGTAAGACGATGTATTGAATCGCGACGCAATTTGTGTGTCCCATCGTCATTAACAGGCTCTGAACGTTACAATTCACTGTCAGTTTTGCGTCGGATTCGAAAATCTAGACTCACAGGAGAACGAGCATATGGTGCCCGAGGCAGCAATAGACCCTTCGAGACAAGTCGGCTGGAGGACGATGTATTGAATCGCGACGCAATTTGTGTGTTCCATCGTCATCAAGAGGCTCTGTACGTTACAATTCACTCTCAGTTTTGCGTCGGATTCGTAAATCTAGACTCACCGATGAACGACCATAAGGTGCCCGAGGCAGCAATAGACCCTTCGAAACAAGTCGGCTGTAGGACGATGTATTGAATCGCGACGCAATTTGTGTGTTCCATCGTCATTAAGAGGCTCTGAACGTTACAATTAACTGTCAGTTTTGCATCGCATTCGAAAACTAGACTCACAGGAGAACGACCATAAGGTGCCCGAGGCAGCAATAGACCCTTGGAGACAAGTCGGCTGGAGGACGATGTATTGAGTCGCGACGCAATTTGTGTGTCCCATCGTCATTAACAGGCTCTGAACGTTACAATTAACTGTCAGTTTTGCATCGCATTCGAAAATCTAGACTCACAGGAGAACGAGCATATGGTGCCCGAGGCAGCACTAGACCCTTGGAGACAAGTCGGCTGTAGGACGATGTATTGAATCGCGACGCAATTTGTGTGTTCCATCGTCATTAAGAGGCTCTGAACGTTACAATTAACTGTCAGTTTTGCATCGCATTCGAAAAACTAGACTCACAGGAGAACGACCATAAGGTGCCCGAGGCAGCACTAGACCCTTGGAGACAAGTCGGCTGGAGGACGATGTATTGAGACGCGACGCAATTTGTGTGTCCCATCGTCATTAATAGGCTCTGAACGTTACAATTAACTGTCAGTTTTGCATCGCATTCGAAAATCTAGACTCACAGGAGAACGAGCATATGGTGCCCGAGGCAGCACTAGACCCTTGGAGACAAGTCGGCTGTAGGACGATGTATTGAATCGCGACGCAATTTGTGTGTTCCATCGTCATCAAGAGGCTCTGAACGTTACAAGTCACTGTCAGTTTTGCGTCGGATTCGAAAATCTAGACTCACAGGAGAACGAGCATATGGTGCCCGAGGCAGCACTAGACCCTTGGAGACAAGTCGGCTGTAGGACGATGTATTGAATCGCGACGCAATTTGTGTGTTCCATCGTCATTAACAGGCTCTGAACGTTACAATTCACTGTCAGTTTTGCGTCGGATTCGAAAATCTAGACTCACAGGAGAACGAGCATATGGTGCCCGAGGCAGCACTAGACCCTTGGAGACAAGTCGGCTGTAAGACGATGTATTGAATCGCGACGCAATTTGTGTGTCCCATCGTCATTAACAGGCTCTGAACGTTACAATTCACTGTCAGTTTTGCGTCGGATTCGAAAATCTAGACTCACAGGAGAACGAGCATATGGTGCCCGAGGCAGCAATAGACCCTTCGAGACAAGTCGGCTGGAGGACGATGTATTGAATCGCGACGCAATTTGTGTGTTCCATCGTCATCAAGAGGCTCTGTACGTTACAATTCACTCTCAGTTTTGCGTCGGATTCGTAAATCTAGACTCACCGATGAACGACCATAAGGTGCCCGAGGCAGCAATAGACCCTTCGAAACAAGTCGGCTGTAGGACGATGTATTGAATCGCGACGCAATTTGTGTGTTCCATCGTCATTAATAGGCTCTGAACGTAACAATTAACTGACAGTTTTGCATCGCATTTGAAAAACTAGACTCACAGGAGAACGACCATAAGGTGCCCGAGGCAGCAATAGACCCTTGGAGACAAGTCGGCTGTAGGACGATGTATTGAATCGCGACGCAATTTGTGTGTTCCATCGTCATTAAGAGGCTCTGAACGTTACAATTAACTGTCAGTTTTGCATCGCATTCGAAAAACTAGACTCACAGGAGAACGACCAAAAGGTGCCAGGAGCAGCAATACTACCTCGGAGACATGTCGGCTGGAGGACGATGTATTGAATCGCGACGCAATTTGTGTGTTCCATCGTCAGTATCAGGCTCTGAACGTTACAATTAACCGTCAGTTTTGCGTCGTATACTGAAAACTAGACTCACAGGAGAACGACGATAAGGTGCCCGAGGCAGCTATAGACCCTTGGAGACAAGTCGGCTGGAGGACGATGTACTGAATCGCGACGCAATTTGTGTGTTCCATCGTCATTAAGAGGCTCTGAACCTTACAATTAACTGTCAGTTTTGCGTCGGATTCGAAAATCTAGACCCACAGGAGAACGACAATAAGGTGCCCGAGGCAGCACTAGACCCTTCGAGACAAGTCGGCTGTAGGACGATATATTGAGTCGCGACGCAATTTGTGTGTCCCATCGTCATTAACAGGCTCTGAACGTTACAATTAATTGTCAGTTTTGCGTCGTATTCGAAAAACTAGACTCACAGGAGAACGACCATAAGGTGCCCGAGGCAGCACTAGACCCTTGGAGACAAGTCGGCTGTAGGACGATGTATTGAATCGCGACGCAATTTGTGTGTTCCATCGTCATTAAGAGGCTCTGAACGTTACAATTAACTGTCAGTTTTGCGTCGGATTCGAAAATCTAGACTCACAGGAGAACGAGCATAAGGTGCCCGAGGCAGCAATAGACCCTTCGAGACAAGTCGGCTGGAGGACGATGTATTGAATCGCGACGCAATTTGTGTGTTCCATCGTCATTAACAGGCTCTGAACGTTACAGTTAATTGTCAGTTTTGCGTCGTATTCGAAAATCTAGACTCACAGGAGAACGAGCATAAGGTGCCCGAGGCAGCACTAGACCCTTGGACACAAGTCGGCTGTAGGACGATGTATTGAATCGCGACGCAATTTGTGTGTTCCATCGTCATTAAGAGGCTCTTAACCATACAATTAACTGTCAGTTTTGCGCCGGATTCGAAAAACTAGACTCATAGGAGAACGACCAAGAGGTGCCAGGAGCAGCAATACTACCTCGGAGACATGTCGGCTGGAGGACGATGTATTGAATCGCGACGCAATTTGTGTGTTCCATCGTCAGTATCAGGCTCTGAACGTTACAAGTAACTGTCAGTTTTGCGTCGGATTCGAAAATCTAGACTCACAGGAGAACGACCATAAGGTGCCCGAGGCAGCACTAGACCCTTGGAGACAAGTCGGCTGGAGGAGGATGTATTGAGTCGCGACGCAATTTGTGTGTCCCATCGTCATTAACAGGCTCTGAACGTTACAATTAACTGTCAGTTTTGCATCGCATTCGAAATACTAGACTCACAGGAGAACGACCATAAGGTGCCCGAGGCAGCAATAGACCCTTGGAGACAAGTCGGCTGGAGGACGATGTATTGAATCGCGACGCAATTTGTGTGTTCCATCGTCATCAAGAGGCTCTGAACGTTACAATTCACTGTCAGATTTGCGTCGGATTCGAAAAACTAGACTCACAGGAGAACGACCATAAGGTGCCCGAGGCAGCACTAGACCCTTGGAGACAAGTCGGCTGTAGGACGATGTATTGAATCGCGACGCAATTTGTGTGTTCCATCGTCATCAAGAGGCTCTGAACGTTACAATTAACTGTCAGTTTTGCGTCGGATTCGAAAATCTAGACTCACAGGAGAACGAGCATATGGTGCCCGAGGCAGCACTAGACCCTTGGAGACAAGTCGGCTGTAGGACGATGTATTGAATCGCGACGCAATTTGTGTGTTCCATCGTCATTAACAGGCTCTGAACGTTACAATTAACTGTCAGTTTTGCGTCGGATTCGAAAATCTAGACTCACAGGAGAACGACCATAAGGTGCCCGAGGCAGCACTAGACCCTTGGAGACAAGTCGGCTGGAGGACGATGTATTGAGTCGCGACGCAATTTGTGTGTCCCATCGTCATTAACAGGCTCTGAACGTTACAATTCACTGTCAGTTTTGCGTCGGATTCGAAAATCGAGACTCACAGGAGAACGAGCATATGGTGCCCGAGGCAGCAATAGACCCTTCGAGACAAGTCGGCTGGAGGACGATGTATTGAATCGCGACGCAAGTTGTGTGTTCCATCGTCATCAAGAGGCTCTGAACGTTACAATTCACTCTCAGTTTTGCGTCGTATTCGAAAATCTAGACTCACAGGAGAACGAGCTTATGGTGCCCGAGGCAGCACTAGACCCTTGGAGACAAGTCGGCTGTAGGACGATGTATTGAATCGCGACGCAATTTGTGTGTTCCATCGTCATTAAGAGGCTCTTAACCATACAATTAACTGTCAGTTTTGCGCCGGATTCGAAAAACTAGACTCATAGGAGAACGACCAAGAGGTGCCAGGAGCAGCAATACTACCTCGGAGACATGTCGGCTGGAGGACGATGTATTGAATCGCGACGCAATTTGTGTGTTCCATCGTCATTAAGAGGCTCTGAACGTTACAATTCACTCTCAGTTTTGCGTCGGATTCGAAAATCTAGACTCACAGGAGAACGACCATAAGGTGCCCGAGGCAGCACTAGACCCTTGGAGACAAGTCGGCTGGAGGACGATGTATTGAGTCGCGACGCAATTTGTGTGTCCCATCGTCATTAACAGGCTCTGAACGTTACAATTAACTGTCAGTTTTGCATCGCATTCGAAATACTAGACTCACAGGAGAATGACCATAAGGTGCCCGAGGCAGAAATAGACCCTTGGAGACAAGTCGGCTGGAGGACGATGTATTGAATCGCGACGTAATTTGTGTGTTCCATCGTCATCAAGAGGCTCTGAACGTTACAATTCACTGTCAGTTTTGCGTCGGATTCGAAAAACTAGACTCACAGGAGAACGACGATAAGGTGCCCGAGGCAGCACTAGACCCTTGGAGACAAGTCGGCTGTAGGACGATGTATTGAATCGCGACGCAATTTGTGTGTTCCATCGTCATCAAGAGGCTCTGAACGTTACAATGAACTGTCAGTTTTGCGTCGGATTCGAAAATCTAGAGTCACAGGAGAACGAGCATATGGTGCCCGAGGCAGCACTAGACCCTTGGAGACAAGTCGGCTGTAGGACGATGTATTGAATCGCGACGCAATTTGTGTGTTCCATCGTCATTAACAGGCTCTGAACGTTACAATTAACTGTCAGTTTTGCGTCGGATTCGAAAATCTAGACTCACAGGAGAACGACCATAAGGTGCCCGAGGCAGCACTAGACCCTTGGAGACAAGTCGGCTGGAGGACGATGTATTGAGTCGCGACGCAATTTGTGTGTCCCATCGTCATTAACAGGCTCTGAACGTTACAATTCACTGTCAGTTTTGCGTCGGATTCGAAAATGTAGACTCACAGGAGAACGAGCATATGGTGCCCGAGGCAGCAATAGACCCTTCGAGACAAGTCGGCTGGAGGACGATGTATTGAATCGCGACGCAAGTTGTGTGTTCCATCGTCATCAAGAGGCTCTGAACGTTACAATTCACTCTCAGTTTTGCGTCGGATTCGAAAATCTAGACGCACCGATGAACGACCATAAGGTGCCCGAGGCAGCAATAGACCCTTCGAGACAAGTCGGCTGTAGGACGATGTATTGAATCGCGACGCAATTTGTGTGTTCCATCGTCATTAAGAGGCTCTGAACGTTACAATTAACTGTCAGTTTTGCGTCGGATTCGAAAATCTAGACTCACAGGAGAACGACCATAAGGTGCCCGAGGCAGCAATAGGCCCTTCGAGACAAGTCGGCTGTAGGACGATGTATTGAGTCGCGACGCAATTTGTGTGTCCCATCGTCATTAACAGGCTCTGAACGTTACAATTCACTGTCAGTTTTGCGTCGTATTCTGAAATCTAGACTCACAGATGAACGACCATAAGGTGCCCGAGGCAGCAAGAGACCCTTGGAGACAGGTCGGCTGTGGGACGATGAATTGAATCGCGACGCAATTTGTGTGTTCCATCGTCATCAAGAGGCTCTGAACGTTACAATTCACTGTCAGTTTTGCATCGCATTCGAAAAACTAGACTCACAGGAGAACGACCATAAGGTGCCCGAGGCAGCAGTAGACCCTTGGAGACAAGTCGGCTGGAGGACGATGTATTGAATCGCGACGCAATTTGTGTGTTCCATCGTCATCAAGAGGCTCTGAACGTTACAAGTCACTGTCAGTTTTGCGTCGGATTCGAAAATCTAGACTCACAGGAGAACGAGCATATGGTGCCCGAGGCAGCACTAGACCCTTGGAGACAAGTCGGCTGTAGGACGATGTATTGAATCGCGACGCAATTTGTGTGTTCCATCGTCATTAAGAGGCTCTGAACGTTACAATTAACTGTCAGTTTTGCGTCGGATTCGAAAATCTAGACCCACAGGAGAACGAGCATAAGGTGCCCGAGGCAGCAATAGACCCTTCGAGACAAGTCGGCTGGAGGACGATGTATTGAATCGCGACGCAATTTGTGTGTTCCATCGTCATTAACAGGCTCTGAACGTTACAATTAATTGTCAGTTTTGCGTCGTATTCGAAAATCTAGACTCACAGGAAAACGAGCATATGGTGCCCGAGGCAGCACTAGACCCTTGGAGACAAGTCGGCTGTAGGACGATGTATTGAATCGCGACGCAATTTGTGTGTTCCATCGTCATCAAGAGGCTCTGAACGTTACAATGAACTGTCAGTTTTGCGTCGGATTCGAAAATCTAGACTCACAGGAGAACGAGCATATGGTGCCCGAGGCAGCACTAGACCCTTGGAGACAAGTCGGCTGTAGGACGATGTATTGAATCGCGACGCAATTTGTGTGTTCCATCGTCAGTATCAGGCTCTGAACGTTCTAATTAACTGTCAGTTTTGCGTCGGATTCGAAAATCTAGACTCACAGGAGAACGACCATAAGGTGCCCGATGCAGCACTAGACCCTTGGAGACAAGTCGGCTGGAGGACGATGTATTGAGTCGCGACGCAATTTGTGTGTCCCATCGTCATTAACAGGCTCTGAACGTTACAATTAACTGTCAGTTTTGCATCGCATTCGAAAATCTAGACTCACAGGAGAACGACCATAAGGTGCCCGAGGCAGCACTAGACCCTTGGAGACAAGTCGGCTGTAGGACGATGTATTGAATCGCGACGCAATTTGTGTGTTCCATCGTCATCAAGAGGCTCTGAACGTTACAAGTCACTGTCAGTTTTGCGTCGGATTCGAAAATCTAGACTCACAGGAGAACGAGCATATGGTGCCCGAGGCAGCACTAGACCCTTGGAGACAAGTCGGCTGTAGGACGATGTATTGAATCGCGACGCAATTTGTGTGTTCCATCGTCATTAACAGGCTCTGAACGTTACAATTCACTGTCAGTTTTGCGTCGGATTCGAAAATCTAGACTCACAGGAGAACGAGCATATGGTGCCCGAGGCAGCACTAGACCCTTGGAGACAAGTCGGCTGTAAGACGATGTATTGAATCGCGACGCAATTTGTGTGTCCCATCGTCATTAACAGGCTCTGAACGTTACAATTCACTGTCAGTTTTGCGTCGGATTCGAAAATCTAGACTCACAGGAGAACGAGCATATGGTGCCCGAGGCAGCAATAGACCCTTCGAAACAAGTCGGCTGTAGGACGATGTATTGAATCGCGAAGCAATTTGTGTGTTCCATCGTCATCAAGAGGCTCTGAACGTTACAATTCACTCTCAGTTTTGCGTCGGATTCGTAAATCTAGACTCACCGATGAACGACCATAAGGTGCCCGAGGCAGCAATAGACCCTTCGAAACAAGTCGGCTGTAGAACGATGTACTGAATCGCGACGCAATTTGTGTGTTCCATCGTCATTAAGAGGCTCTGAACGTTACAATTCACTGTCAGTTTTGCATCGCATTCGAAAAACTAGACTCACAGGAGAACGACCATAAGGTGCCCGAGGCAGCAATAGACCCTTGGAGACAAGTCGGCTGGAGGACGATGTATTGAGTCGCGACGCAATTTGTGTGTCCCATCGTCATTAACAGGCTCTGAACGTTACAATTAACTGTCAGTTTTGCATCGCATTCGAAAATCTAGACTCACAGGAGAACGAGCATATGGTGCCCGAGGCAGCACTAGACCCTTGGAGACAAGTCGGCTGTAGGACGATGTATTGAATCGCGACGCAATTTGTGTGTTCCATCGTCATTAAGAGGCTCTGAACGTTACAATTAACTGTCAGTTTTGCATCGCATTCGAAAAACTAGACTCACAGGAGAACGACCATAAGGTGCCCGAGGCAGCACTAGACCCTTGGAGACAAGTCGGCTGGAGGACGATGTATTGAGACGCGACGCAATTTGTGTGTCCCATCGTCATTAATAGGCTCTGAACGTTACAATTAACTGTCAGTTTTGCATCGCATTCGAAAATCTAGACTCACAGGAGAACGAGCATATGGTGCCTGAGGCAGCACTAGACCCTTGGAGACAAGTCGGCTGTAGGACGATGTATTGAATCGCGACGCAATTTGTGTGTTCCATCGTCATTAAGAGGCTCTGAACGTTACAATTAACTGTCAGTTTTGCATCGCATTCGAAAAACTAGACTCACAGGAGAACGACCATAAGGTGCCCGAGGCAGCAATAGACCCTTGGAGACAAGTCGGCTGGAGGACGATGTATTGAGACGCGACGCAATTTGTGTGTCCCATCGTCATTAATAGGCTCTGAACGTTACAATTAACTGTCAGTTTTGCATCGCATTCGAAAAACTAGACTAACAGGAGAACGACCATAAGGTGCCCGAGGCAGCAATAGACCCTTGGAGACAAGTCGGCTGTAGGACGATGTATTGAATCGCGACGCAATTTGTGTGTTCCATCGTCATTAAGAGGCTCTGAACGTTACAATTAACTGTCAGTTTTGCATCGCATTCGAAAAACTAGACTCACAGGAGAACGACCATAAGGTGCCCGAGGCAGCAATAGACCCTTGGAGACAAGTCGGCTGGAGGACGATGTATTGAGACGCGACGCAATTTGTTTGTCCTATCGTCATGAACAGGCTCTGAACGTTACAATTAACTGTCAGTTTTGCATCGCATTCGAAAAACTAGACTCACAGGAGAACGACCATAAGGTGCCCGAGGCAGCAATAGACCCTTGGAGACAAGTAGGCTGTAGGACGATGTATTGAATCGCGACGCAATTTGTGTGTTCCATCGTCATTAAGAGGCTCTGAACCTTACAATTAACTGTCAGTTTTGCGTCGGATTCGAAAATCTAGACTCACCGATGAACGACCATAAGGTGCCCGAGGCAGCAATAGACCCTTCGAGACAAGTCGGCTGGAGGACGATGTATTGAATCGCGACGCAATTTGTGTGTTCCATCGTCAGTATCAAGCTCTGAACGTTACAATTAACCGTCAGTTTTGCGTCGTATTCTGAAAACTAGACTCACAGGAGAACGACGATAAGGTGCCCGAGACAGCACTAGACCCTTGGAGACAAGTCGGCTGTAGGACGATATATTGAGTCGCGACGCAATTTGTGTGTCCCATCGTCATTAACAGGCTCTGAACGTTACAATTAACTGTCAGTTTTGCGTCGGATTCGAAAATCTAGACTCACAGGAGAACGAGCATATGGTGCCCGAGGCAGCACTAGACCCTTGGAGACAAGTCGGCTGTAGGACGATGTATTGAATCGCGACGCAATTTGTGTGTTCCATCGTCATCAAGAGGCTCTGAACGTTACAATTCACTCTCAGTTTTGCGTCGGATTCGAAAATCTAGACTCACAGGAGAACGAGCATATGGTGCCCGAGGCAGCACTAGACCCTTGGAGACAAGTCGGCTGTAGGACGATGTATTGAGTCGCGACGCAATTTGTGTGTCCCATCGTCATTAACAGGCTCTGAACGTTACAATTCACTGTCAGTTTTGCGTCGGATTCGAAAATCTAGACTCACAGGAGAACGAGCATATGGTGCCCGAGGCAGCACTAGACCCTTGGAGACAAGTCGGCTGTAGGACGATGTATTGAATCGCGACGCAATTTGTGTGTTCCATCGTCATCAAGAGGCTCTGAACGTTACAATTCACTGTCAGTTTTGCGTCGGATTCGAAAATCTAGACTCACAGGAGAACGAGCATATGGTGCCCGAGGCAGCACTAGACCCTTGGAGACAAGTCGGCTGTAGGACGATGTATTGAATCGCGACGCAATTTGTGTGTTCCATCGTCATTAACAGGCTCTGAACGTTACAATTCACTGTCAGTTTTGCGTCGGATTCGAAAATCTAGACTCACAGGAGAACGACCAAAAGGTGCCCGGAGCAGCAATACTACCTCGGAGACAAGTCGGCTGTAGGACGATGTATTGAATCGCGACGCAATTTGTGTGTTCCATCGTCATTAAGAGGCTCTGAACGTTACAATTAACTGTCAATTTTGCATCGCATTCGAAAAACTAGACTCACAGGAGAACGACCATAAGGTGCCCGAGGCATCAATAGACCCTTGGAGACAAGTCGTCTGGAGGACGATGTATTGAGACGCGACGCAATTTGTGTGTCCCATCGTCATTAACAGGCTCTGAACGTTACAATTAACTGTCAGTTTTGCATCGCATTCGAAAAACTAGACTCACAGGAGAACGACCATAAGGTGCCCGAGGCAGCACTAGACCCTTGGAGACAAGTCGGCTGTAGGACGATGTATTGAATCGCGACGCAATTTGTGTGTTCCATCGTCATCAAGAGGCTCTGAACGTTACAAGTCACTGTCAGTTTTGCGTCGGATTCGAAAATCTAGACTCACAGGAGAACGAGCATATGGTGCCCGAGGCAGCACTAGACCCTTGGAGACAAGTCGGCTGTAGGACGATGTATTGAATCGCGACGCAATTTGTGTGTTCCATCGTCATTAACAGGCTCTGAACGTTACAATTCACTGTCAGTTTTGCGTCGGATTCGAAAATCTAGACTCACAGGAGAACGAGCATATGGTGCCCGAGGCAGCACTAGACCCTTGGAGACAAGTCGGCTGTAAGACGATGTATTGAATCGCGACGCAATTTGTGTGTCCCATCGTCATTAACAGGCTCTGAACGTTACAATTCACTGTCAGTTTTGCGTCGGATTCGAAAATCTAGACTCACAGGAGAACGAGCATATGGTGCCCGAGGCAGCAATAGACCCTTCGAGACAAGTCGGCTGGAGGACGATGTATTGAATCGCGACGCAATTTGTGTGTTCCATCGTCATCAAGAGGCTCTGTACGTTACAATTCACTCTCAGTTTTGCGTCGGATTCGTAAATCTAGACTCACCGATGAACGACCATAAGGTGCCCGAGGCAGCAATAGACCCTTCGAAACAAGTCGGCTGTAGGACGATGTATTGAATCGCGACGCAATTTGTGTGTTCCATCGTCATTAAGAGGCTCTGAACGTTACAATTAACTGTCAGTTTTGCATCGCATTCGAAAAACTAGACTCACAGGAGAACGACCATAAGGTGCCCGAGGCAGCAATAGACCCTTCGAGACAAGTCGGCTGGAGGACGATGTATTGAATCGCGACGCAATTTGTGTGTTCCATCGTCAGTATCAAGCTCTGAACGTTACAATTAACCGTCAGTTTTGCGTCGTATTCTGAAAACTAGACTCACAGGAGAACGACGATAAGGTGCCCGAGACAGCACTAGACCCTTGGAGACAAGTCGGCTGTAGGACGATATATTGAGTCGCGACGCAATTTGTGTGTCCCATCGTCATTAACAGGCTCTGAACGTTACAATTAACTGTCAGTTTTGCGTCGGATTCGAAAATCTAGACTCACAGGAGAACGAGCATATGGTGCCCGAGGCAGCACTAGACCCTTGGAGACAAGTCGGCTGTAGGACGATGTATTGAATCGCGACGCAATTTGTGTGTTCCATCGTCATCAAGAGGCTCTGAACGTTACAATTCACTCTCAGTTTTGCGTCGGATTCGAAAATCTAGACTCACAGGAGAACGAGCATATGGTGCCCGAGGCAGCACTAGACCCTTGGAGACAAGTCGGCTGTAGGACGATGTATTGAGTCGTGACGCAATTTGTGTGTCCCATCGTCATTAACAGGCTCTGAACGTTACAATTCACTGTCAGTTTTGCGTCGGATTCGAAAATCTAGACTCACAGGAGAACGAGCATATGGTGCCTGAGGCAGCACTAGACCCTTGGAGACAAGTCGGCTGTAGGACGATGTATTGAATCGCGACGCAATTTGTGTGTTCCATCGTCATCAAGAGGCTCTGAACGTTACAATTCACTGTCAGTTTTGCGTCGGATTCGAAAATCTAGACTCACAGGAGAACGAGCATATGGTGCCCGAGGCAGCACTAGACCCTTGGAGACAAGTCGGCTGTAGGACGATGTATTGAATCGCGACGCAATTTGTGTGTTCCATCGTCATTAACAGGCTCTGAACGTTACAATTCACTGTCAGTTTTGCGTCGGATTCGAAAATCTAGACTCACAGGAGAACGACCATAAGGTGCCCGAGGCAGCACTAGACCCTTGGAGACAAGTCGGCTGGAGGACGATGTATTGAGACGCGACGCAATTTGTGTGTCCCATCGTCATTAATAGGCTCTGAACGTTACAATTAACTGTCAGTTTTGCATCGCATTTGAAAAACTAGACTCACAGGAGAACGACCATAAGGTGCCCGAGGCAGCAATAGACCCTTGGAGACAAGTCGGCTGTAGGACGATGTATTGAATCGCGACGCAATTTGTGTGTTCCATCGTCATTAAGAGGCTCTGAACGTTACAATTAACTGTCAGTTTTGCATCGCATTCGAAAAACTAGACTCACAGGAGAACGACCATAAGGTGCCCGAGGCAGCACTAGACCCTTGGAGACAAGTCGGCTGGAGGACGATGTATTGAGACGCGACGCAATTTGTGTGTCCCATCGTCATTAATAGGCTCTGAACGTTACAATTAACTGTCAGTTTTGCATCGCATTTGAAAAACTAGACTCACAGGAGAACGACCATAAGGTGCCCGAGGCAGCAATAGACCCTTGGAGACAAGTCGGCTGTAGGACGATGTATTGAATCGCGACGCAATTTGTGTGTTCCATCGTCATTAAGAGGCTCTGAACGTTACAATTAACTGTCAGTTTTGCATCGCATTCGAAAAACTAGACTCACAGGAGAACGACCATAAGGTGCCCGAGGCAGCAATAGACCCTTGGAGACAAGTCGGCTTGAGGACGATGTATTGAGACGCGACGCAATTTGCGTGTCCCATCGTCATTAACAGGCTCTGAACGTTACAATTAACTGTCAGTTTTGCATCGCATTCGAAAAACTAGACTCACAGGAGAACGACCATAAGGTGCCCGAGGCAGCAATAGACCCTTGGAGACAAGTAGGCTGTAGGACGATGTATTGAATCGCGACGCAATTTGTGTGTTCCATCGTCATTAAGAGGCTCTGAACCTTACAATTAACTGTCAGTTTTGCGTCGGATTCGAAAATCTAGACCCACAGGAGAACGACCATAAGGTGCCCGAGGCAGCACTAGACCCTTCGAGACAAGTCGGCTGTAGGACGATGTATTGAGTCGCGACGCAATTTGTGTGTCCCATCGTCATTAACAGGCTCTGAACGTTACAATTAATTGTCAGTTTTGCGTCGTATTCGAAAAACTAGACTCACAGGAGAACGACCATAAGGTGCCCGAGGCAGCACTAGACCCTTGGAGACAAGTCGGCTGTAGGACGATGTATTGAATCGCGACGCAATTTGTGTGTTCCATCGTCATTAAGAGGCTCTGAACGTTACAATTAACTGTCAGTTTTGCGTCGGATTCGAAAATCTAGACTCACAGGAGAACGAGCATAAGGTGCCCGAGGCAGCAATAGACCCTTCGAGACAAGTCGGCTGGAGGACGATGTATTGAATCGCGACGCAATTTGTGTGTTCCATCGTCATTAACAGGCTCTGAACGTTACAGTTAATTGTCAGTTTTGCGTCGTATTCGAAAATCTAGACTCACAGGAGAACGAGCATAAGGTGCCCGAGGCAGCACTAGACCCTTGGACACAAGTCGGCTGTAGGACGATGTATTGAATCGCGACGCAATTTGTGTGTTCCATCGTCATTAAGAGGCTCTTAACCATACAATTAACTGTCAGTTTTGCGCCGGATTCGAAAAACTAGACTCATAGGAGAACGACCAAGAGGTGCCAGGAGCAGCAATACTACCTCGGAGACATGTCGGCTGGAGGACGATGTATTGAATCGCGACGCAATTTGTGTGTTCCATCGTCAGTATCAGGCTCTGAACGTTACAAGTAACTGTCAGTTTTGCGTCGGATTCGAAAATCTAGACTCACAGGAGAACGACCATAAGGTGCCCGAGGCAGCACTAGACCCTTGGAGACAAGTCGGCTGGAGGACGATGTATTGAGTCGCGACGCAATTTGTGTGTCCCATCGTCATTAACAGGCTCTGAACGTTACAATTAACTGTCAGTTTTGCATCGCATTCGAAATACTAGACTCACAGGAGAACGACCATAAGGTGCCCGAGGCAGCAATAGACCCTTGGAGACAAGTCGGCTGGAGGACGATGTATTGAATCGCGACGCAATTTGTGTGTTCCATCGTCATCAAGAGGCTCTGAACGTTACAATTCACTGTCAGTTTTGCGTCGGATTCGAAAAACTAGACTCACAGGAGAACGACCATAAGGTGCCCGAGGCAGCACTAGACCCTTGGAGACAAGTCGGCTGTAGGACGATGTATTGAATCGCGACGCAATTTGTGTGTTCTATCGTCATCAAGAGGCTCTGAACGTTACAATTAACTGTCAGTTTTGCGTCGGATTCGAAAATCTAGACTCACAGGAGAACGAGCATATGGTGCCCGAGGCAGCACTAGACCCTTGGAGACAAGTCGGCTGTAGGACGATGTATTGAATCGCGACGCAATTTGTGTGTTCCATCGTCATTAACAGGCTCTGAACGTTACAATTAACTGTCAGTTTTGCGTCGGATTCGAAAATCTAGACTCACAGGAGAACGACCATAAGGTGCCCGAGGCAGCACTAGACCCTTGGAGACAAGTCGGCTGGAGGACGATGTATTGAGTCGCGACGCAATTTGTGTGTCCCATCGTCATTAACAGGCTCTGAACGTTACAATTCACTGTCAGTTTTGCGTCGGATTCGAAAATGGAGACTCACAGGAGAACGAGCATATGGTGCCCGTGGCAGCAATAGACCCTTCGAGACAAGTCGGCTGGAGGACGATGTATTGAATCGCGACGCAAGTTGTGTGTTCCATCGTCATCAAGAGGCTCTGAACGTTACAATTCACTCTCAGTTTTGCGTCGTATTCGAAAATCTAGACTCACAGGAGAACGAGCTTATGGTGCCCGAGGCAGCACTAGACCCTTGGAGACAAGTCGGCTGTAGGACGATGTATTGAATCGCGACGCAATTTGTGTGTTCCATCGTCATTAAGAGGCTCTTAACCATACAATTAACTGTCAGTTTTGCGCCGGATTCGAAAAACTAGACTCATAGGAGAACGACCAAGAGGTGCCAGGAGCAGCAATACTACCTCGGAGACATGTCGGCTGGAGGACGATGTATTGAATCGCGACGCAATTTGTGTGTTCCATCGTCAGTATCAGGCTCTGAACGTTACAAGTAACTGTCAGTTTTGCGTCGGATTCGAAAATCTAGACTCACAGGAGAACGACCATAAGGTGCCCGAGGCAGCACTAGACCCTTGGAGACAAGTCGGCTGGAGGACGATGTATTGAGTCGCGACGCAATTTGTGTGTCCCATCGTCATTAACAGGCTCTGAACGTTACAATTAACTGTCAGTTTTGCATCGCATTCGAAATACTAGACTCACAGGAGAACGACCATAAGGTGCCCGAGGCAGAAATAGACCCTTGGAGACAAGTCGGCTGGAGGACGATGTATTGAATCGCGACGCAATTTGTGTGTTCCATCGTCATCAAGAGGCTCTGAACGTTACAATTCACTGTCAGTTTTGCGTCGGATTCGAAAAACTAGACTCACAGGAGAACGACGATAAGGTGCCCGAGGCAGCACTAGACCCTTGGAGACAAGTCGGCTGTAGGACGATGTATTGAATCGCGACGCAATTTGTGTGTTCCATCGTCATCAAGAGGCTCTGAACGTTACAATGAACTGTCAGTTTTGCGTCGGATTCGAAAATCTAGAGTCACAGGAGAACGAGCATATGGTGCCCGAGGCAGCACTAGACCCTTGGAGACAAGTCGGCTGTAGGACGATGTATTGAATCGCGACGCAATTTGTGTGTTCCATCGTCATTAACAGGCTCTGAACGTTACAATTAACTGTCAGTTTTGCGTCGGATTCGAAAATCTAGACTCACAGGAGAACGACCATAAGGTGCCCGAGGCAGCACTAGACCCTTGGAGACAAGTCGGCTGGAGGACGATGTATTGAGTCGCGACGCAATTTGTGTGTCCCATCGTCATTAACAGGCTCTGAACGTTACAATTCACTGTCAGTTTTGCGTCGGATTCGAAAATGTAGACTCACAGGAGAACGAGCATATGGTGCCCGAGGCAGCAATAGACCCTTCGAGACAAGTCGGCTGGAGGACGATGTATTGAATCGCGACGCAAGTTGTGTGTTCCATCGTCATCAAGAGGCTCTGAACGTTACAATTCACTCTCAGTTTTGCGTCGGATTCGAAAATCTAGACGCACCGATGAACGACCATAAGGTGCCCGAGGCAGCAATAGACCCTTCGAGACAAGTCGGCTGTAGGACGATGTATTGAATCGCGACGCAATTTGTGTGTTCCATCGTCATTAAGAGGCTCTGAACGTTACAATTAACTGTCAGTTTTGCGTCGGATTCGAAAATCTAGACTCACAGGAGAACGACCATAAGGTGCCCGAGGCAGCAATAGGCCCTTCGAGACAAGTCGGCTGTAGGACGATGTATTGAGTCGCGACGCAATTTGTGTGTCCCATCGTCATTAACAGGCTCTGAACGTTACAATTCACTGTCAGTTTTGCGTCGTATTCTGAAATCTAGACTCACAGATGAACGACCATAAGGTGCCCGAGGCAGCAAGAGACCCTTGGAGACAGGTCGGCTGTGGGACGATGAATTGAATCGCGACGCAATTTGTGTGTTCCATCGTCATCAAGAGGCTCTGAACGTTACAATTCACTGTCAGTTTTGCATCGCATTCGAAAAACTAGACTCACAGGAGAACGACCATAAGGTGCCCGAGGCAGCAGTAGACCCTTGGAGACAAGTCGGCTGGAGGACGATGTATTGAATCGCGACGCAATTTGTGTGTCCCATCGTCAGTATCAGGCTCTGAACGTTACAATTAACTGTCAGTATTGCGTCGGATTCGAAAATCTAGACTCACAGGAGAACGAGCATATGGTGCCCGAGGCAGCACTAGACCCTTGGAGACAAGTCGGCTGTAGGACGATGTATTGAATCGCGACGCAATTTGTGTGTTCCATCGTCATTAAGAGGCTCTGAACGTTACAATTAACTGTCAGTTTTGCGTCGGATTCGAAAATCTAGACCCACAGGAGAACGAGCATAAGGTGCCCGAGGCAGCAATAGACCCTTCGAGACAAGTCGGCTGGAGGACGATGTATTGAATCGCGACGCAATTTGTATGTTCCATCGTCATTAACAGGCTCTGAACGTTACAATTAATTGTCAGTTTTGCGTCGTATTCGAAAATCTAGACTCACAGGAAAACGAGCATATGGTGCCCGAGGCAGCACTAGACCCTTGGAGACAAGTCGGCTGTAGGACGATGTATTGAATCGCGACGCAATTTGTGTGTTCCATCGTCATCAAGAGGCTCTGAACGTTACAATGAACTGTCAGTTTTGCGTCGGATTCGAAAATCTAGACTCACAGGAGAACGAGCATATGGTGCCCGAGGCAGCACTAGACCCTTGGAGACAAGTCGGCTGTAGGACGATGTATTGAATCGCGACGCAATTTGTGTGTTCCATCGTCAGTATCAGGCTCTGAACGTTCTAATTAACTGTCAGTTTTGCGTCGGATTCGAAAATCTAGACTCACAGGAGAACGACCATAAGGTGCCCGAGGCAGCACTAGACCCTTGGAGACAAGTCGGCTGGAGGACGATGTATTGAGTCGCGACGCAATTTGTGTGTCCCATCGTCATTAACAGGCTCTGAACGTTACAATTAACTGTCAGTTTTGCATCGCATTCGTAAAACTAGACTCACAGGAGAACGACCATAAGGTGCCCGAGGCAGCACTAGACCCTTGGAGACAAGTCGGCTGTAGGACGATGTATTGAATCGCGACGCAATTTGTGTGTTCCATCGTCATCAAGAGGCTCTGAACGTTACAAGTCACTGTCAGTTTTGCGTCGGATTCGAAAATCTAGACTCACAGGAGAACGAGCATATGGTGCCCGAGGCAGCACTAGACCCTTGGAGACAAGTCGGCTGTAGGACGATGTATTGAATCGCGACGCAATTTGTGTGTTCCATCGTCATTAACAGGCTCTGAACGTTACAATTCACTGTCAGTTTTGCGTCGGATTCGAAAATCTAGACTCACAGGAGAACGAGCATATGGTGCCCGAGGCAGCACTAGACCCTTGGAGACAAGTCGGCTGTAAGACGATGTATTGAATCGCGACGCAATTTGTGTGTCCCATCGTCATTAACAGGCTCTGAACGTTACAATTCACTGTCAGTTTTGCGTCGGATTCGAAAATCTAGACTCACAGGAGAACGAGCATATGGTGCCCGAGGCAGCAATAGACCCTTCGAAACAAGTCGGCTGTAGGACGATGTATTGAATCGCGACGCAATTTGTGTGTTCCATCGTCATCAAGAGGCTCTGAACGTTACAATTCACTCTCAGTTTTGCGTCGGATTCGTAAATCTAGACTCACCGATGAACGACCATAAGGTGCCCGAGGCAGCAATAGACCCTTCGAAACAAGTCGGCTGTAGAACGATGTATTGAATCGCGACGCAATTTGTGTGTTCCATCGTCATTAAGAGGCTCTGAACGTTACAATTCACTGTCAGTTTTGCATCGCATTCGAAAAACTAGACTCACAGGAGAACGACCATAAGGTGCCCGAGGCAGCAATAGACCCTTGGAGACAAGTCGGCTGGAGAACGATGTATTGAGTCGCGACGCAATTTGTGTGTCCCATCGTCATTAACAGGCTCTGAACGTTACAATTAACTGTCAGTTTTGCATCGCATTCGAAAATCTAGACTCACAGGAGAACGAGCATATGGTGCCCGAGGCAGCACTAGACCCTTGGAGACAAGTCGGCTGTAGGACGATGTATTGAATCGCGACGCAATTTGTGTGTTCCATCGTCATTAAGAGGCTCTGAACGTTACAATTAACTGTCAGTTTTGCATCGCATTCGAAAAACTAGACTCACAGGAGAACGACCATAAGGTGCCCGAGGCAGCACTAGACCCTTGCAGACAAGTCGGCTGGAGGACGATGTATTGAGACGCGACGCAATTTGTGTGTCCCATCGTCATTAATAGGCTCTGAACGTTACAATTAACTGTCAGTTTTGCATCGCATTCGAAAATCTAGACTCACAGGAGAACGAGCATATGGTGCCTGAGGCAGCACTAGACCCTTGGAGACAAGTCGGCTGTAGGACGATGTATTGAATCGCGACGCAATTTGTGTGTTCCATCGTCATTAAGAGGCTCTGAACCTTACAATTAACTGTCAGTTTTGCGTCGGATTCGAAAATCTAGACTCACCGATGAACGACCATAAGGTGCCCGAGGCAGCAATAGACCCTTCGAGACAAGTCGGCTGGAGGACGATGTATTGAATCGCGACGCAATTTGTGTGTTCCATCGTCAGTATCAAGCTCTGAACGTTACAATTAACCGTCAGTTTTGCGTCGTATTCTGAAAACTAGACTCACAGGAGAACGACGATAAGGTGCCCGAGGCAGCACTAGACCCTTGGAGACAAGTCGGCTGTAGGACGATATATTGAGTCGCGACGCAATTTGTGTGTCCCATCGTCATTAACAGGCTCTGAACGTTACAATTAACTGTCAGTTTTGCGTCGGATTCGAAAATCTAGACTCACAGGAGAACGAGCATATGGTGCCCGAGGCAGCACTAGACCCTTGGAGACAAGTCGGCTGTAGGACGATGTATTGAATCGCGACGCAATTTGTGTGTTCCATCGTCATCAAGAGGCTCTGAACGTTACAATTCACTCTCAGTTTTGCGTCGGATTCGAAAATCTAGACTCACAGGAGAACGAGCATATGGTGCCCGAGGCAGCACTAGACCCTTGGAGACAAGTCGGCTGTAGGACGATGTATTGAGTCGCGACGCAATTTGTGTGTCCCATCGTCATTAACAGGCTCTGAACGTTACAATTCACTGTCAGTTTTGCGTCGGATTCGAAAATCTAGACTCACAGGAGAACGAGCATATGGTGCCCGAGGCAGCACTAGACCCTTGGAGACAAGTCGGCTGTAGGACGATGTATTGAATCGCGACGCAATTTGTGTGTTCCATCGTCATCAAGAGGCTCTGAACGTTACAATTCACTGTCAGTTTTGCGTCGGATTCGAAAATCTAGACTCACAGGAGAACGAGCATATGGTGCCCGAGGCAGCACTAGACCCTTGGAGACAAGTCGGCTGTAGGACGATGTATTGAATCGCGACGCAATTTGTGTGTTCCATCGTCATTAACAGGCTCTGAACGTTACAATTCACTGTCAGTTTTGCGTCGGATTCGAAAATCTAGACTCACAGGAGAACGACCAAAAGGTGCCCGGAGCAGCAATACTACCTCGGAGACAAGTCGGCTGTAGGACGATGTATTGAATCGCGACGCAATTTGTGTGTTCCATCGTCATTAAGAGGCTCTGAACGTTACAATTAACTGTCAATTTTGCATCGCATTCGAAAAACTAGACTCACAGGAGAACGACCATAAGGTGCCCGAGGCATCAATAGACCCTTGGAGACAAGTCGGCTGGAGGACGATGTATTGAGACGCGACGCAATTTGTGTGTCCCATCGTCATTAACAGGCTCTGAACGTTACAATTAACTGTCAGTTTTGCATCGCATTCGAAAAACTAGACTCACAGGAGAACGACCATAAGGTGCCCGAGGCAGCACTAGACCCTTGGAGACAAGTCGGCTGTAGGACGATGTATTGAATCGCGACGCAATTTGTGTGTTCCATCGTCATCAAGAGGCTCTGAACGTTACAAGTCACTGTCAGTTTTGCGTCGGATTCGAAAATCTAGACTCACAGGAGAACGAGCATATGGTGCCCGAGGCAGCACTAGACCCTTGGAGACAAGTCGGCTGTAGGACGATGTATTGAATCGCGACGCAATTTGTGTGTTCCATCGTCATTAACAGGCTCTGAACGTTACAATTCACTGTCAGTTTTGCGTCGGATTCGAAAATCTAGACTCACAGGAGAACGAGCATATGGTGCCCGAGGCAGCACTAGACCCTTGGAGACAAGTCGGCTGTAAGACGATGTATTGAATCGCGACGCAATTTGTGTGTCCCATCGTCATTAACAGGCTCTGAACGTTACAATTCACTGTCAGTTTTGCGTCGGATTCGAAAATCTAGACTCACAGGAGAACGAGCATATGGTGCCCGAGGCAGCAATAGACCCTTCGAGACAAGTCGGCTGGAGGACGATGTATTGAATCGCGACGCAATTTGTGTGTTCCATCGTCATCAAGAGGCTCTGTACGTTACAATTCACTCTCAGTTTTGCGTCGGATTCGTAAATCTAGACTCACCGATGAACGACCATAAGGTGCCCGAGGCAGCAATAGACCCTTCGAAACAAGTCGGCTGTAGGACGATGTATTGAATCGCGACGCAATTTGTGTGTTCCATCGTCATTAAGAGGCTCTGAGCGTTACAATTAACTGTCAGTTTTGCATCGCATTCGAAAAACTAGACTCACAGGAGAACGACCATAAGGTGCCCGAGGCAGCAATAGACCCTTGGAGACAAGTCGGCTGGAGGACGATGTATTGAGTCGCGACGCAATTTGTGTGTCCCATCGTCATTAACAGGCTCTGAACGTTACAATTAACTGTCAGTTTTGCATCGCATTCGAAAATCTAGACTCACAGGAGAACGAGCATATGGTGCCCGAGGCAGCACTAGACCCTTGGAGACAAGTCGGCTGTAGGACGATGTATTGAATCGCGACGCAATTTGTGTGTTCCATCGTCATTAAGAGGCTCTGAACGTTACAATTAACTGTCAGTTTTGCATCGCATTCGAAAAACTATACTCACAGGAGAACGACCATAAGGTGCCCGAGGCAGCACTAGACCCTTGGAGACAAGTCGGCTGGAGGACGATGTATTGAGACGCGACGCAATTTGTGTGTCCCATCGTCATTAATAGGCTCTGAACGTTACAATTAACTGTCAGTTTTGCATCGCATTCGAAAATCTAGACTCACAGGAGAACGAGCATATGGTGCCCGAGGCAGCACTAGACCCTTGGAGACAAGTCGGCTGTAGGACGATGTATTGAATCGCGACGCAATTTGTGTGTTCCATCGTCATTAAGAGGCTCTGAACGTTACAATTAACTGTCAGTTTTGCATCGCATTCGAAAAACTAGACTCACAGGAGAACGACCATAAGGTGCCCGAGGCAGCAATAGACCCTTGGAGACAAGTCGGCTGGAGGACGATGTATTGAGACGCGACGCAATTTGTGTGTCCCATCGTCATTAATAGGCTCTGAACGTTACAATTAACTGTCAGTTTTGCATCGCATTTGAAAAACTAGACTCACAGGAGAACGACCATAAGGTGCCCGAGGCAGCAATAGACCCTTGGAGACAAGTCGGCTGTAGGACGATGTATTGAATCGCGACGCAATTTGTGTGTTCCATCGTCATTAAGAGGCTCTGAACGTTACAATTAACTGTCAGTTTTGCATCGCATTCGAAAAACTAGACTCACAGGAGAACGACCATAAGGTGCCCGAGGCAGCAATAGACCCTTGGAGACAAGTCGGCTTGAGGACGATGTATTGAGACGCGACGCAATTTGCGTGTCCCATCGTCATTAACAGGCTCTGAACGTTACAATTAACTGGCAGTTTTGCATCGCATTCGAAAAACTAGACTCACAGGAGAACGACCATAAGGTGCCCGAGGCAGCAATAGACCCTTGGAGACAAGTAGGCTGTAGGACGATGTATTGAATCGCGACGCAATTTGTGTGTTCCATCGTCATTAAGAGGCTCTGAACCTTACAATTAACTGTCAGTTTTGCGTCGGATTCGAAAATCTAGACTCACCGATGAACGACCATAAGGTGCCCGAGGCAGCAATAGACCCTTCGAGACAAGTCGGCTGGAGGACGATGTATTGAATCGCGACGCAATTTGTGTGTTCCATCGTCAGTATCAAGCTCTGAACGTTACAATTAACTGTCAGTATTGCGTCGGATTCGAAAATCTAGACTCACAGGAGAACGAGCATATGGTGCCCGAGGCAGCACTAGACCCTTGGAGACAAGTCGGCTGTAGGACGATGTATTGAGTCGCGACGCAATTTGTGTGTCCCATCGTCATTAACAGGCTCTGAACGTTACAATTCACTGTCAGTTTTGCGTCGGATTCGAAAATGTAGACTCACAGGAGAACGAGCATATGGTGCCCGAGGCAGCAATAGACCCTTCGAGACAAGTCGGCTGGAGGACGATGTATTGAATCGCGACGCAAGTTGTGTGTTCCATCGTCATCAAGAGGCTCTGAACGTTACAATTCACTCTCAGTTTTGCGTCGGATTCGAAAATCTAGACGCACCGATGAACGACCATAAGGTGCCCGAGGCAGCAATAGACCCTTCGAGACAAGTCGGCTGTAGGACGATGTATTGAATCGCGACGCAATTTGTGTGTTCCATCGTCATTAAGAGGCTCTGAACGTTACAATTAACTGTCAGTTTTGCGTCGGATTCGAAAATCTAGACTCACAGGAGAACGACCATAAGGTGCCCGAGGCAGCAATAGGCCCTTCGAGACAAGTCGGCTGTAGGACGATGTATTGAGTCGCGACGCAATTTGTGTGTCCCATCGTCATTAACAGGCTCTGAACGTTACAATTCACTGTCAGTTTTGCGTCGTATTCTGAAATCTAGACTCACAGATGAACGACCATAAGGTGCCCGGGGCAGCAAGAGACCCTTGGAGACAGGTCGGCTGTGGGACGATGAATTGATTCGCGACGCAATTTGTGTGTTCCATCGTCATCAAGAGGCTCTGAACGTTACAATTCACTGTCAGTTTTGCATCGCATTCGAAAAACTAGACTCACAGGAGAACGACCATAAGGTGCCCGAGGCAGCAGTAGACCCTTGGAGACAAGTCGGCTGGAGGACGATGTATTGAATCGCGACGCAATTTGTGTGTCCCATCGTCAGTATCAGGCTCTGAACGTTACAATTAACTGTCAGTATTGCGTCGGATTCGAAAATCTAGACTCACAGGAGAACGAGCATATGGTGCCCGAGGCAGCACTAGACCCTTGGAGACAAGTCGGCTGTAGGACGATGTATTGAATCGCGACGCAATTTGTGTGTTCCATCGTCATTAAGAGGCTCTGAACGTTACAATTAACTGTCAGTTTTGCGTCGGATTCGAAAATCTAGACCCACAGGAGAACGAGCATAAGGTGCCCGAGGCAGCAATAGACCCTTCGAGACAAGTCGGCTGGAGGACGATGTATTGAATCGCGACGCAATTTGTGTGTTCCATCGTCATTAACAGGCTCTGAACGTTACAATTAATTGTCAGTTTTGCGTCGTATTCGAAAATCTAGACTCACAGGAAAACGAGCATATGGTGCCCGAGGCAGCACTAGACCCTTGGAGACAAGTCGGCTGTAGGACGATGTATTGAATCGCGACGCAATTTGTGTGTTCCATCGTCATCAAGAGGCTCTGAACGTTACAATGAACTGTCAGTTTTGCGTCGGATTCGAAAATCTAGACTCACAGGAGAACGAGCATATGGTGCCCGAGGCAGCACTAGACCCTTGGAGACAAGTCGGCTGTAGGACGATGTATTGAATCGCGACGCAATTTGTGTGTTCCATCGTCAGTATCAGGCTCTGAACGTTCTAATTAACTGTCAGTTTTGCGTCGGATTCGAAAATCTAGACTCACAGGAGAACGACCATAAGGTGCCCGAGGCAGCACTAGACCCTTGGAGACAAGTCGGCTGGAGGACGATGTATTGAGTCGCGACGCAATTTGTGTGTCCCATCGTCATTAACAGGCTCTGAACGTTACAATTAACTGTCAGTTTTGCATCGCATTCGAAAAACTAGACTAACAGGAGAACGACCATAAGGTGCCCGAGGCAGCAATAGACCCTTGGAGACAAGTCGGCTGTAGGACGATGTATTGAATCGCGACGCAATTTGTGTGTTCCATCGTCATTAAGAGGTTCTGAACCTTACAATTAACTGTCAGTTTTGCATCGCATTCGAAAAACTAGACTCACAGGAGAACGACCATAAGGTGCCCGAGGCAGCAATAGACCCTTGGAGACAAGTCGGCTGGAGGACGATGTATTGAGACGCGACGCAATTTGTTTGTCCCATCGTCATGAACAGGCTCTGAACGTTACAATTAACTGTCAGTTTTGCATCGCATTCGAAAAACTAGACTCACAGGAGAACGACCATAAGGTGCCCGAGGCAGCAATAGACCCTTGGAGACAAGTAGGCTGTAGGACGATGTATTGAATCGCGACGCAATTTGTGTGTTCCATCGTCATTAAGAGGCTCTGAACCTTACAATTAACTGTCAGTTTTGCGTCGGATTCGAAAATCTAGACTCACCGATGAACGACCATAAGGTGCCCGAGGCAGCAATAGACCCTTCGAGACAAGTCGGCTGGAGGACGATGTATTGAATCGCGACGCAATTTGTGTGTTCCATCGTCAGTATCAAGCTCTGAACGTTACAATTAACCGTCAGTTTTGCGTCGTATTCTGAAAACTAGACTCACAGGAGAACGACGATAAGGTGCCCGAGGCAGCACTAGACCCTTGGAGACAAGTCGGCTGTAGGACGATATATTGAATCGCGACGCAATTTGTGTGTCCCATCGTCATTAACAGGCTCTGAACGTTACAATTAACTGTCAGTTTTGCGTCGGATTCGAAAATCTAGACTCACAGGAGAACGAGCATATGGTGCCCGAGGCAGCACTAGACCCTTGGAGACAAGTCGGCTGTAGGACGATGTATTGAATCGCGACGCAATTTGTGTGTTCCATCGTCATCAAGAGGCTCTGAACGTTACAATGAACTGTCAGTTTTGCGTCGGATTCGAAAATCTAGACTCACAGGAGAACGAGCATATGGTGCCCGAGGCAGCACTAGACCCTTGGAGACAAGTCGGCTGTAGGACGATGTATTGAGTCGCGACGCAATTTGTGTGTCCCATCGTCATTAACAGGCTCTGAACGTTACAATTCACTGTCAGTTTTGCGTCGGATTCGAAAATCTAGACTCACAGGAGAACGAGCATATGGTGCCCGAGGCAGCACTAGACCCTTGGAGACAAGTCGGCTGTAGGACGATGTATTGAATCGCGACGCAATTTGTGTGTTCCATCGTCATCAAGAGGCTCTGAACGTTACAATTCACTGTCAGTTTTGCGTCGGATTCGAAAATCTAGACTCACAGGAGAACGAGCATATGGTGCCCGAGGCAGCACTAGACCCTTGGAGACAAGTCGGCTGTAGGACGATGTATTGAATCGCGACGCAATTTGTGTGTTCCATCGTCATTAACAGGCTCTGAACGTTACAATTCACTGTCAGTTTTGCGTCGGATTCGAAAATCTAGACTCACAGGAGAACGACCATAAGGTGCCCGAGGCATCAATAGACCCTTGGAGACAAGTCGGCTGGAGGACGATGTATTGAGACGCGACGCAATTTGTGTGTCCCATCGTCATTAACAGGCTCTGAACGTTACAATTAACTGTCAATTTTGCATCGCATTCGAAAAACTAGACTCACAGGAGAACGACCATAAGGTGCCCGAGGCATCAATAGACCCTTGGAGACAAGTCGGCTGGAGGACGATGTATTGAGACGCGACGCAATTTGTGTGTCCCATCGTCATTAACAGGCTCTGAACGTTACAATTAACTGGCAGTTTTGCATCGCATTCGAAAAACTAGACTCACAGGAGAACGACCATAAGGTGCCCGAGGCAGCAATAGACCCTTGGAGACAAGTAGGCTGTAGGACGATGTATTGAATCGCGACGCAATTTGTGTGTTCCATCGTCATTAAGAGGCTCTGAACCTTACAATTAACTGTCAGTTTTGCGTCGGATTCGAAAATCTAGACTCACCGATGAACGACCATAAGGTGCCCGAGGCAGCAATAGACCCTTCGAGACAAGTCGGCTGGAGGACGATGTATTGAATCGCGACGCAATTTGTGTGTTCCATCGTCAGTATCAAGCTCTGAACGTTACAATTAACTGTCAGTATTGCGTCGGATTCGAAAATCTAGACTCACAGGAGAACGAGCATATGGTGCCCGAGGCAGCACTAGACCCTTGGAGACAAGTCGGCTGTAGGACGATGTATTGAGTCGCGACGCAATTTGTGTGTCCCATCGTCATTAACAGGCTCTGAACGTTACAATTCACTGTCAGTTTTGCGTCGGATTCGAAAATGTAGACTCACAGGAGAACGAGCATATGGTGCCCGAGGCAGCAATAGACCCTTCGAGACAAGTCGGCTGGAGGACGATGTATTGAATCGCGACGCAAGTTGTGTGTTCCATCGTCATCAAGAGGCTCTGAACGTTACAATTCACTCTCAGTTTTGCGTCGGATTCGAAAATCTAGACGCACCGATGAACGACCATAAGGTGCCCGAGGCAGCAATAGACCCTTCGAGACAAGTCGGCTGTAGGACGATGTATTGAATCGCGACGCAATTTGTGTGTTCCATCGTCATTAAGAGGCTCTGAACGTTACAATTAACTGTCAGTTTTGCGTCGGATTCGAAAATCTAGACTCACAGGAGAACGACCATAAGGTGCCCGAGGCAGCAATAGGCCCTTCGAGACAAGTCGGCTGTAGGACGATGTATTGAGTCGCGACGCAATTTGTGTGTCCCATCGTCATTAACAGGCTCTGAACGTTACAATTCACTGTCAGTTTTGCGTCGTATTCTGAAATCTAGACTCACAGATGAACGACCATAAGGTGCCCGGGGCAGCAAGAGACCCTTGGAGACAGGTCGGCTGTGGGACGATGAATTGATTCGCGACGCAATTTGTGTGTTCCATCGTCATCAAGAGGCTCTGAACGTTACAATTCACTGTCAGTTTTGCATCGCATTCGAAAAACTAGACTCACAGGAGAACGACCATAAGGTGCCCGAGGCAGCAGTAGACCCTTGGAGACAAGTCGGCTGGAGGACGATGTATTGAATCGCGACGCAATTTGTGTGTCCCATCGTCAGTATCAGGCTCTGAACGTTACAATTAACTGTCAGTATTGCGTCGGATTCGAAAATCTAGACTCACAGGAGAACGAGCATATGGTGCCCGAGGCAGCACTAGACCCTTGGAGACAAGTCGGCTGTAGGACGATGTATTGAATCGCGACGCAATTTGTGTGTTCCATCGTCATTAAGAGGCTCTGAACGTTACAATTAACTGTCAGTTTTGCGTCGGATTCGAAAATCTAGACCCACAGGAGAACGAGCATAAGGTGCCCGAGGCAGCAATAGACCCTTCGAGACAAGTCGGCTGGAGGACGATGTATTGAATCGCGACGCAATTTGTGTGTTCCATCGTCATTAACAGGCTCTGAACGTTACAATTAATTGTCAGTTTTGCGTCGTATTCGAAAATCTAGACTCACAGGAAAACGAGCATATGGTGCCCGAGGCAGCACTAGACCCTTGGAGACAAGTCGGCTGTAGGACGATGTATTGAATCGCGACGCAATTTGTGTGTTCCATCGTCATCAAGAGGCTCTGAACGTTACAATGAACTGTCAGTTTTGCGTCGGATTCGAAAATCTAGACTCACAGGAGAACGAGCATATGGTGCCCGAGGCAGCACTAGACCCTTGGAGACAAGTCGGCTGTAGGACGATGTATTGAATCGCGACGCAATTTGTGTGTTCCATCGTCAGTATCAGGCTCTGAACGTTCTAATTAACTGTCAGTTTTGCGTCGGATTCGAAAATCTAGACTCACAGGAGAACGACCATAAGGTGCCCGAGGCAGCACTAGACCCTTGGAGACAAGTCGGCTGGAGGACGATGTATTGAGTCGCGACGCAATTTGTGTGTCCCATCGTCATTAACAGGCTCTGAACGTTACAATTAACTGTCAGTTTTGCATCGCATTCGAAAAACTAGACTAACAGGAGAACGACCATAAGGTGCCCGAGGCAGCAATAGACCCTTGGAGACAAGTCGGCTGTAGGACGATGTATTGAATCGCGACGCAATTTGTGTGTTCCATCGTCATTAAGAGGTTCTGAACCTTACAATTAACTGTCAGTTTTGCATCGCATTCGAAAAACTAGACTCACAGGAGAACGACCATAAGGTGCCCGAGGCAGCAATAGACCCTTGGAGACAAGTCGGCTGGAGGACGATGTATTGAGACGCGACGCAATTTGTTTGTCCCATCGTCATGAACAGGCTCTGAACGTTACAATTAACTGTCAGTTTTGCATCGCATTCGAAAAACTAGACTCACAGGAGAACGACCATAAGGTGCCCGAGGCAGCAATAGACCCTTGGAGACAAGTAGGCTGTAGGACGATGTATTGAATCGCGACGCAATTTGTGTGTTCCATCGTCATTAAGAGGCTCTGAACCTTACAATTAACTGTCAGTTTTGCGTCGGATTCGAAAATCTAGACTCACCGATGAACGACCATAAGGTGCCCGAGGCAGCAATAGACCCTTCGAGACAAGTCGGCTGGAGGACGATGTATTGAATCGCGACGCAATTTGTGTGTTCCATCGTCAGTATCAAGCTCTGAACGTTACAATTAACCGTCAGTTTTGCGTCGTATTCTGAAAACTAGACTCACAGGAGAACGACGATAAGGTGCCCGAGGCAGCACTAGACCCTTGGAGACAAGTCGGCTGTAGGACGATATATTGAGTCGCGACGCAATTTGTGTGTCCCATCGTCATTAACAGGCTCTGAACGTTACAATTAACTGTCAGTTTTGCGTCGGATTCGAAAATCTAGACTCACAGGAGAACGAGCATATGGTGCCCGAGGCAGCACTAGACCCTTGGAGACAAGTCGGCTGTAGGACGATGTATTGAATCGCGACGCAATTTGTGTGTTCCATCGTCATCAAGAGGCTCTGAACGTTACAATTCACTCTCAGTTTTGCGTCGGATTCGAAAATCTAGACTCACAGGAGAACGAGCATATGGTGCCCGAGGCAGCACTAGACCCTTGGAGACAAGTCGGCTGTAGGACGATGTATTGAGTCGCGACGCAATTTGTGTGTCCCATCGTCATTAACAGGCTCTGAACGTTACAATTCACTGTCAGTTTTGCGTCGGATTCGAAAATCTAGACTCACAGGAGAACGAGCATATGGTGCCCGAGGCAGCAATAGACCCTTCGAGACAAGTCGGCTGGAGGACGATGTATTGAATCGCGACGCAAGTTGTGTGTTCCATCGTCATCAAGAGGCTCTGAACGTTACAATTCACTCTCAGTTTTGCGTCGGATTCGAAAATCTAGACGCACCGATGAACGACCATAAGGTGCCCGAGGCAGCAATAGACCCTTCGAGACAAGTCGGCTGTAGGACGATGTATTGAATCGCGACGCAATTTGTGTGTTCCATCGTCATTAAGAGGCTCTGAACGTTACAATTAACTGTCAGTTTTGCGTCGGATTCGAAAATCTAGACTCACAGGAGAACGACCATAAGGTGCCCGAGGCAGCAATAGGCCCTTCGAGACAAGTCGGCTGTAGGACGATGTATTGAGTCGCGACGCAATTTGTGTGTCCCATCGTCATTAACAGGCTCTGAACGTTACAATTCACTGTCAGTTTTGCGTCGTATTCTGAAATCTAGACTCACAGATGAACGACCATAAGGTGCCCGGGGCAGCAAGAGACCCTTGGAGACAGGTCGGCTGTGGGACGATGAATTGATTCGCGACGCAATTTGTGTGTTCCATCGTCATCAAGAGGCTCTGAACGTTACAATTCACTGTCAGTTTTGCATCGCATTCGAAAAACTAGACTCACAGGAGAACGACCATAAGGTGCCCGAGGCAGCAGTAGACCCTTGGAGACAAGTCGGCTGGAGGACGATGTATTGAATCGCGACGCAATTTGTGTGTCCCATCGTCAGTATCAGGCTCTGAACGTTACAATTAACTGTCAGTATTGCGTCGGATTCGAAAATCTAGACTCACAGGAGAACGAGCATATGGTGCCCGAGGCAGCACTAGACCCTTGGAGACAAGTCGGCTGTAGGACGATGTATTGAATCGCGACGCAATTTGTGTGTTCCATCGTCATTAAGAGGCTCTGAACGTTACAATTAACTGTCAGTTTTGCGTCGGATTCGAAAATCTAGACCCACAGGAGAACGAGCATAAGGTGCCCGAGGCAGCAATAGACCCTTCGAGACAAGTCGGCTGGAGGACGATGTATTGAATCGCGACGCAATTTGTGTGTTCCATCGTCATTAACAGGCTCTGAACGTTACAATTAATTGTCAGTTTTGCGTCGTATTCGAAAATCTAGACTCACAGGAAAACGAGCATATGGTGCCCGAGGCAGCACTAGACCCTTGGAGACAAGTCGGCTGTAGGACGATGTATTGAATCGCGACGCAATTTGTGTGTTCCATCGTCATCAAGAGGCTCTGAACGTTACAATGAACTGTCAGTTTTGCGTCGGATTCGAAAATCTAGACTCACAGGAGAACGAGCATATGGTGCCCGAGGCAGCACTGGACCCTTGGAGACAAGTCGGCTGTAGGACGATGTATTGAATCGCGACGCAATTTGTGTGTTCCATCGTCAGTATCAGGCTCTGAACGTTCTAATTAACTGTCAGTTTTGCGTCGGATTCGAAAATCTAGACTCACAGGAGAACGACCATAAGGTGCCCGAGGCAGCACTAGACCCTTGGAGACAAGTCGGCTGGAGGACGATGTATTGAGACGCGACGCAATTTGTTTGTCCCATCGTCATGAACAGGCTCTGAACGTTACAATTAACTGTCAGTTTTGCATCGCATTCGAAAAACTAGACTCACAGGAGAACGACCATAAGGTGCCCGAGGCAGCAATAGACCCTTGGAGACAAGTAGGCTGTAGGACGATGTATTGAATCGCGACGCAATTTGTGTGTTCCATCGTCATTAAGAGGCTCTGAACCTTACAATTAACTGTCAGTTTTGCGTCGGATTCGAAAATCTAGACTCACCGATGAACGACCATAAGGTGCCCGAGGCAGCAATAGACCCTTCGAGACAAGTCGGCTGGAGGACGATGTATTGAATCGCGACGCAATTTGTGTGTTCCATCGTCAGTATCAAGCTCTGAACGTTACAATTAACCGTCAGTTTTGCGTCGTATTCTGAAAACTAGACTCACAGGAGAACGACGATAAGGTGCCCGAGGCAGCACTAGACCCTTGGAGACAAGTCGGCTGTAGGACGATATATTGAGTCGCGACGCAATTTGTGTGTCCCATCGTCATTAACAGGCTCTGAACGTTACAATTAACTGTCAGTTTTGCGTCGGATTCGAAAATCTAGACTCACAGGAGAACGAGCATATGGTGCCCGAGGCAGCACTAGACCCTTGGAGACAAGTCGGCTGTAGGACGATGTATTGAATCGCGACGCAATTTGTGTGTTCCATCGTCATCAAGAGGCTCTGAACGTTACAATTCACTCTCAGTTTTGCGTCGGATTCGAAAATCTAGACTCACAGGAGAACGAGCATATGGTGCCCGAGGCAGCACTAGACCCTTGGAGACAAGTCGGCTGTAGGACGATGTATTGAGTCGCGACGCAATTTGTATGTCCCATCGTCATTAACAGGCTCTGAACGTTACAATTCACTGTCAGTTTTGCGTCGGATTCGAAAATGTAGACTCACAGGAGAACGAGCATATGGTGCCCGAGGCAGCAATAGACCCTTCGAGACAAGTCGGCTGGAGGACGATGTATTGAATCGCGACGCAAGTTGTGTGTTCCATCGTCATCAAGAGGCTCTGAACGTTACAATTCACTCTCAGTTTTGCGTCGGATTCGAAAATCTAGACGCACCGATGAACGACCATAAGGTGCCCGAGGCAGCAATAGACCCTTCGAGACAAGTCGGCTGTAGGACGATGTATTGAATCGCGACGCAATTTGTGTGTTCCATCGTCATTAAGAGGCTCTGAACGTTACAATTAACTGTCAGTTTTGCGTCGGATTCGAAAATCTAGACTCACAGGAGAACGACCATAAGGTGCCCGAGGCAGCAATAGGCCCTTCGAGACAAGTCGGCTGTAGGACGATGTATTGAGTCGCGACGCAATTTGTGTGTCCCATCGTCATTAACAGGCTCTGAACGTTACAATTCACTGTCAGTTTTGCGTCGTATTCTGAAATCTAGACTCACAGATGAACGACCATAAGGTGCCCGGGGCAGCAAGAGACCCTTGGAGACAGGTCGGCTGTGGGACGATGAATTGATTCGCGACGCAATTTGTGTGTTCCATCGTCATCAAGAGGCTCTGAACGTTACAATTCACTGTCAGTTTTGCATCGCATTCGAAAAACTAGACTCACAGGAGAACGACCATAAGGTGCCCGAGGCAGCAGTAGACCCTTGGAGACAAGTCGGCTGGAGGACGATGTATTGAATCGCGACGCAATTTGTGTGTCCCATCGTCAGTATCAGGCTCTGAACGTTACAATTAACTGTCAGTATTGCGTCGGATTCGAAAATCTAGACTCACAGGAGAACGAGCATATGGTGCCCGAGGCAGCACTAGACCCTTGGAGACAAGTCGGCTGTAGGACGATGTATTGAATCGCGACGCAATTTGTGTGTTCCATCGTCATTAAGAGGCTCTGAACGTTACAATTAACTGTCAGTTTTGCGTCGGATTCGAAAATCTAGACCCACAGGAGAACGAGCATAAGGTGCCCGAGGCAGCAATAGACCCTTCGAGACAAGTCGGCTGGAGGACGATGTATTGAATCGCGACGCAATTTGTGTGTTCCATCGTCATTAACAGGCTCTGAACGTTACAATTAATTGTCAGTTTTGCGTCGTATTCGAAAATCTAGACTCACAGGAAAACGAGCATATGGTGCCCGAGGCAGCACTAGACCCTTGGAGACAAGTCGGCTGTAGGACGATGTATTGAATCGCGACGCAATTTGTGTGTTCCATCGTCATCAAGAGGCTCTGAACGTTACAATGAACTGTCAGTTTTGCGTCGGATTCGAAAATCTAGACTCACAGGAGAACGAGCATATGGTGCCCGAGGCAGCACTAGACCCTTGGAGACAAGTCGGCTGTAGGACGATGTATTGAATCGCGACGCAATTTGTGTGTTCCATCGTCAGTATCAGGCTCTGAACGTTCTAATTAACTGTCAGTTTTGCGTCGGATTCGAAAATCTAGACTCACAGGAGAACGACCATAAGGTGCCCGAGGCAGCACTAGACCCTTGGAGACAAGTCGGCTGGAGGACGATGTATTGAGTCGCGACGCAATTTGTGTGTCCCATCGTCATTAACAGGCTCTGAACGTTACAATTAACTGTCAGTTTTGCATCGCATTCGAAAAACTAGACTAACAGGAGAACGACCATAAGGTGCCCGAGGCAGCAATAGACCCTTGGAGACAAGTCGGCTGTAGGACGATGTATTGAATCGCGACGCAATTTGTGTGTTCCATCGTCATTAAGAGGTTCTGAACCTTACAATTAACTGTCAGTTTTGCATCGCATTCGAAAAACTAGACTCACAGGAGAACGACCATAAGGTGCCCGAGGCAGCAATAGACCCTTGGAGACAAGTCGGCTGGAGGACGATGTATTGAGACGCGACGCAATTTGTTTGTCCCATCGTCATGAACAGGCTCTGAACGTTACAATTAACTGTCAGTTTTGCATCGCATTCGAAAAACTAGACTCACAGGAGAACGACCATAAGGTGCCCGAGGCAGCAATAGACCCTTGGAGACAAGTAGGCTGTAGGACGATGTATTGAATCGCGACGCAATTTGTGTGTTCCATCGTCATTAAGAGGCTCTGAACCTTACAATTAACTGTCAGTTTTGCGTCGGATTCGAAAATCTAGACTCACCGATGAACGACCATAAGGTGCCCGAGGCAGCAATAGACCCTTCGAGACAAGTCGGCTGGAGGACGATGTATTGAATCGCGACGCAATTTGTGTGTTCCATCGTCAGTATCAAGCTCTGAACGTTACAATTAACCGTCAGTTTTGCGTCGTATTCTGAAAACTAGACTCACAGGAGAACGACGATAAGGTGCCCGAGGCAGCACTAGACCCTTGGAGACAAGTCGGCTGTAGGACGATATATTGAGTCGCGACGCAATTTGTGTGTCCCATCGTCATTAACAGGCTCTGAACGTTACAATTAACTGTCAGTTTTGCGTCGGATTCGAAAATCTAGACTCACAGGAGAACGAGCATATGGTGCCCGAGGCAGCACTAGACCCTTGGAGACAAGTCGGCTGTAGGACGATGTATTGAATCGCGACGCAATTTGTGTGTTCCATCGTCATCAAGAGGCTCTGAACGTTACAATTCACTCTCAGTTTTGCGTCGGATTCGAAAATCTAGACTCACAGGAGAACGAGCATATGGTGCCCGAGGCAGCACTAGACCCTTGGAGACAAGTCGGCTGTAGGACGATGTATTGAGTCGCGACGCAATTTGTGTGTCCCATCGTCATTAACAGGCTCTGAACGTTACAATTCACTGTCAGTTTTGCGTCGGATTCGAAAATCTAGACTCACAGGAGAACGAGCATATGGTGCCCGAGGCAGCACTAGACCCTTGGAGACAAGTCGGCTGTAGGACGATGTATTGAATCGCGACGCAATTTGTGTGTTCCATCGTCATCAAGAGGCTCTGAACGTTACAATTCACTGTCAGTTTTGCGTCGGATTCGAAAATCTAGACTCACAGGAGAACGAGCATATGGTGCCCGAGGCAGCACTAGACCCTTGGAGACAAGTCGGCTGTAGGACGATGTATTGAATCGCGACGCAATTTGTGTGTTCCATCGTCATTAACAGGCTCTGAACGTTACAATTCACTGTCAGTTTTGCGTCGGATTCGAAAATCTAGACTCACAGGAGAACGACCAAAAGGTGCCCGGAGCAGCAATACTACCTCGGAGACAAGTCGGCTGTAGGACGATGTATTGAATCGCGACGCAATTTGTGTGTTCCATCGTCATTAAGAGGCTCTGAACGTTACAATTAACTGTCAATTTTGCATCGCATTCGAAAAACTAGACTCACAGGAGAACGACCATAAGGTGCCCGAGGCATCAATAGACCCTTGGAGACAAGTCGGCTGGAGGACGATGTATTGAGACGCGACGCAATTTGTGTGTCCCATCGTCATTAACAGGCTCTGAACGTTACAATTAACTGTCAGTTTTGCATCGCATTCGAAAAACTAGACTCACAGGAGAACGACCATAAGGTGCCCGAGGCAGCACTAGACCCTTGGAGACAAGTCGGCTGTAGGACGATGTATTGAATCGCGACGCAATTTGTGTGTTCCATCGTCATCAAGAGGCTCTGAACGTTACAAGTCACTGTCAGTTTTGCGTCGGATTCGAAAATCTAGACTCACAGGAGAACGAGCATATGGTGCCCGAGGCAGCACTAGACCCTTGGAGACAAGTCGGCTGTAGGACGATGTATTGAATCGCGACGCAATTTGTGTGTTCCATCGTCATTAACAGGCTCTGAACGTTACAATTAACTGTCAGTTTTGCGTCGGATTCGAAAATCTAGACTCACAGGAGAACGACCATAAGGTGCCCGAGGCAGCAATAGGCCCTTCGAGACAAGTCGGCTGTAGGACGATGTATTGAGTCGCGACGCAATTTGTGTGTCCCATCGTCATTAACAGGCTCTGAACGTTACAATTCACTGTCAGTTTTGCGTCGTATTCTGAAATCTAGACTCACAGATGAACGACCATAAGGTGCCCGGGGCAGCAAGAGACCCTTGGAGACAGGTCGGCTGTGGGACGATGAATTGATTCGCGACGCAATTTGTGTGTTCCATCGTCATCAAGAGGCTCTGAACGTTACAATTCACTGTCAGTTTTGCATCGCATTCGAAAAACTAGACTCACAGGAGAACGACCATAAGGTGCCCGAGGCAGCAGTAGACCCTTGGAGACAAGTCGGCTGGAGGACGATGTATTGAATCGCGACGCAATTTGTGTGTCCCATCGTCAGTATCAGGCTCTGAACGTTACAATTAACTGTCAGTATTGCGTCGGATTCGAAAATCTAGACTCACAGGAGAACGAGCATATGGTGCCCGAGGCAGCACTAGACCCTTGGAGACAAGTCGGCTGTAGGACGATGTATTGAATCGCGACGCAATTTGTGTGTTCCATCGTCATTAAGAGGCTCTGAACGTTACAATTAACTGTCAGTTTTGCGTCGGATTCGAAAATCTAGACCCACAGGAGAACGAGCATAAGGTGCCCGAGGCAGCAATAGACCCTTCGAGACAAGTCGGCTGGAGGACGATGTATTGAATCGCGACGCAATTTGTGTGTTCCATCGTCATTAACAGGCTCTGAACGTTACAATTAATTGTCAGTTTTGCGTCGTATTCGAAAATCTAGACTCACAGGAAAACGAGCATATGGTGCCCGAGGCAGCACTAGACCCTTGGAGACAAGTCGGCTGTAGGACGATGTATTGAATCGCGACGCAATTTGTGTGTTCCATCGTCATCAAGAGGCTCTGAACGTTACAATGAACTGTCAGTTTTGCGTCGGATTCGAAAATCTAGACTCACAGGAGAACGAGCATATGGTGCCCGAGGCAGCACTAGACCCTTGGAGACAAGTCGGCTGTAGGACGATGTATTGAATCGCGACGCAATTTGTGTGTTCCATCGTCAGTATCAGGCTCTGAACGTTCTAATTAACTGTCAGTTTTGCGTCGGATTCGAAAATCTAGACTCACAGGAGAACGACCATAAGGTGCCCGAGGCAGCACTAGACCCTTGGAGACAAGTCGGCTGGAGGACGATGTATTGAGTCGCGACGCAATTTGTGTGTCCCATCGTCATTAACAGGCTCTGAACGTTACAATTAACTGTCAGTTTTGCATCGCATTCGAAAAACTAGACTAACAGGAGAACGACCATAAGGTGCCCGAGGCAGCAATAGACCCTTGGAGACAAGTCGGCTGTAGGACGATGTATTGAATCGCGACGCAATTTGTGTGTTCCATCGTCATTAAGAGGTTCTGAACCTTACAATTAACTGTCAGTTTTGCATCGCATTCGAAAAACTAGACTCACAGGAGAACGACCATAAGGTGCCCGAGGCAGCAATAGACCCTTGGAGACAAGTCGGCTGGAGGACGATGTATTGAGACGCGACGCAATTTGTTTGTCCCATCGTCATGAACAGGCTCTGAACGTTACAATTAACTGTCAGTTTTGCATCGCATTCGAAAAACTAGACTCACAGGAGAACGACCATAAGGTGCCCGAGGCAGCAATAGACCCTTGGAGACAAGTAGGCTGTAGGACGATGTATTGAATCGCGACGCAATTTGTGTGTTCCATCGTCATTAAGAGGCTCTGAACCTTACAATTAACTGTCAGTTTTGCGTCGGATTCGAAAATCTAGACTCACCGATGAACGACCATAAGGTGCCCGAGGCAGCAATAGACCCTTCGAGACAAGTCGGCTGGAGGACGATGTATTGAATCGCGACGCAATTTGTGTGTTCCATCGTCAGTATCAAGCTCTGAACGTTACAATTAACCGTCAGTTTTGCGTCGTATTCTGAAAACTAGACTCACAGGAGAACGACGATAAGGTGCCCGAGGCAGCACTAGACCCTTGGAGACAAGTCGGCTGTAGGACGATATATTGAGTCGCGACGCAATTTGTGTGTCCCATCGTCATTAACAGGCTCTGAACGTTACAATTAACTGTCAGTTTTGCGTCGGATTCGAAAATCTAGACTCACAGGAGAACGAGCATATGGTGCCCGAGGCAGCACTAGACCCTTGGAGACAAGTCGGCTGTAGGACGATGTATTGAATCGCGACGCAATTTGTGTGTTCCATCGTCATCAAGAGGCTCTGAACGTTACAATTCACTCTCAGTTTTGCGTCGGATTCGAAAATCTAGACTCACAGGAGAACGAGCATATGGTGCCCGAGGCAGCACTAGACCCTTGGAGACAAGTCGGCTGTAGGACGATGTATTGAGTCGCGACGCAATTTGTGTGTCCCATCGTCATTAACAGGCTCTGAACGTTACAATTCACTGTCAGTTTTGCGTCGGATTCGAAAATCTAGACTCACAGGAGAACGAGCATATGGTGCCCGAGGCAGCAATAGACCCTTCGAGACAAGTCGGCTGGAGGACGATGTATTGAATCGCGACGCAAGTTGTGTGTTCCATCGTCATCAAGAGGCTCTGAACGTTACAATTCACTCTCAGTTTTGCGTCGGATTCGAAAATCTAGACGCACCGATGAACGACCATAAGGTGCCCGAGGCAGCAATAGACCCTTCGAGACAAGTCGGCTGTAGGACGATGTATTGAATCGCGACGCAATTTGTGTGTTCCATCGTCATTAAGAGGCTCTGAACGTTACAATTAACTGTCAGTTTTGCGTCGGATTCGAAAATCTAGACTCACAGGAGAACGACCATAAGGTGCCCGAGGCAGCAATAGGCCCTTCGAGACAAGTCGGCTGTAGGACGATGTATTGAGTCGCGACGCAATTTGTGTGTCCCATCGTCATTAACAGGCTCTGAACGTTACAATTCACTGTCAGTTTTGCGTCGTATTCTGAAATCTAGACTCACAGATGAACGACCATAAGGTGCCCGGGGCAGCAAGAGACCCTTGGAGACAGGTCGGCTGTGGGACGATGAATTGATTCGCGACGCAATTTGTGTGTTCCATCGTCATCAAGAGGCTCTGAACGTTACAATTCACTGTCAGTTTTGCATCGCATTCGAAAAACTAGACTCACAGGAGAACGACCATAAGGTGCCCGAGGCAGCAGTAGACCCTTGGAGACAAGTCGGCTGGAGGACGATGTATTGAATCGCGACGCAATTTGTGTGTCCCATCGTCAGTATCAGGCTCTGAACGTTACAATTAACTGTCAGTATTGCGTCGGATTCGAAAATCTAGACTCACAGGAGAACGAGCATATGGTGCCCGAGGCAGCACTAGACCCTTGGAGACAAGTCGGCTGTAGGACGATGTATTGAATCGCGACGCAATTTGTGTGTTCCATCGTCATTAAGAGGCTCTGAACGTTACAATTAACTGTCAGTTTTGCGTCGGATTCGAAAATCTAGACCCACAGGAGAACGAGCATAAGGTGCCCGAGGCAGCAATAGACCCTTCGAGACAAGTCGGCTGGAGGACGATGTATTGAATCGCGACGCAATTTGTGTGTTCCATCGTCATTAACAGGCTCTGAACGTTACAATTAATTGTCAGTTTTGCGTCGTATTCGAAAATCTAGACTCACAGGAAAACGAGCATATGGTGCCCGAGGCAGCACTAGACCCTTGGAGACAAGTCGGCTGTAGGACGATGTATTGAATCGCGACGCAATTTGTGTGTTCCATCGTCATCAAGAGGCTCTGAACGTTACAATGAACTGTCAGTTTTGCGTCGGATTCGAAAATCTAGACTCACAGGAGAACGAGCATATGGTGCCCGAGGCAGCACTGGACCCTTGGAGACAAGTCGGCTGTAGGACGATGTATTGAATCGCGACGCAATTTGTGTGTTCCATCGTCAGTATCAGGCTCTGAACGTTCTAATTAACTGTCAGTTTTGCGTCGGATTCGAAAATCTAGACTCACAGGAGAACGACCATAAGGTGCCCGAGGCAGCACTAGACCCTTGGAGACAAGTCGGCTGGAGGACGATGTATTGAGACGCGACGCAATTTGTTTGTCCCATCGTCATGAACAGGCTCTGAACGTTACAATTAACTGTCAGTTTTGCATCGCATTCGAAAAACTAGACTCACAGGAGAACGACCATAAGGTGCCCGAGGCAGCAATAGACCCTTGGAGACAAGTAGGCTGTAGGACGATGTATTGAATCGCGACGCAATTTGTGTGTTCCATCGTCATTAAGAGGCTCTGAACCTTACAATTAACTGTCAGTTTTGCGTCGGATTCGAAAATCTAGACTCACCGATGAACGACCATAAGGTGCCCGAGGCAGCAATAGACCCTTCGAGACAAGTCGGCTGGAGGACGATGTATTGAATCGCGACGCAATTTGTGTGTTCCATCGTCAGTATCAAGCTCTGAACGTTACAATTAACCGTCAGTTTTGCGTCGTATTCTGAAAACTAGACTCACAGGAGAACGACGATAAGGTGCCCGAGGCAGCACTAGACCCTTGGAGACAAGTCGGCTGTAGGACGATATATTGAGTCGCGACGCAATTTGTGTGTCCCATCGTCATTAACAGGCTCTGAACGTTACAATTAACTGTCAGTTTTGCGTCGGATTCGAAAATCTAGACTCACAGGAGAACGAGCATATGGTGCCCGAGGCAGCACTAGACCCTTGGAGACAAGTCGGCTGTAGGACGATGTATTGAATCGCGACGCAATTTGTGTGTTCCATCGTCATCAAGAGGCTCTGAACGTTACAATTCACTCTCAGTTTTGCGTCGGATTCGAAAATCTAGACTCACAGGAGAACGAGCATATGGTGCCCGAGGCAGCACTAGACCCTTGGAGACAAGTCGGCTGTAGGACGATGTATTGAGTCGCGACGCAATTTGTATGTCCCATCGTCATTAACAGGCTCTGAACGTTACAATTCACTGTCAGTTTTGCGTCGGATTCGAAAATGTAGACTCACAGGAGAACGAGCATATGGTGCCCGAGGCAGCAATAGACCCTTCGAGACAAGTCGGCTGGAGGACGATGTATTGAATCGCGACGCAAGTTGTGTGTTCCATCGTCATCAAGAGGCTCTGAACGTTACAATTCACTCTCAGTTTTGCGTCGGATTCGAAAATCTAGACGCACCGATGAACGACCATAAGGTGCCCGAGGCAGCAATAGACCCTTCGAGACAAGTCGGCTGTAGGACGATGTATTGAATCGCGACGCAATTTGTGTGTTCCATCGTCATTAAGAGGCTCTGAACGTTACAATTAACTGTCAGTTTTGCGTCGGATTCGAAAATCTAGACTCACAGGAGAACGACCATAAGGTGCCCGAGGCAGCAATAGGCCCTTCGAGACAAGTCGGCTGTAGGACGATGTATTGAGTCGCGACGCAATTTGTGTGTCCCATCGTCATTAACAGGCTCTGAACGTTACAATTCACTGTCAGTTTTGCGTCGTATTCTGAAATCTAGACTCACAGATGAACGACCATAAGGTGCCCGGGGCAGCAAGAGACCCTTGGAGACAGGTCGGCTGTGGGACGATGAATTGATTCGCGACGCAATTTGTGTGTTCCATCGTCATCAAGAGGCTCTGAACGTTACAATTCACTGTCAGTTTTGCATCGCATTCGAAAAACTAGACTCACAGGAGAACGACCATAAGGTGCCCGAGGCAGCAGTAGACCCTTGGAGACAAGTCGGCTGGAGGACGATGTATTGAATCGCGACGCAATTTGTGTGTCCCATCGTCAGTATCAGGCTCTGAACGTTACAATTAACTGTCAGTATTGCGTCGGATTCGAAAATCTAGACTCACAGGAGAACGAGCATATGGTGCCCGAGGCAGCACTAGACCCTTGGAGACAAGTCGGCTGTAGGACGATGTATTGAATCGCGACGCAATTTGTGTGTTCCATCGTCATTAAGAGGCTCTGAACGTTACAATTAACTGTCAGTTTTGCGTCGGATTCGAAAATCTAGACCCACAGGAGAACGAGCATAAGGTGCCCGAGGCAGCAATAGACCCTTCGAGACAAGTCGGCTGGAGGACGATGTATTGAATCGCGACGCAATTTGTGTGTTCCATCGTCATTAACAGGCTCTGAACGTTACAATTAATTGTCAGTTTTGCGTCGTATTCGAAAATCTAGACTCACAGGAAAACGAGCATATGGTGCCCGAGGCAGCACTAGACCCTTGGAGACAAGTCGGCTGTAGGACGATGTATTGAATCGCGACGCAATTTGTGTGTTCCATCGTCATCAAGAGGCTCTGAACGTTACAATGAACTGTCAGTTTTGCGTCGGATTCGAAAATCTAGACTCACAGGAGAACGAGCATATGGTGCCCGAGGCAGCACTAGACCCTTGGAGACAAGTCGGCTGTAGGACGATGTATTGAATCGCGACGCAATTTGTGTGTTCCATCGTCAGTATCAGGCTCTGAACGTTCTAATTAACTGTCAGTTTTGCGTCGGATTCGAAAATCTAGACTCACAGGAGAACGACCATAAGGTGCCCGAGGCAGCACTAGACCCTTGGAGACAAGTCGGCTGGAGGACGATGTATTGAGTCGCGACGCAATTTGTGTGTCCCATCGTCATTAACAGGCTCTGAACGTTACAATTAACTGTCAGTTTTGCATCGCATTCGAAAAACTAGACTAACAGGAGAACGACCATAAGGTGCCCGAGGCAGCAATAGACCCTTGGAGACAAGTCGGCTGTAGGACGATGTATTGAATCGCGACGCAATTTGTGTGTTCCATCGTCATTAAGAGGTTCTGAACCTTACAATTAACTGTCAGTTTTGCATCGCATTCGAAAAACTAGACTCACAGGAGAACGACCATAAGGTGCCCGAGGCAGCAATAGACCCTTGGAGACAAGTCGGCTGGAGGACGATGTATTGAGACGCGACGCAATTTGTTTGTCCCATCGTCATGAACAGGCTCTGAACGTTACAATTAACTGTCAGTTTTGCATCGCATTCGAAAAACTAGACTCACAGGAGAACGACCATAAGGTGCCCGAGGCAGCAATAGACCCTTGGAGACAAGTAGGCTGTAGGACGATGTATTGAATCGCGACGCAATTTGTGTGTTCCATCGTCATTAAGAGGCTCTGAACCTTACAATTAACTGTCAGTTTTGCGTCGGATTCGAAAATCTAGACTCACCGATGAACGACCATAAGGTGCCCGAGGCAGCAATAGACCCTTCGAGACAAGTCGGCTGGAGGACGATGTATTGAATCGCGACGCAATTTGTGTGTTCCATCGTCAGTATCAAGCTCTGAACGTTACAATTAACCGTCAGTTTTGCGTCGTATTCTGAAAACTAGACTCACAGGAGAACGACGATAAGGTGCCCGAGGCAGCACTAGACCCTTGGAGACAAGTCGGCTGTAGGACGATATATTGAGTCGCGACGCAATTTGTGTGTCCCATCGTCATTAACAGGCTCTGAACGTTACAATTAACTGTCAGTTTTGCGTCGGATTCGAAAATCTAGACTCACAGGAGAACGAGCATATGGTGCCCGAGGCAGCACTAGACCCTTGGAGACAAGTCGGCTGTAGGACGATGTATTGAATCGCGACGCAATTTGTGTGTTCCATCGTCATCAAGAGGCTCTGAACGTTACAATTCACTCTCAGTTTTGCGTCGGATTCGAAAATCTAGACTCACAGGAGAACGAGCATATGGTGCCCGAGGCAGCACTAGACCCTTGGAGACAAGTCGGCTGTAGGACGATGTATTGAGTCGCGACGCAATTTGTGTGTCCCATCGTCATTAACAGGCTCTGAACGTTACAATTCACTGTCAGTTTTGCGTCGGATTCGAAAATCTAGACTCACAGGAGAACGAGCATATGGTGCCCGAGGCAGCACTAGACCCTTGGAGACAAGTCGGCTGTAGGACGATGTATTGAATCGCGACGCAATTTGTGTGTTCCATCGTCATCAAGAGGCTCTGAACGTTACAATTCACTGTCAGTTTTGCGTCGGATTCGAAAATCTAGACTCACAGGAGAACGAGCATATGGTGCCCGAGGCAGCACTAGACCCTTGGAGACAAGTCGGCTGTAGGACGATGTATTGAATCGCGACGCAATTTGTGTGTTCCATCGTCATTAACAGGCTCTGAACGTTACAATTCACTGTCAGTTTTGCGTCGGATTCGAAAATCTAGACTCACAGGAGAACGACCAAAAGGTGCCCGGAGCAGCAATACTACCTCGGAGACAAGTCGGCTGTAGGACGATGTATTGAATCGCGACGCAATTTGTGTGTTCCATCGTCATTAAGAGGCTCTGAACGTTACAATTAACTGTCAATTTTGCATCGCATTCGAAAAACTAGACTCACAGGAGAACGACCATAAGGTGCCCGAGGCATCAATAGACCCTTGGAGACAAGTCGGCTGGAGGACGATGTATTGAGACGCGACGCAATTTGTGTGTCCCATCGTCATTAACAGGCTCTGAACGTTACAATTAACTGTCAGTTTTGCATCGCATTCGAAAAACTAGACTCACAGGAGAACGACCATAAGGTGCCCGAGGCAGCACTAGACCCTTGGAGACAAGTCGGCTGTAGGACGATGTATTGAATCGCGACGCAATTTGTGTGTTCCATCGTCATCAAGAGGCTCTGAACGTTACAAGTCACTGTCAGTTTTGCGTCGGATTCGAAAATCTAGACTCACAGGAGAACGAGCATATGGTGCCCGAGGCAGCACTAGACCCTTGGAGACAAGTCGGCTGTAGGACGATGTATTGAATCGCGACGCAATTTGTGTGTTCCATCGTCATTAACAGGCTCTGAACGTTACAATTCACTGTCAGTTTTGCGTCGGATTCGAAAATCTAGACTCACAGGAGAACGAGCATATGGTGCCCGAGGCAGCACTAGACCCTTGGAGACAAGTCGGCTGTAAGACGATGTATTGAATCGCGACGCAATTTGTGTGTCCCATCGTCATTAACAGGCTCTGAACGTTACAATTCACTGTCAGTTTTGCGTCGGATTCGAAAATCTAGACTCACAGGAGAACGAGCATATGGTGCCCGAGGCAGCAATAGACCCTTCGAGACAAGTCGGCTGGAGGACGATGTATTGAATCGCGACGCAATTTGTGTGTTCCATCGTCATCAAGAGGCTCTGTACGTTACAATTCACTCTCAGTTTTGCGTCGGATTCGTAAATCTAGACTCACCGATGAACGACCATAAGGTGCCCGAGGCAGCAATAGACCCTTCGAAACAAGTCGGCTGTAGGACGATGTATTGAATCGCGACGCAATTTGTGTGTTCCATCGTCATTAAGAGGCTCTGAGCGTTACAATTAACTGTCAGTTTTGCATCGCATTCGAAAAACTAGACTCACAGGAGAACGACCATAAGGTGCCCGAGGCAGCACTAGACCCTTGGAGACAAGTCGGCTGTAGGACGATGTATTGAATCGCGACGCAATTTGTGTGTTCCATCGTCATTAAGAGGCTCTGAACGTTACAATTAACTGTCAGTTTTGCATCGCATTCGAAAAACTAGACTCACAGGAGAACGACCATAAGGTGCCCGAGGCAGCACTAGACCCTTGGAGACAAGTCGGCTGGAGGACGATGTATTGAGACGCGACGCAATTTGTGTGTCCCATCGTCATTAATAGGCTCTGAACGTTACAATTAACTGTCAGTTTTGCATCGCATTCGAAAATCTAGACTCACAGGAGAACGAGCATATGGTGCCCGAGGCAGCACTAGACCCTTGGAGACAAGTCGGCTGTAGGACGATGTATTGAATCGCGACGCAATTTGTGTGTTCCATCGTCATTAAGAGGCTCTGAACGTTACAATTAACTGTCAGTTTTGCATCGCATTCGAAAAACTAGACTCACAGGAGAACGACCATAAGGTGCCCGAGGCAGCAATAGACCCTTGGAGACAAGTCGGCTGGAGGACGATGTATTGAGACGCGACGCAATTTGTGTGTCCCATCGTCATTAATAGGCTCTGAACGTTACAATTAACTGTCAGTTTTGCATCGCATTTGAAAAACTAGACTCACAGGAGAACGACCATAAGGTGCCCGAGGCAGCAATAGACCCTTGGAGACAAGTCGGCTGTAGGACGATGTATTGAATCGCGACGCAATTTGTGTGTTCCATCGTCATTAAGAGGCTCTGAACGTTACAATTAACTGTCAGTTTTGCATCGCATTCGAAAAACTAGACTCACAGGAGAACGACCATAAGGTGCCCGAGGCAGCAATAGACCCTTGGAGACAAGTCGGCTTGAGGACGATGTATTGAGACGCGACGCAATTTGCGTGTCCCATCGTCATTAACAGGCTCTGAACGTTACAATTAACTGGCAGTTTTGCATCGCATTCGAAAAACTAGACTCACAGGAGAACGACCATAAGGTGCCCGAGGCAGCAATAGACCCTTGGAGACAAGTAGGCTGTAGGACGATGTATTGAATCGCGACGCAATTTGTGTGTTCCATCGTCATTAAGAGGCTCTGAACCTTACAATTAACTGTCAGTTTTGCGTCGGATTCGAAAATCTAGACTCACCGATGAACGACCATAAGGTGCCCGAGGCAGCAATAGACCCTTCGAGACAAGTCGGCTGGAGGACGATGTATTGAATCGCGACGCAATTTGTGTGTTCCATCGTCAGTATCAAGCTCTGAACGTTACAATTAACTGTCAGTATTGCGTCGGATTCGAAAATCTAGACTCACAGGAGAACGAGCATATGGTGCCCGAGGCAGCACTAGACCCTTGGAGACAAGTCGGCTGTAGGACGATGTATTGAGTCGCGACGCAATTTGTGTGTCCCATCGTCATTAACAGGCTCTGAACGTTACAATTCACTGTCAGTTTTGCGTCGGATTCGAAAATGTAGACTCACAGGAGAACGAGCATATGGTGCCCGAGGCAGCAATAGACCCTTCGAGACAAGTCGGCTGGAGGACGATGTATTGAATCGCGACGCAAGTTGTGTGTTCCATCGTCATCAAGAGGCTCTGAACGTTACAATTCACTCTCAGTTTTGCGTCGGATTCGAAAATCTAGACGCACCGATGAACGACCATAAGGTGCCCGAGGCAGCAATAGACCCTTCGAGACAAGTCGGCTGTAGGACGATGTATTGAATCGCGACGCAATTTGTGTGTTCCATCGTCATTAAGAGGCTCTGAACGTTACAATTAACTGTCAGTTTTGCGTCGGATTCGAAAATCTAGACTCACAGGAGAACGACCATAAGGTGCCCGAGGCAGCAATAGGCCCTTCGAGACAAGTCGGCTGTAGGACGATGTATTGAGTCGCGACGCAATTTGTGTGTCCCATCGTCATTAACAGGCTCTGAACGTTACAATTCACTGTCAGTTTTGCGTCGTATTCTGAAATCTAGACTCACAGATGAACGACCATAAGGTGCCCGGGGCAGCAAGAGACCCTTGGAGACAGGTCGGCTGTGGGACGATGAATTGATTCGCGACGCAATTTGTGTGTTCCATCGTCATCAAGAGGCTCTGAACGTTACAATTCACTGTCAGTTTTGCATCGCATTCGAAAAACTAGACTCACAGGAGAACGACCATAAGGTGCCCGAGGCAGCAGTAGACCCTTGGAGACAAGTCGGCTGGAGGACGATGTATTGAATCGCGACGCAATTTGTGTGTCCCATCGTCAGTATCAGGCTCTGAACGTTACAATTAACTGTCAGTATTGCGTCGGATTCGAAAATCTAGACTCACAGGAGAACGAGCATATGGTGCCCGAGGCAGCACTAGACCCTTGGAGACAAGTCGGCTGTAGGACGATGTATTGAATCGCGACGCAATTTGTGTGTTCCATCGTCATTAAGAGGCTCTGAACGTTACAATTAACTGTCAGTTTTGCGTCGGATTCGAAAATCTAGACCCACAGGAGAACGAGCATAAGGTGCCCGAGGCAGCAATAGACCCTTCGAGACAAGTCGGCTGGAGGACGATGTATTGAATCGCGACGCAATTTGTGTGTTCCATCGTCATTAACAGGCTCTGAACGTTACAATTAATTGTCAGTTTTGCGTCGTATTCGAAAATCTAGACTCACAGGAAAACGAGCATATGGTGCCCGAGGCAGCACTAGACCCTTGGAGACAAGTCGGCTGTAGGACGATGTATTGAATCGCGACGCAATTTGTGTGTTCCATCGTCATCAAGAGGCTCTGAACGTTACAATGAACTGTCAGTTTTGCGTCGGATTCGAAAATCTAGACTCACAGGAGAACGAGCATATGGTGCCCGAGGCAGCACTAGACCCTTGGAGACAAGTCGGCTGTAGGACGATGTATTGAATCGCGACGCAATTTGTGTGTTCCATCGTCAGTATCAGGCTCTGAACGTTCTAATTAACTGTCAGTTTTGCGTCGGATTCGAAAATCTAGACCCACAGGAGAACGAGCATAAGGTGCCCGAGGCAGCAATAGACCCTTCGAGACAAGTCGGCTGGAGGACGATGTATTGAATCGCGACGCAATTTGTGTGTTCCATCGTCATTAACAGGCTCTGAACGTTACAATTAATTGTCAGTTTTGCGTCGTATTCGAAAATCTAGACTCACAGGAAAACGAGCATATGGTGCCCGAGGCAGCACTAGACCCTTGGAGACAAGTCGGCTGGAGGACGATGTATTGAGTCGCGACGCAATTTGTGTGTCCCATCGTCATTAACAGGCTCTGAACGTTACAATTAACTGTCAGTTTTGCATCGCATTCGACAAACTAGACTCACAGGAGAACGACCATAAGGTGCCCGAGGCAGCACTAGACCCTTGGAGACAAGTCGGCTGTAGGACGATGTATTGAATCGCGACGCAATTTGTGTGTTCCATCGTCATCAAGAGGCTCTGAACGTTACAAGTCACTGTCAGTTTTGCGTCGGATTCGAAAATCTAGACTCACAGGAGAACGAGCATATGGTGCCCGAGGCAGCACTAGACCCTTGGAGACAAGTCGGCTGTAGGACGATGTATTGAATCGCGACGCAATTTGTGTGTTCCATCGTCATTAACAGGCTCTGAACGTTACAATTCACTGTCAGTTTTGCGTCGGATTCGAAAATCTAGACTCACAGGAGAACGAGCATATGGTGCCCGAGGCAGCACTAGACCCTTGGAGACAAGTCGGCTGTAAGACGATGTATTGAATCGCGACGCAATTTGTGTGTCCCATCGTCATTAACAGGCTCTGAACGTTACAATTCACTGTCAGTTTTGCGTCGGATTCGAAAATCTAGACTCACAGGAGAACGAGCATATGGTGCCCGAGGCAGCAATAGACCCTTCGAAACAAGTCGGCTGTAGGACGATGTATTGAATCGCGACGCAATTTGTGTGTTCCATCGTCATCAAGAGGCTCTGAACGTTACAATTCACTCTCAGTTTTGCGTCGGATTCGTAAATCTAGACTCACCGATGAACGACCATAAGGTGCCCGAGGCAGCAATAGACCCTTCGAAACAAGTCGGCTGTAGAACGATGTATTGAATCGCGACGCAATTTGTGTGTTCCATCGTCATTAAGAGGCTCTGAACGTTACAATTCACTGTCAGTTTTGCATCGCATTCGAAAAACTAGACTCACAGGAGAACGACCATAAGGTGCCCGAGGCAGCAATAGACCCTTGGAGACAAGTCGGCTGGAGGACGATGTATTGAGTCGCGACGCAATTTGTGTGTCCCATCGTCATTAACAGGCTCTGAACGTTACAATTAACTGTCAGTTTTGCATCGCATTCGAAAATCTAGACTCACAGGAGAACGAGCATATGGTGCCCGAGGCAGCACTAGACCCTTGGAGACAAGTCGGCTGTAGGACGATGTATTGAATCGCGACGCAATTTGTGTGTTCCATCGTCATTAAGAGGCTCTGAACGTTACAATTAACTGTCAGTTTTGCATCGCATTCGAAAAACTAGACTCACAGGAGAATGACCATAAGGTGCCCGAGGCAGCACTAGACCCTTGGAGACAAGTCGGCTGGAGGACGATGTATTGAGACGCGACGCAATTTGTGTGTCCCATCGTCATTAATAGGCTCTGAACGTTACAATTAACTGTCAGTTTTGCATCGCATTCGAAAATCTAGACTCACAGGAGAACGAGCATATGGTGCCTGAGGCAGCACTAGACCCTTGGAGACAAGTCGGCTGTAGGACGATGTATTGAATCGCGACGCAATTTGTGTGTTCCATCGTCATTAAGAGGCTCTGAACGTTACAATTAACTGTCAGTTTTGCATCGCATTCGAAAAACTAGACTCACAGGAGAACGACCATAAGGTGCCCGAGGCAGCAATAGACCCTTGGAGACAAGTCTGCTGGAGGACGATGTATTGAGACGCGACGCAATTTGTGTGTCCCATCGTCATTAATAGGCTCTGAACGTTACAATTAACTGTCAGTTTTGCATCGCATTCGAAAAACTAGACTAACAGGAGAACGACCATAAGGTGCCCGAGGCAGCAATAGACCCTTGGAGACAAGTCGGCTGTAGGACGATGTATTGAATCGCGACGCAATTTGTGTGTTCCATCGTCATTAAGAGGCTCTGAACGTTACAATTAACTGTCAGTTTTGCATCGCATTCGAAAAACTAGACTCACAGGAGAACGACCATAAGGTGCCCGAGGCAGCAATAGAACCTTGGAGACAAGTCGGCTGGAGGACGATGTATTGAGACGCGACGCAATTTGTTTGTCCCATCGTCATGAACAGGCTCTGAACGTTACAATTAACTGTCAGTTTTGCATCGCATTCGAAAAACTAGACTCACAGGAGAACGACCATAAGGTGCCCGAGGCAGCAATAGACCCTTCGAGACAAGTCGGCTGGAGGACGATGTATTGAATCGCGACGCAATTTGTGTGTTCCATCGTCAGTATCAAGCTCTGAACGTTACAATTAACCGTCAGTTTTGCGTCGTATTCTGAAAACTAGACTCACAGGAGAACGACGATAAGGTGCCCGAGGCAGCACTAGACCCTTGGAGACAAGTCGGCTGTAGGACGATATATTGAGTCGCGACGCAATTTGTGTGTCCCATCGTCATTAACAGGCTCTGAACGTTACAATTAACTGTCAGTTTTGCGTCGGATTCGAAAATCTAGACTCACAGGAGAACGAGCATATGGTGCCCGAGGCAGCACTAGACCCTTGGAGACAAGTCGGCTGTAGGACGATGTATTGAATCGCGACGCAATTTGTGTGTTCCATCGTCATCAAGAGGCTCTGAACGTTACAATTCACTCTCAGTTTTGCGTCGGATTCGAAAATCTAGACTCACAGGAGAACGAGCATATGGTGCCCGAGGCAGCACTAGACCCTTGGAGACAAGTCGGCTGTAGGACGATGTATTGAGTCGCGACGCAATTTGTGTGTCCCATCGTCATTAACAGGCTCTGAACGTTACAATTCACTGTCAGTTTTGCGTCGGATTCGAAAATCTAGACTCACAGGAGAACGAGCATATGGTGCCCGAGGCAGCACTAGACCCTTGGAGACAAGTCGGCTGTAGGACGATGTATTGAATCGCGACGCAATTTGTGTGTTCCATCGTCATCAAGAGGCTCTGAACGTTACAATTCGCTGTCAGTTTTGCGTCGGATTCGAAAATCTAGACTCACAGGAGAACGAGCATATGGTGCCCGAGGCAGCACTAGACCCTTGGAGACAAGTCGGCTGTAGGACGATGTATTGAATCGCGACGCAATTTGTGTGTTCCATCGTCATTAACAGTCTCTGAACGTTACAATTCACTGTCAGTTTTGCGTCGGATTCGAAAATCTAGACTCACAGGAGAACGACCAAAAGGTGCCCGGAGCAGCAATACTACCTCGGAGACAAGTCGGCTGTAGGACGATGTATTGAATCGCGACGCAATTTGTGTGTTCCATCGTCATTAAGAGGCTCTGAACGTTACAATTAACTGTCAATTTTGCATCGCATTCGAAAAACTAGACTCACAGGAGAACGACCATAAGGTGCCCGAGGCATCAATAGACCCTTGGAGACAAGTCGGCTGGAGGACGATGTATTGAGTCGCGACGCAATTTGTGTGTCCCATCGTCATTAACAGGCTCTGAACGTTACAATTCACTGTCAGTTTTGCGTCGGATTCGAAAATGTAGACTCACAGGAGAACGAGCATATGGTGCCCGAGGCAGCAATAGACCCTTCGAGACAAGTCGGCTGGAGGACGATGTATTGAATCGCGACGCAAGTTGTGTGTTCCATCGTCATCAAGAGGCTCTGAACGTTACAATTCACTCTCAGTTTTGCGTCGGATTCGAAAATCTAGACGCACCGATGAACGACCATAAGGTGCCCGAGGCAGCAATAGACCCTTCGAGACAAGTCGGCTGTAGGACGATGTATTGAATCGCGACGCAATTTGTGTGTTCCATCGTCATTAAGAGGCTCTGAACGTTACAATTAACTGTCAGTTTTGCGTCGGATTCGAAAATCTAGACTCACAGGAGAACGACCATAAGGTGCCCGAGGCAGCAATAGGCCCTTCGAGACAAGTCGGCTGTAGGACGATGTATTGAGTCGCGACGCAATTTGTGTGTCCCATCGTCATTAACAGGCTCTGAACGTTACAATTCACTGTCAGTTTTGCGTCGTATTCTGAAATCTAGACTCACAGATGAACGACCATAAGGTGCCCGGGGCAGCAAGAGACCCTTGGAGACAGGTCGGCTGTGGGACGATGAATTGATTCGCGACGCAATTTGTGTGTTCCATCGTCATCAAGAGGCTCTGAACGTTACAATTCACTGTCAGTTTTGCATCGCATTCGAAAAACTAGACTCACAAGAGAACGACCATAAGGTGCCCGAGGCAGCAGTAGACCCTTGGAGACAAGTCGGCTGGAGGACGATGTATTGAATCGCGACGCAATTTGTGTGTCCCATCGTCAGTATCAGGCTCTGAACGTTACAATTAACTGTCAGTATTGCGTCGGATTCGAAAATCTAGACTCACAGGAGAACGAGCATATGGTGCCCGAGGCAGCACTAGACCCTTGGAGACAAGTCGGCTGTAGGACGATGTATTGAATCGCGACGCAATTTGTGTGTTCCATCGTCATTAAGAGGCTCTGAACGTTACAATTAACTGTCAGTTTTGCGTCGGATTCGAAAATCTAGACCCACAGGAGAACGAGCATAAGGTGCCCGAGGCAGCAATAGACCCTTCGAGACAAGTCGGCTGGAGGACGATGTATTGAATCGCGACGCAATTTGTGTGTTCCATCGTCATTAACAGGCTCTGAACGTTACAATTAATTGTCAGTTTTGCGTCGTATTCGAAAATCTAGACTCACAGGAAAACGAGCATATGGTGCCCGAGGCAGCACTAGACCCTTGGAGACAAGTCGGCTGTAGGACGATGTATTGAATCGCGACGCAATTTGTGTGTTCCATCGTCATCAAGAGGCTCTGAACGTTACAATGAACTGTCAGTTTTGCGTCGGATTCGAAAATCTAGACTCACAGGAGAACGAGCATATGGTGCCCGAGGCAGCACTAGACCCTTGGAGACAAGTCGGCTGTAGGACGATGTATTGAATCGCGACGCAATTTGTGTGTTCCATCGTCAGTATCAGGCTCTGAACGTTCTAATTAACTGTCAGTTTTGCGTCGGATTCGAAAATCTAGACTCACAGGAGAACGACCATAAGGTGCCCGAGGCAGCACTAGACCCTTGGAGACAAGTCGGCTGGAGGACGATGTATTGAGTCGCGACGCAATTTGTGTGTCCCATCGTCATTAACAGGCTCTGAACGTTACAATTAACTGTCAGTTTTGCATCGCATTCGACAAACTAGACTCACAGGAGAACGACCATAAGGTGCCCGAGGCAGCACTAGACCCTTGGAGACAAGTCGGCTGTAGGACGATGTATTGAATCGCGACGCAATTTGTGTGTTCCATCGTCATCAAGAGGCTCTGAACGTTACAAGTCACTGTCAGTTTTGCGTCGGATTCGAAAATCTAGACTCACAGGAGAACGAGCATATGGTGCCCGAGGCAGCACTAGACCCTTGGAGACAAGTCGGCTGTAGGACGATGTATTGAATCGCGACGCAATTTGTGTGTTCCATCGTCATTAACAGGCTCTGAACGTTACAATTCACTGTCAGTTTTGCGTCGGATTCGAAAATCTAGACTCACAGGAGAACGAGCATATGGTGCCCGAGGCAGCACTAGACCCTTGGAGACAAGTCGGCTGTAAGACGATGTATTGAATCGCGACGCAATTTGTGTGTCCCATCGTCATTAACAGGCTCTGAACGTTACAATTCACTGTCAGTTTTGCGTCGGATTCGAAAATCTAGACTCACAGGAGAACGAGCATATGGTGCCCGAGGCAGCAATAGACCCTTCGAAACAAGTCGGCTGTAGGACGATGTATTGAATCGCGACGCAATTTGTGTGTTCCATCGTCATCAAGAGGATCTGAACGTTACAATTCACTCTCAGTTTTGCGTCGGATTCGTAAATCTAGACTCACCGATGAACGACCATAAGGTGCCCGAGGCAGCAATAGACCCTTCGAAACAAGTCGGCTGTAGAACGATGTATTGAATCGCGACGCAATTTGTGTGTTCCATCGTCATTAAGAGGCTCTGAACGTTACAATTCACTGTCAGTTTTGCATCGCATTCGAAAAACTAGACTCACAGGAGAACGACCATAAGGTGCCCGAGGCAGCAATAGACCCTTGGAGACAAGTCGGCTGGAGGACGATGTATTGAGTCGCGACGCAATTTGTGTGTCCCATCGTCATTAACAGGCTCTGAACGTTACAATTAACTGTCAGTTTTGCATCGCATTCGAAAATCTAGACTCACAGGAGAACGAGCATATGGTGCCCGAGGCAGCACTAGACCCTTGGAGACAAGTCGGCTGTAGGACGATGTATTGAATCGCGACGCAATTTGTGTGTTCCATCGTCATTAAGAGGCTCTGAACGTTACAATTAACTGTCAGTTTTGCATCGCATTCGAAAAACTAGACTCACAGGAGAACGACCATAAGGTGCCCGAGGCAGCACTAGACCCTTGGAGACAAGTCGGCTGGAGGACGATGTATTGAGACGCGACGCAATTTGTGTGTCCCATCGTCATTAATAGGCTCTGAACGTTACAATTAACTGTCAGTTTTGCATCGCATTCGAAAATCTAGACTCACAGGAGAACGAGCATATGGTGCCTGAGGCAGCACTAGACCCTTGGAGACAAGTCGGCTGTAGGACGATGTATTGAATCGCGACGCAATTTGTGTGTTCCATCGTCATTAAGAGGCTCTGAACGTTACAATTAACTGTCAGTTTTGCATCGCATTCGAAAAACTAGACTCACAGGAGAACGACCATAAGGTGCCCGAGGCAGCAATAGACCCTTGGAGACAAGTCTGCTGGAGGACGATGTATTGAGACGCGACGCAATTTGTGTGTCCCATCGTCATTAATAGGCTCTGAACGTTACAATTAACTGTCAGTTTTGCATCGCATTCGAAAAACTAGACTAACAGGAGAACGACCATAAGGTGCCCGAGGCAGCAATAGACCCTTGGAGACAAGTCGGCTGTAGGACGATGTATTGAATCGCGACGCAATTTGTGTGTTCCATCGTCATTAAGAGGCTCTGAACGTTACAATTAACTGTCAGTTTTGCATCGCATTCGAAAAACTAGACTCACAGGAGAACGACCATAAGGTGCCCGAGGCAGCAATAGACCCTTGGAGACAAGTCGGCTGGAGGACGATGTATTGAGACGCGACGCAATTTGTTTGTCCCATCGTCATGAACAGGCTCTGAACGTTACAATTAACTGTCAGTTTTGCATCGCATTCGAAAAACTAGACTCACAGGAGAACGACCATAAGGTGCCCGAGGCAGCAATAGACCCTTCGAGACAAGTCGGCTGGAGGACGATGTATTGAATCGCGACGCAATTTGTGTGTTCCATCGTCAGTATCAAGCTCTGAACGTTACAATTAACCGTCAGTTTTGCGTCGTATTCTGAAAACTAGACTCACAGGAGAACGACGATAAGGTGCCCGAGGCAGCACTAGACCCTTGGAGACAAGTCGGCTGTAGGACGATATATTGAGTCGCGACGCAATTTGTGTGTCCCATCGTCATTAACAGGCTCTGAACGTTACAATTAACTGTCAGTTTTGCGTCGGATTCGAAAATCTAGACTCACAGGAGAACGAGCATATGGTGCCCGAGGCAGCACTAGACCCTTGGAGACAAGTCGGCTGTAGGACGATGTATTGAATCGCGACGCAATTTGTGTGTTCCATCGTCATCAAGAGGCTCTGAACGTTACAATTCACTCTCAGTTTTGCGTCGGATTCGAAAATCTAGACTCACAGGAGAACGAGCATATGGTGCCCGAGGCAGCACTAGACCCTTGGAGACAAGTCGGCTGTAGGACGATGTATTGAGTCGCGACGCAATTTGTGTGTCCCATCGTCATTAACAGGCTCTGAACGTTACAATTCACTGTCAGTTTTGCGTCGGATTCGAAAATCTAGACTCACAGGAGAACGAGCATATGGTGCCCGAGGCAGCACTAGACCCTTGGAGACAAGTCGGCTGTAGGACGATGTATTGAATCGCGACGCAATTTGTGTGTTCCATCGTCATCAAGAGGCTCTGAACGTTACAATTCGCTGTCAGTTTTGCGTCGGATTCGAAAATCTAGACTCACAGGAGAACGAGCATATGGTGCCCGAGGCAGCACTAGACCCTTGGAGACAAGTCGGCTGTAGGACGATGTATTGAATCGCGACGCAATTTGTGTGTTCCATCGTCATTAACAGGCTCTGAACGTTACAATTCACTGTCAGTTTTGCGTCGGATTCGAAAATCTAGACTCACAGGAGAACGACCAAAAGGTGCCCGGAGCAGCAATACTACCTCGGAGACAAGTCGGCTGTAGGACGATGTATTGAATCGCGACGCAATTTGTGTGTTCCATCGTCATTAAGAGGCTCTGAACGTTACAATTAACTGTCAATTTTGCATCGCATTCGAAAAACTAGACTCACAGGAGAACGACCATAAGGTGCCCGAGGCATCAATAGACCCTTGGAGACAAGTCGGCTGGAGGACGATGTATTGAGACGCGACGCAATTTGTGTGTCCCATCGTCATTAACAGGCTCTGAACGTTACAATTAACTGTCAGTTTTGCATCGCATTCGAAAAACTATACTCACAGGAGAACGACCATAAGGTGCCCGAGGCAGCACTAGACCCTTGGAGACAAGTCGGCTGTAGGACGATGTATTGAATCGCGACGCAATTTGTGTGTTCCATCGTCATCAAGAGGCTCTGAACGTTACAAGTCACTGTCAGTTTTGCGTCGGATTCGAAAATCTAGACTCACAGGAGAACGAGCATATGGTGCCCGAGGCAGCACTAGACCCTTGGAGACAAGTCGGCTGTAGGACGATGTATTGAATCGCGACGCAATTTGTGTGTTCCATCGTCATTAACAGGCTCTGAACGTTACAATTCACTGTCAGTTTTGCGTCGGATTCGAAAATCTAGACTCACAGGAGAACGAGCATATGGTGCCCGAGGCAGCACTAGACCCTTGGAGACAAGTCGGCTGTAAGACGATGTATTGAATCGCGACGCAATTTGTGTGTCCCATCGTCATTAACAGGCTCTGAACGTTACAATTCACTGTCAGTTTTGCGTCGGATTCGAAAATCTAGACTCACAGGAGAACGAGCATATGGTGCCCGAGGCAGCAATAGACCCTTCGAGACAAGTCGGCTGTAGGACGATGTATTGAATCGCGACGCAATTTGTGTGTTCCATCGTCATCAAGAGGCTCTGTACGTTACAATTCACTCTCAGTTTTGCGTCGGATTCGTAAATCTAGACTCACCGATGAACGACCATAAGGTGCCCGAGGCAGCAATAGACCCTTCGAAACAAGTCGGCTGTAGGACGATGTATTGAATCGCGACGCAATTTGTGTGTTCCATCGTCATTAAGAGGCTCTGAACGTTACAATTAACTGTCAGTTTTGCATCGCATTCGAAAAACTAGACTCACAGGAGAACGACCATAAGGTGCCCGAGGCAGCAATAGACCCTTGGAGACAAGTCGGCTGGAGGACGATGTATTGAGTCAAGACGCAATTTGTGTGTCCCATCGTCATTAACAGGCTCTGAACGTTACAATTAACTGTCAGTTTTGCATCGCATTCGAAAATCTAGACTCACAGGAGAACGAGCATATGGTGCCCGAGGCAGCACTAGACCCTTGGAGACAAGTCGGCTGTAGGACGATGTATTGAATCGCGACGCAATTTGTGTGTTCCATCGTCATTAAGAGGCTCTGAACGTTACAATTAACTGTCAGTTTTGCATCGCATTCGAAAAACTAGACTCACAGGAGAACGACCATAAGGTGCCCGAGGCAGCACTAGACCCTTGGAGACAAGTCGGCTGGAGGACGATGTATTGAGACGCGACGCAATTTGTGTGTCCCATCGTCATTAATAGGCTCTGAACGTTACAATTAACTGTCAGTTTTGCATCGCATTCGAAAATCTAGACTCACAGGAGAACGAGCATATGGTGCCCGAGGCAGCACTAGACCCTTGGAGACAAGTCGGCTGTAGGACGATGTATTGAATCGCGACGAAATTTGTGTGTTCCATCGTCATTAAGAGGCTCTGAACGTTACAATTAACTGTCAGTTTTGCATCGCATTCGAAAAACTAGACTCACAGGAGAACGACCATAAGGTGCCCGAGGCAGCAATAGACCCTTGGAGACAAGTCGGCTGGAGGACGATGTATTGAGACGCGACGCAATTTGTGTGTCCCATCGTCATTAATAGGCTCTGAACGTTACAATTAACTGTCAGTTTTGCATCGCATTTGAAAAACTAGACTCACAGGAGAACGACCATAAGGTGCCCGAGGCAGCAATAGACCCTTGGAGACAAGTCGGCTGTAGGACGATGTATTGAATCGCGACGCAATTTGTGTGTTCCATCGTCATTAAGAGGCTCTGAACGTTACAATTAACTGTCAGTTTTGCATCGCATTCGAAAAACTAGACTCACAGGAGAACGACCATAAGGTGCCCGAGGCAGCAATAGACCCTTGGAGACAAGTCGGCTTGAGGACGATGTATTGAGACGCGACGCAATTTGCGTGTCCCATCGTCATTAACAGGCTCTGAACGTTACAATTAACTGTCAGTTTTGCATCGCATTCGAAAAACTAGACTCACAGGAGAACGACCATAAGGTGCCCGAGGCAGCAATAGACCCTTGGAGACAAGTAGGCTGTAGGACGATGTATTGAATCGCGACGCAATTTGTGTGTTCCATCGTCATTAAGAGGCTCTGAACCTTACAATTAACTGTCAGTTTTGCGTCGGATTCGAAAATCTAGACTCACCGATGAACGACCATAAGGTGCCCGAGGCAGCAATAGACCCTTCGAGACAAGTCGGCTGGAGGACGATGTATTGAATCGCGACGCAATTTGTGTGTTCCATCGTCAGTATCAAGCTCTGAACGTTACAATTAACCGTCAGTTTTGCGTCGTATTCTGAAAACTAGACTCACAGGAGAACGACGATAAGGTGCCCGAGGCAGCACTAGACCCTTGGAGACAAGTCGGCTGTAGGACGATATATTGAGTCGCGACGCAATTTGTGTGTCCCATCGACATTAACAGGCTCTGAACGTTACAATTAACTGTCAGTTTTGCGTCGGATTCGAAAATCTAGACTCACAGGAGAACGAGCATATGGTGCCCGAGGCAGCACTAGACCCTTGGAGACAAGTCGGCTGTAGGACGATGTATTGAATCGCGACGCAATTTGTGTGTTCCATCGTCATCAAGAGGCTCTGAAAGTTACAATTCACTCTCAGTTTTGCGTCGGATTCGAAAATCTAGACTCACAGGAGAACGAGCATATGGTGCCCGAGGCAGCACTAGACCCTTGGAGACAAGTCGGCTGTAGGACGATGTATTGAGTCGCGACGCAATTTGTGTGTCCCATCGTCATTAACAGGCTCTGAACGTTACAATTCACTGTCAGTTTTGCGTCGGATTCGAAAATCTAGACTCACAGGAGAACGAGGATATGGTGCCCGAGGCAGCACTAGACCCTTGGAGACAAGTCGGCTGTAGGACGATGTATTGAATCGCGACGCAATTTGTGTGTTCCATCGTCATCAAGAGGCTCTGAACGTTACAATTCACTGTCAGTTTTGCGTCGGATTCGAAAATCTAGACTCACAGGAGAACGAGCATATGGTGCCCGAGGCAGCACTAGACCCTTGGAGACAAGTCGGCTGTAGGACGATGTATTGAATCGCGACGCAATTTGTGTGTCCCATCGTCATTAACAGGCTCTGAACGTTACAATTCACTGTCAGTTTTGCGTCGGATTCGAAAATCTAGACTCACAGGAGAACGACCAAAAGGTGCCCGGAGCAGCAATACTACCTCGGAGACAAGTCGGCTGTAGGACGATGTATTGAATCGCGACGCAATTTGTGTGTTCCATCGTCATTAAGAGGCTCTGAACGTTACAATTAACTGTCAATTTTGCATCGCATTCGAAAAACTAGACTCACAGGAGAACGACCATAAGGTGCCCGAGGCATCAATAGACCCTTGGAGACAAGTCGGCTGGAGGACGATGTATTGAGACGCGACGCAATTTGTGTGTCCCATCGTCATTAACAGGCTCTGAACGTTACAATTCACTCTCAGTTTTGCGTCGGATTCGAAAATCTAGACTGACAGGAGAACGACCATAAGGTGCCCGAAGCAGCACTAGACCCTTGGAGACAAGTCGGCTGTAGGACGATGTATTGAATCGCGACGCAATTTGTGTGTTCCATCGTCATTAAGAGGCTCTGAACGTTACAATTCACTCTCAGTTTTGCGTCGGATTCGAAAATCTAGACTCACAGGAGAACGACCATAAGGTGCCCGAGGCAGCACTAGACCCTTGGAGACAAGTCGGCTGGAGGACGATGTATTGAGTCGCGACGCAATTTGTGTGTCCCATCGTCATTAACAGGCTCTGAACGTTACAATTAACTGTCAGTTTTGCATCGCATTCGAAAATCTAGACTCACAGGAGAACGAGCATATGGTGCCCGAGGCAGCACTAGACCCTTGGAGACAAGTCGGCTGTAGGACCATGTATTGTATCGCGACGCAATTTGTGTGTTCCATCGTCATTAAGAGGCTCTGAACGTTACAATTAACTGTCAGTTTTGCATCGCATTCGAAAAACTAGACTCACAGGAGAACGACCATAAGGTGCCCGAGGCAGCAATAGACCCTTGGAGAGAAGTCGGCTGGAGGACGATGTATTGAGACGCGACGCAATTTGTGTGTCCCATCGTCATTAACAGGCTCTGAACGTTACAATTAACTGTCAGTTTTGCATCGCATTCGAAAAACTAGACTCACAGGAGAACGACCATAAGGTGCCCGAGGCAGCAATAGACCCTTGGAGAGAAGTCGGCTGGAGGACGGTGTATTGAGACGCGACGCAATTTGTGTGTCCCATCGTCATTAACAGCTTCTGAACGTTACAATTAACTGTCAGTTTTGCATCGCATTCGAAAAACTAGACTCACAGGAGAACGACCATAAGGTGCCCGAGGCAGCAATAGACCCTTGGAGAGAAGTCGGCTGGAGGACGATGTATTGAGACGCGACGCAATTTGTGTGTCCCATCGTCATTAACAGGCTCTGAACGTTACAATTAACTGTCAGTTTTGCATCGCATTCGAAAAACTAGACTCACAGGAGAACGACCATAAGGTGCCCGAGGCAGCAATAGACCCTTCGAGACAAGTCGGCTGGAGGACGATGTATTGAATCGCGACGCAATTTGTGTGTTCCATCGTCAGTATCAAGCTCTGAACGTTACAATTAACCGTCAGTTTTGCGTCGTATTCTGAAAACTAGACTCACAGGAGAACGACGATAAGGTGCCCGAGGCAGCACTAGACCCTTGGAGACAAGTCGGCTGTAGGACGATATATTGAGCCGCGACGCAATTTGTGTGTCCCATCGTCATTAACAGGCTCTGAACGTTACAATTAACTGTCAGTTTTGCGTCGGATTCGAAAATCTAGACTCACAGGAGAACGAGAATATGGTGCCCGAGGCAGCACTAGACCCTTGGAGACAAGTCGGCTGTAGGACGATGTATTGAATCGCGACGCAATTTGTGTGTTCCATCGTCATCAAGAGGCTCTGAACGTTACAATTCACTCTCAGTTTTGCGTCGGATTCGAAAATCTAGACTCACAGGAGAACGAGCAAATGGTGCCCGAGGCAGCACTAGACCCTTGGAGACAAGTCGGCTGTAGGACGATGTATTGAGTCGCGACGCAATTTGTGTGTCCCATCGTCATTAACAGGCTCTGAACGTTACAATTCACTGTCAGTTTTGCGTCGGATTCGAAAATCTAGACTCACAGGAGAACGAGCATATGGAGCCCGAGGCAGCACTAGACCCTTGGAGGCAAGTCGGCTGTAGGACGATGTATTGAATCGCGACGCAATTTGTGTGATCCATCGTCATCAAGAGGCTCTGAACGTTACAATTCACTGTCAGTTTTGCGTCGGATTCGAAAATCTAGACTCACCGGAGAACGAGCATATGATGCCCGAGGCAGCACTAGACCCTTGGAGACAAGTCGGCTGTAGGACGATGTATTGAATCGCGACACAATTTGTGTGTTCCATCGTCATTAACAGGCTCTGAACGTTACAATTCACTGTCAGTTTTGCGTCGGATTCGAAAATCTAGACTCACAGGAGAACGACCAAAAGGTGCCCGGAGCAGCAATACTACCTCGGAGACAAGTCGGCTGTAGGACGATGTATTGAATCGCGACGCAATTTGTGTGTTCCATCGTCATTAAGAGGCTCTGAACGTTACAATTAACTGTCAATTTTGCATCGCATTCGAAAAACTAGACTCACAGGAGAACGACCATAAGGTGCCCGAGGCATCAGTAGACCCTTGGAGACAAGTCGGCTGGAGGATGATGTATTGAGACGCGACGCAATTTGTGTGTCCCATCGTCATTAACAGGCTCTGAACGTTACAATTAACTGTCAGTTTTGCATCGCATTCGAAAAACTAGACTCACAGGAGAACGACCATAAGGTGCCCGAGGCAGCAATAGACCCTTGGAGACAAGTCGGCTGTAGGACGATGTATTGAATCGCGACGCAATTTGTGTGTTCCATCGTCATTAAGAGGCTCTGAACCTTACAATTAACGGTCAGTTTTGCGTCGGATTCGAAAATCTAGACTCACCGATGAACGACCATAAGGTGCCCGAGGCAGCAATAGACCCTTCGAGACAAGTCGGCTGGAGGACGATGTATTGAATCGCGACGCAATTTGTGTGTTCCATCGTCAGTATCAGGCTCTGAACGTTACAATTAACCGTCAGTTTTGCGTCGTATTCTGAAAACTAGACTCACAGGAGAACGACGATAAGGTGCCCGAGGCAGCACTAGACCGTTGTAGACAAGTCGGCTGTAGGACGATGTATTGGGTCGCGACGCAATTTGTGTGTCCCATCGTCATTAACAGGCTCTGAACGTTACAATTCACTGTCAGTTTTGCGTCGGATTCGAAAATCTAGACTCACAGGAGAACGAGCATATGGTGCCCGAGGCAGCACTAGACCCTTGGAGACAAGTCGGCTGTAGGACGATGTATTGAGTCGCGACGCAATTTGTGTGTCCCATCGTCATTAACAGGCTCTGAACGTTAGAATTAACTGTCAGTTTTGCGTCGGATTCGAAAATCTAGACTCACAGGAGAACGACCATAAGGTGCCCGAGGCAGCAATAGACCCTTGGAGACAAGTCGGCTGGAGGACGATGTATTGAATCGCGACGCAATTTGTGTGTTCCATCGTCATCAAGAGGCTCTGAACGTTACAATTCACTCTCAGTTTTGCGTCGGATTCGATAATCTAGACTCACAGGAGAACGAGCATATGGTGCCCGAGGAAGCACTAGACCCTTGGAGACAAGTCGGTTGTAGGACGATGTATTGAATCGCGACGCAATTTGTGTGTTCCATCGTCATTAAGAGGCTCTGAACGTTACAATTAATTGTCAGTTTTGCGCCGGATTCGAAAAACTAGGCTCATAGGACAACGACCAAGAGGTGCCAGGAGCAGCAATACTACCTCGGAGACAAGTCGGCTGGAGGACGATGTATTGAATCGCGACGCAATTTATGTGTTCCATCGTCAGTATCAGGCTCTGAACGTTACAATTAATTGTCAGTTTTGCATCGCATTCGAAAAACTAGACTCACAGGAGAACGACCATAAGGTGCCCGAGGCACCAATAGACCCTTCGAGACAAGTCGGCTGGAGGACGATGTATTGAATCGCGACGCAATTTGTGTGTTCCATCGTCATTAAGAGGCTCTGAACGTTACAATTAATTGTCAGTTTTGCGCCGGATACGAAAAACTAGACTCATAGGAGAACGACCAATAGGTGCCAGGAGCAGCAATACTACCTCGGAGACATGTCGGCTGGAGGACGATGTATTGAATCGCGACGCAATTTGTGTGTTCCATCGTCAGTATCAGGCTCTGAACGTTACAATTAACTGTCAGTTTTGCGTCGGATTCGAAAATCTAGACTCACAGGAGAACGACCATAAGGTGCCCGAGGCAGCAATAGACCCTTGGAGACAAGTAGGGTGGAGGACGATGTATTGAGTCGCGACGCAATTTGTGTGTCCCATCGTCATTAACAGGCTCTGAACGTTACAATTAATTGTCAGTTTTGCATCGCATTCGAAAATCTAGACTCACAGATGAACGACCATAAGGTGCCCTAGGCAGCAATAGACCCTTGGAGACAAGTCGGCTGTAGGACGATGTATTGAATCGCGACGCAATTTGTGTGTTCCATCGTCATCAAGAGGCTCTGAACGTTACAATTCACTCTCAGTTTTGCGTCGGATTCGATAATCTAGACTCACAGGAGAACGAGCATATGGTGCCCGAGGAAACACTAGACCCTTGGAGACAAGTCGGTTGTAGGACGATGTATTGAATCGCGACGCAATTTGTGTGTTCCATCGTCATTAACAGGCTCTGAACGTTACAATTAACTGTCAGTTTTGCATCGCATTCGAAAATCTTGCCTCCAGGAGAACGAGCATATGGTGCCCGAGGCAGCACTAGACCCTTGGCGACAAGTCGGCTGTAGGACGATGTATTGAATCACGACGCAATTTGTGTGTTCCATCGTGATTAAGAGGCTCTGAACGTTACAATTAACTGTCAGTTTTGCATCGCATTCGAAAAACTAGACTCACAGGAGAACGACTATAAGGTGCCCGAGGCATCAATAGACCCTTGGAGACAAGTCGGCTGGAGGACGATGTATTGAGACGCGACGCAATTTGTGTGTCCCATCGTCATTAACAGGCTCTGAACGTTACAATTAACTGTCAGTTTTGCATCGCATTCGAAAAACTAGACTCACAGGAGATCGACCATAAGGTGCCCGAGGCAGCAATAGACCCTTGGAGACAAGTCGGCTGGAGGACGATGTATTGAGACGCGACGCAATTTGTGTGTCCCATCGTCATTAACAGGCTCTGAACGTTACAATTAACTGTCAGTTTTGCATCGCATTCGAAAAACTAGACTCACAGGAGAACGACCATAAGGTGCCCGAGGCAGCAATAGACCCTTCGAGACAAGTCGGCTGGAGGACGATGTATTGAATCGCGACGCAATTTGTGTGTTCCATCGTCAGTATCAAGCTCTGAACGTTACAATTAACCGTCAGTTTTGCGTCGTATTCTGAAAACTAGACTCACAGGAGAACGACGATAAGGTGCCCGAGGCAGCACTAGACCCTTGGAGACAAGTCGGCTGTAGGACGATATATTGAGCCGCGACGCAATTTGTGTGTCCCATCGTCATTAACAGGCTCTGAACGTTACAATTAACTGTCAGTTTTGCGTCGGATTCGAAAATCTAGACTCACAGGAGAACGAGAATATGGTGCCCGAGGCAGCACTAGACCCTTGGAGACAAGTCGGCTGTAGGACGATGTATTGAATCGCGACGCAATTTGTGTGTTCCATCGTCATCAAGAGGCTCTGAACGTTACAATTCACTCTCAGTTTTGCGTCGGATTCGAAAATCTAGACTCACAGGAGAACGAGCATATGGTGCCCGAGGCAGCACTAGACCCTTGGGGACAAGTCGGCTGTAGGACGATGTATTGAGTCGCGACGCAATTTGTGTGTCCCATCGTCATTAACAGGCTCTGAACGTTAGAATTAACTGTCAGTTTTGCGTCGGATTCGAAAATCTAGACTCACAGGAGAACGACCATAAGGTGCCCGAGGCAGCAATAGACCCTTGGAGACAAGTCGGCTGGAGGACGATGTATTGAATCGCGACGCAATTTGTGTGTTCCATCGTCATTAAGAGGCTCTGAACGTTACAATTAATTGTCAGTTTTGCGCCGGTTTCGAAAAACTAGGCTCATAGGACAACGACCAAGAGGTGCCAGGAGCAGCAATACTACCTCGGAGACAAGTCGGCTGGAGGACGATGTATTGAATCGCGACGCAATTTGTGTGTTCCATCGTCAGTATCAGGCTCTGAACGTTACAATTAATTGTCAGTTTTGCATCGCATTCGAAAAACTAGACTCACAGGAGAACGACCATAAGGTGCCCGAGGCACCAATAGACCCTTCGAGACAAGTCGGCTGGAGGACGATGTATTGAATCGCGACGCAATTTGTGTGTTCCATCGTCATCAAGAGGCTCTGAACGTTACAATTAACCGTCAGTTTTGCGTCGTATTCTGAAAACTAGACTCACAGGAGAACGACGATAAGGTGCCCGAGGCAGCACTAGACCCTTGGAGACAAGTCGGCTGGAGGACGATGTATTGAGTCGCGACGCAATTTGTGTGTCCCATCGTCATTAACAGGCTCTGAACGTTACAATTAACTGTCAGTTTTGCATCGCATTCGAAAATCTAGACTCACAGATGAACGACCCGAGGCAGCAATAGACCCTTCGAGACAAGTCGGCTGGAGGACGATGTATTGAATCGCGACGCAATTTGTGTGTTCCATCGTCATCAAGAGACTCTGAACGTTTCAATTCACTCTCAGTTTTGCGTCGGATTCGAAAATCTAGACTCACCGATGAACGACCATAAGGTGCCCGAGGCAGCAATAGACCCTTCGAGACAAGTCGGCTGGAGGACGATGTATTGAATCGCGACGCAATTTGTGTGTTCCATCGTCATCAAGAGGCTCTGAACGTTTCAATTCACTCTCAGTTTTGCGTCGGATTCGAAAATCTAGACTCACAGGAGAACGAGCATATGGTGCCCGAGGCAGCACTAGACCCTTGGAGACAAGTCGGCTGTAGGACGATGTATTGAGTCGCGACGCAATTTGTGTGTTCCATCGTCAGTATCAGTCTCTGAACGTTACAATTAACTGTCAGTTTTGCGTCGGATTCGAAAACCTAGACTCACAGGAGAACGACCATAAGGTGCCCGAGGCAGCACTAGACCCTTGGAGATAAGTCGGCTGGAGGACGATGTATTGAGTCGCGACGCTATTTGTGTGTCCCATCGTCATTAACAGGCTCTGAACGTTACAATTAACTGTCAGTTTTGCATCGCATTCGAAAAACTAGACTCACAGGAGAACGACCATAAGGTGCCGGAGGCAGCAATAGACCCTTGGAGACAAGTCGGCTGGAGGACGATGTATTGAATCGCGACGCAATTTGTGTGTTCCATCGTCATCAAGAGGCTCTGAACGTTACAATTCACTGTCAGTTTTGCGTCGTATTCGAAAAACTAGACTCACAGGAGAACGACGATAAGGTGCCCGAGGCAGCACTAGACCCTTGGAGACAAGTCGGCTGTAGGACGATGTATTGAATCGCGACGCAATTTGTGTGTTCCATCGTCATTATCAGGCTCTGAACGTTACAATTCACTGTCAGTTTTGCGTCGGATTCGAAAATCTAGACTCACAGGAGAACGAGCATATGGTGCCCGAGGCAGCACTAGACCCTTGGAGACAAGTCGGCTGTAGGACGATGTATTGAATCGCGACGCAATTTGTGTGTTTCATCGTCATTAAGAGGCTCTGAACGTTACAATTAACTGTCATTTTTGCGGCGGATTCGAAAATCTAGACTCACAGGAGAACGACCATAAGGTGCCCGAGGCAGCACTAGACCCTTGGAGACAAGTCGGCTGGAGGACGATGTATTGAGTCGCGACGCAATTTGTGTGTCCCATCGTCATTAACAGGCTCTGAACGTTACAATTCACTGTCAGTTTTTCGTCGGATTCGAAAATCTAGACTCACAGGAGAACGAGCATATGGTGCCCGAGGCAGCAATAAGCCCTTCGAGACAAGTCGGCTGGAGGACGATGTATTGTATCGCGACGCAATTTGTGTGTTCCATCGTCATCAAGAGGCTCTGAACGTTACAATTCACTCTCAGTTTTGCGTCGGATTCGAAAATCTAGACTCACCGATGAACGACCATAAGGTGCCCGAGGCAGCAATAGACCCTTCGAGACAAGTCGGCTGTAGGACGATGTATTGAGTCGCGACGCAATTTGTGTGTCCCATCGTCATTAACAGGCTCTGAACGTTACAATTAACTGTCAGTTTTGCGTGGGATTCGAAAATCTAGACTCACAGGAGAACGACCATAAGGTGCCCGAGGCAGCAATAGACCCTTGGAGACAAGTCGGCTGGAGGACGATGTATTGAATCGCGACGCAATTTGTGTGTTCCATCGTCATTAAGAGGCTCTGAACGTTACAATTAATTGTCAGTTTTGCGCCGGATTCGAAAAACTAGCCTCATAGGAGAACGACCAAGAGGTGCCAGCAGCAGCAATACTACCTCGGAGACAAGTCGGCTGGAGGACGATGTATTGAATCGCGACGCAATTTGTGTGTTCCATCGTCTTTAAGAGGCTCTGAACGTTACAATTAACTGTCAGTTTTGCATCGCATTCGAAAAACTAGACTCACAGGAGAACGACCATAAGGGTGCCCGAGGCAGCAATAGACCCTTGGAGACAAGTCGGCTGGAGGACGATGTATTGAATCGCGGCGCAATTTGTGTGTCCCATCGTCATTAACAGGCTCTGAACGTTACAATTAACTGTCAGTTTTGCATCGCATTCGAAATTCTAGACTCACAGGAGAACGAGCATATGGTGCCCGAGGCAGCACTAGACCCTTGGAGACAAGTCGGCTGTAGGACGATGTATTGAGTCGCGACGCAGTTTGTGTGCCCCATCGTCATTAACAGGCTCTGAACGTTACAATTAACTGTCAGTTTTGCGTCGGATTCGAAAATCTAGACTCACAGGAGAACGAGCATATGGTGCCCGAGGCAGCACTAGACCCTTGGAGACAAGTCGGCTGTAGGACGATGAATTGAGTCGCGACGCAATTTGTGTGTCCCATCGTCATTAACAGGCTCTGAACGTTACAATTAACTGTCAGTTTTGCGTGGGATTCGAAAATCTAGACTCACAGGAGAACGACCATAAGGTGCCCGAGGCAGCAATAGCCCCTTGGAGACAAGTCGGCTGGAGGACGATGTATTGAATCGCGACGCAATTTGTGTGTTCCATCGTCAGTATCAGGCTCTGAACGTTACAATTAACCGTCAGTTTTGCGTCGTATTCTGAAAACTAGACTCACAGGAGAACGACGATAAGGTGCCCGAGGCAGCACTAGACCCTTGGAGACAAGTCGGCTGTAGGACGATGCATTGAGTCGCGACGCAATTTGTGTGTCCCATCGTCATTAACAGGCTCTGAACGTTACAATTAACTGTCAGTTTTGCGTCGGATTCGAAAATCTAGACTCACAGGAGAACGAGCATATGGTGCCCGAGGCAGCACTAGACCCTTGGAGACAAGTCGGCTGTAGGACGATGTATTGAGTCGCGACGCAATTTGTGTGTTCCATCGTCAGTATCAGGCTCTGAACGTTACAATTAACTGTCAGTTTTGCGTCGGATTCGAAAACCTAGACTCACAGGAGAACGACCATAAGGTGCCCGAGGCAGCACTAGACCCTTGGAGATAAGTCGGCTGGAGGACGATGTATTGAGTCGCGACCCAATTTGTGTGTCCCATCGTCATTAAGAGGCTCTGAACGTTACAATTAACTGTCAGTTTTGCATCGCATTCGAAAAACTAGACTCACAGGAGAACGACCATAAGGTGCCGGAGGCAGCAATAGACCCTTGGAGACAAGTCGGCTGGAGGACGATGTATTGAATCGCGACGCAATTTGTGTGTTCCATCGTCATCAAGAGGCTCTGAACGTTACAATGCACTGTCAGTTTTGCGTCGTATTCGAAAAACTAGACTCACAGGAGAACGACGATAAGGTGCCCGAGGCAGCACTAGACCCTTGGAGACAAGTCGGCTGTAGGACGATGTATTGAATCGCGACGCAATTTGTGTGTTCCATCGTCATTAACAGGCTCTGAACGTTACAATTCACTGTCAGTTTTGCGTCGGATTCGAAAATCTAGACTCACAGGAGAACGAGCATATCGTGCCCGAGGCAGCACTAGTCCCTTGGAGACAAGTCGGCTGTAGGACTATGTATTGAATCGCGACGCAATTTGTGTGTTTCATCGTCATTAAGAGGCTCTGAACGTTACAATTAACTGTCATTTTTGCGGCGGATTCGAAAATCTAGACTCACAGGAGAACGACCATAAGGTGCCCGAGGCAGCACTAGACCCTTGGAGACAAGTCGGCTGGAGGACGATGAATTGAGTCGCGACGCAATTTGTGTGTCCCATCGTCATTAACAGGCTCTGAACGTTACAATTCACTGTCAGTTTTTCGTCGGATTCGAAAATCTAGACTCACAGGAGAACGAGCATATGGTGCCCGAGGCAGCAATAGACCCTTCGAGACAAGTCGGCTGGAGGACGATGTATTGTATCGCGACGCAATTTGTGTGTTCCATCGTCATCAAGAGGCTCTGAACGTTACAATTCACTCTCAGTTTTGCGTCGGATTCGAAAATCTAGACTCACCGATGAACGACCATAAGGTGCCCGAGGCAGCAATAGACCCTTCGAGACAAGTCGGCTGTAGGACGATGTATTGAGTCGCGACGCAATTTGTGTGTCCCATCGTCATTAACAGGCTCTGAACGTTACAATTAACTGTCAGTTTTGCGTGGGATTCGAAAATCTAGACTCACAGGAGAACGACCATAAGGTGCCCGAGGCAGCAATAGACCCTTGGAGACAAGTCGGCTGGAGGACGATGTATTGAATCGCGACGCAATTTGTGTGTTCCATCGTCATTAAGAGGCTCTGAACGTTACAATTAATTGTCAGTTTTGCGCCGGATTCGAAAAACTAGACTCATAGGAGAACGACCAAGAGGTGCCAGGAGCAGCAATACTACCTCGGAGACAAGTCGGCTGGAGGACGATGTATTGAATCGCGACGCAATTTGTGTGTTCCATCGTCTTTAAGAGGCTCTGAACGTTACAATTAACTGTCAGTTTTGCATCGCATTCGAAAAACTAGACTCACAGGAGAACGACCATAAGGGTGCCCGATGCAGCAATAGACCCTTGGAGACAAGTCGGCTGGAGGACGATGTATTGAATCGCGGCGCAATTTGTGTGTCCCATCGTCATTAACAGGCTCTGAACGTTACAATTAACTGTCAGTTTTGCATCGCATTCGAAAATCTAGACTCACAGGAGAACGAGCATATGGTGCCCGAGGCAGCACTAGACCCTTGGAGACAAGTCGGCTGTAGGACGATGTATTGAGTCGCGACGCAATTTGTGTGTCCCATCGTCATTAACAGGCTCTGAACGTTACAATTAACTGTCAGTTTTGCGTCGGATTCGAAAATCTAGACTCACAGGAGAACGAGCATATGGTGCCCGAGGCAGCACTAGACCCTTGGAGACAAGTCGGCTGTAGGACGATGTATTGAGTCGCGACGCAATTTGTGTGTCCCATCGTCATTAACAGGCTCTGAACGTTACAATTAACTGTCAGTTTTGCGTGGGATTCGAAAATCTAGACTCACAGGAGAACGACCATAAGGTGCCCGAGGCAGCAATAGCCCCTTGGAGACAAGTCGGCTGGAGGACGATGTATTGAATCGCGACGCAATTTGTGTGTTCCATCGTCAGTATCAGGCTCTGAACGTTACAATTAATTGTCAGTTTTGCATCGCATTCGAAAAACTAGACTCACAGGAGAACGACCATAAGGTGCCCGAGGCACCAATAGACCCTTCGAGACAAGTCGGCTGGAGGACGATGTATTGAATCGCGACGCAATTTGTGTGTTCCATTGTCATTAAGAGGCTCTGAACGTTACAATTAATTGTGAGTTTTGCGCCGGATTCGAAAAACTAGACTCATAGGACAACGACCAAGAGGTGCCAGGAGCAGCAATACTACCTCGGAGACAAGTCGGCTGGAGGACGATGTATTGAATCGCGACGCAATTTGTGTGTTCCATCGTCAGTATCAGGCTCTGAACGTTACAATTAATTCTCAGTTTTGCATCGCATTCGAAAAACTAGACTCACAGGAGAACGACCATAAGATGCCCGAGGCAGCAATAGACCCTTGGAGACAAGTCGGCTGGAGGACGATGTATTGAATCGCGACGCAATTTGTGTGTCCCATCGTCAGTATCAGGCTCTGAACGTTACAATTCACTGTCAGTTTTGCGTCGGATTCGAAAATCTAGACTCACAGGAGAACGAGCTTATGGTGCCCGAGGCAGCACTAGACCCTTGGAGACAAGTCGGCTGTAGGACGATGTATTGAATCGCGACGCAATTTGTGTGTCCCATCGTCATTAACAGGCTCTGAACGTTACAATTAATTGTCAGTTTTGCGTCGTATTCGAAAAACTAGACTCACAGGAGAACGACCATAAGGTGCCCGAGGCAGCACTAGACCCTTGGAGACAAGTCGGCTGTAGGACGATGTATTGAATCGCGACGCAATTTGTGTGTTCCATCGTCATTAAGAGGCTCTGAACGTTACAATTAACTGTCAGTTTTGCGTCGGATTCGAAAATCTAGACTCACAGGAGAACGACCATAAGGTGCCCGAGGCAGCACTAGACCCTTGGAGACAAGTCGGCTGGAGGACGATGTATTGAATCGCGACGCAATTTGTGTGTTCCATCGTCATTAACAGGCTCTGAACGTTACAATTCACTGTCAGTTTTGCGTCGGATTCGAAAATCTAGACTCACAGGAGAACGAGCATATGGTGCCCGAGGCAGCAATATACCCTTCGGGACAAGTCGGCTGGAGGACGATGTATTGAATCGCGACGCAATTTGTGTGTTCCATCGTCATCAAGAGGCTCTGAACGTTACAATTCACTGTCAGTTTTGCGTCGGATTCGAAAATCTAGACTCACAGGAGAACGAGCATATGGTGCCCGAGGCAGCACTAGACCCTTGGAGATAAGTCGGCTGTAGGACGATGTATTGAATCGCGACGCAATTTGTGTGTTCCATCGTCATTAAGAGGCTCTGAACGTTACAATTAACTGTCAGTTTTGCATCGCATTCGAAAAACTAGACTCACAGGAGAACGACCATAAGGTGCCTGAGGCAGCAATAGACCCTTGGAGACAAGTCGGCTGGAGGGCGATGTATTGAGATGTGACGCAATTTGTGTGTCCCATCGTCATTAACAGGCTCTGAACGTTACAATTAAATGTCAGTTTTGCATCGCATTCGAAAAACTAGACTCACAGGAGAACGACCATAAGGTGCCCGAGGCAGCAATAGACCCTTGGAGACAAGTCGGCTGGAGGACGATGTATTGAATCGCGACGCAATTTGTGTGTTCCATCGTCATTAAGAGGCTTGAACCTTACAATTAACTGTCAGTTTTGCGTCGGATTCGAAAATCTAGACTCACCAATGAACGACCATAAGGTGCCCGAGGCAGCAATAGACCCTTGGAGACAAGTCGGCTGTAGGACGATGTATTGAGTCGCGACGCAATTTGTGTGTCCCATCGTCATTAACAGGCTCTGAACGTTACAATTAACTGTCAGTTTTGCGTCGGATTCGAAAATCTAGACTCACAGGAGAACGACCATAAGGTGCCCGAGGCAGCAATAGACCCTTGGAGACAAGTCGACTGGAGGTCGATGTATTGAATCGCGACGCAATTTGTGTGTTCCATCGTCATTAAGAGGCTCTGAACGTTACAATTAATTGTCAGTTTTGCGCCGGATTCGAAAAACTAGACTCACAGGAGAACGACCAAGCGGTGCCAGGAGCAGCAATACTACCTCGGAGACAAGTCGGCTGGAGGACGATGTATTGAATCGCGACGCAATTTGTGTGTTCCATCGTCAGTATCAGGCTCTGAACGTTACAATTAATTGTCAGTTTTGCATCGCATTCGAAAAACTAGTCTTACAGGAGAACGACCATAAGGTGCCCGAGGCACCAATAGACCCTTCGAGACAAGTCGGCTGGAGGACGATGTATTGAATCGCGACGCAATTTGTGTGTTCCATCGTCAGTATCAGGCTCTGAACGTTACAATTAACTGTCAGTTTTGCGTCGGATTCGAAAATCTTGACTCACAGGAGAACGACCATAAGGTGCCCGAGGCAGCAATAGACCCTTGGAGACAAGTCGGCTGGAGGACGATGTGTTGAGTCAAGACGCAATTTGTGTGTCCCATCGTCATTAACAGGCTCTGAACGTTACAATTAACTGTCAGTTTTGCGCCGCATTCGAAAAACTAGACTCATAGGAGAACGACCAAGAGGTGCCAGGAGCAGCAATACTACCTCGGAGACATGTCGGCTGGAGGACGATGTATTGAATCGCGACGCAATTTGTGTGTTCCATCGTCATCAAGAGGCTCTGAACGTTACAATTCACTCTCAGTTTTGCGTCGGATTCGAAAATCTAGACTCAGGAGAACGAGCATATGGTGCCCGAGGCAGCACTAGACCCTTGGAGACAAGTCGGCTGTAGGACGATGTATTGAATCGCGACGCAATTTTTGTGTTCCATCGTCATTAAGAGGCTCTGAACGTAACAATTAACTGTCAGTTTTGCGTCGGATTCGAAAATCTAGACTCACAGGAGAACGACCATAAGGTGCCCGAGGCAGCAATAGACCCTTGGAGACAAGTCGGCTGGAGGACGATGTATTGATTCGCGACGCAATTTGTGTGTTCCATCGTCATTAAGAGGCTCTGAACCTTAGAATTAACTGTCAGTTTTGCGTCGGATTCGAAAATCTAGACTCACCGATGAACGACCATAAGGTGCCCGAGGCAGCAATAGACCCTTCGAGACAAGTCGGCTGGAGGACGATATATTGAATCGCGACGCAATTTGTGTGTTCCATCGTCATTAACAGGCTCTGAACGTTACAATTCACTGTCAGTTTTGCGTCGGATTCGAAAATCTAGACTCACAGGAGAACGAGCATATGGTGCCCGAGGCAGCACTAGACCCTTGGAGACAAGTCGGCTGGAGGACGATGTATTGAATCGCGACGCAATTTGTGTGTTCCATCGTCATTAACAGGCTCTGAACGTTACAATTCACTGTCAGTTTTGCGTCGGATTCGAAAATCTAGACTCACAGGAGAACGACCATAAGGTGCCCGAGGCAGCAATAGCCCCTTGGAGACAAGTCGGCTGGAGGACGATGTATTGAATCGCGACGCAATTTGTGTGTTCCATCGTCAGTATCAGGCTCTGAACGTTACAATTAATTGTCAGTTTTGCATCGCATTCGAAAAACTAGACTCACAGGAGAACGACCATAAGGTGCCCGAGGCACCAATAGACCCTTCGAGACAAGTCGGCTGGAGGACGATGTATTGAATCGCGACGCAATTTGTGTGTTCCATCGTCATTAAGAGGCTCTGAACGTTACAATTAATTGTCAGTTTTGCGCCGGATTCGAAAAACTAGACTCATAGGAGAACGACCAAGGGGTGCCAGGAGCAGCAATACTACCTCGGAGACATGTCGGCTGGAGGACGATGTATTGAATCGCGACGCAATTTGTGTGTTCCATCGTCATCAAGAGGCTCTGAACGTTACAATTCACTCTCAGTTTTGCGTCGGATTCGAAAATCTAGACTCAGGAGAACGAGCATATGGTGCCCGAGGCAGCACTAGACCCTTGGAGACAAGTCGGCTGTAGGACGATGTATTGAATCGCGACGCAATTTGTGTGTTCCATCGTCATTAAGAGGCTCTGAACGTTACAATTAACTGTCAGTTTTGCGTCGGATTCGAAAATCTAGACTCACAGGAGAACGACCATAAGGTGCCCGAGGCAGCAATAGACCCTTGGAGACAAGTCGGCTGGAGGACGATGTATTGATTCGCGACGCAATTTGTGTGTTCCATCGTCATTAAGAGGCTCTGAACCTTAGAATTAACTGTCAGTTTTGCGTCGGATTCGAAAATCTAGACTCACCGATGAACGACCATAAGGTGCCCGAGGCAGCAATAGACCCTTCGAGACAAGTCGGCTGGAGGACGATATATTGAATCGCGACGCAACTTGTGTGTTCCATCGTCATTAACAGGCTCTGAACGTTACAATTCACTGTCAGTTTTGCGTCGGATTCGAAAATCTAGACTCACAGGAGAACGAGGATATGGTGCCCGAGGCAGCACTAGACCCTTGGAGACAAGTCGGCTGGAGGACGATGTATTGAATCGCGACGCAATTTGTGTGTTCCATCGTCATTAACAGGCTCTGAACGTTACAATTCACTGTCAGTTTTGCGTCGGATTCGAAAATCTAGACTCACAGGAGAACGACCATAAGGTGCCCGAGGCAGCAATAGCCCCTTGGAGACAAGTCGGCTGGAGGACGATGTATTGAATCGCGACGCAATTTGTGTGTTCCATCGTCAGTATCAGGCTCTGAACGTTACAATTAATTGTCAGTTTCGCATCGCATTCGAAAAACTAGACTCACAGGAGAACGACCATAAGGTGCCCGAGGCACCAATAGACCCTTCGAGACAAGTCGGCTGGAGGACGATGTATTGAATCGCGACGCAATTTGTGTGTTCCATCGTCATTAAGAGGCTCTGAACGTTACAATTAATTGTGAGTTTTGCGCCGGATTCGAAAAACTAGACTCATAGGACAACGACCAAGAGGTGCCAGGAGCAGCAATACTACCTCGGAGACAAGTCGGCTGGAGGACGATGTATTGAATCGCGACGCAATTTGTGTGTTCCATCGTCAGTATCAGGCTCTGAACGTTACAATTAATTCTCAGTTTTGCTTCGCATTCGAAAAACTAGACTCACAGGAGAACGACCATAAGATGCCCGAGGCAGCAATAGACCCTTGGAGACAAGTCGGCTGGAGGACGATGTATTGAATCGCGACGCAATTTGTGTGTCCCATCGTCAGTATCAGGCTCTGAACGTTACAATTCACTGTCAGTTTTGCGTCGGATTCGAAAATCTAGACTCACAGGAGAACGAGCTTATGGTGCCCGAGGCAGCACTAGACCCTTGGAGACAAGTCGGCTGTAGGACGATGTATTGAATCGCGACGCAATTTGTGTGTCCCATCGTCATTAACAGGCTCTGAACGTTACAATTAATTGTCAGTTTTGCGTCGTATTCGAAAAACTAGACTCACAGGAGAACGACCATAAGGTGCCCGAGGCAGCACTAGACCCTTGGAGACAAGTCGGCTGTAGGACGATGTATTGAATCGCGACGCAATTTGTGTGTTCCATCGTCATTAAGAGGCTCTGAACGTTACAATTAACTGTCAGTTTTGCGTGGGATTCGAAAATCTAGACTCACAGGAGAACGACCATAAGGTGCCCGAGGCAGCACTAGACCCTTGGAGACAAGTCGGCTGGAGGACGATGTACTGAATCGCGACGCAATTTGTGTGTTCCATCGTCATTAACAGGCTCTGAACGTTACAATTCACTGTCAGTTTTGCGTCGGATTCGAAAATCTAGACTCACAGGAGAACGAGCATATGGTGCCCGAGGCAGCAATAGACCCTTCGGGACAAGTCGGCTGGAGGACGATGTATTGAATCGCGACGCAATTTGTGTGTTCCATCGTCATCAAGAGGCTCTGAACGTTACAATTCACTCTCAGTTTTGAGTCGGATTCGAAAATCTAGACTCACAGGAGAACGAGCATATGGTGCCCGAGGCAGCACTAGACCCTTCGAAACAAGTCGGCTGTAGGACGATGTATTGAATCGCGACGCAATTTGTGTGTTCCATCGTCATTAAGAGGCTCTGAACGTTACAATTAACTGTCAGTTTTGCATCGCATTCGAAAAACTAGACTCACAGGAGAACGACCATAAGGTGCCTGAGGCAGCAATAGACCCTTGGAGACAAGTCGGCTGGAGGGCGATGTATTGAGACGTGACGCAATTTGTGTGTCCCATCGTCATTAACAGGCTCTGAACGTTACAATTAACTGTCAGTTTTGCATCGCATTCGAAAAACTAGACTCACAGGAGAACGACCATAAGGTGCCCGAGGCAGCAATAGACCCTTGGAGACAAGTCGGCTGGAGGACGATGTATTGAATCGCGACGCAATTTGTGTGCTCCATCGTCATTAAGAGGCTTGAACCTTACAATTAACTGTCAGTTTTGCGTCGGATTCGAAAATCTAGACTCACCGATGAACGACCATAAGGTGCCCGAGGCAGCAATAGACCCTTCGAGACAAGTCGGCTGGAGGACGCTGTATTGAATCGCGACGCAATTTGTGTGTTCCATCGTCAGTATCAGGCTCTGAACGTTACAATTAACCGTCAGTTTTGCGTCGTATTCTGAAAACTAGACTCACAGGAGAACGAGCATATGGTGCCCGAGGCAGCACTAGACCCTTGGAGACAAGTCGGCTGTAGGACGATGTATTGAGTCGCGACGCAATTTGTGTGTCCCATCGTCATTAACAGGCTCTGAACGTTACAATTAACTGTCAGTTTTGCGTCGGATTCGAAAATCTAGACTCACAGGAGAACGAGCATATGGTGCCCGAGGCAGGACTAGACCCTTGGAGACAAGTCGGCTGTAGGACGATGTATTGAGTCGCGACGCAATTTGTGTGTCCCATCGTCATTAACAGGCTCTGAACGTTACAATTAACTGTCAGTTTTGCGTCGGATTCGAAAATCTAGACTCACAGGAGAACGACCATAAGGTGCCCGAGGCAGCAATAGACCCTTGGAGACAAGTCGGCTGGAGGTCGATGTATTGAATCGCGACGCAATTTGTGTGTTCCATCGTCATTAAGAGGCTCTGAACGTTACAATTAATTGTCAGTTTTGCGCCGGATTCGAAAAACTAGACTCACAGGAGAACGACCAAGCGGTGCCAGGAGCAGCAATACTACCTCGGAGACAAGTCGGCTGGAGGACGATGTATTGAATCGCGACGCAATTTGTGTGTTCCATCGTCAGTATCAGGCTCTGAACGTTACAATTAATTGTCAGTTTTGCATCGCATTCGAAAAACTAGTCTTACAGGAGAACGACCATAAGGTGCCCGAGGCACCAATAGACCCTTCGAGACAAGTCGGCTGGAGGACGATGTATTGAATCGCGACGCAATTTGTGTGTTCCATCGTCATTAAGAGGCTCTGAACGTTACAATTAATTGTCAGTTTTGCGCCGGATTCGAAAAACTAGACTCATAGGAGAACGACCAAGGGGTGCCAGGAGCAGCAATACTACCTCGGAGACATGTCGGCTGGAGGACGATGTATTGAATCGCGACGCAATTTGTGTGTTCCATCGTCAGTATCAGGCTCTGAACGTTACAATTAACTGTCAGTTTTGCGTCGGATTCGAAAATCTTGACTCACAGGAGAACGACCATAAGGTGCCCGAGGCAGCAATAGACCCTTGGAGACAAGTCGGCTGGAGGACGATGTATTGAGTCGCGACGCAATTTGTGTGTCCCATCGTCATTAACAGGCTCTGAACGTTACAATTAACTGTCAGTTTTGCGCCGCATTCGAAAAACTAGACTCATAGGAGAACGACCAAGAGGTGCCAGGAGCAGCAATACTACCTCGGAGACATGTCGGCTGGAGGACGATGTATTGAATTGCGACGCAATTTGTGTGTTCCATTGTCATCAAGAGGCTCTGAACTTTACAATTCACTCTCAGTTTTGCGTCGGATTCGAAAATCTAGACTCAGGAGAACGAGCATATGGTGCCCGAGGCAGCACTAGACCCTTGGAGACAAGTCGGCTGTAGGACGATGTATTGAATCGCGACGCAATTTGTGTTTCCATCGTCATTAAGAGGCTCTGAACGTTACAATTAACTGTCAGTTTTGCGTCGGATTCGAAAATCTAGACTCACAGGAGAACGACCATAAGGTGCCCGAGGCAGCAATAGACCCTTGGAGACAAGTCGGCTGGAGGACGATGTATTGATTCGCGACGCAATTTGTGTGTTCCATCGTCATTAAGAGGCTCTGAACCTTAGAATTAACTGTCAGTTTTGCGTCGGATTCGAAAATCTAGACTCACCGATGAACGACCATAAGGTGCCCGAGGCAGCAATAGACCCTTCGAGACAAGTCGGCTGGAGGACGATATATTGAATCGCGACGCAATTTGTGTGTTCCATCGTCATTAACAGGCTCTGAACGTTACAATTCACTGTCAGTTTTGCGTCGGATTCGAAAATCTAGACTCACAGGAGAAAGAGCATATGGTGCCCGAGGCAGCACTAGACCCTTGGAGACAAGTCGGCTGGAGGACGATGTATTGAATCGCGACGCAATTTGTGTGTTCCATCGTCATTAACAGGCTCTGAACGTTACAATTCACTGTCAGTTTTGCGTCGGATTCGAAAATCTAGACTCACAGGAGAACGAGCATATGGTGCCCGAGGCAGCAATAGACCCTTCGAGACAAGTCGGCTGGAGGACGATGTATTGAATCGCGACGCAATTTGTGTGCTCCATGGTCATCAAGAGGCTCTGAACGTTACAATTCACTCTCAGTTTTGCGTCGGATTCGAAAATCTAGACTCACAGGAGAACGAGCATATGGTGCCCGAGGCAGCACTAGACCCTTGGAGACAAGTCGGCTGTAGGACGATGTATTGAATCGCGACGCAATTTGTGTGTTCCATCGTCATTAAGAGGCTCTGAACGTTACAATTAACTGTCAGTTTTGCATCGCATTCGAAAAACTAGACTCACAGGAGAACGACCATAAGGTGCCCGAGGCAGCAATAGACCCTTGGAGACAAGTCGGCTGGAGGACGATGTATTGAGACGCGACGCAATTTGTGTGTCCCATCGTCATTAACAGGCTCTGAACGTTACAATTAACTGTCAGTTTTGCATCGCATTCGAAAAACTAGACTCACAGGAGAACGACCATAATGTGCCCGAGGCAGCAATAGACCCTTGGAGACAAGTCGGCTGTAGGACGATGTATTGAATCGCGACGCTATTTGTGTGTTCCATCGTCATTAAGAGGCTCTGAACCTTACAATTAACTGTCAGTTTTGCTTCTGATTCGAAAATCTAGACTCACCGATGAACGACCATAAGGTGCCCGAGGCAGCAATAGACCCTTCGAGACAAGTCGGCTGGAGGACGATGTATTGAATCGCGACGCAATTTGTGTGTTCCATCGTCAGTATCAGGCTCTGAACGTTACAATTAACCGTCAGTTTTGCGTCGTATTCGTAAAACTAGACTCACAGGAGAACGACGATAAGGTGCCCGAGGCAGCACTAGACCCTTGGAGACAAGTCGGCTGTAGGACGATGTATTGAGTCGCGACGCAATTTGTGTGTCCCATCGTCATTAACAGGCTCTGAACGTTACAATTAACTGTCAGTTTTGCGTCGGATTCGAAAATCTAGACTCACAGGAGAACGAGCATATGGTGCCCGAGGCAGCACTATCCCTTGGAGACAAGTCGGCTGTAGGACGATGTATTGAGTCGCGACGCAATTTGTGTGTCCCATCGTCATTAACAGGCTCTGAACGTTACAATTAACTGTCAGTTTTGCGTCGGATTCGAAAATCTAGACTCACAGGAGAACGACCATAAGGTGCCCGAGGCAGCAATAGACCCTTGGAGACAAGTCGGCTGGAGGACGATGTATTGAATCGCGATGCAATTTGTGTGTTCCATCGTCATTAAGAGGCTCTGAACGTTACAATTAATTGTCAGTTTTGCGCCGGATTCGAAAAACTAGACTCATAGGAGAACGACCAAGAGGTGCCAGGAGCAGCAATACTACCTCGGAGACAAGTCGGCTGGAGGACGATGTATTGAATCGCGACGCAATTTGTGTGTTCCATCGTCAGATCAGGCTCTGAACGTTACAATTAATTGTCAGTTTTGCATCGCATTCGAAAAACTAGACTCACAGGAGAACGACCATAAGGTGCCCGAGGCACCAATAGACCCTTGGAGACAAGTCGGCTGGAGGACGATGTATTGAGTCGCGACGCAATTTGAGTGCCCCACCGTCATTAACAGGCTCTGAACGTTACAATTAACTGTCAGTTTTGCATCGCATTCGCAAATCTAGACTCACAGATGAACGACCATAAGGTGCCCGAGGCAGCAATAGACCTTTCGAGACAAGTCGGCTGGAGGACGATGTATTGAATCGCGACGCAATTTGTGTGTTCCATCGTCATCAAGAGGCTCTGAACGTTACAATTCACTCTCAGTTTTGCGTCGGATTCGAAAATCTAGACTCACAGATGAACGACCATAAGGTGCCCGAGGCAGCAAGAGACCCTTGGAGACAGGTCGGCTGTGGGACGATGTATTGAATCGCGACGCAATTTGTGTGTTCCATCGTCATGAAGAGGCTCTGAACGTTACACTTCACTGTCAGTTTTGCATCGCATTCGAAAAACTAGACTCACAGGAGAACGACCATAAGGTGCCCGAGGCAGCAATAGACCCTTGGAGACAAGTCGGCTGGAGGACGATGTATTGAATCGCGACGCAATTTGTGTGTTCCATCGTCATTAAGAGGCTCTGAACGTTACAATTAACTGTCAGTTTTGCGTCGGATTCGAAAATCTAGACTCACAGGAGAACGAGCATATGGTGCCCGAGGCAGCACTATCCCTTGGAGACAAGTCGGCTGTAGGACGATGTATTGAGTCGCGACGCAATTTGTGTGTCCCATCGTCATTAACAGGCTCTGAACGTTACAATTAACTGTCAGTTTTGCGTCGGATTCGAAAATCTAGACTCACAGGAGAACGACCATAAGGTGCCCGAGGCAGCAATAGACCCTTGGAGACAAGTCGGCTGGAGGACGATGTATTGAATCGCGATGCAATTTGTGTGTTCCATCGTCATTAAGAGGCTCTGAACGTTACAATTAATTGTCAGTTTTGCGCCGGATTCGAAAAACTAGACTCATAGGAGAACGACCAAGAGGTGCCAGGAGCAGCAATACTACCTCGGAGACAAGTCGGCTGGAGGACGATGTATTGAATCGCGACGCAATTTGTGTGTTCCATCGTCAGATCAGGCTCTGAACGTTACAATTAATTGTCAGTTTTGCATCGCATTCGAAAAACTAGACTCACAGGAGAACGACCATAAGGTGCCCGAGGCACCAATAGACCCTTGGAGACAAGTCGGCTGGAGGACGATGTATTGAGTCGCGACGCAATTTGAGTGCCCCACCGTCATTAACAGGCTCTGAACGTTACAATTAACTGTCAGTTTTGCGTCGGATTCGAAAATCTAGACTCACAGGAGAACGAGCATAAGGTGCCCGAGGCAGCAATAGACCCTTCGAGACAAGTCGGCTGGAGGACGATGTATTGAATCGCGACGCAATTTGTGTGTTCCATCGTCATTAAGAGGCTCTGAACGTTACAATTAATTGTCAGTTTTGCGTCGTATTCGAAAATCTAGACTCACAGGAGAACGAGCATATGGTGCCCGAGGCAGCACTAGACCCTTGGAGACAAGTCGGCTGTAGGACGATGTATTGAATCGCGACGCAATTAGTGTGTTCTATCGTCATTAAGAGGCTCTGAACGTTACAATTAACTGTCAGTTTTGCGCCGGATTCGAAAAACTAGACTCATAGAAGAACGACCAAGAGGTGCCAGGAGCAGCAATACTACCTCGGAGACATGTCGGCTGGAGGACGATGTATTGAATCGCGACGCAATTTGTGTGTTCCATCGTCATTAACAGGCTCTGAACGTTACAATTCACTGTCAGTTTTGCGTGGGATTCGAAAATCTAGACTCACAGGAGAACGACCATAAGGTGCCCGAGGCAGCAATAGACCCTTGGAGACAAGTCGGCTGGAGGACGATGTATTGAATCGCGACGCAATTTGTGTGTTCCATCGTCATTAAGAGGCTCTGAACGTTACAATTAATTGTCAGTTTTGCGCCGGATTCGAAAAACTAGACTCATAGGAGAACGACCAAGAGGTGCCAGGAGCAGCAATACTACCTCGGAGACAAGTCGGCTGGAGGACGATGTATTGAATCGCGACGCAATTTGTGTGTTCCATCGTCTTTAAGAGGCTCTGAACGTTACAATTAACTGTCAGTTTTGCATCGCATTCGAAAAACTAGACTCACAGGAGAACGACCATAAGGGTGCCCGAGGCAGCAATAGACCCTTGGAGACAAGTCGGCTGGAGGACGATGTATTGAATCGCGGCGCAATTTGTGTGTCCCATCGTCATTAACAGGCTCTGAACGTTACAATTAACTGTCAGTTTTGCATCGCATTCGAAAATCTAGACTCACAGGAGAACGAGCATATGGTGCCCGAGGCAGCACTAGACCCTTGGAGACAAGTCGGCTGTAGGACGATGTATTGAGTCGCGACGCAATTTGTGTGTCCCATCGTCATTAACAGGCTCTGAACGTTACAATTAACTGTCAGTTTTGCGTCGGATTCGAAAATCTAGACTCACAGGAGAACGAGCATATGGTGCCCGAGGCAGCACTAGACCCTTGGAGACAAGTCGGCTGTAGGACGATGTATTGAGTCGCGACGCAATTTGTGTGTCCCATCGTCATTAACAGGCTCTGAACGTTACAATTAACTGTCAGTTTTGCGTGGGATTCGAAAATCTAGACTCACAGGAGAACGACCATAAGGTGCCCGAGGCAGCAATAGCCCCTTGGAGACAAGTCGGCTGGAGGACGATGTATTGAATCGCGACGCAATTTGTGTGTTCCATCGTCAGTATCAGGCTCTGAACGTTACAATTAATTGTCAGTTTTGCATCGCATTCGAAAAACTAGACTCACAGGAGAACGACCATAAGGTGCCCGAGGCACCAATAGACCCTTCGAGACAAGTCGGCTGGAGGACGATGTATTGAATCGCGACGCAATTTGTGTGTTCCATCGTCATTAAGAGGCTCTGAACGTTACAATTAATTGTCAGTTTTGCGCCGGATTCGAAAAACTAGACTCATAGGACAACGACCAAGAGGTGCCAGGAGCAGCAATACTACCTCGGAGACAAGTCGGCTGGAGGACGATGTATTGAATCGCGACGCAATTTGTGTGTTCCATCGTCAGTATCAGGCTCTGAACGTTACAATTAATTCTCAGTTTTGAATCGCATTCGAAAAACTAGACTCACAGGAGAACGACCATAAGGTGCCCGAGGCAGCAATAGACCCTTGGAGACAAGTCGGCTGGAGGACGATGTATTGAATCGCGACGCAATTTGTGTGTCCCATCGTCAGTATCAGGCTCTGAACGTTACAATTCACTGTCAGTTTTGCGTCGGATTCGAAAATCTAGACTCACAGGAGAACGAGCTTATGGTGCCCGAGGCAGCACTAGACCCTTGGAGACAAGTCGGCTGTAGGACTATGTATTGAATCGCGACGCAATTTGTGTGTCCCATCGTCATTAACAGGCTCTGAACGTTACAATTAACTGTCAGTTTTGCGTCGGATTCGAAAATCTAGACTCACAGGAGAACGACCATAAGGTGCCCGAGGCAGCACTAGACCCTTGGAGACAAGTCGGCTGGAGGACGATGTATTGAATCGCGACGCAATTTGTGTGTTCCATCGTCATTAACAGGCTCTGAACGTTACAATTCACTGTCAGTTTTGCGTCGGATTCGAAAATCTAGACTCACAGGAGAACGAGCATATGGTGCCCGAGGCAGCAATAGACCCTTCGAGACAAGTCGGCTGGAGGACGATGTATTGAATCGCGACGCAATTTGTGTGTTCCATCGTCATCAAGAGGCTCTGAACGTTACAATTCACTCTCAGTTTTGCGTCGGATTCGAAAATCTAGACTCACAGGAGAACGAGCATATGGTGCCCGAGGCAGCACTAGACCCTTGGAGATAAGTCGGCTGTAGGACGATGTATTGAATCGCGACGCAATTTGGTTGTTCCATCGTCATTAAGAGGCTCTGAACGTTACAATTAACTGTCAGTTTTGCATCGCATTCGAAAAACTAGACTCACAGGAGAACGACCATAAGGTGCCCGAGGCAGCAATAGACCCTTGGAGACAAGTCGGCTGGAGGGCGATGTATTGAGACGTGACGCAATTTGTGTGTCCCTTCGTCATTAACAGGCTCTGAACGTTACAATTAACTGTCAGTTTTGCATCGCATTCGAAAAACTAGACTCACAGGAGAACGACCATAAGGTGCCCGAGGCAGCAATAGACCCTTGGAGACAAGTCGGCTGGAGGACGATGTATTGGATCGCTACGCAATTTGTGTGTTCCATCGTCATTAAGAGGCTTGAACCTTACAATTAACTGTCAGATTTGCGTCGGATTCGAAAATCTAGACTCACCGATGAACGACCATAAGGTGCCCGAGGCAGCAATAGACCCTTCGAGACAAGTCGGCTGGAGGACGATGCATTGAATCGCGACGCAATTTGTGTGTTCTATCGTCAGTATCAGGCTCTGAACGTTACAATTAACCGTCAGTTTTGCGTCGTATTCTGAAAACTAGACTCACAGGGAACGAGCATATGGTGCCCGAGGCAGCACTAGACCCTTGGAGACAAGTCGGCTGTAGGACGATGTATTGAGTCGCGACGCAATTTGTGTGTCCCATCGTCATTAACAGGCTCTGAACGTTACAATTAACTGTCAGTTTTGCGTCGGATTCGAAAATCTAGACTCACAGGAGAACGAGCATATGGTGCCCGAGGCAGGACTAGACCCTTGGAGACAAGTCGGCTGTAGGACGATGTATTGAGTCGCGACGCAATTTGTGTGTCCCATCGTCATTAACAGGCTCTGAACGTTACAATTAACTGTCAGTTTTGCGTCGGATTCGAAAATCTAGACTCACAGGAGAACGACCATAAGGTGCCCGAGGCAGCAATAGACCCTTGGAGACAAGTCGGCTGGAGGTCGATGTATTGAATCGCGACGCAATTTGTGTGTTCCATCGTCATTAAGAGGCTCTGAACGTTACAATTAATTGTCAGTTTTGCGCCGGATTCGAAAAACTAGACTCACAGGAGAACGACCAAGCGGTGCCAGGAGCAGCAATACTACCTCGGAGACAAGTCGGCTGGAGGACGATGTATTGAATCGCGACGCAATTTGTGTGTTCCATCGTCAGTATCAGGCTCTGAACGTTACAATTAATTGTCAGTTTTGCATCGCATTCGAAAAACTAGTCTTACAGGAGAACGACCATAAGGTGCCGAGGCACCAATAGACACTTCGAGACAAGTCGGCTGGAGGACGATGTATTGAATCGCGACGCAATTTGTGTGTTCCATCGTCATTAAGAGGCTCTGAACGTTACAATTAATTGTCAGTTTTGCGCCGGATTCGAAAAACTAGACTCATAGGAGAACGACCAAGAGGTGCCAGGAGCAGCAATACTACCTCGGAGACATGTCGGCTGGAGGACGATGTATTGAATCGCGACGCAATTTGTGTGTTCCATCGTCAGTATCAGGCTCTGAACGTTACAATTAACTGTCAGTTTTGCGTCGGATTCGAAAATCTTGACTCACAGGAGAACGACCATAAGGTGCCCGAGGCAGCAATAGACCCTTGGAGACAAGTCGGCTGGAGGACGATGTATTGAGTCGCGACGCAATTTGTGTGTCCCATCGTCATTAACAGGCTCTGAACGTTACAATTAACTGTCAGTTTTGCGCCGCATTCGAAAAACTAGACTCATAGGAGAACGACCATGAGGTGCCAGGAGCAGCAATACTACCTCGGAGACATGTCGGCTGGAGGACGATGTATTGAATCGCGACGCAATTTGTGTGTTCCATCGTCATCAAGAGGCTCTGAACGTTACAATTCACTCTCAGTTTTGCGTCGTATTCGAAAATCTAGACTCACAGGAGAACGAGCATATGGTGCCCGAGGCAGCACTAGACCCTTTGAGACAAGTCGGCTGTAGGACGATGTATTGAATCGCGACGCAATTTGTGTTTCCATCGTCATTAAGAGCATCTGAACGTTACAATTAACTGTCAGTTTTGCGTCGGATTCGAAAATCTAGACTCACAGGAGAACGACCATAAGGTGCCCGAGGCAGCAATAGACCCTTGGAGACAAGTCGGCTGGAGGACGATGTATTGATTTGCGACGCAATTTGTGTGTTCCATCGTCATTAAGAGGCTCTGAACCTTAGAATTAAATGTCAGTTTTGCGTCGGATTCGAAAATCTAGACTCAACGATGAACGACCATAAGGTGCCCGAGGCAGCAATAGACCCTTCGAGACAAGTCGGCTGGAGGACGATGTATTGAATCCCGACGCAATTTGTGTGTTCCATCGTCATTAACAGGCTCTGAACGTTACAATTAACTGTTAGTTTTGCGTCGGATTCGAAAATCTAGATTCACAGGAGAACGATCATATGGTGCCCGAGGCAGCACTAGACCCTTGGAGACAAGTCGGCTGGAGGACGATGTATTGAATCGCGACGCAATTTGTGTGTTCCATCGTCATTAACAGGCTCTGAACGTTACAATTCACTGTCAGTTTTGCGTCGGATTCGAAAATCTAGACTCACAGGAGAACGAGCATATGGTGCCCGAGGCAGCAATAGACCCTTCGAGACAAGTCGGCTGGAGGACGATGTATTGAATCGCGACGGAATTTGTGTGCTCCATCGTCATCAAGAGGCTCTGAACGTTACAATTCACTCTCAGTTTTGCGTCGGATTCGAAAATCTAGACTCACAGGAGAACGAGCATATGGTGCCCGAGGCAGCACTAGACCCTTGGAGACAAGTCGGCTGTAGGACGATGTATTGAATCGCGACGCAATTTGTGTGTTCCATCGTCATTAAGAGGCTCTGAACGTTACAATTAACTCTCAGTTTTGCATCGCATTCGAAAAACTAGACTCACAGGAGAACGACCATAAGGTGCCCGAGGCAGCAATAGACCCTTGGAGACAAGTCGGCTGGAGGACGATGTATTGAGACGCGACGCAATTTGTGTGTCCCATCGTCATTAACAGGCTCTGAACGTTACAATTAACTGTCAGTTTTGCATCGCATTCGAAAAACTAGACTCACAGGAGAACGACCATAAGGTGCCCGAGGCAGCAATAGACCCTTGGAGACAAGTCGGCTGTAGGACGATGTATTGAATCGCGACGCAATTTGTGTGTTCCATCGTCATTAAGAGGCTCTGAACCTTACAATTAACTGTCAGTTTTGCTTCTGATTCGAAAATCTAGACTCACCGATGAACGACCATAAGGTGCCCGAGGCAGCAATAGACCCTTCGAGACAAGTCGGCTGGAGGACGATGTATTGAATCGCGACGCAATTTGTGTGTCCCATCGTCATTAACAGGCTCTGAACGTTACAATTAACTGTCAGTTTTGCGTCGGAACCGAAAATCTAGACTCACAGGAGAACGAGCATATGGTGCCCGAGGCAGCACTAGACCCTTGGAGACAAGTCGGCTGTAGGACGATGTATTGCGTCGCGACGCAATTTGTGTGTCCCATCGTCATTAACAGGCTCTGAACGTTACAATTAACTGTCAGTTTTGCGTCGGATTCGAAAATCTAGACTCACAGGAGAACGACCATAAGGTGCCCGAGGCAGCAATAGACCCTTGGAGACAAGTCGGCTGGAGGACGATGTATTGAATCGCGATGCAATTTGTGTGTTCCATCGTCATTAAGAGGCTCTGAACGTTACAATTAATTGTCAGTTTTGCGCCGGATTCGAAAAACTAGACTCATAGGAGAACGACCAAGAGGTGCCAGGAGCAGCAATACTACCTCGCAGACAAGTCGGCTGGAGGACGATGTATTGAATCGCGACGCAATTTGTGTGTTCCATCGTCAGTATCAGACTCTGAACGTTACAATTAATTGTCAGTTTTGCATCGCATTCGAAAAACTAGACTCACAGGAGAACGACCATAAGGTGCCCGAGGCACCAATAGACCCTTCGAGACAAGTCGGCTGGAGGACGATGTATTGAGTCACCACGCAATTTGTGTGTCCCACCGTCATTAACAGGCTCTGAACGTTACAATTAACTGTCAGTTTTGCATCGCATTCGCAAATCTAGACTCACAGATGAACGACCATAAGGTGCCCGAGGCAGCAATAGACCCTTCGAGACAAGTCGGCTGGAGGACGATGTATTGAATCGCGACGCAATTTGTGTGTTCCATCGTCATCAAGAGGCTCTGAACGTTATAATTCACTCTCAGTTTTGCGTCGGATTCGAAAATCTAGACTCACAGATGAACGACCATAAGGTGCCCGAGGCAGCAAGAGACCCTTGGAGACAGGTCGGCTGTGGGACGATGTATTGAATCGCGACGCAATTTGTGTGTTCCATCGTCATCAAGAGGCTCTGAACGTTACAATTCACTGTCAGTTTTGCATCGCATTCGAAAAACTAGACTCACAGGAGAACGACCATAAGGTGCCCGAGGCAGCAATAGAACCTTGGAGACAAGTCGGCTGGAGGACGATGTATTGAATCGCGACGCAATTTGTGTGTTCCATCGTCATTAAGAGGCTCTGAACGTTACAATTAATTGTCAGTTTTGCGTCGTATTCTGAAAACTAGACTCACAGGAGAACGACGATAAGGTGCCCGAGGCAGCACTAGACCCTTTAAGACAAGTCGGCTGTAGGACGATGTATTGAGTCGCGACGCAATTTGTGTGTCCCATCGTCATTAACAGGCTCTGAACGTTACAATTAACTGTCAGTTTTGCGTCGGATTCGAAAATCTAGACTCACAGGAGAACGAGCATATGGTGCCCGAGGCAGCACTAGACCCTTGGAGACAAGTCGGCTGTAGGACGATGTATTGAGTCGCGACGCAATTTGTGTGTCCCATCGTCATTAACAGGCTCTGAACGTTACAATTAACTGTCAGTTTTGCGTCGGATTCGAAAATCTAGACTCACAGGAGAACGACCATAAGGTGCCCGAGGCAGCAATAGACCCTTGGAGACAAGTCGGCTGGAGGACGATGTATTGAATCGCGACGCAATTTGTGTGTTCCATCGTCATTAAGAGGCTCTGAACGTTACAATTAATTGTCAGTTTTGCGCCGGATTCGAAAAACTAGACTCATAGGAGAACGACCAAGCGGTGCCAGGAGCAGCAATACTACCTCAGAGACAAGTCGGCTGGAGGACGATGTATTGAATCGCGACGCAATTTGTGTGTTCCATCGTCAGTATCAGGCTCTGAACGTTACAATTAATTGTCAGTTTTGCATCGCATTCGAAAAACTAGTCTTACAGGAGAACGACCATAAGGTGCCCGAGGCACCAATAGACCCTTCGAGACAAGTCGGCTGGAGGACGATGTATTGAATCGCGACGCAATTTGTGTGTTCCATCGTCATTAAGAGGCTCTGAACGTTACAATTAACTGTCAGTTTTGCATCGCATTCGAAAAACTAGAGTCACAGGAGAACGACTATAAGGTGCCCGAGGCAGCAATAGACCCTTGGAGACAAGTCGGCTGGAGGACGATGTATTGAATCGCGACGCAATTTGTGTGTTCCATCGTCAGTATCAGGCTCTGAACGTTACAATTAACTGTCAGTTTTGCGTCGGATTCGGAAATCTTGACTCACAGGAGAACGACCATAAGGTGCCCGAGGCAGCAATAGACCCTTGGAGACAAGTCGGCTGTAGGACGATGTATTGAATCGCGACGCAATTTGTGTGTCCCATCGTCATTAACAGGCTCTGAACGTTACTATTCACTGTCAGTTTTGCGTCGTATTCTGAAATCTAGACTCACAGATGAACGACCATAAGGTAGCCGAGGCAGCAAGAGACCCTTGGAGACAGGTCGGCTGTGGGACGATGTATTGAATCGCGACGCAATTTGTGTGTTCCATCGTCATCAAGAGGCTCTGAACGTTACAATTCACTGTCAGTTTTGCATCGCATTCGAAAAACTAGACTCACAGGAGAACGACCTTAAGGTGCCCGAGGCAGCAATAGACCCTTGGAGACAAGTCGGCTGGAGGACGATGTATTGAATCGCGAAGCAATTTGTGTGTCCCATCGTCAGTATCAGGATCTGAACGTTACAATTCACTGTCAGTTTTGCGTCGGATTCGAAAATCTAGACTCACAGGAGAACGAGCATATGGTGCCCGAGGCAGCACTAGACCCTTGGAGACAAGTCGGCTGTAGGACGATGTATTGAGTCGCGACGCAATTTGTGTGTCCCATCGTCATTAACAGGCTCTGAACGTTACAATTAATTGTCAGTTTTGCGTCGTATTCGAAAAACTAGACTCACAGGAGAACGACCATAAGGTGCCCGAGGCAGCACTAGACCCTTGGAGACAAGTCGGCTGTAGGACGATGTATTGAATCGCGACGCAATTTGTGTGTTCCATCGTCATTAAGAGGCTCAGAACGTTACAATTAACTGTCAGTTTTGCGTCGGATTCGAAAATCTAGACTCACAGGAGAACGAGCATAAGGTGCCCGAGGCAGCAATAGACCCTTCGAGACAAGTCGGCTGGAGGACGATGTATTGAATCGCGACGCAATTTGTGTGTTCCATCGTCATTAAGAGGCTCTGAACGTTACAATTAATTGTCAGTTTTGCGTCGTATTCGAAAATCTAGACTCACAGGAGAACGAGCATATGGTGCCCGAGGCAGCACTAGACCCTTGGAGACAAGTCGGCTGTAGGACGATGTATTGAATCGCGACGCAATTTGTGTGTTCTATCGTCATTAAGAGGCTCTGAACGTTACAATTAACTGTCAGTTTTGCGCCGGATTCGAAAAACTAGACTCATAGGAGAACGACCAAGAGGTGCCAGGAGCAGCAATACTACCTCGGAGACATGTCGGCTGGAGGACGATGTATTGAATCGCGACGCAATTTGTGTGTTCCATCGTCATCAAGAGGCTCTGAACGTTACAATTCACTCTCAGTTTTGCGTCGGATTCAAAAATCTAGACTCACCGATGAACGACCATAAGGTGCCCGAGGCAGCAATAGACCCTTCGAGACAAGTTGGCTGTAGGACGATGTATTGAATCGCGACGCAATTTGTGTGTTCCATCGTCATTAAGAGGCTCTGAACGTTACAATTAAGTGTCAGTTTTGCATCGCATTCGAAAAACTAGACTCACAGGAGAACGACCATAAGGTGCCCGAGGCAGCAATAGACCCTTGGAGACAAGTCGGCTGGAGGACGATGTATTGAATCGCGACGCAATTTGTGTGTCCCATCGTCATTAACAGGCTCTGAACGTTACAATTAACTGTCAGTTTTGCATCGCATTCGAAAATCTAGACTCACAGGAGAACGAGCATATGGTGCCCGAGGCAGCACTAGACCCTTGGAGACAAGTCGGCTGTAGGACGATGTATTGAGTCGCGACGCAATTTGTCTGTCCCATCGTCATTAACAGGCTCTGAACGTTACAATTAACTGTCAGTTTTGCGTCGGATTCGAAAATCTAGACTCACAGGAGAACGAGCATATGGTGCCCGAGGCAGCACTAGACCCTTGGAGACAAGTCGGCTGTAGGACGATGTATTGAGTCGCGACGCAATTTGTGTGTCCCATCGTCATTAACAGGCTCTGAACGTTACAATTAACTGTCAGTTTTGCGTCGGATTCGAAAATCTAGACTGACAGGAGAACGACCATAAGGTGCCCGAGGCAGCAATAGACCCTTGGAGACAAGTCGGCTGGAGGACGATGTATTGAATCGCGACGCAATTTGTGTGTTCCATCGTCATTAAGAGGCTCTGAACGTTACAATTAATTGTCAGTTTTGCGTCGTATTCTGAAAACTAGACTCACAGGAGAACGACGATAAGGTGCCCGAGGCAGCACTAGACCCTTGGAGACAAGTCGGCTGTAGGACGATGTATTGAGTCGCGACGCAATTTGTGTGTCCCATCGTCATTAACAGGCTCTGAACGTTGCAATTAACTGTCAGTTTTGCGTCGGATTCGAAAATCTAGACTCACAGGAGAACGAGCATATGGTGCCCGAGGCAGCACTAGACCCTTGGAGACAAGTCGGCTGTAGGACGATGTATTGAGTCGCGACGCAATTTGTGTGTCCCATCGTCATTAACAGGCTCTGAACGTTACAATTAACTGTCAGTTTTGCGTCGGATTCGAAAATCTAGACTCACAGGAGAACGACCATAAGGTGCCCGAGGCAGCTATAGACCCTTGGAGACAAGTCGGCTGGAGGACGATGTATTGAATCGCGACGCAATTTGTGTGTTCCATCGTCATTAAGAGGCTCTGAACGTTACAATTAATTGTCAGTTTTGCGCCGGATTCGAAAAACTAGACTCATAGGAGAACGACCAAGCGGTGCCAGGAGCAGCAATACTACCTCGGAGACAAGTCGGCTGGAGGACGATGTATTGAATCGCGACGCAATTTGTGTGTTCCATCGTCAGTATCAGGCTCTGAACGTTACAATTAATTGTCAGTTTTGCATCGCATTCGAAAAACTAGTCTTACAGGAGAACGACCATAAGGTGCCCGAGGCACCAATAGACCCTTCGAGACAAGTCGGCTGGAGGACGATGTATTGAATCGCGACGCAATTTGTTTGTTCCATCGTCATTAAGAGGCTCTGAACGTTACAATTAATTGTCAGTTTTGCGCCGGATTCGAAAAACTAGACTCATAGGAGAACGACCAAGAGGTGCCAGGAGCAGCAATACTACCTCGGAGACATGTCGGCTGGAGGACGATGTATTGAATCGCGACGCAATTTGTGTGTTCCATCGTCAGTATCAGGCTCTGAACGTTACAATTAACTGTCAGTTTTGCGTCGGATTCGAAAATCTTGACTCACAGGACAACGACCATAAGGTGCCCGAGGCAGCAATAGACCCTTGGAGACAAGTCGGCTGGAGGACGATGTATTGAGTCGCGACGCAATTTGTGTGTCCCATCGTCATTAACAGGCTCTGAACGTTACAACTAACTGTCAGTTTTGCGCCGGATTCGAAAAACTAGACTCATAGGAGAACGACCAAGAGGTGCCAGGAGCAGCAATACTACCTCGGAGACATGTCGGCTGGAGGACGATGTATTGAATCGCGACGCAATTTGTGTGTTCCATCGTCATCAAGAGGCTCTGAACGTTACAATTCACTCTCAGTTTTGCGTCGGATTCGAAAATCTAGACTCACAGGAGAACGAGCATATGGTGCCCGAGGCAGCACTAGACCCTTGGAGACAAGTCGGCTGTAGGACGATGTATTGAATCGCGACGCAATTTGTGTGTTCCATCGTCATTAAGAGGCTCTGAACGTTACAATTAACTGTCAGTTTTGCGTCAGATTCGAAAATCTAGACTCACAGGAGAACGACCACAAGGTGCCCGAGGCAGCAATAGACCCTTGGAGACAAGTCGGCTGGAGGACGATGTATTGATTCGCGACGCAATTTGTGTGTTCCATCATCATTAAGAGGCTCTGAACCTTACAATTAACTGTCAGTTTTGCGTCGGATTCGAAAATCTAGACTCACCGATGAACGACCATAAGGTGCCCGAGGCAGCAATAGACCCTTCGAGACAAGTCGGCTGGAGGACGATGTATTGAATCGCGACGCAATTTGTGTGTCCCATCGTCATTAACAGGCTCTGAACGTTACAATTAACTGTCAGTTTTGCATCGCATTCGAAAATCTAGACTCACAGGAGAACGAGCATATGGTGCCCGAGGCAGCACTAGACCCTTGGAGACATGTCGGCTGTAGGACGATGTATTGAGTCGCGACGCAATTTGTGTGTCCCATCGTCATTAACAGGCTCTGAACGTTACAATTAACTGTCAGTTTTGCGTCGGAAGCGAAAATCTAGACTCACAGGGGAACGACCATAAGGTGCCCGAGGCAGCAATAGACCCTTGGAGACAAGTCGGCTGGAGGACGATGTATTGAATCGCGACGCAATTTGTGTGTTCCATCGTCATCAAGAGGCTCTGAACGTTTCAATTCACTCTCAGTTTTGCGTCGGATTCGAAAATCTAGACTCACAGGAGAACGAGCATATGGTGCCCGAGGCAGCACTAGACCCTTGGAGACAAGTCGGCTGTAGGACGATGTATTGAATCGCGACGCAATTTGTGTGTTCCATCGTCATTAAGAGGCTCTGAACGTTACAATTAACTGTCAGTTTTGCGTCGGATTCGAAAATCTAGACTCACAGGAGAACGACCACAAGGTGCCCGAGGCAGCAATAGACCCTTGCAGACAAGTCGGCTGGAGGACGATGTATTGATTCGCGACGCAATTTGTGTGTTCCATGGTCATTAAGAGGCTCTGAACCTTACAATTAACTGTCAGTTTTGCGTCGGATTCGAAAATCTAGACTCACCGATGAACGACCATAAGGTGCCCGAGGCAGCAATAGACCCTTCGAGAGAAGTCGGCTGGAGGACGATGTATTGAATCGCGACGCAATTTGTGTGTTCCATCGTCATTAACAGGCTCTGAACGTTACAATTCACTGTCAGTTTCGCGTCGTATTCTGAAATCTAGACTCACAGATGAACGACCATAAGGTGCCCGAGGCAGCAAGAGACCCTTGGAGACAGGTCGGCTGTGGGACGATGTATTGAATCGCGACGCAATTTGTGTGTTCCATCGTCATCAAGAGGCTCTGAACGTTACAATTCACTGTCAGTTTTGCATCGCATTCGAAAAACTAGACTCACAGGAGAACGACCATAAGGTGCCCGAGGCAGCAATAGACCCTTGGAGACAAGTCGGCTGGAGGACGATGTATAGAAACCCCGACGCAATTTGTGTGTCCCATCGTCAGTATCAGGCTCTGAACGTTACAATTCACTGTCAGTTTTGCGTCGGATTCGAAAATCTAGACTCACAGGAGAACGAGCATATGGTGCCCGAGGCAGCACTAGACCCTTGGAGACAAGTCGGCTGTAGGACGATGTATTGAGTCGCGACGCAATTTGTGTGTCCCATCGTCATTAACAGGCTCTGAACGTTACAATTAATTGTCAGTTTTGCGTCGTATTCGAAAAACTAGACTCACAGGAGAACGACCATAAGGTGCCCGAGGCAGCACTAGACCCTTGGAGACAAGTCGGCTGTAGGACGATGTATTGAATCGCGACGCAATTTGTGTGTTCCATCGTCATTAAGAGGCTCTGAACGTTACAATTAACTGTCAGTTTTGCGTCGGATTCGAAAATCTAGACTCACAGGGAACGAGCATAAGGTGCCCGAGGCAGCAATAGACCCTTCGAGACAAGTCGGATGGAGGACGATGTATTGAATCGCGACGCAATTTGTGTGTTCCATCGTCATTAAGAGGCTCTGAACGTTACAATTAATTGTCAGTTTTGAGTCGTATTCGAAAATCTAGACTCACAGGAGAACGAGCATATGGTGCCCGAGGCAGCACTAGACCCTTGGAGACAAGTCGGCTGTAGGACGATGTATTGAATCGCGACGCAATTTGTGTGTTCTATCGTCATTAAGAGGCTCTGAACATTACAATTAACTGTCAGTTTTGCGCCGGATTCGAAAAACTAGACTCATAGGAGAACGACCAAGAGGTGCCAGGAGCAGCAATACTACCTCGGAGACATGTCGGCTGGAGGACGATGTATTGAATCGCGACGCAATTTGTGTGTTCCATCGTCATCAAGAGGCTCTGAACGTTACAATTCACTCTCAGTTTTGCGTCGGATTCGAAAATCTAGACTCACCGATGAACGACCATAAGGTGCCCGAGGCAGCAATAGACCCTTCGAGAGAAGTCGGCTGTAGGACGATGTATTGAATCGCGACGCAATTTGTGTGTTCCATCGTCATTAAGAGCCTCTGAAAGTTACAATTAACTGTCAGTTTTGCATCGCATTCGAAAAACTAGACTCACAGGAGAACGACCATAAGGTGCCCGAGGCAGCAATAGACCCTTGGAGACAAGTCGGCTGGAGGACGATGTATTGAATCGTGACGCAATTTGTGTGTCCCATCGTCATTAACAGGCTCTGAACGTTACAATTAACTGTCAGTTTTGCATCGCATTCGAAAATCTAGACTCACAGGAGAACGAGCATATGGTGCCCGAGGCAGCACTAGACCCTTGGAGACAAGTCGGCTGTAGGACGATGTATTGAGTCGCGACGCAATTTGTGTGTCCCATCGTCATTAACAGGCTCTGAACGTTACAATTAACTGTCAGTTTTGCGTCGGATTCGAAAATCTAGACTCACAGGAGAACGAGCATATGGTGCCCGAGGCAGCACTAGACCCTTGGAGACAAGTCGGCTGTAGGACGATGTATTGAGTCGCGACGCAATTTGTGTGTGCCATCGTCATTAACAGTCTCTGAACGTTACAATTAACTGTCAGTTTTGCGTCGGAATCGAAAATCTAGACTCACAGGGGAACGACCATAAGGTGCCCAAGGCAGCAATAGACCCTTGGAGACAAGTCGGCTGGAGGACGATGTATTGAAGCGCGACGCAATTTGTGTGTTCCATCGTCATTAAGAGGCTCTGAACGTTACAATTAATTGTCAGTTTTGCGCCGGATTCGAAAAACTAGACTCATAGGAGAACGACCAAGAGGTGCCAGGAGCAGCAATACTACCTCGGAGACAAGTCGGCTGGAGGACGATGTATTGAATCGCGACGCAATTTGTGTGTTCCATCGTCAGTAACAGGCTCTGAACGTTACAATTAATTGTCAGTTTTGCATCGCATTCGAAAAACTAGACTCACAGGAGGACGACCATAAGGTGCCCGAGGCACCAATAGACCCTTGGAGACAAGTCGGCTGGAGGACGATGTATTGAATCGCGACGCAATTTGTGTGTTCCATCGTCATTAAGAGGCTCTGAACGTTACAATTAATTGTCAGTTTTGCGCAGGATTCGAAAAACTAGACTCATAGGATAACGACCAAGAGGTGCCAGGAGCAGCAATACTACCTCGGAGACATGTCGGCTGGAGGACGATGTATTGAATCGCGTCGCAATTTGTGTGTTCCATCGTCAGTATCAGGCTCTGAACGTTACAATTCACTGTCAGTTTTGCGTCGGATTCGAAAATCTAGACTCACAGGAGAACGACCATAAGGTGCCCGAGGCAGCAATAGACCCTTCGAGACAAGTCGGCTGGAGGACGATGTATTGAGTCGCGACGCAATTTGTGTGTCCCATCGTCATTAACAGGCTCTGATCGTTACAATTAACTGTCAGTTTTGCATCGTATTCGAAAATCTAGACTCACAGATGAACGACCATAAGGTGCCCGAGGCAGCAATAGACCCTTCGAGACAAGTCGGCTGGAGGACGATGTATTGAATCGCGACGCAATTTGTGTGTTCCATCGTCATCAAGTGGCTCTGAACGTTACAATTCACTCTCAGTTTTGCGTCGGATTCGAAAATCTAGACTCACAGGAGAACGAGCATATGGTGCCCGAGGCAGCACTAGACCCTTGGAGACAAGTCGGCTGTAGGACGATGTATTGAATCGCGACGCAATTTGTGTGTTCCATCGTCATTAACAGGCTCTGAACGTTACAATTAACTGTCAGTTTTGCGTCGGATTCGAAAATCTAGACTCACAGGAGAACGAGCCTAAGGTGCCCGAGGCAGCAATAGACCCTTGGAGACAAGTCGGCTGGAGGACGATGTATTGAATCGCGACGCAATTTGTGTGTTCCATCGTCATTAAGAGGCTCTGAACGTTACAATTAATTGTCAGTTTTGCGTCGTATTCGAAAATCTAGACTCACAGGAGAACGAGCATATGGTGCCCGAGGCAGCACTAGACCCTTGGAGACAAGTCGGCTGTAGGACGATGTACTGAATCGCGACGCAATTTGTGTGTTCTATCGTCATTAAGAGGCTCTGAACGTTACAATTAACTGTCAGTTTTGCGCCGGATTCGAAAACCTAGACTCATAGGAGAACGACCAAGAGGTGCCAGGAGCAGCAATACTACCTCGGAGACATGTCGGCTGGAGGACGATGTATTGAATCGCGACGCAATTTGTGTGTTCCATCGTCATCAAGTGGCTCTGAACGTTACAATTCACTCTCAGTTTTGCGTCGGATTCGAAAATCTAGACTCACAGGAGAACGAGCATATGGTGCCCGAGGCAGCACTAGACCCTTGGAGACAAGTCGGCTGTAGGACGATGTATTGAATCGCGACGCAATTTGTGTGTTCCATCGTCATTAACAGGCTCTGAACGTTACAATTAACTGTCAGTTTTGCGTCGGATTCGAAAATCTAGACTCACAGGAGAACGACCATAAGGTGCCCGAGGCAGCAATAGACCCTTCGAGAGAAGTCGGCTGTAGGACGATGTATTGAATCGCGACGCAATTTGTGTGTTCCATCGTCATTAAGAGGCTCTGAACGTTACAATTCACTCTCAGTTTTGCGTCGGATTCGAAAATCTAGACTCACAGGAGAACGACCATAAGGTGCCCGAGGCAGCACTAGACCCTTGGAGACAAGTCGGCTGGAGGACGATGTATTGAATCGCGACGCAATTTGTGTGTCCCATCGTCATTAACAGGCTCTGAACGTTACAATTAACTGTCAGTTTTGCATCGCATTCGAAAATCTAGACTCACAGGAGAACGAGCATATGGTGCCCGAGGCAGCACTAGACCCTTGGAGACAAGTCGGCTGTAGGACGATGTATTGAGTCGCGACGCAATTTGTGTGTCCCATCGTCATTAAGAGGCTCTGAATTTTACAATTAATTGTCAGTTTTGCGTCGGATTCGAAAATCTAGACTCACAGGGAACGAGCATAAGGTGCCCGAGGCAGCAATAGACCCTTCGAGACAAGTCGGCTGGAGGACGATGTATTGAATCGCGACGCAATTTGTGTGTTCCATCGTCAGTATCAGGCTCTGAACGTTACAATTAATTGTCAGTTTTGCATCGCATTCGAAAAATTAGACTCACAGGAGAACGACCATAAGGTGCCCGAGGCACCAATAGACCCTTCGAGACAAGTCGGCTGGAGGACGATGTATTGAATCGCGACGCAATTTGTGTGTTCCATCGCCATTAAGAGGCTCTGAACGTTACAATTAATTGTCAGTTTTGCGCCGGATTCGAAAAACTAGACTCATAGGAGAACGACCAAGAGGTGCCAGGAGCAGCAATACTACCCCGGAGACATGTCGGCTGGAGGACGATGTATTGAATCGCGACGCAATTTGTGTGTTCCATCGTCAGTATCAGGCTCTGAACGTTACAATTCACTGTCAGTTTTGCGTCGGATTCGAAAATCTAGACTCACAGGAGAACGACCATAAGGTGCCCGAGGCAGCAATAGACCCTTCGAGACAAGTCGGCTGGAGGACGATGTATTGAGTCGCGACGCAATTTGTGTGTCCCATCGTCATTAACAGGCTCTGATCGTTACAATTAACTGTCAGTTTTGCATCGCATTCGAAAATCTAGACTCACAGATGAACGACCATAAGGTGCCCGAGGCAGCAATAGACCCTTCGAGACAAGTCGGCTGGAGGACGATGTATTGAATCGCGACGCAATTTGTGTGTTCCATCGTCATCAAGTGGCTCTGAACGTCACAATTCACTCTCAGTTTTGCGTCGGATTCGAAAATGTAGACTCACTGGAGAACGATCATATGGTGCTCGAGGCAGCACTAGACCCTTGGAGACAAGTCGGCTGTAGGACGATGTATTGAATCGCGACGCAATTTGTGTGTTCCATCGTCATTAACAGGCTCTGAACGTTACAATTAACTGTCAGTTTTGCGTCGGATTTGAAAATCTAGAGTCACAGGAGAACGACCATAAGGTGCCCGAAGCAGCAATAGACCCTTGGAGACAAGTCGGCTGGTTGACGATGTATTGAATCGCGACGCAATTTGTGTGTCCCATCGTCAGTATCAGGCTCTGAACGTTACAATTCACTCTCAGTTTTGCGTCGGATTCGAAAATGTAGACTCACAGGAGAACGAGCATATGGTGCCCGAGGCAGCACTAGACCTTTGGAGACAAGTCGGCTGTAGGACGAAGTATTGAGTCGCGACCCAATTTGTGTGTCCCATCGTCATTAACAGGCTCTGAACGTTACAATTAATTCTCAGTTTTGCGTCGTATTCGAAAAACTAGACTCACAGGAGAACGACCATAAGGTGCCCGAGGCAGCACTAGACCCTTGGAGACAAGTCGGCTGTAGGACGATGTATTGAATCGCGACGCAATTTGTGTGTTTCATCGTCATTAAGAGGCTCTGAACGTTACAATTAACTGTCAGTTTTGCGTCGGATTCGAAAATCTAGACTCACAGGAGAACGAGCATAAGGTGCCCGAGGCGGCAATAGACCCTTCGAGAGAAGTCGGCTGGAGGACGATGTATTGAATCGCGACGCAATTTGTGTGTTCCATCGTCATTAACAGGCTCTGAACGTTACAATTAATTGTCAGTTTTGCGTCGTATTCGAAAATCTAGACTCACAGGAGAACGAGCATATGGTGCCCGAGGCAGCACTAGACCCTTGGAGACAAGTCGGCTGTAGGACGATGTATTGAATCGCGACGCAATTTGTGTGTTACATCGTCATTAAGAGGCCCTGAACGTTACAATTAACTGTCAGTTTTGCGCCAGATTCGAAAAACTAGAATCATAGGAGAACGACCAAGAGGTGCCAGGAGCAGCAATACTACCTCGGAGACATGTCGGCAGGAGGACGATGTGTTGAATCAGGACGCAATTTGTGTGTTCGATCGTCAGTATCAGGCTCTGAACGTTACAATTAATTGTCAGTTTTGCGTCGTATTCGAAAAACTAGACTCACAGGAGAACGACCATAAGGTGCCCGAGGCAGCACTAGACCCTTGGAGACAAGTCGGCTGTAGGACGATGTATTGAATCGCGACGCAATTTGTGTGTTTCATCGTCATTAAGAGGCTCTGAACGTTACAATTAACTGTCAGTTTTGCGTCGGATTCGAAAATCTAGACTCACAGGAGAACGAGCATAAGGTGCCCGAGGCGGCAATAGACCCTTCGAGACAAGTCGGCTGGAGGACGATGTATTGAATCGCGACGCAATTTGTGTGTTCCATCGTCATTAACAGGCTCTGAACGTTACAATTAATTGTCAGTTTTGCGTCGACTTCGAAAATCTAGACTCACAGGAGAACGAGCATATGGTGCCCGAGGCAGCACTAGACCCTTGGAGACAAGTCGGCTGTAGGACGATGTATTGAATCGCGACGCAATTTGTGTGTTCCATCGTCATTAACAGGCTCTGAACGTTACAATTCACTGTCAGTTTTGCGTCGGATTCGAAAATCTAGACTCACAGGAGAACGACCATAAGGTGCCCGAGGCAGCACTAGACCCTTGGAGACAAGTCGGCTGGAGGACGATGTATTGAATCGCGACGCAATTTGTGTGTCCCATCGTCATTAACAGGCTCTGATCGTTACAATTAACTGTCAGTTTTGCATCGCATTCGAAAATCTAGACTCACAGATGAACGACCATAAGGTGCCCGAGGCAGCAATAGACCCTTCGAGACAAGTCGGCTGGAGGACGATGTATTGAATCGCGACGCAATTTGTGTGTTCCATCGTCATCAAGTGGCTCTGAACGTTACAATTCACTCTCAGTTTTGCGCCGGAATCGAAAATCTAGGCTCACAGGAGAACGAGCATATGGTGCCCGAGGCAGCACTAGACCCTTGGAGACAAGTCGGCTGTAGGACGATGTATTGAATCGCGACGCAATTTGTGTGTTCCATCGTCATTAAGAGGCTCTGAACGTTACAATTAACTGTCAGTTTTGCGTCGGATTCGAAAATCTAGACTCACAGGGAACGAGCATAAGGTGCCCGAGGCAGCAATAGACCCTTCGAGACAAGTCGGCTGGAGGACGATGTATTGAATCGCGACGCAATTTGTGTGTTCCATCGTCATTAAGAGGCTCTGAACGTTACAATTAATTGTCAGTTTTGAGTCGTATTCGAAAATCTAGACTCACAGGAGAACGAGCATATGGTGCCCGAGGCAGCACTAGACCCTTGGAGACAAGTCGGCTGTAGGACGATGTATTGAATCGCGACGCAATTTGTGTGTTACATCGTCATTAAGAGGCCCTGAACGTTACAATTAACTGTCAGTTTTGCGCCAGATTCGAAAAACTAGAATCATAGGAGAACGACCAAGAGGTGCCAGGAGCAGCAATACTACCTCGGAGACATGTCGGCAGGAGGACGATGTGTTGAATCAGGACGCAATTTGTGTGTTCGATCGTCAGTATCAGGCTCTGAACGTTACAATTAATTGTCAGTTTTGCGTCGTATTCGAAAAACTAGACTCACAGGAGAACGACCATAAGGTGCCCGAGGCAGCACTAGACCCTTGGAGACAAGTCGGCTGTAGGACGATGTATTGAATCGCGACGCAATTTGTGTGTTTCATCGTCATTAAGAGGCTCTGAACGTTACAATTAACTGTCAGTTTTGCGTCGGATTCGAAAATCTAGACTCACAGGAGAACGAGCATAAGGTGCCCGAGGCGGCAATAGACCCTTCGAGACAAGTCGGCTGGAGGACGATGTATTGAATCGCGACGCAATTTGTGTGTTCCATCGTCATTAACAGGCTCTGAACGTTACAATTAATTGTCAGTTTTGCGTCGACTTCGAAAATCTAGACTCACAGGAGAACGAGCATATGGTGCCCGAGGCAGCACTAGACCCTTGGAGACAAGTCGGCTGTAGGACGATGTATTGAATCGCGACGCAATTTGTGTGTTCCATCGTCATTAACAGGCTCTGAACGTTACAATTCACTGTCAGTTTTGCGTCGGATTCGAAAATCTAGACTCACAGGAGAACGACCATAAGGTGCCCGAGGCAGCACTAGACCCTTGGAGACAAGTCGGCTGGAGGACGATGTATTGAATCGCGACGCAATTTGTGTGTCCCATCGTCATTAACAGGCTCTGATCGTTACAATTAACTGTCAGTTTTGCATCGCATTCGAAAATCTAGACTCACAGATGAACGACCATAAGGTGCCCGAGGCAGCAATAGACCCTTCGAGACAAGTCGGCTGGAGGACGATGTATTGAATCGCGACGCAATTTGTGTGTTCCATCGTCATCAAGTGGCTCTGAACGTTACAATTCACTCTCAGTTTTGCGCCGGAATCGAAAATCTAGACTCACAGGAGAACGAGCATATGGTGCCCGAGGCAGCACTAGACCCTTGGAGACAAGTCGGCTGTAGGACGATGTATTGAATCGCGACGCAATTTGTGTGTTCCATCGTCATTAAGAGGCTCTGAACGTTACAATTAACTGTCAGTTTTGCGTCGGATTCGAAAACCTAGACTCACAGGGAACGAGCATAAGGTGCCCGAGGCAGCAATAGACCCTTCGAGACAAGTCGGCTGGAGGACGATGTATTGAATCGCGACGCAATTTGTGTGTTCCATCGTCATTAAGAGGCTCTGAACGTTACAATTAATTGTCAGTTTTGAGTCGTATTCGAAAATCTAGACTCACAGGAGAACGAGCATATGGTGCCCGAGGCAGCACTAGACCCTTGGAGACAAGTCGGCTGTAGGACGATGTATTGAATCGCGACGCAATTTGTGTGTTCTATCGTCATTAAGAGGCTCTGAACATTACAATTAACTGTCAGTTTTGCGCCGGATTCGAAAAACTAGACTTATAGGAGAACGACCAAGAGGTGCCAGGAGCAGCAATACTACCTCGGAGACATGTCGGCTGGAGGACGATGTATTGAATCGCGACGCAATTTGAGTGTTCCATCGTCATCAAGAGGCTCTGAACGTTACAATTCACTCTCAGTTTTGCGTCGGATTCGAAAATCTAGACTCACCGATGAACGACCATAAGGTGCCCGAGGCAGCAATAGACCCTTCGAGAGAAGTCGGCTGTAGGACGATGTATTGAATCGCGACGCAATTTGTGTGTTCCATCGTCATTAAGAGCCTCTGAAAGTTACAATTAACTGTCAGTTTTGCATCGCATTCGAAAAACTAGACTCACAGGAGAACGACCATAAGGTGCCCGAGGCAGCAATAGACCCTTGGAGACAAGTCGGCTGGAGGACGATGTATTGAATCGTGACGCAATTTGTGTGTCCCATCGTCATTAACAGGCTCTGAACGTTACAATTAACTGTCAGTTTTGCATCGCATTCGAAAATCTAGACTCACAGGAGAACGAGCATATGGTGCCCGAGGCAGCACTAGACCCTTGGAGACAAGTCGGCTGTAGGACGATGTATTGAGTCGCGACGCAATTTGTGTGTCCCATCGTCATTAACAGGCTCTGAACGTTACAATTAACTGTCAGTTTTGCGTCGGATTCGAAAATCTAGACTCACAGGAGAACGAGCATATGGAGCCCGAGGCAGCACTAGACCCTTGGAGACAAGTCGGCTGTAGGACGATGTATTGAGTCGCGACGCAATTTGTGTGTCCCATCGTCATTAACAGTCTCTGAACGTTACAATTAACTGTCAGTTTTGCGTCGGAATCGAAAATCTAGACTCACAGGGGAACGACCATAAGGTGCCCAAGGCAGCAATAGACCCTTGGAGACAAGTCGGCTGGAGGACGATGTATTGAAGCGCGACGCAATTTGTGTGTTCCATCGTCATTAAGAGGCTCTGAACGTTACAATTAATTGTCAGTTTTGCGCCGGATTCGAAAAACTAGACTCATAGGAGAACGACCAAGAGGTGCCAGGAGCAGCAATACTACCTCGGAGACAAGTCGGCTGGAGGACGATGTATTGAATCGCGACGCAATTTGTGTGTTCCATCGTCAGTATCAGGCTCTGAACGTTACAATTAATTGTCAGTTTTGCATCGCATTCGAAAAACTAGACTCACAGGAGGACGACCATAAGGTGCCCGAGGCACCAATAGACCCTTCGAGACAAGTCGGCTGGAGGACGATGTATTGAATCGCGACGCAATTTGTGTGTTCCATCGTCATTAAGAGGCTCTGAACGTTACAATTAATTGTCAGTTTTGCGCAGGATTCGAAAAACTAGACTCATAGGATAACGACCAAGAGGTGCCAGGAGCAGCAATACTACCTCGGAGACATGTCGGCTGGAGGACGATGTATTGAATCGCGTCGCAATTTGTGTGTTCCATCGTCAGTATCAGGCTCTGAACGTTACAATTCACTGTCAGTTTTGCGTCGGATTCGAAAATCTAGACTCACAGGAGAACGACCATAAGGTGCCCGAGGCAGCAATAGACCCTTCGAGACAAGTCGGCTGGAGGACGATGTATTGAGTCGCGACGCAATTTGTGTGTCCCATCGTCATTAACAGGCTCTGATCGTTACAATTAACTGTCAGTTTTGCATCGCATTCGAAAATCTAGACTCACAGATGAACGACCATAAGGTGCCCGAGGCAGCAATAGACCCTTCGAGACAAGTCGGCTGGAGGACGATGTATTGAATCGCGACGCAATTTGTGTGTTCCATCGTCATCAAGTGGCTCTGAACGTTACAATTCACTCTCAGTTTTGCGTCGGATTCGAAAATCTAGACTCACAGGAGAACGAGCATATGGTGCCCGAGGCAGCACTAGACCCTTGGAGACAAGTCGGCTGTAGGACGATGTATTGAATCGCGACGCAATTTGTGTGTTCCATCGTCATTAACAGGCTCTGAACGTTACAATTAACTGTCAGTTTTGCGTCGGATTCGAAAATCTAGACTCACAGGAGAACGAGCCTAAGGTGCCCGAGGCAGCAATAGACCCTTGGAGACAAGTCGGCTGGAGGACGATATATTGAATCGCGACGCAATTTGTGTGTTCCATCGTCATTAAGAGGCTCTGAACGTTACAATTAATTGTCAGTTTTGCGTCGTATTCGAAAATCTAGACTCACAGGAGAACGAGCATATGGTGCCCGAGGCAGCACTAGACCCTTGGAGACAAGTCGGCTGTAGGACGATGTACTGAATCGCGACGCAATTTGTGTGTTCTATCGTCATTAAGAGGCTCTGAACGTTACAATTAACTGTCAGTTTTGCGCCGGATTCGAAAACCTAGACTCATAGGAGAACGACCAAGAGGTGCCACGAGCAGCAATACTACCTCGGAGACATGTCGGCTGGAGGACGATGTATTGAATCGCGACGCAATTTGTGTGTTCCATCGTCATTAAGAGGCTCTGAACGTTACAATTCACTCTCAGTTTTGCGTCGGATTCGAAAATCTAGACTCACAGGAGAACGACCATAAGGTGCCCGAGGCAGCACTAGACCCTTGGAGACAAGTCGGCTGGAGGACGATGTATTGAATCGCGACGCAATTTGTGTGTCCCATCGTCATTAACAGGCTCTGAACGTTACAATTAACTGTCAGTTTTGCATCGCATTCGAAAATCTAGACTCACAGGAGAACGAGCATATGGTGCCCGAGGCAGCACTAGACCCTTGGAGACAAGTCGGCTGTAGGACGATGTATTGAGTCGCGACGCAATTTGTGTGTCCCATCGTCATTAACAGGCTCTGAACGTTACAATTAACTGTCAGTTTTGCGTCGGATTCGAAAATCTAGACTCACAGGAGAACGAGCATATGGTGCCCGAGGCAGCACTAGACCCTTGGAGACAAGTCGGCTGTAGGACGATGTATTGAGTCGCGACGCAATTTGTGTGTCCCATCGTCATTAACAGGCTCTGAACGTTACAATTAACTGTCAGTTTTGCGTCGGATTCGAAAATCTAGACTCACAGGGGAACGACCATAAGGTGCCCGAGGCAGCAATAGACCCTAGGAGACAAGTCGGCTGGAGGACGATGTATTGAATCGCGACGCAATTTGTGTGTTCCATCGTCATTAAGAGGCTCTGAATTTTACAATTAATTGTCAGTTTTGCGTCGGATTCGAAAATCTAGACTCACAGGGAACGAGCATAAGGTGCCCGAGGCAGCAATAGACCCTTCGAGACAAGTCGGCTGGAGGACGATGTATTGAATCGCGACGCAATTTGTGTGTTCCATCGTCAGTATCAGGCTCTGAACGTTACAATTAATTGTCAGTTTTGCATCGCATTCGAAAAATTAGACTCACAGGAGAACGACCATAAGGTGCCCGAGGCACCAATAGACCCTTCGAGACAAGTCGGCTGGAGGACGATGTATTGAATCGCGACGCAATTTGTGTGTTCCATCGCCATTAAGAGGCTCTGAACGTTACAATTAATTGTCAGTTTCGCGCCGGATTCGAAAAACTAGACTCATAGGAGAACGACCAAGAGGTGCCAGGAGCAGCAATACTACCCCGGAGACATGTCGGCTGGAGGACGATGTATTGAATCGCGACGCAATTTGTGTGTTCCATCGTCAGTATCAGGCTCTGAACGTTACAATTCACTGTCAGTTTTGCGTCGGATTCGAAAATCTAGACTCACAGGAGAACGACCATAAGGTGCCCGAGGCAGCAATAGACCCTTCGAGACAAGTCGGCTGGAGGACGATGTATTGAGTCGCGACGCAATTTGTGTGTCCCATCGTCATTAACAGGCTCTGATCGTTACAATTAACTGTCAGTTTTGCATCGCATTCGAAAATCTAGACTCACAGATGAACGACCATAAGGTGCCCGAGGCAGCAATAGACCCTTCGAGACAAGTCGGCTGGAGGACGATGTATTGAATCGCGACGCAATTTGTGTGTTCCATCGTCATCAAGTGGCTCTGAACGTCACAATTCACTCTCAGTTTTGCGTCGGATTCGAAAATGTAGACTCACAGGAGAACGAGCATATGGTGCCCGAGGCAGCACTAGACCCTTGGAGACAAGTCGGCTGTAGGACGATGTATTGAATCGCGACGCAATTTGTGTGTTCCATCGTCATTAACAGGCTCTGAACGTTACAATTAACTGTCAGTTTTGCGTCGGATTTGAAAATCTAGAGTCACAGGAGAACGACCATAAGGTGCCCGAAGCAGCAATAGACCCTTGGAGACAAGTCGGCTGGTTGACGATGTATTGAATCGCGACGCAATTTGTGTGTCCCATCGTCAGTATCAGGCTCTGAACGTTACAATTCACTGTCAGTTTTGCGTCGGATTCGAAAATCTAGACTCACAGGAGAACGAGCATATGGTGCCCGAGGCAGCACTAGACCTTTGGAGACAAGTCGGCTGTAGGACGATGTATTGAGTCGCGACCCAATTTGTGTGTCCCATCGTCATTAACAGGCTCTGAACGTTACAATTAATTCTCAGTTTTGCGTCGTATTCGAAAAACTAGACTCACAGGAGAACGACCATAAGGTGCCCGAGGCAGCACTAGACCCTTGGAGACAAGTCGGCTGTAGGACGATGTATTGAATCGCGACGCAATTTGTGTGTTTCATCGTCATTAAGAGGCTCTGAACGTTACAATTAACTGTCAGTTTTGCGTCGGATTCGAAAATCTAGACTCACAGGAGAACGAGCATAAGGTGCCCGAGGCGGCAATAGACCCTTCGAGAGAAGTCGGCTGGAGGACGATGTATTGAATCGCCACGCAATTTGTGTGTTCCATCGTCATTAACAGGCTGTGAACGTTACAATTAATTGTCAGTTTTGCGTCGTATTCGAAAATCTAGACTCACAGGAGAACGAGCATATGGTGCCCGAGGCAGCACTAGACCCTTGGAGACAAGTCGGCTGTAGGACGATGTATTGAATCGCGACGCAATTTGTGTGTTACATCGTCATTAAGAGGCCCTGAACGTTACAATTAACTGTCAGTTTTGCGCCAGATTCGAAAAACTAGAATCATAGGAGAACGACCAAGAGGTGCCAGGAGCAGCAATACTACCTCGGTGACATGTCGGCAGGAGGACGATGTGTTGAATCAGGACGCAATTTGTGTGTTCGATCGTCAGTATCAGGCTCTGAACGTTACAATTAATTGTCAGTTTTGCGTCGTATTCGAAAAACTAGACTCACAGGAGAACGACCATAAGGTGCCCGAGGCAGCACTAGACCCTTGGAGACAAGTCGGCTGTAGGACGATGTATTGAATCGCGACGCAATTTGTGTGTTTCATCGTCATTAAGAGGCTCTGAACGTTACAATTAACTGTCAGTTTTGCGTCGGATTCGAAAATCTAGACTCACAGGAGAACGAGCATAAGGTGCCCGAGGCGGCAATAGACCCTTCGAGACAAGTCGGCTGGAGGACGATGTATTGAATCGCGACGCAATTTGTGTGTTCCATCGTCATTAACAGGCTCTGAACGTTACAATTAATTGTCAGTTTTGCGTCGACTTCGAAAATCTAGACTCACAGGAGAACGAGCATATGGTGCCCGAGGCAGCACTAGACCCTTGGAGACAAGTCGGCTGTAGGACGATGTATTGAATCGCGACGCAATTTGTGTGTTCCATCGTCATTAACAGGCTCTGAACGTTACAATTCACTGTCAGTTTTGCGTCGGATTCGAAAATCTAGACTCACAGGAGAACGACCATAAGGTGCCCGAGGCAGCACTAGACCCTTGGAGACAAGTCGGCTGGAGGACGATGTATTGAATCGCGACGCAATTTGTGTGTCCCATCGTCATTAACAGGCTCTGATCGTTACAATTAACTGTCAGTTTTGCATCGCATTCGAAAATCTAGACTCACAGATGAACGACCATAAGGTGCCCGAGGCAGCAATAGACCCTTCGAGACAAGTCGGCTGGAGGACGATGTATTGAATCGCGACGCAATTTGTGTGTTCCATCGTCATCAAGTGGCTCTGAACGTTACAATTCACTCTCAGTTTTGCGCCGGAATCGAAAATCTAGACTCACAGGAGAACGAGCATATGGTGCCCGAGGCAGCACTAGACCCTTGGAGACAAGTCGGCTGTAGGACGATGTATTGAATCGCGACGCAATTTGTGTGTTCCATCGTCATTAACAGGCTCTGAACGTTACAATTAACTGTCAGTTTTGCGTCGGATTCGAAAATCTAGACTCACAGGAGAACGAGCATAAGGTGCCCGAGGCAGCAACAGACCCTTGGAGACAAGTCGGCTGGAGGACGATGTATTGAATCGCGACTGAACGTTACAATTAACTGTCAGTTTTGCGCCGGATTCGAAAAACTAGACTCATAGGAGAACGACAAAGAGGTGCCAGGAGCAGCAATACTACCTCGGAGACATGTCGGCTGGAGGACGATGTATTGAATCGCGACGCAATTTGTGTGTTCCATTGTCATCAAGATGCTCTGAACGTTACAATTCACTCTCAGTTTTGCGTCGGATTCGAAAATCTAGACCCACAGATGAACGACCATAAGGTGCCCGAGGCAGCAATAGACCCTTCGAGACAAGTCGGCTGTAGGACGATGTATTGAATCGCGACGCAATTTGTGTGTTCCATCGTCATTAAGAGGCTCTGAACGTTACAATTAACTGTCAGTTTTGCATCGCATTCGAAAAACTAGACTCACAGGAGAACGACCATAAGGTGCCCGAGGCAGCAATAGACCCTTGGAGACAAGTCGGCTGGAGGACGATGTATTGAATCGCGACTCAATTTGTGTGTCCCATGGTCATTAACAGGCTCTGAACGTTACAATTAACTGTCAGTTTTGCATCGCATTCGAAAATCTAGACTCACAGGAGAACGAGCATATGGTGCCCGAGGCAGCACTAGACCCTTGGAGACAAGTCGGCTGTAGGACGATGTATCGAGTCGCGACGCAATTTGTGTGTCCCATCGTCATTAACAGGCTCTGAACGTTACAATTAACTGTCAGTTTTGCGTCGGATTCGAAAATCTAGACTCACAGGAGAACGAGCATATGGTGCCCGAGGCAGCACTAGACCCTTGGAGACAAGTCGGCTGTAGGACGATGTATTGAGTCGCGACGCAATTTGTGTGTCCCATCGTCATTAACAGGCTCTGAACGTTACAATTAACTGTCAGTTTTGCGTCGGATTCGAAAATCTAGACTCACAGGAGAACGACCATAAGGTGCCCGAGGCAGCAATAGACCCTTGGAGACAAGTCGGCTGGAGGACGATGTATTGAATCGCGACGCAATTTTTTGTGTTCCATCGTCATTAAGAGGCTCTGAACGTTACAATTAATTGTCAGTTTTGCGCCGGATTCGAAAAACTAGACTCATAGGAGAACGACCAAGAGGTGCCAGGAGCAGCAATACTACCTCGGAGACAAGTCGGCTGGAGGACGATGTATTGAATCGCGACGCAATTTGTGTGTTCCATCGTCAGTATCTGGCTCTGAACGTTACAATTAATTGTCAGTTTTGCATCGCATTCGAAAAACTAGACTCACAGGAGAACGACCATAAGGTGCCCGAGGCAGCACTAGACCCTTGGAGACAAGTCGGCTGTAGGACGATGTATTGAATCGCGACGCAATTTGTGTGATTCATCGTCATTAAGAGGCTCTGACGTTACAATTAACTGTCAGTTTTGCGTCGGATTCGAAAATCTAGACTCACAGGAGAACGAGCATAAGGTGCCCGAGGCGGCAATAGACCCTTCGAGACAAGTCGGCTGGAGGACGATGTATTGAATCGCGACGCAATTTGTGTGTTCCATCGTCATTAACAGGCTCTGAACGTTACAATTAATTGTCAGTTTTGCGTCGTATTCGAAAATCTAGACTCACAGGAGAACGAGCATAAGGTGCCCGAGGCAGCACTAGACCCTTGGAGACAAGTCGGCTGTAGGACGATGTATTGAATCGCGACGCAATTAGTGTGTTCCATCGTCATTAAGAGGCTCTGAACGTTACAATTAACTGTCAGTTTTGCGCCGGATTCGAAAAACTAGACTCATAGGAGAACGACGAAGAGGTGCCAGGAGCAGCAATACTACCTCGGAGACATGTCGGCTGGAGGACGATGTATTGAATCGCGACGCAATTTGTGTGTTCCATCGTCAGTATCAGGCTCTGAACGTTACAATTAACTGTCAGTTTTGCGTCGGATTCGAAAATCTAGACTCACAGGAGAACGACCATAAGGTGCCCGAGGCAGCACTAGACCCTTGGAGACAAGTCGGCTGGAGGACGATGTATTGAGTCGCGACGCAATTTGTGTGTCCCATCGTCATTAACAGCCTCTGAACGTTACAATTAACTGTCAGTTTTGCGTCGGATTCGAAAATCTAGACTCACCGATGAACGACCATAAGGTGCCCGAGGCAGCAATAGACCCTTCGAGACAAGTCGGCTGGAGGACGATGTATTGAATCGCGACGCAATTTGTGTGTTCCATCGTCATTAACAGGCTCTGAACGTTACAATTCACTGTCAGTTTTGCGTCGTATTCTGAAATCTAGACTCACAGATGAACGACCATAAGGTGCCCGAGGCAGCAAGAGACCCTTGGAGACAGGTCGGCTGTGGGACGATGTATTGAATCGCGACGCAATTTGTGTGTTCCATCGTCATCAAGAGGCTCTGAACGTTACAATTCACTGTCAGTTTTGCATCGCAATCGAAAAACTAGTCTCACAGGAGAACGACCATAAGGTGCCCGAGGCAGCAATAGACCCTTGGAGACAAGTCGGCTGGAGGACGATGTATTGAATCGCGACGCAATTTGTGTGTCCCATCGTCAGTATCAGGCTCTGAACGTTAGAATTCACTGTCAGTTTTGCGTCGGATTCGAAAATCTAGACTCACAGGAGAACGAGCATATGGTGCCCGAGGCAGCACTAGACCCTTGGAGACAAGTCGACTGTAGGACGATGTATTGAGTCGCGACGCAATTTGTGTGTCCCATCGTCATTAACAGGCTCTGAACGTTACAATTATTTGTCAGTTTTGCGTCGTATTCGAAAAACTAGACTCACAGGAGAACGACCATAAGGTGCCCGAGGCAGCACTAGACCCTTGGAGACAAGTCGGCTGTAGGACGATGTATTGAATCGCGACGCAATTTGTGTGTTCCATCGTCATTAAGAGGCTCTGAACGTTACAATTAATTGTCAGTTTTGCGTCGTATTCGAAAATCTAGACTCACAGGAGAACGGGCATATGGTGCCCGAGGCAGCACTAGACCCTTGGAGACAAGTCGGCTGTAGGACGATGTATTGAATCGCGACGCAATTTGTGTGTTCTATCGTCATTAAGAGGCTCTGAACATTACAATTAACTGTCAGTTTTGCGCCGGATTCGAAAAACTAGACTCATAGGAGAACGACCAAGAGGTGCCAGGAGCAGCAATACTACCTCGGAGACATGTCGGCTGGAGGACGATGTATTGAATCGCGACGCAATTTGTGTGTTCCATCGTCATCAAGAGGCTCTGAACGTTACAATTCACACTCAGTTTTGGGTCGGATTCGAAAATCTAGACTCACCGATGAACGACCATAAGGTGCCCGAGGCAGCAATAGACCCTTCGAGAGAAGTCGGCTGTAGGACGATGTATTGAATCGCGACGAAATTTGTGTGTTCCATCGTCATTAAGAGGCTCTAAAAGTTACAATTAACTGTCAGTTTTGCATCGCATTCGAAAAACTAGACTCACAGGAGAACGACCATAAGGTGCCCGAGGCAGCAATAGACCCTTGGAGACAAGTCGGCTGGAGGACGATGTATTGAATCGTGACGCAATTTGTGTGTCCCATCGTCATTAACAGGCTCTGAACGTTACAATTAACTGTCAGTTTTGCATCGCATTCGAAAATCTAGACTCACAGGAGAACGAGCATATGGTGCCCGAGGCAGCACTAGACCCTTGGAGACAAGTCGGCTGTAGGACGATGTATTGAGTCGCGACGCAATTTGTGTGTCCCATCGTCATTAACAGGCTCTGAACGATACAATTAACTGTCAGTTTTGCGTCGGATTCGAAAATCTAGACTCACAGGAGAACGAGCATATGGTGCCCGAGGCAGCACTAGACTCTTGGAGACAAGTCGGCTGTAGGACGATGTATTGAGTCGCGACGCAATTTGTGTGTCCCATCGTCATTAACAGGCTCTAACGTTACAATTAACTGTCAGTTTTGCGTCGGATTCGAAAATCTAGACTCACAGGGGAACGACCATAAGGTGCCCGAGGCAGCAATAGACCCTTGGAGACAAGTCGGCTGGAGGACGATGTATTGAATCGCGACGCAATTTGTGTGTTCCATCGTCATTAAGAGGCTCTGAACGTTACAATTAATTGTCAGTTTTGCGCCGGATTCGAAAAACTAGACTCATAGGAGAACGACCAAGAGGTGCCAGGAGCAGCAATACTACCTCGGAGACAACTCGGCTGGAGGACGATGTATTGAATCGCGAAGCAATTTGTGTGTTCCATCGTCAGTATCAGGCTCTGAACGTTACAATTAATTGTCAGTTTTGCATCGCATTCGAAAAACTAGACTCACAGGAGAACGACCATAAGGTGCCCGAGGCACCAATAGACCCTTCGAGACAAGTCGGCTGGAGGACAATGTATTGAATCGCGACGCAATTTGTGTGTTCCATCGTCATTAAGAGGCTCTGAACGTTACAATTAATTGTCAGTTTTGCGCCGGATTCGAAAAACTAGACTCATAGGAGAACGACCAAGAGGTGCCAGGAGCAGCAATACTACCTCGGAGACATGTCGGCTGGAGGACGATGTATTGAATCGCGTCGCAATTTGTGTGTTCCATCGTCAGTATCTGGCTCTGAACGTTACAATTCACTGTCAGTTTTGCGTCGGATTCGAAAATCTAGACTCACAGGAGAACGACCATAAGGTGCCGGAGGCAGCAATAGACCCTTCGAGACAATTCGGCTGGAGGACGATGTATTGAGTCGCGACGCAATTTGTGTGTCCCATCGTCATTAACAGGCTCTGATCGTTACAATTAACTGTCAGTTTTGCATCGCATTCGAAAATCTAGAGTCACAGATGAACGACCATAAGGTGCCCGAGGCAGCAATAGACCCTTCGAGACAAGTCGGCTGGAGGACGATGTATTGAATCGCGACGCAATTTGTGTGTTCCATCGTCATCAAGTGGCTCTGAACGTTACAATGCACTCTCAGTTTTGCGTCGGATTCGAAAATCTAGACTCACAGGAGAACGAGCATATGGTGCCCGAGGCAGCACTAGACCCTTGGAGACAAGTCGGCTGTAGGACGATGTATTGAATCGCGACGCAATTTGTGTGTTCCATCGTCATTAACAGGCTCTGAACGTTACAATTAACTGTCAGTTTTGCGTCGGATTCGAAAATCTAGACTCACAGGAGAACGAGCCTAAGGTGCCCGAGGCAGCAATAGACCCTTGGAGACAAGTCGGCTGGAGGACGATGTATTGAATCGCGACGCAATTTGTGTGTTCCATCGTCATTAAGAGGCTCTGAACGTTACAATTAATTGTCAGTTTTGCGTGGTATTCGAAAATCTAGACTCACAGGAGAACGAGCATATGGTGCCCGAGGCAGCACTAGACCCTTGGAGACAAGTCGGCTGTAGGACGATGTATTGAATCGCGACGCAATTTGTGTGTTCTATCGTCATCAAGAGGCTCTGAACGTTACAATTCACTGTCAGTTTTGCGTCGGATTCGAAAATCTAGACTCACACGAGAACGACCATAAGGTGCCCGAGGCAGCAATAGACCCTTCGAGAGAAGTCAGCTGTAGGACGATGTATTGAATCGCGACGCAATTTGTGTGTTCCATCGTCATTAGGAGGCTCTGAACGTTACAATTAACTGTCAGTTTTTGCATCGCATTCGAAAAACTAGACTCACAGGAGAACGACCATAAGGTGCCCGAGGCAGCAATAGACCCTTGGAGACAAGTCGGCTGGAGGACGATGTATTGAATCGCGACGCAATTTGTGTGTCCCATCGTCATTAACAGGCTCTGAACGTTACAATTAACTGTCAGTTTTGCATCGCATTCGAAAATCTAGACTCACAGGAGAACGAGCATATGGTGCCCGATGCAGCACTAGACCCTTGGAGACAAGTCGGCTGTAGGACGATGTATTGAGTCGCGACGCAATTTGTGTGTCCCATCGTCATTAACAGGCTCTGAACGTTACAATTAACTGTCAGTTTTGCGTCGGATTCGAAAATCTAGACTCACAGGAGAACGAGCATATGGTGCCCGAGGCAGCACTAGACCCTTGGAGACAAGTCGGCTGTAGGACGATGTATTGAGTCGCGACGCAATTTGTGTGTCCCATCGTCATTAACAGGCTCTGAACGTTACAATTAACTGTCAGTTTTGCGTCGGATTCGAAAATCTAGACTCACAGGGGAACGACCATAAGGTGCCCGAGGCAGCAATAGACCCTTGGAGACAAGTCGGCTGGAGGACGATGTATTGAATCGCGACGCAATTTGTGTGTTCCATCGTCATTAAGAGGCTCTCAACGTTACAATTAATTGTCAGTTTTGCGTCGGATTCGAAAATCTAGACTCACAGGGAACGAGCATAAGGTGCCCGAGGCAGCAATAGACCCTTCGAGACAAGTCGGCTGGAGGACGATGTATTGAATCGCGACGCAATTAGTGTGTTCCATCGTCATCAAGAGGCTCTGAACGTTACAATTCACTGTCAGTTTTGCGTCGGATACGAAAAACTAGACTCACAGGAGAACGACGATAAGGTGCCCGAGGCAGCACTAGACCCTTGGAGACAAGTCGGCTGTAGGACGATGTATTGAATCGCGACGCAATTTGTGTGTTCCATCGTCATCAAGAGGCTCTGAACGTTACAATTCACTGTCAGTTTTGCGTCGGATTCGAAAATCTAGACTCACAGGAGAACGACCATAAGGTGCCCGAGGCAGCAATAGACCCTTCGAGAGAAGTCGGCTGTAGGACGATGTATTGAATCGCGACGCAATTTGTGTGTTCCATCCTCATTAAGAGGCTCTGAACGTTACAATTAACTGTCAGTTTTGCATCGCATTCGAAAAACTAGACTCACAGGAGAACGACCATAAGGTGCCCGAGGCAGCAATAGACCCTTGGAGACAAGTCGGCTGTAGGACGATGTATTGAATCGCGACGCAATTTGTGTGTTCCATCGTCATTAACAGGCTCTGAACGTTACAATTAATTGTCAGTTTTGCGTCGTATTCGAAAATCTAGACTCACAGGAGAACGAGCATATGGTGCCCGAGGCAGCACTAGACCCTTGGAGACAAGTCGGCTGTAGGACGATGTATTGAATCGCGACGCAATTTGTGTGTTCCATCGTCATTAAGAGGCTCTGAACGTTACAATTAACTGTCAGTTTTGCGCCGGATTCGAAAAACTAGACTCATAGGAGAACGACCAAGAGGTGCCAGGAGCAGCAATACTACCTCGGAGACATGTCGGCTGGAGGACGATGTATTGAATCGCGACGCAATTTGTGTGTTCCATCGTCAGTATCAGGCTCTGAACGTTACAATTAATTGTCAGTTTTGCGTCGTATTCGAAAAACTAGACTCACAGGAGAACGACCATAAGGTGCCCGAGGCAGCACTAGACCCTTGGAGACAAGTCGGCTGTAGGACGATGTATTGAATCGCGACGCAATTTGTGTGTTTCATCGTCATTAAGAGGCTCTGAACGTTACAATTAACTGTCAGTTTTGCGTCGGATTCGAAAATCTAGACTCACAGGAGAACGAGCATAAGGTGCCCGAGGCGGCAATAGACCCTTCGAGACAAGTCGGCTGGAGGACGATGTATTGAATCGCGACGCAATTTGTGTGTTCCATCGTCATTAACAGGCTCTGAACGTTACAATTAATTGTCAGTTTTGCGTCGTATTCGAAATCTAGACTCACAGGAGAACGAGCATATGGTGCCCGAGGCAGCACTAGACCCTTGGAGACAAGTCGGCTGTAGGACGATGTATTGAATCGCGACGCAATTTGTGTGTTCCATCGTCATTAACAGGCTCTGAACGTTACAATTCACTGTCAGTTTTGCGTCGGATTCGAAAATCTAGACTCACAGGAGAACGACCATAAGGTGCCCGAGGCAGCACTAGACCCTTGGAGACAAGTCGGCTGGAGGACGATGTATTGAATCGCGACGCAATTTGTGTGTCCCATCGTCATTAACAGGCTCTGATCGTTACAATTAACTGTCAGTTTTGCATCGCATTCGAAAATCTAGACTCACAGATGAACGACCATAAGGTGCCCGAGGCAGCAATAGACCCTTCGAGACAAGTCGGCTGGAGGACGATGTATTGAATCGCGACGCAATTTGTGTGTTCCATCGTCATCAAGTGGCTCTGAACGTTACAATTCACTCTCAGTTTTGCGCCGGAATCGAAAATCTAGACTCACAGGAGAACGAGCATATGGTGCCCGAGGCAGCACTAGACCCTTGGAGACAAGTCGGCTGTAGGACGATGTATTGAATCGCGACGCAATTTGTGTGTTCCATCGTCATTAACAGGCTCTGAACGTTACAATTAACTGTCAGTTTTGCGTCGGATTCGAAAATCTAGACTCACAGGAGAACGAGCATAAGGTGCCCGAGGCAGCAATAGACCCTTGGAGACAAGTCGGCTGGAGGACGATGTATTGAATCGCGACGCAATTTGTGTGTTCCATCGTAATTAAGAGGCTCTGAACGTTACAATTTATTGTCAGTTTTGCGTCGTATTCGAAAATCTAGACTCACAGGAGAACGAGCATATGGTGCCCGAGGCAGCACTAGACCCTTGGAGACAAGTCGGCTGTAGGACGATGTATTGAATCGCGACGCAATTTGTGTGTTCTATCGTCATTAAGAGACTCTGAACGTTACAATTAACTGTCAGTTTTGAGCCGGATTCGAAAAACTAGACTCATAGGAGAACGACCAAGAGGTGCCAGGAGCAGCAATACTACCTCGGAGACATGTCGGCTGGAGGACGATGTATTGAATCGCGACGCAATTTGTGTGTTCCATCGTCATCAAGAGGCTCTGAACGTTACAATTCACTCTCAGTTTTGCGTCGGATTCGAAAATCTAGACTCACCGATGAACGACCATAAGGTGCCCGAGGCAGCAATAGACCCTTCGAGACAAGTCGGCTGTAGGACGATGTATTGAATCGCGACGCAATTTGTGTGTTCCATCGTCATTAAGAGGCTCTGAACGTTACAATTACCTGTCAGTTTTGCATCGCATTCGAAAAACTAGACTCACAGGAGAACGACCATAAGGTGCCCGAGGCAGCAATAGACCCTTGGAGACAAGTCGGCTGGAGGACGATGTATTGAATCGCGACGCAATTTGTGTGTCCCATCGTCATTAACAGGCTCTGAACGTTACAATTAACTGTCAGTTTTGCATCGCATTCGAAAATCTAGACTCACAGGAGAACGAGCATATGGTGCCCGAGGCAGCACTAGACCCTTGGAGACAAGTCGGCTGTAGGACGATGTATTGAGTCGCGACGCAATTTGTGTGTCCCATCGTCATTAACAGGCTCTGAACGTTACAATTAACTGTCAGTTTTGCGTCGGATTCGAAAATCTAGACTCACAGGAGAACGAGCATATGGTGCCCGAGGCAGCACTAGACCCTTGGAGACAAGTCGGCTGTAGGACGATGTATTCAGTCGCGACGCAATTTGTGTGTCCCATCGTCATTAACAGGCTCTGATCGTTACAATTAACTGTCAGTTTTGCGTCGGATTCGAAAATCTAGACTCACAGGAGAACGACCATAAAGTGCCCGAGGCAGCAATAGACCCTTGGAGACAAGTCGGCTGGAGGACGATGTATTGAATCGCGACGCAATTTGTGTGTTCCATCGTCATTAAGAGGCTCTGAACGTTACAATTAATTGTCAGTTTTGCGCCGGATTCGAAAAACTAGACTCATAGGAGAACGACCAAGAGGTGCCAGGAGCAGCAATACTACCTCGGAGACAAGTCGGCTGGAGGACGATGTATTGAATCGCGACGCAATTTGTGTTTTCCATCGTCAGTATCAGGCTCTGAACGTTACAATTAACTGTCAGTTTTGCGTCGGATTCGAAAATCTAGACACACAGGAGAACGACCATAAGGTGCCCGCGGCAGCACTAGACCCTTGGAGACAAGTCGGCTGGAGGACGATGTATTGAGTCGCGACGCAATTTGTGTGTCCCATCGTCATTAACAGCCTCTGAACGTTACAATTAACTGTCAGTTTTGCAATGCATTCGAAAAACTAGACTCACAGGAGAACGACCATAAGGTGCCCGAGACAGCAATAGACCCTTGGAGACAAGTCGGCTGGAGGACGATGCATTGAATCGCGACGCAATTAGTGTGTTCCATCGTCATCAAGAGGCTCTGAACGTTACAATTCACTGTCAGTTTTGCGTCGGATTGGAAAAACTAGACTCACAGGAGAACGACGATAAGGTGCCCGAGGCAGCACTAGACCCTTGGAGACAAGTCGGCTGTAGGACGATGTATTGAATCGCGACGCAATTTGTGTGTTCCATCGTCATCAAGGGGCTCTGAACGTTACAATTCACTGTCAGTTTTGCGTCGGATTCGAAAATCTAGACTCACAGGAGAACGACCATAAGGTGCCCGAGGCAGCAATAGACCCTTCGAGAGAAGTCTGCTGTAGGACGATGTATTGAATCGCGACGCAATTTGTGTGTTCCATCGTCATTAAGAGGCTCTGAACGTTACAATTAACTGTCAGTTTTGCATCGCATTCGAAAAACTAGACTCACAGGAGAACGACCATAAGGTGCCCGAGGCAGCAATAGACCCTTGGAGACAAGTCGGCTGGAGGACGATGTATTGAATCGCGACGCAATTTGTGTGTCCCATCGTCATTAACAGGCTCTGAACGTTACAATTAACTGTCAGTTTTGCATCGCATTCGAAAATCTAGACTCACAGGAGAACGAGCATATGGTGCCCGAGGCAGCACTAGACCCTTGGAGACAAGTCGGCTGTAGGACGATGTATTGAGTCGCGACGCAATTTGTGTGTCCCATCGTCATTAACAGGCTCTGAACGTTACAATTAACTGTCAGTTTTGCGTCGGATTCGAAAATCTAGACTCACAGGAGAACGAGCATATGGTGCCCGAGGCAGCACTAGACCCTTGGAGACAAGTCGGCTGTAGGACGATGTATTGAGTCGCGACGCAATTTGTGTGTCCCATCGTCATTAACAGGCTCTGAACGTTACAATTAACTGTCAGTTTTGCGTCGGATTCGAAAATCTAGACTCACAGGGGAACGACCATAAGGTGCCCGAGGCAGCAATAGACCCTTGGAGACAAGTCGGCTGGAGGACGATGTATTGAATCGCGACGCAATTTGTGTGTTCCATCGTCATCAAGAGGCTCTGAACGTTACAATTAATTGTCAGCTTTGCGTCGGATTCGAAAATCTAGACTCACAGGGAACGAGCATAAGGTGCCCGAGGCTGCAATAGACCCTTCGAGACAAGTCGGCTGGAGGACGATGTATTGAATCGCGACGCAATTTGTGTGTCCCATCGTCAGTATCAGGCTCTGAACGTTACAATTAATTGTCAGTTTTGCATCGCATTCGAAAAACTAGACTCACAGGAGAACGACCATAAGGTGCCCGAGGCACCAATAGACCCTTCGAGACAAGTCGGCTGGAGGACGATGTATTGAATCGCGATGCAATTTGTGTGTTCCATCGCCATTAAGAGGCTCTGAACGTTACAATTAATTGTCAGTTTTGCGCCGGATTCGAAAAACTAGACTCATAGGAGAACGACCAAGAGGTGCCAGGAGCAGCAATACTACCTCGGAGACATGTCGGCTGGAGGACGATGTATTGAATCGCGACGCAATTTGTGTGTTCCATCGTCAGTATCAGGCTCTGAACGTTTCAATTCACTGTCAGTTTTGCGTCGGATTCGAAAATCTAGACTCACAGGAGAACGACCATAAGGTGCCCGAGGCAGCAATAGTCCCTTCGAGACAAGTCGGCTGGAGGACGATGTATTGAGTCGCGACGCAATTTGTGTGTCCCATCGTCATTAACAGGCTCTGATCGTTACAATTAACTGTCAGTTTTGCATCGCATTCGAAAATCTAGACTCATAGATGAACGACCATAAGGTGCCCGAGCCAGCAATAGACCCTTGGAGACAAGTCGGCTGGAGGACGATGTATTGATTCGCGACGCAATTTGTGTGTTCCATCGTCATTAACAGGCTCTGAACGTTACAATTCACTGTCAGTTTTGCGTCGGATTCGAAAATCTAGACTCACATGAGAACGACCAGAAGGTGCCCGAGGCAGCACTAGACCCTTGGAGACAAGTCGGCTGGAGGACGATGTATTGAATCGCGACGCAATTTGTGTGTTCCATCGTCATTAACAGGCTCTGAACGTTACAATTAACTGTCAGTTTTGCAATGCATTCGAAAAACTAGACTCACAGGAGAACGACCATAAGGTGCCCGAGACAGCAATAGACCCTTGGAGACAAGTCGGCTGGAGAACGATGTATTGAATCGCGACGCAATTAGTGTGTTCCATCGTCATCAAGAGGCTCTGAACGTTACAATTCACTGTCAGTTTTGCGTCGGATTGGAAAAACTAGACTCACAGGAGAACGACGATAAGGTGCCCGAGGCAGCACTAGACCCTTGGAGACAAGTCGGCTGTAGGACGATGTATTGAATCGCGACGCAATTTGTGTGTTCCATCGTCATCAAGAGGCTCTGAACGTTACAATTCACTGTCAGTTTTGCGTCGTATTCGAAAAACTAGACTCACAGGAGAACGACCATAAGGTGCCCGAGGCAGCACTAGACCCTTGGAGACAAGTCGGCTGTAGGACGATGTATTGAATCGCGACGCAATTTGTGTGTTTCATCGTCATTAAGAGGCTCTGAACGTTACAATTAACTGTCAGTTTTGCGTCGGATTCGAAAATCTAGACTCACAGGAGAACGAGCATAAGGTGCCCGAGGCGGCAATAGACCCTTCGAGACAAGTCGGCTGGAGGACGATGTATTGAATCGCGACGCAATTTGTGTGTTCCATCGTCATTAACAGGCTCTGAACGTTACAATTAATTGCCAGTTTTGCGTCGTATTCGAAAATCTAGACTCACAGGAGAACGAGCATATGGTGCCCGAGGCAGCACTAGACCCTTGGAGACAAGTCGGCTGTAGGACGATGTATTGAATCGCGACGCAATTTGTGTGTTCCATCGTCATTAACAGGCTCTGAACGTTACAATTCACTGTCAGTTTTGCGTCGGATTCGAAAATCTAGACTCACAGGAGAACGACCATAAGGTGCCCGAGGCAGCACTAGACCCTTGGAGACAAGTCGGCTGGAGGACGATGTATTGAATCGCGACGCAATTTGTGTGTCCCATCGTCATTAACAGGCTCTGATCGTTACAATTAACTGTCAGTTTTGCATCGCATTCGAAAATCTAGACTCACAGATGAACGACCATAAGGTGCCCGAGGCAGCAATAGACCCTTCGAGACAAGTCGGCTGGAGGACGATGTATTGAATCGCGACGCAATTTGTGTGTTCCATCGTCATCAAGTGGCTCTGAACGTTACAATTCACTCTCAGTTTTGCGCCGGAATCGAAAATCTAGACTCACAGGAGAACGAGCATATGGTGCCCGAGGCAGCACTAGACCCTTGGAGACAAGTCGGCTGTAGGACGATGTATTGAATCGCGACGCAATTTGTGTGTTCCATCGTCATTAACAGGCTCTGAACGTTACAATTAACTGTCAGTTTTGCGTCGGATTCGAAACTCTAGACTCACAGGAGAACGAGCATAAGGTGCCCGAGGCAGCAATAGACCCTTGGAGACAAGTCGGCTGGAGGACGATGTATTGAATCGCGACGCAATTTGTGTGTTCCATCGTAATTAAGAGGCTCTGAACGTTACAATTTATTGTCAGTTTTGCGTCGTATTCGAAAATCTAGACTCACAGGAGAACGAGCATATGGTGCCCGAGGCAGCACTAGACCCTTGGAGACAAGTCGGCTGTAGGACGATGTATTGAATCGCGACGCAATTTGTGTGTTCTATCGTCATTAAGAGGCTCTGAACGTTACAATTAACTGTCAGTTTTGAGCCGGATTCGAAAAACTAGACTCATAGGAGAACGACCAAGAGGTGCCAGGAGCAGCAATACTACCTCGGAGACATGTCGGCTGGAGGACGATGTATTGAATCGCGACGCAATTTGTGTGTTCCATCGTCATCAAGAGGCTCTGAACGTTACAATTCACTCTCAGTTTTGCGTCGGATTCGAAAATCTAGACTCACCGATGAACGACCATAAGGTGCCCGAGGCAGCAATAGACCCTTCGAGACAAGTCGGCTGTAGGACGATGTATTGAATCGCGACGCAATTTGTGTGTTCCATCGTCATTAAGAGGCTCTGAACGTTACAATTAACTGTCAGTTTTGCATCGCATTCGAAAAACTAGACTCACAGGAGAACGACCATAAGGTGCCCGAGGCAGCAATAGACCCTTGGAGACAAGTCGGCTGGAGGACGATGTATTGAATCGCGACGCAATTTGTGTGTCCCATCGTCATTAACAGGCTCTGAACGTTACAATTAACTGTCAGTTTTGCATCGCATTCGAAAATCTAGACTCACAGGAGAACGAGCATATGGTGCCCGAGGCAGCACTAGACCCTTGGAGACAAGCCGGCTGTAGGACGATGTATTGAGTCGCGACGCAATTTGTGTGTCCCATCGTCATTAACAGGCTCTGAACGTTACAATTAACTGTCAGTTTTGCGTCGGATTCGAAAATCTAGACTCACAGGAGAACGAGCATATGGTGCCCGAGGCAGCACTAGACCCTTGGAGACAAGTCGGCTGTAGGACGATGTATTCAGTCGCGACGCAATTTGTGTGTCCCATCGTCATTAACAGGCTCTGATCGTTACAATTAACTGTCAGTTTTGCGTCGGATTCGAAAATCTAGACTCACAGGAGAACGACCATAAAGTGCTCGAGGCAGCAATAGACCCTTGGAGACAAGTCGGCTGGAGGACGATGTATTGAATCGCGACGCAATTTGTGTGTTCCATCGTCAGGATCAGGCTCTGAACGTTACAATTAATTGTCAGTTTTGCATCGCATTCGAAAAACTAGACTCACAGGAGAACGACCATAAGGTGCCCGAGGCAGCACTAGACCCTTGGAGACAAGTCGGCTGTAGGACGATGTATTGAATCGCGACGCAATTTGTGTGTTTCATCGTCATTAAGAGGCTCTGAACGTTACAATTAACTGTCAGTTTTGCGCCGGATTCGAAAAACTAGACTCATAGGAGAACGACCAAGAGGTGCCAGGAGCAGCAATACTACCTCGGAGACATGTCGGCTGGAGGACGATGTATTGAATCGCGACGCAATTTGTGTGTTCCATCGTCAGTATCAGGCTCTGAACGTTACAATTAACTGTCAGTTTTGCGTCGGATTCGAAAATCTAGACACACAGGAGAACGACCATAAGGTGCCCGAGGCAGTACTAGACCCTTGGAGACAAGTCGGCTGGAGGACGATGTATTGAGTCGCGACGCAATTTGTGTGTCCCATCGTCATTAACAGCCTCTGAACGTTACAATTAACTGTCAGTTTTGCAATGCATTCGAAAAACTAGACTCACAGGAGAACGACCATAAGGTGCCCGAGGCAGCAATAGACCCTTGGAGACAAGTCGGCTGGAGGACGATGTATTGAATCGCGACGCAATTAGTGTGTTCCATCGTCATCAAGAGGCTCTGAACGTTACAATTCACTGTCAGTTTTGCGTCGGATTCGAAAAACTAGACTCACAGGAGAACGACGATAAGGTGCCCGAGGCAGCACTAGACCCTTGGAGACAAGTCGGCTGTAGGACGATGTATTGAATCGCGACGCAATTTGTGTGTTCCATCGTCATCTAGAGGCTCTGAACGTTACAATTCACTCTCAGTTTTGCGTCGGATTCGAAAATCTAGACTCACAGGAGAACGAGCATATGGTGCCCGAGGCAGCACTAGACCCTTGGAGACAAGTCGGCTGTAGGACGATGTATTGAATCGCGACGCAATTTGTGTGTTCCATCGTCATTAACAGGCTCTGAACGTTACAATTAACTGTCAGTTTTGCGTCGGATTCGAAAATCTAGACTCACAGGAGAACGAGCATAAGGTGCCCGAGGCAGCACTAGACCCTTGGAGACAAGTCGGCTGGTAGACGATGTATTGAATCGCGACGCAATTTGTGTGTTCCATCGTCATTAAGAGGCTCTGAACGTTACAATTTATTGTCAGTTTTGCGTCGTATTCGAAAATCTAGACTCACAGGAGAACGAGCATATGGTGCCCGAGGCAGCACTAGACCCTTGGAGACAAGTCGGCTGTAGGACGATGTATTGAATCGCGACGCAATTTGTGTGTTCTATCGTCATTAAGAGGCTCTGAACGTTACAATTAACTGTCAGTTTTGCGCCGGATTCGAAAAACTAGACTCATAGGAGAACGACCAAGAGGTGCCAGGAGCAGCAATACTACCTCGGAGACATGTCGGCTGGAGGACGATGTATTGAATCGCGACGCAATTTGTGTGTTCCATCGTCATCAAGAGGCTCTGAACGTTACAATTCACTCTCAGTTTTGCGTCGGATTCGAAAATCTAGACTCACCGATGAACGACCATAAGGTGCCCGAGGCAGCAATAGACCCTTGGAGACAAGTCGGCTGGAGGACGATGTATTGAATCGCGACGCAATTTGTGTGACCCATCGTCATTAACAGGCTCTGAACGTTACAATTAACTGTCAGTTTTGCATCGCATTCGAAAATCTAGACTCACAGGAGAACGAGCATATGGTGCCCGAGGCAGCACTAGACCCTTGGAGACAAGTCGGCTGTAGGACGATGTATTGAGTCGCGACGCAATTTGTGTGTCCCATCGTCATTAACAGGCTCTGAACGTTACAATTAACTGTCAGTTTTGCGTCGGATTCGAAAATCTAGACTCACAGGAGAACGAGCATATGGTGCCCGAGGCAGCACTAGACCCTTGGAGACAAGTCGGCTGTAGGACGATGTATTGAGTCGCGACGCAATTTGTGTGTCCCATCGTCATTAACAGGCTCTGAACGTTACAATTAACTGTCAGTTTTGCGTCGGATTCGAAAATCTAGACTCACAGGAGAACGAGCATATGGTGCCCGAGGCAGCACTAGACCCTTGGAGACAAGTCGGCTGTAGGACGATGTATTGAATCGCGACGCAATTTGTGTGTTCCATCGTCATTAACAGGCTCTGAACGTTACAATTAACTGTCAGTTTTGCATCGGATTCGAAAATCTAGACTCACAGGAGAACGACCATAAGGTGCCCGAGGCAGCAATAGACCCTTCGAGACAAGTCGGCTGGAGGACGATGTATTGAATCGCGACGCAATTTGTGTATTCCATCGTCATCAAGTGGCTCTGAACGTTACAATTCACTCTCAGTTTTGCGCCGGAATCGAAAATCTAGACTCACAGGAGAACGAGCATATGGTGCCCGAGGCTGCACTAGACCCTTGGAGACAAGTCGGCTGTAGGACGATGTATTGAATCGCGACGCAATTTGTGTGTTCCATCGTCATTAAGAGGCTCTGAACGTTACAATTAACTGTCAGTTTTGCGTCGGATTCGAAAATCTAGACTCACAGGAGAACGAGCATAAGGTGCCCGAGGCAGCAATAGACCCTTGGAGACAATTCGGCTGGAGGACGATGTATTGAATCGCGACGCAATTTGTGTGTCCCATCGTCAGTATCAGGCTCTGAACGTTACAATTTATTGTCAGTTTTGCGTCGTATTCGAAAATCTAGACTCACAGGAGAACGAGCATATGGTGCCCGAGGCAGCACTAGACTCTTGGAGACAAGTCGGCTGTAGGACGATGTATTGAATCGCGACGCAATTTGTGTGTTCTATCGTCATTAAGAGGCTCTGAACGTTACAATTAACTGTCAGTTTTGCGCCGGATTCGAAAAACTAGACTCATAGGAGAACGACCAAGAGGTGCCAGGAGCAGCAATACTACCTCGGAGACATGTCGGCTGGAGGACGATGTATTGAATCGCGACGCAATTTGTGTGTTCCATCGTCATCAAGAGGCTCTGAACGTTACAATTCACTCTCAGTTTTGCGTCGGATTCGAAAATCTAGACTCACCGATGAACGACCATAAGGTGCCCGAGGCAAAAATAGACCCTTCGAGACAAGTCGGCTGTAGGACGATGTATTGAATCGCGACGCAATTTGTGTGTTCCATCGTCATTAAGAGGCTCTGAACGTTACAATTAACTGTCAGTTTTGCATCGCATTCGAAAAACTAGACTCACAGGAGAACGACCATAAGGTGCCCGAGGCAGCAATAGACCCTTGGAGACAAGTCGGCTGGAGGACGATGTATTGAATCGCGACGCAATTTGTGTGTCCCATCGTCATTAACAGGCTCTGAACGTTACAATTAACTGTCAGTTTTGCATCGCATTCGAAAATCTAGACTCACAGGAGAACGAGCATATGGTGCCCGAGGCAGCACTAGACCCTTGGAGACAAGTCGGCTGGAGGACGATGTATTGAGTCGCGACGCAATTTGTGTGTCCCATCGTCATTAACAGGCTCTGAACGTTACAATTAACTGTCAGTTTTGCGTCGGATTCGAAAATCTAGACTCACAGGAGAACGAGCATATGGTGCCCGAGGCAGCACTAGACCCTTGGAGACAAGTCGGCTGTAGGACGATGTATTGAGTCGCGACGCAATTTGTGTGTCCCATCGTCATTAACAGGCTCTGAACGTTACAATTAACTGTCAGTTTTGCGTCGGATTCGAAAATCTAGACTCACAGGAGAACGACCATAAGGTGCCCGAGGCAGCAATAGACCCTTGGAGACAAGTCGGCTGGAGGACGATGTATTGAATCGCGACGCAATTTGTGTGTTCCATCGTAATTAAGAGGCTCTGAACGTTACAATTAATTGTCAGTTTTGCGCCGGATTCGAAAAACTAGACTCATAGGAGAACGACCATGAGGTGCCAGGAGCAGCAATACTACCTCGGAGACAAGTCGGCTGGAGGACGATGTATTGAATCGCGACGCAATTTGTGTGTTCCATCGTCAGTATCAGGCTCTGAACGTTACAATTAATTGTCAGTTTTGCATCGCATTCGAAAAACTAGACTCACAGGAGAACGACCATAAGGTGCCCGAGGCACCAATAGACCCTTCGAGACAAGTCGGCTGGAGGACGATGTATTGAATCGCGACGGAATTTGTGTGTTCCATCGTCATTAAGAGGCTCTGAACGTTACAATTAATTATCAGTTTTGCGCCGGATTCGAAAAACTAGACTCATAGGAGAACGACCAAGAGGTGCCAGGAGCAGCAATACTACCTCGGAGACATGTCGTCTGGAGGACGATGTATTGAATCGCGACGCAATTTGTGTGTTCCATCGTCAGTATCAGGCTCTGAACGTTACAATTAACTGTCAGTTTTGCGTCGGATTCGAAAATCTAGACTCACAGGAGAACGACCATAAGGTGCCCGAGGCAGCAATAGACCCTTCGAGAGAAGTCGGCTGGAGGACGATGTATTGGGTCGCGACGCAATTTGTGTCCCATCGTCATTAACAGGCTCTGATCGTTACAATTAACTGTCAGTTTTGCATCGCATTCGAAAATCTAGACTCACAGATGAACGACCATAAGGTGCCCGAGGCAGCAATAGACCCTTGGAGACAAGTCGGCTGGAGGACGATGTATTGAATCGCGACGCAATTTGTGTGTTCCATCGTCAGGATCAGGCTCTGAACGTTACAATTAATTGTCAGTTTTGCATCGCATTCGAAAAACTAGACTCACAGGAGAACGACCATAAGGTGCCCGAGGCAGCACTAGACCCTTGGAGACAAGTCGGCTGTAGGACGATGTATTGAATCGCGACGCAATTTGTGTGTTTCATCGTCATTAAGAGGCTCTGAACGTTACAATTAACTGTCAGTTTTGCGCCGGATTCGAAAAACTAGACTCATAGGAGAACGACCAAGAGGTGCCAGGAGCAGCAATACTACCTCGGAGACATGTCGGCTGGAGGACGATGTATTGAATCGCGACGCAATTTGTGTGTTCCATCGTCAGTATCAGGCTCTGAACGTTACAATTAACTGTCAGTTTTGCGTCGGATTCGAAAATCTAGACACACAGGAGAACGACCATAAGGTGCCCGAGGCAGTACTAGACCCTTGGAGACAAGTCGGCTGGAGGACGATGTATTGAGTCGCGACGCAATTTGTGTGTCCCATCGTCATTAACTGCCTCTGAACGTTACAATTAACTGTCAGTTTTGCAATGCATTCGAAAAACTAGACTCACAGGAGAACGACCATAAGGTGCCCGAGGCAGCAATAGACCCTTGGAGACAAGTCGGCTGGAGGACGATGTATTGAATCGCGACGCAATTAGTGTGTTCCATCGTCATCAAGAGGCTCTGAACGTTACAATTCACTGTCAGTTTTGCGTCGGATTCGAAAAACTAGACTCACAGGAGAACGACGATAAGGTGCCCGAGGCAGCACTAGACCCTTGGAGACAAGTCGGCTGTAGGACGATGTATTGAATCGCGACGCAATTTGTGTGTTCCATCGTCATCTAGAGGCTCTGAACGTTACAATTCACTCTCAGTTTTGCGTCGGATTCGAAAATCTAGACTCACAGGAGAACGAGCATATGGTGCCCGAGGCAGCACTAGACCCTTGGAGACAAGTCGGCTGTAGGACGATGTATTGAATCGCGACGCAATTTGTGTGTTCCATCGTCATTAACAGGCTCTGAACGTTACAATTAACTGTCAGTTTTGCGTCGGATTCGAAAATCTAGACTCACAGGAGAACGAGCATAAGGTGCCCGAGGCAGCACTAGACCCTTGGAGACAAGTCGGCTGGAGGACGATGTATTGAATCGCGACGCAATTTGTGTGTTCCATCGTCATTAAGAGGCTCTGAACGTTACAATTTATTGTCAGTTTTGCGTCGTATTCGAAAATCTAGACTCACAGGAGAACGAGCATATGGTGCCCGAGGCAGCACTAGACCCTTGGAGACAAGTCGGCTGTAGGACGATGTATTGAATCGCGACGCAATTTGTGTGTTCTATCGTCATTAAGAGGCTCTGAACGTTACAATTAACTGTCAGTTTTGCGCCGGATTCGAAAAACTAGACTCATAGGAGAACGACCAAGAGGTGCCAGGAGCAGCAATACTACCTCGGAGACATGTCGGCTGGAGGACGATGTATTGAATCGCGACGCAATTTGTGTGTTCCATCGTCATCAAGAGGCTCTGAACGTTACAATTCACTCTCAGTTTTGCGTCGGATTCGAAAATCTAGACTCACCGATGAACGACCATAAGGTGCCCGAGGCAGCAATAGACCCTTGGAGACAAGTCGGCTGGAGGACGATGTATTGAATCGCGACGCAATTTGTGTGACCCATCGTCATTAACAGGCTCTGAACGTTACAATTAACTGTCAGTTTTGCATCGCATTCGAAAATCTAGACTCACAGGAGAACGAGCATATGGTGCCCGAGGCAGCACTAGACCCTTGGAGACAAGTCGGCTGTAGGACGATGTATTGAGTCGCGACGCAATTTGTGTGTCCCATCGTCATTAACAGGCTCTGAACGTTACAATTAACTGTCAGTTTTGCGTCGGATTCGAAAATCTAGACTCACAGGAGAACGAGCATATGGTGCCCGAGGCAGCACTAGACCCTTGGAGACAAGTCGGCTGTAGGACGATGTATTGAGTCGCGACGCAATTTGTGTGTCCCATCGTCATTAACAGGCTCTGAACGTTACAATTAACTGTCAGTTTTGCGTCGGATTCGAAAATCTAGACTCACAGGAGAACGAGCATATGGTGCCCGAGGCAGCACTAGACCCTTGGAGACAAGTCGGCTGTAGGACGATGTATTGAATCGCGACGCAATTTGTGTGTTCCATCGTCATTAACAGGCTCTGAACGTTACAATTAACTGTCAGTTTTGCATCGGATTCGAAAATCTAGACTCACAGGAGAACGACCATAAGGTGCCCGAGGCAGCAATAGACCCTTCGAGACAAGTCGGCTGGAGGACGATGTATTGAATCGCGACGCAATTTGTGTATTCCATCGTCATCAAGTGGCTCTGAACGTTACAATTCACTCTCAGTTTTGCGCCGGAATCGAAAATCTAGACTCACAGGAGAACGAGCATATGGTGCCCGAGGCTGCACTAGACCCTTGGAGACAAGTCGGCTGTAGGACGATGTATTGAATCGCGACGCAATTTGTGTGTTCCATCGTCATTAAGAGGCTCTGAACGTTACAATTAACTGTCAGTTTTGCGTCGGATTCGAAAATCTAGACTCACAGGAGAACGAGCATAAGGTGCCCGAGGCAGCAATAGACCCTTGGAGACAATTCGGCTGGAGGACGATGTATTGAATCGCGACGCAATTTGTGTGTCCCATCGTCAGTATCAGGCTCTGAACGTTACAATTTATTGTCAGTTTTGCGTCGTATTCGAAAATCTAGACTCACAGGAGAACGAGCATATGGTGCCCGAGGCAGCACTAGACTCTTGGAGACAAGTCGGCTGTAGGACGATGTATTGAATCGCGACGCAATTTGTGTGTTCTATCGTCATTAAGAGGCTCTGAACGTTACAATTAACTGTCAGTTTTGCGCCGGATTCGAAAAACTAGACTCATAGGAGAACGACCAAGAGGTGCCAGGAGCAGCAATACTACCTCGGAGACATGTCGGCTGGAGGACGATGTATTGAATCGCGACGCAATTTGTGTGTTCCATCGTCATCAAGAGGCTCTGAACGTTACAATTCACTCTCAGTTTTGCGTCGGATTCGAAAATCTAGACTCACCGATGAACGACCATAAGGTGCCCGAGGCAAAAATAGACCCTTCGAGACAAGTCGGCTGTAGGACGATGTATTGAATCGCGACGCAATTTGTGTGTTCCATCGTCATTAAGAGGCTCTGAACGTTACAATTAACTGTCAGTTTTGCATCGCATTCGAAAAACTAGACTCACAGGAGAACGACCATAAGGTGCCCGAGGCAGCAATAGACCCTTGGAGACAAGTCGGCTGGAGGACGATGTATTGAATCGCGACGCAATTTGTGTGTCCCATCGTCATTAACAGGCTCTGAACGTTACAATTAACTGTCAGTTTTGCATCGCATTCGAAAATCTAGACTCACAGGAGAACGAGCATATGGTGCCCGAGGCAGCACTAGACCCTTGGAGACAAGTCGGCTGGAGGACGATGTATTGAGTCGCGACGCAATTTGTGTGTCCCATCGTCATTAACAGGCTCTGAACGTTTCAATTAACTGTCAGTTTTGCGTCGGATTCGAAAATCTAGACTCACAGGAGAACGAGCATATGGTGCCCGAGGCAGCACTAGACCCTTGGAGACAAGTCGGCTGTAGGACGATGTATTGAGTCGCGACGCAATTTGTGTGTCCCATCGTCATTAACAGGCTCTGAACGTTACAATTAACTGTCAGTTTTGCGTCGGATTCGAAAATCTAGACTCACAGGAGAACGACCATAAGGTGCCCGAGGCTGCAATAGACCCTTGGAGACAAGTCGGCTGGAGGACGATGTATTGAATCGCGACGCAATTTGTGTGTTCCATCGTAATTAAGAGGCTCTGAACGTTACAATTAATTGTCAGTTTTGCGCCGGATTCGAAAAACTAGACTCATAGGAGAACGACCATGAGGTGCCAGGAGCAGCAATACTACCTCGGAGACAAGTCGGCTGGAGGACGATGTATTGAATCGCGACGCAATTTGTGTGTTCCATCGTCAGTATCAGGCTCTGAACGTTACAATTAATTGTCAGTTTTGCATCGCATTCGAAAAACTAGACTCACAGGAGAACGACCATAAGGTGCCCGAGGCACCAATAGACCCTTCGAGACAAGTCGGCTGGAGGACGATGTATTGAATCGCGACGGAATTTGTGTGTTCCATCGTCATTAAGAGGCTCTGAACGTTACAATTAATTATCAGTTTTGCGCCGGATTCGAAAAACTAGACTCATAGGAGAACGACCAAGAGGTGCCAGGAGCAGCAATACTACCTCGGAGACATGTCGTCTGGAGGACGATGTATTGAATCGCGACGCAATTTGTGTGTTCCATCGTCAGTATCAGGCTCTGAACGTTACAATTAACTGTCAGTTTTGCGTCGGATTCGAAAATCTAGACTCACAGGAGAACGACCATAAGGTGCCCGAGGCAGCAATAGACCCTTCGAGAGAAGTCGGCTGGAGGACGATGTATTGGGTCGCGACGCAATTTGTGTCCCATCGTCATTAACAGGCTCTGATCGTTACAATTAACTGTCAGTTTTGCATCGCATTCGAAAATCTAGACTCACAGATGAACGACCATATGGTGCCCGAGGCAGCAATAGACCCTTCGAGACAAGTCGGCTGGAGGACGATGTATTGAATCGCGACGCAATTTGTGTGTTCCATCGTCATCAAGTGGCTCTGAACGTTACAATTCACTCTCAGTTTTGCGTCGGATTCGAAAATCTAGACTCACAGGAGAACGAGCATATGGTGCCCGAGGCAGCACTAGACCCTTGGAGACAAGTCGGCTGTAGGACGATGTATTGAGTCGCGACGCAATTTGTGTGTCCCATCGTCATTAACAGGCTCTGAACGTTACAATTAACTGTCAGTTTTGCGTCGGATTCGAAAATCTAGACTCACAGGAGAACGACCATAAGGTGCCCGAGGCAGCAATAGACCCTTGGAGACAAGTCGGCTGGAGGACGATGTATTGAATCGCGACGCAATTTGTGTGTTCCATCGTCATTAAGAGGCTCTGAACGTTACAATTAACTGTCAGTTTTGCGCCGGATTCGAAAAACTAGACTCATAGGAGAACGACCAAGAGGTGCCAGGAGCAGCAATACTACCTCGGAGACATGTCGGCTGGAGGACGATGTATTGAATCGCGACGCAATTTGTGTGTTCCATCGTCAGTATCAGGCTCTGAACGTTACAATTAACTGTCAGTTTTGCGTCGGATTCGAAAATCTAGACTCACAGGAGAACGACCATAAGGTGCCCGAGGCAGCACTAGACCCTTGGAGACAAGTCGGCTGGAGGACGATGTATTGAGTCGCGACGCAATTTGTGTGTCCCATCGTCATTAACAGCCTCTGAACGTTACAATTAACTGTCAGTTTTGCATCGCATTCGAAAAACTAGACTCACAGGAGAACGACCATAAGGTGCCCGAGGCAGCAATAGACCCTTGGAGACAAGTCGGCTGTAGGACGATGTATTGAATCGCGACGCAATTTGTGTGTTCCATCGTCATCAAGAGGCTCTGAACGTTACCATTCACTGTCAGTTTTGCGTCGGATTCGAAAATCTAGACTCACAGGAGAACGAGCATATGGTGCCCGAGGCAGCACTAGACCCTTGGAGACAAGTCGGCTGTAGGACGATGTATTGAATCGCGACGCAATTTGTGTGTTCCATCGTCATTAACAGGCTCTGAACGTTACAATTCACTGTCAGTTTTGCGTCGGATTCGAAAATCTAGACTCACAGGAGAACGAGCATATGGTGCCCGAGGCAGCACTAGACCCTTGGAGACAAGTCGGCTGTAGGTCGATGTATTGAATCGCGATGCAATTTGTGTGTTCCATCGTCATTAAGAGGCTCTGAACGTTACAATTAACTGTCAGTTTTGCGTCGGATTCGAAAATCTAGACTCACAGGAGAACGACCATAAGGTGCCCGAGGCAGCACTAGACCCTTGGAGACAAGTCGGCTGGAGGACGATGTATTGAGTCGCGACGCAATTTGTGTGTCCCATCGTCATTAACAGGCTCTGAACGTTACAATTAACTGTCAGTTTTGCGCCGGATTCGAAAAACTAGACTCATAGGAGAACGACCAAGAGGTGCCAGGAGCAGCAATACTACCTCGGAGACATGTCGGCTGGAGGACGATGTATTGAATCGCGACGCAATTTGTGTGTTCCATCGTCATCAAGAGGCTCTGAACGTTACAATTCACTCTCAGTTTTGCGTCGGATTCGAAAATCTAGACTCACCGATGAACGACCATAAGGTGCCCGAGGCAGCAATAGACCCTTCGAGACAAGTCGGCTGTAGGACGATGTATTGAATCGCGACGCAATTTGTGTGTTCCATCGTCATTAACAGGCTCTGAACATTACAATTAACTGTCAGTTTTGCGTCGGATTCGAAAAACTACACTCACAGGAGAACGACCATAAGGTGCCCGAGGCAGTACTAGACCCTTGTAGACAAGTCGGCTGTAGGACGATGTATTGAATCGCGACGCAATTAGTGTGTTCCATCGTCATTAAGAGGCTCTGAACGTTACAATTAACTGTCAGTTTTGCGCCGGATTCGAAAAACTCGACTCATAGGAGAACGAACAAAAGGTGCCCAGGGCAGCAATACTACCTCGGAGACAAGTCGGCTGGAGGACGATGTATTGAGTCGCGACGCAATTTGTGTGTTCCATCGTCATTAACAGGTTCTGAACATTACAATTAACTGTCAGTTTTGCGTCGGATTCGAAAAACTAGACTCATAGGAGAACGACGAAAAGGTGATCGGGGCAGCAATACTACCTCGGGGACAAGTCGGCTGGAGGACGATGTATTGAATCGCGACGCAATTTGTGTGTTCCATCGTCATTAACAGGCTCTGAACGTTACAATTAACTGTCAGTTTTGCGTCGGATTCGAAAATCTAGACTCACAGGAGAACGACCATAAGGTGCCCGAGGCAGCAATAGACCCTTGGAGACAAGTCGGCTGGAGGACGATGTATTGAATCGCGATGCAATTTGTGTGTTCCATCGTCATTAAGAGGCTCTGAACGTTACAATTAATTGTCAGTTTTGCGCCGGATTCGAAAAACTAGACTCATAGGAGAACGACCAAGAGGTGCCAGGAGCAGCAATACTACCTCGGAGACAAGTCGGCTGGAGGACGATGTATTGAATCGCGACGCAATTTGTGTGTTCCATCGTCAGTATCAGGCTCTGAACGTTACAATTAATTGTCAGTTTTGCATCGCATTCGAAAAACTAGACTCACAGGAGAACGACCATAAGGTGCCCGAGGCACCAATAGACCCTTCGAGACAAGTCGGCTGGAGGACGATGTATTGAATCGCGACGCAATTTGTGTGTTCCATCGTCATTAAGAGGCTCTGAACGTTACAATTAATTGTCAGTTTTGCGCCGGATTCGAAAAACTAGACTCATAGGAGAACGACCAAGAGGTGCCAGGAGCAGCAATACTACCTCGGAGACATGTCGGCTGGAGGACGATGTATTAAATCGCGACGCAATTTGTGTGTTCCATCGTCAGTATCAGGCTCTGAACGTTACAATTCACTGTCAGTTTTGCGTCGGTTTCGAAAATCTAGCCTCACAGGAGAACGACCATAAGGTGCCCGAGGCAGCAATAGACCCTTGGAGACAAGTCGGCTGGAGGACGATGTATTGAGTCGCGACGCAATTTGTGTGTCCCATCGTCATTAACAGGCTCTGATCGTTACAATTAACTGTCAGTTTTGCATCGCATTCGAAAATCTAGACTCACAGATGAACGACCATAAGGTGCCCGAGGCAGCAATAGACCCTTCGAGACAAGTCGGCTGGAGGACGTTGTATTGAATCGCGACGCAATTTGTGTGTTCCATCGTCATCAAGTGGCTCTGAACGTTACAATTAACTGTCAGTTTTGCGTCGGATTCGAAAATCTAGACTCACAGGAGAACGAGCATATGGTGCCCGAGGCAGCACTAGACCCTTGGAGACAAGTCGGCTGTAGGACGATGTATTGAATCGCGACGCAATTTGTGTGTTCCATCGTCATTAACAGGCTCTGAACGTTACAATTAACTGTCAGTTTTGCGTCGGATTCGAAAATCTAGACTCACAGGAGAACGACCATAAGGTGCCCGAGGCAGCAATAGACCCTTGGAGACAAGTCGGCTGGAGGACGATGTATTGAATCGCGACGCAATTTGTGTGTTCCATCGTCATTAAGACGCTCTGAACGTTACAATTCACTGTCAGTTTTGCATCGGATTCGAAAATCTAGACTCACAGGAGAACGAGCATATGGTGGCCGAGGCAGCACTAGACCCTTGGAGACAAGTCGGCTGTAGGACGATGTATTGAGTCGCGACGCAATTTGTGTGTCCCATCGTCATTAACAGGCTCTGAACGTTACAATTAACTGTCAGTTTTGCGCCGGATTCGAAAAACTAGACTCATAGGAGAACGACCAAGAGGTGCCAGGAGCAGCAATACTACCTCGGAGACATGTCGGCTGGAGGACGATGTATTGAATCGCGACGCAATTTGTGTGTTCCATCGTCATCAAGAGGCTCTGAACGTTACAATTCACTCTCAGTTTTGCGTCGGATTCGAAAATCTCGACTCACCGATGAACGACCATAAGGTGCCCGAGGCAGCAATAGACCCTTCGAGACAAGTCGGCTGTAGGACGATGTATTGAATCGCGACGCAATTTGTGTGTTCCATCGTCATTAAGAGGCTCTGAACGTTACAATTAACTGTCAGTTTTGCATCGCATTCGAAAAACTAGACTCACAGGAGAACGACCATAAGGTGCCCGAGGCAGCAATAGACCCTTGGAGACAAGTCGGCTGGAGGACGGTGTATTGGATCGCGACGCAATTTGTGTGTCCCATCGTCATTAACAGGCTCTGAACGTTACAATTAACTGTCAGTTTTGCATCGCATTTGAAAATCTAGACTCATAGGAGATGACCAAGAGGTGCCAGGAGCAGCAATACTACCTCGGAGACATGTCGGCTGGAGGACGATGTATTGAATCGCGACGCAATTTGTGTGTTCCATCGTCAGTATCAGGCTCTGAACGTTACAATTAATTGTCAGTTTTGCGTCGGATTCGAAAATCTAGACTCACAGGAGAACGACCATAAGGTGCCCGAGGCAGCACTAGACCCTTGGAGACAAGTCGGCTGGAGGACGATGTATTGAGTCGCGACGCAATTTGTGTGTCCCATCGTCATTAACAGGCTCTGAACGTTACAATTCACTGTCAGTTTTGCGTCGGATTCGAAAATCTAGACTCACAGGAGAACGAGCATATGGTGCCCGAGGCAGCAATAGACCCTTCGAGACAAGTCGGCTGGAGGACGATGTATTGAATCGCGACGCAATTTGTGTGTTCCATCGTCATCAAGAGGCTCTGAACGTTACAATTCACTCTCAGTTTTGCGTCGGATTCGAAAATCTAGACTCACCGATGAACGACCATAAGGTGCCCGAGGCAGCACTAGACCCTTGGAGACAAGTCGGCTGTAGGACGATGTATTGAATCGCGACGCAATTTGTGTGTTGCATCGTCATTAAGAGGCTCTGAACGTTACAATTAACTGTCAGTTTTGCATCGCATTCGAAAAACTAGACTCACAGGAGAACGACCATAAGGTGCCCGAGGCAGCAATAGACCCTTGGAGACAAGTCGGCTGGAGGACGATGTATTGAATCGCGACGCAATTTGTGTGTCCCATCGTCATTAACAGGCTCTGAACGTTACAGTTAACTGTCAGTTTTGCGTCGGATTCGAAAATCTAGACTCACCGATGAACGACCATAAGGTGCCCGAGGCAGCAATAGACCCTTGGAGACAAGTCGGCTGGAGGACGATGTATTGAGTCGCGACGCAATTTGTGTGTCCCATCGTCATTAACAGGCTCTGAACGTTACAATTAACTGTCAGTTTTGCATCGCATTCGAAAAACTAGACTCACAGGAGAACGACCATAAGGTGCCCGAGGCAGCAATAGACCCTTGGAGACAAGTCGGCTGTAGGACGATGTATTGAATCGCGACGCAATTTGTGTGTTCCATCGTCATTAACAGGCTCTGAACCTTACAATTAACTGTCAGTTTTGCGTCGGATTCGAAAATCTAGACTCACCGATGAACGACCATAAGGTGCCCGAGGCAGCAATAGACCCTTCGAGACAAGTCGGCTGGAGGACGATGTATTGAATCGCGACGCAATTTGTGTGTCCCATCGTCATTAACAGGCTCTGAACGTTACAATTAACTGTCAGTTTTGCGTCGGATTCGAAAATCTAGACTCACAGGAGAACGACCATAAGGTGCCCGAGGCAGCACTAGACCCTTGGAGACAAGTCGGCTGGAGGACGATGTATTGAGTCGCGACGCAATTTGTGTGATCCATCGTCATTAACAGGCTCTGAACGTTACAATTAACTGTCAGTTTTGCATCGCATTCGAAAATCTAGACTCACAGGAGAACGAGCATATGGTGCCCGAGGCAGCACTAGACCCTTGGAGACAAGTCGGCTGTAGGACGATGTATTGAATCGCGACGCAATTTGTGTGTTCCATCGTCATTAAGAGGCTCTGAACGTTACAATTAACTGTCAGTTTTGCATCGCATTCGAAAAACTAGACTCACAGGAGAACGACCATAAGGTGCCCGAGGCAGCAATAGACCCTTGGAGACAAGTCGGCTGGAGGACGATGTATTGAGACGCGACGCAATTTGTGTGTCCCATCGTCATTAACAGGCTCTGAACGTTACAATTAACTGTCAGTTTTGCATCGCATTCCAAAAACTAGACTCACAGGAGAACGACCATAAGGTGCCCGAGGCAGCAATAGACCCTTGGAGACAAGTCGGCTGTAGGACGATGTATTGAATCGCGACGCAATTTGTGTGTTCCATCGTCATTAAGAGGCTCTGAACGTTACAATTAACTGTCAGTTTTGCATCGCATTCGAAAAACTAGACTCACAGGAGAACGACCATAAGGTGCCCGAGGCAGCAATAGACCCTTGGAGACAAGTCGGCTGGAGGACGATGTATTGAATCGCGACGCAATTTGTGTGTCCCATCGTCATTAACAGGCTCTGAACGTTACAATTAACTGTCAGTTTTGCATCGCATTCGAAAATCTAGACACAGGAGAACGAGCATATGGTGCCCGAGGCAGCACTAGACCCTTGGAGACAAGTCGGCTGTAGGACGATGTATTGAGTCGCGACGCAATTTGTGTGTCCCATCGTCATTAACAGGCTCTGAACGTTACAATTAACTGGCAGTTTTGCGTCGGATTCGAAAATCTAGACTCACAGGAGAACGAGCATATGGTGCCCGAGGCAGCACTAGACCCTTGGAGACAAGTCGGCTGTAGGACGATGTATTGAATCGCGACGCAATTTGTGTGTTCCATCGTCATCAAGAGGCTCTGAACGTTACAATTCACTCTCAGTTTTGCGTCGGATTCGAAAATCTAGACTCACAGGAGAATGAGCATATGGTGCCCGAGGCAGCACTAGACCCTTGGAGACAAGTCGGCTGTAGGACGATGTATTGAGTCGCGAAGCAATTTGTGTGTCCCATCGTCAATAACAGGCTCTGAACGTTACAATTCACTGTCAGTTTTGCGTCGGATTCGAAAATCTAGACTCACAGGAGAACGAGCATATGGTGCCCGAGGCAGCACTAGACCCTTGGAGACAAGTCGGCTGTAGGACGATGTATTGAATCGCGACGCAATTTGTGTGTTCCATCGTCATCAAGAGGCTCTGAACGTTACAATTCACTGTCAGTTTTGCGTCGGATTCGAAAATCTAGACTCACAGGAGAACGACCATAAGGTGCCCGAGGCAGCACTAGACCCTTGGAGACAAGTCGGCTGGAGGACGATGTATTGAGTCGCGACGCAATTTGTGTGTCCCATCGTCATTAACAGGCTCTGAACGTTACAATTAACTGTCAGTTTTGCATCGCATTCGAAAAACTAGACTCACAGGAGAACGACCATAAGGTGCCCGAGGCAGCAATAGACCCTTGGAGACAAGTCGGCTGTAGGACGATGTATTGAATCGCGACGCAATTTGTGTGTTCCATCGTCATTAACAGGCTCTGAACCTTACAATTAACTGTCAGTTTTGCGTCGGATTCGAAAATCTAGACTCACCGATGAACGACCATAAGGTGCCCGAGGCAGCAATAGACCCTTCGAGACAAGTCGGCTGGAGGACGATGTATTGAATCGCGACGCAATTTGTGTGTCCCATCGTCATTAACAGGCTCTGAACGTTACAATTAACTGTCAGTTTTGCGTCGGATTCGAAAATCTAGACTCACAGGAGAACGACCATAAGGTGCCCGAGGCAGCACTAGACCCTTGGAGACAAGTCGGCTGGAGGACGATGTATTGAGTCGCGACGCAATTTGTGTGTCCCATCGTCATTAACAGGCTCTGAACGTTACAATTAACTGTCAGTTTTGCATCGCATTCGAAAATCTAGACTCACAGGAGAACGAGCATATGGTGCCCGAGGCAGCACTAGACCCTTGGAGACAAGTCGGCTGTAGGACGATGTATTGAATCGCGACGCAATTTGTGTCTTCCATCGTCATTAAGAGGCTCTGAACGTTACAATTAACTGTCAGTTTTGCATCGCATTCGAAAAACTAGACTCACAGGAGAACGACCATAAGGTGCCCGAGGCAGCAATAGACCCTTGGAGACAAGTCGGCTGGAGGACGATGTATTGAGACGCGACGCAATTTGTGTGTCCCATCGTCATTAACAGGCTCTGAACGTTACAATTAACTGACAGTTTTGCATCGCATTCGAAAAACTAGACTCACAGGAGAACGACCATAAGGTGCCCGAGGCAGCAATAGACCCTTGGAGACAAGTCGGCTGTAGGACGATGTATTGAATCGCGACGCAATTTGTGTGATCTATCGTCATTAAGAGGCTCTGAACGTTACAATTAACTGTCAGTTTTGCATCGCATTCGAAAAACTAGACTCACAGGAGAACGACCATAAGGTGCCCGAGGCAGCAATAGACCCTTGGAGACAAGTCGGCTGGAGGACGATGTATTGAATCGCGACGCAATTTGTGTGTCCCATCGTCATTAACAGGCTCTGAACGTTACAATTAACTGTCAGTTTTGCATCGCATTCGAAAATCTAGACTCACAGGAGAACGAGCATATGGTGCCCGAGGCAGCACTAGACCCTTGGAGACAAGTCGGCTGTAGGACGATGTATTGAGTCGCGACGCAATTTGTGTGTCCCATCGTCATTAACAGGCTCTGAACGTTACAATTAACTGTCAGTTTTGCGTCGGATTCGAAAATCTAGACTCACAGGAGAACGAGCATATGGTGCCCGAGGCAGCACTAGACCCTTGGAGACAAGTCGGCTGTAGGACGATGTATTGAATCGCGACGCAATTTGTGTGTTCCATCGTCATCAAGAGGCTCTGAACGTTACAATTCACTCTCAGTTTTGCGTCGGATTCGAAAATCTAGACTCACAGGAGAACGAGCATATGGTGCCCGAGGCAGCACTAGACCCTTGGAGACAAGTCGGCTGTAGGACGATGTATTGAGTCGCGAAGCAATTTGTGTGTCCCATCGTCATTAACAGGCTCTGAACGTTACAATTCACTGTCAGTTTTGCGTCGGATTCGAAAATCTAGACTCACAGGAGAACGAGCATATGGTGCCCGAGGCAGCACTAGACCCTTGGAGACAAGTCGGCTGTAGGACGATGTATTGAATCGCGACGCAATTTGTGTGTTCCATCGTCATAAAGAGGCTCTGAACGTTACAATTAACTGTCAGTTTTGCGTCGGATTCGAAAATCTAGACTCACAGGAGAACGACCATAAGGTGCCCGAGGCAGCACTAGACCCTTGGAGACAAGTCGGCTGGAGGACGATGTATTGAATCGCGACGCAATTTGTGTGTCCCATCGTCATTAACAGGCTCTGAACGTTACAATTAACTGTCAGTTTTGCATCGCATTCGAAAATCTAGACTCACAGGAGAACGAGCATATGGTGCCCGAGGCAGCACTAGACCCTTGGAGACAAGTCGGCTGTAGGACGATGTATTGAATCGCGACGCAATTTGTGTGTTCCATCGTCATTAAGAGGCTCTGAACGTTACAATTCACTCTCAGTTTTGCGTCGGATTCGAAAATCTAGACTCACAGGAGAACAACCATAAGGTGCCCGAGGCAGCACTAGACCCTTGGAGACAAGTCGGCTGGAGGACGATGTATTGAGTCGCGACGCAATTTGTGTGTCCCATCGTCATTAACAGGCTCTGAACGTTACAATTAACTGTCAGTTTTGCATCGCATTCGAAAAACTAGACTCACAGGAGAACGACCATAAGGTGCCCGAGGCACCAATAGACCCTTCGAGACAAGTCGGCTGGAGGACGATGTATTGAATCGCGACGCAATTAGTGTGTTCCATCGTCATCAAGAGGCTCTGAACGTTACAATTCACTGTCAGTTTTGCGTCGGATTCGAAAAACTAGACTCACAGGAGAACGACGATAAGGTGCCCGAGGCAGCACTAGACCCTTGGAGACAAGTCGGCTGTAGGACGATGTATTGAATCGCGACGCAATCTGTGTGTTCCATCGTCATCAAGAGGCTCTGAACGTTACAATTCTCTGTCAGTTTTGTGTCGGATTCGAAAATCTAGACTCACAGGAGAACGAGCATATGGTGCCCGAGGCAGCACTAGACCCTTGGAGACAAGTCGGCTGTAGGACGATGTATTGAATCGCGACGCAATTTGTGTGTTCCATCGTCATTAAGAGGCTCTGAACGTTACAATTAACTGTCAGTTTTGCGTCGGATTCGAAAATCTAGACTCACAGGAGAACGACCATAAAGTGCCCGAGGCAGCACTAGACCCTTGGAGACAAGTCGGCAATTTGTGTGTCCCATCGTCATTAACAGGCTCTGAACGTTACAATTCACTGTCAGTTTTGCGTCGGATTTGAAAATCTAGACTCACAGGAGAACGAGCATATGGTGCCCGAGGCAGCAATAGACCCTTCGAGACAAGTCGGCTGGAGGACGATGTATTGAATCGCGACGCGATTTGTGTGTTCCATCGTCATCAAGAGGCTCTGAACGTTACAATTCACTCTCAGTTTTGCGTCGGATTCGAAAATCTAGACTCACCGATGAACTACCATAAGGTGCCCGAGGCAGCAATAGACCCTTCGAGACAAGTCGGCTGTAGGACGATGTATTGCATCGCGACGCAATTTGTGTGTTCCATCGTCATTAAGAGGCTCTGAACGTTACAATTAACTGTCAGTTTTGCATCGCATTCGAAAAACTAGACTCACAGGAGAACGACCATAAGGTGCCCGAGGCAGCAATAGACCCTTGGAGACAAGTCGGCTGGAGGACGATGTATTGAATCGCGACGCAATTTGTGTGTCCCATCGTCATTAACAGGCTCTGAACGTTACAATTAACTGTCAGTTTTGCATCGCATTCGAAAATCTAGACTCACAGGTGAACGAGCATATGGTGCCCGAGGCAGCACTAGACCCTTGGAGACAAGTCGGCTGTAGGACGATGTATTGAATCGCGACGCAATTTGTGTGTTCCATCGTCATTAAGAGGCTCTGAACGTTACAATTAACTGTCAGTTTTCCATCGCATTCGAAAAACTAGACTCAGAGGAGAACGACCAAGAGGTGCCAGGAGCAGCAATACTACCTCGGAGACATGTCGGCTGGAGGACGATGTATAGAATCGCGACGCAATTTGTGTGTTCCATCGTCAGTATCAGGCTCTGAACGTTACAATTCACTGTCAGTTTTGCGTCGGATTCGAAAATCTAGACTCACAGGAGAATGACCATAAGGTGCCCGAGGCAGCAATAGACCCTTGGAGACAAGTCGGCTGGAGGACGATGTATTGAGTCGCGACGCAATTTGTGTGTCCCATCGGCATTAACAGGCTCTGAACGTTACAATTAACTGTCAGTTTTCCATCGCATTCGAAAATCTAGACTCACAGGAGAACGAGCATATGGTGCCCGAGGCAGCACTAGACCCTTGGAGACAAGTCGGCTGTAGGACGATGTATTGAATCGCGACGCAATTTGTGTGTTCCATCGTCATTAAGAGGCTCTGAACGTTACAATTACCTGTCAGTTTTGCGTCGGATTCGAAAATCTAGACTCACAGGAGAACGACCATAAGGTGCCCGAGGCAGCAATAGACCCTTGGAGACAAGTCGGCTGGAGGACGATGTATTGAATCGCGACGCAATTTGTGTGTCCCATCGTCAGTATCAGGCTCTGAACGTTACAATTCACTGTCAGTTTTGCGTCGGATTCGAAAATCTAGACTCACAGGGGAACGAGCATATGTGCCCGAGAGTCGTGTGAAGTTAGCACCCCTTTTTCGAGGAACATACATTTTTTTCACAGTTCTTGTCAGATGTGCCATAGTTCTAGAGTTCTTTCCACAAAATTTCAATAGTTCTGCAAAATGTAACGAAGAAAACAACAATACTCGAAAAAATTTTCGTATCGAAAACATTCTCTGACAATTTCCGCAAAATGTAAATAAGTACAAGAGTTCTGAGCACAGTTCTGAACAGAGCTCCAAGAGTTCTTTCGAAAATCCAAGTAACATTTTTTTGTGCAGCTAATAGATTACGAGATAATTGCAATTTAAGGAGAAAATCTTTTCACTTACTGTGAAGTTGGCACCCTTTTTTTCAGAAATGTATATTATTTTCGCAGTTCTTGATAGATATGCCATAGTTCTAGAGTTCTTTGTGCAAAATTTGAATAGTTCTGCAGAATTTAGCGACGAAAACAATATTCGAAAAAATTTTCGTATCGAAAACATTCTTCGTCAATTTTCGCAAATTGTAAATAAGTACAACAGTTCTGAGCACAGTTCTGAACAGAACTCCAAGAGTTCTATCGAAAACCCCAGTAACATTTTTTTGTGCAGCTAATAGTTTACGAGATAATTGCAATTTAAGGAGAAAATCTTATCACTTACTGTGAAGTTGGCACCCTTTTTCTCAGATATGTATATTATTTTCGGAGTTCTTGATAGATATGCCACAGTTCTAGAGTTCTTTGTGCAAAATTTGAATAGTTCTGCAGAATTTAGCGACGAAAACAATATTCGAAAAAATTTTCGTATCGAAAATATTCTTCATCAATTTTCGCAAATTGTAAATAAGTACAACAGTTCTGAGCACAGTTCTGAACAGAACTCCAAGAGTTCTATCGAAAACCCCAGTAACATTTTTTTGTGCAGCTAATAGTTTACGAGATAATTGCAATTTAAGGAGAAAATCTTTTCACTTACTGTGAAGTTGGCACCCTTTTTTTCAGAAATGTATATTATTTTCGGAGTTCTTGATAGATATGCCATAGTTCTAGAGTCCTTTGTGCAAAATTTGAATAGTTCTGCAGAATTTAGCGACGAAAACAATATTCGAAAAAATTTTCGTATCGAAAACATTCTTCGTCAATTTTCGCAAATTGTAAATAAGTACAACAGTTCTGAACAGGACTGCAAGAGTTCTATCGAAAACCCCAGTAACATTTTTTTGTGCAGCTAATAGTTTACGAGATAATTGCAATTTAAGGAGGAAATCTTTTCACTTACTGTGAAGTTGGCACCCTTTTTTTCAGAAATGAATATTTCTTTCACAGTTCTTGACAGGTATGCCATAGTTCTAGAGTTCTTTGTACAAAATTTCAATAGATCTGCAGAATTTAGCGAAGAAAACAACAATACCCGAAAAAATGTTTCTATCGAAAACATTTTTTGTCAATTTTCGCAAAAATTAAACTTGTACAACAGTTCTGAGGACAGTTCTGAACAGACCCCAAGAGCTCTATCGAAAATCCTAATAACATTTTTCTATGGCGATAATAGTTCGTGAAAAATTCATTTAATGTGGGACACACTTTCTCTACAGAAAATATAAATATATTCGTACAACAGTTCTGATGACAGTTCTGGACACCACGTGAAGAGTTCTATCGAAATTCCTAGTAGAATTTTTTAGTGCAGGTAATAGTTTAAGAGGTAATTGCAACTTAATTAAGAACCCCATAAGAGCTCCTACTGTGAAGCTGGCACCATTTTTTCAGAAATATATATTTTTTTCAGAGTTCTTGATAGATAAGTCATAGTTATAGAGTTCTCTGTACAAAATTTCAATAGTTATGCAGAATTTAGCGAAGAAAACAACTTTGTATAACATAGCTGATTGAGGAACCCTTTCCTTCTGATACAATTCTTACTGTTGCCACAATAAATCACTTGTGCATAGATTCCAACGGTACTGATCATTACAAAAATACAACCATTGACCAGCGGCGTACATTTCTTGCAGCGTTGTACAAAGCATTCGGCTTATCCGCTGTGAAAATACCACACTTAACGCTATTTTAAAATTTACGCTGGATGGCTTCCGTTTATCTACAATGTTAGCATCTATCGAATTATCTTCATGCAAACGTGATGCCTGGATCACACACGTCCCCTTTTTAGGTACGGAGGAAACTAGAGTTCAGTCTTGTGGAAGCCAAAAAAGGAAATGTGGGCATCCCTTCTTTTACTGATAGCAAACTCTAGAGAAATCTCCACGCTTGTTTTTCTTCATCATGCCAACAAAAGAAAAATTCTCCCTTCATAGCTCTATTATCATTCCAGTACTAGTAAACCAGTTGTCCGCTTTCTCATTTCGACCTGGCTGATATATAGGTTTTCACAGTCTCAGAACAACATCAAAATGTTTATTGCTCAGTTGGTAAATCCTTCTGGTTGCAACACAGCGTATATTTCCAAATTTTACAGGTAAAATACTTAAGAATCCACACTTAAGAATCCATACTCGTTTGCTTTGATTGATACATATTGGCGAAAACTGTACCTTCCACAGAATCCTTCCAGCTTCTTGTCTACTGTAACATTTTCTCCAAGGGTGTAAGATTTGTGGAAGTTGCGTACAAACACAGTAAATATTTCTCGAATAGTTGTTAGCTTGTCTAATTGTCTCCTTTCATCACGAATAGCGCGACTGTAAAATCTAAGGCTCTCCAGAATAAATTTGAAACGTTTTATGTTCATTTGCGAGGTGAAATTTTTCAATGCCATCACGATCAGTTCCACACAGATCTTCCAGGCTTTATCTGTTACTTTTGTTAACAACAATTAAAAACAAGAGACTCATGAAGGCTTTCAGTTCAATATCATCTATTGATTTTACCCCTCTCTCACGCTGAAATGAGGCTTTGATGCTCTCAAAATTCTGATTGGAATACAAAACTACAATAGACAAATATCGTTATCTATGAGGTAATTACAGCATCACAAATGCTGCTTTGGCTGCACCTATTGGTACAGGTAAATTTCGAATAATATTATGCTCTTCGAACAATATGCTTTGGATTTCTTCAACACTATCTAGTACTTCCCACTTACAATAATAAAATTCCTATAAAATAACGCATCCACGCGCAGTGTATTAATCTGAAATTTGACGTTCAGACAGCGGACACTGACTATTAAACAGTTCAAACAGAATTTAAGTGTAGTTTACATTCTGGATTAGCTTTGTACTACTTACTACGTTGATAAACAAATAAATTAATCGCTGAAATGAAATACGAAAGGGCACAGTGGATAAAAAAGAGCAATCGGCTCATATCTCATCAAGAGAGCATTAGCGTCGATACTGAATCATACAACAATGAAAGGCACACATGAAGTGTATACTTTTAGAATCAGGAAGAACCAGATGAATTTTATTACGTAAAACAGTAATTGTTTTGAGCTCTCATGACATCCAGGACCCACTAACAGCTAAAAATATGCCCAGGACTCTCATGGATGACAGTTATGTGGCAACATCACCAGCCGCTAGGATACATAAAAACATGTGCTGTGTGTAACGAATAAATTTGAAATTGCTGTCGTTAATATTGTTGCAAACATTTGTTCTAGTTAGAAAGGAAGTGTGGAAGTTTGATGAGTTACACTACAGCGAGAGTTAAAAGTCTTTACAATGTATAGAAATGTAAGTATATTTACTGAATATGTCGTACAAACGAACTAAGTAGTATGTTTAAATCCTAATTCAATACATGACTGATAAAGGTGTTATAATGTTGAGGGGATACAGTATTAAAGTTAATAAGAAGTTCGAAATTTGTAAATAAGAACCTCGTTTATTTGGTCCTCGGTAATCCGGATTTCCGGTTTATCCGGATTCATATTTTGTGTCCCTTGGTATTTTTCTCTTTTTTTCTTGTAACACGAAGATGTGTAGTCGGTGAGGTACATAGGCTGCTTATCACTAGGCCGGTAATTTATTCTAGTACTGAGTGATAAGGAACTCGGAGTGTGTGAATGACATTGTTTCTCAAGTGTTGTACATTAATATAACGGTGTATTGATGCCCATCAAGTAAGTTGCATAGTAACCACGCCAACAGCACTCCACCACAGCTCATTGTACCTCTGGTGCGATTCTCGACAGGTGTGACACCATCTGGTTAGTGGCGCGTGTGAATGTATCTGCTCTCTCAGCCATCTGTTTGTTTTGCACTGACGAGCCTTCTCTCCTTGAATCATCTACGCGTGCACATCCCACGCTTCCACCTACAGTTACTACAATCAGTCTTAAGAAGGTGTACTGGCATTTGTATAGTGCTGAACATTTAGACTTTTTGTATTTAGTAGAATATACATCCGGGTTTTCGATTTTCGGTTTTCCAAGATAAAAGTGAGAATTTACGATCGTACTCATAGCTGTACTTCCAGCAGTACTTTATCTCCTGCGTTCCCAATTTCGTAGAAGTTGTCCTACGAAAATTGCAGAAGAAGCACTCCTGGACGAAAGGATATTGTGACGATATTCTTTCGTCACAGCCTGGGGTTAGAGACACGGTCCGGCACACAGTTTTTATCAGCCAGTAAGTTTCACATCGGCGCACACCCACTGCAGAGTGAACACACAATCTATTTCATAATCTACTGGCACCATAAAAGTGTTATGAGGGTTTCTAAAAGAACTCTTTCGGTGCAATCCAGAACTGTCAGCAAAAGGGTTGTGCCAATTTATTATAATGTAGACCAAGTGGGTCTCTCGAAAATGCTATTATCTCATTAACTGTTATCCCCACAAAAAATGTTATTACAGTTGTCGGTAGAACTCTTAGGGTCGTATTAAGAAATGCCATCAGATCTTTTGTACGAATTTGTTACTTTTACATGACAAAAGTGAGTCCCACATTAATTATCTCATATAATGTCATCGTCACAAATAATGTTATTATAGTTTGTGGTAGAACTCTGTGGGTGATACTCAGAACTGTAATCAGAACTATCCTACGAATTTTGCTATATTAGATAAAGTGAGTAACAGATTAAAACAATTATTGTATAAACTATTATCGCCACAAAAATGTTCTTATCATTTTCAATGCAACTCTTCCGGTGCTATCCAGAACTGCCAACAGAACTGTTATACAAATTTATTTTTTCCAAACTGACAAATAATTTTTTACTATACCAAAATTTTGCCGAGTTAATGTTTTCTTCCCGAAATTCTGTAGAACTATTCGTGTTTTGAGCAGGGAAATCTAGAACTATTGCATATAAATCAAGAACTGTGAAAAAAATTTATATTTATCGTAAAAGGGGTTCAAACTTCACGGGAAATGCTCATAAGCATTCCTTAATAAAGGCAGTTACTACGTAAACAATTACCTGTACAGAATATGTTACTAGTATTTTCGATAGAACTCTTACAATGCTATCCAGAGCTGGCATCAGAGCATACGAACAGACATAATTTTTTTTTAGTAAGAGTGCCCCACAATTAATCAATTACCATACAAACTATTATAACCACAAAAAATGTTATTATGATTATCGATAGAAGTCTTGAGGTGTCAACCAGAACTGTTCATCAAAACTGTTGAACGAATTTACTCTTTCTGTGGAGTTTGTGGGTCTAACATCAAAGCAGTTACCGTATAAACTATCATCGCCACAAAAAGGTATTATTAGGATTTTCGATAGAGCTCTTGGTGTTCTGTTCAGAACTGTTGTAAGAATTTACTTTTTGCGAAAATTGACAAAGAATGTATTCGATAAGAAAAATTTTTCGAGTATTGTTGTTTTTCTCGCTAAATTCTGCAGGAATATTCCAATTTTGTACAAATAACTCTAGAACTATGACATTTCTATCAAGAACTCTGAAAAAATATATATTTCTGAAGAAAAGGATTCCAACTTCACAGTAAGTGAAGAGGTTCCCTCCTTAAATTGCAATTATCTCGTAACGTGTTAGCTGCACAAAAAATTGTAATTAGGATATTCGATAGAACTATTGGGGTTCTGTTCAGAACTGCCCTCAGAACTGTTGTCCGAATTTACTTTTTGCGATAATTAATAACGAATCTTAGGTATTCGAATTTTTTTGAGTATTGTTGTTTTCTTCGTTAAATTCTGCATAACTATTGAAATTTTGTACAAAGAACTATGCCATAGCTATCAAGAACTCTGAAAAAAAACATTTCTGAAAAAAATGGTGACAACTTCACAGTAAGTGAAAAGATTTTCTCATTAAAATGCAATTATCTCGTAAAATATTAGCTGCAGTAAACAATGTTACTTGGATTTTCGAAAGAACCCTTGAAGCTCTGTTCAGGACTGTTCTCAGAACTCCAGTACTTATTTACATTTTGCGGAAATTGCCAAAGAATGTTTTCGATAAGAAAATTTTTCGAGTATTCTTGTTTTCTTCGCTAAATTCTGCAGAACTATTGAAATTTTGTACAGAGAACTCTATAATTATGACTTATCTATCAAGAGCTCTGAAAAATATATATATTTCTGGAAAAAAGGGTGCCAGCTTCACAGTAGGAGCTCTTATGGAATTCTTAATTAAGTTGCAATTACCTCTTAAACTATTACCTGCAGAAAAAATTTCACTATGATTTTCGATAGAACTCTTCACGTGGTGTCCAGAACTGTCATCAGAACGGTTGTACGAATATATTTATATTTTCCGTAAAGAAAGTGTGTCCCATATTAAATCAATTTATCTCAAACCATTATCGCCATACAAAAATGTTGTTTGGGATTTTCGATAGGGCTCTTGGGTTCTGTTCAGAACTGTCCTCGGCCGGCCGAAGTGGCCGTGCGGTTAAAGGCGCTGCAGTCTGGAACCGCAAGACCGCTACGGTCGCAGGTTCGAATCCTGCCTCGGGCATGGATGTTTGTGATGTGCTTAGGTTAGTTAGGTTTAACTAGTTCTAAGTTCTAGGGGACTAATGACCTCAGCAGTTGAGTCCCATAGTGCTCAGAGCCATTTGAGCCAAGAACTGTCCTCAGAACTGTTGTACAAGTTTAATTTTTGCGAAAATTGACAAAAAATATTTTCGATACGAAAAATTTTTCGAATATTGTTTTCTTCGCTAAATTCTGCAGAACTATTGAAATTTTGTACAAAGAACTCTAGAACTATGGCATACCTGTCAAGAACTGTGAAAGAAATATACATTTCTGAAAAAAAGGGTGCCAGCTTCACAGTAAGTGAAAAGATTTTCTTCTTAAATTGCAATTATCTCGTAAGCTATTAGCTGCACAAAAAAATGTTACTCGGGTTTTCGAAAGAACTCTTGGAGTTCTGTTCAGAACTGTGCTCAGAACTGTTGTACTTATTTACAATTTGCGAAAACTGGCGAAGAATGTTTTCGATACGAAAATTTTTTCGAATATTGTTTTCGTCGCTAAATTCTGCAGAACTATTGAAATTTTGTACAAAGAACTCTAGAACTATGGCATATCTATCAAGAACTCCGAAAATAATATACATTTCTGAAAAAAAGGGTGCCTCCTTCACAGTAAGTGAAAAGATTTTCTCCTTAAATTGCAATTATCTCGTAAGCTATTAGCTGCACAAAAAAATGTTACTCGGGTTTTCGAAAGAACTCTTGGAGTTCTGTTCAGAACTGTGCTCAGAACTGTTGTAGTTATTTACAATATGCGGAAATTGACGAAGAATGTTTTCGATACGAAAATTTTTTCGAATATTGTTTTCGTCGCTAAATTCTGCAGAACTATTGAAATTTTGTACAAAGAACTCTAGAACTATGCCATATCTATCAAGAACTCTGAAAAAAATATATATTTCTGAAAAAAACGGTGCCAGCTTCACAGTAGGAGCTCTTATGGAATTCTTAATTAAGTTGCACTTACCTCTTAAACTATTACCTGCACAAAAAAATTTCACTAGGATTTTCGATAGAACTCTTCACGTGGTGTCCAGAACTGTCATCAGAACTGTTGTACGAATATATTTACATTTTCCGTAAAGAAAGTGTCTCTCATATTAAATCAATTTTTCTCTAACCATTGTCGCCATAGAAAAATGTTGTTTGGGATTTTCGATAGAGCTCTTGGGGTTCTGTTCAGAACTGTCCTCAGAACTGTTGTACAAGTTTAATTTTTGCGAAAATTGACAAAAAATATTTTCGATACGAAAAATTTTTCGAATATTGTTGTTTTCCTCGCTAAATTCTGCAGAACTATTGAAATTTTGTACAAAGAACTCTAGAACTATGCCATATCTATCAAGAACTCTGAAAAAAATATATATTTCTGAAAAAAAGGTTGCCAACTTCACAGTAAGTGAAAAGATTTTCTCATTAAAATGCAATTATCTCGTAAACTATTAGCTGTACAAAAAAATGTTACTTGGATTTTCGAAAGAACTCTTGGAGCTCTGTTCAGAACTGTGCTCAGAACTCTTGTACTTATTTACATTTTGCGGAAAGTGCCAAAGAACGTTTTCGATACGAAAATTTTTTCGTATATTGTTGTTTTCTTCGCTAAATTCTGCAGAACTATTGAAATTTTGTACAAAGAACTCTAGAACTATGCCATATCTATCAAGAACTCTGAAAAAAATGTATATTTCTCGAAAAAGGGGTGCTAACTTCACACGACTGTGCCCGAGGCAGCACTAGACCCTTGGAGACAAATCGGCTGGAGGACGATGTATTGAGTCGCGACGCAATTTGTGTGTCTCATCGTCATTAACAGGCTCTGAACGTTACAATTAATTGTCAGTTTTGCGTCGTATTCGAAAAACTAGACTCACAGGAGAACGACCATAAGGTGCCCGAGGCAGCACTAGACCCTTGGAGACAAGTCGGCTGTAGGACGATGAATTGAATCGCGACGCATTTGTGTGTTCCATCGTCATTAAGAGGCTCTGAACGTTACAATTAACTGTCAGTTTTGCGTCGGATTCGAAAATCTAGACTCACAGGAGAACGAGCATAAGGTGCCCGAGGCGGCAATAGACCCTTCGAGACAAGTCGGCTGGAGGACGATGTATTGAATCGCGACGCAATTTGTGTGTTCCATCGTCATTAACAGGCTCTGAACGTTACAATTAATTGTCAGTTTTGCGTCGTATTCGAAAATCTAGACTCACAGGAGAACGAGCATATGGTGCCCGAGGCAGCACTAGACCCTTGGAGACAAGTCGGCTGTAGGACGATGTATTGAATCGCGACGCAATTTGTGTGTTCCATCGTCATTAAGAGGCTCTGAACGTTACAATTAACTGTCAGTTTTGCGCCGGATTCGAAAAACTAGACTCATAGGAGAACGACCAAGAGGTGCCAGGAGCAGCAATACTACCTTGGAGACATGTCGGCTGGAGGACGATGTATTGAATAGCGACGCAATTTGTGTGTTCCATCGTCAGTATCAGGCTCTGAACGTTACAATTAACTGTCAGTTTTCCGTCGGATTCGAAAATCTAGACTCACAGGAGAACGACCATAAGGTGCCCGAGGCAGCACTAGACCCTTGGAGACAAGTCGGCTGGAGGACGATGTATTGAGTCGCGGCGCAATTTGTGTGTCCCATCGTCATTAACAGGCTCTGAACGTTACAATTAACTGTCAGTTTTGCATCGCATTCGAAAAACTAGACTCACAGGAGAATGACCATAAGGTGCCCGAGGCAGCAATAGACCCTTGGCGACAAGTCGGCTGGAGGACGCGACGCAATTAGTCTGTTCCATCGACATCAAGAGGCTCTGAACGTTACAATTCACTGTCAGTTTTGCGTCGGATTCGAAAAGGAGAACGACGATAAGGTGCCCGAGGCAGCACTAGACCCTTGGAGACAAGTCGGCTGTAGGACGATGTATTGAATCGCGACGCAATTTGTGTGTTCCATCGTCATCAAGAGGCTCTGAACGTTACAATTCACTGTCAGTTTTGCGTCGGATTCGAAAATCTAGACTCACAGGAGAACGAGCATATGGTGCCCGAGGCAGCACTAGACCCTTGGAGACAAGTCGGCTGTAGGACGGTGTATTGAATCGCGACGCAATTTGTGTGTTCCATCGTCATTAACAGGCTCTGAACGTTACAATTCACTGTCAGTTTTGCGTCGGATTCGAAAATCTAGACTCACAGGAGAACGAGCATATGGTGCCCGAGGCAGCACTAGACCCTTGGAGACAAGTCGGCTGTAGGACGATGTATTGAATCGCGACGCAATTTGTGTGTTCCATCGTCATTAAGAGGCTCTGAGCGTTACAATTAACTGTCAGTTTTGCGTCGGATTCGAAAATCTAGACTCACAGGAGAACGACCATAAGGTGCCCGAGGCAGCACTAGACCCTTGGAGACAAGTCGGCTGGAGGACGATGTATTGAGTCGCGACGCAATTTGTGTGTCCCATCGTCATTAACAGGCTCTGAACGTTACAATTCACTGTCAGTTTTGCGTCGGATTCGAAAATCTAGACTCACAGGAGAACGAGCATATGGTGCCCGAGGCAGCAATAGACCCTTCGAGACAAGTCGGCTGGAGGACGATGTATTGAATCGCGACGCAATTTGTGTGTTCCATCGTCATCAAGAGGCTCTGAACGTTACAATTCACTCTCAGTTTTGCGTCGGATTCGAAAATCTAGACTCACCGATGAACGACCATAAGGTGCCCGAGGCAGCAATAGACCCTTGGAGACAAGTCGGCTGGAGGACGATGTATTGAATCGCGACGCAATTTGTGTGTCCCATCGTCAGTATCAGGCTCTGAACGTTACAATTCACTGTCAGTTTTGCATCGGATTCGAAAATCTAGACTCACAGGAGAACGAGCATATGGTGGCCGAGGCAGCACTAGACCCTTGGAGACAAGTCGGCTGTAGGACGATGTATTGAGTCGCGACGCAATTTGTGTGTCCCATCGTCATTAACAGGCTCTGAACGTTACAATTAACTGTCAGTTTTGCGCCGGATTCGAAAAACTAGACTCACAGGAGAACGACCAAGAGGTGCCAGGAGCAGCAATACTACCTCGGAGACATGTCGGCTGGAGGACGATGTATTGAATCGCGACGCAATTTGTGTGTTCCATCGTCATCAAGAGGCTCTGAACGTTACAATTCACTCTCAGTTTTGCGTCGGATTCGAAAATCTAGACTCACCGATGAACGACCATAAGGTGCCCGAGGCAGCAATAGACCCTTCGAGACAAGTCGGCTGTAGGACGATGTATTGAATCGCGACGCAATTTGTGTGTTCCATCGTCATTAAGAGGCTCTGAACGTTACAATTAACTGTCAGTTTTGCATCGCATTCGAAAAACTAGACTCACAGGAGAACGACTATAAGGTGCCCGAGGCAGCAATAGACCCTTGGAGACAAGTCGGCTGGAGGACGGTGTATTGGATCGCGACGCAATTTGTGTGTCCCATCGTCATTAACAGGCTCTGAACGTTACAATTAACTGTCAGTTTTGCATCGCATTTGAAAATCTAGTCTCATAGGAGAACGACCAAGAGGTGCCAGGAGCAGCAATACTACCTCGGAGACATGTCGGCTGGAGGACGATGTATTGAATCGCGACGCGATTTGTGTGTTCCATCGTCAGTATCAGGCTCTGAACGTTACAATTAATTGTCAGTTTTGCGTCGGATTCGAAAATCTAGACTCACAGGAGAACGACCATAAGGTGCCCGAGGCAGCACTAGACCCTTGGAGACAAGTCGGCTGGAGGACGATGTATTGAGTCGCGACGCAATTTGTGTGTCCCATCGTCATTAACAGGCTCTGAACGTTACAATTAACTGTCAGTTTTGCATCGCATTCGAAAAACTAGACTCACAGGAGAACGACCATAAGGTGCCCGAGGCACCAATAGACCCTTCGAGACAAGTCGGCTGGAGGACGATGTATTGAATCGCGACGCAATTAGTGTGTTCCATCGTCATCAAGAGGCTCTGAACGTTACAATTCACTGTCAGTTTTGCGTCGTATTCGAAAATCTAGACTCACAGGAGAACGAGCATATGGTGCCCGAGGCAGCACTAGACCCTTGGAAACAAGTCGGCTGTAGGACGATGTATTGAATCGCGACGCAATTTGTGTGTTCCATCGTCATCAAGAGGCTCTGAACGTTACAATTCACTGTCAGTTTTGCGTCGGATTCGAAAATGTAGACTCACAGGAGAACGAACATATGGTGCCCGAGGCAGCACTAGACCCTTGGAGACAAGTCGGCTGGAGGACGATGTATTGAATCGCGACGCAATTTGTGTGTTCCATCGTCATTAAGAGGCTCTGAACGTTACAATTAACTGTCAGTTTTGCGTCGGATTCGAAAATCTAGACTCACAGGAGAACGACCATAAGGTGCCCGAGGCAGCACTAGACCCTTGGAGACAAGTCGGCTGGAGGACGATGTATTGAGTCGCGACGCAATTTGTGTGTCCCATCGTCATTAACAGGCTCTGAACGTTACAATTCACTGTCAGTTTTGCGTCGGATTCGAAAATCTAGACTCACAGGAGAACGAGCATATGGTGCCCGAGGCAGCAATAGACCCTTCGAGACAAGTCGGCTGGAGGACGATGTATTGAATCGCGACGCAATTTGTGTGTTCCATCGTCATCAAGAGGCTCTGAACGTTACAATTCACTCTCAGTTTTGCGTCGGATTCGAAAATCTAGACTCACCGATGAACAACCATAAGGTGCCCGAGGCAGCACTAGACCCTTGGAGACAAGTCGGCTGTAGGACGATGTATTGAATCGCGACGCAATTTGTGTGTTCCATCGTCATTAAGAGGCTCTGAACGTTACAATTAACTGTCAGTTTTGCATCGCATTCGAAAAACTAGACTCACAGGAGAACGACCATAAGGTGCCCGAGGCAGCAATAGACCCTTGGAGACAAGTCGGCTGGAGGACGATGTATTGAATCGCGACGCAATTTGTGTGTCCCATCGTCATTAACAGGCTCTGAACGTTACAATTAACTGTCAGTTTTGCGTCGGATTCGAAAATCTAGACTCACCGATGAACGACCATAAGGTGCCCGAGGCAGCAATAGACCCTTCGAGACAAGTCGGCTGTAGGACGATGTATTGAATCGCGACGCAATTTGTGTGTTCCATCGTCATTAACAGGCTCTGAACGTTAAAATTAATTGTCAGTTTTGTTGGATTCGAAAAACTAGACTCAAAGGAGAACGACGATAAGGTGCCCGAGGCAGCTATAGACCCTTGGAGACAAGATGGGTGGAGGACGATGTATTGAATCGCGACGCAATTTGTGTGTTCCATCGTCATTAAGAGGCTCTGAACGTTACAATTAACTGTCAGTTTTCCATCGCATTCGAAAAACTAGACTCATAGGAGAACGACCAAGAGGTGCCAGGAGTAGCAATACTAACTCGGAGACATGTCGGCTGGAGGACGATGTATAGAATCGCGACGCAATTTGTGTGTTCCATCGTCAGTATCAGGCTCTGAACGTTACAATTCACTGTCAGTTTTGCGTCGGATTCGAAAATCTAGACTCACAGGAGAATGACCATAAGGTGCCCGAGGCAGCAATAGACCCTTGGAGACAAGTCGGCTGGAGGACGATGTATTGAGTCGCGACGCAATTTGTGTGTCCCATCGGCATTAACAGGCTCTGAACGTTACAATTAACTGTCAGTTTTCCATCGCATTCGAAAATCTAGACTCACAGGAGAACGAGCATATGGTGCCCGAGGCAGCACTAGACCCTTGGAGACAAGTCGGCTGTAGGACGATGTATTGAATCGCGACGCAATTTGTGTGTTCCATCGTCATTAAGAGGCTCTGAACGTTACAATTACCTGCCAGTTTTGCGTCGGATTCGAAAATCTAGACTCATAGGAGAACGACCATAAGGTGGCCGAGGCAGCAATAGACCCTTGGAGACAAGTCGGCTGGAGGACGATGTATTGAATCGCGACGCAATTTGTGTGTCCCATCGTCAGTATCAGGCTCTGAACGTTACAATTCACTGTCAGTTTTGCGTCGGATTCGAAAATCAAGACTCACAGGAGAACGAGCATATGGTGCCCGAGGCAGCACTAGACCCTTGGAGACAAGTCGGCTGGAGGACGATGTATTGAGTCGCGACGCAATTTGCTTGTCTCATCGTCATTAACAGGCTCTGAACGTTACAATTAATTGTCAGTTTTGCGTCGTATACGAAAAACTAGACTCACAGGAGAACGACCATAAGGTGCCCGAGGCAGCACTAGACCCTTGGAGACAAGTCGGCTGTAGGACGATGTATTGAATCGCGACGCATTTGTGTGTTCCATCGTCATTAAGAGGCTCTGAACGTTACAATTAACTGTCAGTTTTGCGTCGGTTTCGAAAATCTAGACTCACAGGAGAACGAGCATAAGGTGCCCGAGGCGGCAATAGACCCTTCGAGATAAGTCGGCTGAAGGACGATGTATTGAATCGCGACGCAATTTGTGTGTTCCATCGTCATTAACAGGCTCTGAACGTTACAATTAATTGTCAGTTTTGCGTCGGATTCGAAAATCTAGACTCACAGGAGAACGAGCATATGGTGCCCGAGGCAGCACTAGACCCTTGGAGACAAGTCGGCTGTAGGACGATGTATTGAATCGCGACGCAATTTGTGTGTTCCATCGTCATCAAGAGGCTCTGAACGTTACAATTCACTGTCAGTTTTGCGTCGGATTCGAAAATGTAGACTCACAGGAGAACGAGCATATGGTGCCCGAGGCAGCACTAGACCCTTGGAGACAAGTCGGCTGTAGGACGGTGTATTGAATCGCGACGCAATTTGTGTGTTCCATCGTATTAACAGGCTCTGAACGTTACAATTCAATGTCAGTTTTGCGTCGGATTCGAAAATCTAGACTCACAGGAGAACGAGCATATGGTGCCCGAGGCAGCACTAGACCCTTGGAGACAAGTCGGCTGTAGGACGATGTATTGAATCGCGACGCAATTTGTGTGTTCCATCGTCATTAAGAGGCTCTGAACGTTACAATTAACTGTCAGTTTTGCGTCGGATTCGAAAATCTAGACTCACAGGAGAACGACCATAAGGTGCCCGAGGCAGCACTAGACCCTTGGAGACAAGTCGGCTGGAGGACGATGTATTGAGTCGCGACGCAATTTGTGTGTCCCATCGTCATTAACAGGCTCTGAACGTTACAATTCACTGTCACTTTTGCGTCGGATTCGAAAATCTAGACTCACAGGAGAACGAGCATATGGTGCCCGAGGCAGCAATAGACCCTTCGAGACAAGTCGGCTGGAGGACGATGTATTGAATCGCGACGCAATTTGTGTGTTCCATCGTCATCAAGAGGCTCTGAACGTTACAATTCACTCTCAGTTTTGCGTCGGATTCGAAAATCTAGACTCACCGATGAACGACCATAAGGTGCCCGAGGCAGCAATAGACCCTTCGAGACAAGTCGGCTGTAGGACGATGTATTGAATCGCGACGCAATTTGTGTGTTCCATCGTCAGTATCAGGCTCTGAACGTTACAATTAACTGTCAGTTTTGCATCGCATTCGAAAAACTAGACTCACAGGAGAACGACCATAAGGTGCCCGAGGCAGCAATAGACCCTTGGAGACAAGTCGGCTGGAGGACGATGTATTGAATCGCGACGCAATTTGTGTGTCCCATCGTCATTAACAGGCTCTGAACGTTACAATTAACTGTCAGTTTTGCATCGCATTCGAAAATCTAGACTCACAGGAGAACGAGCATATGGTGCCCGAGGCAGCACTAGACCCTTGGAGACAAGTCGGCTGTAGGACGATGTATTGAATCGCGACGCAATTTGTGTGTTCCATCGTCATTAAGAGGCTCTGAACGTTACAATTCGCTGTCAGTTTTGCGTCGGATTCGAAAATCTAGACTCACAGGAGAACGACCATAAGGTGCCCGAGGCAGCACTAGACCCTTGGAGACAAGTCGGCTGGAGGACGATGTATTGAGTCGCGACGCAATTTGTGTGTCCCATCGTCATTAACAGGCTCTGAACGTTACAATTAACTGTCAGTTTTGCATCGCATTCGAAAATCTAGACTCACAGGAGAACGAGCATATGGTGCCCGATGCAGCACTAGACCCTTGGAGACAAGTCGGCTGTAGGACGATGTATTGAATCGCGACGCAATTTGTGTGTTCCATCGTCATTAAGAGGCTCTGAACGTTACAATTAACTGTCAGTTTTGCATCGCATTCGAAAAACTAGACTCACAGGAGAACGACCATAAGGTGCCCGTGGCAGCAATAGACCCTTGGAGACAAGTCGGCTGGAGGACGATGTATTGAGACGCGACGCAATTTGTGTGTCCCATCGTCATTAACAGGCTCTGAACGTTACAATTAACTGTCAGTTTTGCATCGCATTCGAAAAACTAGACTCACAGGAGAACGACCATAAGGTGCCCGAGGCAGCAATAGACCCTTGGAGACAAGTCGGCTGGAGGACGATGTATTGAATCGCGACGCAATTTGTGTGTCCCATCGTCATTAACAGGCTCTGAACGTTACAATTAACTGTCAGTTTTGCGTCGGATTCGAAAATCTAGACTCACCGATGAACGACCATAAGGTGCCCGAGGCAGCAATAGACCCTTCGAGACAAGTCGGCTGGAGGACGATGTATTGAATCGCGACGCAATTTGTGTGTTCCATCGTCAGTATCAGGCTCTGAACGTTACAATTAACCCTCAGTTTTGCGTCGTATTCTGAAAACTAGACTCACAGGAGAACGACGATAAGGTGCCCGAGGCAGCACTAGACCCTTGGAGACAAGTCGGCTGTAGGACGATGTATTGAGTCGCGACGCAATTTGTGTGTCCCATCGTCATTAACAGGCTCTGAACGTTACAATTCACTGTCAGTTTTGCGTCGGATTCGAAAATCTAGACTCACAGGAGAACGAGCATATGGTGCCCGAGGCAGCACTAGACCCTTGGAGACAAGTTGGCCTTAGGACGATGTATTGAATCGCGACGCAATTTGTGTGTTCCATCGTCATCAAGAGGCTCTGAACGTTACAATTCACTCTCAGTTTTGCGTCGGATTCGAAAATCTAGACTCACAGGAGAACGAGCATATGGTGCCCGAGGCAGCACTAGACCCTTGGAGACAAATCGGCTGTAGGACGATGTATTGAGTCGCGAAGCAATTTGTGTGTCCCATCGTCATTAACAGGCTCTGAACGTTACAATTCACTGTCAGTTTTGCGTCGGATTCGAAAATCTAGACTCTCAGGAGAACGAGCATATGGTGCCCGAGGCAGCACTAGACCCTTGGAGACAAGTCGGCTGTAGGACGATGTATTGAATCGCGACGCAATTTGTGTGTTCCATCGTCATTAAGAGGCTCTGAACGTTACAATTAACTGTCAGTTTTGCGTCGGATTCGAAAATCTAGACTCACAGGAGAACGACCATAAGGTGCCCGAGGCAGCACTAGACCCTTGGAGACAAGTCGGCTGGAGGACGATGTATTGAATCGCGACGCAATTTGTGTGTCCCATCGTCATTAACAGGCTCTGAACGTTACAATTAACTGTCAGTTTTGCATCGCATTCGAAAATCTAGACTCACTGGAGAACGAGCATATGGTGCCCGAGGCAGCACTAGACCCTTGGAGACAAGTCGGCTGTAGGACGATGTATTGAATCGCGACGCAATTTGTGTGTTCCATCGTCATTAAGAGGCTCTGAACGTTACAATTAACTGTCAGTTTTGCGTCGGATTCGAAAATCTAGACTCACAGGAGAACAACCATAAGGTGCCCGAGGCAGCACTAGACCCTTGGAGACAAGTCGGCTGGAGGACGATGTATTGAGTCGCGACGCAATTTGTGTGTCCCATCGGCATTAACAGGCTCTGAACGTTACAATTAACTGTCAGTTTTGCATCGCATTCGAAAAACTAGACTCACAGGAGAACGACCATAAGGTGCCCGAGGCACCAATAGACCCTTCGAGACAAGTCGGCTGGAGGACGATGTATTGAATCGCGACGCAATTAGTGTGTTCCATCGTCATCAAGAGGCTCTGAACGTTACAATTCACTGTCAGTTTTGCCTCGGATTCGAAAAACTAGACTCACAGGAAAACGACGATAAGGTGCCCGAGGCAGCACTAGACCCTTGGAGACAAGTCGGCTGTAGGACGATGTATTGAATCGCGACGCAATTTGTGTGTTCCATCGTCATCAAGAGGCTCTGAACGTTACAATTCTCTGTCAGTTTTGCGTCGGATTCGAAAATCTAGACTCACAGGAGAACGAGCATATGGTGCCCGAGGCAGCACTAGACCCTTGGAGACAAGTCGGCTGTAGGACGATGTATTGAATCGCGACGCAATTTGTGTGTTCCATCGTCATTAAGAGGCTCTGAACGTTACAATTAACTGTCAGTTTTGCGTCGGATTCGAAAATCTAGACTCACAGGAGAACGACCATAAGGTGCCCGAGGCAGCACTAGACCCTTGGAGACAAGTCGGCAATTTGTGTGTCCCATCGTCATTAACAGGCTCTGAACGTTACAATTCACTGTCAGTTTTGCGTCGGATTTGAAAATCTAGACTCACAGGAGAACGAGCATATGGTGCCCGAGGCAGCAATAGACCCTTCGAGACAAGTCGGCTGGAGGACGATGTATTGAATCGCGACGCAATTTGTGTGTTCCATCGTCATCAAGAGGCTCTGAACGTTACAATTCACTCTCAGTTTTGCGTCGGATTCGAAAATCTAGACTCACCGATGAACGACCATAAGGTGCCCGAGGCTGCAATAGACCCTTCGAGACAAGTCGGCTGTAGGACGATGTATTGAATCGCGACGCAATTTGTGTGTTCCATCGTCATTAAGAGGCTCTGAACGTTACAATTAACTGTCAGTTTTGCATCGCATTCGAAAAACTAGACTCACAGGAGAACGACCATAAGGTGCCCGAGGCAGCAATAGACCCTTGGAGACAAGTCGGCTGGAGGACGATGTATTGAATCGCGACGCAATTTGTGTGTCCCATCGTCATTAACAGGCTCTGAACGTTACAATTAACTGTCAGTTTTGCATCGCATTCGAAAATCTAGACTCACAGGTGAACGAGCATATGGTGCCCGAGGCAGCACTAGACCCTTGGAGACAAGTCGGCTGTAGGACGATGTATTGAATCGCGACGCAATTTGTGTGTTCCATCGTCATTAAGAGGCTCTGAACGTTACAATTAACTGTCAGTTTTCCATCGCATTCGAAAAACTAGACTCATAGGAGAACGACCAAGAGGTGCCAGGAGCAGCAATACTACCTCGGAGACATGTCGGCTGGAGGACGATGTATAGAATCGCGACGCAATTTGTGTGTTCCATCGTCAGTATCAGGCTCTGAACGTTACAATTCACTGTCAGTTTTGCGTCGGATTCGAAAATCTAGACTCACAGGAGAATGACCATAAGGTGCCCGAGGCAGCAATAGACCCTTGGAGACAAGTCGGCTGGAGGACGATGTATTGAGTCGCGACGCAATTTGTGTGTCCCATCGGCATTAACAGGCTCTGAACGTTACAATTAACTGTCAGTTTTCCATCGCATTCGAAAATCTAGACTCACAGGAGAACGAGCATATGGTGCCCGATGCAGCACTAGACCCTTGGAGACAAGTCGGCTGTAGGACGATGTATTAGATCGCGACGCAATTTGTGTGTTCCATCGTCATTAAGAGGCTCTGAACGTTACAATTACCTGTCAGTTTTGCGTCGGATTCGAAAATCTAGACTCACAGGAGAACGACCATAAGGTGCCCGAGGCAGCAATAGACCCTTGGAGACAAGTCGGGTGGAGGACGATGTATTGAATCGCGACGCAATTTGTGTGTCCCATCGTCAGTATCAGGCTCTGAACGTTACAATTCACTGTCAGTTTTGCGTCGGATTCGAAAATCTAGACTCACAGGGGAACGAGCATATGTGCCCGAGGCAGCACTAGACCCTTGGAGTCAAGTCGACTGGAGGACGATGTATTGAGTCGCGACGCAATTTGTGTGTCTCATCGTCATTAACAGGCTCTGAACGTTACAATTAATAGTCAGTTTTGCGTGGTATTCGAAAAACTAGACTCACAGGAGAACGACCATAAGGTGCCCGAGGCAGCACTAGACCCTTGGAGACAAGTCGGCTGTAGGACGATGAATTGAATCGCGACGCGTTTGTGTGTTCCATCGTCATTAAGAGGCTCTGAACGTTACAATTAACTGTCAGTTTTGCGTCGGATTCGAAAATCTAGACTCACAGGAGAACGAGCATAAGGTGCCCGAGGCGGCAATAGACCCTTCGAGACAAGTCGGCTGTAGGACGATGTATTGAATCGCGACGCAATTTGTGTGTTCCATCGTCATTAACAGGCTCTGAACGTTACAATTAATTGTCAGTTTTGCGTCGTATTCGAAAATCTAGACTCACAGGAGAACGAGCATATGGTGCCCGAGGCAGCACTAGACCCTTGGAGACAAGTCGGCTGTAGGACGATGTATTGAGTCGCGACGCAATTTGTGTGTTCCATCGTCATTAAGAGGCTCTGAACGTTACAATTAACTGTCAGTTTTGCGCCGGATTCGAAAAACTAGACTCATAGGAGAACGACCAAGAGGTGCCAGGAGCAGCAATACTACCTTGGAGACATGTCGGCTGGAGGACGATGTATTGAATAGCGACGCAATTTGTGTGTTCCATCGTCAGTATCAGGCTCTGAACGTTACAATTAACTGTCAGTTTTGCGTCGGATTCGAAAATCTAGACTCACAGGAGAACGACCATAAGGTGCCCGAGGCAGCACTAGACACTTGGAGACAAGTCGGCTGGAGGACGATGTATTGAGTCGCGGCGCAATTTGTGTGTCCCATCGTCATTAACAGGCTCTGAACGTTACAATTAACTGTCAGTTTTGCATCGCATTCGAAAAACTAGACTCACAGGAGAACGACCATAAGGTGCCCGAGGCAGCAGTAGACCCTTGGAGACAAGTCGGCTGTAGGACGATGTATTGAATCGCGACGCAATTTGTGTGTTCCATCGTCATCAAGAGGCTCTGAACGTTACAATTCACTGTCAGTTTTGCGTCGGATTCGAAAATCTAGACTCACAGGAGAACGAGCATATGGTGCCCGAGGCAGCACTAGACCCTTGGAGACAAGTCGGCTGTAGGACGGTGTATTGAATCGCGACGCAATTTGTGTGTTCCATCGTCATTAACAGGCTCTGAACGTTACAATTCACTGTCAGTTTTGCGTCGGATTCGAAAATCTAGACTCACAGGAGAACGAGCATATGGTGCCCGAGGCAGCACTAGACCCTTGGAGACAAGTCGGCTGTAGGACGATGTATTGAATCGCGACGCAATTTGTGTGTTCCATCGTCATTAAGAGGCTCTGAGCGTTACAATTAACTGTCAGTTTTGCGTCGGATTCGAAAATCTAGACTCACAGGAGAACGACCATAAGGTGCCCGAGGCAGCACTAGACCCTTGGAGACAAGTCGGCTGGAGGACGATGTATTGAGTCGCGACGCAATTTGTGTGTCCCATCGTCATTAACAGGCTCTGAACGTTACAATTCACTGTCAGTTTTGCGTCGGATTCGAAAATCTAGACTCACAGGAGAACGAGCATATGGTGCCCGAGGCAGCAATAGACCCTTCGAGACAAGTCGGCTGGAGGACGATGTATTGAATCGCGACGCAATTTGTGTGTTCCATCGTCATCAAGAGGCTCTGAACGTTACAATTCACTCTCAGTTTTGCGTCGGATTCGAGAATCTAGACTCACCGATGAACGACCATAAGGTGCCCGAGGCAGCACTAGACCCTTGGAGACAAGTCGGCTGTAGGACGATGTATTGAATCGCGACGCAATTTGTGTGTTGCATCGTCATTAAGAGGCTCTGAACGTTACAATTAACTGTCAGTTTTGCATCGCATTCGAAAAACTAGACTCACAGGAGAACGACCATAAGGTGCCCGAGGCAGCAATAGACCCTTGGAGACAAGTCGGCTGGAGGACGATGTATTGAATCGCGACGCAATTTGTGTGTCCCATCGTCATTAACAGGCTCTGAACGTTACAATTAACTGTCAGTTTTGCATCGCATTCGAAAATCTAGACTCACAGGAGAACGAGCATATGGTGCCCGAGGCAGCACTAGACCCTTGGAGACAAGTCGGCTGTAGGACGATGTATTGAATCGCGACGCAATTTGTGTGTTCCATCGTCATTAAGAGGTTCTGAACGTTACAATTAACTGTCAGTTTTCCATCGCATTCGAAAAACTAGACTCATAGGAGAACGACCAAGAGGTGCCAGGAGCAGCAATACTACCTCGGAGACATGTCGGCTGGAGGACGATGTATAGAATCGCGACGCAATTTGTGTGTTCCATCGTCATTAAGAGGCTCTGAACGTTACAATTCACTGTCAGTTTTGCGTCGGATTCGAAAATCTAGACTCACAGGAGAACGAGCATATGGTGCCCGAGGCAGCACTAGACCCTTGGAGACAAGTCGGCTGTAGGACGATGTATTGAATCGCGACGCAATTTGTGTGTTCCATCGTCATGAAGAGGCTCTGAGCGTTACAATTAACTGTCAGTTTTGCGTCGGATTCGAAAATCTAGACTCACAGGAGAACGACCATAAGGTGCCCGAGGCAGCACTAGACCCTTGGAGACAAGTCGGCTGGAGGACGATGTATTGAATCGCGACGCAATTTGTGTGTTCCATCGTCATTAAGAGGCTCTGAGCGTTACAATTAACTGTCAGTTTTGCGTCGGATTCGAAAATCTAGACTCACAGGAGAACGACCATAAGGTGCCCGAGGCAGCACTAGACCCTTGGAGACAAGTCGGCTGGAGGACGATGTATTGAGTCGCGACGCAATTTGTGTGTCCCATCGTCATTAACAGGCTCTGAACGTTACAATTCACTGTCAGTTTTGCGTCGGATTCGAAAATCTAGACTCACAGGAGAACGAGCATATGGTGCCCGAGGCAGCAATAGACCCTTGGAGACAAGTCGGCTGTAGGACGATGTATTGAATCGCGACGCAATTTGTGTGTTCCATCGTCATCAAGAGGCTCTGAACGTTACAATTCACTCTCAGTTTTGCGTCGGATTCGAGAATCTAGACTCACCGATGAACGACCATAAGGTGCCCGAGGCAGCAATAGACCCTTCGAGACAAGTCGGCTGTAGGACGATGTATTGAATCGCGACGCAATTTGTGTGTTGCATCGTCATTAAGAGGCTCTGAACGTTACAATTAACTGTCAGTTTTGCATCGCATTCGAAAAACTAGACTCACAGGAGAACGACCATAAGGTGCCCGAGGCAGCAATAGACCCTTGGAGACAAGTCGGCTGGAGGACGATGTATTGAATCGCGACGCAATTTGTGTGTCCCATCGTCATTAACAGGCTCTGAACGTTACAATTAACTGTCAGTTTTGCGTCGGATTCGAAAATCTAGACTCACAGGAGAACGAGCATATGGTGCCCGAGGCAGCACTAGACCCTTGGAGACAAGTCGGCTGTAGGACGATGTATTGAATCGCGACGCAATTTGTGTGTTCCATCGTCATTAAGAGGCTCTGAACGTTACAATTAACTGTCAGTTTTGCGTCGGATTCGAAAATCTAGACTCACAGGAGAACGACCATAAGGTGCCCGAGGCAGCACTAGACCCTTGGAGACAAGTCGGCAATTTGTGTGTCCCATCGTCATTAACAGGCTCTGAACGTTACAATTCACTGTCAGTTTTGCGTCGGATTTGAAAATCTAGACTCACAGGAGAACGAGCATATGGTGCCCGAGGCAGCAATAGACCCTTCGAGACAAGTCGGCTGGAGGACGATGTATTGAATCGCGACGCAATTTGTGTGTTCCATCGTCATCAAGAGGCTCTGAACGTTACAATTCACTCTCAGTTTTGCGTCGGATTCGAAAATCTAGACTCACCGATGAACGACCATAAGGTGCCCGAGGCTGCAATAGACCCTTCGAGACAAGTCGGCTGTAGGACGATGTATTGAATCGCGACGCAATTTGTGTGTTCCATCGTCATTAAGAGGCTCTTAACGTTACAATTAACTGTCAGTTTGCATCGCATTCGAAAAACTAGACTCACAGGAGAACGACCATAAGGTGCCCGAGGCAGCAATAGACCCTTGGAGACAAGTCGGCTGGAGGACGATGTATTGAATCGCGACGCAATTTGTGTGTCCCATCGTCATTAACAGGCTCTGAACGTTACAATTAACTGTCAGTTTTGCATCGCATTCGAAAATCTAGACTCACAGGTGAACGAGCATATGGTGCCCGAGGCAGCACTAGACCCTTGGAGACAAGTCGGCTGTAGGACGATGTATTGAATCGCGACGCAATTTGTGTGTTCCATCGTCATTAAGAGGCTCTGAACGTTACAATTAACTGTCAGTTTTCCATCGCATTCGAAAAACTAGACTCATAGGAGAACGACCAAGAGGTGCCAGGAGCAGCAATACTACCTCGGAGACATGTCGGCTGGAGGACGATGTATAGAATCGCGACGCAATTTGTGTGTTCCATCGTCAGTATCAGGCTCTGAACGTTACAATTCACTGTCAGTTTTGCGTCGGATTCGAAAATCTAGACTCACAGGAGAATGACCATAAGGTGCCCGAGGCAGCAATAGACCCTTGGAGACAAGTCGGCTGGAGGACGATGTATTGAGTCGCGACGCAATTTGTGTGTCCCATCGGCATTAACAGGCTCTGAACGTTACAATTAACTGTCAGTTTTCCATCGCATTCGAAAATCTAGACTCACAGGAGAACGAGCATATGGTGCCCGAGGCAGCACTAGACCCTTGGAGACAAGTCGGCTGTAGGACGATGTATTAGATCGCGACGCAATTTGTGTGTTCCATCGTCATTAAGAGGCTCTGAACGTTACAATTACCTGTCAGTTTTGCGTCGGATTCGAAAATCTAGACTCACAGGAGAACGACCATAAGGTGCCCGAGGCAGCAATAGACCCTTGGAGACAAGTCGGGTGGAGGACGATGTAGTGAATCGCGACGCAATTTGTGTGTCCCATCGTCAGTATCAGGCTCTGAACGTTACAATTCACTGTCAGTTTTGCGTCGGATTTGAAAATCTAGACTCACAGGGGAACGAGCATATGTGCCCGAGGCAGCACTAGACCCTTGGAGACAAGTCGGCTGGAGGACGATGTATTGAGTCGCGACGCAATTTGTGTGTCTCATCGTCATTAACAGGCTCTGAACGTTACAATTAACTGTCAGTTTTGCATCGCATTCGAAAAACTAGACTCACAGGAGAACGACCATAAGGTGCCCGAGGCAGCAATAGACCCTTGGCGACAAGTCGGCTGGAGGACGCGACGCAATTAGTCTGTTCCATCGACATCAAGAGGCTCTGAACGTTACAATTCACTGTCAGTTTTGCGTCGGATTCGAAAAACTAGACTCACAGGAGAACGACGATAAGGTGCCCGAGGCAGCACTAGACCCTTGGAGACAAGTCGGCTGTAGGACGATGTATTGAATCGCGACGCAATTTGTGTGTTCCATCGTCATCAAGAGGCTCTGAACGTTACAATTCACTGTCAGTTTTGCGTCGGATTCGAAAATCTAGACTCACAGGAGAACGAGCATATGGTGCCCGAGGCAGCACTAGACCCTTGGAGACAAGTCGGCTGTAGGACGGTGTATTGAATCGCGACGCAATTTGTGTGTTCCATCGTCATTAACAGGCTCTGAACGTTACAATTCACTGTCAGTTTTGCGTCGGATTCGAAAATCTAGACTCACAGGAGAACGAGCATATGGTGCCCGAGGCAGCACTAGACCCTTGGAGACAAGTCGGCTGTAGGACGATGTATTGAATCGCGACGCAATTTGTGTGTTCCATCGTCATTAAGAGGCTCTGAGCGTTACAATTAACTGTCAGTTTTGCGTCGGATTCGAAAATCTAGACTCGCAGGAGAACGACCATAAGGTGCCCGAGGCAGCACTAGACCCTTGGAGACAAGTCGGCTGGAGGACGATGTATTGAGTCGCGACGCAATTTGTGTGTCCCATCGTCATTAACAGGCTCTGAACGTTACAATTCACTGTCAGTTTTGCGTCGGATTCGAAAATCTAGACTCACAGGAGAACGAGCATATGGTGCCCGAGGCAGCAATAGACCCTTCGAGACAAGTCGGCTGGAGGACGATGTATTGAATCGCGACGCAATTTGTGTGTTCCATCGTCATCAAGAGGCTCTGAACGTTACAATTCACTCTCAGTTTTGCGTCGGATTCGAGAATCTAGACTCACCGATGAACGACCATAAGGTGCCCGAGGCAGCAATAGACCCTTCGAGACAAGTCGGCTGTAGGACGATGTATTGAATCGCGACGCAATTTGTGTGTTGCATCGTCATTAAGAGGCTCTGAACGTTACAATTAACTGTCAGTTTTGCATCGCATTCGAAAAACTAGACCCACAGGAGAACGACCATAAGGTGCCCGAGGCAGCAATAGACCCTTGGAGACAAGTCGGCTGGAGGACGATGTATTGAATCGCGACGCAATTTGTGTGTCCCATCGTCATTAACAGGCTCTGAACGTTACAATTAACTGTCAGTTTTGCATCGCATTCGAAAATCTAGACTCACAGGAGAACGAGCATATGGTGCCCGAGGCAGCACTAGACCCTTGGAGACAAGTCGGCTGTAGGACGATGTATTGAATCGCGACGCAATTTGTGTGTTCCATCGTCATTAAGAGGCTCTGAACGTTACAATTAACTGTCAGTTTTCCATCGCATTCGAAAAACTAGACTCATAGGAGAACGACCAAGAGGTGCCAGGAGCAGCAATACTACCTCGGAGACATGTCGGCTGGAGGACGATGTATAGAATCGCGACGCAATTTGTGTGTTCCATCGTCATTAAGAGGCTCTGAACGTTACAATTCACTGTCAGTTTTGCGTCGGATTCGAAAATCTAGACTCACATGAGAACGAGCATATGGTGCCCGAGGCAGCACTAGACCCTTGGAGACAAGTCGGCTGTAGGACGATGTATTGAATCGCGACGCAATTTGTGTGTTCCATCGTCATTAAGAGGCTCTGAGCGTTACAATTAACTGTCAGTTTTGCGTCGTATTCGAAAATCTAGACTCACAGGAGAACGACCATAAGGTGCCCGAGGCAGCACTAGACCCTTGGAGACAAGTCGGCTGGAGGACGATGTATTGAATCGCGACGCAATTTGTGTGTTCCATCGTCATTAAGAGGCTCTGAGCGTTACAATTAACTGTCAGTTTTGCGTCGGATTCGAAAATCTAGACTCACAGGAGAACGACCATAAGGTGCCCGAGGCAGCACTAGACCCTTGGAGACAAGTCGGCTGGAGGACGATGTATTGAGTCGCGACGCAATTTGTGTGTCCCATCGTCATTAACAGGCTCTGAACGTTACAATTCACTGTCAGTTTTGCGTCGGATTCGAAAATCTAGACTCACAGGAGAACGAGCATATGGTGCCCGAGGCAGCACTAGACCCTTGGAGACAAGTCGGCTGTAGGACGATGTATTGAATCGCGACGCAATTTGTGTGTTCCATCGTCATCAAGAGGCTCTGAACGTTACAATTCACTCTCAGTTTTGCGTCGGATTCGAGAATCTAGACTCACCGATGAACGACCATAAGGTGCCCGAGGCAGCAATAGACCCTTCGAGACAAGTCGGCTGTAGGACGATGTATTGAATCGCGACGCAATTTGTGTGTTGCATCGTCATTAAGAGGCTCTGAACGTTACAATTAACTGTCAGTTTTGCATCGCATTCGAAAAACTAGACTCACAGGAGAACGACCATAAGGTGCCCGAGGCAGCAATAGTCCCTTGGAGACAAGTCGGCTGGAGGACGATGTATTGAATCGCGACGCAATTTGTGTGTCCCATCGTCATTAACAGGCTCTGAACGTTACAATTAACTGTCAGTTTTGCATCGCATTCGAAAATCTAGACTCACAGGAGAACGAGCATATGGTGCCCGAGGCAGCACTAGACCCTTGGAGACAAGTCGGCTGTAGGACGATGTATTGAATCGCGACGCAATTTGTGTGTTCCATCGTCATTAAGAGGCTCTGAACGTTACAATTAACTGTCAGTTTTCCATCGCATTCGAAAAACTAGACTCATAGGAGAACGACCAAGAGGTGCCAGGAGCAGCAATACTACCTCGGAGACATGTCGGCTGGAGGACGATGTATAGAATCGCGACGCAATTTGTGTGTTCCATCGTCATTAAGAGGCTCTGAACGTTACAATTCACTGTGAGTTTTGCGTCGGATTCGAAAATCTAGACTCACAGGAGAATGATAATAAGGTGCCCGAGGCAGCAATAGACCCTTGGAGACAAGTCGGCTGGAGGACGATGTATTGAGTCGCGACGCAATTTTGTGTCCCATCGGCATTAACAGGCTCTGAACGTTACAATTAACTGTCAGTTTTGCATCGCATTCGAAAATCTAGACTCACAGGAGAACGAGCATATGGTGCCCGAGGCAGCACTAGACCCTTGGAGACAAGTCGGCTGTAGGACGATGTATTGAATCGCGACGCAATTTGTGTGTTCCATCGTCATTAAGAGGCTCTGAACGTTACAATTACCTGCCAGTTTTGCGTCGGATTCGAAAATCTAGACTCACAGGAGAACGACCATAAGGTGCCCGAGGCAGCAATAGACCCTTGGAGACAAGTCGGCTGGAGGACGATGTATTGAATCGCGACGCAATTTGTGTGTCCCATCGTCAGTATCAGGCTCTGAACGTTACAATTCACTGTCAGTTTTGCGTCGGATTCGAAAATCTAGACTCACAGGAGAACGAGCATATGGTGCCCGAGGCAGCACTAGACCCTTGGAGACATGTCGGCTGGAGGACGATGTATTGAGTCGCGACGCAATTTGTGTGTCTCATCGTCATTAACAGGCTCTGAACGTTACAATTAATTGTCAGTTTTGCGTCGTATACGAAAAACTAGACTCACAGGAGAACGACCATAAGGTGCCCGAGGCAGCACTAGACCCTTGGAGACAAGTCGGCTGTAGGACGATGTATTGAATCGCGACGCATTTGTGTGTTCCATCGTCATTAAGAGGCTCTGAACGTTACAATTAACTGTCAGTTTTGCGTCGGATTCGAAAATCTAGACTCACAGGAGAACGAGCATAAGGTGCCCGAGGCGGCAATAGACCCTTGGAGACAAGGCGGCTGGAGGACGATGTATTGAATCGCGACGCAATTTGTGTGTTCCATCGTCATTAACAGGCTCTGAACGTTACAATTAATTGTCAGTTTTGCGTCGTATTCGAAAATCTAGACTCACAGGAGAACGAGCATATGGTGCCCGAGGCAGCACTAGACCCTTGGAGACAAGTCGGCTGTAGGACGATGTATTGAATCGCGACGTAATTTGTGTGTTCCATCTTCATTAAGAGGCTCTGAACGTTACAATTAACTGTCAGTTTTGCGCCGGATTCGAAAAACTAGACTCATAGGAGAACGACCAAGAGGTGCCAGGAGCAGCAATACTACCTTGGAGACATGTCGGCTGGAGGACGATGTATTGAATCTCGACGCAATTTGTGTGTTCCATCGTCAGTATCAGGCTCTGAACGTTACAATTAACTGTCAGTTTTGCGTCGGATTCGAAAATCTAGACTCACAGGAGAACGAGCATATGGTGCCCGAGGCAGCACTAGACCCTTGGAGACAAGTCGGCTGTAGGACGGTGTATTGAATCGCGACGCAATTTGTGTGTTCCATCGTCATTAACAGGCTCTGAACGTTACAATTCACTGTCAGTTTTGCGTCGGATTCGAAAATCTAGATTCACAGGAGAACGAGCATATGGTGCCCGAGGCAGCACTAGACCCTTGGAGACAAGTCGGCTGTAGGACGATGTATTGAATCGCGACGCAATTTGTGTGTTCCATCGTCATTAAGAGGCTCTGAACGTTACAATTAACTGTCAGTTTTGCGTCGGATTCGAAAATCTAGACTCACAGGAGAACGACCATAAGGTGCCCGAGGCAGCACTAGACCCATGGAGACAAGTCGGCTGGAATACGATGTATTGAGTCGCGACGCAATTTGTGTGTCCCATCGTCATTAACAGGCTCTGAACGTTACAATTCACTGTCAGTTTTGCGTCGGATTCGAAAATCTAGACTCACAGGAGAACGAGCATATGGTGCCCGAGGCAGCAATAGACCCTTCGAGACAAGTCGGCTGGAGGACGATGTATTGAATCGCGACGCAATTTGTGTGTTCCATCGTCATCAAGAGGCTCTGAAGGTTACAATTCACTCTCAGTTTTGCGTCGGATTCGAAAATCTAGACTCACCGATGAACGACCATAAGGTGCCCGAGGCAGCAATAGACCCTTGGAGACAAGTCGGCTGGAGGACGATGTATTGAATCGCGACGCAATTTGTGTGTCCCATCGTCATTAACAGGCTCTGAACGTTACAATTAACTGTCAGTTTTGCATCGCATTCGAAAATCTAGACTCACAGGAGAACGAGCATATGGTGCCCGAGGCAGCACTAGACCCTTGGAGACAAGTCGGCTGTAGGACGATGTATTGAATCGCGACGCAATTTGTGTGTTCCATCGTCATTAAGAGTCTCTGAACGTTACAATTAACTGTCAGTTTTGCGTCGGATTCGAAAATCTAGACTCACAGGAGAACGACCATAAGGTGCCCGAGGCAGCACTAGACCCTTGGAGACAAGTTGGCTGGAGGACGATGTATTGAGTCGCGACGCAATTTGTGTGTCCCATCGTCATTAACAGGCTCTGAACGTTACAATTAACTGTCAGTTTTGCATCGCATTCGAAAATCTAGACTCGCAGGAGAACGAGCATATGGTGCCCGAGGCAGCACTAGACCCTTGGAGACAAGTCGGCTGTAGGACGATGTATTGAATCGCGACGCAATTTGTGTGTTCCATCGTCATTAAGAGGCTCTGAACCTTACAATTAACTGTCAGTTTTGCGTCGGATTCGAAAATCTAGACTCACCGATGAACGACCATAAGGTGCCCGAGGCAGCAATAGACCCTTCGAGACAAGTCGGCTGGAGGACGATGTATTGAATCGCGACGCAATTTGTGTGTTCCATCGTCAGTATCAGGCTCTGAACGTTACAATTAACCCTCAGTTTTGCGTCGTATTCTGAAAACTAGACTCACAGGAGAACGACGATAAGGTGCCCGAGGCAGCACTAGACCCTTGGAGACAAGTCGGCTGTAGGACGATGTATTGAGTCACGACGCAATTTGTGTGTCCCATCGTCATTAACAGGCTCTGAACGTTACAATTAACTGTCAGTTTTGCGTCGGATTCGAAAATCTAGACTCACAGGAGAACGAGCATATGGTGCCCGAGGCAGCACTAGACCCTTGGAGACAAGTCGGCTGTAGGACGATGTATTGAATCGCGACGCAATTTGTGTGTTCCATCGTCATCAAGAGGCTCTGAACGTTACAATTCACTCTCAGTTTTGCGTCGGATTCGAAAATCTAGACTCACAGGAGAACGAGCATATGGTGCCCGAGGCAGCACTAGACCCTTGGAGACAAGTCGGCTGTAGGACGATGTATTGAGTCGCGAAGCAATTTGTGTGTCCCATCGTCATTAACAGGCTCTGAACGTTACAATTCACTGTCACTTTTGCGTCGGATTCGAAAATCTAGACTGACAGGAGAACGAGCATATGGTGCCCGAGGCAGCACTAGACCCTTGGAGACAAGTCGGCTGTAGGACGATGTATTGAATCGCGACGCAATTTGTGTGTTCCATCGTCATTAACAGGCTCTGAACGTTACAATTCACTGTCAGTTTTGCGTCGGATTCGAAAATCTAGACTCACAGGAGAACGAGCATATGGTGCCCGAGGCAGCACTAGACCCTTGGAGACAAGTCGGCTGTAGGACGATGTATTGAATCGCGACGCAATTTGTGTGTTCCATCGTCATTAAGAGGCTCTGAACGTTACAATTAACTGTCAGTTTTGCGTCGGATTCGAAAATCTAGACTCACAGGAGAACGACCATAAGGTGCCCGAGGCAGCACTAGACCCTTGGAGACAAGTCGGCTGGAGGACGATGTATTGAATCGCGACGCAATTTGTGTGTCCCATCGTCATTAACAGGCTCTGAACGTTACAATTAACTGTCAGTTTTGCATCGCATTCGAAAATCTAGACTCACAGGAGAACGAGCATATGGTGCCCGAGGCAGCACTAGACCCTTGGAGACAAGTCGGCTGTAGGACGATGTATTGAATCGCGACGTAATTTGTGTGTTCCATCGTCTTTAAGAGGCTCTGAACGTTACAATTCACTCTCAGTTTTGCGTCGGATTCGAAAATCTAGACTCACAGGAGAACAACCATAAGGTGCCCGTGGCAGCACTAGACCCTTGGAGACAAGTCGGCTGGAGGACGATGTATTGAGTCGCGACGCAATTTGTGTGTCCCATCGTCATTAACAGGCTCTGAACGTTACAATTAACTGTCAGTTTTGCATCGCATTCGAAAAACTAGACTCACAGGAGAACGACCATAAGGTGCCCGAGGCACCAATAGACCCTTCGAGACAAGTCGGCTGGAGGACGATGTATTGAATCGCGACGCAATTAGTGTGTTCCATCGTCATCAAGAGGCTCTGAACGTTACAATTCACTGTCAGTTTTGCGTCGGATTCGAAAAACTAGACTCACAGGAGAACGACGATAAGGTGCCCGAGGCAGCACTAGACCCTTGGAGACAAGTCGGCTGTAGGACGATGTATTGAATCGCGACGCAATTTGTGTGTTCCATCGTCATCAAGAGGCTCTGAACGTTACAATTCACTGTCAGTTTTGCGTCGGATTCGAAAATCTAGACTCACAGGAGAACGAGCATATGGTGCCCGAGGCAGCACTAGACCCTTGGAGACAAGTCGGCTGTAGGACGATGAATTGAATCGCGACGCAATTTGTGTGTTCCATCGTCATTAAGAGGCTCTGAACGTTACAATTAACTGTCAGTTTTGCGTCGGATTCGAAAATCTAGACTCACAGGAGAACGACCATAAGGTGCCCGAGGCAGCACTAGACCCTTGGAGACAAGTCGGCTGGAGGACGATGTATTGAGTCGCGACGCAATTTGTGTGTCCCATCGTCATTAACAGGCTCTGAACGTTACAATTCACTGTCAGTTTTGCGTCGGATTTGAAAATCTAGACTCACAGGAGAACGAGCATATGGTGCCCGAGGCAGCAATAGACCCTTCGAGACAAGTCGGCTGGAGGACGATGTATTGAATCGCGACGCAATTTGTGTGGTCCATCGTCATCAAGAGGCTCTGAACGTTACAATTCACTCTCAGTTTTGCGTCGGATTCGAAAATCTAGACTCACCGATGAACGACCATAAGGTGCCCGAGGCAGCAATAGACCCTTCGAGACAAGTCGGCTGTAGGACGATGTATTGAATCGGGACGCAATTTGTGTGTTCCATCGTCATTAAGAGGCTCTGAACGTTACAATTAACTGTCAGTTTTGCATCACATTCGAAAAACTAGACTCACAGGAGAACGACCATAAGGTGCCCGAGGCAGCAATAGACCCTTGGAGACAAGTCGGCTGGTGGACGATGGATTGAATCGCGACGCAATTTGTGTGTCCCATCGTCATTAACAGGCTCTGAACGTTACAATTAACTGTCAGTTTTGCATCGCATTCGAAAAACTAGACTCACAGGAGAACGACCATAAGGTGCCCGAGGCAGCACTAGACCCTTGGAGACAAGTCGGCTGTAGGACGATGTATTGAATCGCGACGCATTTGTGTGTTCCATCGTCATTAAGAGGCTCTGAACGTTACAATTAACTGCCAGTTTTGCGTCGGATGCGAAAATCTAGACTCACAGGAGAACGAGCATAAGGTGCCCGAGGCGGCAATAGACCCTTCGAGACAAGTCGGCTGGAGGACGATGTATTGAATCGCGACGCAATTTGTGTGTTCCATCGTCATTAACAGGCTCTGAACGTTACAATTAATTGTCAGTTTTGCGTCGTATTCGAAAATCTAGACTCACAGGAGAACGAGCACATGGTGCCCGAGGCAGCACTAGACCCTTGGAGACAAGTCGGCTGTAGGACGATGTATTGAATCGCGACGCAATTTGTGTGTTCCATCGTCATTAAGAGGCTCTGAACCTTACAATTAACTGTCAGTTTTGCGCCGGATTCGAAAAACTAGACTCATAGGAGAACGACCAAGAGGTGCCAGGAGCAGCAATACTACCTTGGAGACATGTCGGCTGGAGGACGATGTATTGAATCGCGACGCAATTTGTGTGTTCCATCGTCAGTATCAGGCTCTGAACGTTACAATTAACTGTCAGTTTTGCGTCGGATTCGAAAATCTAGACTCACAGGAGAACGACCATAAGGTGCCCGAGGCAGCACTAGACCCTTGGAGACAAGTCGGCTGGAGGACGATGTATTGAGTCGCGGCGCAATTTGTGTGTCCCATCGTCATTAACAGGCTCTGAACGTTACAATTAACTGTCAGTTTTGCATCGCATTCGAAAAACTAGACTCACAGGAGAACGACCATAAGGTGCCCGAGGCAGCAATAGACCCTTGGCGACAAGTCGGCTGGAGGACGCGACGCAATTAGTCTGTTCCATCAACATCAAGAGGCTCTGAACGTTACAATTCACTGTCAGTTTTGCGTCGGATTCGAAAAACTAGACTCACAGGAGAACGACGATAAGGTGCCCGAGGCAGCACTAGACCCTTGGAGACAAGTCGGCTGTAGGACGATGTATTGAATCGCGACGCAATTTGTGTGTTCCATCGTCATCAAGAGGCTCTGAACGTTACAATTCACTGTCAGTTTTGCGTCGGATTCGAAAATCTAGACTCACAGGAGAACGAGCATATGGTGCCCGAGGCAGCACTAGACCCTTGGAGACAAGTCGGCTGTAGGACGATGTATTGAATCGCGACGCAATTTGTGTGTTCCATCGTCATTAAGAGGCTCTGAACGTTACAATTAACTGTCAGTTTTGCGTCGGATTCGAAAATCTAGACTCACAGGAGAACGACCATAAGGTGCCCGAGGCAGCACTAGACCCTTGGAGACAAGTCGGCTGGAGGACGATGTATTGAGTCGCGACGCAATTTGTGTGTCCCATCGTCATTAACAGGCTCTGAACGTTACAATTCACTGTCAGTTTTGCGTCGGATTTGAAAATCTAGACTCACAGGAGAACGAGCATATGGTGCCCGAGGCAGCAATAGACCCTTCGAGACAAGTCGGCTGGAGGACGATGTATTGAATCGCGACGCAATTTGTGTGGTCCATCGTCATCAAGAGGCTCTGAACGTAACAATTCACTCTCAGTTTTGCGTCGGATTCGAAAATCTAGACTCACCGATGAACGACCATAAGGTGCCCGAGGCAGCAATAGACCCTTCGAGACAAGTCGGCTGTAGGACGATGTATTGAATCGCGACGCAATTTGTGTGTTCCATCGTCATTAAGAGGCTCTGAACGTTACAATTAACTGTCAGTTTTGCATCACATTCGAAAAACTAGACTCACAGAAGAACGACCATAAGGTGCCCGAGGCAGCAATAGACCCTTGGAGACAAGTCGGCTGGAGGACGATGTATTGAATCGCGACGCAATTTGTGTGTCCCATCGTCATTAACAGGCTCTGAACGTTACAATTAACTGTCAGTTTTGCATCGCATTCGAAAATCTAGACTCACAGGAGAACGAGCATATGGTGCCCGAGGCAGCACTAGACCCTTGGAGACAAGTCGGCTGTAGGACGATGTATTGAATCGCGACGCAATTTGTGTGTTCCATCGTCATTAAGAGGCTCTGAACGTTACAATTAACTGTCAGTTTTGCATCGCATTCGAAAAACTAGACTCACAGGAGAACGACCATAAGGTGCCCGAGGCAGCACTAGACCATTGGAGACAAGTCGGCTGTAGGACGATGTATTGAATCGCGACGCATTTGTGTGTTCCATCGTCATTAACAGGCTCTGAACGTTACAATTAACTGTCAGTTTTGCGTCGGATTCGAAAATCTAGACTCACAGGAGAACGAGCATTAGGTGCCCGAGGCGGCAATAGACCCTTCGAGACAAGTCGGCTGGAGGACGATGTATTGAATCGCGACGCAATTTGTGTGTTCCATCGTCATTAACAGGCTCTGAACGTTACAATTAATTGTCAGTTTTGAGTCGTATTCGAAAATCTAGACTCACAGGAGAACGAGCATATGGTGCCCGAGGCAGCACTAGACCCTTGGAGACAAGTCGGCTGTAGGACGATGTATTGAATCGCGACGCAATTTGTGTGTTCCATCGTCATTAAGAGGCTCTGAACCTTACAATTAACTGTCAGTTTTGCGCCGGATTCGAAAAACTAGACTCATAGGAGAACGACCAAGAGGTGCCAGGAGCAGCAATACTACCTTGGAGACATGTCGGCTGGAGGACGATGTTTTGAATCGCGACGCAATTTGTGTGTTCCATCGTCAGTATCAGGCTCTGAACGTTACAATTAACTGTCAGTTTTGCGTCGGATTCGAAAATCTAGACTCACAGGAGAACGACCATAAGGTGCCCGAGGCAGCACTAGACCCTTGGAGACAAGTCGGCTGGAGGACGATGTATTGAGTAGCGGCGCAATTTGTGTGTCCCATCGTCATTAACAGGCTCTGAACGTTACAATTAACTGTCAGTTTTGCATCGCATTCGAAAAACTAGACTCACAGGAGAACGACCATAAGGTGCCCGAGGCAGCAATAGACCCTTGGCGACAAGTCGGCTGGAGGACGCGACGCAATTAGTCTGTTCCATCGACATCAAGAGGCTCTGAACGTTACAATTCACTGTCAGTTTTGCGTCGGATTCGAAAAACTAGACTCACAGGAGAACGACGATAAGGTGCCCGAGGCAGCACTAGACCCTTGGAGACAAGTCGGCTGTAGGACGATGTATTGAATCGCGACGCAATTTGTGTGTTCCATCGTCATCAAGAGGCTCTGAACGTTACAATTCACTGTCAGTTTTGCGTCGGATTCGAAAATCTAGACTCACAGGAGAACGAGCATATGGTGCCCGAGGCAGCACTAGACCCTTGGAGACAAGTCGGCTGTAGGACGGTGTATTGAATCGCGACGCAATTTGTGAGTTCCATCGTCATTAACAGGCTCTGAACGTTACAATTCACTGTCAGTTTTGCGTCGGATTCGAAAATCTAGACTCACAGGAGAACAAGCATATGGTGCCCGAGGCAGCACTAGACCCTTGGAGACAAGTCGGCTGTAGGACGATGTATTGAATCGCGACGCAATTTGTGTGTTCCATCGTCATTAAGAGGCTCTGAACGTTACAATTAACTGTCAGTTTTGCGTCGGATTCGAAAATCTAGACTCACAGGAGAACGACCATAAGGTGCCCGAGGCAGCACTAGACCCTTGGAGACAAGTCGGCTGGAGGACGATGTATTGAGTCGCGACGCAATTTGTGTGTCCCATCGTCATTAACAGGCTCTGAACGTTACAATTCACTGTCAGTTTTGCGTCGGATTTGAAAATCTAGACTCACAGGAGAACGAGCATATGGTGCCCGAGGCAGCAATAGACCCTTCGAGACAAGTCGGCTGGAGGACGATGTATTGAATCGCGACGCAATTTGTGTGGTCCATCGTCATCAAGAGGCTCTGAACGTTACAATTCACTCTCAGTTTTGCGTCGGATTCGAAAATCTAGACTCACCGATGAACGACCATAAGGTGCCCGAGGCAGCAATAGACCCTTCGAGACAAGTCGGCTGTAGGACGATGTATTGAATCGCGACGCAATTTGTGTGTTCCATCGTCATTAAGAGGCTCTGAACGTTACAATTAACTGTCAGTTTTGCATCACATTCGAAAAACTAGACTCACAGGAGAACGACCATAAGGTGCCCAAGGCAGCAATAGACCCTTGGAGACAAGTCGGCTGGAGGACGATGGATTGAATCGCGACGCAATTTGTGTGTCCCATCGTCATTAACAGGCTCTGAACGTTACAATTAACTGTCAGTTTTGCATCGCATTCGAAAAACTAGACTCACAGGAGAACGACCATAAGGTGCCCGAGGCAGCACTAGACCCTTGGAGACAAGTCGGCTGTAGGACGATGTATTGAATCGCGACGCATTTGTGTGTTCCATCGTCATTAAGAGGCTCTGAACGTTACAATTAACTGCCAGTTTTGCGTCGGATTCGAAAATCTAGACTCACAGGAGAACGAGCATAAGGTGCCCGAGGCGGCAATAGACCCTTCGAGACAAGTCGGCTGGAGGACGATGTATTGAATCGCGACGCAATTTGTGTGTTCCATCGTCATTAACAGGTTCTGAACGTTACAATTAATTGTCAGTTTTGCGTCGTATTCGAAAATCTAGACTCACAGGAGAACGAGCATATGGTGCCCGAGGCAGCACTAGACCCTTGGAGACAAGTCGGCTGTAGGACGATGTATTGAATCGCGACGCAATTTGTGTGTTCCATCGTCATTAAGAGGCTCTGAACCTTACAATTAACTGTCAGTTTTGCGCCGGATTCGAAAAACTAGACTCATAGGAGAACGACCAAGAGGTGCCAGGAGCAGCAATACTACCTTGGAGACATGTCGGCTGGAGGACGATGTATTGAATCGCGACGCAATTTGTGTGTTCCATCGTCAGTATCAGGCTCTGAACGTTACAATTAACTGTCAGTTTTGCGTCGGATTCGAAAATCTAGACTCACAGGAGAACGACCATAAGGTGCCCGAGGCAGCACTAGACCCTTGGAGACAAGTCGGCTGGAGGACGATGTATTGAGTCGCGGCGCAATTTGTGTGTCCCATCGTCATTAACAGGCTCTGAACGTTACAATTAACTGTCAGTTTTGCATCGCATTCGAAAAACTAGACTCACAGGAGAACGACCATAAGGTGCCCGAGGCAGCAATAGACCCTTGGCGACAAGTCGGCTGGAGGACGCGACGCAATTAGTCTGTTCCATCAACATCAAGAGGCTCTGAACGTTACAATTCACTGTCAGTTTTGCGTCGGATTCGAAAAACTAGACTCACAGGAGAACGACGATAAGGTGCCCGAGGCAGCACTAGACCCTTGGAGACAAGTCGGCTGTAGGACGATGTATTGAATCGCGACGCAATTTGTGTGTTCCATCGTCATCAAGAGGCTCTGAACTTTACAATTCACTGTCAGTTTTGCGTCGGATTCGAAAATCTAGACTCACAGGAGAACGAGCATATGGTGCCCGAGGCAGCACTAGACCCTTGGAGACAAGTCGGCTGTAGGACGATGTATTGAATCGCGACGCAATTTGTGTGTTCCATCGTCATTAAGAGGCTCTGAACGTTACAATTAACTGTCAGTTTTGCGTCGGATTCGAAAATCTAGACTCACAGGAGAACGACCATAAGGTGCCCGAGGCAGCACTAGACCCTTGGAGACAAGTCGGCTGGAGGACGATGTATTGAGTCGCGACGCAATTTGTGTGTCCCATCGTCATTAACAGGCTCTGAACGTTACAATTCACTGTCAGTTTTGCGTCGGATTTGAAAATCTAGACTCACTGGAGAACGAGCATATGGTGCCCGAGGCAGCAATAGACCCTTCGAGACAAGTCGGCTGGAGGACGATGTATTGAATCGCGACGCAATTTGTGTGGTCCATCGTCATCAAGAGGCTCTGAACGTAACAATTCACTCTCAGTTTTGCGTCGGATTCGAAAATCTAGACTCACCGATGAACGACCATAAGGTGCCCGAGGCAGCAATAGACCCTTCGAGACAAGTCGGCTGTAGGACGATGTATTGAATCGCGACGCAATTTGTGTGTTCCATCGTCATTAAGAGGCTCTGAACGTTACAATTAACTGTCAGTTTTGCATCACATTCGAAAAACTAGACTCACAGAAGAACGACCATAAGGTGCCCGAGGCAGCAATAGACCCTTGGAGACAAGTCGGCTGGAGGACGATGTATTGAATCGCGACGCAATTTGTGTGTCCCATCGTCATTAACAGGCTCTGAACGTTACAATTAACTGTCAGTTTTGCATCGCATTCGAAAAACTAGACTCACAGGAGAACGAGCATATGGTGCCCGAGGCAGCACTAGACCCTTGGAGACAAGTCGGCTGTAGGACGATGTATTGAATCGCGACGCAATTTGTGTGTTCCATCGTCATTAAGAGGCTCTGAACGTTACAATTAACTGTCAGTTTTGCATCGCATTCGAAAAACTAGACTCACAGGAGAACGACCATAAGGTGCCCGAGGCAGCACTAGACCATTGGAGACAAGTCGGCTGTAGGACGATGTATTGAATCGCGACGCATTTGTGTGTTCCATCGTCATTAAGAGGCTCTGAACGTTACAATTAACTGTCAGTTTTGCGTCGGATTCGAAAATCTAGACTCACAGGAGAACGAGCATAAGGTGCCCGAGGCGGCAATAGACCCTTCGAGACAAGTCGGCTGGAGGACGATGTATTGAATCGCGACGCAATTTGTGTGTTCCATCGTCATTAACAGGCTCTGAACCTTACAATTAACTGTCAGTTTTGAGCCGGATTCGAAAAACTAGACTCATAGGAGAACGACCAAGAGGTGCCAGGAGCAGCAATACTACCTTGGAGACATGTCGGCTGGAGGACGATGTTTTGAATCGCGACGCAATTTGTGTGTTCCATCGTCAGTATCAGGCTCTGAACGTTACAATTAACTGTCAGTTTTGCGTCGGATTCGAAAATCTAGACTCACAGGAGAACGACCATAAGGTGCCCGAGGCAGCACTAGACCCTTGGAGACAAGTCGGCTGGAGGACGATGTATTGAGTCGCGGCGCAATTTGTGTGTCCCATCGTCATTAACAGGCTCTGAACGTTACAATTAACTGTCAGTTTTGCATCGCATTCGAAAAACTAGACTCACAGGAGAACGACCATAAGGTGCCCGAGGCAGCAATAGACCCTTGGCGACAAGTCGGCTGGAGGACGCGACGCAATTAGTCTGTTCCATCGACATCGAGAGGCTCTGAACGTTACAATTCACTGTCAGTTTTGCGTCGGATTCGAAAAACTAGACTCACAGGAGAACGACGATAAGGTGCCCGAGGCAGCACTAGACCCTTGGAGACAAGTCGGCTGTAGGACGATGTATTGAATCGCGACGCAATTTGTGTGTTCCATCGTCATCAAGAGGCTCTGAACGTTACAATTCACTGTCAGTTTTGCGTCGGATTCGAAAATCTAGACTCACAGGAGAACGAGCATATGGTGCCCGAGGCAGCACTAGACCCTTGGAGACAAGTCGGCTGTAGGACGGTGTATTGAATCGCGACGCAATTTGTGAGTTCCATCGTCATTAACAGGCTCTGAACGTTACAATTCACTGTCAGTTTTGCGTCGGATTCGAAAATCTAGACTCACAGGAGAACGAGCATATGGTGCCCGAGGCAGCACTAGACCCTTGGAGACAAGTCGGCTGTAGGACGATGTATTGAATCGCGACGCAATTTGTGTGTTCCATCGTCATTAAGAGGCTCTGAACGTTACAATTAACTGTCAGTTTTGCGTCGGATTCGAAAATCTAGACTCACAGGAGAACGACCATAAGGTGCCCGAGGCAGCACTAGACCCTTGGAGACAAGTCGGCTGGAGGACGATGTATTGAGTCGCGACGCAATTTGTGTGTCCCATCGTCATTAACAGGCTCTGAACGTTACAATTCACTGTCAGTTTTGCGTCGGATTCGAAAATCTAGACTCACAGGAGAACGAGAATATGGTGCCCGAGGCAGCAATAGACCCTTCGAGACAAGTCGGCTGGAGGACGATGTATTGAATCGCGACGCAATTTGTGTGTTCCATCGTCATCAAGAGGCTCTGAACGTTACAATTCACTCTCAGTTTTGCGTCGGATTCGAAAATCTAGACTCACCGATGAACGACCATAAGGTGCCCGAGGCAGCAATAGACCCTTCGAGACAAGTCGGCTGTAGGACGATGTATTGAATCGCGACGCAATTTGTGTGTTCCATCGTCATTAAGAGGCTCTGAACGTTACAATTAACTGTCAGTTTTGCATCGCATTCGAAAAACTAGACTCACAGGAGAACGACCATAAGGTGCCCGAGGCAGCAATAGACCCTTGGAGACAAGTCGGATGGAGGACGATGTATTGAATCGCGACGCAATTTGTGTGTCCCATCGTCATTAACTGGCTCTGAACGTTACAATTAACTGTCAGTTTTGCATCGCATTCGAAAATCTAGACTCACAGGAGAACGAGCATATGGTGCCCGAGGCAGCACTAGACCCTTGGAGACAAGTCGGCTGTAGGACGATGTATTGAATCGCGACGCAATTTGTGTGTTCCATCGTCATTAAGAGGCTCTGAACGTTACAATTCACTGTCAGTTTTGCGTCGGATTCGAAAATCTAGACTCACAGGAGAACGACCATAAGGTGCCCGAGGCAGCACTAGACCCTTGGAGACAAGTCGGCTGGAGGACGATGTATTGAGTCGCGACGCAATTTGTGTGTCCCATCGTCATTAACAGGCTCTGAACGTTACAATTAACTGTCAGTTTTGCATCGCATTCGAAAATCTAGTCTCACAGGAGAACGAGCATATGGTGCCCGAGGCAGCACTAGACCCTTGGAGACAAGTCGGCTGTAGGACGATGTATTGAATCGCGACGCAATTTGTGTGTTCCATCGTCATTAAGAGGCTCTGAACGTTACAATTAACTGTCAGTTTTGCATCGCATTCGAAAAACTAGACTCACAGGAGAACGACCATAAGGTGCCCGAGGCAGCAATAGACCCTTGGAGACAAGTCGGCTGTAGGACGATGTATTGAATCGCGACGCAATTTGTGTGTTCCATCGTCATTAAGAGGCTCTGAACCTTACAATTAACTGTCAGTTTTGCGTCGGATTCGAAAATCTAGACTCACCGATGAACGACCATAAGGTGCCCGAGGCAGCAATAGACCCTTCGAGACAAGTCGGCTGGAGGACGATGTATTGAATCGCGACGCAATTTGTGTGTTCCATCGTCATCAAGAGGCTCTGAACGTTACAATTAACCCTCAGTTTTGCGTCGTATTCTGAAAACTAGACTCACAGGAGAACGACGATAAGGTGCCCGAGGCAGCACTAGACCCTTGGAGACAAGTCGGCTGTAGGACGATGTATTGAGTCGCGAAGCAATTTGTGTGTCCCATCGTCATTAACAGGCTCTGAACGTTACAATTCACTGTCACTTTTGCGTCGGATTCGAAAATCTAGACTCACAGGAGAACGAGCATATGGTGCCCGAGGCAGCACTAGACCCTTGGAGACAAGTCGGCTGTAGGACGATGTATTGAATCGCGACGCAATTTGTGTGTTCCATCGTCATCAAGAGGCTCTGAACGTTACAATTCACTGTCAGTTTTGCGTCGGATTCGAAAATCTAGACTGACAGGAGAACGAGCATATGGTGCCCGAGGCAGCACTAGACCCTTGGAGACAAGTCGGCTGTTGGACGATGTATTGAATCGCGACGCAATTTGTGTGTTCCATCGTCATTAACAGGCTCTGAACGTTACAATTCACTGTCAGTTTTGCGTCGGATTCGAAAATCTAGACTCACAGGAGAACGAGCATATGGTGCCCGAGGCAGCACTAGACCCTTGGAGACAAGTCGGCTGTAGGACGATGTATTGAATCGCGACGCAATTTGTGTGTTCCATCGTCATTAAGAGGCTCTGAACCTTACAATTAACTGTCAGTTTCGCGCCGGATTCGAAAATCTAGACTCACAGGAGAACGACCATAAGGTGCCCGAGGCAGCACTAGACCCTTGGAGACAAGTCGGCTGTAGGACGATGTATTGAATCGCGACGCAATTTGTGTGTCCCATCGTCATTAACAGGCTCTGAACGTTACAATTAACTGTCAGTTTTGCATCGCATTCGAAAATCTAGACTCACAGGAGAACGAGCATATGGTGCCCGAGGCAGCACTAGACCCTTGGAGACAAGTCGGCTGTAGGACGATGTATTGAATCGCGACGCAATTTGTGTGTTCCATCGTCATTAAGAGGCTCTGAACGTTACAATTCACTCTCAGTTTTGCGTCGGATTCGAAAATCTAGACTCACAGGAGAACGACCATAAGGTGCCCGAGGCAGCAATAGACCCTTGGAGACAAGTCGGCTGGAGGACGATGTATTGAGTCGCGACGCAATTTTTGTGTCCCATCGTCATTAACAGGCTCTGAACGTTACAATTAACTGTCAGTTTTGCATCGCATTCGAAAATCTAGACTCACAGGAGAACGAGCATATGGTGCCCGAGGCAGCACTAGACCCTTGGAGACAAGTCGGCTGTAGGACGATGTATTGAATCGCGACGCAATTTGTGTGTTCCATCGTCATTAAGAGGCTCTGAACGTTACAATTAACTGTCAGTTTTGCATCGCATTCGAAAAACTAGACTCACAGGAGAACGACCATAAGGTGCCCGAGGCAGCAATAGACCCTTGGAGACAAGTCGGCTGTAGGACGATGTATTGAATCGCGACGCAATTTGTGTGTTCCATTGTCATTAAGAGGCTCTGAACCTTACAATTAACTGTCAGTTTTGCGTCGGATTCGAAAATCTAGACTCACCGATGAACGACCATAAGGTGCCCGAGGCAGCAATAGACCCTTCGAGACAAGTCGGCTGGAGGACGATGTATTGAATCGCGACGCAATTTGTGTGTTCCATCGTCATCAAGAGGCCCTGAACGTTACAATTAACCCTCAGTTTTGCGTCGTATTCTGAAAACTAGACTCACAGGAGAACGACGATAAGGTGCCCGAGGCAGCACTAGACCCTTGGAGACAAGTCGGCTGTAGGACGATGTATTGAGTCACGACGCAATTTGTGTGTCCCATCGTCATTAACAGGCTCTGAACGTTACAATTAACTGTCAGTTTTGCGTCGGATTCGAAAATCTAGACTCACAGGAGAACGAGCATATGGTGCCCGAGGCAGCACTAGACCCGTGGAGACTAGTCGGCTCTAGGACGATGTATTGAATCGCGACGCAATTTGTGTGTTCCATCGTCATCAAGAGGCTCTGAACGTTACAATTCACTCTCAGTTTTGCGTCGGATTCGAAAATCTAGACTCACAGGAGAACGAGCATATGGTGCCCGAGGCAGCACTAGACCCTTGGAGACAAGTCGGCTGTAGGACGATGTATTGAGTCGCGAAGCAATTTGTGTGTCCCATCGTCATTAACAGGCTCTGAACGTTACAATTCACTGTCACTTTTGCGTCGGATTCGAAAATCTAGACTCACAGGAGAACGAGCATATGGTGCCCGAGGCAGCACTAGACCCTTGGAGACAAGTCGGCTGTAAGACGATGTATTGAATCGCGACGCAATTTGTGTGTTCCATCGTCATCAAGAGGCTCTGAACGTTACAATTCACTGTCAGTTTTGCGTCGGATTCGAAAATGTAGACTGACAGGAGAACGAGCATATGGTGCCCGAGGCAGCACTAGACCCTTGGAGACAAGTCGGCTGTAGGACGATGTATTGAATCGCGACGCAATTTGTGTGTTCCATCGTCATTAATAGGCTCTGAACGTTACAATTCACTGTCAGTTTTGCGTCGGATTCGAAAATCTAGACTCACAGGAGAACGAGCATATGGTGCCCGAGGCAGCACTAGACCCTTGGAGACAAGTCGGCTGTAGGACGATGTATTGAATCGCGACGCAATTTGTGTGTTCCATCGTCATTAAGAGGCTCTGAACCTTACAATTAACTGTCAGTTTCGCGTCGGATTCGAAAATCTAGACTCACAGGAGAACGACCATAAGGTGCCCGAGGCAGCACTAGACCCTTGGAGACAAGTCGGCTGGAGGACGATGTATTGAATCGCGACGCAATTTGTGCGTCCCATCGTCATTAACAGGCTCTGAACGTTACAATTAACTGTCAGTTTTGCATCGCATTCGAAAATCTAGACTCACAGGAGAACGAGCATATGGTGCCCGAGGCAGCACTAGACCCTTGGAGACAAGTCGGCTGTAGGACGATGTATTGAATCGCGACGCAATTTGTGTGTTCCATCGTCATTAAGAGGCTCTGAACGTTACAATTCACTCTCAGTTTTGCGTCGGATTCGAAAATCTAGACGCACAGGAGAACAACCATAAGGTGCCCGAGGCAGCACTAGACCCTTGGAGACAAGTCGGCTGGAGGACGATGTATTGAATCGCGACGCAATTTGTGTGTCCCATCGTCATTAACAGGCTCTGAACGTTACAATTAACTGTCAGTTTTGCATCGCATTCGAAAATCTAGACTCACAGGAGAACGAGCATATGGTGCCCGAGGCAGCACTAGACCCTTGGAGACAAGTCGGCTGTAGGACGATGTATTGAATCGCGCCCAATTTGTGTGTTCCATCGTCATTAAGAGGCTCTGAACGTTACAATTAACTGTCAGTTTTGCGTCGGATTCGAAAATCTAGACTCACAGGAGAACGACCATAAGGTGCCCGAGGCAGCACTAGACCCTTGGAGACAAGTCGGCTGGAGGACGATGTATTGAGTCGCGACGCAATATGTGTGTCCCATCGTCATTAACAGGCTCTGAACGTTACAATTAACTGTCAGTTTTGCATCGCATTCGAAAATCTAGACTCACAGGAGAACGAGCATATGGTGCCCGAGGCAGCAATAGACCCTTCGAGACAAGTCGGCTGGAGGACGATGTATTGAATCGCGACGCAATTTGTGTGGTCCATCGTCATCAAGAGGCTCTGAACGTTACAATTCACTCTCAGTTTTGCGTCGGATTCGAAAATCTAGACTCACCGATGAACGACCATAAGGTGCCCGAGGCAGCAATAGACCCTTGGAGACAAGTCGGCTGGAGGACGATGTATTGATTCGCGACGCAATTTGTGTGTTCCATCGTCATCAAGAGGCTCTGAACGTTACAATTCACTGTCAGTTTTGCGTCGGATTCGAAAATCTAGACTCACAGGAGAACGAGCATATGGTGCCCGAGGCAGCACTAGACCCTTGGAGACAAGTCGGCTGTAGGACGATGTATTGAATCGCGACGCAATTTGTGTGTTCCATCGTCATTAAGAGGCTCTGAACGTTACAATTCACTGTCAGTTTTGCGTCGGATTCGAAAATCTAGACTCACAGGAGAACGAGCATATGGTGCCCGAGGCAGCACTAGACCCTTGGAGACAAGTCGGCTGTAGGACTATGTATTGAGTCACGACGCAATTTGTGTGTCCCATCGTCATTAACAGGCTCTGAACGTTACAATTAACTGTCAGTTTTGCGTCGGATTCGAAAATCTAGACTCACAGGAGAACGAGCATATGGTGCCCGAGGCAGCACTAGACCCGTGGAGACAAGTCAGCTGTAGGACGATGTATTGAATCGCGACGCAATTTGTGTGTTCCATCGTCATCAAGAGGCTCTGAACGTTACAATTCACTCTCAGTTTTGCGTCGGATTCGAAAATCTAGACTCACAGGAGAACGAGCATATGGTGCCCGAGGCAGCACTAGACCCTTGGAGACAAGTCGGCTGTAGGACGATGTATTGAGTCGCGAAGCAATTTGTGTGTCCCATCGTCATTAACAGGCTCTGAACGTTACAATTCACTGTCACTTTTGCGTCGGATTCGAAAATCTAGACTCACAGGAGAACGAGCATATGGTGCCCGAGGCAGCACTAGACCCTTGGAGACAAGTCGGCTGTAGGACGATGTATTGAATCGCGACGCAATTTGTGTGTTCCATCGTCATCAAGACACTCTGAACGTTACAATTCACTGTCAGTTTTGCGTCGGATTCGAAAATCTAGACTGACAGGAGAACGAGCATATGGTGCCCGAGGCAGCACTAGACCCTTGGAGACAAGTCGGCTGTAGGACGATGTATTGAATCGCGACGCAATTTGTGTGTTCCATCGTCATTAACAGGCTCAGAACGTTACAATTCACTGTCAGTTTTGCGTCGGATTCGAAAATCTAGACTCACAGGAGAACGAGCATATGGTGCCCGAGGCAGCACTAGACCCTTGGAGACAAGTCGGCTGTAGGACGATGTATTGAATCGCGACGCAATTTGTGTGTTCCATCGTCATTAAGAGGCTCTGAACCTTACAATTAACTGTCAGTTTCGCGTCGCATTCGAAAATCTAGACTCACAGGAGAACGACCATAAGGTGCCCGAGGCAGCACTACACCCTTGGAGACAAGTCGGCTGGAGGACGATGTATTGAGTCGCGACGCAATTTGTGTGTCCCATCGTCATTAACAGGCTCTGAACGTTACAATTAACTGTCAGTTTTGCATCGCATTCGAAAATCTAGACTCACAGGAGAACGAGCATATGGTGCCCGAGGCAGCACTAGACCCTTGGAGACAAGTCGGCTGTAGGACGATGTATTGAATCGCGACGCAATTTGTGTGTTCCATCGTCATTAAGAGGCTCTGAACGTTACAATTCACTCTCAGTTTTGCGTCGGATTCGAAAATCTAGACTCACAGGAGAACAACCATAAGGTGCCCGAGGCAGCACTAGACCCTTGGAGACAAGTCGGCTGGAGGACGATGTATTGAGTCGCGACGCAATTTGTGTGTCCCATCGTCATTAACAGGCTCTGAACGTTACAATTAACTGTCAGTTTTGCATCGCATTCGAAAATCTAGACTCACAGGAGAACGAGCATATGGTGCCCGAGGCAGCACTAGACCCTTGGAGACAAGTCGGCTGTAGGACGATGTATTGAATCGCGACGCAATTTGTGTGTTCCATCGTCATTAAGAGGCTCTGAACGTTACAATTAACTGTCAGTTTTGCATCGCATTCGAAAAACTAGACTCACAGGAGAACGAGCATTTGGTGCCCGAGGCAGCAATAGACCCTTGGAGACAAGTCGGCTGGAGGACGATTTATTGAGACGCGACGCAATTTGTGTGTCCCATCGTCATTAACAGGCTCTGAACGTTACAATTAACTGTCAGTTTTGCATCGCATTCGAAAAACTAGACTCACAGGAGAACGACCATAAGGTGCCCGAGGCAGCAATAGACCCTTGGATACAAGTCGGCTGGAGGACGATGTATGAATCGCGACGCAATTTGTGTGTTCCATCGTCATTAAGAGGCTCTGTACCTTACAATTAACTGTCAGTTTTGCGTCGGATTCGAAAATGTAGACTCTCCGATGAACGACCATAAGGTGCCCGAGTCAGCAATAGACCCTTCGAGACAAGTCGGCTGGAGGACGATGTATTGAATCGCGACGCAATTTGTGTGTTCCATCGTCAGTATCAGGCTCTGAACGTTACAATTAACCGTCAGTTTTGCGTCGTATTCTGAAAACTAGACTCACAGGAGGACGACGATAAGGTGCCCGAGGCAGCACTAGACCCTTGGAGACAAGTCGGCTGTAGGACGATGTATTGAGTCGCGACGCAATTTGTGTGTCCCATCGTCATTAACAGGCTCTGAACGTTACAATTAACTGTCAGTTTTGCGTCGGATTCGAAAATCTAGACTCACAGGAGAACGAGCATATGGTGCCCGAGGCAGCACTAGACCCTTGGAGACAAGTCGGCTGTAGGACGATGTATTGAATCGCGACGCAATTTGTGTGTTCCATCGTCATCAAGAGGCTCTGAACGTTACAATTCACTGTCAGTTTTGCGTCGGATTCGAAAATCTAGACTCACAGGAGAACGAGCATATGGTGCCCGAGGCTGCACTAGACCCTTGGAGACAAGTCGGCTGTAGGACGATGTATTGAATCGCGACGCAATTTGTGTGTTCCATCGTCATTAACAGGCTCTGAACGTTACAATTCACTGTCAGTTTTGCGTCGTATTCTGAAATCTAGACTCACAGATGAACGACCATAAGGTGCCCGAGGCAGGAAGAGACCCTTGGAGACAGGTCGGCTGTGGGACGATGTATTGAATCGCGACGCAATTTGTGTGTTCCATCGTCATCAAGAGGCTCTGAACGTTACAATTCACTGTCAGTTTTGCGTCGGATTCGAAAATCTAGACTCACAGGAGAACGAGCATATAGTGCCCGAGGCAGCACTAGACCCTTGGAGACAAGTCGGCTGTAGGACGATGTATTGAATCGCGACGCAATTTGTGTGTTCCATCGTCATTAACAGGCTCTGAACGTTACAATTCACTGTCAGTTTTGCGTCGGATTCGAAAATCTAGACTCACAGGAGAACGAGCATGTGGTGCCCGAGGCAGCACTAGACCCTTGGAGACAAGTCGGCTGTAGGACGATGTATTGAATCGCGACGCAATTTGTGTGTTCCATCGTCATTAAGAGGCTCTGAACGTTACAATTAACTGTCAGTTTTGCGTCGGATTCGAAAATCTAGACTCACAGGAGAACGACCATAAGGTGCCCGAGGCAGCACTAGACCCTTGGAGACAAGTCGGCTGGAGGACGATGTATTGAGTCGCGACGCAATTTGTGTGTCCCATCGTCATTAACAGGCTCTGAACGTTACAATTCACTGTCAGTTTTGCGTCGGATTCGAAAATCTAGACTCACAGGAGAACGAGCATATGGTGCCCGAGGCAGCAATAGACCCTTCGAGACAAGTCGGCTGGAGGACGATGTATTCAATCGCGACGCAATTTGTGTGTTCCATCGTCATCAAGAGGCTCTGAACGTTACAATTCACTCTCAGTTTTGCGTCGGATTCGAAAATCTAGACTCACAGGAGAACGAGCATGTGGTGCCCGAGGCAGCACTAGACCCTTGGAGACAGGTCGGCTGTGGGACGATGTATTGAATCGCGTCGCAATTTGTGTGTTCCATCGTCATCAAGAGGCTCTGAACGTTACAATTCACTCTCAGTTTTGCGTCGGATTCGAAAATCTAGACTCACAGGAGAACGAGCATATGGTGCCCGAGGCAGCACTAGACCCTTGGAGACAAGTCGGCTGTAGGACGATGTATTGAATCGCGACGCAATTTGTGTGTTCCATCGTCATTAAGAGGCTCTGAACGTTACAATTAACTGTCAGTTTTGCATCGCATTCGAAAAACTAGACTCACAGGAGAACGACCATAAGGTGCCCGAGGCAGCAATAGACCCTTGGAGACAAGTCGGCTGGAGGACGATGTATTGAATCGCGACGCAATTAGTGTGTCCCATCGTCATTAACAGGCTCTGAACGTTACAATTCACTGTCAGTTTTTCGTCGGATTCGAAAATCTAGACTCACAGATGAACGACCATAAGGTGCCCGAGGCAGCACTACACCCTTGGAGACAAGTCGGCGGGAGGAAGATGTATTGAATCGCGACGCAATTTGTGTGTTCCATCGTCATTAACAGGCTCTGATCATTACAATTAACTGTCAGTTTTGCGTCGGATTCGAAAAACTAGACTCACAGGAGAACGACCATAAGGTGCCCGAGGCAGCAATAGACCCTTCGAGACAAGTCGGCTGGAGGACGATGTATTGAATCGCGACGCAATTTGTGTGTTCCATCGTCATTAACAGGCTCTGAACGTTACAATTAATTGTCAGTTTTGCGTCGTATTCGAAAAACTAGACTCACAGGTGAACGACCATAAGGTGCCCGAGGCACCAATAGACCCTTCGAGACAAGTCGGCTGGAGGACGATGTATTGAATCGCGACGCAATTTGTGTGTTCCATCGTCATTAACAGGCTCTGAACGTTACAATTAATTGTCAGTTTTGCGTCGTATTCGAAAAACTAGACTCACAGGAGAACGACAATAAGGTGCCCGAGGCACCAATAGACCCTTCGAGACAAGTCGGCTGTGGGACGATGTATTGAATCGCGACGCAATTTGTGTGTTCCATCGTCATCAAGAGGCTCTGAACGTTACAATTCACTGTCAGTTTTGCGCCGGATTCGAAAAACTAGACTCATAGGAGAACGACCAAAAGGTGCCCGGAGCAGCAATACTACCTCGGAGACAAGTCGGCTGGAGGACGATGTATTGAATCGCGACGCAATTTGTGTGTTCCATCGTCATTAAGAGGCTCTGAACGTTACAATTAACTGTCAGTTTTGCGTCGGATTCGAAAATCTAGACTCACAGGAGAACGACCATACGGTGCCCGAGGCAGCACTAGACCATTGGAGACAAGTCGGCTGGAGGACGATGTATTGAATCGCGACGCAATTTGTGTGTCCCATCGTCATTAACAGGCTCTGAACGTTACAATTAACTGTCAGTTTTGCGTCGGATTCGAAAATCTAGACTCACAGGAGAACGACCATATGGTGCCCGAGGCAGCACTAGACCCTTGGAGACAAGTCGGCTGTAGGACGATGTATTGAATCGCGACGCAATTTGTGTGTTCCATCGTCATCAAGAGGCTCTGAACGTTACAATTCACTCTCAGTTTTGCGTCGGATTCGAAAATCTAGACTCACAGGAGAACGAGCATATGGTGCCCGAGGCAGCACTAGACCCTTGGAGAAAAGTCGGCTGTAGGACGATGTATTGAATCGCGACGCAATTTGTGTGTTCCATCGTCATCAAGAGGCTCTGAACGTTACAATTCACTGTCAGTTTTGCGTCGGATTCGAAAATCTAGACTGACAGGAGAACGAGCATATGGTGCCCGAGGCAGCACTAGACCCTTGGAGACAAGTCGGCTGTAGGACGATGTATTGAATCGCGACGCAATTTGTGTGTTCCATCGTCATTAACAGGCTCTGAACGTTACAATTCACTGTCAGTTTTGCGTCGGATTCGAAAATCTAGACTCACAGGAGAACGAGCATATGGTGCCCGAGGCAGCACTAGACCCTTGGAGACAAGTCGGCTGTAGGACGATGTATTGAATCGCGACGCAATTTGTGTGTTCCTTCGTCATTAAGAGGCTCTGAACCTTACAATTAACTGTCAGTTTCGCGTCGGATTCCAAAATCTAGACTCACAGGAGAACGACCATAAGGTGCCCGAGGCAGCACTAGACCCTTGGAGACAAGTCGGCTGGAGGACGATGTATTGAATCGCGACGCAATTTGTGTGTCCCATCGTCATTAACAGGCTCTGAACGTTACAATTAACTGTCAGTTTTGCATCGCATTCGAAAATCTAGACTCACAGGAGAACGAGCATATGGTGCCCGAGGCAGCACTAGACCCTTGGAGACAAGTCGGCTGTAGGACGATGTATTGAATCGCGACGCAATTTGTGTGTTCCATCGTCATTAAGAGGCTCTGAACGTTACAATTCACTCTCAGTTTTGCGTCGGATTCGAAAATCTAGACTCACAGGAGAACAACCATAAGGTGCCCGAGGCAGCACTAGACCCTTGGAGACAAGTCGGCTGGAGGACAATGTATTGAGTCGCGACGCAATTTGTGTGTCCTATCGTCATTAACAGGCTCTGAACGTTACAATTAACTGTCAGTTTTGCATCGCATTCGAAAATCTAGACTCACAGGAGAACGAGCATATGGTGCCCGAGGCAGCACTAGACCCTTGGAGACAAGTCGGCTGTAGGACGATGTATTGAATCGCGACGCAATTTGTGTGTTCCATCGTCATTAAGAGGCTCTGAACGTTACAATTAACTGTCAGTTTTGCATCGCATTCGAAAAACTAGACTCACAGGAGAACGACCATAAGGTGCCCGAGGCAGCAATAGACCCTTGGAGACAAGTCGGCTGGAGGACGATTTATTGAGACGCGACGCAATTTGTGTGTCCCATCGTCATTAACAGGCTCTGAACGTTACAATTAACTGTCAGTTTTGCATCGCATTCGAAAAACTAGACTCACAGGAGAACGACCATAAGGTGCCCGAGGCAGCAATAGACCCTTGGAGACAAGTCGGCTGGAGGACGATGTATGAATCGCGACGCAATTTGTGTGTTCCATCGTCATTAAGAGGCTCTGTACCTTACAATTCACTGTCAGTTTTGCGTCGGATTCGAAAATGTAGACTCTCCGATGAACGACCATAAGGTGCCCGAGTCAGCAATAGACCCTTCGAGACAAGTCGGCTGGAGGACGATGTATTGAATCGCGACGCAATTTGTGTGTTCCATCGTCAGTATCAGGCTCTGAACGTTACAATTAACCGTCAGTTTTGCGTCGTATTCTGAAAACTAGACTCACAGGAGGACGACGATAAGGTGCCCGAGGCAGCACTAGACCCTTGCAGACAAGTCGGCTGTAGGACGATGTATTGAGTCGCGACGCAATTTGTGTGTCCCATCGTCATTAACAGGCTCTGAACGTTACAATTAACTGTCAGTTTTGCGTCGGATTCGAAAATCTAGACTCACAGGAGAACGACCATATGGTGCCCGAGGCAGCACTAGACCCTTGGAGACAAGTCGGCTGTAGGACGATGTATTGAATCGCGACGCAATTTGTGTGTTCCATCGTCATCAAGAGGCTCTGAACGTTACAATTCACTGTCAGTTTTGCGTCGGATTCGAAAATCTAGACTCACAGGAGAACGAGCATATGGTGCCCGAGGCTGCACTAGACCCTTGGAGACAAGTCGGCTGTAGGACGATGTATTGAATCGCGACGCAATTTGTGTGTTCCATCGTCATAACAGGCTCTGAACGTTACAATTCACTGTCAGTTTTGCGTCGTATTCTGAAATCTAGACTCACAGATGAACGACCATAAGGTGCCCGAGGCAGGAAGAGACCCTTGGAGACAGGTCGGCTGTGGGACGATGTATTGAATCGCGACGCAATTTGTGTGTTCCATCGTCATCAAGAGGCTCTGAACGTTACAATTCACTGTCAGTTTTGCGTCGGATTCGAAAATCTAGACTCACAGGAGAACGAGCATATAGTGCCCGAGGCAGCACTAGACCCTTGGAGACAAGTCGGCTGTAGGACGATGTATTGAATCGCGACGCAATTTGTGTGTTCCATCGTCATTAACAGGCTCTGAACGTTACAATTCACTGTCAGTTTTGCGTCGGATTCGAAAATCTAGACTCACAGGAGAACGAGCATGTGGTGCCCGAGGCAGCACTAGACCCTTGGAGACAAGTCGGCTGTAGGACGATGTATTGAATCGCGACGCAATTTGTGTGTTCCATCGTCATTAAGAGGCTCTGAACGTTACAATTAACTGTCAGTTTTGCGTCGGATTCGAAAATCTAGACTCACAGGAGAACGACCATAAGGTGCCCGAGGCAGCACTAGACCCTTGGAGACAAGTCGGCTGGAGAACGATGTATTGAGTCGCGACGCAATTTGTGTGTCCCATCGTCATTAACAGGCTCTGAACGTTACAATTCACTGTCAGTTTTGCGTCGGATTCGAAAATCTAGACTCACAGGAGAACGAGCATATGGTGCCCGAGGCAGCAATAGACCCTTCGAGACAAGTCGGCTGGAGGACGATGTATTCAATCGCGACGCAATTTGTGTGTTCCATCGTCATCAAGAGGCTCTGAACGTTACAATTCACTCTCAGTTTTGCGTCGGATTCGAAAATCTAGACTCACAGGAGAACGACCATAAGGTGCCCGAGGCAGCAAGAGACCCTTGGAGACAGGTCGGCTGTGGGACGATGTATTGAATCGCGTCGCAATTTGTGTGTTCCATCGTCATCAAGAGGCTCTGAACGTTACAATTCACTGTCAGTTTTGCGTCGGATTCGAAAATCTAGACTCACAGGAGAACGAGCATATGGTGCCCGAGGCAGCACTAGACCCTTGGAGACAAGTCGGCTGTAGGACGATGTATTGAATCGCGACGCAATTTGTGTGTTCCATCGTCATTAAGAGGCTCTGAACGTTACAATTAACTGTCAGTTTTGCATCGCATTCGAAAAACTAGACTCACAGGAGAACGACCATAAGGTGCCCGAGGCAGCAATAGACCCTTGGAGACAAGTCGGCTGGAGGACGATGTATTAAATCGCGACGCAATTTGTGTGTCCCATCGTCATTAACAGGCTCTGAACGTTACAATTCACTGTCAGTTTTTCGTCGGATTCGAAAATCTAGACTCACAGATGAACGACCATAAGGTGCCCGCGGCAGCACTACACCCTTGGAGACAAGTCGGCGGGAGGAAGATGTATTGAATCGCGACGCAATTTGTGTGTTCCATCGTCATTAACAGGCTCTGAACATTACAATTAACTGTCAGTTTTGCGTCGGATTCGAAAAACTAGACTCACAGGAGAACGACCATAAGGTGCCCGAGGCAGCAATAGACCCTTGGAGACAAGTCGGCTGGAGGACGATGTATTGAATCGCGACGCAATTTGTGTGTTCCATCGTCATTAACAGGCTCTGAACGTTACAATTAATTGTCAGTTTTGCGTCGTATTCGAAAAACTAGACTCACAGGTGAACGACCATAAGGTGCCCGAGGCACCAATAGACCCTTCGAGACAAGTCGGCTGGAGGACGATGTATTGAATCGCGACTCAATTTGTGTGTTCCATCGTCATTAACAGGCTCTGAACGTTACAATTAATTGTCAGTTTTGCGTCGTATTCGAAAAACTAGACTCACAGGAGAACGACAATAAGGTGCCCGAGGCACCAATAGACCCTTCGAGACAAGTCGGCTGTGGGACGATGTATTGAATCGCGACGCAATTTGTGTGTTCCATCGTCATCAAGAGGCTCTGAACGTTACAATTAATTGTCAGTTTTGCGCCGGATTCGAAAAACTAGACTCATAGGAGAACGACCAAAAGGTGCCCGGAGCAGCAATACTACCTCGGAGACAAGTCGGCTGGAGGACGATGTATTGAATCGCGACGCAATTTGTGTGTTCCATCGTCATTAAGAGGCTCTGAACGTTACAATTAACTGTCAGTTTTGCGTCGGATTCGAAAATCTAGACTCACAGGAGAACGACCATAAGGTGCCCGAGGCAGCACTAGACCATTGGAGACAAGTCGGCTGGAGGACGATGTATTGAATCGCGACGCAATTTGTGTGTCCCATCGTCATTAACAGGCTCTGAACGTTACAATTAACTGTCAGTTTTGCGTCGGATTCGAAAATCTAGACTCACAGGAGAACGACCATATGGTGCCCGAGGCAGCACTAGACCCTTGGAGACAAGTCGGCTGTAGGACGATGTATTGAATCGCGACGCAATTTGTGTGTTCCATCGTCATCAAGAGGCTCTGAACGTTACAATTCACTCTCAGTTTTGCGTCGGATTCGAAAATCTAGACTCACAGGAGAACGAGCATATGGTGCCCGAGGCAGCACTAGACCCTTTGAGACAAGTCGGCTGTAGGACGATGTATTGAGTCGCGAAGCAATTTGTGTGTCCCATCGTCATTAACAGGCTCTGAACGTTACAATTCACTGTCACTTTTGCGTCGGATTCGAAAATCTAGACTCACAGGAGAACGAGCATATGGTGCCCGAGGCAGCACTAGACCCTTGGAGACAAGTCGGCTGTAGGACGATGTATTGAATCGCGACGCAATTTGTGTGTTCCATCGTCATCAAGAGGCTCTGAACGTTACAATTCACTGTCAGTTTTGCGTCGGATTCGGAAATCTAGACTGACAGGAGAACGAGCATATGGTGCCCGAGGCAGCACTAGACCCTTGGAGACAAGTCGGCTGTAGGACGATGTATTGAATCGCGACGCAATTTGTGTGTTCCATCGTCATTAACAGGCTCTGAACGTTACAATTCACTGTCAGTTTTGCGTCGGATTCGAAAATCTAGACTCACAGGAGAACGAGCATATTGTGCCCGAGGCAGCACTAGACCCTTGGAGACAAGTCGGCTGTAGGACGATGTATTGAATCGCGACGCAATTTGTGTGTTCCATCATCATTATAGGCTCTGAACGTTACAATTAACTGTCAGTTTTGCGTCGGATTCGAAAATCTAGACTCACAGGAGAACGAGCATATGGTGCCCGAGGCTGCACTAGACCCTTGGAGACAAGTCGGCTGTAGGACGATGTATTGAATCGCGACGCAATTTGTGTGTTCCATCGTCATAACAGGCTCTGAACGTTACAATTCACTCTCAGTTTTGCGTCGTATTCTGAAATCTAGACTCACAGATGAACGACCATAAGGTGCCCGAGGCAGGAAGAGACCCTTGGAGACAGGTCGGCTGTGGGACGATGTATTGAATCGCGACGCAATTTGTGTGTTCCATCGTCATTAAGAGGCTCTGAACGTTACAATTAACTGTCACTTTTGCATCGCATTCGAAAAACTAGACTCACAGGAGAACGACCATAAGGTGCCCGATGCAGCAATAGACCCTTGGAGACAAGTCGGCTGGAGGACGATGTATTGAATCGCGACGCAATTTGTGTGTCCCATCGTCATTAACAGGCTCTGAACGTTACAATTCACTGTCAGTTTTTCGTCGGATTCGAAAATCTAGACTCACAGATGAACGACCATAAGGTGCCCGAGGCAGCACTACACCCTTGGAGACAAGTCGGCGGGAGGAAGATGTATTGAATCGCGACGCAATTTGTGTGTTCCATCGTCATTAAGAGGCTCTGAACGTTACAATTCACTGTCAGTTTTGCGTCGGATTCGAAAATCTAGACTCACAGGAGAACGAGCATATGGTGCCCGAGGCAGCAATAGACCCTTCGAGACAAGTCGGCTGGAGGACGATGTATTCAATCGCGACGCAATTTGTGTGTTCCATCGTCATCAAGAGGCTCTGAACGTTACAATTCACTCTCAGTTTTGCGTCGGATTCGAAAATCTAGACTCACAGGAGAACGACCATAAGGTGCCCGAGGCAGCAAGAGACCCTTGGAGACAGGTCGGCTGTGGGACGATGTATTGAATCGCGTCGCAATTTGTGTGTTCCATCGTCATCAAGAGGCTCTGAACGTTACAATTCACTCTCAGTTTTGCGTCGGATTCGAAAATCTAGACTCACAGGAGAACGAGCATATGGTGCCCGAGGCAGCACTAGACCCTTGGAGACAAGTCGGCTGTAGGACGATGTATTGAATCGCGACGCAATTTGTGTGTTCCATCGTCATTAAGAGGCTCTGAACGTTACAATTAACTGTCAGTTTTGCATCGCATTCGAAAAACTAGACTCACAGGAGAACGACCATAAGGTGCCCGAGGCAGCAATAGACCCTTGGAGACAAGTCGGCTGGAGGACGATGTATTGAATCGCGACGCAATTTGTGTGTCCCATCGTCATTAACAGGCTCTGAACGTTACAATTCACTGTCAGTTTTTCGTCGGATTCGAAAATCTAGACTCACAGATGAACGACCATAAGGTGCCCGAGGCAGCACTACACCCTTGGAGACAAGTCGGCGGGAGGAAGATGTATTGAATCGCGACGCAATTTGTGTGTTCCATCGTCATTAACAGGCTCTGAACATTACAATTAACTGTCAGTTTTGCATCGCATTCGAAAAACTAGACTCACAGGAGAACGACCATAAGGTGCCCGAGGCAGCAATAGACAATTGGAGACAAGTCGGCTGGAGGACGATTTATTGAGACGCGACGCAATTTGTGTGTCCCATCGTCATTAACAGGCTCTGAACGTTACAATTAACTGTCAGTTTTGCATCGCATTCGAAAAACTAGACTCACAGGAGAACGACCATAAGGTGCCCGAGGCAGCAATAGACCCTTGGAGACAAGTCGGCTGGAGGACGATGTATGAATCGCGACGCAATTTGTGTGTTCCATCGTCATTAAGAGGCTCTGTACCTTACAATTCACTGTCAGTTTTGCGTCGGATTCGAAAATGTAGACTCTCCGATGAACGACCATAAGGTGCCCGAGTCAGCAATAGACCCTTCGAGACAAGTCGGCTGGAGGACGATGTATTGAATCGCGACGCAATTTGTGTGTTCCATCGTCATTAACAGGCTCTGAACGTTACAATTCACTGTCAGTTTTGCGTCGGATTCGAAAATCTAGACTCACAGGAGAACGAGCATGTGGTGCCCGAGGCAGCACTAGACCCTTGGAGACAAGTCGGCTGTAGGACGATGTATTGAATCGCGACGCAATTTGTGTGTTCCATCGTCATTAAGAGGCTCTGAACGTTACAATTCACTGTCAGTTTTGCGTCGGATTCGAAAATCTAGACTCACAGGAGAACGACCATAAGGTGCCCGAGGCAGCACTAGACCCTTGGAGACAAGTCGGCTGGAGGACGATGTATTGAGTCGCGACGCAATTTGTGTGTCCTATCGTCATTAACAGGCTCTGAACGTTACAATTCACTTTCAGTTTTGCGTCGGATTCGAAAATCTAGACTCACAGGAGAACGAGCATATGGTGCCCGAGGCAGCAATAGACCCTTCGAGACAAGTCGGCTGGAGGACGATGTATTCAATCGCGACGCAATTTGTGTGTTCCATCGTCATCAAGAGGCTCTGAACGTTACAATTCACTCTCAGTTTTGCGTCGGATTCGAAAATCTAGACTCACAGGAGAACGACCATAAGGTGCCCGAGGCAGCAAGAGACCCTTGGAGACAGGTCGGCTGTGGGACGATGTATTGAATCGCGTCGCAATTTGTGTGTTCCAACGTCATCAAGAGGCTCTGAACGTTACAATTCACTCTCAGTTTTGCGTCGGATTCGAAAATCTAGACTCACAGGAGAACGAGCATATGGTGCCCGAGGCAGCACTAGACCCTTGGAGACAAGTCGGCTGTAGGACGATGTATTGAATCGCGACGCAATTTGTGTGTTCCATCGTCATTAAGAGGCTCTGAACGTTACAATTAACTGTCAGTTTTGCATCGCATTCGAAAAACTAGACTCACAGGAGAACGACCATAAGGTGCCCGAGGCAGCAATAGACCCTTGGAGACAAGTCGGCTGGAGGACGATGTATTGAATCGCGACGCAATTTGTGTGTCCCATCGTCATTAACAGGCTCTGAACGTTACAATTCACTGTCAGTTTTGCGTCGTATTCTGAAATCTAGACTCACAGATGAACGACCATAAGGTGCCCGAGGCAGGAAGAGACCCTTGGAGACAGGTCGGCTGTGGGACGATGTATTGAATCGCGACGCAATTTGTGTGTTCCATCGTCATCAAGAGGCTCTGAACGTTACAATTCACTGTCAGTTTTGCGTCGGATTCGAAAATCTAGACTCACAGGAGAACGAGCATATAGTGCCCGAGGCAGCACTAGACCCTTGGAGACAAGTCGGCTGTAGGACGATGTATTGAATCGCGACGCAATTTGTGTGTTCCATCGTCATTAACAGGCTCTGAACGTTACAATTCACTGTCAGTTTTGCGTCGGATTCGAAAATCTAGACTCACAGGAGAACGAGCATGTGGTGCCCGAGGCAGCACTAGACCCTTGGAGACAAGTCGGCTGTAGGACGATGTATTGAATCGCGACGCAATTTGTGTGTTCCATCGTCATTAAGAGGCTCTGAACGTTACAATTAACTGTCAGTTTTGCGTCGGATTCGAAAATCTAGACTCACAGGAGAACGACCATAAGGTGCCCGAGGCAGCACTAGACCCTTGGAGACAAGTCGGCTGGAGGACGATGTATTGAGTCGCGACGCAATTTGTGTGTCCTATCGTCATTAACAGGCTCTGAACGTTACAATTCACTTTCAGTTTTGCGTCGGATTCGAAAATCTAGACTCACAGGAGAACGAGCATATGGTGCCCGAGGCAGCAATAGACCCTTCGAGACAAGTCGGCTGGAGGACGATGTATTCAATCGCGACGCAATTTGTGTGTTCCATCGTCATCAAGAGGCTCTGAACGTTACAATTCACTCTCAGTTTTGCGTCGGATTCGAAAATCTAGACTCACAGGAGAACGACCATAAGGTGCCCGAGGCAGCAAGAGACCCTTGGAGACAGGTCGGCTGTGGGACGATGTATTGAATCGCGTCGCAATTTGTGTGTTCCAACGTCATCAAGAGGCTCTGAACGTTACAATTCACTCTCAGTTTTGCGTCGGATTCGAAAATCTAGACTCACAGGAGAACGAGCATATGGTGCCCGAGGCAGCACTAGACCCTTGGAGACAAGTCGGCTGTAGGACGATGTATTGAATCGCGACGCAATTTGTGTGTTCCATCGTCATTAAGAGGCTCTGAACGTTACAATTAACTGTCAGTTTTGCATCGCATTCGAAAAACTAGACTCACAGGAGAACGACCATAAGGTGCCCGAGGCAGCAATAGACCCTTGGAGACAAGTCGGCTGGAGGACGATGTATGGAATCGCGACGCAATTTGTGTGTCCCATCGTCATTAACAGGCTCTGAACGTTACAATTCACTGTCAGTTTTTCGTCGGATTCGAAAATCTAGACTCACAGATGAACGACCATAAGGTGCCCGAGGCAGCACTACACCCTTGGAGACAAGTCGGCGGGAGGAAGATGTATTGAATCGCGACGCAATTTGTGTGTTCCATCGTCATTAACAGGCTCTGAACATTACAATTAACTGTCAGTTTTGCGTCGGATTCGAAAAACTAGACTCACAGGAGAACGACCATAAGGTGCCCGAGGCAGCAATAGACCCTTCGAGACAAGTCGGCTGGAGGATGATGTATTGAATCGCGACGCAATTTGTGTGTTCCATCGTCATTAACAGGCTCTGAACGTTACAATTAATTGTCAGTTTTGCGTCGTATTCGAAAAACTAGACTCACAGGTGAACGACCATAAGGTGCCCGAGGCACCAATAGACCCTTCGAGACAAGTCGGCTGGAGGACGATGTATTGAATCGCGACGCAATTTGTGTGTTCCATCGTCATTAACAGGCTCTGAACGTTACAATTAATTGTCAGTTTTGCGTCGTATTCGAAAAACTAGACACACAGGAGAACGACAATATGGTGCCCGAGGCACCAATAGACCCTTCGAGACAAGTCGGCTGTGGGACGATGTATTGAATCGCGACGCAATTTGTGTGTTCCATCGTCATCAAGAGGCTCTGAACGTTACAATTAATTGTCAGTTTTGCGCCGGATTCGAAAAACTAGACTCATAGGAGAACGACCATAAGGTGCCCGAGGCAGCACTAGACCATTGGAGACAAGTCGGCTGGAGGACGATGTATTGAATCGCGACGCAATTTGTGTGTCCCATCGTCATTAACAGGCTCTGAACGTTACAATTAACTGTCAGTTTTGCGTCGGATTCGAAAATCTAGACTCACAGGAGAACGACCATATGGTGCCCGAGGCAGCACTAGACCCTTGGAGACAAGTCGGCTGTAGGACGATGTATTGAATCGCGACGCAATTTGTGTGTTCCATCGTCATCAAGAGGCTCTGAACGTTACAATTCACTCTCAGTTTTGCGTCGGATTCGAAAATCTAGACTCACAGGAGAACGAGCATATGGTGCCCGAGGCAGCACTAGACCCTTTGAGACAAGTCGGCTGTAGGACGATGTATTGAGTCGCGAAGCAATTTGTGTGTCCCATCGTCATTAACAGGCTCTGAACGTTACAATTCACTGTCACTTTTGCGTCGGATTCGAAAATCTAGACTCACAGGAGAACGAGCATATGGTGCCCGAGGCAGCACTAGACCCTTGGAGACAAGTCGGCTGTAGGACGATGTATTGAATCGCGACGCAATTTGTGTGTTCCATCGTCATCAAGAGGCTCTGAACGTTACAATTCACTGTCAGTTTTGCGTCGGATTCGGAAATCTAGACTGACAGGAGAACGAGCATATGGTGCCCGAGGCAGCACTAGACCCTTGGAGACAAGTCGGCTGTAGGACGATGTATTGAATCGCGACGCAATTTGTGTGTTCCATCGTCATTAACAGGCTCTGAACGTTACAATTCACTGTCAGTTTTGCGTCGGATTCGAAAATCTAGACTCACAGGAGAACGAGCATATTGTGCCCGAGGCAGCACTAGACCCTTGGAGACAAGTCGGCTGTAGGACGATGTATTGAATCGCGACGCAATTTGTGTGTTCCATCATCATTATAGGCTCTGAACGTTACAGTTAACTGTCAGTTTTGCGTCGGATTCGAAAATCTAGACTCACAGGAGAACGAGCATAAGGTGCCCGAGGCAGCACTAGACCCTTGGAGACAAGTCGGCTGGAGGACGATGTACTGAATCGCGACGCAATTTGTGTGTCCCATTGTCATTAACAGGCTCTGAACGTTACAATTAACTGTCAGTTTTGCATCGCATTCGAAAATCTAGACTCACAGGAGAACGAGCATATGGTGCCCGAGGCAGCACTAGACCCTTGGAGACAAGTCGGCTGTAGGACGATGTATTGAATCGCGACGCAATTTGTGTGTTCCATCGTCATTAAGAGGCTCTGAACGTTACAATTCACTCTCAGTTTTGCGTCGGATTCGAAAATCTAGACTCACAGGAGAACAACCATAAGGTGCCCGAGGCAGCACTAGACCCTTGGAGACAAGTCGGCTGGAGGACGATGTATTGAGTCGCGACGCAATTTGTGTGTCCCATCGTCATTAACAGGCTCTGAACGTTACAATTAACTGTCAGTTTTGCATCGCATTCGAAAATCTAGACTCACAGGAGAACGAGCATATGGTGCCCGAGGCAGCACTAGACCCTTGGAGACAAGTCGGCTGTAGGACGATGTATTGAATTGCGACGCAATTTGTGTGTTCCATCGTCATTAAGAGGCTCTGAACGTTACAATTAACTGTCAGTTTTGCATCGCATTCGAAAAACTAGACTCACTGGAGAACGACCATAAGGTGCCCGAGGCAGCAATAGACCCTTGGAGACAAGTCGGCTGGAGGACGATGTATTGAATCGCGACGCAATTTGTGTGTCCCATCGTCATTAACAGGCTCTGAACGTTACAATTAACTGTCAGTTTTGCATCGCATTCGAAAAACTAGACTCACAGGAGAACGACCATAAGGTGCCCGAGGCAGCAATAGACCCTTGGAGACAAGTCGGCTGGAGGACGATGTATGAATCGCGACGCAATTTGTGTGTTCCATCGTCATTAAGAGGCTCTGTACCTTACAATTAACTGTCAGTTTTGCGTCGGATTCGAAAATGTTGACTCTCCGATGAACGACCATAAGGTGCCCGAGGCAGCAATAGACCCTTCGAGACAAGTCGGCTGGAGGACGATGTATTGAATCGCGACGCAATTTGTGTGTTCCATCGTCAGTATCAGGCTCTGAACGTTACAATTAACCGTCAGTTTTGCGTCGTATTCTGAAAACTAGACTCACAGGAGGACGACGATAAGGTGCCCGAGGCAGCACTGGACCTTTGGAGACAAGTCGGCTGTAGGACGATGTATTGAGTCGCGACGCAATTTGTGTGTCCCATCGTCATTAACAGGCTCTGAACGTTACAATTAACTGTCAGTTTTGCGTCGGATTCGAAAATCTAGACTCACAGGAGAACGAGCATATGGTGCCCGAGGCAGCACTAGACCCTTGGAGACAAGTCGGCTGTAGGACGATGTATTGAATCGCGACGCAATTTGTGTGTTCCATCGTCCACAAGAGGCTCTGAACGTTACAATTCACTGTCAGTTTTGCGTCGGATTCGAAAATCCAGACTCACAGGAGAAAGAGCATATGGTGCCCGAGGCAGCACTAGACCCTTGGAGACAAGTCGGCTGTAGGACGATGTATTGAATCGCGACGCAATTTGTGTGTTCCATCGTCATTAACAGGCTCTGAACGTTACAATTCACTGTCAGTTTTGCGTCGTATTCTGAAATCTAGACTCACAGATGAACGACCATAAGGTGCCCGAGGCAGCAAGAGACCCTTGGAGACAGGTCGGCTGTGGGACGATGTATTGAATCGCGACGCAATTTGTGTGTTCCATCGTCATCAAGAGGCTCTGAACGTTACAATTCACTGTCAGTTTTGCGTCGGATTCGAAAATCTAGACTCACAGGAGAACGAGCATATAGTGCCCGAGGCAGCACTAGACCCTTGGAGACAAGTCGGCTGTAGGACGATGTATTGAATCGCGACGCAATTTGTGTGTTCCATCGTCATTAACAGGCTCTGAACGTTACAATTCACTGTCAGTTTTGCGTCGGATTCGAAAATCTAGACTCACAGGAGAACGAGCATATGGTGCCCGAGGCAGCACTAGACCCTTGGAGACAAGTCGGCTGTAGGACGATGTATTGAATCGCGACGCAATTTGTGTGTTCCATTGTCATTAAGAGGCTCTGAACGTTACAATTAACTGTCAGTTTTGCGTCGGATTCGAAAATCTAGACTCACAGGAGAACGACCATAAGGTGCCCGAGGCAGCACTAGACCCTTCAAGACAAGTCGGCTGGAGGACGATGTATTGAGTCGCGACGCAATTTGTGTGTCCCATCGTCATTAACAGGCTCTGAACGTTACAATTCACTGTCAGTTTTGCGTCGGATTCGAAAATCTAGACTCACAGGAGAACGAGCATATGGTGCCCGAGGCAGCAATAGACCCTTCGAGACAAGTCGGCTGGAGGACGATGTATTCAATCGCGACGCAATTTGTGTGTTCCATCGTCATCAAGAGGCTCTGAACGTTACAATTCACTCTCAGTTTTGCGTCGGATTCGAAAATCTAGACTCACAGGAGAACGACCATAAGGTGCCCGAGGCAGCAAGAGACCCTTGGAGACAGGTCGGCTGTGGGACGATGTATTGAATCGCGACGCAATTTGTGTGTTCCATCGTCATCAAGAGGCTCTGAACGTTACAATTCACTCTCAGTTTTGCGTCGGATTCGAAAATCTAGACTCACAGGAGTACGAGCATATGGTGCCCGAGGCAGCACTAGACCCTTGGAGACAAGTCGGCTGTAGGACGATGTATTGAATCGCGACGCAATTTGTGTGTTCCAACGTCATTAAGAGGCTCTGAACGTTACAATTAACTGTCAGTTTTGCATCGCATTCGAAAAACTAGACTCACAGGAGAACGACCATAAGGTGCCCGAGGCAGCACTTGACCCTTGGAGACAAGTCGGCTGGAGGACGATGTATTGAATCGCGACGCAATTTGTGTGTCCCATCGTCATTAACAGGCTCTGAACGTTACAATTCACTGTCAGTTTTTCGTCGGATTCGAAAATCTAGACTCACAGATGAACGACCATAAGGTGCCCGAGGCAGCACTAGACCCTTGGAGACAAGTCGGCTGTAGGACGATGTATTGAATCGCGACGCAATTTGTGTGTTCCATCGTCATTAACAGGCTCTGAACGTTACAATTAACTGTCAGTTTTGCATCGCATTCGAAAAACTAGACTCACAGGAGAACGACCATAAGGTGCCCGAGGCAGCAATAGACCCTTGGAGACAAGTCGGCTGGAGGACGATGTATTGAATCGCGACGCAATTTGTGTGTCCCATCGTCATTAACAGGCTCTGAACGTTACAATTCACTGTCAGTTTTTCGTCGGATTCGAAAATCTAGACTCACAGATGAACGACCATAAGGTGCCCGAGGCAGCACTACACCCTTGGAGACAAGTCGGCGGGAGGAAGATGTATTGAATCGCGACGCAATTTGTGTGTTCCATCGTCATTAACAGGCTCTGAACATTACAATTAACTGTCAGTTTTGCGTCGGATTCGAAAAACTAGACTCACAGGAGAACGACCATAAGGTGCCCGAGGCAGGAATAGACCCTTCGAGACAAGTCGGCTGGTGGACGATGTATTGAATCGCGACGCAATTTGTGTGTTCCATCGTCATTAACAGGCTCTGAACGTTACAATTAATTGTCAGTTTTGCGTCGTATTCGAAAAACTAGACTCACAGGTGAACGACCATAAGGTGCCCGAGGCACCAATAGACCCTTCGAGACAAGTCGGCTGGAGGACGATGTATTGAATCGCGACGCAATTTGTGTGTTCCATCGTCATTAACAGGCTCTGAACGTTACAATTAATTGTCAGTTTTGCGTCGTATTCGAAAAACTAGACTCACAGGAGAACGACAATAAGGTGCCCGAGGCACCAATAGACCCTTCGAGACAAGTCGGCTGTGGGACGATGTATGGAATCGCGACGCAATTTGTGTGTTCCATCGTCATCAAGAGGCTCTGAACGTTACAATTCACTGTCAGTTTTGCGCCGGATTCGAAAAACTAGACTCATAGGAGAACGACCAAAAGGTGCCCGGAGCAGCAATACTACCTCGGAGACAAGTCGGCTGGAGGACGATGTATTGAATCGCGACGCAATTTGTGTGTTCCATCGTCATTAAGAGGCTCTGAACGTTACAATTAACTGTCAGTTTTGCGTCGGATTCGAAAATCTAGACTCACAGGAGAACGACCATAAGGTGCCCGAGGCAGCACTAGACCATTGGAGACAAGTCGGCTGGAGGACGATGTATTGAATCGCGACGCAATTTGTGTGTCCCATCGTCATTAACAGGCTCTGAACGTTACAATTAACTGTCAGTTTTGCGTCGGATTCGAAAATCTAGACTCACAGGAGAACGAGCATATGGTGCCCGAGGCAGCACTAGACCCTTGGAGACAAGTCGGCTGTAGGACGATGTATTGAATCGCGACGCAATTTGTGTGTTCCATCGTCATCAAGAGGCTCTGAACGTTACAATTCACTGTCAGTTTTGCGTCGGATTCGGAAATCTAGACTGACAGGAGAACGAGCATATGGTGCCCGAGGCAGCACTAGACCCTTGGAGACAAGTCGGCTGTAGGACGATGTATTGAATCGCGACGCAATTTGTGTGTTCCATCGTCATTAACAGGCTCTGAACGTTACAATTCACTGTCAGTTTTGCATCGCATTCGAAAATCTAGACTCACAGGAGAACGAGCATATGGTGCCCGAGGCAGCACTAGACCCTTGGAGACAAGTCGGCTGTAGGACGATGTATTGAATCGCGACGCAATTTGTGTGTTCCATCGTCATTAAGAGGCTCTGAACGTTACAATTCACTCTCAGTTTTGCGTCGGATTCGAAAATCTAGACTCACAGGAGAACAACCATAAGGTGCCCGAGGCAGCACTAGACACTTGGAGACAAGTCGGCTGGAGGACGATGTATTGAGTCGCGACGCAATTTGTGTGTCCCATCGTCATTAACAGGCTCTGAACGTTACAATTAACTGTCAGTTTTGCATCGCATTCGAAAATCTAGACTCACAGGAGAACGAGCATATGGTGCCCGAGGCAGCACTAGACCCTTGGAGACAAGTCGGCTGTAGGACGATGTATTGAATCGCGACGCAATTTGTGTGTTCCATCGTCATTAAGAGGCTCTGAACGTTACAATTAACTGTCAGTTTTGCATCGCATTCGAAAAACTAGACTCACAGGAGAACGACCATAAGGTGCCCGAGGCAGCAATAGACCCTTGGAGACAAGTCGGCTGGAGGACGATGTATGAATCGCGACGCAATTTGTGTGTTCCATCGTCATTAAGAGGCTCTGTACCTTACAATTAACTGTCAGTTTTGCGTCGGATTCGAAAATGTTGACTCTCCGATGAACGACCATAAGGTGCCCGAGGCTGCAATAGACCCTTCGAGACAAGTCGGCTGGAGGACGATGTATTGAATCGCGACGCAATTTGTGTGTTCCATCGTCAGTATCAGGCTCTGAACGTTACAATTAACCGTCAGTTTTGCGTCGTATTCTGAAAACTAGACTCACAGGAAGACGACGATAAGGTGCCCGAGGCAGCACTAGACCTTTGGAGACAAGTCGGCTGTAGGACGATGTATTGAGTCGCGACGCAATTTGTGTGTCCCATCGTCATTAACAGGCTCTGAACGTTACAATTAACTGTCAGTTTTGCGTCGGATTCGGAAATCTAGACTCACAGGAGAACGAGCATATGGTGCCCGAGGCAGCACTAGACCCTTGGAGACAAGTCGGCTGTAGGACGATGTATTGAATCGCGACGCAATTTGTGTGTTCCATCGTCCACAAGAGGCTCTGAACGTTACAATTCACTGTCAGTTTTGCGTCGGATTCGAAAATCTAGACTCACAGGAGAAAGAGCATATGGTGCCCGAGGCAGCACTAGACCCTTGGAGACAAGTCGGCTGTAGGACGATGTATTGAATCGCGACGCAATTTGTGTGTTCCATCGTCATTAACAGGCTCTGAACGTTACAATTCACTGTCAGTTTTGCGTCGTATTCTGAAATCTAGACTCACAGATGAACGACCATAAGGTGCCCGAGGCAGCAAGAGACCCTTGGAGACAGGTCGGCTGTGGGACGATGTATTGAATCGCGACGCAATTTGTGTGTTCCATCGTCTTCAAGAGGCTCTGAACGTTACAATTCACTGTCAGTTTTGCGTCGGATTCGAAAATCTAGACTCACAGGAGAACGAGCATATAGTGCCCGAGGCAGCACTAGACCCTTGGAGACAAGTCGGCTGTAGGACGATGTATTGAATCGCGACGCAATTTGTGTGTTCCATCGTCATTAACAGGCTCTGAACGTTACAATTCACTGTCAGTTTTGCGTCGGATTCGAAAATCTAGACTCACAGGAGAACGAGCATATGGTGCCCGAGGCAGCACTAGACCCTTGGAGACAAGTCGGCTGTAGGACGATGTATTGAATCGCGACGCAATTTGTGTGTTCCATTGTCATTAAGAGGCTCTGAACGTTACAATTAACTGTCAGTTTTCCGTCGGATTCGAAAATCTAGACTCACAGGAGAACGACCATAAGGTGCCCGAGGCAGCACTAGACCCTTGGAGACAAGTCGGCTGGAGGACGATGTATTGAGTCGCGACGCAATTTGTGTGTCCCATCGTCATTAACAGGCTCTGAATGTTACAATTCACTGTCAGTTTTGCGTCGGATTCGAAAATCTAGACTCACAGGAGAACGAGCATATGGTGCCCGAGGCAGCAATAGACCCTTCGAGACAAGTCGGCTGGAGGACGATGTATTCAATCGCGACGCAATTTGTGTGTTCCATCGTCATCAAGAGGCTCTGAACGTTACAATTCACTCTCAGTTTTGCGTCGGATTCGAAAATCTAGACTCACAGGAGAACGACCATAAGGTGCCCGAGGCAGCAAGAGACCCTTGGAGACAGGTCGGCTGTGGGACGATGTATTGAATCGCGACGCAATTTGTGTGTTCCATCGTCATCAAGAGGCTCTGAACGTTACAATTCACTCTCAGTTTTGCGTCGGATTCGAAAATCTAGACTCACAGGAGTACGAGCATATGGTGCCCGAGGCAGCACTAGACCCTTGGAGACAAGTCGGCTGTAGGACGATGTATTGAATCGCGACGCAATTTGTGTGTTCCAACGTCATTAAGAGGCTCTGAACGTTACAATTAACTGTCAGTTTTGCATCGCATTCGAAAAACTAGACTCACAGGAGAACGACCATAAGGTGCCCGAGGCAGCAATAGACCCATGGAGACAAGTCGGCTGGAGGACGATGTATTGAATCGCGACGCAATTTGTGTGTCCCATCGTCATTAACAGGCTCTGAACGTTACAATTCACTGTCAGTTTTTCGTCGGATTCGAAAATCTAGACTCACAGATGAACGACCATAAGGTGCCCGAGGCAGCACTACACCCTTGGAGACAAGTCGGCGGGAGGAAGATGTATTGAATCGCGACGCAATTTGTGTGTTCCATCGTCATTAACAGGCTCTGAACATTACAATTAACTGTCAGTTTTGCGTCGGATTCGAAAAACTAGACTCACAGGAGAACGACCATAAGGTGCCCGAGACAGCAATAGACCCTTCGAGACAAGTCGGCTGGAGGACGATGTATTGAATCGCGACGCAATTTGTGTGTTCCATCGTCATTAACAGGCTCTGAACGTTACAATTAATTGTCAGTTTTGCGTCGTATTCGAAAAACTAGACTCACAGGTGAACGACCATAAGGTGCCCGAGGCACCAATAGACCCTTCGAGACAAGTCGGCTGGAGGACGATGTATTGAATCGCAACGCATTTTGTGTGTTCCATCGTCATTAACAGGCTCTGAACGTTACAATTAATTGTCAGTTTTGCGTCGTATTCGAAAAACTAGACTCACAGGAGAACGACAATAAGGTGCCCGAGGCACCAATAGACCCTTCGAGACAAGTCGGCTGTGGGACGATGTATTGAATCGCGACGCAATTTGTGTGTTCCATCGTCATCAAGAGGCTCTGAACGTTACAATTCACTGTCAGTTTTGCGCCGGATTCGAAAAACTAGACTCATAGGAGAACGACCAAAAGGTGCTAGGAGCAGCAATACTACCTCGGAGACAAGACGGCTGGAGGACGATGTATTGAATCGCGACGCAATTTGTGTGTTCCATCGTCATTAAGAGGCTCTGAACGTTACAATTAACTGTCAGTTTTGCGTCGGATTCGAAAATCTAGACTCACAGGAGAACGACCATAAGGTGCCCGAGGCAGCACTAGACCCTTGGAGACAAGTCGGCTGGAGGACGATGTATTGAATCGCGACGCAATTTGTGTGTTCCATCGTCATTAAGAGGCTATGAACGTTACAATTAACTGTCAGTTTGCGTCGGATTCGAAAATCTAGACTCACAGGATAACGACCATAAGGTGCCCGAGGCAGCAATAGACCCTTCGAGACAAGTCGGCTGGAGGACGATGTATTGAATCGCGACGCAATTTGAGTGTTCCATCGTCATTAACAGGCTCTGAACGTTACAATTAATTGTCAGTTTTGCGTCGTATTCGAAAAACTAGACTCACAGGAGAACGACCATAAGGTGCCCGAGGCACCAATAGACCCTTCGAGACAATTCGGCTGGAGGACGATGTATTGAATCGCGACGCAATTTGTGTGTTCCATCGTCATTAAGAGGCTCTGAACGTTACAATTAATTGTCAGTTTTGCGCCGGATTCGAAAAACTAGACTCATAGGAGAACGACCAAGAGGTGCCAGGAGCAGCAATACTACCTCGGAGACATGTCGGCTGGAGGACGATGTATTGAATCGCGACGCAATTTGTGTGTTCCATCGTCAGTATCAGGCTCTGAACGTTACAATTAACTGTCAGTTTTGCGTCGGATTCGAAAATCTAGACTCACAGGAGAACGACCATAAGGTGCCCGAGGCAGCACTAGGCCCTTGGAGACAAGTCGGCTGGAGGACGATGTATTGAGTCGCGACGCAATTTGTGTGTCCCATCGTCATTAACAGGCTCTGAACGTTACAATTAACTGTCAGTTTTGCGTCGGATTCGAAAATCTAGACTCACAGATGAACGACCATAAGGTGCCCTAGGCAGCACTACACCCTTGGAGACAAGGCTGCTGTAGGACGATGTATTGAATCGCGACGCAATTTGTGTGTTCCATCGTCATCAAGAGGCTCTGAACGTTACAATTCACTGTCAGTTTTGCGTCGGATTCGCAAATCTAGACTCACCGATGAACGACCATAAGGTGCCCGAGGCAGCAATAGACCCTTCGAGACAAGTCGGCTGGGGGACGATGTATTGAATCGCGACGCAATTTGTGTGTTCCATCGTCATTAACAGGCTCTGAACGTTACAATTAATTGTCAGTTTTGCGTCGTATTCGAAAAACTAGACTCACAGGTGAACGACCATAAGGTGCCCGAGGCACCAATAGACCCTTCGAGACAAGTCGGCTGGAGGACGATGTATTGAATCGCGACGCAATTTGTGTGTTCCATCGTCATTAAGAGGCTCTGAACGTTACAATTAACTGTCAGTTTTGCGTCGGATTCGAAAATCTAGACTCACAGGAGAACGACCATAAGGTGCCCGAGGCAGCACTAGACCCTTGGAGACAAGTCGGCTGGAGGACGATGTATTGAATCGCGACGCAATTTGTGTGTTCCATCGTCATTAAGAGGCTCTGAACCTTACAATTACTGTCAGTTTTGCGTCGGATTCGAAAATCTAGACTCATAGGAGAACGACCATAAGGTGCCCGAGGCAGCACTAGACCCTTGGAGACAAGTCGGCTGGAGGACGATGTATTGAGTCGCGACGCAATTTGTGTGTCCCATCGTCATTATCAGGCTCTGAACGTTACAATTCACTGTCAGTTTTGCGCCGGATTCGAAAATCTAGACTCACAGGAGAGCGAGCATATGTTGCCCGAGGCAGCACTAGACCCTTGGAGACAAGTCGGCTGGAGGACGATGTATTGAATCGCGACGCAATTTGTGTGTTCCATCGTCAGTATCAGGCTCTGAACGTTACAATGAACTGTCAGTTTTGCGTCGGATTCGAAAATCTAGACTAACAGGAGAACGACCATAAGGTGCCCGAGGCAGCACTACACCCTTGGAGACAAGTCGGCTGTAGGACGATGTATTGAATCGCGACGCAATTTGCGAGTTCCATCGTCATCAAGAGGCTCTGAACGTTACAATTCACTGTCAGTTTTGCGTCGGATTCGAAAATCTAGACTCACCGATGAACGACCATAAGGTGCCCGAGGCAGCAATAGACCCTTCGAGACAAGTCGGCTGGAGGACGATGTATTGAGTCGCGACGCAATTTGTGTGTCCCATCGTCATTAACAGGCTCTGAACGTTACAATTAACTGTCAGTTTTGCGTCGGATTCGAAAATCTAGACTCATAGATGAACGACCATAAGGTGCCCGAGGCAGCACTACACCCTTGGAGACAAGTCGGCTGGAGGACGATGTATTGAATCGCGACGCAATTTGTGTGTTCCATCGTCATTAACAGGCTCTGAACGTTACAATTAATTGTCAGTTTTGCGTCGTATTCGAAAAACTAGACTCACAGGTGAACGACCATAAGGTGCCCGAGGCACCAATAGACCCTTCGAGACAAGTCGGCTGGAGGACGATGTATTGAATCGCGACGCAATTTGTGTGTTCCATCGTCATTAAGAGGCTCTGAACGTTACAATTCACTCTCAGTTTTGCGTCGGATTCGAAAATCTAGACTCACAGATGAACGACCATAAGGTGCCCGAGGCAGCACTACACCCTTGGAGACAAGTCGGCGGGAGGAAGATGTATTGAATCGCGACGCAATTTGTGTGTTCCATCGTCATTAACAGGCTCTGAACATTACAATTAACTCTCAGTTTTGCGTCGGATTCGAAAAACTAGACTCACAGGAGAACGATCATAAGGTGCCCGAGGCAGCAATAGACCCTTGGAGACAAGTCGGCTGGAGGACGATGTATTTAATCGCGACGCAATTTGTGTGTCCCATCGTCATTAACAGGCTCAGAACGTTACAATTCACTGTCAGTTTTTCGTCGGATTCGAAAATCTAGACTCACAGATGATCGACCATAAGGTGCCCGAGGCAGCACTACACCCTTGGAGACAAGTCGGCGGGAGGAAGATGTATTGAATCGCGACGCAATTTGTGTGTTCCATCGTCATTAACAGGCTCTGAACATTACAATTAACTGTCAGTTTTGCGTCGGATTCGAAAAACTAGACTCACAGGAGAACGATCATAAGGTGCCCGAGGCAGCAATAGACCCTTCGAGACAAGTCGGCTGGAGGACGATGTATTGAATCGCGACGCAATTTGTGTGTTCCATCGTCATTAACAGGCTCTGAACGTTACAATTAATTGTCAGTTTTGCGTCGTATTCGAAAAACTAGACTCACAGGAGAACGACCATAAGGTGCCCGAAGCACCAATAGACCCATCGAGACAAGTCGGCTTTGGGACGATGTATTGAATCGCGACGCAATTTGTGTGTTCCATCGTCATCAAGAGGCTCTGAACGTTACAATTCACTGTCAGTTTTGCGCCGGATTCGAAAAACTAGACTCATAGGAGAACGACCAAAAGGTGCCCGGAGCAGCAATACTACCTCGGAGACAAGTCGGCTGGAGGACGATGTATTGAATCGCGACGCAATTTGTGTGTTCCATCGTCATTAACAGGCTCTGAACGTTACAATTAATTGTCAGTTTTGCGCCGGATTCGAAAAACTAGACTCATAGGAGAACGACCAAGAGGTGCCAGGAGCAGCAATACTACCTCGGAGACATGTCGGCTGGAGGACGATGTATTGAATCGCGACGCAATTTGTGTGTTCCATCGTCAGTATCAGGCTCTGAACGTTACAATTAACTGTCAGTTTTGCGTCGGATTCGAAATTCTAGACTAACAGGAGAACGACCATAAGGTGCCCGAGGCAGCACTAGACCCTTGGAGACAAGTCGGCTGGAGGACGATGTATTGAGTCGCGACGCAATTTGTGTGTCCCATCGTCATTAACAGGCTCTGAACGTTACAATTAACTGTCAGTTTTGCGTCGGATTCGAAAATCTAGACTCATAGATGAACGACCATAAGGTGCCCGAGGCAGCACTACACCCTTGGAGACAAGTCGGCTGTAGGACGATGTATTGAATCGCGACGCAATTTGTGAGTTCCATCGTCATCAAGAGGCTCTGAACGTTACAATTCACTGTCAGTTTTGCGTCGGATTCGAAAATCTAGACTCACCGATGAACGACCATAAGGTGCCCGAGGCAGCAATAGACCCTTGGAGACAAGTCGGCTGGAGGACGATGTATTGAATCGCGACGCAATTTGTGTGTTCCATCGTCATTAACAGGCTCTGAACGTTACAATTAATTGTCAGTTTTGCGTCGTATTCGAAAAACTAGACTCACAGGTGAACGACCATAAGGTGCCCGAGGCACCAATAGACCCTTCGAGACAAGTCGGCTGGAGGACGATGTATTGAATCGCGACGCAATTTGTGTGTTCCATCGTCATCAAGAGGCTCTGAACGTTACAATTCACTGTCAGTTTTGCGCCGGATTCGAAAAACTAGACTCATAGGAGAACGACCAAAAGGTGCCCGGAGCAGCAATACTACCTCGGAGACAAGTCGGCTGGAGGACGATGTATTGAATCGCGACGCAATTTGTGTGTTCCATCGTCAGTATCAGTTTCTGAACGTTACAATTAACTGTCAGTTTTGCGTCGGATTCGAAAATCTAGACTCACAGGAGAACGACCATAAGGTGCCCGAGGCAGCACTAGGCCCTTGGAGACAAGTCGGCTGGAGGACGATGTATTGAGTCGCGACGCAATTTGTGTGTCCCATCGTCATTAACAGGCTCTGAACGTTACAATTAACTGTCAGTTTTGCGTCGGATTCGAAAATCTAGACTCACAGATGAACGACCATAAGGTGCCCTAGGCAGCACTACACCCTTGGAGACAAGGCTGCTGTAGGACGATGTATTGAATCGCGACGCAATTTGTGTGTTCCATCGTCATCAAGAGGCTCTGAACGTTACAATTCACTGTCAGTTTTGCGTCGGATTCGAAAATCTAGACTCACCGATGAACGACCATAAGGTGCCCGAGGCAGCAATAGACCCTTCGAGACAAGTCGGCTGGGGGACGATGTATTGAATCGCGACGCAATTTGTGTGTTCCATCGTCATTAACAGGCTCTGAACGTTACAATTAATTGTCAGTTTTGCGTCGTATTCGAAAAACTAGACTCACAGGTGAACGACCATAAGGTGCCCGAGGCACCAATAGACCCTTCGAGACAAGTCAGCTGGAGGACGATGTATTGAATCGCGACGCAATTTGTGTGTTCCATCGTCATTAAGAGGCTCTGAACGTTACAATTAACTGTCAGTTTTGCGTCGGATTCGAAAATCTAGACTCACAGGAGAACGACCATAAGGTGCCCGAGGCAGCACTAGACCCTTGGAGACAAGTCGGCTGGAGGACGATGTATTGAATCGCGACGCAATTTGTGTGTTCCATCGTCATTAAGAGGCTCTGAACCTTACAATTAACTGTCAGTTTTGCGTCGGATTCGAAAATCTAGACTCATAGGAGAACGACCATAAGGTGCCCGAGGCAGCACTAGACCCTTGGAGACAAGTCGGCTGGAGGACGATGTATTGAGTCGCGACGCAATTTGTGTGTCCCATCGTCATTATCAGGCTCTGAACGTTACAATTCACTGTCAGTTTTGCGCCGGATTCGAAAATCTAGACTCACAGGAGAGCGAGCATATGTTGCCCGAGGCAGCACTAGACCCTTGGAGACAAGTCGGCTGGAGGACGATGTATTGAATCGCGACGCAATTTGTGTGTTCCATCGTCATTAACAGGCTCTGAACGTTACAATTAATTGTCAGTTTTGCGTCGTATTCGAAAAACTAGACTCACAGGTGAACGACCATAAGGTGCCCGAGGCACCAATAGACCCTTCGAGACAAGTCGGCTGGAGGACGATGTATTGAATCGCGACGCAATTTGTGTGTTCCATCGTCATTAAGAGGCTCTGAACGTTACAATTCACTCTCAGTTTTGCGTCGGATTCGAAAATCTAGACTCACAGATGAACGACCATAAGGTGCCCGAGGCAGCACTACACCCTTGGAGACAAGTCGGCGGGAGGAAGATGTATTGAATCGCGACGCAATTTGTGTGTTCCATCGTCATTAACAGGCTCTGAACATTACAATTAACTCTCAGTTTTGCGTCGGATTCGAAAAACTAGACTCACAGGAGAACGATCATAAGGTGCCCGAGGCAGCAATAGACCCTTGGAGACAAGTCGGCTGGAGGACGATGTATTTAATCGCGACGCAATTTGTGTGTCCCATCGTCATTAACAGGCTCAGAACGTTACAATTCACTGTCAGTTTTTCGTCGGATTCGAAAATCTAGACTCACAGATGATCGACCATAAGGTGCCCGAGGCAGCACTACACCCTTGGAGACAAGTCGGCGGGAGGAAGATGTATTGAATCGCGACGCAATTTGTGTGTTCCATCGTCATTAACAGGCTCTGAACATTACAATTAACTGTCAGTTTTGCGTCGGATTCGAAAAACTAGACTCACAGGAGAACGATCATAAGGTGCCCGAGGCAGCAATAGACCCTTCGAGACAAGTCGGCTGGAGGACGATGTATTGAATCGCGACGCAATTTGTGTGTTCCATCGTCATTAACAGGCTCTGAACGTTACAATTAATTGTCAGTTTTGCGTCGTATTCGAAAAACTAGACTCACAGGAGAACGACCATAAGGTGCCCGAAGCACCAATAGACCCATCGAGACAAGTCGGCTTTGGGACGATGTATTGAATCGCGACGCAATTTGTGTGTTCCATCGTCATCAAGAGGCTCTGAACGTTACAATTCACTGTCAGTTTTGCGCCGGATTCGAAAAACTAGACTCATAGGAGAACGACCAAAAGGTGCCCGGAGCAGCAATACTACCTCGGAGACAAGTCGGCTGGAGGACGATGTATTGAATCGCGACGCAATTTGTGTGTTCCATCGTCATTAACAGGCTCTGAACGTTACAATTAATTGTCAGTTTTGCGCCGGATTCGAAAAACTAGACTCATAGGAGAACGACCAAGAGGTGCCAGGAGCAGCAATACTACCTCGGAGACATGTCGGCTGGAGGACGATGTATTGAATCGCGACGCAATTTGTGTGTTCCATCGTCAGTATCAGGCTCTGAACGTTACAATTAACTGTCAGTTTTGCGTCGGATTCGAAATTCTAGACTAACAGGAGAACGACCATAAGGTGCCCGAGGCAGCACTAGACCCTTGGAGACAAGTCGGCTGGAGGACGATGTATTGAGTCGCGACGCAATTTGTGTGTCCCATCGTCATTAACAGGCTCTGAACGTTACAATTAACTGTCAGTTTTGCGTCGGATTCGAAAATCTAGACTCATAGATGAACGACCATAAGGTGCCCGAGGCAGCACTACACCCTTGGAGACAAGTCGGCTGTAGGACGATGTATTGAATCGCGACGCAATTTGTGAGTTCCATCGTCATCAAGAGGCTCTGAACGTTACAATTCACTGTCAGTTTTGCGTCGGATTCGAAAATCTAGACTCACCGATGAACGACCATAAGGTGCCCGAGGCAGCAATAGACCCTTGGAGACAAGTCGGCTGGAGGACGATGTATTGAATCGCGACGCAATTTGTGTGTTCCATCGTCATTAACAGGCTCTGAACGTTACAATTAATTGTCAGTTTTGCGTCGTATTCGAAAAACTAGACTCACAGGTGAACGACCATAAGGTGCCCGAGGCACCAATAGACCCTTCGAGACAAGTCGGCTGGAGGACGATGTATTGAATCGCGACGCAATTTGTGTGTTCCATCGTCATCAAGAGGCTCTGAACGTTACAATTCACTGTCAGTTTTGCGCCGGATTCGAAAAACTAGACTCATAGGAGAACGACCAAAAGGTGCCCGGAGCAGCAATACTACCTCGGAGACAAGTCGGCTGGAGGACGATGTATTGAATCGCGACGCAATTTGTGTGTTCCATCGTCAGTATCAGTTTCTGAACGTTACAATTAACTGTCAGTTTTGCGTCGGATTCGAAAATCTAGACTCACAGGAGAACGACCATAAGGTGCCCGAGGCAGCACTAGGCCCTTGGAGACAAGTCGGCTGGAGGACGATGTATTGAGTCGCGACGCAATTTGTGTGTCCCATCGTCATTAACAGGCTCTGAACGTTACAATTAACTGTCAGTTTTGCGTCGGATTCGAAAATCTAGACTCACAGATGAACGACCATAAGGTGCCCTAGGCAGCACTACACCCTTGGAGACAAGGCTGCTGTAGGACGATGTATTGAATCGCGACGCAATTTGTGTGTTCCATCGTCATCAAGAGGCTCTGAACGTTACAATTCACTGTCAGTTTTGCGTCGGATTCGAAAATCTAGACTCACCGATGAACGACCATAAGGTGCCCGAGGCAGCAATAGACCCTTCGAGACAAGTCGGCTGGGGGACGATGTATTGAATCGCGACGCAATTTGTGTGTTCCATCGTCATTAACAGGCTCTGAACGTTACAATTAATTGTCAGTTTTGCGTCGTATTCGAAAAACTAGACTCACAGGTGAACGACCATAAGGTGCCCGAGGCACCAATAGACCCTTCGAGACAAGTCAGCTGGAGGACGATGTATTGAATCGCGACGCAATTTGTGTGTTCCATCGTCATTAAGAGGCTCTGAACGTTACAATTAACTGTCAGTTTTGCGTCGGATTCGAAAATCTAGACTCACAGGAGAACGACCATAAGGTGCCCGAGGCAGCACTAGACCCTTGGAGACAAGTCGGCTGGAGGACGATGTATTGAATCGCGACGCAATTTGTGTGTTCCATCGTCATTAAGAGGCTCTGAACTTTACAATTAACTGTCAGTTTTGCGTCGGATTCGAAAATCTAGACTCATAGGAGAACGACCATAAGGTGCCCGAGGCAGCACTAGACCCTTGGAGACAAGTCGGCTGGAGGACGATGTATTGAGTCGCGACGCAATTTGTGTGTCCCATCGTCATTATCAGGCTCTGAACGTTACAATTCACTGTCAGTTTTGCGCCGGATTCGAAAATCTAGACTCACAGGAGAGCGAGCATATGTTGCCCGAGGCAGCACTAGACCCTTGGAGACAAGTCGGCTGGAGGACGATGTATTGAATCGCGACGCAATTTGTGTGTTCCATCGTCAGTATCAGGCTCTGAACGTTACAATTAACTGTCAGTTTTGCGTCGGATTCGAAAATCTAGACTAACAGGAGAACGACCATAAGGTGCCCGAGGCAGCACTACACCCTTGGAGACAAGTCGGCTGTAGGACGATGTATTGAATCGCGACGCAATTTGCGAGTTCCATCGTCATCAAGAGGCTCTGAACGTTACAATTCACTGTCAGTTTTGCGTCGGATTCGAAAATCTAGACTCACCGATGAACGACCATAAGGTGCCCGAGGCAGCAATAGACCCTTCGAGACAAGTCGGCTGGAGGACGATGTATTGAGTCGCGACGCAATTTGTGTGTCCCATCGTCATTAACAGGCTCTGAACGTTACAATTAACTGTCAGTTTTGCGTCGGATTCGAAAATCTAGACTCATAGATGAACGACCATAAGGTGCCCGAGGCAGCACTACACCCTTGGAGACAAGTCGGCTGTAGGACGATGTATTGAATCGCGACGCAATTTGTGAGTTCCATCGTCATCAAGAGGCTCTGAACGTTACAATTCACTGTCAGTTTTGCGTCGGATTCGAAAATCTAGACTCACCGATGAACGACCATAAGGTGCCCGAGGCAGCAATAGACCCTTGGAGACAAGTCGGCTGGAGGACGATGTATTGAATCGCGACGCAATTTGTGTGTTCCATCGTCATTAAGAGGCTCTGAACGTTACAATTCACTCTCAGTTTTGCGTCGGATTCGAAAATCTAGACTCACAGATGAACGACCATAAGGTGCCCGAGGCAGCACTACACCCTTGGAGACAAGTCGGCGGGATGAAGATGTATTGAATCGCGACGCAATTTGTGTGTTCCATCGTCATTAACAGGCTCTGAACATTACAATTAACTCTCAGTTTTGCGTCGGATTCGAAAAACTAGACTCACAGGAGAACGATCATAAGGTGCCCGAGGCAGCAATAGACCCTTGGAGACAAGTCGGCTGTAGGACGATGTATTGAATCGCGACGCAATTTGCGAGTTCCATCGTCATCAAGAGGCTCTGAACGTTACAATTCACTGTCAGTTTTGCGTCGGATTCGAAAATCTAGACTCACCGATGAACGACCATAAGGTGCCCGAGGCAGCAATAGACCCTTCGAGACAAGTCGGCTGGAGGACGATGTATTGAGTCGCGACGCAATTTGTGTGTCCCATCGTCATTAACAGGCTCTGAACGTTACAATTAACTGTCAGTTTTGCGTCGGATTCGAAAATCTAGACTCATAGATGATCGACCATAAGGTGCCCGAGGCAGCACTACACCCTTGGAGACAAGTCGGCTGTAGGACGATGTATTGAATCGCGACGCAATTTGTGAGTTCCATCGTCATCAAGAGGCTCTGAACGTTACAATTCACTGTCAGTTTTGCGTCGGATTCGAAAATCTAGACTCACCGATGAACGACCATAAGGTGCCCGAGGCAGCAATAGACCCTTGGAGACAAGTCGACTGGAGGACGATGTATTGAATCGCGACGCAATTTGTGTGTTCCATCGTCATTAACAGGCTCTGAACGTTACAATTAATTGTCAGTTTTGCGTCGTATTCGAAAAACTAGACTCACAGGTGAACGACCATAAGGTGCCCGAGGCACCAATAGACCCTTCGAGACAAGTCGGCTGGAGGACGATGTATTGAATCGCGACGCAATTTGTGTGTTCCATCGTCAGTATCAGGCTCTGAACGTTACAATTAACTGTCAGTTTTGCGTCGGATTCGAAAATCTAGACTAACAGGAGAACGACCATAAGGTGCCCGAGGCAGCACTAGACCCTTGGAGACAAGTCGGCTGGAGGACGATGTATTGAGTCGCGACGCAATTTGTGTGTCCCATCGTCATTAACAGGCTCTGAACGTTACAATTAACTGTCAGTTTTGCGTCGGATTCGAAAATCTAGACTCATAGATGAACGACCATAAGGTGCCCGAGGCAGCACTACACCCTTGGAGACAAGTCGGCTGTAGGACGATGTATTGAATCGCGACGCAATTTGTGAGTTCCATCGTCATCAAGAGGCTCTGAACGTTACAATTCACTGTCAGTTTTGCGTCGGATTCGAAAATCTAGACTCACCGATGAACGACCATAAGGTGCCCGAGGCAGCAATAGACCCTTGGAGACAAGTCGGCTGGAGGACGATGTATTGAATCGCGACGCAATTTGTGTGTTCCATCGTCATTAACAGGCTCTGAACGTTACAATTAATTGTGAGTTTTGCGTCGTATTCGAAAAACTAGACTCACAGGTGAACGACCATAAGGTGCCCGAGGCACCAATAGACCCTTCGAGACAAGTCGGCTGGAGGACGATGTATTGAATCGCGACGCAATTTGTGTGTTCCATCGTCATCAAGAGGCTCTGAACGTTACAATTAACTGTCAGTTTTGCGTCGTATTCTGAAAACTAGACTCACAGGAGAACGACCATAAGGTGCCCGAGGCAGCAAGAGACCCTTGGAGACAGGTCGGCTGTGGGACGATGTATTGATTTGTGACGCAATTTGTGTGTTCCATCGTCATCAAGACGCTCTGAACGTTACAATTCACTGTCAGTTTTGCGTCGGATTCGAAAATCTAGACTTACAGGAGAACGAGCATTGGGTGCCCGAGGCAGCACTAGACCCTTGGAGACAAGTCGGCTGTAGGACGATGTATTGAATCGAGACGCAATTTGTGTGTTCCATCGTCATTAAGAGCCTCTGAACGTTACAATTAAGTGTCAGTTTTGCGTCGGATTCGAAAATCTAGACTCACAGGAGAACGACCATAAGGTGCCCGAGGCAGCACTAGACCATTGGAGACAAGTCGGCTGGAGGACGATGTATTGAGTCGCGACGCAATTTGTGTGTCCCATCGTCATTAACAGGCTCTGAACGTTACAATTAACTGTCAGTTTTGCATCGCATTCGAAAAACTAGACTCACAGGAGAACGACCATAAGGTGCCCGAGGCAGCAATAGACCCTTGGAGACAAGTCGGCTGGAGGACGATGTATTGAATCGCGACGCAATTTGTGTGTTCCATCGTCATTAATAGGCTCTGAACCTTACAATTAACTGTCAGTTTTGCGTCGGATTCGAAAATCTAGACTCACAGGAGAACGACCTTAAGGTGCCCGAGGCAGCACTAGACCCTTGGAGACAAGTCGGCTGGAGGACGATGTATTGAGTCGCGACGCAATTTGTGTGTCCCATCGTCATTAACAGGCTCTGAACGTTACAATTAACTGTCAGTTTTGCGTCGTATTCTGAAAACTAGACTCACAGGAGAACGACCATAAGGTGCCCGAGGCAGCAAGAGAGCCTTGGAGACAGGTCGGCTGTGGGACGATGTATTGAATCGCGACGCAATTTGTGTGTTCCATCGTCATCAAGAGGCTCTGAACGTTACAATTAATTGTCAGTTTTGCGTCGGATTCGAAAATCTAGACTCACAGGAGAACGACCTTAAGGTGCCCGAGGCAGCACTAGACCCTTGGAGACAAGTCGGCTGGAGGACGATGTATTGAGTCGCGACGCAATTTGTGTGTCCCATCGTCATTAACAGGCTCTGAACGTTACAATTAACTGTCAGTTTTGCGTCGGATTCGAAAATCTAGACTCACAGGAGAACGACCATAAGGTGCCCGAGGCAGCACTAGACCCTTGGAGACAAGTCGGCTGGAGGACGATGTATTGAGTCGCGACGCAATTTGTGTGTCCCATCGTCATTAACAGGCTCTGAACGTTACAATTAACTGTCAGTTTTGCGTCGTATTCTGAAAACTAGACTCACAGGAGAACGACCATAAGGTGCCCGAGGCAGCAAGAGAGCCTTGGAGACAGGTCGGCTGTGGGACGATGTATTGAATCGCGACGCAATTTGTGTGTTCCATCGTCATCAAGAGGCTCTGAACGTTACAATTCACTGTCAGTTTTGCGTCGGATTCGAAAATCTAGACTCACAGGAGAACGAGCATATGGTGCCCGAGGCAGCACTAGACTCTTGGAGACAAGTCGGCTGTAGGACTATGTATTGAATCGCGACGCAATTTGTGTGTTCCATCGTCATCAAGAGGCTCTGAACGTTACAATTAACTGTCAGTTTTGCGTCGGATTCGAAAATCTAGACTCACAGGAGAACGACCATAAGGTGCCCGAGGCAGCACTAGACCCTTGGAGACAAGTCGGCTGGAGGACGATGTATTGAGTCGCGACGCAATTTGTGTGTCCCATCGTCATTAACAGGCTCTGAACGTTACAATTAACTGTCAGTTTTGCATCGCATTCGAAAAACTAGACTCACAGGAGAACGGCCATAAGGTGCCCGAGGCAGCAATAGACCCTTGGAGACAAGTCGGCTGGAGGACGATGTATTGAATCGCGACGCAATTTGTGTGTTCCATCGTCATTAAGAGGCTCTGAACCTTATAATTAACTGTCAGTTTTGCGTCGGATTCGAAAATCTACCCTCACAGATGAACGACCATAAGGTGCCCGAGGCAGCAATAGACCCTTCGAGACAAGTCGGCTGGAGGACGATGTATTGAGTCGCGACGCAATTTGTGTGTTCCATCGTCATCAAGAGGCTCTGAACGTTACAATTCACTCTCAATTTTGCGTCGGATTCGAAAATCTAGACTCACAGGAGAACGAGCATATGGTGCCCGAGGCAGCACTAGACCCTTGGAGACAAGTCGGCTGTAGGACGTTGTATTGAATCGCGACGCAATTTGTGTGTTCCATCGTCATTAACAGGCTCTGAACGTTACAATTAACTGTCAGTTTTGCATCGCATTCGAAAAACTAGACTCACAGGAGAAAGACCATAAGGTGCCCGAGGCAGCAATAGACCCTTGGAGACAAGTCGGCTGGAGGACGATGTATTGAGACGCGACGCAATTTGTGTGTCCCATCGTCATTAACAGGCTCTGAACGTTACAATTAACTGTCAGTTTTGCGTCGGATTCGAAAATCTAGACTCACAGATGAACGACCATAAGGTGCCCGAGGCAGCACTACACCCTTGGAGACAAGTCGGCGGGAGGAAGATGTATTGAATCGCGACGCAATTTGTGTGTTCCCTCGTCATTAACAGGCTCTGAACATTACAATTAACTGTCAGTTTTGCGTCGGATTCGAAAAACTAGACTCACAGGAGAACGACCATAAGGTGCCCGAGGCAGCAATAGACCCTTCGAGACAAGTCGGCTGGAGGACGATGTATTGAATCGCGACGCAATTTGTGTGTTCCATCGTCATTAACAGGCTCTGAACGTTACAATTAATTGTCAGTTTTGCGTCGTATTCGAAAAACTAGACTCACAGGAGAACAACCATAAGGTGCCCGAGGCACCAATAGACCCTTCGAGACAAGTCGGCTGTGGGACGATGTATTGAATCGCGACGCAATTTGTGTGTTCCATCGTCATCAAAAGGCTCTGAACGTTACAATTCACTGTCAGTTTTGCGCCGGATTCGAAAAACTAGACTCATAGGAGAACGACCAAAAGGTGCCCGGAGCAGCAATACTGCCTCGGAGACAAGTCGGCTGGAGGACGATGTATTGAATCGCGACGCAATTTGTGTGTTCCATCGTCATTAAGAGGCTCTGAACGTTACAATTAACTGTCAGTTTTGCGTCGGATTCGAAAATCTAGACTCACAGGAGAACGACCATAAGGTGCCCGAGGAAGCACTAGACCCTTGGAGACAAGTCGGCTGGAGGACGATGTATTGAATCGCGACGCAATTTGTTCGTTCCATCGTCATTAAGAGGCTCTGAACCTTACAATTAACTGTCAGTTTTGCGTCGGATTCGAAAATCTAGACTCACAGGAGAACGACCATAAGGTGCCCGAGGCAGCAATAGACCCTTGGAGACAAGTCGGCTGGAGGACGATGTATTGAGTCGCGACGCAATTTGTGTGTCCCATCGTCATTAACAGGCTCTGAACGTTACAATTCACTGTCAGTTTTGCGCCGGATTCGAAAAACTAGACTCATAGGAGAACGACCAAGAGGTGCCAGGAGCAGCAATAGACCCTTGGAGACAAGTCGGCTGGAGGACGATGTATCGATTCGCGACGCAATTTGTGTGTTCCATCGTCATTAAGAGGCTCTGAACGTTACAATTAATTGTCAGTTTTGCGCCGGATTCGAAAAACTAGACTCATAGGAGAACGACCATAAGAGGCCCGAGGCACCAATAGACCCTTCGAGACAAGTCGGCTGGAGGACGATGTATTGAATCGCGACGCAATTTGTGTGTTCCATCGTCATTAAGAGGCTCTGAACGTTACAATTAACTGTCAGTTTTGCGTCGGATTCGAAAATCTAGACTCACAGGAGAACGACCATAAGGTGCCCGAGGCACCAATAGACCCTTCGAGGCAAGTCGGCTGGAGGACGATGTATTGAGTCGCGACGCAATTTGTGTATCCCATCGTCATTAACAGGCTCTGAACGTTACAATTAACTGTCAGTTTTGCGTCGGATTCAAAAATCTAGACTCACAGGAGAACGAGCATATGGTGCCCGAGGCAGCACTAGACCCTTGGAGACAAGTCGGCTGTAGGACGATGTATTGAATCGCGACGCAATTTGTGTGTTCCATCGTCATTAAGAGGCTCTGAACGTTACAATTAACTGTCAGTTTTGCGTCGTATTCTGAAAACTAGACTCACAGGAGAACGACCATAAGGTGCCCGATGCAGCAATAGACCTTTGGAGACAAGTCGGCTGGAGGACGATATATTGAGACGCGACGCAATTTGTGTGTTCCATCGTCATTAAGAGGCTCTGAACGTTACAATTAACTGTCAGTTTTGCGTCGGATTCGAAAATCTAGACTCACAGGAGAACGACCATAAGGTGCCCGAGGCAGCAATAGACCCTTCGAGACAAGTCGGCTGGAGGACGATGTATTGAGTCGCGACGAAATTTGTGTGTCCCATCGTCATTAACAGGCTCTGAACGTTACAATTCACTGTCAGTTTTGCGTTGGATTCGAAAATCTAGACTCACAGGAGAACGAGCATATGGTGCCCGAGGCAGCACTAGACCCTTGGAGACAAGTCGGCTGTAGGACGATGTATTGAATCGCGACGCAATTTGTGTGTTCCATCGTCATTAACAGGCTCTGAACGTTACAATTAATTGTCAGTTTTGCGTCGTATTCGGAAAACTAGACTCACAGGAGAACGACCATAAGGTGCCCGAGGCACCAATAGACCCATCGAGACAAGTCGGCTTTGGGACGATGTATTGAATCGCGACGCAATTTGTGTGTTCCATCGTCATCAAGAGGCTCTGAACGTTACAATTCACTGTCAGTTTTGCGCCGGATTCGAAAAACTAGACTCATAGGAGAACGACCAAAAGGTGCCCGGAGCAGCAATACTACCTCGGAGACAAGTCGGCTAGAGGACGATGTATTGAATCGCGACGCAATTTGTGTGTTCCATCGTCAGTATCAGGCTCTGAACGTTACAATTAACTGTCAGTTTTGCGTCGGATTCGAAAATCTAGACTCACAGGAGAACGACCATAAGGTGCCCGAGGCAGCACTAGACCCTTGGAGACAAGTCGTCTGGAGGACGATGTATTGAATCGCGACGCAATTTGTGTGTTCCATCGTCATTAAGAGGCTCTGAACCTTACAATTAACTGTCAGTTTTGCGTCGGATTCGAAAATCTAGACTCATAGGAGAACGACCATAAGGTGCCCGAGGCAGCACTAGACCCTTGGAGACAAGTCGGCTGGAGGACGATGTATTGAATCGCGACGCAATTTGTGTGTTCCATCGTCATTAAGAGGCTCTGACCGTTACAATTAATTGTCAGTTTTGCGCCGGATTCGAAAAACTAGACTCATAGGAGAACGACCAAGAGGTGCCAGGAGCAGCAATACTACCTAGGAGAAATGTCGGCTGGAGGACGATGTATTGAATCGCGACGCAATTTGTGTGTTCCATCGTCAGTATCAGGCTCTGAACGTTACAATTAACTGTCAGTTTTGCGTCGGATTCGAAAATCTAGACTCACAGGAGAACAACCATAAGGTGCCCGAGGCAGCACTACACCCTTGGAGACAAGTCGGCTGGAGGACGATGTATTGAGTCGCGACGCAATTTGGGTGTTCCATCGTCATTAAGAGGCTCTGAACGTTACAATTAACTGTCAGTTTTGCATCGCATTCGAAAAACTAGACTCACAGGAGAACGACCATAAGGTGCCCGAGGCAGCAATAGACCCTTGGAGACAGTCGGCTGGAGGACGATGTATTGAATCGCGACGCAATTTGTGTGTTCCATCGTCATTAAGAGGCTCTGAACGTTACAATTAACTGTCAGTTTTGCGTCGGATTCGAAAAACTAGACTCACAGGAGAACGGCCATAAGGTGCCCGAGGCAGCAATAGACCCTTGGAGACAAGTCGGCTGGAGGACGATGTATTGAATCGCGACGCAATTTGTGTGTTCCATCGTCATTAAGAGGCTCTGAACCTTATAATTAACTGTCAGTTTTGCGTCGGATTCGAAAATCTACCCTCACAGATGAACGACCATAAGGTGCCCGAGGCAGCAATAGACCCTTCGAGACAAGTCGGCTGGAGGACGATGTATTGAGTCGCGACGCAATTTGTGTGTTCCATCGTCATCAAGAGGCTCTGAACGTTACAATTCACTCTCAATTTTGCGTCGGATTCGAAAATCTAGACTCACAGGAGAACGAGCATATGGTGCCCGAGGCAGCACTAGACCCTTGGAGACAAGTCGGCTGTAGGACGTTGTATTGAATCGCGACGCAATTTGTGTGTTCCATCGTCATTAACAGGCTCTGAACGTTAGAATTAACTGTCAGTTTTGCATCGCATTCGAAAAACTAGACTCACAGGAGAAAGACCATAAGGTGCCCGAGGCAGGAATAGACCCTTGGAGACAAGTCGGCTGGAGGACGATGTATTGAGACGCGACGCAATTTGTGTGTCCCATCGTCATTAACAGGCTCTGAACGTTACAATTAACTGTCAGTTTTGCGTCGGATTCGAAAATCTAGACTCACAGATGAACGACCATAAGGTGCCCGAGGCAGCACTACACCCTTGGAGACAAGTCGGCGGGAGGAAGATGTATTGAATCGCGACGCAATTTGTGTGTTCCCTCGTCATTAACAGGCTCTGAACATTACAATTAACTGTCAGTTTTGCGTCGGATTCGAAAAACTAGACTCACAGGAGAACGACCATAAGGTGCCCGAGGCAGCAATAGACCCTTCGAGACAAGTCGGCTGGAGGACGATGTATTGAATCGCGACGCAATTTGTGTGTTCCATCGTCATTAACAGGCTCTGAACGTTACAATTAATTGTCAGTTTTGCGTCGTATTCGAAAAACTAGACTCACAGGAGAACAACCATAAGGTGCCCGAGGCACCAATAGACCCTTCGAGACAAGTCGGCTGTGGGACGATGTATTGAATCGCGACGCAATTTGTGTGTTCCATCGTCATCAAAAGGCTCTGAACGTTACAATTCACTGTCAGTTTTGCGCCGGATTCGAAAAACTAGACTCATAGGAGAACGACCAAAAGGTGCCCGGAGCAGCAATACTGCCTCGGAGACAAGTCGGCTGGAGGACGATGTATTGAATCGCGACGCAATTTGTGTGTTCCATCGTCATTAAGAGGCTCTGAACGTTACAATTAACTGTCAGTTTTGCGTCGGATTCGAAAATCTAGACTCACAGGAGAACGACCATAAGGTGCCCGAGGAAGCACTAGACCCTTGGAGACAAGTCGGCTGGAGGACGATGTATTGAATCGCGACGCAATTTGTGTGTTCCATCGTCATTAAGAGGCTCTGAACCTTACAATTAACTGTCAGTTTTGCGTCGGATTCGAAAATCTAGACTCACAGGAGAACGACCATAAGGTGCCCGAGGCAGCAATAGACCCTTGGAGAAAAGTCGGCTGGAGGACGATGTATTGAGTCGCGACGCAATTTGTGTGTCCCATCGTCATTAACAGGCTCTGAACGTTACAATTCACTGTCAGTTTTGCGCCGGATTCGAAAAACTAGACTCATAGGAGAACGACCAAGAGGTGCCAGGAGCAGCAATAGACCCTTGGAGACAAGTCGGCTGGAGGACGATGTATCGATTCGCGACGCAATTTGTGTGTTCCATCGTCATTAAGAGGCTCTGAACGTTACAATTAATTGTCAGTTTTGCGCCGGATTCGAAAAACTAGACTCATAGGAGAACGACCACAAGAGGCCCGAGGCACCAATAGACCCTTCGAGACAAGTCGGCTGGAGGACGATGTATTGAATCGCGACGCAATTTGTGTGTTCCATCGTCATTAAGAGGCTCTGAACGTTACAATTAATTGTCAGTTTTGCGTCGTATTCGAAAAACTAGACTCAGGAGAACGACCATAAGGTGCCCGAGGCAGCAATAGACCCTTGGAGACAAGTCGGCTGGAGGACGATGTATTGAATCGCGACGCAATTTGTGTGTTCCATCGTCATTAAGAGGCTCTGAACGTTACAATTAACTGTCAGTTTTGCGTCGGATTCGAAAATCTAGACTCACAGGAGAACGACCATAAGGTGCCCGAGGCACCAATAGACCCTTCGAGGCAAGTCGGCTGGAGGACGATGTATTGAGTCGCGACGCAATTTGTGTGTCCCATCGTCATTAACAGGCTCTGAACGTTACAATTAACTGTCAGTTTTGCGTCGGATTCAAAAATCTAGACTCACAGGAGAACGAGCATATGGTGCCCGAGGCAGCACTAGACCCTTGGAGACAAGTCGGCTGTAGGACGATGTATTGAATCGCGACGCAATTTGTGTGTTCCATCGTCATTAAGAGGCTCTGAACGTTACAATTAACTGTCAGTTTTGCGTCGTATTCTGAAAACTAGACTCACAGGAGAACGACCATAAGGTGCCCGATGCAGCAATAGACCTTTGGAGACAAGTCGGCTGGAGGACGATATATTGAGACGCGACGCAATTTGTGTGTTCCATCGTCATTAAGAGGCTCTGAACGTTACAATTAACTGTCAGTTTTGCGTCGGATTCGAAAATCTAGACTCACAGGAGAACGACCATAAGGTGCCCGAGGCAGCAATAGACCCTTCGAGACAAGTCGGCTGGAGGACGATGTATTGAGTCGCGACGAAATTTGTGTGTCCCATCGTCATTAACAGGCTCTGAACGTTACAATTCACTGTCAGTTTTGCGTTGGATTCGAAAATCTAGACTCACAGGAGAACGAGCATATGGTGCCCGAGGCAGCACTAGACCCTTGGAGACAAGTCGGCTGTAGGACGATGTATTGAATCGCGACGCAATTTGTGTGTTCCATCGTCATTAACAGGCTCTGAACGTTACAATTAATTGTCAGTTTTGCGTCGTATTCGGAAAACTAGACTCACAGGAGAACGACCATAAGGTGCCCGAGGCACCAATAGACCCATCGAGACAAGTCGGCTTTGGGACGATGTATTGAATCGCGACGCAATTTGTGTGTTCCATCGTCATCAAGAGGCTCTGAACGTTACAATTCACTGTCAGTTTTGCGCCGGATTCGAAAAACTAGACTCATAGGAGAACGACCAAAAGGTGCCCGGAGCAGCAATACTACCTCGGAGACAAGTCGGCTGGAGGACGATGTATTGAATCGCGACGCAATTTGTGTGTTCCATCGTCAGTATCAGGCTCTGAACGTTACAATTAACTGTCAGTTTTGCGTCGGATTCGAAAATCTAGACTCACAGGAGAACGACCATAAGGTGCCCGAGGCAGCACTAGACCCTTGGAGACAAGTCGTCTGGAGGACGATGTATTGAATCGCGACGCAATTTGTGTGTTCCATCGTCATTAAGAGGCTCTGAACCTTACAATTAACTGTCAGTTTTGCGTCGGATTCGAAAATCTAGACTCATAGGAGAACGACCATAAGGTGCCCGAGGCAGCACTAGACCCTTGGAGACAAGTCGGCTGGAGGACGATGTATTGAATCGCGACGCAATTTGTGTGTTCCATCGTCATTAAGAGGCTCTGACCGTTACAATTAATTGTCAGTTTTGCGCCGGATTCGAAAAACTAGACTCATAGGAGAACGACCAAGAGGTGCCAGGAGCAGCAATACTACCTAGGAGAAATGTCGGCTGGAGGACGATGTATTGAATCGCGACGCAATTTGTGTGTTCCATCGTCAGTATCAGGCTCTGAACGTTACAATTAACTGTCAGTTTTGCGTCGGATTCGAAAATCTAGACTCACAGGAGAACAACCATAAGGTGCCCGAGGCAGCACTACACCCTTGGAGACAAGTCGGCTGGAGGACGATGTATTGAGTCGCGACGCAATTTGGGTGTTCCATCGTCATTAAGAGGCTCTGAACGTTACAATTAACTGTCAGTTTTGCATCGCATTCGAAAAACTAGACTCACAGGAGAACGACCATAAGGTGCCCGAGGCAGCAATAGACCCTTGGAGACAGTCGGCTGGAGGACGATGTATTGAATCGCGACGCAATTTGTGTGTTCCATCGTCATTAAGAGGCTCTGAACGTTACAATTAACTGTCAGTTTTGCGTCGTATTCTGAAAACTAGACTCACAGGAGAACGACCATAAGGTGCCCGAGGCAGCAAGAGACCCTTGGAGACAGGTCGGCTGTGGGACGATGTATTGATTTGTGACGCAATTTGTGTGTTCCATCGTCATCAAGAGGCTCTGAACGTTACAATTCACTGTCAGTTTTGCGTCGGATTCGAAAATCTAGACTTACAGGAGAACGAGCATTGGGTGCCCGAGGCAGCACTAGACCCTTGGAGACAAGTCGGCTGTAGGACGATGTATTGAATCGCGACGCAATTTGTGTGTTCCATCGTCATTAAGAGGCTCTGAACATTACAATTAAGTGTCAGTTTTGCGTCGGATTCGAAAATCTAGACTCACAGGAGAACGACCATAAGGTGCCCGAGGCAGCACTAGACCATTGGAGACAAGTCGGCTGGAGGACGATGTATTGAGTCGCGACGCAATTTGTGTGTCCCATCGTCATTAACAGGCTCTGAACGTTACAATTAACTGTCAGTTTTGCATCGCATTCGAAAAACTAGACTCACAGGAGAACGACCATAAGGTGCCCGAGGCAGCAATAGACCCTTGGAGACAAGTCGGCTGTAGGACGATGTATTGAATCGCGACGCAATTTGTGTGTTCCATCGTCATTAATAGGCTCTGAACCTTACAATTAACTGTCAGTTTTGCGTCGGGTTCGAAAATCTAGACTCACAGGAGAACGACCTTAAGGTGCCCGAGGCAGCACTAGACCCTTGGAGACAAGTCGGCTGGAGGACGATGTATTGAGTCGCGACGCAATTTGTGTGTCCCATCGTCATTAACAGGCTCTGAACGTTACAATTAACTGTCAGTTTTGCGTCGTATTCTGAAAACTAGACTCACAGGAGAACGACCATAAGGTGCCCGAGGCAGCAAGAGAGCCTTGGAGACAGGTCGGCTGTGGGACGATGTATTGAATCGCGACGCAATTTGTGTGTTCCATCGTCATCAAGAGGCTCTGAACGTTACAATTCACTGTCAGTTTTGCGTCGGATTCGAAAATCTAGACTCACAGGAGAACGAGCATATGGTGCCCGAGGCAGCACTAGACTCTTGGAGACAAGTCGGCTGTAGGACTATGTATTGAATCGCGACGCAATTTGTGTGTTCCATCGTCATCAAGAGGCTCTGAACGTTACAATTAACTGTCAGTTTTGCGTCGGATTCGAAAATCTAGACTCACAGGAGAACGACCATAAGGTGCCCGAGGCAGCACTAGACCCTTGGAGACAAGTCGGCTGGAGGACGATGTATTGAGTCGCGACGCAATTTGTGTGTTCCATCGTCATTAACAAGCTCTGAACGTTACAATTAACTGTCAGTTTTGCATCGCATTCGAAAAACTAGACTCACAGGAGAACGGCCATAAGGTGCCCGGGGCAGCAATAGACCCTTGGAGACAAGTCGGCTGGAGGACGATGTATTGAATCGCGACGCAATTTGTGTGTTCCATCGTCATTAAGAGGCTCTGAACGTTACAATTAATTGTCAGTTTTGCGCCGGATTCGAAAAACTAGACTCATAGGAGAACGACCATAAGAGGCCCGAGGCACCAATAGACCCTTCGAGACAAGTCGGCTGGAGGACGATGTATTGAATCGCGACGCAATTTGTGTGCTCCATCGTCATTAAGAGGCTCTGAACGTTACAATTAATTGTCAGTTTTGCGTCGTATTCGAAAAACTAGACTCACAGGAGAACAACCATAAGGTGCCCGAGGCACCAATAGACCCTTCGAGACAAGTCGGCTGTGGGACGATGTATTGAATCGCGACGCAATTTGTGTGTTCCATCGTCATCAAAAGGCTCTGAACGTTACAATTCACTGTCAGTTTTGCGCCGGATTCGAAAAACTAGACTCATAGGAGAACGACCAAAAGGTGCCCGGAGCAGCAATACTGCCTCGGAGACAAGTCGGCTGGAGGACGATGTATTGAATCGCGACGCATTTTGTGTGTTCCATCGTCATTAAGAGGCTCTGAACGTTACAATTAACTGTCAGTTTTGCGTCGGATTCGAAAATCTAGACTCACAGGAGAACGACCATAAGGTGCCCGAGGCAGCACTAGACCCTTGGAGACAAGTCGGCTGGAGGACGATGTATTGAATCGCGACGCAATTTGTGTGTTCCATCGTCATTAAGAGGCTCTGAACGTTACAATTAATTGTCAGTTTTGCGTCGTATTCGAAAAACTAGACTCATAGGAGAACGACCAAGAGGTGCCAGGAGCAGCAATAGACCCTTGGAGACAAGTCGGCTGGAGGACGATGTATCGATTCGCGACGCAATTTGTGTGTTCCATCGTCATTAAGAGGCTCTGAACGTTACAATTAATTGTCAGTTTTGCGCCGGATTCGAAAAACTAGACTCATAGGAGAACGACCATAAGAGGCCCGAGGCACCAATAGACCCTTCGAGACAAGTCGGCTGGAGGACGATGTATTGAATCGCGACGCAATTTGTGTGCTCCATCGTCATTAAGAGGCTCTGAACGTTACAATTAATTGTCAGTTTTGCGTCGTATTCGAAAAACTAGACTCAGGAGAACGACCATAAGGTGCCCGAGGCAGCACTAGACCCTTGGAGACAAGTCGGCTGGAGGACGATGTATTGAATCGCGACGCAATTTGTGTGTTCCATCGTCATTAAGAGGCTCTGAACGTTACAATTAACTGTCAGTTTTGCGTCGGATTCGAAAATCTAGACTCACAGGAGAACGACCATAAGGTGCCCGAGGCACCAATAGACCCTTCGAGACAAGTCGGCTGGAGGACGATGTATTGAGTCGCGACGCAATTTGTGTGTCCCATCGTCATTAACAGGCTCTGAACGTTACAATTAACTGTCAGTTTTGCGTCGGATTCAAAAATCTAGACTCGCAGGAGAACGAGCATATGGTGCCCGAGGCAGCACTAGACCCTTGGAGACAAGTCGGCTGTAGGACGATGTATTGAATCGCGACGCAATTTGTGTGTTCCATCGTCATTAAGAGGCTCTGAACGTTACAATTAACTGTCAGTTTTGCGTCGTATTCTGAAAACTAGACTCACAGGAGAACGACCATAAGGTGCCCGAGGCAGCAATAGACCTTTGGAGACAAGTCGGCTGGAGGACGATATATTGAGACGCGACGCAATTTGTGTGTTCCATCGTCATTAAGAGGCTCTGAACGTTACAATTAACTGTCAGTTTTGCGTCGGATTCGAAAATCTAAACTCACAGGAGAACGACCATAAGGTGCCCGAGGCACCAATAGACCCTTCGAGACAAGTCGGCTGGAGGACGATGTATTGAGTCGCGACGCAATTTGTGTGTCCCATCGTCATTAACAGGCTCTGTACGTTACAATTCACTGTCAGTTTTTCGTCGGATTCGAAAATCTAGACTCACAGGAGAACGAGCATATGGTGCCCGAGGCAGCACTAGACCCTTGGAGACAAGTCGGCTGGAGGACGATGTATTGAATCGCGACGCAATTTATGTGTTCCATCGTCATTAAGAGGCTCTGAACGTTACAATTAATTGTCAGTTTTGCGCCGGATTCGAAAAACTAGACTCATAGGAGAACGACCAAGAGGTGCCAGGAGCAGCAATACTACCTCGGAGACATGTCGGCTGGAGGACGATGTATTGAATCGCGACGCAATTTGTGTGTTCCATCGTCATTAAGAGGCTCTGAACGTTACAATTAAATGTCAGTTTTGCGTCGGATTCGAAAATCTAGACTCACAGGAGAACGACCATAAGGTGCCCGAGGCAGCACTAGACCCTTGGAGACAAATCGGCTGGAGGACGATGTATTGAGTCGCGACGCAATTTGTGTGTCCCATCGTCATTAACAGGCTCTGAACGTTACAATTAACTGTCAGTTTTGCATCGCATTCGAAAAACTAGACTCACAGGAGAAAGAGCATATGGTGCCCGACGCAGCACTAGACCCTTGGAGACTAGTCGGCTGTAGGACGATGTATTGAATCGCGACGCAATTTGTGTGTTCCATCGTCATTAAGAGGCTCTGAACCGTACAATTAACTGTCAGTTTTGCATCGCATTCGAAAAACTAGACTCACAGGAGAACGACAATAAGGTGCCCGAGGCAGCAATAGACCCTTGGAGACAAGTCGGCTGGAGGACGATGTATTGAGACGCTACGCAATTTGTGTGTCCCATCGTCATTAACAGGCTCTGAACGTTACAATTAACTGTCAGTTTTGCAACGCATTCGAAAAACTAGACTCACAGGAGAACGACCATAAGGTGCCCGAGGCAGCAATAGACCCTTGGAGACAAGTCGGCTGGAGGACGATGTATTGATTCGCGACGCAATTTGTGTGTTCCATCGTCATTAAGAGGCTCTGAACGTTACAATTAATTGTCAGTTTTGCGCCGGATTCGAAAAACTAGACTCATAGGAGAACGACCATAAGAGGCCCGAGGCACCAATAGACCCTTCGAGACAAGTCGGCTGGAGGACGATGTATTGAATCGCGACGCAATTTGTGTGTCCCATCGTCATTAACAGGCTCTGAACGTTACAATTAACTGTCACTTTTGCGTCGTATTCTGAAAACTAGACTCACAGGAGAACGACCATAAGGTGCCCGAGGCACCAATAGACCCTTCGAGACAAGTCGGCTGGAGGACGATGTATTGAATCGCGACGCAATTTGTGTGTTCCATCGTCATTAAGAGGCTCTGAACGTTACAATTAATTGTCAGTTTTGCGCCGGATTCGAAAAACTAGACTCATAGGAGAACGACCAAGAGGTGCCAGGAGCAGCAATACTACCTCGGAGACATGTCGGCTGGAGGACGATGTATTGAATCGCGACGCAATTTGTGTGTTCCATCGTCAGTATCAGGCTCTGAACGTTACAATTAACTGTCAGTTTTGCGTCGGATTCGAAAATCTAGACTCACAGGAGAACGACCATAAGGTGCCCGAGGCAGCACTAGACCCTTGGAGACAAGTCGGCTGGAGGACGATGTATTGAGTCGCGACGCAATTTGTGTGTCCCATCGTCATTAACAGGCTCTGAACGTTACAATTAACTGTCAGTTTTGCGTCGTATTCTGAAAACTAGACTCACAGGAGAACGAGCATAAGGTGCCCGAGGCAGCAAGAGACCCTTGGAGACAGGTCGGCTGTGGGACGATGTATTGAATCGCGACGCAATTTGTGTGTTCCATCGTCATCAAGAGGCTCTGAACGTTACAATTCACTGTCAGTTTTGCGTCGGATTCGAACATCTAGACTCACAGGAGAACGAGCATATGGTGCCCGAGGCAGCACTAGACCCTTGGAGACAAGTCGGCTGTAGGACGATGTATTGAATCGCGACGCAATTTGTGTGTTCCATCGTCATTAAGAGGCTCAGAACGTTACAATTAACTGTCAGTTTTGCGTCGGATTCGAAAATCTAGACTCACAGGAGAACGACCATAAGGTGCCCGAGGCAGCACTAGACCCTTGGAGACAAGTCGGCTGGAGGATGATGTATTGAGTCGCGACGCAATTTGTGTGTCCCATCGTCATTAACAGGCTCTGAACGTTACAATTAACTGTCAGTTTTGCATCGCATTCGAAAATCTAGACTCACAGGAGAACGAGCATATGGTGCCCGAGGCAGCACTAGACCGTTGGAGACAAGTCGGCTGTAGGACGATGTATTGAATCGCGACGCAATTTGGGTGTTTCATCGTCATTAAGAGGCTCTGAACGTTACAATTAACTGTCAGTTTTGCATCGCATTCGAAAAACTAGACTCACAGGAGAACGACCATAAGGTGCCCGAGGCAGCAATAGACCCTTGGAGACAAGTCGGCTGAAGGACGATGTATTGAGACGCGACGCAATTTGTGTGTCCCATCGTCATTAACAGGCTCTGAACGTTACAATTAACTGTCAGTTTTGCGTTGTATTCTGAAAACTAGACTCACAGGAGAACGACCATAAGGTGCCCGAGGCAGCAAGAGACCCTTGGAGACAGGTCGGCTGTGGGACGATGTATTGAATCGCGACGCAATTTGTGTGTTCCATCGTCATCAAGAGGCTCTGAACGTTACAATTAACTGTCAGTTTTGCGTCGGATTCGAAAATCTAGACTCACAGGAGAACGAGCATATGGTGCCCGAGGCAGCACTAGACCCTTGGAGACAAGTCGGCTGTAGGACGATGTATTGAATCGCGACGCAATTTGTGTGTTCCATCGTTATTAAGAGGCTCTGAACGTTACAATTAACTGTCAGTTTTGCGTCGGATTCGAAAATCTAGACTCACAGGAGAACGACCATAAGGTGCCCGAGGTAGCACTAGACCCTTGGAGACAAGTCGGCTGGAGGACGATGTATTGAGTCGCGACGCAATTTGTGTGTCCAATCGTCATTAACAGGCTCTGAACGTTACAATTAACTGTCAGTTTTGCATCGCATTCGAAAAACTAGAGTCACAGGAGAACGACCATAAGGTGCCCGAGGCAGCAATAGACCCTTGGAGACAAGTCGGCTGGAGGACGATGTATTGAATCGCGACGCAATTTGTGTGTTCCATCGTCATTAAGAGGCTCTGAACGTTACAATTAACTGTCAGTTTTGCGTCGGATTCGAAAAACTAGACTCATAGGAGAACGACCAAAAGGTGCCCGAGACAGCAATAGACCCTTGGAGACAAGTCGGCTGGAGGACGATGTATTGAATCGCGACGCATTTTGTGTGTTCCATCGTCATTAAGAGGCTCTCAACGTTACAATTCACTCTCAGTTTTGCGTCGGATTCGAAAATCTAGACTCACAGGAGAACGAGCATATGGTGCCCGAGGCAGCACTAGACCCTTGGAGACAAGTCGGCTGTAGCACGATGTATTGAATCGCGGCGCAATTTGTGTGTTCCATCGTCATTAAGAGGCTCTGAACGTTACAATTAACTGTCAGTTTTGCGTCGTATTCGAAAAACTAGACTCACAGGAGAACGACCATAAGATGCCCGAGGCAGCACTACACCCTTGGAGACAAGTCGGCTGGAGGACGATGTATTGAGACGCGACGCAATTTGTGTGTCCCATCGTCATTAAGAGGCTCTGAACGTTACAATTAACTGTCAGTTTTGCGCCGGATTCGAAAATCTAGACTCACAGATGAACGACCATAAGGTGCCCGAGGCAGCAATAGACCCTTGGAGACAAGTCGGCTGTAGGACGATGTATTGAATCGCGACGCAATTTGTGTGTTCCATCGTCATCAAGAGGCTCTGAACCTTACAATTAACTGTCAGTTTTGCGTCGGATTCGAAAATCTAGACTCACCGATGAACAACCGTAAGGTGCCCGAGGCAGCAATAGACCCTTCGAGGCAAGTCGGCTGGAGGACGATGTATTGAATCGCGACGCAATTTGTGTGTCCCATCGTCATTAACAGGCTCTGAACGTTACAATTAACTGTCAGTTTTGCGTCGTATTCTGAAAACTAGAATCACAGGAGAACGACCATAAGGTGCCCGAGGCACCAATAGACCCTTCGAGACAAGTCGGCTGGAGGACGATGTATTGAATCGCGACGCAATTTGTGTGTTCCATCGTCATTAAGAGGCTCTGAACGTTACAATTAATTGTCAGTTTTGCGCCGGATTCGAAAAACTAGACTCATAGCAGAACGACCAAGAGGTGCCAGGAGCAGCAATACTACCTCGGAGACATGTCGGCTGGAGGACGATGTATTGAATCGCGACGCAATTTGTGTGTTCCATCGTCAGTATCAGGCTCCGAACGTTACAATTAACTGTCAGTTTTGCGTCGGATTCGAAAATCTAGACTCACAGGAGAACGACCATAAGGTGCCCGACGCAGCACTAGACCCTTGGAGACAAGTCGGCTGGAGGACGATGTATTGAGTCGCGACGCAATTTGTGTGTCCCATCGTCATTAACAGGCTCTGAACGTTACAATTAACTGTCAGTTTTGCGTCGGATTCGAAAATCTAGACTCACAGGAGAACGACCATAAGGTGCCCGAGGCAGCACTAGACCCTTGGAGACAAGTCGGCTGGAGGACGATGTATTGAGTCGCGACGCAATTTGTGTGTCCCATCGTCATTAACAGGCTCTGAACGTTACAATTAACTGTCAGTTTTGCGTCGTATTCTGAAAACTAGACTCACAGGAGAACGAGCATAAGGTGCCCGAGGCAGCAAGAGACCCTTGGAGACAGGTCGGCTGTGGGACGATGTATTGAATCGCGACGCAATTTGTGTGTTCCATCGTCATCAAGAGGCTCTGAACGTTACAATTCACTGTCAGTTTTGCGTCGGATTCGAAAATCTAGACTCACAGGAGAACGAGCATATGGTGCCCGAGGCAGCACTAGATCCTTGGAGACAAGTCGGCTGTAGGAATCGCGACGCAATTTGTGTGTTCCATCGTCATTAAGAGGCTCAGAACGTTACAATTAACTGTCAGTTTTGCGTCGGATTCGAAAATCTAGACTCACAGGAGAACGACCATAATGTGCCCGAGGCAGCACTAGACCCTTGGAGACAAGTCGGCTGGAGGACGATGTATTGAGTCGCGACGCAATTTGTGTGTCCCATCGTCATTAACAGGCTCTGAACGTTACAATTAACTGTCAGTTTTGCATCGCATTCGAAAATCTAGACTCACAGGAGAACGAGCATATGGTGCCCGAGGCAGCACTAGACCGTTGGAGACAAGTCGGCTGTAGGACGATGTATTGAATCGCGACGCAATTTGGGTGTTTCATCGTCATTAAGAGGCTCTGAACGTTACAATTAACTGTCAGTTTTGCATCGCATTCGAAAAACTAGACTCACAGGAGAACGACCATAAGGTGCCCGAGGCAGCAATAGACCCTTGGAGACAAGTCGGCTGAAGGACGATGTATTGAGACGCGACGCAATTTGTGTGTCCCATCGTCATTAACAGGCTCTGAACGTTACAATTAACTGTCAGTTTTGCATCGCATTCGAAAAACTAGAGTCACAGGAGAACGACCATAAGGTGCCCGAGGCAGCAATAGACCCTTGGAGACAAGTCGGCTGGAGGACGATGTATTGAATCGCGACGCAATTTGTGTGTTCCATCGTCATTAAGAGGCTCTGAACGTTACAATTAACTGTCAGTTTTGCGTCGGATTCGAAAAACTAGACTCATAGGAGAACGACCAAAAGGTGCCCGAGGCAGCAATAGACCCTTGGAGACAAGTCGGCTGGAGGACGATGTATTGAATCGCGACGCAATTTGTGTGTTCCATCGTCATTAAGAGGCTCTGAACGTTACAATTCACTCTCAGTTTTGCGTCGGATTCGAAAATCTAGACTCACAGGAGAACGAGCATATGGTGCCCGAGGCAGCACTAGACCCTTGGAGACAAGTCGGCTGTAGCACGATGTATTGAATCGCGGCGCAATTTGTGTGTTCCATCGTCATTAAGAGGCTCTGAACGTTACAATTAACTGTCAATTTTGCATCGCATTCGAAAAACTAGACTCACAGGAGAACGACCATAAGGTGCCCGAGGCAGCACTACACCCTTGGAGACAAGTCGGCTGGAGGACGATGTATTGACACGCGACGCAATTTGTGTGTCCCATCGTCATTAAGAGGCTCTGAACGTTACAATTAACTGTCAGTTTTGCGCCGGATTCGAAAATCTAGACTCACAGATGAACGACCATAAGGTGCCCGAGGCAGCAATAGACCCTTGGAGACAAGTCAGCTGTAGGACGATGTATTGAATCGCGACGCAATTTGTGTGTTCCATCGTCATCAAGAGGCTCTAAACCTTACAATTAACTGTCAGTTTTGCGTCGGATTCGAAAATCTAGACTCACCGATGAACAACCATAAGGTGCCCGAGGCAGCAATAGACCCTTCGAGACAAGTCGGCTGGAGGACGATGTATTGAATCGCGACGCAATTTGTGTGTTCCATCGTCATTAACAGGCTCTGAACGTTACAATTAACTGTCAGTTTTGCGTCGTATTCTGAAAACTAGACTCACAGGAGAACGACCATAAGGTGCCCGAGGCAGCAAGAGACCCTTGGAGACAGGTCGGCTGTGGGACGATGTATTGAGACGCGACCCAATTTGTGTGTCCCATCGTCATTAACAGGCTCTGAACGTTACAATTAACTGTCAATTTTGCGTCGGATTCGAAAATCTAGACTCACAGATGAACGACCATAAGGTGCCCGAGGCAGCACTAGACCCTTGGAGACAAGTCGGCTGTAGGACGATGTATTGAATCGCGACGCAATTTGTGTGTTCCATCGTCATTAAGAGGCTCTGAACGTTACAATTAACTGTCAGTTTTGCGTCGGATTCGAAAATCTAGACTCACAGGAGAACGACCATAAGGTGCCCGAGGCAGCAATAGACCCTTGGAGTCAAGTCGACTGGAGGACGATGTATTGAGACGCGACGCAATTTGTGTGTCCCATCGTCATTAAGAAGCTCTGAACGTTACAATTAATTGTCAGTTTTGCGCCGGATTCGAAAAACTAGACTCATAGGAGAACGACCAAGAGGTGCCAGGAGCAGCAATACTACCTCGGAGACATGTCGGCTGGAGGACGATGTATTGAATCGCGACGCAATTTGTGTGTTCCATCGTCAGTATCAGGCTCTGAACGTTACAATTAACTGTCAGTTTTGCGCCGGATTCGAAAATCTAGACTCACAGATGAACGACCATAAGGTGCCCGAGGCGGCAATAGACCCTTGGAGACAAGTCGGCTGTAGGACGATGTATTGAATCGCGACGCGATTTGTGTGTTCCATCGTCATCAAGAGGCTCTGAACCTTACAATTAACTGTCAGTTTTGCGTCGGATTCGAAAATCTAGACTCACCGATGAACGACCATAAGGTGCCCGAGGCAGCAATAGACCCTTCGAGACAAGTCGGCTGGAGGACGATGTATTGAATCGCAACGCAATTTGTGTGTTCCATCGTCATTAAATGGCTCTGAACGTTACAATTAACTGTCAGTTTTGCGTCGTATTCGAAAAACTAGACTCACAGGAGAACGACCATAAGGTGCCCGAGGCACCAATAGACCCTTCGAGACAAGTCGGCTGGAGGACGATGTATTGAATCGCGACGCAATTTGTGTGTTCCATCGTCATTAAGAGGCTCTGAACGTTACAATTAATTGTCAGTTTTGCGTCGGATTCGAAAATCTAGACTCATAGGAGAACGACCATAAGGTGCCCGAGGCAGCAATACTACCTCGGAGACATGTCGGCTGGAGGACGATGTATTGAATCGCGACGCAATTTGTGTGTTCCATCGTCAGTATCAGGCTCTGAACGTTACAATTCACGGTCAGTTTTGCGTCGGATTCGAAAATCTAGACTCACAGGAGAACGAGCATATGGTGCCCGAGGCAGCACTAGACCCTTGGAGACAAGTCGGCTGTAGGACGATGTATTGAATCGCGACGCAATTTGTGTGTTCCATCGTCATTAAGAGGCTCAGAACGTTACAATTAATTGTCAGTTTTGCGTCGGATTCGAAAATCTAGACTCACAGGAGAACGACCATAATGTGCCCGAGGCAGCACTAGACCCTTGGAGACAAGTCGGCTGGAGGACGATGTATTGAGTCGCGACGCAATTTGTGTGTCCCATCGTCATTAACAGGCTCTGAACGTTACAATTAACTGTCAGTTTTGCATCGCATTCGAAAATCTAGACTCACAGGAGAACGAGCATATGGTGCCCGAGGCAGCACTAGACCGTTGGAGACAAGTCGGCTGTAGGACGATGTATTGAATCGCGACGCAATTTGGGTGTTTCATCGTCATTAAGAGGCTCTGAACGTTACAATTAACTGTCAGTTTTGCATCGCATTCGAAAAACTAGACTCACAGGAGAACGACCATAAGGTGCCCGAGGCAGCAATAGACCCTTGGAGACAAGTCGGCTGAAGGACGATGTATTGAGACGCGACGCAATTTGTGTGTCCCATCGTCATTAACAGGCTCTGAACGTTACAATTAACTGTCAGTTTTGCATCGCATTCGAAAAACTAGACTCACAGGAGAACGACCATAAGGTGCCCGAGGCAGCAATAGACCCTTGGAGACAAGTCGGCTGGAGGACGATTTATTGATTCGCGACGCAATTTGTGTGTTCCATCGTCATTAAGAGGCTCTGAACCTTACAATTAATTGTCAGTTTTGCGCCGGATTCGAAAAACTAGACTCATAGGAGAACGACCATAAGAGGCCCGAGGCACCAATAGACCCTTCGAGACAAGTCGGCTGGAGGACGATGTATTGAATCGCGACGCAATTTGTGTGTCCCATCGTCATTAACAGGCTCTGAACGTTACAATTAACTGTCAGTTTTGCGTTGTATTCTGAAAACTAGACTCACAGGAGAACGACCATAAGGTGCCCGAGGCAGCAAGAGACCCTTGGAGACAGGTCGGCTGTGGGACGATGTATTGAATCGCGACGCAATTTGTGTGTTCCATCGTCATCAAGAGGCTCTGAACGTTACAATTAACTGTCAATTTTGCGTCGGATTCGAAAATCTAGACTCACAGGAGAACGAGCATATGGTGCCCGAGGCAGCACTAGACCCTTGGAGACAAGTCGGCTGTAGGACGATGTATTGAATCGCGACGCAATTTGTGTGTTCCATCGTCATTAAGAGGCTCTGAACGTTACAATTAACTGTCAGTTTTGCGTCGGATTCGAAAATCTAGACTCACAGGAGAACACCCATAAGGTGCCCGAGGCAGCAAGAGACCCTTGGAGACAAGTCGGCTGTAGGACGATGTAATGAATCGCGACGCAATTTGTGTGTTCCATCGTCATTAAGAGGCTCAGAACGTTACAATTAACTGTCAGTTTTGCGTCGGATTCGAAAATCTAGACTCACAGGGGAACGACCATAATGTGCCCGAGGCAGCACTAGACCCTTGGAGACAAGTCGGCTGGAGGACGATGAATTGAGTCGCGACGCAATTTGTGTGTCCCATCGTCATTAACAGGCTCTGAACGTTACAATTAACTGTCAGTTTTGCATCGCATTCGAAAATCTAGACTCACAGGAGAACGAGCATATGGTGCCCGAGGCAGCACTAGACCGTTGGAGACAAGTCGGCTGTAGGACGATGTATTGAATCGCGACGCAATTTGGGTGTTTCATCGTCATTAAGAGGCTCTGAACGTTACAATTAACTGTCAGTTTTGCATCGCATTCGAAAAACTAGACTCACAGGAGAACGACCATAAGGTGCCCGAGGCAGCAATAGACCCTTGGAGACAAGTCGGCTGAAGGACGATGTATTGAGACGCGACGCAATTTGTGTGTCCCATCGTCATTAACAGGCTCTGAACGTTACAATTAACTGTCAGTTTTGCATCGCATTCGAAAAACTAGACTCACAGGAGAACGACCATAAGGTGCCGAGGCAGCAATAGACCCTTGGAGACAAGTCGGCTGGAGGACGATGTATTGATTCGCGACGCAATTTGTGTGTTCCATCGTCATTAAGAGGCTCTGAACGTTACAATTAATTGTCAGTTTTGCGCCGGATTCGAAAAACTAGACTCATAGGAGAACGACCATAAGAGGCCCGAGGCACCAATAGACCCTTCGAGACAAGTCGGCTGGAGGACGATGCATTGAATCGCGACGCAATTTGTGTGTCCCATCGTCATTAACAGGCTCTGAACGTTACAATTAACTGTCAGTTTTGCGTTGTATTCTGAAAACTAGACTCACAGGAGAACGACCATAAGGTGCCCGAGGCAGCAAGAGACCCTTGGAGACAGGTCGGCTGTGGGACGATGTATTGAATCGCGACGCAATTTGTGTGTTCCATCGTCATCAAGAGGCTCTGAACGTTACAATTAACTGTCAGTTTTGCGTCGGATTCGAAAATCTAGACTCACAGGAGAACGAGCATATGGTGCCCGAGGCAGCACTAGACCCTTGGAGACAAGTCGGCTGTAGGACGATGTATTGAATCGCGACGCAATTTGTGTGTTCCATCGTTATTAAGAGGCTCTGAACGTTACAATTAACTGTCAGTTTTGCGTCGGATTCGAAAATCTAGACTCACAGGAGAACGACCATAAGGTGCCCGAGGCAGCACTAGACCCTTGGAGACAAGTCGGCTGGAGGACGATGTATTGTGTCGCGACGCAATTTGTGTGTCCCATCGTCATTAACAGGCTCTGAACGTTACAATTAACTGTCAGTTTTGCATCGCATTCGAAAAACTAGAGTCACAGGAGAACGACTATAAGGTGCCCGAGGCAGCAATAGACCCTTGGAGACAAGTCGGCTGGAGGACGATGTATTGAATCGCGACGCAATTTGTGTGTTCCATCGTCATTAAGAGGCTCTGAACGTTACAATTAACTGTCAGTTTTGCGTCGGATTCGAAAAACTAGACTCATAGGAGAACGACCAAAAGGTGCCCGAGGCAGCAATAGACCCTTCGAGACAAGTCGGCTGGAGGACGATGTATTGAATCGCGACGCAATTTGTGTGTTCCATCGTCATTAAGAGGCTCTGAACGTTACAATTCACTCTCAGTTTTGCGTCGGATTCGAAAATCTAGACTCACAGGAGAACGAGCATATGGTGCCCGAGGCAGCACTAGACCCTTGGAGACAAGTCGGCTGTAGCACGATGTATTGAATCGCGGCGCAATTTGTGTGTTCCATCGTCATTAAGAGGCTCTGAACGTTACAATTAACTGTCAGTTTTGCATCGCATTCGAAAAACTAGACTCACAGGAGAACGACCATAAGGTGCCCGAGGCAGCACTACACCCTTGGAGACAAGTCGGCTGGAGGACGATGTATTTAGACGCGACGCAATTTGTGTGTCCCATCGTCATTAAGAGGCTCTGAACGTTACAATTAACTGTCAGTTTTGCGCCGGATTCGAAAATCTAGACTCACAGATGAACGACCATAAGGTGCCCGAGGCAGCAATAGACCCTTGGAGACAAGTCGGCTGTAGGACGATGTATTGAATCGCGACGCAATTTGTGTGTTCCATCGTCATCAAGAGGCTCTGAACCTTACAATTAACTGTCAGTTTTGCGTCGGATTCGAAAATCTAGACTCACCGATGAACAACCATAAGGTGCCCGAGGCAGCAATAGACCCTTCGAGACAAGTCGGCTGGAGGACGATGTATTGAATCGCGACGCAATTTGAGTGTTCCATCGTCATTAACAGGCTCTGAACGTTACAATTAACTGTAAGTTTTGCGTCGGATTCGAAAATCTAGACTCACAGGAGAACGAGCATATGGTGCCCGAGGCAGCACTAGACCCTTGGAGACAAGTCGGCTGTAGGACGATGTATTGAATCGCGACGCAATTTGTGTGTTCCATCGTCATTAAGAGGCTCTGAACGTTACAATTAACTGTCAGTTTTGCGTCGGATTCGAAAATCTAGACTCACAGGAGAACGACCATAAGGTGCCCGAGGCAGCACTAGACCCTTGGAGACAAGTCGGCTGGAGGACGATGTATTGAGTCGCGACGCAATTTGTGTGTCCCATCGTCATTAACAGGCTCTGAACGTTACAATTAATTGTCAGTTTTGCGCCGGATTCGAAAAACTAGACTCATAGGAGAACGACCATAAGAGGCCCGAGGGACCAATAGACCCTTCGAGACAATTCGGCTGGAGGACGATGTATTGAATCGCGACGCAATTTGTGTGTCCCATCGTCATTAACAGGCTCTGAACGTTACAATTAACTGTCAGTTTTGCGTCGTATTCTGAAAACTAGACTCACAGGAGAACGACCATAAGGTGCCCGAGGCAGCAAGAGACCCTTGGAGACAGGTCGGCTGTGGGACGATGTATTGAATCGCGACGCAATTTGTGTGTTCCATCGTCATCAAGAGGCTCTGAACGTTACAATTCACTGTGAGTTTTGCGTCGGATTCGAAAATCTAGACTCACAGGAGAACGAGCATATGGTGCCCGAGGCAGCACTAGACCCTTGCAGACAAGTCGGCTGTAGGACGATGTATTGAATCGCGACGCAATTTGTGTGTTCCATCGTCATTAAGAGGCTCTGAACGTTAGAATTAACTGTCAGTTTTGCGTCGGATTCGAAAATCTAGACTCACAGGAGAACGACCATAAGGTGCCCGAGGCAGCAATAGACCCTTGGAGACAAGTCGGCTGGTGGACGATGTATTGAGTCGCGACGCAATTTGTGTGTCCCATCGTCATTAAGAGGCTCTGAACGTTACAATTAACTGTCAGTTTTGCGTCGGATTCGAAAAACTAGACTCATAGGAGAACGACCAAAAGGTGCCCGAGGCAGCAATAGACCCTTGGAGACAAGTCGGCTGGAGGACGATGTATTGAATCGCGACGCAATTTGTGTGTTCCATCGTCATTAACAGGCTCTGAACGTTACAATTAACTGTCAGTTTTGCGTCGTATTCTGAAAACTAGACTCACAGGAGAACGACCATAAGGTGCCCGAGGCAGCAAGAGACCCTTGGAGACAGGTCGGCTGTGGGACGATGTATTGAGACGCGACGCAATTTGTGTGTCCCATCGTCATTAACAGGCTCTTAACGTTACAATTAATTGTCAGTTTTGCGTCGTATTCGAAAATCTAGACTCACAGATGAACGACCATAAGGTGCCCGAGGCAGCACTAGACCCTTGGAGACAAGTCGGCTGTAGGACAATGTATTGAATCGCGACGCAATTTGTGTGTTCCATCGTCATTAAGAGGCTCTGAACGTTACAATTAACTGTCAGTTTTGCGTCGGATTCTAAAATCTAGACTCACAGGAGAACGACCATAAGGTGCCCGAGGCAGCAATAGACCCTTGGAGACAAGTCGGCTGGAGGACGATGTATTGAGACGCGACGCAATTTGTGTGTCCCATCGTCATTAAGAGGCTCTGAACGTTACAATTAATTGTCAGTTTTGCACCGGATTCGAAAAACTAGACTCATAGGAGAACGACCAAGAGGTGCCAGGAGCAGCAATACTACCTCGGAGACATGTCGGCTGGAGGGCGATGTATTGAATCGCGACGCAATTTGTGTGTTCCATCGTCATTAAGAGGCTCTGAGCGTTACAATTAAATGTCAGTTTTGCGCCGGATTCGAAAATCTAGACTCACAGATGAACGACCATAAGGTGCCCGAGGCAGCAATAGACCCTTGGAGACAAGTCGGCTGTAGGACGATGTATTGAATCGCGACGCAATTTGTGTGTTCCATCGTCATCAAGAGGCTCTGAACCTTACAATTAACTGTCAGTTTTGCGTCGGATTCGAAAATCTAGACTCACCGATGATCGACCATAAGGTGCCCGAGGCAGCAATAGACCCTTCGAGACAAGTCAGCTAGAGGACGATGTATTGAATCGCGACGCAATTTGTGTGTTCCATCGTCATTAACAAGCTCTGAACGTTACAATTAATTGTCAGTTTTGCGTCGTATTCGAAAAACTAGACTCACAGGAGAACGACCATAAGGTGCCCGAGGCACCAATAGACCCTTCGAGACAAGTCGGCTGGAGGACGATGTATTGAATCGCGACGCAATTTGTGTGTTCCATCGTCATTAAGAGGCTCTGAACGTTACAATTAATTGTCAGTTTTGCGCCGGATTCGAAAAACTAGACTCATAGGAGAACGACCATAAGAGGCCCGAGGCACCAATAGACCCTTCGAGACAATTCGGCTGGAGGACGATGTATTGAATCGCGACGCAATTTGTGTGTCCCATCGTCATTAACAGGCTCTGAACGTTACAATTAACTGTCAGTTTTGCGTCGTATTCTGAAAACTAGACTCACAGGAGAACGACCATAAGGTGCCCGAGGCAGCAAGAGACCCTTGGAGACAGGTCGGCTGTGGGACGATGTATTGAATCGCGACGCAATTTGTGTGTTCCATCGTCATCAAGAGACTCTGAACGTTACAATTCACTGTCAGTTTTGCGTCGGATTCGAAAATCTAGACTCACAGGAGAACGAGCATATGGTGCCCGAGGCAGCACTAGACCCTTGCAGACAAGTCGGCTGTAGGACGATGTATTGAATCGGGACGCAATTTGTGTGTTCCATCGTCATTAAGAGGCTCTGAACGTTACAATTAACTGTCAGTTTTGCGTCGGATTCTAAAATCTAGACTCACAGGAGAACGACCATAAGGTGCCCGAGGCAGCAATAAACCCTTGGAGACAAGTCGGCTGGAGGACGATGTATTGAGACCCGACGCAATTTGTGTGTCCCATCGTCATTAAGAGGCTCTGAACGTTACAATTAATTGTCAGTTTTGCGCCGGATTCGAAAAACTAGACTCATAGGAGAACGACCAAGAGGTGCCAGGAGCAGCAATACTACCTCGGAGACATGTCGGCTGGAGGGCGATGTATTGAATCGCGACGCAATTTGTGTGTTCCATCGTCATTAAGAGGCTCTGAACGTTGCAATTAACTGTCAGTTTTGCGCCGGATTCGAAAATCTAGACTCACAGATGAACGACCATAAGGTGCCCGAGGCAGCAATAGACCCTTGGAGACAAGTCGGCTGTAGGAAGATGTATTGAATCGCGACGCAATTTGTGTGTTCCATCGTCATCAAGAGGCTCTGAACCTTACAATTAACTGTCAGTTTTACGTCGGATTCGAAAATCTAGACTCACCGATGATCGACCATAAGGTGCCCGAGGCAGCAATAGACCCTTCGAGACAAGTCAGCTAGAGGACGATGTATTGAATCGCGACGCAATTTGTGTGTTCCATCGTCATTAACAGGCTCTGAACGTTACAATTAATTGTCAGTTTTGCGTCGTATTCGAAAAACTAGACTCACAGGAGAACGACCATAAGGTGCCCGAGGCACCAATAGACCCTTCGAGACAAGTCGGCTGGAGGACGATGTATTGAATCGCGACGCAATTTGTGTGTTCCATCGTCATTAAGAGGCTCTGAACGTTACAATTAATTGTCAGTTTTGCGCCGGATTCGAAAAACTAGACTCATAGGAGAACGACCATAAGAGGCCCGAGGCACCAATAGACCCTTCGAGACAATTCGGCTGGAGGACGATGTATTGAATCGCGACGCAATTTGTGTGTCCCATCGTCATTAACAGGCTCTGAACGTTACAATTAACTGTCAGTTTTGCGTCGTATTCTGAAAACTAGACTCACAGGAGAACGACCATAAGGTGCCCGAGGCAGCAAGAGACCCTTGGAGACAGGTCGGCTGTGGGACGATGTATTGAATCGCGACGCAATTTGTGTGTTCCATCGTCATCAAGAGACTCTGAACGTTACAATTCACTGTCAGTTTTGCGTCGGATTCGAAAATCTAGACTCACAGGAGAACGAGCATATGGTGCCCGAGGCAGAACTAGACCCTTGCAGACAAGTCGGCTGTAGGACGATGTATTGAATCGCGACGCAATTTGTGTGTTCCATCGTCATTAAGAGGCTCTGAACGTTACAATTAACTGTCAGTTTTGCGTCGGATTCGAAAATCTAGACTCACAGGAGAACGACCATAAGGTGCCCGAGGCAGCAATAGACCCTTGGAGACAAGTCGGCTGGAGGACGATGTATTGAGTCGCGACGCAATTTGTGTGTCCCATCGTCATTAACAGGCTCCGAACGTTACAGTTAACTGTCAGTTTTGCATCGCATTCGAAAAACTAGACTCACAGGAGAACGACCATAAGGTGCCCGAGGCAGCAATAGACCCTTGGAGACAAGTCGGCTGTAGGACGATGTATTGAATCGCGACGCAATTTGTGTGTTCCATCGTCATTAAGAGGCTCTGAACGTTACAATTAACTGTCAGTTTTGCGTCGGATTCGAAAAACTAGACTCATAGGAGAACGACCAAAAGGTGCCCGAGGCAGCAATAGACCCTTGGAGACAAGTCGGCTGGAGGACGATGTATTGAATCGCGACGCAATTTGTGTGTTCCATCGTCATTAACAGGCTCTGAACGTTACAATTAACTGTCAGTTTTGCGTCGTATTCTGAAAACTAGACTCACAGGAGAACGACCATAAGGTGCCCGAGGCAGCAATAGACCCTTGGAGACAGGTCGGCTGTGGGACGATGTATTGAGACGCGACGCAATTTGTGTGTCCCATCGTCTTTAACAGGCTCTTAACGTTACAATTAACTGTCAGTTTTGCGTCGGATTCGAAAATCTAGACTCACAGATGAACGACCATAAGGTGCCCGAGGCAGCACTAGACCCTTGGAGACAAGTCGGCTGTAGGACGATGTATTGAATCGCGACGCAATTTGTGTGTTCCATCGTCATTAAGAGGCTCTGAACGTTACAATTAACTGTCAGTTTTGCGTCGGATTCGAAAATCTAGACTCACAGGAGAACGACCATAAGGTGCCCGAGGCAGCAATAGACCCTTCGAGACAAGTCGGCTGGAGGACGATGTATTGAGACGCGACGCAATTTGTGTGTCCCATCGTCATTAAGAGGCTCTGAACGTTACAATTAATTGTCAGTTTTGCGCCGGATTCGAAAAACTAGACTCATAGGAGAACGACCAAGAGGTGCCAGGAGCAGCAATACTACCTCGGAGACATGTCGGCTGAAGGACGATGTATTGAATCGCGACGCATTTTGTGTGTTCCATCGTCATTAAGAGGCTCTGAACGATACAATTAACTGTCAGTTTTGCGCCGGATTCGAAAATCTAGACTCACAGATGAACGACCATAAGGTGCCCGAGGCAGCAATAGACCCATGGAGACAAGTCGGCTGTAGGACGATGTATTGAATCGCGACGCAATTTGTGTGTTCCATCGTCATCAAGAGGCTCTGAACCTTACAATTAACTGTCAGTTTTGCGTCGGATTCGAAAATCTAGACTCACCGATGAACGACCATAAGGTGCCCGAGGCAGCAATAGACCCTTCGAGACAAGTCGGCTAGAGGACGATGTATTGAATCGCGACGCAATTTGTGTGTTCCATCGTCATTAACAGGCTCTGAACGTTACAATTAATTGTCAGTTTTGCGTCGTATTCGAAAAACTAGACTCACAGGAGAACGACCATAAGGTGCCCGAGGCACCAATAGACCCTTCGAGACAAGTCGGCTGGAGGACGATGTATTGAATCGCGACGCAATTTGTGTGTTCCATCGTCATTAAGAGGCTCTGAACGTTACAATTAATTGTCAGTTTTGCGTCGGATTCGAAAATCTAGACTCATAGGAGAACGACCATAAGGTGCCCGAGGCAGCAATACTACCTCGGAGACATGTCGGCTGGAGGACGACGTATTTAATCGCGACGCAATTTGTGTGTTCCATCGTCAGTATCAGGCTCTGAACGTTACAATTAACAGTCAGTTTTGCGTCGGATTCGAAAATCTAGACTCACAGGAGAACGACCTTAAGGTGCCCGAGGCAGCACTAGACCCTTGGAGACAAGTCGGCTGGAGGACGATGTATTGAGTCGCGACGCAATTTGTGTGTCCCATCGTCTTTAACAGGCTCTGAACGTTACAATTAACTGTCAGTTTTGCGTCGTATTCTGAAAACTAGACTCACAGGAGAACGACCATAAGGTGCCCGAGGCAGCAAGAGACCCTTGGAGACAGGTCGGCTGTGGGACGATGTATTGAATCGCGACCCAATTTGTGTGTTCCATCGTCATTAAGAGGCTCTGAACGTTACAATTAACTGTCAGTTTTGCGTCGGATTCGAAAATCTAGACTCACAGGAGAACGACCATAAGGTGCCCGAGGCAGCACTAGACCCTTGGAGGCAAGTCGGCTGGAGGACGATGTATTGAGTCGCGACGCAATTTGTGTGTCCCATCGTCATTAACAGGCTCTGAACGTTACAATTCACTCTCAGTTTTGCGTCGGATTCGAAAATCTAGACTCACAGGAGAACGACCATAAGGTGCCCGAGGCAGCAATAGACCCTTGGAGACAAGTCGGCTGTAGGACGATGTATTGAATCGCGACGCAATTTGTGTGTTCCATCGTCATTAAGAGGCTCTGAACGTTACAATTAACCGTCAGTTTTGCGTCGTATTCTGAAAACTAGACTCACAGGAGAACGAGCATATGGTGCCCAGGGCAGCACTAGACCCTTGGAGACAAGTCGGCTCGAGGACGATGTATTGAATCGCGACGCAATTTGTGTGTTCCATCGTCATTAAGAGGCTCTGAACGTTACAATTAACTGTCAGTTTTGCGTCGGATTCGAAAATCTAGACTCACAGGAGAACGACCATAAGGTGCCCGAGGCAGCACTAGACCCTTGGAGACAAGTCGGCTGGAGGACGATGTATTGAGTCGCGACGCAATTTGTATGTCCCATCGTCATTAACAGGCTCTGAACGTTACAATTCACTGGCAGTTTTGCGTCGGATTCGAAAATCTAGACCCACAGGAGAACGAGCATATGGTGCCCGAGGCAGCACTAGACCCTTGGAGACAAGTCGGCTGTAGGACGATGTATTGAATCGCGACGCAATTTGTGTGTTCCATCGTCATTAAGAGGCTCTGAACGTTACAATTAACCGTCAGTTTTGCGTCGTATTCTGAAAACTAGACTCACAGGAGAACGACGATAAGGTGCCCGAGGCAGCTATAGACCCTTGGAGACAAGTCGGGTGGAGGACGATGTATTGAATCGCGACGCAATTTGTGTGTTCCATCGTCATTAAGAGGCTCTGAACGTTACAATTAACTGTCAGTTTTGCGTCGGATTCGAAAATCTAGACTCTCTGATGAACGACCATAAGGTGCCCGAGGCAGCAATAGACCCTTCGAGGCAAGTCGGCTGGTGGACGATGTATTGAATCGCGACGCAATTTGTGTGTTCCATCGTCATTAACAGGCTCTGAACGTTACAATTAATTGTCAGTTTTGCGTCGTATTCGAAAAACTATACTCACAGGAGAACGACCATAAGGTGCCCGAGGCACCAATAGACCCTTCGAGACAAGTCGGCTGGAGGACGATGTATTGAATCGCGACGCAATTTGTGTGTTCCATCGTCATTAAGAGGCTCTGAACGTTACAATTAACCGTCAGTTTTGCGTCGTATTCTGAAAACTAGACTCACAGGAGAACGACGATAAGGTGCCCGAGGCAGCAAGAGACCCTTGGAGACAGGTCGGCTGTGGGACGATGTATTGAATCGCGACGCAATTTGTGTGTTCCATCGTCATCAAGAGGCTCTGAACGTTACAATTAACTGTCAGTTTTGCATCGCATTCGAAAAACTAGACTCACAGGAGAACGACCATAAGGTGCCCGAGGCAGCAATACACCCTTGGAGACAAGTCGGCTGGAGGACGATGTATTGATTCGCGACGCAATTTGTGTGTTCCTTCGTCATTAAGAGGCTCTGAACGTTACAATTAATTGTCAGTTTTGCGCCGGATTCGAAAAACTAGACTCATAGGAGAACGACCCTAAGAAGCCAGAGGTACCAATAGACCCTTCGAGACAAGTCGGCTGGAGGACGATGTATTGAATCGCGACGCAATTTGTGTGTTCCATCGTCATTAAGAGGCTCTGAACGTTACAATTAATTGTCAGTTTTGCGTCGTATTCGAAAAACTAGACTCACAGGAGAACGACCATAAGGTGCCCGAGGCACCAATAGACCCTTCGAGACAAGTCGGCTGGAGGACGATGTATTGAGTCGCGACGCAATTTGTGTGTCCCATCGTCATTAACAGGCTCTGAACGTTACAATTAACTGTCAGTTTTGCGTCGGATTCGAAAATCTAGACTCACAGGAGAACGAGCATATGGTCCCAGAGGCAGCACTAGACCCTTGGAGACAAGTCGGCTGTAGGACGATGTATTGAATCGCGACGCAATTTGTGTGTTCCATCGTCATCAAGAGGCTCTGAACGTTACAATTAACTGTCAGTTTTGCGTCGGATTCGAAAATCAAGACTCACAGGAGAACGACCATAAGGTGCCCGAGGCAGCACTAGACCCTTGGAGACAAGTCGGCTGGAGGACGATATATTGAATCGCGACGCAATTTGTGTGTTCCATCGTCATTAAGAGGCTCTGAACCTTACAATTAACTGTCAGTTTTGCGTCGGATTCTGAAAACTAGACTCACCGATGAACGACCATAAGGTGCCCGAGGCACCAATAGACCCTTCGAGACAAGTCGGCTGGAGGACGATGTATTGAATCGCGACGCAATTTGTGTGTTCCATCGTCATTAACAGGCTCTGAACGTTACAATTAATTGTCAGTTTTGCGTCGTATTCGAAAAACTAGACTCACAGGAGAACGACCATAAGGTGCCCGAGGCACCAATAGAGCCTTCGAGACAAGTCGGCTGGAGGACGATGTATTGAATCGCGACGCAATTTGTGTGTTCCATCGTCATTAAGAGGCTCTGAACGTTACAATTAACAGTCAGTTTTGCGTCGGATTCGAAAATCTAGACTCATAGGAGAACGACCATAAGGTGCCCGAGGCAGCAATACTACCTCGGAGACATGTCGGCTGGAGGACGATGTATTGAATCGCGACGCAATTTGTGTGTTCCATCGTCAGTATCAGGCTCTGAACGTTACAGTTCACGGTCAGTTTTGCGTCGGATTCGAAAATCTAGACTCACAGGAGAACGAGCATATGGTGCCCGAGGCAGCACTAGACCCTTGGAGACAAGTCGGCTGTAGGACGATGTATTGAATCGCGACGCAATTTGTGTGTTCCATCGTCATTAAGAGGCTCTGAACGTTACAATTAACTGTCAGTTTTGCGTCGGATTCGAAAATCTAGACTCACAGGAGAACGACCATAAGGTGCCCGAGGCAGCACTAGACCCTTGGAGACAAGTCGGCTGGAGGACGATGTATTGAGTCGCGACGCAATTTGTGTGTCCCATCGTCATTAACAGGCTCTGAACGTTACAATTAATTGTCAGTTTTGCGCCGGATTCGAAAAACTAGACTCATAGGAGAACGACCATAAGAGGCCCGAGGCACCAATAGACCCTTCGAGACAATTCGGCTGGAGGACGATGTATTGAATCGCGACGCAATTTGTGTGTCCCATCGTCATTAACAGGCTCTGAACGTTACAATTAACTGTCAGTTTTGCGTCGTATTCTGAAAACTAGACTCACAGGAGAACGACCATAAGGTGCCCGAGGCAGCAAGAGACCCTTGGAGACAGGTCGGCTGTGGGACGATGTATTGAGACGCGACCCAATTTGTGTGTCCCATCGTCATTAACAGGCTCTTAACGTTACAATTAACTGTCAGTTTTGCGCCGTATTCAAAAATCTAGACTCACAGATGAACGACCATAAGGTGCCCGAGGCAGCACTAGAGCCTTGGAGACAAGTTGGCTGTAGGACGATGTATTGAATCGCGACGCAATTTGTGTGTTCCATCGTCATTAAGAGGCTCTGAACGATACAATTAACTGTCAGTTTTGCGCCGGATTCGAAAATCTAGACTCACAGATGAACGACCATAAGGTGCCCGAGGCAGCAATAGACCCATGGAGACAAGTCGGCTGTAGGACGATGTATTGAATCGCGACGCAATTTGTGTGTTCCATCGTCATCAAGAGGCTCTGAACCTTACAATTAACTGTCAGTTTTGCGTCGGATTCGAAAATCTAGACTCACCGATGAACGACCATAAGGTGCCCGAGGCAGCAATAGACCCTTCGAGACAAGTCGGCTAGAGGACGATGTATTGAATCGCGACGCAATTTGTGTGTTCCATCGTCATTAACAGGCTCTGAACGTTACAATTAATTGTCAGTTTTGCGTCGTATTCGAAAAACTAGACTCACAGGAGAACGACCATAAGGTGCCCGAGGCACCAATAGACCCTTCGAGACAAGTCGGCTGGAGGACGATGTATTGAATCGCGACGCAATTTGTGTGTTCCATCGTCATTAAGAGGCTCTGAACGTTACAATTAATTGTCAGTTTTGCGTCGGATTCGAAAATCTAGACTCATAGGAGAACGACCATAAGGTGCCCGAGGCAGCAATACTACCTCGGAGACATGTCGGCTGGAGGACGACGTATTTAATCGCGACGCAATTTGTGTGTTCCATCGTCAGTATCAGGCTCTGAACGTTACAATTAACAGTCAGTTTTGCGTCGGATTCGAAAATCTAGACTCACAGGAGAACGACCTTAAGGTGCCCGAGGCAGCACTAGACCCTTGGAGACAAGTCGGCTGGAGGACGATGTATTGAGTCGCGACGCAATTTGTGTGTCCCATCGTCTTTAACAGGCTCTGAACGTTACAATTAACTGTCAGTTTTGCGTCGTATTCTGAAAACTAGACTCACAGGAGAACGACCATAAGGTGCCCGAGGCAGCAAGAGACCCTTGGAGACAGGTCGGCTGTGGGACGATGTATTGAATCGCGACCCAATTTGTGTGTTCCATCGTCATTAAGAGGCTCTGAACGTTACAATTAACTGTCAGTTTTGCGTCGGATTCGAAAATCTAGACTCACAGGAGAACGACCATAAGGTGCCCGAGGCAGCACTAGACCCTTGGAGGCAAGTCGGCTGGAGGACGATGTATTGAGTCGCGACGCAATTTGTGTGTCCCATCGTCATTAACAGGCTCTGAACGTTACAATTCACTCTCAGTTTTGCGTCGGATTCGAAAATCTAGACTCACAGGAGAACGACCATAAGGTGCCCGAGGCAGCAATAGACCCTTGGAGACAAGTCGGCTGTAGGACGATGTATTGAATCGCGACGCAATTTGTGTGTTCCATCGTCATTAAGAGGCTCTGAACGTTACAATTAACCGTCAGTTTTGCGTCGTATTCTGAAAACTAGACTCACAGGAGAACGAGCATATGGTGCCCAGGGCAGCACTAGACCCTTGGAGACAAGTCGGCTCGAGGACGATGTATTGAATCGCGACGCAATTTGTGTGTTCCATCGTCATTAAGAGGCTCTGAACGTTACAATTAACTGTCAGTTTTGCGTCGGATTCGAAAATCTAGACTCACAGGAGAACGACCATAAGGTGCCCGAGGCAGCACTAGACCCTTGGAGACAAGTCGGCTGGAGGACGATGTATTGAGTCGCGACGCAATTTGTATGTCCCATCGTCATTAACAGGCTCTGAACGTTACAATTCACTGGCAGTTTTGCGTCGGATTCGAAAATCTAGACCCACAGGAGAACGAGCATATGGTGCCCGAGGCAGCACTAGACCCTTGGAGACAAGTCGGCTGTAGGACGATGTATTGAATCGCGACGCAATTTGTGTGTTCCATCGTCATTAAGAGGCTCTGAACGTTACAATTAACCGTCAGTTTTGCGTCGTATTCTGAAAACTAGACTCACAGGAGAACGACGATAAGGTGCCCGAGGCAGCTATAGACCCTTGGAGACAAGTCGGGTGGAGGACGATGTATTGAATCGCGACGCAATTTGTGTGTTCCATCGTCATTAAGAGGCTCTGAACGTTACAATTAACTGTCAGTTTTGCGTCGGATTCGAAAATCTAGACTCTCTGATGAACGACCATAAGGTGCCCGAGGCAGCAATAGACCCTTCGAGGCAAGTCGGCTGGTGGACGATGTATTGAATCGCGACGCAATTTGTGTGTTCCATCGTCATTAACAGGCTCTGAACGTTACAATTAATTGTCAGTTTTGCGTCGTATTCGAAAAACTATACTCACAGGAGAACGACCATAAGGTGCCCGAGGCACCAATAGACCCTTCGAGACAAGTCGGCTGGAGGACGATGTATTGAATCGCGACGCAATTTGTGTGTTCCATCGTCATTAAGAGGCTCTGAACGTTACAATTAACCGTCAGTTTTGCGTCGTATTCTGAAAACTAGACTCACAGGAGAACGACGATAAGGTGCCCGAGGCAGCAAGAGACCCTTGGAGACAGGTCGGCTGTGGGACGATGTATTGAATCGCGACGCAATTTGTGTGTTCCATCGTCATCAAGAGGCTCTGAACGTTACAATTAACTGTCAGTTTTGCATCGCATTCGAAAAACTAGACTCACAGGAGAACGACCATAAGGTGCCCGAGGCAGCAATACACCCTTGGAGACAAGTCGGCTGGAGGACGATGTATTGATTCGCGACGCAATTTGTGTGTTCCTTCGTCATTAAGAGGCTCTGAACGTTACAATTAATTGTCAGTTTTGCGCCGGATTCGAAAAACTAGACTCATAGGAGAACGACCCTAAGAAGCCAGAGGTACCAATAGACCCTTCGAGACAAGTCGGCTGGAGGACGATGTATTGAATCGCGACGCAATTTGTGTGTTCCATCGTCATTAAGAGGCTCTGAACGTTACAATTAATTGTCAGTTTTGCGTCGTATTCGAAAAACTAGACTCACAGGAGAACGACCATAAGGTGCCCGAGGCACCAATAGACCCTTCGAGACAAGTCGGCTGGAGGACGATGTATTGAGTCGCGACGCAATTTGTGTGTCCCATCGTCATTAACAGGCTCTGAACGTTACAATTAACTGTCAGTTTTGCGTCGGATTCGAAAATCTAGACTCACAGGAGAACGAGCATATGGTCCCAGAGGCAGCACTAGACCCTTGGAGACAAGTCGGCTGTAGGACGATGTATTGAATCGCGACGCAATTTGTGTGTTCCATCGTCATCAAGAGGCTCTGAACGTTACAATTAACTGTCAGTTTTGCGTCGGATTCGAAAATCAAGACTCACAGGAGAACGACCATAAGGTGCCCGAGGCAGCACTAGACCCTTGGAGACAAGTCGGCTGGAGGACGATATATTGAATCGCGACGCAATTTGTGTGTTCCATCGTCATTAAGAGGCTCTGAACCTTACAATTAACTGTCAGTTTTGCGTCGGATTCTGAAAACTAGACTCACCGATGAACGACCATAAGGTGCCCGAGGCACCAATAGACCCTTCGAGACAAGTCGGCTGGAGGACGATGTATTGAATCGCGACGCAATTTGTGTGTTCCATCGTCATTAACAGGCTCTGAACGTTACAATTAATTGTCAGTTTTGCGTCGTATTCGAAAAACTAGACTCACAGGAGAACGACCATAAGGTGCCCGAGGCACCAATAGAGCCTTCGAGACAAGTCGGCTGGAGGACGATGTATTGAATCGCGACGCAATTTGTGTGTTCCATCGTCATTAAGAGGCTCTGAACGTTACAATTAACAGTCAGTTTTGCGTCGGATTCGAAAATCTAGACTCATAGGAGAACGACCATAAGGTGCCCGAGGCAGCAATACTACCTCGGAGACATGTCGGCTGGAGGACGATGTATTGAATCGCGACGCAATTTGTGTGTTCCATCGTCAGTATCAGGCTCTGAACGTTACAGTTCACGGTCAGTTTTGCGTCGGATTCGAAAATCTAGACTCACAGGAGAACGAGCATATGGTGCCCGAGGCAGCACTAGACCCTTGGAGACAAGTCGGCTGTAGGACGATGTATTGAATCGCGACGCAATTTGTGTGTTCCATCGTCATTAAGAGGCTCTGAACGTTACAATTAACTGTCAGTTTTGCGTCGGATTCGAAAATCTAGACTCACAGGAGAACGACCATAAGGTGCCCGAGGCAGCACTAGACCCTTGGAGACAAGTCGGCTGGAGGACGATGTATTGAGTCGCGACGCAATTTGTGTGTCCCATCGTCATTAACAGGCTCTGAACGTTACAATTAATTGTCAGTTTTGCGCCGGATTCGAAAAACTAGACTCATAGGAGAACGACCATAAGAGGCCCGAGGCACCAATAGACCCTTCGAGACAATTCGGCTGGAGGACGATGTATTGAATCGCGACGCAATTTGTGTGTCCCATCGTCATTAACAGGCTCTGAACGTTACAATTAACTGTCAGTTTTGCGTCGTATTCTGAAAACTAGACTCACAGGAGAACGACCATAAGGTGCCCGAGGCAGCAAGAGACCCTTGGAGACAGGTCGGCTGTGGGACGATGTATTGAGACGCGACCCAATTTGTGTGTCCCATCGTCATTAACAGGCTCTTAACGTTACAATTAACTGTCAGTTTTGCGCCGTATTCAAAAATCTAGACTCACAGATGAACGACCATAAGGTGCCCGAGGCAGCACTAGAGCCTTGGAGACAAGTTGGCTGTAGGACGATGTATTGAATCGCGACGCAATTTGTGTGTTCCATCGTCATTAAGAGGCTCTGAACGTTACAATTAACTGTCAGTTTTGCGTCGGATTCTAAAATCTAGACTCACAGGAGAACGACCATAAGGTGCCCGAGGCAGCAATAGACCCTTGGAGACAAGTCGGCTGGAGGACGATGTATTGAGACGCGACGCAATTTGTGTGTCCCATCGTCATTAAGAGGCTCTGAACGTTACAATTAATTGTCAGTTTTGCGCCGGATTCGAAAAACTAGACTCATAGGAGAACGACCAAGAGGTGCCAGGAGCAGCAATACTACCTCGGAGACATGTCGGCTGGAGGGCGATGTATTGAATCGCGACGCAATTTGTGTGTCCCATCGTCATTAAGAGGCTCTGAACGTTACAATTAATTGTCAGTTTTGCGTCGTATTCGAAAAACTAGACTCACAGGAGAACGACCATAAGGTGCCCGAGGCACCAATAGACCCTTCGAGACAAGTCGGCTGGAGGACGATGTAATGAATCGCGACGCAATTTGTGTGTTCCATCGTCATTAAGAGGCTCTGAACTTTACAATTAACCGTCAGTTTTGCGTCGTATTCTGAAAACTAGACTCACAGGAGAACGACGATAAGGTGCCCGAGGCAGCAAGAGACCCTTGGAGACAGGTCGGCTGTGGGACGATGTATTGAATCGCGACGCAATTTGTGTGTTCCATCGTCATTAAGAGGCTCTGAACGTTACAATTAACTGTCAGTTTTGCATCGCATTCGAAAAACTAGACTCACAGGAGAACGACCATAAGGTGCCCGAGGCAGCAATAGACCCTTGGAGACAAGTCGGCTGGAGGACGATGTATTGATTCGCGACGCAATTTGTGTGTTCCATCGTCATTAAGAGGCTCTGAACGTTACAATTAATTGTCAGTTTTGCGCCGGATTCGAAAAACTAGACTCATAGGAGAACGACCCTAAGAAGCCAGAGGTACCAATAGACCCTTCGAGACAAGTCGGCTGGAGGACGATGTATTGAATCGCGACGCAATTTGTGTGTTCCATCGTCATTAAGAGGCTCTGAACGTTACAATTAATTGTCAGTTTTGCGTCGTATTCGAAAAACCAGACTCACAGGAGAACGACCATAAGGTGCCCGAGGCACCAATAGACCCTTCGAGACAAGTCGGCTGGAGGACGATGTATTGAGTCGCGACGCAATTTGTGTGTCCCATCGTCATTAACAGGCTCTGAACGTTGCAATTAACTGTCAGTTTTGCGTCGGATTCGAAAATCTAGACTCACAGGAGAACGAGCATATGGTCCCAGAAGCAGCACTAGACCCTTGGAGACAAGTCGGCTGTAGGACGATGTATTGAATCGCGACGCAATTTGTGTGTTCCATCGTCATTAAGAGGCTCTGAACGTTACAATTAAACGACAGTTTTGCGTCGTATTCTGAAAACTAGACTCACAGGAGAACGAGCATATGGTGCCCGAGGCAGCACTAGACCCTTGGAGACAAGTCGGCTGTAGGACGATGTATTGAATCGCGACGCAATTTGTGTGTTCCATCGTCATTAAGAGGCTCTGAACGTTACAATTAACTGTCAGTTTTGCATCGCATTCGAAAATCTAGACTCACAGGAGAACGACCATAAGGTGCCCGAGGCAGCACTAGACCCTTGGAGACAAGTCGGCTGGAGGACGATGTATTGAGTCGCGACGCAATTTGTGTGTTCCATCGTCATCAAGAGGCTCTGAACGTTACAATTAACTGTCAGTTTTGCGTCGTATTCTGAAAACTAGACTCACAGGAGAACGACGATAAGGTGCCCGAGGCAGCTATAGACCCTTGGAGACAAGTCGGCTGGAGGACGATATATTGAATCGCGACGCAATTTGTGTGTTCCATCGTCATTAAGAGGCTCTGAACCTTACAATTAACTGTCAGTTTTGCGTCGGATTCGAAAATCTAGACTCACCGATGAACGACCATAAGGTGCCCGAGGCACCAATAGACCCTTCGAGACAAGTCGGCTGGAGGACGATGTATTGAATCGCGACGCAATTTGTGTGTTCCATCGTCATTAACAGGCTCTGAACGTTACAATTAATTGTCAGTTTTGCGTCGTATTCGAAAAACTAGACTCACAGGAGAACGACCATAAGGTGCCCGAGGCACCAATAGACCCTTCGAGACAAGTCGGCTGGAGGACGATGTATTGAATCGCGACGCAATTTGTGTGTTCCATCGTCATTAAGAGGCTCTGAACGTTACAATTAATTGTCAGTTTTGCGTCGGATTCGAAAATCTAGACTCATAGGAGAACGACCATAAGGTGCCCGAGGCAGCAATACTACCTCGGAGACATGTCGGCTGGAGGACGATGTATTGAATCGCGACGCAATTTGTTTGTTCCATCGTCAGTATCAGGCTCTGAACGTTACAGTTCACGGTCAGTTTTGCGTCGGATTCGAAAATCTAGACTCACAGGAGAACGAGCATATGGTGCCCGAGGCAGCACTAGACCCTTGGAGACAAGTCGGCTGTAGGACGATGTATTGAATCGCGACGCAATTTGTGTGTTCCATCGTCATTGAGAGGCTCGGAACGTTACAATTAACTGTCAGTTTTGCGTCGGATTCGAAAATCTAGACTCACAGGAGAACGACCATAAGGTGCCCGAGGCAGCACTAGACCCTTGGAGACAAGTCGGCTGGAGGACGATGTATTGAGTCGCGACGCAATTTGTGTGTCCCATCGTCATTAACAGGCTCTGAACGTTACAATTAATTGTCAGTTTTGCGCCGGATTCGAAAAACTAGACTCATAGGAGAACGACCATAAGAGGCCCGAGGCACCAATAGACCCTTCGAGACAATTCGGCTGGAGGACGATGTACTGAATCGCGACGCAATTTGTGTGTCCCACCGTCATTAACAGGCTCTGAACGTTACAATTAACTGTCAGTTTTGCGTCGTATTCTGAAAACTAGACTCACAGGAGAACGACCATAAGGTGCCCGAGGCAGCAAGAGACCCTTGGAGACAGGTCGGCTGTGGGACGATGTATTGAATCGCGACGCAATTTGTGTGTTCCATCGTCATCAAGAGGTTCTGAACGTTACAATTCACTGTCAGTTTTGCGTCGGATTCGAAAATCTAGACTCACAGGAGAACGAGCATATGGTGCCCGAGGCAGCACTAGACCCTTGCAGACAAGTCGGCTGTATTACGATGTATTGAATCGCGAAGCAATTTGTGTGTTCCATCGTCATTAAGAGGCTCTGAACGTTACAATTAACTGTCAGTTTTGCGTCGGATTCGAAAATCTAGACTCACAGGAGAACGACCATAAGGTGCCCGAGGCAGCAATAGACCCTTGGAGACAAGTCGGCTGGAGGACGATGTATTGAGTCGCGACGCAATTTGTGTGTCCCATCGTCATTAACAGGCTCTGAACGTTACAATTCACTGTCAGTTTTGCATCGCATTCGAAAAACTAGACTCACAGGAGAACGACCATAAGGTGCCCGAGGCAGCAATAGACCCTTGGAGACAAGTCGGCTGTAGGACGATGTATTGAATCGCGACGCAATTTGTGTGTTCCATCGTCATTAAGAGGCTCTGAACGTTACAATTAACTGTCAGTTTTGCGTCGGATTCGAAAAACTAGACTCATAGGAGAACGACCAAAAGGTGCCCGAGGCAGCAATAGACCCTTGGAGACAAGTCGGCTGGAGGACGATGTATTGAATCGCGACGCAATTTGTGTGTTCCATCGTCATTAACAGGCTCTGAACGTTACAATTAACTGTCAGTTTTGCGTCGTATTCTGAAAACTAGACTCACAGGAGAACGACCATAAGGTGCCCGAGGCAGCAAGAGACCCTTGGAGACAGGTCGGCTGTGGGACGATGTATTGAGACGCGACGCAATTTGTGTGTCCCATCGTCATTAACAGGCTCTTAACGTTACAATTAACTGTCAGTTTTGCGTCGTATTCGAAAATCTAGACTCACAGATGAACGACCATAAGGTGCCCGAGGCAGCACTAGACCCTTGGAGACAAGTCGGCTGTAGGACGATGTATTGAATCGCGACGCAATTTGTGTGTTCCATCGTCATTAAGAGGCTCTGAACGTTACAATTAACTGTCAGTTTTGCGTCGGATTCGAAAATCTAGACTCACAGGAGAACGACCATAAGGTGCCCGAGGCAGCAATAGACCCTTGGAGACAAGTCGGCTGGAGGACGATGTATTGAGACGCGACGCAATTTGTGTGTCCCATCGTCATTAAGAGGCTCTGAACGTTACAATTAATTGTCAGTTTTGCGCCGGATTCGAAAAACTAGACTCATAAGAGAACGACCAAGAGGTGCCAGGAGCAGTAATACTACCTCGGAGACATGTCGGCTGGAGGGCGATGTATTGAATCGCGACGCAATTTGTGTGTCCCATCGTCATTAAGAGGCTCTGAACGTTACAATTAATTGTCAGTTTTGCGTCGTATTCGAAAAACTAGACTCACAGGAGAACGACCATAAGGTGCCCGAGGCACCAATAGACCCTTCGAGACAAGTCGGCTGGAGGACGATGTAATGAATCGCGACGCAATTTGTGTGTTCCATCGTCATTAAGAGGCTCTGAACGTTACAATTAACCGTCAGTTTTGCGTCGTATTCTGAAAACTAGACTCACAGGAGAACGACGATAAGGTGCCCGAGGCAGCAAGAGACCCTTGGAGACAGGTCGGCTGTGGGACGATGTATTGAATCGAGACGCAATTTGTGTGTTCCATCGTCATCAAGAGGCTCTGAACGTTACAATTAACTGTCAGTTTTGCATCGCATTCGAAAAACTAGACTCACAGGAGAACGACCATAAGGTGCCCGAGGCAGCAATAGACCCTTGGAGACAAGTCGGCTGGAGGACGCTGTATTGATTCGCGACGCAATTTGTGTGTTCCATCGTCATTAAGAGGCTCTGAACGTTACAATTAATTGTCAGTTTTGCGCCGGATTCGAAAAACTAGACTCATAGGAGAACGACCCTAAGAAGCCAGAGGTACCAATAGACCCTTCGAGACAAGTCGGCTGGAGGACGATGTATTGAATCGCGACGCAATTTGTGTGTTCCATCGTCATTAAGAGGCTCTGAACGTTACAATTAATTGTCAGTTTTGCGTCGTATTCGAAAAACTAGACTCACAGGAGAACGACCATAAGGTGCCCGAGGCACCAATAGACCCTTCGAGACAAGTCGGCTGGAGGACGATGTATTGAGTCGCGACGCAATTTGTGTGTCCCATTGTCATTAACAGGCTCTGAACGTTACAATTGTCAGTTTTGCGTCGGATTCGAAAATCTAGACTCACAGGAGAACGAGCATATGGTCCCAGAGGCAGCACTAGACCCTTGGAGACAAGTCGGCTGTAGGACGATGTATTGAATCGCGACGCAATTTGTGTGTTCCATCGTCATTAAGAGGCTCTGAACGTTACAATTAACCGACAGTTTTGCGTCGTATTCTGAAAACTAGACTCACAGGAGAACGAGCATATGGTGCCCGAGGCAGCACTAGACCCTTGGAGACAAGTCGGCTGTAGGACGATGTATTGAATCGCGACGCAATTTGTGTGTTCCATCGTCATTAACAGGCTCTGAACGTTACAATTAACTGTCAGTTTTGCGTTGGATTCGAAAATTTAGACTCACAGGAGAACGACCATAAGGTGCCCGAGGCAGCACTAGACCCTTGGAGACAAGTCGGCTGGAGGACGATGTATTGAGTCGCGACGCAATTTGTGTGTTCCATCGTCATCAAGAGGCTCTGAACGTTACAATTAACAGTCAGTTTTGCGTCGTATTCTGAAAACTAGACTCACAGGAGAACGACGATAAGGTGCCCGAGGCAGCTATAGACCCTTGGAGACAAGTCGGCTGGAGGACGATATATTGAATCGCGACGCAATTTGTGTGTTCCATCGTCATTAAGAGGCTCTGAACCTTACAATTAACTGTCAGTTTTGCGTCGGATTCGAAAATCTAGACTCACCGATGAACGACCATAAGGTGCCCGAGGCACCAATAGACCCTTCGAGACAAGTCGGCTGGAGGACGATGTATTGAATCGCGACGCAATTTGTGTGTTCCATCGTCATTAACAGGCTCTGAACGTTACAATTAATTGTCAGTTTTGCGTCGTATTCGAAAAACTAGACTCACAGGAGAACGACCATAAGGTGCCCGAGGCACCAATAGACCCTTCGAGACAAGTCGGCTGGAGGACGATGTATTGAATCGCGACGCAATTTGTGTGTTCCATCGTCATTAAGAGGCTCTGAACGTTACAATTAATTGTCAGTTTTGCGTCGGATTCGAAAATCTAGACTCATAGGAGAACGACCATAAGGTGCACGAGGCAGCAATACTACCTCGGAGACATGTCGGCTGGAGGACGATGTATTGAATCGCGACGCAATTTGTGTGTTCCATCGTCAGTATCAGGCTCTGAACGTTACAGTTCACGGTCAGTTTTGCGTCGGATTCGAAAATCTAGACTCACAGGAGAACGAGCATATGGTGCCCGAGGCAGCACTAGACCCTTGGAGACAAGTCGGCTGTAGGACGATGTATTGAATCGCGACGCAATTTGTGTGTTCCATCGTCATTAAGAGGCTCTGAACGTTACAATTAACTGTCAGTTTTGCGTCGGATTCGAAAATTTAGACTCACAGGAGAACGACCATAAGGTGCCCGAGGCAGCACTAGACCCTTGGAGACAAGTCGGCTGGAGGACGATGTATTGAGTCGCGACGCAATTTGTGTGTCCCATCGTCATTAACAGGCTCTGAACGTTACAATTAATTGTCAGTTTTGCGCCGGATTCGAAAAACTAGACTCATAGGAGAACGACCATAAGAGGCCCGAGGCACCAATAGACCCTTCGAGACAATTCGGCTGTAGGACGATGTATTGAATCGCGACGCAATTTGTGTGTCCCATCGTCATTAACAGGCTCTGAACGTTACAATTAACTGTCAGTTTTGCGTCGTATTCTGAAAACTAGACTCACAGGAGAGCCCGAGGCAGCAAGAGACCCTTGGAGACAGGTCGGCTGTGGGACGATGTATTGAATCGCGACGCAATTTGTGTGTTCCTTCGTCATCAAGAGGCTCTGAACGTTACAATTCACTGTCAGTTTTGCGTCGGATTCGAAAATCTAGACTCACAGGAGAACGAGCATATGGTGCCCGAGGCAGCACTAGACCCTTGCAGACAAGTCGGCTGTAGGACGATGTATTGAATCGCGAAGCAATTTGTGTGTTTTATCGTCATTAAGAGGCTCTGAACGTTACAATTAACTGTCAGTTTTGCGTCGGATTCGAAAATCTAGACTCACAGGAGAACGACCATAAGGTGCCCGAGGCAGCAATAGACCCTTGGAGACAAGTCGGCTGGAGGACGATGTATTGAGTCGCGACGCAATTTGTGTGTCCCATCGTCATTAACAGGCTCTGAACGTTACAATTAACTGTCAGTTTTGCATCGCATTCGAAAAACTAGACTCACAGGAGAACGACCATAAGGTGCCCGAGGCAGCAATAGACCCTTGGAGACAAGTCGGCTGTAGGACGATGTATCGAATCGCGACGCAATTTGTGTGTTCCATCGTCATCAAGAGGCTCTGAACCTTACAATTAACTGTCAGTTTTGCGTCGGATTCGAAAATCTAGACTCACCGATGATCGACCATAAGGTGCCCGAGGCAGCAATAGACCCTTCGAGACAAGTCAGCTAGAGGACGATGTATTGAATCGCGACTTAATTTGTGTGTTCCATCGCCATTAAGAGGCTCTGAACGTTACAATTAATTGTCAGTTTTGCGTCGTATTCGAAAATCTAGACTCACAGGAGAACGACCATAAGGTGCCCGAGGCACCAATAGACCCTTCGAGACAAGTCGGCTGGAGGACGATGTATTGAATCGCGACGCAATTTGTGTGTTCCATCGTCATTAAGAGGCTCTGAACGTTACAATTAATTGTCAGTTTTGCGCCGGATTCGAAAAACTAGACTCATAGGAGAACGACCATAAGAGGCCCGAGGCACCAATAGACCCTTCGAGACAATTCGGCTGGAGGACGATGTATTGAATCGCGACGCAATTTGTGTGTCCCATCGTCATTAACAGGCTCTGAACGTTACAATTAACTGTCAGTTTTGCGTCGTATTCTGAAAACTAGACTCACAGGAGAACGACCATAAGGTGCCCGAGGCAGCAAGAGACCCTTGGAAACAGGTCGGCTGTGGGACGATGTATTGAATCGCGACGCAGTTTGTGTGTTCCATCGTCATCAAGAGGCTCTGAACGTTACAATTCACTGTCAGTTTTGCGTCGGATTCGAAAATCTAGACTCACAGGAGAACGAGCATATGGTGCCCGAGGCAGCACTAGACCCTTGCAGACAAGTCGGCTGTAGGACGATGTATTGAATCGCGACGCAATTTGTGTGTTCCATCGTCATTAAGAGGCTCTGAACGTTACAATTAACTGTCAGTTTTGCGTCGGATTCGAAAATCTAGACTCACAATAGAACGACCATAAGGTGCCCGAGGCAGCAATGGACCCTTGGAGACAAGTCGGCTGGAGGACGATGTATTGAGTCGCGACGCAATTTGTGTGTCCCATCGTCATTAACAGGCTCTGAACGTTACAATTAACTGTCAGTTTTGCATCGCATTCGAAAAACTAGACTCACAGGAGAACGACCATAAGGTGCCCGAGGCAGCAATAGACCCTTGGAGACAAGTCGGCTGTAGGACGATGTATTGAATCGCGACGCAATTTGTGTGTTCCATCGTCATTAAGAGGCTCTGAACGTTACAATTAACTGTCAGTTTTGCGTCGGATTCGAAAAACTAGACTCATAGGAGAACGACCAAAAGGTGCCCGAGGCAGCAATAGACCCTTGGAGACAAGTCGGCTGGAGGACGATGTATTGAATCGCGACGCAATTTGTGTGTTCCATCGTCATTAACAGGCTCTGAACGTTACAATTAACTGTCAGTTTTGCGTCGTATTCTGAAAACTAGACTCACAGGAGAACGACCATAAGGTGCCCGAGGCAGCAAGAGACCCTTGGAGACAGGTCGGCTGTGGGACGATGTATTGAGACGCGACGCAATTTGAGTGTCCCATCGTCATTAACAGGCTCTTAACGTTACAATTAACTGTCAGTTTTGCGTCGTATTCGAAAATCTAGACTCACAGATGAACGACCATAAGGTGCCCGAGGCAGCACTAGACCCTTGGAGACAAGTCGGCTGTAGGACGATGTATTGAATCGCGACGCAATTTGTGTGTTCCATCGTCATTAAGAGGCTCTGAACGTTACAATTAACTGTCAGTTTTGCGTCGGATTCGAAAATCTAGACTCACAGGAGAACGACCATAAGGTGCCCGAGGCAGCAATAGACCCTTCGAGACAAGTCGGCTGGAGGACGATGTATTGAGATGCGACGCAATTTGTGTGTCCCATCGTCATTAAGAGGCTCTGAACGTTACAATTAATTGTCAGTTTTGCGCCGGATTCGAAAAACTAGACTCATAGGAGAACGACCAAGAGGTGCCAGGAGCAGCAATACTACCTCGGAGACATGTCGGCTGGAGGACGATGTATTGAATCGCGACGCAATTTGTGTGTTCCATCGTCATTAAGAGGCTCTGAACGTTACAATTAACTGTCAGTTTTGCGCCGGATTCGAAAATCTAGACTCACAGATGAACGACCATAAGGTGCCCGAGGCAGCAATAGACCCATGGAGACAAGTCGGCTGTAGGACGATGTATTGAATCGCGACGCAATTTGTGTGTTCCATCGTCATCAAGAGGCTCTGAACCTTGCAATTAACTGTCAGTTTTGCGTCGGATTCGAAAATCTAGACTCACCGATGAACGACCATAAGGTGCCCGAGGCAGCAATAGACCCTTCGAGACAAGTCGGCTAGAGGACGATGTATTGAATCGCGACGCAATTTGTGTGTTCCATCGTCATTAACAGGCTCTGAACGTTACAATTAATTGTCAGTTTTGCGTCGTATTCGAAAAACTAGACTCACAGGAGAACCACCATGAGGTGCCCGAGGCACCAATAGACCCTTCGAGACAAGTCGGCTGGAGGACGATGTATTGAATCGCGACGCAATTTGTGTGTTCCATCGTCATTAAGAGGCTCTGAACGTTACAATTAATTGTCAGTTTTGCGTCGGATTCGAAAATCTAGACTCATAGGAGAACGACCATAAGGTGCCCGAGGCAGCAATACTACCTCGGAGACATGTCGGCTGGAGGACGATGTATTGAATCGCGACGCAATTTGTGTGTTCCATCGTCAGTATCAGGCTCTGAACGATACAATTAACAGTCAGTTTTGCGTCGGATTCGAAAATCTAGACTCACAGGAGAACGACCATAAGGTGCCCGAGGCAGCACTAGACCCTTCGAGACAAGTCGGCTGGAGGACGATGTATTGAGTCGCGACGCAATTTGTGTGTCCCATCGTCATTAACAGGCTCTGAACGTTACAATTAACTGTCAGTTTTGCGTCGTATTCTGAAAACTAGACTCACAGGAGAACGACCATAAGGTGCCCGAGGCAGCAAGAGACCCTTGGAGACAGGTCGGCTGTGGGACGATGTATTGAATCGCGACGCAATTTGTGTGTTCCATCGTCATCAAGAGGCTCTGAACGTTACAATTCACTGTCAGTTTTGCGTCGGATTCGAAAATCTAGACTCACAGGAGAACGAGCATATGGTGCCCGAGGCAGCACTAGACCCTTGGAGACAAGTCGGCTGTAGGACGATGTATTGAATCGCGACGCAATTTGTGTGTTCCATCGTCATTAAGAGGCTCTGAACGTTACAATTAACTGTCAGTTTTGCGTCGGATTCGAAAATCTAGACTCACAGGAGAACGACCATAAGGTGCCCGAGGCAGCACTAGACCCTTGGAGACAAGTCGGCTGGAGGACGATGTATTGAGTCGCGACGCAATTTGTGTGTCCCATCGTCATTAACAGGCTCTGAACGTTACAATTCACTGTCAGTTTTGCGTCGGATTCGAAAATCTAGACTCACAGGAGAACGACCATAAGGTGCCCGAGGCAGCAATAGACCCTTGGAGACAAGTCGGCTGGAGGACGATGTATTGAATCGCGACGCAATTTGTGTGTACCATCGTCATTAAGAGGCTCTGAACGTTACAATCAAGTGTCAGTTTTGCGTCGGATTCCAAAATCTAGACTCACAGGAGAACGACCATAATGTGCCCGAGGCAGCATTAGACACTTGGAGACAAGTCGGCTGGAGGACGATGTATTGAGTCGCGACGCAATTTGTGTGTCCCAACGTCATTAACAGGCTCTGAACGTTACAATTAACTGTCAGTTTTGCGTCGTATTCTGGAAACTAGACTCACAGGAGAACGACCATAAGGTGCCCGAGGCAGCAAGAGACCCTTGGAGACAGGTCGGCTGTGGGACGATGTATTGAATAGCGACGCAATTTGTGTGTTCCATCGTCATCAAGAGGCTCTGAACGTTACAATTCACTGTCAGTTTTGCGTCGGATTCGAAAATCTAGACTCACAGGAGAACGAGCATATGGTGCCCGAGGCAGCACTAGACCCTTGGAGACAAGTCGGCTGTAGGACGATGTATTGAATCGCGACGCAATTTGTGTGTTCCATCGTCATTAAGAGGCTCTGAACGTTACAATTAACCGTCAGTTTTGCGTCGTATTCTGAAAACTAGACTCACAGGAGAACGAGCATATGGTGCCCGAGGCAGCACTAGACCCTTGGAGACAAGTCGGCTGTAGGACGATGTATTGAATCGCGACGCAATTTGTGTGTTCCATCGTCATTAAGAGGCTCTGAACGTTACAATTAACTGTCAGTTTTGCGTCGGATTCGAAAATCTAGACTCACAGGAGAACGACCATTAGGTGCCCGAGGCAGCACTAGACCCTTGGAGACAAGTCGGCTGGAGGACGATGTATTGAGTCGCGACGCAATTTGTGTGTCCCATCGTCATTAACAGGCTCTGAACGTTACAATTCACTGTCAGTTTTGAGTCGGATTCGAAAATCTAGACCCACAGGAGAACGAGCATATGGTGCCCGAGGCAGCACTAGATCCTTGGAGACAAGTCGGCTGTAGGACGATGTATTGAATCGCGACGCAATTTGTGTGTTCCATCGTCATTAAGAGGCTCTGAACGTTACAATTAACCGTCAGTTTTGCGTCGTATTCTGAAAACTAGACTCACAGGAGAACGACGATACGGTGCCCGAGGCAGCTATAGACCCTTGGAGACAAGTCGGGTGGAGGACGATGTATTGAATCGCGACGCAATTTGTGTGTTCCATCGTCATTAAGAGGCTCTGAACGTTACAATTAACTGTCAGTTTTGCGTCGGATTCGAAAATCTAGACTCTCCGATGAACGACCATAAGGTGCCCGAGGCAGCAATAGACCCTTCGAGGCAAGTCGGCTGGTGGACGATGTATTGAATCGCGACGCAATTTGTGTGTTCCATCGTCATTAACAGGCTCTGAACGTTACAATTAATTGTCAGTTTTGCGTCGTATTCGAAAAACTAGACTCACAGGAGAACGACCATAAGGTGCCCGAGGCACCAATAGACCCTTCGAGACAAGTCGGCTGGAGGACGATGTATTGAATCGCGACGCAATTTGTGTGTTCCATCGTCATTAAGAGGCTCTGAACGTTACAATTAACCGTCAGTTTTGCGTCGTATTCTGAAAACTAGACTCACAGGAGAACGACGATAAGGTGCCCGAGGCAGCAAGAGACCCTTGGAGACAGGTCGGCTGTGGGACGATGTATTGAATCGCGACGCAATTTGTGTGTTCCATCGTCATCAAGAGGCTCTGAACGTTACAATTAACTGTCAGTTTTGCATCGCATTCGAAAAACTAGACTCACAGGAGAACGACCATAAGGTGCCCGAGGCAGCAATAGACCCTTGGAGACAAGTCGGCTGGAGGACGATGTATTGATTCGCGACGCAATTTGTGTGTTCCATCGTCATTAAGAGGCTCTGAACGTTACAATTAATTGTCAGTTTTGCGCCGGATTCGAAAAACTAGACTCATAGGAGAACGACCCTAAGAAGCCAGAGGCACCAATAGACCCTTCGAGACAAGTCGGCTGGAGGACGATGTATTGAATCGCGACGCAATTTGTGTGTTCCATCGTCATTAAGAGGCTCTGAACGTTACAATTAATTGTCAGTTTTGCGTCGTATTCGAAAAACTAGACTCACAGGAGAACGACCATAAGGTTCCCGAGGCACCAATAGACCCTTCGAGACAAGTCGGCTGGAGGACGATGTATTGAGTCGCGACGCAATTTGTGTGTCCCATCGTCATTAACAGGCTCTGAACGATACGATTAACTGTCAGTTTTGCGTCGGATTCGAAAATCTAGACTCACAGGACAACGAGCATATGGTCCCCGAGGCAGCACTAGACCCTTGGAGACAAGTCGGCTGTAGGACGATGTATTGAATCGCGACGCAATTTGTGTGTTCCATCGTCATTAAGAGGCTCTGAACGTTACAATTAACCGACAGTTTTGCGTCGTATTCTGAAAACTAGACTCACAGGAGAACGAGCATATGGTGCCCGAGGCAGCACTAGACCCTTGGAGACAAGTCGGCTGTAGGACGATGTATTGAATCGCGACGCAATTTGTGTGTTCCATCGTCATTAAGAGGCTCTGAACGTTACAATTAACTGTCAGTTTTGCGTCGGATTTGAAAATCTAGACTCACAGGAGAACGACCATAAGGTGCCCGAGGCAGCACTTGACCCTTGGAGACAAGTCGGCTGGAGGACGATGTATTGAGTCGCGACGCAATTTGTGTGTCCCATCGTCATTAACAGGCTCTGAACGTTACAATTCACTGTCAGTTTTGCGTCGGATTCGAAAATCTAGACTCACAGGAGAACGAGCATATGGTGCCCGAGGGAGCACTAGACCCTTGGAGACAAGTCGGCTGTAGGACGATGTATTGAATCGCGACGCAATTTGTGTGTTCCATCGTCATTAAGAGGCTCTGAACGTTACAATTAACCGTCAGTTTTGCGTCGTATTCTGAAAACTAGACTCACAGTAGAACGACGATAAGGTGCCCGAGGCAGCTATAGACCCTTGGAGACAAGTCGGCTGGAGGACGATGTATTGAATCGCGACGCAATTTGTGTGTTCCATCGTCATTAAGAGGCTCTGAACCTTACAATTAACTGTCAGTTTTGCGTCGGATTCGAAAATCTAGACTCTCCGATGAACGACCATAAGGTGCCCGAGGCAGCAATAGACCCTTCGAGGCAAGTCGGCTGGTGGACGATGTATTGAATCGCGACGCAATTTGTGTGTTCCATCGTCATTAACAGGCTCTGAACGTTACAATTAATTGTCAGTTTTGCGCCGGATTCGAAAAACTAGACTCATAGGAGAACGACCATAAGGTGCCCGAGGCAGCAAGAGACCCTTGGAGACAGGTCGGCTGTGGGACGATGTATTGAATCGCGACGCAATTTGTGTGTTCCATCGTCATCAAGAGGCTCTGAACGTTACAATTAACTGTCAGTTTTGCGTCGTATTCTGAAAACTAGACTCACAGGAGAACGACGATAAGGTGCCCGAGGCAGCTATAGACCCTTGGAGACAAGTCGGCTGTGGGACGATGTATTGAATCGCGACGCAATTTGTGTGTTCCATCGTCAAGAGGCTCTGAACGTTACAATTAACTGTCAGTTTTGCATCGCATTCGAAAAACTAGACTCACAGGAGAACGACCATAAGGTGCCCGAGGCAGCAATAGACCCTTGGAGACAAGTCGGCTGGAGGACGATGTATTGATTCGCGACGCAATTTGTGTGTTCCATCGTCATTAAGAGGCTCTGAACGTTACAATTAATTGTCAGTTTTGCGTCGTATTCGAAAAACTAGACTCACAGGAGAACGACCATAAGGTGCCCGAGGCACCAATAGACCCTTCGAGACAAGTCGGCTGGAGGACGATGTATTGAGTCGCGACGCAATTTGTGTGTCCCATCGTCATTAACAGGCTCTGAACGTTACAATTAACTGTCAGTTTTGCGTCGGATTCGAAAATCTAGACTCACAGGACAACGAGCATATGGTCCCCGAGGCAGCACTAGACCCTTGGAGACAAGTCGGCTGCAGGACGATGTATTGAATCGCGGCGCAATTTGTGTGTTCCATCGTCATTAAGAGGCTCTGAACGTTACAATTAACCGACAGTTTTGCGTCGTATTCTGAAAACTAGACTCACAGGAGAACGAGCATATGGTGCCCGAGGCAGCACTAGACCCTTGGAGACAAGTCGGCTGTAGGACGATGTATTGAGTCGCGCCGCAATTTGTGTGTCCCATCGTCATTAACAGGCTCTGAACGTTACAATTCACTGTCAGTTTTGCGTCGGATTCGAAAATCTAGACTCACAGGAGAACGAGCATATGGTGCCCGAGGGAGCACTAGACCCTTGGAGACAAGTCGGCTGTAGGACGATGTATTGAATCGCGACGCAATTTGTGTGTTCCATCGTCATTAAGAGGCTCTGAACGTTACAATTAACCGTCAGTTTTGCGTCGTATTCTGAAAACTAGACTCACAGTAGAACGACGATAAGGTGCCCGAGGCAGCTATAGACCCTTGGAGACAAGTCGGCTGGAGGACGATGTATTGAATCGCGACGCAATTTGTGTGTTCCATCGTCATTAAGAGGCTCTGAACCTTACAATTAACTGTCAGTTTTGCGTCGGATTCGAAAATCTAGACTCTCCGATGAACGACCATAAGGTGCCCGAGGCAGCAATAGACCCTTCGAGGCAAGTCGGCTGGTGGACGATGTATTGAATCGCGACGCAATTTGTGTGTTCCATCGTCATTAACAGGCTCTGAACGTTACAATTAATTGTCAGTTTTGCGCCGGATTCGAAAAACTAGACTCATAGGAGAACGACCATAAGGTGCCCGAGGCAGCAAGAGACCCTTGGAGACAGGTCGGCTGTGGGACGATGTATTGAATCGCGACGCAATTTGTGTGTTCCATCGTCATCAAGAGGCTCTGAACGTTACAATTAACTGTCAGTTTTGCGTCGTATTCTGAAAACTAGACTCACAGGAGAACGACCATAAGGTGCCCGAGGCAGCAATAGACCCTTGGAGACAAGTCGGCTGGAGGACGATGTATTGATTAGCGACGCAATTTGTGTGTTCCATCGTCATTAAGAGGCTCTGAACGTTACAATTAATTGTCAGTTTTGCGTCGTATTCGAAAAACTAGACTCACAGGAGAACGACCATAAGGTGCCCGAGGCACCAATAGACCCTTCGAGACAAGTCGGCTGGAGGACGATGTATTGAGTCGCGACGCAATTTGTGTGTCCCATCGTCATTAACAGGCTCTGAACGTTACAATTAACTGTCAGTTTTGCGTCGGATTCGAAAATCTAGACTCACAGGACAACGAGCATATGGTCCCCGAGGCAGCACTAGACCCTTGGAGACAAGTCGGCTGTAGGACGATGTATTGAATCGCGACGCAATTTGTGTGTTCCATCGTCATTAAGAGGCTCTGAACGTTACAATTAACCGACAGTTTTGCGTCGTATTCTGAAAACTAGACTCACAGGAGAACGAGCATATGGTGCCCGAGGCAGCACTAGACCCTTGGAGACAAGTCGGCTGTAGGACGATGTATTGAGTCGCGCCGCAATTTGTGTGTCCCATCGTCATTAACAGGCTCTGAACGTTACAATTCACTGTCAGTTTTGCGTCGGATTCGAAAATCTAGACTCACAGGAGAACGAGCATATGGTGCCCGAGGGAGCACTAGACCCTTGGAGACAAGTCGGCTGTAGGACGATGTATTGAATCGCGACGCAATTTGTGTGTTCCATCGTCATTAAGAGGCTCTGAACGTTACAATTAACCGTCAGTTTTGCGTCGTATTCTGAAAACTAGACTCACAGTAGAACGACGATAAGGTGCCCGAGGCAGCTATAGACCCTTGGAGACAAGTCGGCTGGAGGACGATGTATTGAATCGCGACGCAATTTGTGTGTTCCATCGTCATTAAGAGGCTCTGAACCTTACAATTAACTGTCAGTTTTGCGTCGGATTCGAAAAACTAGACTCTCCGATGAACGACCATAAGGTGCCCGAGGCAGCAATAGACCCTTCGAGGCAAGTCGGCTGGTGGACGATGTATTGAATCGCGACGCAATTTGTGTGTTCCATCGTCATTAACAGGCTCTGAACGTTACAATTAATTGTCAGTTTTGCGCCGGATTCGAAAAACTAGACTCATAGGAGAACGACCATAAGGTGCCCGAGGCAGCAAGAGACCCTTGGAGACAGGTCGGCTGTGGGACGATGTATTGAATCGCGACGCAATTTGTGTGTTCCATCGTCATCAAGAGGCTCTGAACGTTACAATTAACTGTCAGTTTTGCGTCGTATTCTGAAAACTAGACTCACAGGAGAACGACCATAAGGTGCCCGAGGCAGCAATAGACCCTTGGAGACAAGTCGGCTGGAGGACGATGTATTGATTAGCGACGCAATTTGTGTGTTCCATCGTCATTAAGAGGCTCTGAACGTTACAATTAATTGTCAGTTTTGCGTCGTATTCGAAAAACTAGACTCACAGGAGAACGACCATAAGGTGCCCGAGGCACCAATAGACCCTTCGAGACAAGTCGGCTGGAGGACGATGTATTGAGTCGCGACGCAATTTGTGTGTCCCATCGTCATTAACAGGCTCTGAACGTTACAATTAACTCTCAGTTTTGCGTCGGATTCGAAAATCTAGACTCACAGGACAACGAGCATATGGTCCCCGAGGCAGCACTAGACCCTTGGAGACAAGTCGGCTGTAGGACGATGTATTGAATCGCGACGCAATTTGTGTGTTCCATCGTCATTAAGAGGCTCTGAACGTTACAATTAACCGACAGTTTTGCGTCGTATTCTGAAAACTAGACTCACAGGAGAACGAGCATATGGTGCCCGAGGCAGCACTACACCCTTGGAGACAAGTCGGCTGTAGGACGATGTATTGAGTCGCGCCGCAATTTGTGTGTCCCATCGTCATTAACAGGCTCTGAACGTTACAATTCACTGTCAGTTTTGCGTCGCATTCGAAAATCTAGACTCACAGGAGAACGAGCATATGGTGCCCGAGGGAGCACTAGACCCTTGGAGACAAGTCGGCTGTAGGACGATGTATTGAATCGCGACGCAATTTGTGTGTTCCATCGTCATTAAGAGGCTCTGAACGTTACAATTAACCGTCAGTTTTGCGTCGTATTCTGAAAACTAGACTCACAGTAGAACGACGATAAGGTGCCCGAGGCAGCTATAGACCCTTGGAGACAAGTCGGCTGGAGGACGATGTATTGAATCGCGACGCAATTTGTGTGTTCCATCGTCATTAAGAGGCTCTGAACCTTACAATTAACTGTCAGTTTTGCGTCGGATTCGAAAAACTAGACTCTCCGATGAACGACCATAAGGTGCCCGAGGCAGCAATAGACCCTTCGAGGCAAGTCGGCTGGTGGACGATGTATTGAATCGCGACGCAATTTGTGTGTTCCATCGTCATTAACAGGCTCTGAACGTTACAATTAATTGTCAGTTTTGCGCCGGATTCGAAAAACTAGACTCATAGGAGAACGACCATAAGGTGCCCGAGGCAGCAAGAGACCCTTGGAGACAGGTCGGCTGTGGGACGATGTATTGAATCGCGACGCAATTTGTGTGTTCCATCGTCATCAAGAGGCTCTGAACGTTACAATTAACTGTCAGTTTTGCGTCGTATTCTGAAAACTAGACTCACAGGAGAACGACGATAAGGTGCCCGAGGCAGCTATAGACCCTTGGAGACAAGTCGGCTGGAGGACGATATATTGAATCGCGACGCAATTTGTGTGTTCCATCGTCATTAAGAGGCTCTGAACCTTACAATTAACTGTCAGTTTTGCGTCGGATTCGAAAATCTAGACTCACCGATGAACGACCATAAGGTGCCCGAGGCACCAATAGACCCTTCGAGACAAGTCGGCTGGAGGACGATGTATTGAATCACGACGCAATTTGTGTGTTCCATCGTCATTAAGAGGCTCTGAACGTTACAATTAATTGTCAGTTTTGCGCCGGATTCGAAAAACTAGACTCATAGGAGAACGACCAAAAGGTGCCAGGAGCAGCAATACTACCTCGGAGACAAGTCGGCTGGAGGACGATGTATTGAATCGCGACGCAATTTGTGTGTTCCATCGTCAGTATCAGGCTCTGAACGTTACAATTAACCGTCAGTTTTGCGTCGTATTCTGAAAACTAGACTCACAGGAGAACGACGATAAGGTGCCCGAGGCAGCTATAGACCCTTGGAGACAAGTCGGCTGGAGGACGATGTATTGAATCGCGACGCAATTTGTGTGTTCCATCGTCATTAAGAGGCTCTGAACGTTACAATTAACTGTCAGTTTTGCGTCGGATTCGAAAATCTAGACTCTCCGATGAACGACCATAAGGTGCCCGAGGCAGCAATAGACCCTTGGAGACAAGTCGGCTGGTGGACGATGTATTGAATCGCGACGCAATTTGTGTGTTCCATCGTCATTAACAGGCTCTGAACGTTACAATTAATTGTCAGTTTTGCGCCGGATTCGAAAAACTAGACTCATAGGAGAACGACCATAAGGTGCCCGAGGCAGCAAGAGACCCTTGGAGACAGGTCGGCTGTGGGACGATGTATTGAATCGCGACGCAATTTGTGTGTTCCATCGTCATCAAGAGGCTCTGAACGTTACAATTAACTGTCAGTTTTGCGTCGTATTCTGAAAACTAGACTCACAGGAGAACGACGATAAGGTGCCCGAGGCAGCTATAGACCCTTGGAGACAAGTCGGCTGGAGGACGATGTATTGAATCGCGACGCAATTTGTGTGTTCCATCGTCATTAAGAGGCTCTGAACCTTACAATTAACTGTCAGTTTTGCGTCGGATTCGAAAATCTAGACTCACCGATGAACGACCATAAGGTGCCCGAGGCACCAATAGACCCTTCGAGACAAGTCGGCTGGAGGACGATGTATTGAATCGCGACGCAATTTGTGTGTTCCATCGTCATTAAGAGGCTTTGAACGTTACAATTAACTGTCAGTTTTGCGTCGGATTCGAAAATCTAGACTCACAGGAGGACGACCGTAAGGTGCCCGAGGCAGCACTAGACCCTTGGAGACAAGTCGGCTGGAGGACGATGTATTGAATCGCGACGCAATTTGTGTGTTCCATCGTCATTAAGAGGCTTTGAACGTTACAATTAACTGTCAGTTTTGCGTCGGATTCGAAAATCTAGACTCACAGGAGGACGACCGTAAGGTGCCCGAGGCAGCACTAGACCCTTGGAGACAAGTCGGCTGGAGGACGATGTATTGAGTCGCGACGCAATTTGTGTGTCCCATCGTCATTAACAGGCTCTGAACGTTACAATTCACTGTCAGTTTTGCGTCGGAATCGAAAATCTAGACTCACAGGAGAACGAGCATATGGTGCCCCAGGCAGCACTAGACCCTTGGAGTTAAGTCGGCTGTAGGACGATGTATTGAATCGCGACGCAATTTGTGTGTTCCATCGTCATTAAGAGGCTCTGAACGTTACAATTAACCGTCAGTTTTGCGTCGTATTCTGAAAACTAGACTCACAGGAGAACGACGATAAGGTGCCCGAGGCAGCTATAGACCCTTGGAGACAAGTCGGCTGGAGGACGATGTATTGGATCGCGACGCAATTTGTGTGTTCCATCGTCATTAAGAGGCTCTGAACCTTACAATTAACTGTCAGTTTTGCGTCGGATTCGAAAATCTAGACTCACCGATGAACGACCATAAGGTGCCCGTGGCAGCAATAGACCCTTCGAGACAAGTCGGCTGGAGGACGATGTATTGATTCGCGACGCAATTTGTGGGTCCCATCGTCATTAAAAGGCTCTGAACGTTACAATTAACTGTCAGTTTTGCATCGCATTCGAAAAACTAGACTCACAGGCGAACGACCATAAGGTGCCCGAGGCAGCAATAGACCCTTGGAGACAAGTCGGCTGGAGGACGATGTATTGATTCGCGACGCAATTTGTGTGTTCCATCGTCATTAAGACTAATTGTTACAACTAATTGTCAGTTTTGCGCCGGATTCCTAAAACTAGACTCATAGGAGAACGACCATAAGAGGCCCGAGGCACCAATAGACCCTTCGAGACAATTCGGCTGGAGGACGATGTATTGAATCGCGACGCAATTTGTGTGTCCCATCGTCATTAACAGGCTCTGAACGTTACAATTAACTGTCAGTTTTGCGTCGTATTCTGAAAACTAGGCTCACAGGAGAACGACCATAAGGTGCCCGAGGCAGCAAGAGACCCTTGGAGACAGGTCGGCTGTGGGACGATGTATTGAATCGCGATGCAATTTGTGTGTTCCATCGTCATCAAGAGGCTCTGAACATTACAATTCACTGTCAGTTTTGCGTCGGATTCGAAAATCTAGACTCACAGGAGAACGAGCATATGGTGCCCGAGGCAGCACTAGACCCTTGCAGACAAGTCGGCTGTAGGACGATGTATTGAATCGCGACGCAATTTGTGTGTTCCATCTTCATTAAGAGGCTCTGAACGTTACAATTAACTGTCAGTTTTGCGTCGGATTCGAAAATCTAGACTCACAGGAGAACGACCATAAGGTGCCCGAGGCAGCAATAGACCCTCCAGTCGGCTGGAGGACGATGTATTGAGTCGCGACGCAATTTGTGTGTCCCATCGTCATTAACAGGCTCTGAACGTTACAATTAACTGTCAGTTTTGCATCGCATTCGAGAAACTAGACTCACAGGAGAACGACCATAAGGTGCCCGAGGCAGCAATAGACCCTTGGAGACAAGTCGGCTGTAGGACGATGTATTGAATCGCGACGCAATTTGTGTGTTCCATCGTCATTAAGTGGCTCTGAACCTTACAATTAACTGTCAGTTTTGCGTCGGATTCGAAAATCTAGACTCTCCGATGAACGACCATAAGGTGCCCGAGGCAGCAATAGACCCTTCGAGGCAAGTCGGCTGGTGGACGATGTATTGAATCGCGACGCAATTTGTGTGTTCCATCGTCATTAACAGGCTCTGAACGTTACAATTAATTGTCAGTTTTGCGCCGGATTCGAAAAACTAGACTCATAGGAGAACGACAATAAGGTGCCCGAGGCAGCAAGAGACCCTTGGAGACAGGTCGGCTGTGGGACGATGTATTGAATCGCGACGCAATTTGTGTGTTCCATCGTCATCAAGAGGCTCTGAACGTTACAATTAAATGTCAGTTTTGCGTCGTATTCTGAAAACTAGACTCACAGGAGAACGACGATAAGGTGCCCGAGGCAGCTATAGACCCTTGGAGACAAGTCGGCTGGAGGACGATATATTGAATCGCGACGCAATTTGTGTGTTCCATCGTCATTAAGAGGCTCTGAACCTTACAATTAACTGTCAGTTTTGCGTCGGATTCGAAAATCTAGACTCACCGATGAACGACCATAAGGTGCCCGAGGCACCAATAGACCCTTCGAGACAAGTCGGCTGGAGGACGATGTATTGAATCACGACGCAATTTGTGTGTTCCATCGTCATTAAGAGGCTCTGAACGTTACAATTAATTGTCAGTTTTGCGCCGGATTCGAAAAACTAGACTCATAGGAGAACGACCAAAAGGTGCCAGGAGCAGCAATACTACCTCGGAGACAAGTCGGCTGGAGGACGATGTATTGAATCGCGACGCAATTTGTGTGTTCCATCGTCATTAACAGGCTCTGAACGTTACAATTAATTGTCAGTTTTGCGCCGGATTCGAAAAACTAGACTCATAGGAGAACGACCATAAGGTGCCCGAGGCAGCAAGAGACCCTTGGAGACAGGTCGGCTGTGGGACGATGTATTGAATCGCGACGCAATTTGTGTGTTCCATCGTCATCAAGAGGCTCTGAACGTTACAATTAACTGTCAGTTTTGCGTCGTATTCTGAAAACTAGACTCACAGGAGAACGAGGATAAGGTGCCCGAGGCAGCTATAGACCCTTGGAGACAAGTCGGCTGGAGGACGATATATTGAATCGCGACGCAATTTGTGTGTTCCATCGTCATTAAGAGGCTCTGAACCTTACAATTAACTGTCAGTTTTGCGTCGGATTCGAAAATCTAGACTCACCGATGAACGACCATAAGGTGCCCGAGGCACCAATAGACCCTTCGAGACAAGTCGGCTGGAGGACGATGTATTGAATCGCGACGCAATTTGTGTGTTCCATCGTCAGTATCAGGCTCTGAACGTTACAATTAACCGTCAGTTTTGCGTCGTATTCTGAAAACTAGACTCACAGGAGAACGACCTTAAGGTGCCCGAGGCAGCACTAGACCCTTGGAGACAAGTCGGCTGTAGGACGATGTATTGAATCGCGACGCAATTTGTGTGTTCCATCGTCATTAAGAGGCTCTGAACGTTACAATTAACTGTCAGTTTTGCGTCGGATTCGAAAATCTAGACTCACAGGAGAACGACCTTAAGGTGCCCGAGGCAGCACTAGACCCTTGGAGACAAGTCGGCTGGAGGACGATGTATTGAGTCGCGACGCAATTTGTGTGTCCCATCGTCATTAACAGGCTCTGAACGTTACAATTCACTGTCAGTTTTGCGTCGGAATCGAAAATCTAGACTCACAGGAGAACGAGCATATGGTGCCCCAGGCAGCACTAGACCCTTGGAGACAAGTCGGCTGTAGGACGATGTATTGAATCGCGACGCAATTTGTGTGTTCCATCGTCATTAAGAGGCTCTGAACGTTACATTTATCCGTCAGTTTTGCGTCGTATTCTGAAAACTAGACTCACAGGAGAACGACGATAAGGTGCCCGAGGCAGCTATAGACCCTTGGAGACAAGTCGGCTGGAGGACGATGTATTGGATCGCGACGCAATTTTTGTGTTCCATCGTCATTAAGAGGCTCTGAACCTTACAATTAACTGTCAGTTTTGCGTCGGATTCGAAAATCTAGACTCACCGATGAACGACCATAAGGTGCCCGTGGCAGCAATAGACCCTACGAGACAAGTCGGCTGGAGGACGATGTATTGATTCGCGACGCAATTTGTGTGTCCCATCGTCATTAAAAGGCTCTGAACGTTACAATTAACTGTCAGTTTTGCATCGCATTCGAAAAACTAGACTCACAGGAGAACGACCATAAGGTGCCCGAGGCAGCAATAGACCCTTGGAGACAAGTCGGCTGGAGGACGATGTATTGATTCGCGACGCAATTTGTGTGTTCCATCGTCATTAAGAGGCTCTGAACGTTACAACTAATTGTCAGTTTTGCGCCGGATTCGAAAAACTAGACTCATAGGAGAACGACCATAAGAGGCCCTAGGCACCAATAGACCCTTCGAGACAATTCGGCTGGAGGACGATGTATTGAATCGCGACGCAATTTGTGTGTCCCATCGTCATTAACAGGCTCTGAACGTTACAATTAACTGTCAGTTTTGCGTCGTATTCTGAAAACTAGGCTCACAGGAGAACGACCATAAGGTGCCCGAGGCAGCAATAGACCCTTGGAGACAGGTCGGCTGTGGGACGATGTATTGAATCGCGACGCAATTTGTGTGTTCCATCGTCATCAAGAGGCTCTGAACATTACAATTCACTGTCAGTTTTGCGTCGGATTCGAAAATCTAGACTCACAGGAGAACGACCATATGGTGCCCGAGGCAGCACTAGACCCTTGCAGACATGTCGGCTGTAGGACGATGTATTGAATCGCGACGCAATTTGTGTGTTCCATCGTCATTAAGAGGCTCTGAACGTTACAATTAACTGTCAGTTTTGCGTCGGATTCGAAAATCTAGACTCACAGGAGAACGACCATAAGGTGCCCGAGGCAGCAATAGACCCTTGGAGACAAGTCGGCTGGAGGACGATGTATTGAGTCGCGACGCAATTTGTGTGTCCCATCGTCATTAACAGGCTCTGAACGTTACAATTAACTGTCAGTTTTGCATCGCATTCGAAAAACTAGACTCACAGGAGAACGACCATAAGGTGCCCGAGGCAGCAATAGACCCTTGGAGACAAGTCGGCCGTAGGACGATGTATTGAATCGCGACGCAATTTGTGTGTTCCATCGTCATTAAGAGGCTCTGAACGTTACAATTAACTGTCAGTTTTGCGTCGTATTCTGAAAACTAGACTCACAGGAGAACGACCATAAGGTGCCCGAGGCAGCAAGAGACCCTTGGAGACAGGTCGGCTGTGGGACGATGTATTGAGACGCGACGCAATTTGTGTGTCCCATCGTCATTAACAGGCTCTTAACGTTACAATTAACTGTCAGTTTTGCGTCGTATTCGAAAATCTAGACTCACAGATGAACGACCATAAGGTGCCCGAGGCAGCACTAGACCCTTGGAGACAAGTCGGCTGTAGGACGATGTATTGAATCGCGACGCAATTTGTGTGTTCCATCGTCATTAAGAGGCTCTGAACGTTACAATTAACTGTCAGTTTTGCGCCGGATTCGAAAATCTAGACTCACAGATGAACGACCATAAGGTGCCCGAGGCAGCAATAGACCCTTGGACACAAGTCGGCTGTAGGACGATGTATTGAATCGCGATGCAATTTGTGTGTTCCATCGTCATCAAGAGGCTCTGAACCTTAAAATTAACTGTCAGTTTTGCGTCGGATTCGAAAATCTAGACTCACCGATGAAGGACCATAAGGTGCCCGAGGCAGCAATAGACCCTTCGAGACAAGTCGGCTAGAGGACGATGTATTGAATCGCGACGCAATTTGTGTGTTCCATCGTCATTAACAGGCTCTGAACGTTACAATTAATTGTCAGTTTTGCGTCGTATTCGAAAAACTAGACTCACAGGAGAACGACCATAAGGTGCCCGAGGCACCAATAGACCCTTCGAGACAAGTCGGCTGGAGGACGATGTATTGAATCGCGACGCAATTTGTGTGTTCCATCGTCATTAAGAGGCTCTGAACGTTACAATTAATTGTCAGTTTTGCGCCAGATTCGAAAAACTAGACTCATAGGAGAACGACCATAAGAGGCCCGAGGCACCAATAGACCCATCGAGACAATTCGGCTGGAGGACGATGTATTGAATCGCGACGCAATTTGTGTGTCCCATCGTCATTAACAGGCTCTGAACGTTACAATTAACTGTCAGTTTTGCGTCGGATTCTGAAAACTAGACTCACAGGAGAACGACCATAAGGTGCCCGAGGCAGCAAGAGACCCTTGGGGACTGGTCGGCTGTGGGACGATGTATTGAATCGCGACGCAATTTGTGTGTTCCATCGTCATCAAGAGGCTCTGAACGTTACAATTCACTGTCAGTTTTGCGTCGGATTCGAAAATCTAGACTCACAGGAGAACGAGCATATGGTGCCCGAGGCAGCACTAGACCCTTGCAGACAAGTCGGCTGTAGGACGATGTATTGAATCGCGACGCAATTTGTGTGTTCCATCGTCATTAAGAGGCTCTGAACGTTACAATTAACTGTCAGTTTTGCGTCGGATTCGAAAATCTAGACTCACAGGAGAACGACCATAAGGTGCCCGAGGCAGCAATAGACCCTTGGAGACAAGTCGGCTGGAGGACGATGTATTGAGTCGCGACGCAATTTGTGTGTCCCATCGTCATTAACAGGCTCTGAACGTTACAATTAACTGTCAGTTTTGCATCGCATTCGAAAAACTAGACTCACAGGAGAACGACCATAAGGTGCCCGAGGCAGCAATAGAGCCTTGGAGACAAGTCGGCTGTAGGACGATGTATTGAATCGCGACGCAATTTGTGTGTTTCTTCGTCATTAAGAGGCTCTGAACGTTACAATTAACTGTCAGTTTTGCGTCGGATTCGAAAAAGTAGACTCATAGGAGAACGACCAAAAGGTGCCCGAGGCAGCAATAGACCCTTCGAGACAAGTCGGCTGGAGGACGATGTATTGAATCGCGACGCAATTTGTGTGTTCCATCGTCATTAAGAGGCTCTGAACGTTACAATTAATTGTCAGTTTTGCGCCGGATTCGAAAAACTAGACTCATAGGAGAACGACCAAAAGGTGCCAGGAGCAGCAATACTACCTCGGAGACAAGTCGGCTGGAGGACGATGTATTGAATCGCGACGCAATTTGTGTGTTCCATCGTCAGTATCAGGCTCTGAACGTTACAATTAACCGTCAGTTTTGCGTCGTATTCTGAAAACTAGACTCACAGGAGAACGACGATAAGGTGCCCGAGGCAGCTATAGACCCTTGGAGACAAGTCGGCTGGACGACGATGTATTGAATCGCGACGCAATTTGTGTGTTCCATCGTCATTAAGAGGCTCTGAACCTTACAATTAACTGTCAGTTTTGCGTCGGATTCGAAAATCTAGACTCTCCGATGAACGACCATAAGGTGCCCGAGGCAGCAATAGACCCTTCGAGGCAAGTCGGCTGGTGGACGATGTATTGAATCGCGACGCAATTTGTGTGTTCCATCGTCATTAACAGGCTCTGAACGTTACAATTAATTGTCAGTTTTGCGCCGGATTCGAAAAACTAGACTCATAGGAGAACGACCATAAGGTGCCCGAGGCAGCAAGAGACCCTTGGAGACAGGTCGGCTGTGGGACGATGTATTGAATCGCGACGCAATTTGTGTGTTCCATCGTCATCAAGAGGCTCTGAACGTTACAATTAAATGTCAGTTTTGCGTCGTATTCTGAAAACTAGACTCACAGGAGAACGACGATAAGGTGCCCGAGGCAGCTATAGACCCTTGGAGACAAGTCGGCTGGAGGACGATATATTGAATCGCGACGCAATTTGTGTGTTCCATCGTCATTAAGAGGCTCTGAACCTTACAATTAACTGTCAGTTTTGCGTCGGATTCGAAAATCTAGACTCACCGATGAACGACCATAAGGTGCCCGAGGCACCAATAGACCCTTCGAGACAAGTCGGCTGGAGGACGATGTATTGAATCACGACGCAATTTGTGTGTTCCATCGTCATTAAGAGGCTCTGAACGTTACAATTAATTGTCAGTTTTGCGCCGGATTCGAAAAACTAGACTCATAGGAGAACGACCAAAAGGTGCCAGGAGCAGCAATACTACCTCGGAGACAAGTCGGCTGGAGGACGATGTATTGAATCGCGACGCAATTTGTGTGTTCCATCGTCATTAACAGGCTCTGAACGTTACAATTAATTGTCAGTTTTGCGCCGGATTCGAAAAACTAGACTCATAGGAGAACGACCATAAGGTGCCCGAGGCAGCAAGAGACCCTTGGAGACAGGTCGGCTGTGGGACGATGTATTGAATCGCGACGCAATTTGTGTGTTCCATCGTCAGTATCAGGCTCTGAACGTTACAATTAACCGTCAGTTTTGCGTCGTATTCTGAAAACTAGACTCACAGGAGAACGACGATAAGGTGCCCGAGGCAGCTATAGACCCTTGGAGACAAGTCGGCTGGAGGACGATGTATTGAATCGCGACGCAATTTGTGTGTTCCATCGTCATTAAGAGGCTCTGAACGTTACAATTAACTGTCAGTTTTGCGTCGGATTCGAAAATCTAGACTCTCCGATGAACGACCATAAGGTGCCCGAGGCAGCAATAGACCCTTGGAGACAAGTCGGCTGGTGGACGATGTATTGAATCGCGACGCAATTTGTGTGTTCCATCGTCATTAACAGGCTCTGAACGTTACAATTAATTGTCAGTTTTGCGCCGGATTCGAAAAACTAGACTCATAGGAGAACGACCATAAGGTGCCCGAGGCAGCAAGAGACCCTTGGAGACAGGTCGGCTGTGGGACGATGTATTGAATCGCGACGCAATTTGTGTGTTCCATCGTCATCAAGAGGCTCTGAACGTTACAATTAACTGTCAGTTTTGCGTCGTATTCTGAAAACTAGACTCACAGGAGAACGACGATAAGGTGCCCGAGGCAGCTATAGACCCTTGGAGACAAGTCGGCTGGAGGACGATATATTGAATCGCGACGCAATTTGTGTGTTCCATCGTCATTAAGAGGCTCTGAACCTTACAATTAACTGTCAGTTTTGCGTCGGATTCGAAAATCTAGACTCACCGATGAACGACCATAAGGTGCCCGAGGCACCAATAGACCCTTCGAGACAAGTCGGCTGGAGGACGATGTATTGAATCGCGACGCAATTTGTGTGTTCCATCGTCATTAAGAGGCTCTGAACGTTACAATTAACCGTCAGTTTTGCGTCGTATTCTGAAAACTAGACTCACAGGAGAACGAGCATATGGTGCCCGAGGCAGCACTAGACCCTTGGAGACAAGTCGGCTGTAGGACGATGTATTGAATCGCGACGCAATTTGTGTGTTCCATCGTCATTAAGAGGCTTTGAACGTTACAATTAACTGTCAGTTTTGCGTCGGATTCGAAAATCTAGACTCACAGGAGGACGACCGTAAGGTGCCCGAGGCAGCACTAGACCCTTGGAGACAAGTCGGCTGGAGGACGATGTATTGAGTCGCGACGCAATTTGTGTGTCCCATCGTCATTAACAGGCTCTGAACGTTACAATTCACTGTCAGTTTTGCGTCGGAATCGAAAATCTAGACTCACAGGAGAACGAGCATATGGTGCCCCAGGCAGCACTAGACCCTTGGAGTTAAGTCGGCTGTAGGACGATGTATTGAATCGCGACGCAATTTGTGTGTTCCATCGTCATTAAGAGGCTCTGAACGTTACAATTAACCGTCAGTTTTGCGTCGTATTCTGAAAACTAGACTCACAGGAGAACGACGATAAGGTGCCCGAGGCAGCTATAGACCCTTGGAGACAAGTCGGCTGGAGGACGATGTATTGGATCGCGACGCAATTTGTGTGTTCCATCGTCATTAAGAGGCTCTGAACCTTACAATTAACTGTCAGTTTTGCGTCGGATTCGAAAATCTAGACTCACCGATGAACGACCATAAGGTGCCCGTGGCAGCAATAGACCCTTCGAGACAAGTCGGCTGGAGGACGATGTATTGATTCGCGACGCAATTTGTGGGTCCCATCGTCATTAAAAGGCTCTGAACGTTACAATTAACTGTCAGTTTTGCATCGCATTCGAAAAACTAGACTCACAGGAGAACGACCATAAGGTGCCCGAGGCAGCAATAGACCCTTGGAGACAAGTCGGCTGGAGGACGATGTATTGATTCGCGACGCAATTTGTGTGTTCCATCGTCATTAAGACTAATTGTTACAACTAATTGTCAGTTTTGCGCCGGATTCCTAAAACTAGACTCATAGGAGAACGACCATAAGAGGCCCGAGGCACCAATAGACCCTTCGAGACAATTCGGCTGGAGGACGATGTATTGAATCGCGACGCAATTTGTGTGTCCCATCGTCATTAACAGGCTCTGAACGTTACAATTAACTGTCAGTTTTGCGTCGTATTCTGAAAACTAGGCTCACAGGAGAACGACCATAAGGTGCCCGAGGCAGCAAGAGACCCTTGGAGACAGGTCGGCTGTGGGACGATGTATTGAATCGCGACGCAATTTGTGTGTTCCATCGTCATCAAGAGGCTCTGAACATTACAATTCACTGTCAGTTTTGCGTCGGATTCGAAAATCTAGACTCACAGGAGAACGAGCATATGGTGCCCGAGGCAGCACTAGACCCTTGCAGACAAGTCGGCTGTAGGACGATGTATTGAATCGCGACGCAATTTGTGTGTTCCATCTTCATTAAGAGGCTCTGAACGTTACAATTAACTGTCAGTTTTGCGTCGGATTCGAAAATCTAGACTCACAGGAGAACGACCATAAGGTGCCCGAGGCAGCAATAGACCCTCCAGTCGGCTGGAGGACGATGTATTGAGTCGCGACGCAATTTGTGTGTCCCATCGTCATTAACAGGCTCTGAACGTTACAATTAACTGTCAGTTTTGCATCGCATTCGAGAAACTAGACTCACAGGAGAACGACCATAAGGTGCCCGAGGCAGCAATAGACCCTTGGAGACAAGTCGGCTGTAGGACGATGTATTGAATCGCGACGCAATTTGTGTGTTCCATCGTCATTAAGTGGCTCTGAACCTTACAATTAACTGTCAGTTTTGCGTCGGATTCGAAAATCTAGACTCTCCGATGAACGACCATAAGGTGCCCGAGGCAGCAATAGACCCTTCGAGGCAAGTCGGCTGGTGGACGATGTATTGAATCGCGACGCAATTTGTGTGTTCCATCGTCATTAACAGGCTCTGAACGTTACAATTAATTGTCAGTTTTGCGCCGGATTCGAAAAACTAGACTCATAGGAGAACGACAATAAGGTGCCCGAGGCAGCAAGAGACCCTTGGAGACAGGTCGGCTGTGGGACGATGTATTGAATCGCGACGCAATTTGTGTGTTCCATCGTCATCAAGAGGCTCTGAACGTTACAATTAAATGTCAGTTTTGCGTCGTATTCTGAAAACTAGACTCACAGGAGAACGACGATAAGGTGCCCGAGGCAGCTATAGACCCTTGGAGACAAGTCGGCTGGAGGACGATATATTGAATCGCGACGCAATTTGTGTGTTCCATCGTCATTAAGAGGCTCTGAACCTTACAATTAACTGTCAGTTTTGCGTCGGATTCGAAAATCTAGACTCACCGATGAACGACCATAAGGTGCCCGAGGCACCAATAGACCCTTCGAGACAAGTCGGCTGGAGGACGATGTATTGAATCACGACGCAATTTGTGTGTTCCATCGTCATTAAGAGGCTCTGAACGTTACAATTAATTGTCAGTTTTGCGCCGGATTCGAAAAACTAGACTCATAGGAGAACGACCAAAAGGTGCCAGGAGCAGCAATACTACCTCGGAGACAAGTCGGCTGGAGGACGATGTATTGAATCGCGACGCAATTTGTGTGTTCCATCGTCATTAACAGGCTCTGAACGTTACAATTAATTGTCAGTTTTGCGCCGGATTCGAAAAACTAGACTCATAGGAGAACGACCATAAGGTGCCCGAGGCAGCAAGAGACCCTTGGAGACAGGTCGGCTGTGGGACGATGTATTGAATCGCGACGCAATTTGTGTGTTCCATCGTCATCAAGAGGCTCTGAACGTTACAATTAACTGTCAGTTTTGCGTCGTATTCTGAAAACTAGACTCACAGGAGAACGACGATAAGGTGCCCGAGGCAGCTATAGACCCTTGGAGACAAGTCGGCTGGAGGACGATATATTGAATCGCGACGCAATTTGTGTGTTCCATCGTCATTAAGAGGCTCTGAACCTTACAATTAACTGTCAGTTTTGCGTCGGATTCGAAAATCTAGACTCACCGATGAACGACCATAAGGTGCCCGAGGCACCAATAGACCCTTCGAGACAAGTCGGCTGGAGGACGATGTATTGAATCGCGACGCAATTTGTGTGTTCCATCGTCAGTATCAGGCTCTGAACGTTACAATTAACCGTCAGTTTTGCGTCGTATTCTGAAAACTAGACTCACAGGAGAACGAGCATATGGTGCCCGAGGCAGCACTAGACCCTTGCAGACATGTCGGCTGTAGGACGATGTATTGAATCGCGACGCAATTTGTGTGTTCCATCGTCATTAAGAGGCTCTGAACGTTACAATTAACTGTCAGTTTTGCGTCGGATTCGAAAATCTAGACTCACAGGAGAACGACCATAAGGTGCCCGAGGCAGCAATAGACCCTTGGAGACAAGTCGGCTGGAGGACGATGTATTGAGTCGCGACGCAATTTGTGTGTCCCATCGTCATTAACAGGCTCTGAACGTTACAATTAACTGTCAGTTTTGCATCGCATTCGAAAAACTAGACTCACAGGAGAACGACCATAAGGTGCCCGAGGCAGCAATAGACCCTTGGAGACAAGTCGGCTGTAGGACGATGTATTGAATCGCGACGCAATTTGTGTGTTTCTTCGTCATTAAGAGGCTCTGAACGTTACAATTAACTGTCAGTTTTGCGTCGGATTCGAAAAAGTAGACTCATAGGAGAACGACCAAAAGGTGCCCGAGGCAGCAATAGACCCTTCGAGACAAGTCGGCTGGAGGACGATGTATTGAATCGCGACGCAATTTGTGTGTTCCATCGTCATTAAGAGGCTCTGAACGTTACAATTAATTGTCAGTTTTGCGCCGGATTCGAAAAACTAGACTCATAGGAGAACGACCAAAAGGTGCCAGGAGCAGCAATACTACCTCGGAGACAAGTCGGCTGGAGGACGATGTATTGAATCGCGACGCAATTTGTGTGTTCCATCGTCAGTATCAGGCTCTGAACGTTACAATTAACCGTCAGTTTTGCGTCGTATTCTGAAAACTAGACTCACAGGAGAACGACGATAAGGTGCCCGAGGCAGCTATAGACCCTTGGAGACAAGTCGGCTGGACGACGATGTATTGAATCGCGACGCAATTTGTGTGTTCCATCGTCATTAAGAGGCTCTGAACCTTACAATTAACTGTCAGTTTTGCGTCGGATTCGAAAATCTAGACTCTCCGATGAACGACCATAAGGTGCCCGAGGCAGCAATAGACCCTTCGAGGCAAGTCGGCTGGTGGACGATGTATTGAATCGCGACGCAATTTGTGTGTTCCATCGTCATTAACAGGCTCTGAACGTTACAATTAATTGTCAGTTTTGCGCCGGATTCGAAAAACTAGACTCATAGGAGAACGACCATAAGGTGCCCGAGGCAGCAAGAGACCCTTGGAGACAGGTCGGCTGTGGGACGATGTATTGAATCGCGACGCAATTTGTGTGTTCCATCGTCATCAAGAGGCTCTGAACGTTACAATTAACTGTCAGTTTTGCGTCGTATTCTGAAAACTAGACTCACAGGAGAACGACGATAAGGTGCCCGAGGCAGCTATAGACCCTTGGAGACAAGTTGGCTGGAGGACGATATAATGAATCGCGACGCAATTTGTGTGTTCCATCGTCATTAAGAGGCTCTGAACCTTACAATTAACTGTCAGTTTTGCGTCGTATTCGAAAAACTAGACTCACAGGAGAACGACCATAAGGTGCCCGAGGCACCAATAGACCCTTCGAGACAAGTCGGCTGGAGGACGATGTATTGAATCGCGACGCAATTTGTGTGTTCCATCGTCATTAAGAGGCTCTGAACGTTACAATTAATTGTCAGTTTTGCGCCGGATTCGAAAAACTAGACTCATAGGAGAACGACCATAAGAGGCCCGAGGCACCAATAGACCCTTCGAGACAATTCGGCTGGAGGACGATGTATTGAATCGCGACGCAATTTGTGTGTCCCATCGTCATTAACAGGCTCTCAACGTTACAATTAACTGTCAGTTTTGCGTCGTATTCTGAAAACTAGACTCACAGGAGAACGACGATAAGGTGCCCGAGGCAGCTATAGACCCTTGGAGACAAGTCGGCTGGAGGACGATGTATTGAATCGCGACGCAATTTGTGTGTTCCATCGTCATTAAGAGGCTCTGAACCTTACAATTAACTGTCAGTTTTGCGTCGGATTCGAAAATCTAGACTCTCCGATGAACGACCATAAGGTGCCCGAGGCAGCAATAGACCCTTCGAGGCAAGTCGGCTGTTGGACGATGTATTGAATCACGACGCAATTTCTGTTTCCATCGTCATTAACAGGCTCTGAACGTTACAATTAATTGTCAGTTTTGCGCCGGATTCGAAAAACTAGACTCATAGGAGAACGACCATAAGGTGCCCGAGGCAGCAAGAGACCCTTGGAGACAGGTCGGCTGTGGGACGATGTATTGAATCGCGACGCAATTTGTGTGTTCCATCGTCATCAAGAGGCTCTGAACGTTACAATTAATTGTCAGTTTTGCGCCGGATTCGAAAAACTAGACTCATAGGAGAACGACCAAGAGGTGCCAGGAGCAGCAATACTACCTCGGAGACATGTCGGCTGGAGGGCGATGTATTGAATCGCGACGCAATTTGTGTGTTCCATCGTCATTAAGAGGCTCTGAACGTTACAATTAACTGTCAGTTTTGCGCCGGATTCGAAAATCTAGACTCACAGATGAACGACCATAAGGTGCCCGAGGCAGCAATAGACCCTTGGAGACAAGTCGGCTGTAGGACGATGTATTGAATCGCGATGCAATTTGTGTGTTCCATCGACATCAAGAGGCTCTGAACCTTACAATTAACTGTCAGTTTTGCGTCGGATTCGAAAATCTAGACTCACCGACGAACGACCATAAGGTGCCCGAGGCAGCAATAGACCCTTCGAGACAAGTCGGCTAGAGGACGATGTATTGAATCGCGACGCAATTTGTGTGTTCCATCGTCATTAACAGGCTCTGAACGTTACAATTAATTGTCAGTTTTGCGTCGTATTCGAAAAACTAGACTCACAGGAGAACGACCATAAGGTGCCCGAGGCACCAATAGACCCTTCGAGACAAGTCGGCTGGAGGACGATGTATTGAATCGCGACGCAATTTGTGTGTTCCATCGTCATTAAGAGGCTCTGAACGTTACAATTAATTGTCAGTTTTGCGCCGGATTCGAAAAACTAGACTCATAGGAGAACGACCAAAAGGTGCCAGGAGCAGCAATACTACCTCGGAGACAAGTCGGCTGGAGGACGATGTATTGAATCGCGACGCAATTTGTGTGTTCCATCGTCAGTATCAGGCTCTGAACGTCACAATTAACCGTCAGTTTTGCGTCGTATTCTGAAAACTAGACTCACAGGAGAACGACGATAAGGTGCCCGAGGCAGCTATAGACCCTTGGAGACAAGTCGGCTGGACGACGATGTATTGAATCGCGACGCAATTTGTGTGTTCCATCGTCATTAAGAGGCTCTGAACCTTACAATTAACTGTCAGTTTTGCGTCGGATTCGAAAATCTAGACTCTCCGATGAACGACCATAAGGTGCCCGAGGCAGCAATAGACCCTTCGAGGCAAGTCGGCTGGTGGACGATGTATTGAATCGCGACGCAATTTGTGTGTTCCATCGTCATTAACAGGCTCTGAACGTTACAATTAATTGTCAGTTTTGCGCCGGATTCGAAAAACTAGACTCATAGGAGAACGACCATAAGGTGCCCGAGGCAGCAAGAGACCCTTGGAGACAGGTCGGCTGTGGGACGATGTATTGAATCGCGACGCAATTTGTGTGTTCCATCGTCATCAAGAGGCTCTGAACGTTACAATTAACTGTCAGTTTTGCGTCGTATTCTGAAAACTAGACTCACAGGAGAACGACGATAAGGTGCCCGAGGCAGCTATAGACCCTTGGAGACAAGTTGGCTGGAGGACGATATAATGAATCGCGACGCAATTTGTGTGTTCCATCGTCATTAAGAGGCTCTGAACCTTACAATTAACTGTCAGTTTTGCGTCGGATTCGAAAATCTAGACTCACCGATGAACGACCATAAGGTGCCCGAGGCACCAATAGACCCTTCGAGATAAGTCGGCTGGAGGACGATGTATTGAATCGCGACGCAATTTGTGTGATCCATCGTCATTAAGAGGCTCTGAACGTTACAATTAATTGTCAGTTTTGCGCAGGATTCGAAAAACTAGACTCATAGGAGAACGACCAAAAGGTGCCAGGAGCAGCAATACTACCTCGGAGACAAGTCGGCTGGAGGACGATGTATTGAATCGCGACGCAATTTGTGTGTTCCATCGTCAGCATCAGGCTCTGAACGTTACAATTAACCGTCAGTTTTGCGTCGTATTCTGAAAACTAGACTCACAGGAGAACGACGATAAGGTGCCCGAGGCAGCTATAGACCCTTGGAGACAAGTCGGCTGGAGGACGATGTATTGAATCGCGACGCAATTTGTGTGTTCCATCGTCATTAAGAGGCTCTGAACCTTACAATTAACTGTCAGTTTTGCGTCGGATTCGAAAATCTAGACTCTCCGATGAACGACCATAAGGTGCCCGAGGCAGCAATAGACCCTTCGAGGCAAGTCGGCTGTTGGACGATGTATTGAATCACGACGCAATTTCTGTTTCCATCGTCATTAACAGGCTCTGAACGTTACAATTAATTGTCAGTTTTGCGCCGGATTCGAAAAACTAGACTCATAGGAGAACGACCATAAGGTGCCCGAGGCAGCAAGAGACCCTTGGAGACAGGTCGGCTGTGGGACGATGTATTGAATCGCGACGCAATTTGTGTGTTCCATCGTCATCAAGAGGCTCTGAACGTTACAATTAATTGTCAGTTTTGCGCCGGATTCGAAAAACTAGACTCATAGGAGAACGACCAAGAGGTGCCAGGAGCAGCAATACTACCTCGGAGACATGTCGGCTGGAGGGCGATGTATTGAATCGCGACGCAATTTGTGTGTTCCATCGTCATTAAGAGGCTCTGAACGTTACAATTAACTGTCAGTTTTGCGCCGGATTCGAAAATCTAGACTCACAGATGAACGACCATAAGGTGCCCGAGGCAGCAATAGACCCTTGGAGACAAGTCGGCTGTAGGACGATGTATTGAATCGCGATGCAATTTGTGTGTTCCATCGACATCAAGAGGCTCTGAACCTTACAATTAACTGTCAGTTTTGCGTCGGATTCGAAAATCTAGACTCACCGACGAACGACCATAAGGTGCCCGAGGCAGCAATAGACCCTTCGAGACAAGTCGGCTAGAGGACGATGTATTGAATCGCGACGCAATTTGTGTGTTCCATCGTCATTAACAGGCTCTGAACGTTACAATTAATTGTCAGTTTTGCGTCGTATTCGAAAAACTAGACTCACAGGAGAACGACCATAAGGTGCCCGAGGCACCAATAGACCCTTCGAGACAAGTCGGCTGGAGGACGATGTATTGAATCGCGACGCAATTTGTGTGTTCCATCGTCATTAAGAGGCTCTGAACGTTACAATTAATTGTCAGCTTTGCGCCGGATTCGAAAAACTAGACTCATAGGAGAACGACCATAAGAGGCCCGAGGCACCAATAGACCCTTCGAGACAATTCGGCTGGAGGACGATGTATTGAATCGCGACGCAATTTGTGTGTCCCATCGTCATTAACAGGCTCTCAACGTTACAATTAACTGTCAGTTTTGCGTCGTATTCTGTAAACTAGACTCACAGGAGAACGACCATAAGGTGCCCGAGGCAGCAATAGACCCTTGGAGACAAGTCGGCTGTAGGACGATGTATTGAATCGCGATGCAATTTGTGTGTTCCATCGACATCAAGAGGCTCTGAACCTTACAATTAACTGTCAGTTTTGCGTCGGATTCGAAAATCTAGACTCACCGATGAACGACCATAAGGTGCCCGAGGCAGCAATAGACCCTTCGAGACAAGTCGGCTAGAGGACGATGTATTGAATCGCGACGCAATTTGTGTGTTCCATCGTCATTAACAGGCTCTGAACGTTACAATTAATTGTCAGTTTTGCGTCGTATTCGAAAAACTAGACTCACAGGAGAACGACCATAAGGTGCCCGAGGCACCAATAGACCCTTCGAGACAAGTCGGCTGGAGGACGATGTATTGAATCGCGACGCAATTTGTGTGTTCCATCGTCATTAAGAGGCTCTGAATGTTACAATTAATTGTCAGTTTTGCGCCGGATTCGAAAAACCAGACTCATAGGAGAACGACCATAAGAGGCCCGAGGCACCAATAGACCCTTCGAGACAATTCGGCTGGAGGACGATGTATTGAATCGCGACGCAATTTGTGTGTCCCATCGTCATTAACAGGCTCTCAACGTTACAATTAGCTGTCAGTTTTGCGTCGTATTCTGTAAACTAGACTCACAGGAGAACGACCATAAGGTGCCCGAGGCAGCAAGAGACCCTTGGAGACAGGTCGGCTGTGGGACGATGTATTGAATCGCGACGCAATTTGTGTGTTCCATCGTCATCAAGAGGCTCTGAACGTTACAATTCACTGTCAGTTTTGCGTCGGATTCGAAAATCTAGACTCACAGGAGAACGAGCATATGGTGCCCGAGGCAGCACTAGACCCTTGCAGACAAGTCGGCTGTAGGACGATGTATTGAATCGCGACGCAATTTGTGTGTTCCATCGTCATTAAGAGGCTCTGAACGTTACAATTAACTGTCAGTTTTGCGTCGGATTCGAAAATCTAGACTCACAGATGAACGACCATAAGGTGCCCGAGGCAGCAATAGACCCTTGGAGACAAGTCGGCTGGAGGACGATGTATTGAGTCGCGACGCAATTTGTGTGTCCCATCGTCATTAACAGGCTCTGAACGTTACAATTAACTGTCAGTTTTGCATCGCATTCGAAAAACTAGACACACAGGAGAACGACCATAAGGTGCCCGAGGCAGCAATAGACCCTTGGAGACAAGTCGGCTGTAGGACGATGTATTGAATCGCGACGCAATTTGTGTGTTTCTTCGTCATTAAGAGGCTCTGAACGTTACAATTAACTGTCAGTTTTGCGTCGGATTCGAAAAAGTAGACTCATAGGAGAACGACCAAAAGGTGCCCGAGGCAGCAATAGACCCTTCGAGACAAGTCGGCTGGAGGACGATGTATTGAATCGCGACGCAATTTGTGTGTTCCATCGTCATCAAGAGGCTCTGAACGTTACAATTAATTGTCAGTTTTGCGCCGGATTCGAAAAACTAGACTCATAGGAGAACGACCAAAAGGTGCCAGGAGCAGCAATACTACCTCGGAGACAAGTCGGCTGGAGGACGATGTATTGAATCGCGACGCAATTTGTGTGTTCCATCGTCAGTATCAGGCTCTGAACGTTACAATTAACCGTCAGTTTTGCGTCGTATTCTGAAAACTAGACTCACAGGAGAACGACGATAAGGTGCCCGAGGCAGCTATAGACCCTTGGAGACAAGTCGGCTGGAGGACGATGTATTGAATCGCGATGCAATTTGTGTGTTCCATCGACATCAAGAGGCTCTGAACCTTACAATTAACTGTCAGTTTTGCGTCGGATTCGAAAATCTAGACTCACCGATGAACGACCATAAGGTGCCCGAGGCAGCAATAGACCCTTCGAGACAAGTCGTCTAGAGGACGATGTATTGAATCGCGACGCAATTTGTGTGTTCCATCGTCATTAACAGGCTCTGAACGTTACAATTAATTGTCAGTTTTGCGTCGTATTCGAAAAACTAGACTCACAGGAGAACGACCATAAGGTGCCCGAGGCACCAATAGACCCTTCGAGACAAGTCGGCTGGAGGACGATGTATTGAATCGCGACGCAATTTGTGTGTTCCATCGTCATTAAGAGGCTCTGAACGTTACAATTAATTGTCAGTTTTGCGCCGGATTCGAAAAACTAGACTCATAGGAGAACGACCATAAGAGGCCCGAGGCACCAATAGACCCTTCGAGACAATTCCGCTGGAGGACGATGTATTGAATCGCGACGCAATTTGTATGTCCCATCGTCATTAACAGGCTCTCAACGTTACAATTAACTGTCAGTTTTGCGTCGTATTCTGTAAACTAGACTCACAGGAGAACGACCATAAGGTGCCCGAGGCAGCAATAGACCCTTGGATACAAGTCGGCTGTAGGACGATGTATTGAATCGCGATGCAATTTGTGTGTTCCATCGACATCAAGAGGCTCTGAACCTTACAATTAACTGTCAGTTTTGCGTCGGATTCGAAAATCTAGACTCACCGATGAACGACCATAAGAGCCCCGAGGCAGCAATAGACCCTTCGAGGCAAGTCGGCTGGTGGACGATGTATTGAATCGCGACGCAATTTGTGTGTTCCATCGTCATTAACAGGCTCTGAACGTTACAATTAATTGTCAGTTTTGCGCCGGATTCGAAAAACTAGACTCATAGGAGAACGACCATAAGGTGCCCGAGGCAGCAAGAGACCCTTGGAGACAGGTCGGCTGTGGGACGATGTATTGAATCGCGACGCAATTTGTGTGTTCCATCGTCATCAAGAGGCTCTGAACGTTACAATTAACTGTCAGTTTTGCGTCGTATTCTGAAAACTAGACTCACAGGAGAACGACGATAAGGTGCCCGAGGCAGCTATAGACCCTTGGAGACAAGTTGGCTGGAGGACGATATAATGAATCGCGACGCAATTTGTGTGTTCCATCGTCATTAAGAGGCTCTGAACCTTACAATTAACTGTCAGTTTTGCGTCGTATTCGAAAAACTAGACTCACAGGAGAACGACCATAAGGTGCCCGAGGCACCAATAGACCCTTCGAGACAAGTCGGCTGGAGGACGATGTATTGAATCGCGACGCAATTTGTGTGTTCCATCGTCATTAAGAGGCTCTGAACGTTACAATTAATTGTCAGTTTTGCGCCGGATTCGAAAAACTAGACTCATAGGAGAACGACCATAAGAGGCCCGAGGCACCAATAGACCCTTCGAGACAATTCGGCTGGAGGACGATGTATTGAATCGCGACGCAATTTGTGTGTCCCATCGTCATTAACAGGCTCTCAACGTTACAATTAACTGTCAGTTTTGCGTCGTATTCTGAAAACTAGACTCACAGGAGAACGACGATAAGGTGCCCGAGGCAGCTATAGACCCTTGGAGACAAGTCGGCTGGAGGACGATGTATTGAATCGCGACGCAATTTGTGTGTTCCATCGTCATTAAGAGGCTCTGAACCTTACAATTAACTGTCAGTTTTGCGTCGGATTCGAAAATCTAGACTCTCCGATGAACGACCATAAGGTGCCCGAGGCAGCAATAGACCCTTCGAGGCAAGTCGGCTGTTGGACGATGTATTGAATCACGACGCAATTTCTGTTTCCATCGTCATTAACAGGCTCTGAACGTTACAATTAATTGTCAGTTTTGCGCCAGATTCGAAAAACTAGACTCATAGGAGAACGACCATAAGGTGCCCGAGGCAGCAAGAGACCCTTGGAGACAGGTCGGCTGTGGGACGATGTATTGAATCGCGACGCAATTTGTGTGTTCCATCGTCATCAAGAGGCTCTGAACGTTACAATTAATTGTCAGTTTTGCGCCGGATTCGAAAAACTAGACTCATAGGAGAACGACCAAGAGGTGCCAGGAGCAGCAATACTACCTCGGAGACATGTCGGCTGGAGGGCGATGTATTGAATCGCGACGCAATTTGTGTGTTCCATCGTCATTAAGAGGCTCTGAACGTTACAATTAACTGTCAGTTTTGCGCCGGATTCGAAAATCTAGACTCACAGATGAACGACCATAAGGTGCCCGAGGCAGCAATAGACCCTTGGAGACAAGTCGGCTGTAGGACGATGTATTGAATCGCGATGCAATTTGTGTGTTCCATCGACATCAAGAGGCTCTGAACCTTACAATTAACTGTCAGTTTTGCGTCGGATTCGAAAATCTAGACTCACCGACGAACGACCATAAGGTGCCCGAGGCAGCAATAGACCCTTCGAGACAAGTCGGCTAGAGGACGATGTATTGAATCGCGACGCAATTTGTGTGTTCCATCGTCATTAACAGGCTCTGAACGTTACAATTAATTGTCAGTTTTGCGTCGTATTCGAAAAACTAGACTCACAGGAGAACGACCATAAGGTGCCCGAGGCACCAATAGACCCTTCGAGACAAGTCGGCTGGAGGACGATGTATTGAATCGCGACGCAATTTGTGTGTTCCATCGTCATTAAGAGGCTCTGAACGTTACAATTAATTGTCAGTTTTGCGCCGGATTCGAAAAACTAGACTCATAGGAGAACGACCAAAAGGTGCCAGGAGCAGCAATACTACCTCGGAGACAAGTCGGCTGGAGGACGATGTATTGAATCGCGACGCAATTTGTGTGTTCCATCGTCAGTATCAGGCTCTGAACGTTACAATTAACCGTCAGTTTTGCGTCGTATTCTGAAAACTAGACTCACAGGAGAACGACGATAAGGTGCCCGAGGCAGCTATAGACCCTTGGAGACAAGTCGGCTGGACGACGATGTATTGAATCGCGACGCAATTTGTGTGTTCCATCGTCATTAAGAGGCTCTGAACCTTACAATTAACTGTCAGTTTTGCGTCGGATTCGAAAATCTAGACTCTCCGATGAACGACCATAAGGTGCCCGAGGCAGCAATAGACCCTTCGAGGCAAGTCGGCTGGTGGACGATGTATTGAATCGCGACGCAATTTGTGTGTTCCATCGTCATTAACAGGCTCTGAACGTTACAATTAATTGTCAGTTTTGCGCCGGATTCGAAAAACTAGACTCATAGGAGAACGACCATAAGGTGCCCGAGGCAGCAAGAGACCCTTGGAGACAGGTCGGCTGTGGGACGATGTATTGAATCGCGACGCAATTTGTGTGTTCCATCGTCATCAAGAGGCTCTGAACGTTACAATTAACTGTCAGTTTTGCGTCGTATTCTGAAAACTAGACTCACAGGAGAACGACGATAAGGTGCCCGAGGCAGCTATAGACCCTTGGAGACAAGTTGGCTGGAGGACGATATAATGAATCGCGACGCAATTTGTGTGTTCCATCGTCATTAAGAGGCTCTGAACCTTACAATTAACTGTCAGCTTTGCGTCGGATTCGAAAATCTAGACTCACCGATGAACGACCATAAGGTGCCCGAGGCACCAATAGACCCTTCGAGATAAGTCGGCTGGAGGACGATGTATTGAATCGCGACGCAATTTGTGTGATCCATCGTCATTAAGAGGCTCTGAACGTTACAATTAATTGTCAGTTTTGCGCAGGATTCGAAAAACTAGACTCATAGGAGAACGACCAAAAGGTGCCAGGAGCAGCAATACTACCTCGGAGACAAGTCGGCTGGAGGACGATGTATTGAATCGCGACGCAATTTGTGTGTTCCATCGTCAGTATCAGGCTCTGAACGTTACAATTAACCGTCAGTTTTGCGTCGTATTCTGAAAACTAGACTCACAGGAGAACGACGATAAGGTGCCCGAGGCAGCTATAGACCCTTGGAGACAAGTCGGCTGGAGGACGATGTATTGAATCGCGACGCAATTTGTGTGTTCCATCGTCATTAAGAGGCTCTGAACCTTACAATTAACTGTCAGTTTTGCGTCGGATTCGAAAATCTAGACTCTCCGATGAACGACCATAAGGTGCCCGAGGCAGCAATAGACCCTTCGAGGCAAGTCGGCTGTTGGACGATGTATTGAATCACGACGCAATTTCTGTTTCCATCGTCATTAACAGGCTCTGAACGTTACAATTAATTGTCAGTTTTGCGCCGGATTCGAAAAACTAGACTCATAGGAGAACGACCATAAGGTGCCCGAGGCAGCAAGAGACCCTTGGAGACAGGTCGGCTGTGGGACGATGTATTGAATCGCGACGCAATTTGTGTGTTCCATCGTCATCAAGAGGCTCTGAACGTTACAATTAATTGTCAGTTTTGCGCCGGATTCGAAAAACTAGACTCATAGGAGAACGACCAAGAGGTGCCAGGAGCAGCAATACTACCTCGGAGACATGTCGGCTGGAGGGCGATGTATTGAATCGCGACGCAATTTGTGTGTTCCATCGTCATTAAGAGGCTCTGAACGTTACAATTAACTGTCAGTTTTGCGCCGGATTCGAAAATCTAGACTCACAGATGAACGACCATAAGGTGCCCGAGGCAGCAATAGACCCTTGGAGACAAGTCGGCTGTAGGACGATGTATTGAATCGCGATGCAATTTGTGTGTTCCATCGACATCAAGAGGCTCTGAACCTTACAATTAACTGTCAGTTTTGCGTCGGATTCGAAAATCTAGACTCACCGACGAACGACCATAAGGTGCCCGAGGCAGCAATAGACCCTTCGAGACAAGTCGGCTAGAGGACGATGTATTGAATCGCGACGCAATTTGTGTGTTCCATCGTCATTAACAGGCTCTGAACGTTACAATTAATTGTCAGTTTTGCGTCGTATTCGAAAAACTAGACTCACAGGAGAACGACCATAAGGTGCCCGAGGCACCAATAGACCCTTCGAGACAAGTCGGCTGGAGGACGATGTATTGAATCGCGACGCAATTTGTGTGTTCCATCGTCATTAAGAGGCTCTGAACGTTACAATTAATTGTCAGTTTTGCGCCGGATTCGAAAAACTAGACTCATAGGAGAACGACCATAAGAGGCCCGAGGCACCAATAGACCCTTCGAGACAATTCGGCTGGAGGACGATGTATTGAATCGCGACGCAATTTGTGTGTCCCATCGTCATTAACAGGCTCTCAACGTTACAATTAACTGTCAGTTTTGCGTCGTATTCTGTAAACTAGACTCACAGGAGAACGACCATAAGGTGCCCGAGGCAGCAATAGACCCTTGGAGACAAGTCGGCTGTAGGACGATGTATTGAATCGCGATGCAATTTGTGTGTTCCATCGACATCAAGAGGCTCTGAACCTTACAATTAACTGTCAGTTTTGCGTCGGATTCGAAAATCTAGACTCACCGATGAACGACCATAAGGTGCCCGAGGCAGCAATAGACCCTTCGAGACAAGTCGGCTAGAGGACGATGTATTGAATCGCGACGCAATTTGTGTGTTCCATCGTCATTAACAGGCTCTGAACGTTACAATTAATTGTCAGTTTTGCGTCGTATTCGAAAAACTAGACTCACAGGAGAACGACCATAAGGTGCCCGAGGCACCAATAGACCCTTCGAGACAAGTCGGCTGGAGGACGATGTATTGAATCGCGACGCAATTTGTGTGTTCCATCGTCATTAAGAGGCTCTGAATGTTACAATTAATTGTCAGTTTTGCGCCGGATTCGAAAAACCAGACTCATAGGAGAACGACCATAAGAGGCCCGAGGCACCAATAGACCCTTCGAGACAATTCGGCTGGAGGACGATGTATTGAATCGCGACGCAATTTGTGTGTCCCATCGTCATTAACAGGCTCTCAACGTTACAATTAGCTGTCAGTTTTGCGTCGTATTCTGTAAACTAGACTCACAGGAGAACGACCATAAGGTGCCCGAGGCAGCAAGAGACCCTTGGAGACAGGTCGGCTGTGGGACGATGTATTGAATCGCGACGCAATTTGTGTGTTCCATCGTCATCAAGAGGCTCTGAACGTTACAATTCACTGTCAGTTTTGCGTCGGATTCGAAAATCTAGACTCACAGGAGAACGAGCATATGGTGCCCGAGGCAGCACTAGACCCTTGCAGACAAGTCGGCTGTAGGACGATGTATTGAATCGCGACGCAATTTGTGTGTTCCATCGTCATTAAGAGGCTCTGAACGTTACAATTAACTGTCAGTTTTGCGTCGGATTCGAAAATCTAGACTCACAGGAGAACGACCATAAGGTGCCCGAGGCAGCAATAGACCCTTGGAGACAAGTCGGCTGGAGGACGATGTATTGAGTCGCGACGCAATTTGTGTGTCCCATCGTCATTAACAGGCTCTGAACGTTACAATTAACTGTCAGTTTTGCATCGCATTCGAAAAACTAGACACACAGGAGAACGACCATAAGGTGCCCGAGGCAGCAATAGACCCTTGGAGACAAGTCGGCTGTAGGACGATGTATTGAATCGCGACGCAATTTGTGTGTTTCTTCGTCATTAAGAGGCTCTGAACGTTACAATTAACTGTCAGTTTTGCGTCGGATTCGAAAAAGTAGACTCATAGGAGAACGACCAAAAGGTGCCCGAGGCAGCAATAGACCCTTCGAGACAAGTCGGCTGGAGGACGATGTATTGAATCGCGACGCAATTTGTGTGTTCCATCGTCATTAAGAGGCTCTGAACGTTACAATTAATTGTCAGTTTTGCGCCGGATTCGAAAAACTAGACTCATAGGAGAACGACCAAAAGGTGCCAGGAGCAGCAATACTACCTCGGAGACAAGTCGGCTGGAGGACGATGTATTGAATCGCGACGCAATTTGTGTGTTCCATCGTCAGTATCAGGCTCTGAACGTTACAATTAACCGTCAGTTTTGCGTCGTATTCTGAAAACTAGACTCACAGGAGAACGACGATAAGGTGCCCGAGGCAGCTATAGACCCTTGGAGACAAGTCGGCTGGAGGACGATGTATTGAATCGCGATGCAATTTGTGTGTTCCATCGACATCAAGAGGCTCTGAACCTTACAATTAACTGTCAGTTTTGCGTCGGATTCGAAAATCTAGACTCACCGATGAACGACCATAAGGTGCCCGAGGCAGCAATAGACCCTTCGAGACAAGTCGTCTAGAGGACGATGTATTGAATCGCGACGCAATTTGTGTGTTCCATCGTCATTAACAGGCTCTGAACGTTACAATTAATTGTCAGTTTTGCGTCGTATTCGAAAAACTAGACTCACAGGAGAACGACCATAAGGTGCCCGAGGCACCAATAGACCCTTCGAGACAAGTCGGCTGGAGGACGATGTATTGAATCGCGACGCAATTTGTGTGTTCCATCGTCATTAAGAGGCTCTGAACGTTACAATTAATTGTCAGTTTTGCGCCGGATTCGAAAAACTAGACTCATAGGAGAACGACCATAAGAGGCCCGAGGCACCAATAGACCCTTCGAGACAATTCCGCTGGAGGACGATGTATTGAATCGCGACGCAATTTGTATGTCCCATCGTCATTAACAGGCTCTCAACGTTACAATTAACTGTCAGTTTTGCGTCGTATTCTGTAAACTAGACTCACAGGAGAACGACCATAAGGTGCCCGAGGCAGCAATAGACCCTTGGATACAAGTCGGCTGTAGGACGATGTATTGAATCGCGATGCAATTTGTGTGTTCCATCGACATCAAGAGGCTCTGAACCTTACAATTAACTGTCAGTTTTGCGTCGGATTCGAAAATCTAGACTCACCGATGAACGACCATAAGGTGCCCGAGGCAGCAATAGACCTTTCGAGACAAGTCGGCTAGAGGACGATGTATTGAATCGCGACGCAATTTGTGTGTTCCATCGTCATTAACAGGCTCTGAACGTTACAATTAATTGTCAGTTTTGCGTCGTATTCGAAAAACTAGACTCACAGGAGAACGACCATAAGGTGCCCGAGGCACCAATAGACCCTTCGAGACAAGTCGGCTGGAGGACGATGTATTGAATCGCGACGCAATTTGTGTGTTCCATCGTCATTAAGAGGCTCTGAACGTTACAATTAATTGTCAGTTTTGCGCCGGATTCGAAAAACTAGACTCATAGGAGAACGACCATAAGAGGCCCGAGGCACCAATAGACCCTTCGAGAAAATTCGGCTGGAGGACGATGTATTGAATCGCGACGCAATTTGTGTGTCCCATCGTCATTAACAGGCTCTCAACGTTACAATTAACTGTCAGTTTTGCGTCGTATTCTGTAAACTAGACTCACAGGAGAACGACCATAAGGTGCCCGAGGCAGCAAGAGACCCTTGGAGACAGGTCGGCTGTGGGACGATGTATTGAATCGCGATGCAATTTGTGTGTTCCATCGACATCAAGAGGCTCTGAACCTTACAATTAACTGTCAGTTTTGCGTCGGATTCGAAAATCTAGACTCACCGATGAACGACCATAAGGTGCCCGAGGCAGCAATAGACCCTTCGAGACAAGTCGGCTAGAGGACGATGTATTGAATCGCGACGCAATTTGTGTGTTCCATCGTCATTAACAGGCTCTGAACGTTACAATTAATTGTCAGTTTTGCGTCGTATTCGAAAAACTAGACTCACAGGAGAACGACCATACGGTGCCCGAGGCACCAATAGACCCTTCGAGACAAGTCGGCTGGAGGACGATGTATTGAATCGCGACGCAATTTGTGTGTTCCATCGTCATTAAGAGGCTCTGAACGTTACAATTAATTGTCAGTTTTGCGCCGGATTCGAAAAACTAGACTCATAGGAGAACGACCATAAGAGGCCCGAGGCACCAATAGACCCTTCGAGACAATTCGGCTGGAGGACGATGTATTGAATCGCGACGCAATTTGTGTGTCCCATCGTCATTAACAGGCTCTCAACGTTACAATTAACTGTCAGTTTTGCGTCGTATTCTGTAAACTAGACTCACAGGAGAACGACCATAAGGTGCCCGAGGCAGCAATAGACCCTTGGAGACAAGTCGGCTGTAGGACGATGTATTGAATCGCGATGCAATTTGTGTGTTCCATCGACATCAAGAGGCTCTGAACCTTACAATTAACTGTCAGTTTTGCGTCGGATTCGAAAATCTAGACTCACCGATGAACGACCATAAGGTGCCCGCGGCAGCAATAGACCCTTCGAGACAAGTCGGCTAGAGGACGATGTATTGAATCGCGACGCAATTTGTGTGTTCCATCGTCATTAACAGGCTCTGAACGTTACAATTAATTGTCAGTTTTGCGTCGTATTCGAAAAACTAGACTCACAGGAGAACGACCATAAGGTGCCCGAGGCACCAATAGACCCTTCGAGACAAGTCGGCTGGAGGACGATGTATTGAATCGCGACGCAATTTGTGTGTTCCATCGTCATTAAGAGGCTCTGAACGTTACAATTAATTGTCAGTTTTGCGCCGGATTCGAAAAACTAGACTCATAGGAGAACGACCATGAGAGGCCCGAGGCACCAATGGACCCTTCGAGACAATTCGGCTGGAGGACGATGTATTGAATCGCGACGCAATTTGTGTGTCCCATCGTCATTAACAGGCTCTCAACGTTACAATTAACTGTCAGTTTTGCGTCGTATTCTGTAAACTAGACTCACAGGAGAACGACCATAAGGTGCCCGAGGCAGCAAGAGACCCTTGGAGACAGGTCGGCTGTGGGACGATGTATTGAATCCCGACGCAATTTGTGTGTTCCATCGTCATCAAGAGGCTCTGAACGTTACAATTCACTGTCAGTTTTGCGTCGGATTCGAAAATCTAGACTCACAGGAGAACGAGCATATGGTGCCCGAGGCAGCACTAGACCCTTGCAGACAAGTCGGCTGTAGGACGATGTATTGAATCGCGACGCAATTTGTGTGTTCCATCGTCATTAAGAGGCTCTGAACGTTACAATTAACTGTCAGTTTTGCGTCGGATTCGAAAATCTAGACTCACAGGAGAACGACCATAAGGTGCCCGAGGCAGCAATAGACCCTTGGAGACAAGTCGGCTGGAGGACGATGTATTGAGTCGCGACGCAATTTGTGTGTCCCATCGTCATTAACAGGCTCTGAACGTTACAATTAACTGTCAGTTTTGCATCGCATTCGAAAAACTAGACACACAGGAGAACGACCATAAGGTGCCCGAGGCAGCAATAGACCCTTGGAGACAAGTCGGCTGTAGGACGATGTATTGAATCGCGACGCAATTTGTGTGTTTCTTCGTCATTAAGAGGCTCTGAACGTTACAATTAACTGTCAGTTTTGCGTCGGATTCGAAAAAGTAGACTCATAGGAGAACGACCAAAAGGTGCCCGAGGCAGCAATAGACCCTTCGAGACAAGTCGGCTGGAGGACGATGTATTGAATCGCGACGCAATTTGTGTGTTCCATCGCCATTAAGAGGCTCTGAACGTTACAATTAATTGTCAGTTTTGCGCCGGATTCGAAAAACTAGACTCATAGGAGAACGACCAAAAGGTGCCAGGAGCAGCAATACTACCTCGGAGACAAGTCGGCTGGAGGACGATGTATTGAATCGCGACGCAATTTGTGTGTTCCATCGTCAGTATCAGGCTCTGAACGTTACAATTAACCGTCAGTTTTGCGTCGTATTCTGAAAACTAGACTCACAGGAGAACGACGATAAGGTGCCCGAGGCAGCTATAGACCCTTGGAGACAAGTCGGCTGGAGGACGATGTATTGAATCGCGACGCAATTTGTGTGTTCCATCGTCATTAAGAGGCTCTGAACCTTACAATTAACTGTCAGTTTTGCGTCGGATTCGAAAATCTAGACTCTCCGATGAACGACCGTAAGGTGCCCGAGGCAGCAATAGACCCTTCGAGGCAAGTCGGCTGGTGGACGATGTATTGAATCGCGACGCAATTTGTGTGTTCCATCGTCATTAACAGGCTCTGAACGTTACAATTAATTGTCAGTTTTGCGCCGGATTCGAAAAACTAGACTCATAGGAGAACGACCATAAGGTGCCCGAGGCAGCAAGAGACCCTTGGAGACAGGTCGGCTGTGGGACGATGTATTGAATCGCGACGCAATTTGTGTGTTCCATCGTCATCAAGAGGCTCTGAACGTTACAATTAACTGTCAGTTTTGCGTCGTATTCTGAAAACTAGACTCACAGGAGAACGACGATAAGGTGCCCGAGGCAGCTATAGACCCTTGGAGACAAGTTGGCTGGAGGACGATATAATGAATCGCGACGCAATTTGTGTGTTCCATCGTCATTAAGAGGCTCTGAACCTTACAATTAACTGTCAGTTTTGCGTCGGATTCGAAAATCTAGACTCACCGATGAACGACCATAAGGTGCCCGAGGCACCAATAGACCCTTCGAGACAAGTCGGCTGGAGGACGATGTATTGAATCGCGACGCAATTTGTGTGATCCATCGTCATTAAGAGGCTCTGAACGTTACAATTAATTGTCAGTTTTGCGCAGGATTCGAAAAACTAGACTCATAGGAGAACGACCAAAAGGTGCCAGGAGCAGCAATACTACCTCGGAGACAAGTCGGCTGGAGGACGATGTATTGAATCGCGACGCAATTTCTGTGTTCCATCGTCAGTATCAGGCTCTGAACGTTACAATTAACCGTCAGTTTTGCGTCGTATTCTGAAAACTAGACTCACAGGAGAACGACGATAAGGTGCCCGAGGCAGCTATAGACCCTTGGAGACAAGTCGGCTGGAGGACGATGTATTGAATCGCGACGCAATTTGTGTGTTCCATCGTCATTAAGAGGCTCTGAACCTTACAATTAACTGTCAGTTTTGCGTCGGATTCGAAAATCTAGACTCTCCGATGAACGACCATAAGGTGCCCGAGGCAGCAATAGACCCTTCGAGGCAAGTCGGCTGTTGGACGATGTATTGAATCGCGACGCAATTTGTGTTTCCATCGTCATTAACAGGCTCTGAACGTTACAATTAATTGTCAGTTTTGCGCCGGATTCGAAAAACTAGACTCATAGGAGAACGACCATAAGGTGCCCGAGGCAGCAAGAGACCCTTGGAGACAGGTCGGCTGTGGGACGATGTATTGAATCGCGACGCAATTTGTGTGTTCCATCGTCATCAAGAGGCTCTGAACGTTACAATTAATTGTCAGTTTTGCGCCGGATTCGAAAAACTAGACTCATAGGAGAACGACCAAGAGGTGCCAGGAGCAGCAATACTACCTCGGAGACATGTCGGCTGGAGGGCGATGTATTGAATCGCGACGCAATTTGTGTGTTCCATCGTCATTAAGAGGCTCTGAACGTTACAATTAACTGTCAGTTTTGCGCCGGATTCGAAAATCTAGACTCACAGATGAACGACCATAAGGTGCCCGAGGCAGCAATAGACCCTTGGAGACAAGTCGGCTGTAGGACGATGTATTGAATCGCGATGCAATTTGTGTGTTCCATCGACATCAAGAGGCTCTGAACCTTACAATTAACTGTCAGTTTTGCGTCGGATTCGAAAATCTAGACTCACCGATGAACGACCATAAGGTGCCCGAGGCAGCAATAGACCCTTCGAGACAAGTCGGCTAGAGGACGATGTATTGAATCGCGACGCAATTTGTGTGTTCCATCGTCATTAACAGGCTCTGAACGTTACAATTAATTGTCAGTTTTGCGTCGTATTCGAAAAACTAGACTCACAGGAGAACGACCATAAGGTGCCCGAGGCACCAATAGACCCTTCGAGACAAGTCGGCTGGAGGACGATGTATTGAATCGCGACGCAATTTGTGTGTTCCATCGTCATTAAGAGGCTCTGAACGTTACAATTAATTGTCAGTTTTGCGCCGGATTCGAAAAACTAGACTCATAGGAGAACGACCATAAGAGGCCCGAGGCACCAATAGACCCTTCGAGACAATTCGGCTGGAGGACGATGTATTGAATCGCGACGCAATTTGTGTGTCCCATCGTCATTAACAGGCTCTCAACGTTACAATTAACTGTCAGTTTTGCGTCGTATTCTGTAAACTAGACTCACAGGAGAACGACCATAAGGTGCCCGAGGCAGCAAGAGACCCTTGGAGACAGGTCGGCTGTGGGACGATGTATTGAATCGCGACGCAATTTGTGTGTTCCATCGTCATCAAGAGGCTCTGAACGTTACAATTAATTGTCAGTTTTGCGTCGGATTCGAAAATCTAGACTCACAGGAGAACGAGCATATGGTGCCCGAGGCAGCACTAGACCCTAGCAGACAAGTCGGCTGTAGGACGATGTATTGAATCGCGACGCAATTTGTGTGTTCCATCGTCATTAAGAGGCTCTGAACGTTACAATTAACTGTCAGTTTTGCGTCGGATTCGAAAATCTAGACTCACAGGAGAACGACCATAAGGTGCCCGAGGCAGCAATAGACCCTTGGAGACAAGTCGGCTGGAGGACGATGTATTGAGTCGCGACGCAATTTGTGTGTCCCATCGTCATTAACAGGCTCTGAACGTTACAATTAACTGTCAGTTTTGCATCGCATTCGAAAAACTAGACACACAGGAGAACGACCATAAGGTGCCCGAGGCAGCAATAGACCCTTGGAGACAAGTCCGCTGTAGGACGATGTATTGAATCGCGACGCAATTTGTGTGTTTCTTCGTCATTAAGAGGCTCTGAACGTTACAATTAACTGTCAGTTTTGCGTCGGATTCGAAAAAGTAGACTCATAGGAGAACGACCAAAAGGTGCCCGAGGCAGCAATAGACCCTTCGAGACAAGTCGGCTGGAGGACGATGTATTGAATCGCGACGCAATTTGTGTGTTCCATCGTCATTAAGAGGCTCTGAACGTTACAATTAATTGTCAGTTTTGCGCCGGATTCGAAAAACTAGACTCATAGGAGAACGACCAAAAGGTGCCAGGAGCAGCAATACTACCTCGGAGACAAGTCGGCTGGAGGACGATGTATTGAATCGCGACGCAATTTGTGTGTTCCATCGTCAGTATCAGGCTCTGAACGTTACAATTAACCGTCAGTTTTGCGTCGTATTCTGAAAACTAGACTCACAGGAGAACGACGATAAGGTGCCCGAGGCAGCTATAGACCCTTGGAGACAAGTCGGCTGGAGGACGATGTATTGAATCGCGACGCAATTTGTGTGTTCCATCGTCATTAAGAGGCTCTGAACCTTACAATTAACTGTCAGTTTTGCGTCGGATTCGAAAATCTAGACTCTCCGATGAACGACCATAAGGTGCCCGAGGCAGCAATAGACCCTTCGAGGCAAGTCGGCTGGTGGACGATGTATTGAATCGCGACGCAATTTGTGTGTTCTATCGTCATTAACAGGCTCTGAACGTTACAATTAATTGTCAGTTTTGCGCCGGATTCGAAAAACTAGACTCATAGGAGAACGACCATAAGGTGCCCGAGGCAGCAAGAGACCCTTGGAGACAGGTCGGCTGTGGGACGATGTATTGAATCGCGACGCAATTTGTGTGTTCCATCGTCATCAAGAGGCTCTGAACGTTACAATTAACTGTCAGTTTTGCGTCGTATTCTGAAAACTAGACTCACAGGAGAACGACGATAAGGTGCCCGAGGCAGCTATAGACCCTTGGAGACAAGTCGGCTGGAGGACGATATATTGAATCGCGACGCAATTTGTGTGTTCCATCGTCATTAAGAGGCTCTGAACCTTACAATTAACTGTCAGTTTTGCGTCGGATTCGAAAATCTAGACTCACCGATGAACGACCATAAGGTGCCCGAGGCACCAATAGACCCTTCGAGACAAGTCGGCTGGAGGACGATGTATTGAATCGCGACGCAATTTGTGTGTTCCATCGTCATTAAGAGGCTCTGAACGTTACAATTAATTGTCAGTTTTGCGCCGGATTCGAAAAACTAGACTCATAGGAGAACGACCAAAAGGTGCCAGGAGCAGCAATACTACCTCGGAGACAAGTCGGCTGGAGGACGATGTATTGAATCGCGACGCAATTTGTGTGTTCCATCGTCATTAAGAGGCTCTGAACGTTACAATTAACTGTCAGTTTTGCGTCGGATTCGAAAATCTAGACTCACAGGAGAACGACCATAAGGTGCCCGAGGCAGCACTAGACCCTTGGAGACAAGTCGGCTGGAGGACGATGTATTGAATCGCGACGCAATTTGTGTGTTCCATCGTCAGTATCAGGCTCTGAACGTTACAATTAACCGTCAGTTTTGCGTCGTATTCTGAAAACTAGACTCACAGGAGAACGACGATAAGGTGCCCGAGGCAGCTATAGACCCTTGGAGACAAGTCGTCTGGAGGACGATGTATTGAATCGCGACGCAATTTGTGTGTTCCATCGTCATTAAGAGGCTCTGAACCTTACAATTAACTGTCAGTTTTGCGTCGGATTCGAAAATCTAGACTCTCCGATGAACGACCATAAGGTGCCCGAGGCAGCAATAGACCCTTCGAGGCAAGTCGGCTGTTGGACGATGTATTGAATCGCGACGCAATTTGTGTGTTCCATCGTCATTAACAGGCTCTGAACGTTACAATTAATTGTCAGTTTTGCGCCGGATTCGAAAAACTAGACTCATAGGAGAACGACCATAAGGTGCCCGAGGCAGCAAGAGACCCTTGGAGACAGGTCGGCTGTGGGACGATGTATTGAATCGCGACGCAATTTGTGTGTTCCATCGTCATCAAGAGGCTCTGAACGTTACAATTAACTGTCAGTTTTGCGTCGTATTCTGAACACTAGACTCACAGGAGAACGACGATAAGGTGCCCGAGGCAGCTATAGACCCTTGCAGACAAGTCGGCTGGAGGACGATATATTGAATCGCGACGCAATTTGTGTGTTCCATCGTCATTAAGAGGCTCTGAACCTTACAATTAACTGTCAGTTTTGCGTCGGATTCGAAAATCTAGACTCACCGATGAACGACCATAAGGTGCCCGAGGCACCAATAGACCCTTCGAGACAAGTCGGCTGGAGGACGATGTATTGAATCGCGACGCAATTTGTGTGTTCCATCGTCATTAAGAGGCTCTGAACGTTACAATTAACCGTCAGTTTTGCGTCGTATTCTGAAAACTAGACTCACAGGAGAACGAGCATATGGTGCCCGAGGCAGCACTAGACCCTTGGAGACAAGTCGGCTGTAGGACGATGTATTGAATCGCGACGCAATTTGTGTGTTCCATCGTCATTAAGAGGCTCTGAACGTTACAATTAACTGTCAGTTTTGCGTCGGATTCGAAAATCTAGACTCACAGGAGAACGACCTTAAGGTGCCCGAGGCAGCACTAGACCCTTGGAGACAAGTCGGCTGGAGGACGATGTATTGAGTCGCGACGCAATTTGTGTGTCCCATCGTCATTAACAGGCTCTGAACGTTACAATTCACTGTCAGTTTTGCGTCGGAATCGAAAATCTAGACTCACAGGAGAACGAGCATATGGTGCCCCAGGCAGCACTAGACCCTTGGAGACAAGTCGTCTGTAGGACGATGTATTGAATCGCGACGCAATTTGTGTGTTCCATCGTCATTAAGAGGCTCTGAACGTTACAATTAACCGTCAGTTTTGCGTCGTATTCTGAAAACTAGACTCACAGGAGAACGACGATAAGGTGCCCGAGGCAGCTATAGACCCTTGGAGACAAGTCGGCTGGAGGACGATGTATTGGATCGCGACGCAATTTGTGTGTTCCATCGTCATTAAGAGGCTCTGAACCTTACAATTAACTGTCAGTTTTGCGTCGGATTCGAAAATCTAGACTCACCGATGAACGACCATAAGGTGCCCGAGGCAGCAATAGACCCTTGGAGACAAGTCGGCTGGAGGACGATGTATTGATTCGCGACGCAATTTGTGTGTTCCATCGTCATTAAGAGGCTCTGAACGTTACAATTAATTGTCAGTTTTGCGCCGGATTCCAAAAACTAGACTCATAGGAGAACGACCATAAGAGGCCCGAGGCACCAATAGACCCTTCGAGACAATTCGGCTGCAGGACGATGTATTGAATCGCGACGCAATTTGTGTGTCCCATCGTCATTAACAGGCTCTGAACGTTACAATTAACTGTCAGTTTTGCGTCGTATTCTGAAAACTAGACTCACAGGAGAACGACCATAAGGTGCCCGAGGCAGCGAGAGACCCGTGGAGACAGGTCGGCTGTGGGACGATGTATTGAATCGCGACGCAATTTGTGTGTTCCATCGTCATCAAGAGGCTCTGAACGTTACAATTCACTGTCAGTTTTGCGTCGGATTCGAAAATCTAGACTCACAGGAGAACGAGCATATGGTGCCCGAGGCAGCACTAGACCCTTGCAGACAAGTCGGCTGTAGGACGATGTATTGAATCGCGACGCAATTTGTGTGTTCCATCGTCATTAAGAGGCTCTGAACGTTACAATTAACTGTCAGTTTTGCGTCGGATTCGAAAATCTAGACTCACAGATGAACGACCATAAGGTGCCCGAGGCTGCACTAGACCCTTGGAGACAAGTCGGCTGTAGGACGATGTATTGAATCGCGACGCAATTTGTGTGTCCCATCGTCATTAACAGGCTCTGAACGTTACAATTAATTGTCAGTTTTGCGCCGGATTCGAAAAACTAGACTCATAGGAGAACGACCAAGAGGTGCCAGGAGCAGCAATACTACCTCGGAGACATGTCGGCTGGAGGGCGATGTATTGAATCGCGACGCAATTTGTGTGTTCCATCGTCATTAAGAGGCTCTGAACGTTACAATTAACTGTCAGTTTTGCGCCGGATTCGAAAATCTAGACTCACAGATGAACGACCATAAGGTGCCCGAGGCAGCAATAGACCCTTGGAGACAAGTCGGCTGTAGGACGATGTATTGAATCGCGACGCAATTTGTGTGTTCCATCGTCATCAAGAGGCTCAGAACCTTACAATTAACTGTCAGTTTTGCGTCGGATTCGAAAATCTAGACTCACCGATGAACGACCATAAGGTGCCCGAGGCAGCAATAGACCCTTCGAGACAAGTCGGCTAGAGGACGATGTATTGAATCGCGACGCAATTTGTGTGTTCCATCGTCATTAACAGGCTCTGAACGTTACAATTAATTGTCAGTTTTGCGTCGTATTCGAAAAACTAGACTCACAGGAGAACGACCATAAGGTGCCCGAGGCACCAATAGACCCTTCGAGACAAGTCGGCTGGAGGACGATGTATTGAATCGCGACGCAATTTGTGTGTTCCATCGTCATTAAGAGGCACTGAACGTTACAATTAATTGTCAGTTTTGCGCCGGATTCGAAAAACTAGACTCATAGGAGAACGACCATAAGAGGCCCGAGGCACCAATAGACCCTTCGAGACATTTCGGCTGGAGGACGATGTATTGAATCGCGACGCAATTTGTGTGTCCCATCGTCATTAACAGGCTCTGAACGTTACAATTAACTGTCAGTTTTGCGTCGTATTCTGAAAACTAGACTCACAGGAGAACGACCATAAGGTGCCCGAGGCAGCAAGAGACCCTTGGAGACAGGTCGGCTGTGGGACGATGTATTGAATCGCGACGCAATTTGTGTGTTCCATCGTCATCAAGAGGCTCTGAACGTTACAATTCACCGTCAGTTTTGCGTCGGATTCGAAAATCTAGACTCACAGGAGAACGAGCATATGGTGCCCGAGGCAGCACTAGACCCTTGCAGACAAGTCGGCTGTAGGACGATGTATTGAATCGCGACGCAATTTGTGTGTTCCATCGTCATTAAGAGGCTCTGAACGTTACAATTAACTGTCAGTTTTGCGTCGGATTCGAAAATCTAGACTCACAGGAGAACGACCATAAGGTGCCCGAGGCAGCAATAGACCCTTGGAGACAAGTCGGCTGGAGGACGATGTATTGAGTCGCGACGCAATTTGTGTGTCCCATCGTCATTAACAGGCTCTGAACGTTACAATTAACTGTCAGTTTTGCATCGCATTCGAAAAACTAGACTCACAGGAGAACGACCATAAGGTGCCCGAGGCAGCAATAGACCCTTGGAGACAAGTCGGCTGTAGGACGATGTATTGAATCGCGACGCAATTTGTGTGTTCCATCGTCATTAAGAGGCTCTGAACGTTACAATTAACTGTCAGTTTTGCGTCGGATTCGAAAAAGTAGACTCATAGGAGAACGACCAAAAGGTGCCCGAGGCAGCAATAGACCCTTGGAGACAAGTCGGCTGGAGGACGATGTATTGAATCGCGACGCAATTTGTGTGTTCCATCGTCATTAACAGGCTCTGAACGTTACAATTAACTGTCAGTTTTGCGTCGTATTCTGAAAACTAGACTCACAGGAGAACGACCATAAGGTGCCCGAGGCAGCAAGAGACCCTTGGAGACAGGTCGGCTGTGGGACGATGTATTGAGACGCGACGCAATTTGTGTGTCCCATCGTCATTAACAGGCTCTGAACGTTACAATTAACTGTCAGTTTTGCGTCGGATTCGAAAATCTAGACTCACAGGAGAACGACCATAAGGTGCCCGAGGCAGCAATAGACCCTTCGAGACAAGTCGGCTGGAGGACGATGTATTGAGACGCGACGCAATTTGTGTGTCCCATCGTCATTAAGAGGCTCTGAACGTTACAATTAATTGTCAGTTTTGCGCCGGATTCGAAAAACTAGACTCAAAGGAGAACGACCATAAGGTGCCCGAGGCAGCAAGAGACCCTTGGAGACAGGTCGGCTGTGGGACGATGTATTGAATCGCGACGCAATTTGTGTGTTCCATCGTCATCAAGAGGCTCTGAACGTTACAATTAACTGTCAGTTTTGCGTCGTATTCTGAACACTAGACTCACAGGAGAACGACGATAAGGTGCCCGAGGCAGCTATAGAACCTTGCAGACAAGTCGGCTGGAGGACGATATATTGAATCGCGACGCAATTTGTGTGTTCCATCGTCATTAAGAGGCTCTGAACCTTACAATTAACTGTCAGTTTTGCGTCGGATTCGAAAATCTAGACTTACCGATGAACGACCATAAGGTGCCCGAGGCAGCAATAGACCCTTCGAGACAAGTCGGCTAGAGGACGATGTATTGAATCGCGACGCAATTTTTGTGTTCCATCGTCATTAACAGGCTCTGAACGTTACAATTAATTGTCAGTTTTGCGTCGTATTCGAAAAACTAGACTCACAGGAGAACGGCCATAAGGTGCCCGAGGCACCAATAGACCCTTCGAGACAAGTCGGCTGGAGGACGATGTATTGAATCGCGACGCAATTTGTGTGTTCCATCGTCATTAAGAGGCTCTGAACGTTACAATTAATTGTCAGTTTTGCGTCGGATTCGAAAATCTAGACTCATATGAGAACGACCATAAGGTGCCCGAGGCAGCAATACTACTTCGGAGACATGTCGGCTGGAGGACGATATATTGAATCGCGACGCAATTTGTGTGTTCCATCGTCAGTATCAGGCTCTGAACGTTACAATTAATTGTCAGTTTGGGTCGTATTCGAAAAACTAGACTCACAGGAGAACGACCATAAGGTGCCCGAGGCACCAATAGACCCTTCGAGACAAGTCGGCTGGAGGACGATGTATTGAATCGCGACGCAATTTGTGTGTTCCATCGTCATTAAGAGGCTCTGAACGTTACAATTAATTGTCAGTTTTGCGCCAGATTCGAAAAACTAGACTCATAGGAGAACGACCATAAGAGGCCCGAGGCACCAATAGACCCTTCGAGACAATTCGGCTGGAGGACGATGTATTGAATCGCGACGCAATTTGTGTGTCCCATCGTCATTAACAGGCTCTGAACGTTACAATTAACTGTCAGTTTTGCGTCGGATTCTGAAAACTAGACTCACAGGAGAACGACCATAAGGTGCCCGAGACAGCAAGAGACCCTTGGAGACAGGTCGGCTGTGGGACGATGTATTGAATCGCGACGCAATTTGTGTGTTCCATCATCATTAAGAGGCTCTGAACGTTACAATTAACTGTCAGTTTTGCGTCGGATTCTAAAATCTAGACTCACAGGAGAACGACCATAAGGTGCCCGAGGCAGCAATAGACCCTTGGAGACAAGTCGGCTGGAGGACGATGTATTGAGACGCGACGCAATTTGTGTGTCCATCGTCATTAACAGGCTCTGAACGTTACAATTAATTGTCAGTTTTGCGCCGGATTCGAAAAACTAGACTCATAGGAGAACGACCAAGAGGTGCCAGGAGCAGCAATACTACCTCGGAGACATGTCGGCTGGAGGGCGATGTATTGAATCGCGACGCAATTTGTGTGTTCCATCGTCATTAAGAGGCTCTGAACGTTACAATTAACTGTCAGTTTTGCGCCGGATTCGAAAATCTAGACTCACAGATGAACGACCATAAGGTGCCCGAGGCAGCAATAGACCCTTGGAGACAAGTCGGCTGTAGGACGATGTATTGAATCGCGACGCAATTTGTGTGTTCCATCGTCATCAAGAGGCTCTGAACCTTACAATTAACTGTCAGTTTTGCGTCGGATTCGAAAATCTAGACTCACCGATGAACGACCATAAGGTGCCCGAGGCAGCAATAGACCCTTCGAGACAAGTCGGCTAGAGGACGATGTATTGAATCGCGACGCAATTTGTGTGTTCCATCGTCATTAACAGGCTCTGAACGTTACAATTAATTGTCAGTTTTGCGTCGTATTCGAAAAACTAGACTCACAGGAGAACGACCATAAGGTGCCCGAGGCACCAATAGACCCTTCGAGACAAGTCGGCTGGAGGACGATGTATTGAATCGCGACGCAATTTGTGTGTTCCATCGTCATTAAGAGGCACTGAACGTTACAATTAATTGTCAGTTTTGCGCCGGATTCGAAAAACTAGACTCATAGGAGAACGACCATAAGAGGCCCGAGGCACCAATAGACCCTTCGAGACAATTCGGCTGGAGGACGATGTATTGAATCGCGACGCAATTTGTGTGTCCCATCGTCATTAACAGGCTCTGAACGTTACAATTAACTGTCAGTTTTGCGTCGTATTCTGAAAACTAGACTCACAGGAGAACGACCATAAGGTGCCCGAGGCAGCAAGAGACCCTTGGAGACAGGTCGGCTGTGGGACGATGTATTGAATCGCGACGCAATTTGTGTGTTCCATCGTCATCAAGAGGCTCTGAACGTTACAATTCACTGTCAGTTTTGCGTCGGATTCGAAAATCTAGACTCACAGGAGAACGAGCATATGGTGCCCGAGGCAGCACTAGACCCTTGCAGACAAGTCGGCTGTAGGACGATGTATTGAATCGCGACGCAATTTGTGTGTTCCATCGTCATTAAGAGGCTCTGAACGTTACAATTAACTGTCAGTTTTGCGTCGGATTCGAAAATCTAGACTCACAGGAGAACGACCATAAGGTGCCCGAGGCAGCAATAGACCCTTGGAGACAAGTCGGCTGGAGGACGATGTATTGAGTCGCGACGCAATTTGTGTGTCCCATCGTCATTAACAGGCTCTGAACGTTACAATTAACTGTCAGTTTTGCATCGCATTCGAAAAACTAGACTCACAGGAGAACGACCATAAGGTGCCCGAGGCAGCAATAGACCCTTGGAGACAAGTCGGCTGTAGGACGATGTATTGAATCGCGACGCAATTTGTGTGTTCCATCGTCATTAAGAGGCTCTGAACGTTACAATTAACTGTCAGTTTTGCGTCGGATTCGAAAAAGTAGACTCATAGGAGAACGACCAAAAGGTGCCCGAGGCAGCAATAGACCCTTGGAGACAAGTCGGCTGGAGGACGATGTATTGAATCGCGACGCAATTTGTGTGTTCCATCGTCATTAACAGGCTCTGAACGTTACAATTAACTGTCAGTTTTGCGTCGTATTCTGAAAACTAGACTCACAGGAGAACGACCATAAGGTGCCCGAGGCAGCAAGAGACCCTTGGAGACAGGTCGGCTGTGGGACGATGTATTGAGACGCGACGCAATTTGTGTGTCCCATCGTCATTAACAGGCTCTGAACGTTACAATTAACTGTCAGTTTTGCGTCGGATTCGAAAATCTAGACTCACAGGAGAACGACCATAAGGTGCCCGAGGCAGCAATAGACCCTTCGAGACAAGTCGGCTGGAGGACGATGTATTGAGACGCGACGCAATTTGTGTGTCCCATCGTCATTAAGAGGCTCTGAACGTTACAATTAATTGTCAGTTTTGCGCCGGATTCGAAAAACTAGACTCAAAGGAGAACGACCATAAGGTGCCCGAGGCAGCAAGAGACCCTTGGAGACAGGTCGGCTGTGGGACGATGTATTGAATCGCGACGCAATTTGTGTGTTCCATCGTCATCAAGAGGCTCTGAACGTTACAATTAACTGTCAGTTTTGCGTCGTATTCTGAACACTAGACTCACAGGAGAACGACGATAAGGTGCCCGAGGCAGCTATAGACCCTTGCAGACAAGTCGGCTGGAGGACGATATATTGAATCGCGACGCAATTTGTGTGTTCCATCGTCATTAAGAGGCTCTGAACCTTACAATTAACTGTCAGTTTTGCGTCGGATTCGAAAATCTAGACTTACCGATGAACGACCATAAGGTGCCCGAGGCAGCAATAGACCCTTCGAGACAAGTCGGCTAGAGGACGATGTATTGAATCGCGACGCAATTTTTGTGTTCCATCGTCATTAACAGGCTCTGAACGTTACAATTAATTGTCAGTTTTGCGTCGTATTCGAAAAACTAGACTCACAGGAGAACGACCATAAGGTGCCCGAGGCACCAATAGACCCTTCGAGACAAGTCGGCTGGAGGACGATGTATTGAATCGCGACGCAATTTGTGTGTTCCATCGTCATTAAGAGGCTCTGAACGTTACAATTAATTGTCAGTTTTGCGTCGGATTCGAAAATCTAGACTCATATGAGAACGACCATAAGGTGCCCGAGGCAGCAATACTACTTCGGAGACATGTCGGCTGGAGGACGATATATTGAATCGCGACGCAATTTGTGTGTTCCATCGTCAGTATCAGGCTCTGAACGTTACAATTAATTGTCAGTTTTGCGTCGTATTCGAAAAACTAGACTCACAGGAGAACGACCATAAGGTGCCCGAGGCACCAATAGACCCTTCGAGACAAGTCGGCTGGAGGACGATGTATTGAATCGCGACGCAATTTGTGTGTTCCATCGTCATTAAGAGGCTCTGAACGTTACAATTAATTGTCAGTTTTGCGCCAGATTCGAAAAACTAGACTCATAGGAGAACGACCATAAGAGGCCCGAGGCACCAATAGACCCTTCGAGACAATTCGGCTGGAGGACGATGTATTGAATCGCGACGCAATTTGTGTGTCCCATCGTCATTAACAGGCTCTGAACGTTACAATTAACTGTCAGTTTTGCGTCGGATTCTGAAAACTAGACTCACAGGAGAACGACCATAAGGTGCCCGAGACAGCAAGAGACCCTTGGAGACAGGTCGGCTGTGGGACGATGTATTGAATCGCGACGCAATTTGTGTGTTCCATCATCATTAAGAGGCTCTGAACGTTACAATTAACTGTCAGTTTTGCGTCGGATTCTAAAATCTAGACTCACAGGAGAACGACCATAAGGTGCCCGAGGCAGCAATAGACCCTTGGAGACAAGTCGGCTGGAGGACGATGTATTGAGACGCGACGCAATTTGTGTGTCCCATCGTCATTAACAGGCTCTGAACGTTACAATTAATTGTCAGTTTTGCGCCGGATTCGAAAAACTAGACTCATAGGAGAACGACCAAGAGGTGCCAGGAGCAGCAATACTACCTCGGAGACATGTCGGCTGGAGGGCGATGTATTGAATCGCGACGCAATTTGTGTGTTCCATCGTCATTAAGAGGCTCTGAACGTTACAATTAACTGTCAGTTTTGCGCCAGATTCGAAAATCTAGACTCACAGATGAACGACCATAAGGTGCCCGAGGCAGCAATAGACCCTTGGAGACAAGTCGGCTGTAGGACGATGTATTGAATCGCGACGCAATTTGTGTGTTCCATCGTCATCAAGAGGCTCTGAACCTTACAATTAACTGTCAGTTTTGCGTCGGATTCGAAAATCTAGACTCACCGATGAACGACCATAAGGTGCCCGAGGCAGCAATAGACCCTTCGAGACAAGTCGGCTAGAGGACGATGTATTGAATCGCGACGCAATTTGTGTGTTCCATCGTCATTAACAGGCTCTGAACGTTACAATTAATTGTCAGTTTTGCGTCGTATTCGAAAAACTAGACTCACAGGAGAACGACCATAAGGTGCCCGAGGCACCAATAGACCCTTCGAGACAAGTCGGCTGGAGGACGATGTATTGAATCGCGACGCAATTTGTGTGTTCCATCGTCATTAAGAGGCTCTGAACGTTACAATTAATTGTCAGTTTTGCGCCGGATTCGAAAAACTAGACTCATAGGAGAACGACCATAAGAGGCCCGAGGCACCAATAGACCCTTCGAGACAATTCGGCTGGAGGACGATGTATTGAATCGCGACGCAATTTGTGTGTCCCATCGTCATTAACAGGCTCTGAACGTTACAATTAACTGTCAGTTTTGCGTCGGATTCTGAAAACTAGACTCACAGGAGAACGACCATAAGGTGCCCGAGGCAGCAAGAGACCCTTGGAGACAGGTCGGCTGTGGGACGATGTATTGAATCGCGACGCAATTTGTGTGTTCCATCGTCATCAAGAGGCTCTGAACGTTACAATTCACTGTCAGTTTTGCGTCGGATTCGAAAATCTAGACTCACAGGAGAACGAGCATATGGTGCCCGAGGCAGCACTAGACCCTTGCAGACAAGTCGGCTGTAGGACGATGTATTGAATCGCGACGCAATTTGTGTGTTCCATCGTCATTAAGAGGCTCTGAACGTTACAATTAACTGTCAGTTTTGCGTCGGATTCGAAAATCTAGACTCACAGGAGAACGACCATAAGGTGCCCGAGGCAGCAATAGACCCTTGGAGACAAGTCGGCTGGAGGACGATGTATTGAGTCGCGACGCAATCTGTGTGTCCCATCGTCATTAACAGGCTCTGAACGTTACAATTAACTGTCAGTTTTGCATCGCATTCGAAAAACTAGACTCACAGGAGAACGACCATAAGGTGCCCGAGGCAGCAATAGACCCTTGGAGACAAGTCGGCTGTAGGACGATGTATTGAATCGCGACGCAATTTGAGTGTTCCATCGTCATTAAGAGGCTCTGAACGTTACAATTAACTGTCAGTTTTGCGTCGGATTCGAATAAGTAGACTCATAGGAGAACGACCAAAAGGTGCCCGAGGCAGCAATAGACCCTTGGAGACAAGTCGGCTGGAGGACGGTGTATTGAATCGCGACGCAATTTGTGTGTTCCATCGTCATTAACAGGCTCTGAACGTTACAATTAACTGTCAGTTTTGCGTCGTATTCTGAAAACTAGACTCACAGGAGAACGACCATAAGGTGCCCGAGGCAGCAAGAGACCCTTGGAGACAGGTCGGCTGTGGGACGATGTATTGAGACGCGACGCAATTTGTGTGTCCCATCGTCATTAACAGGCTCTGAACGTTACAATTAACTGTCAGTTTTGCGTCGGATTCGAAAATCTAGACTCACAGGAGAACGACCATAAGGTGCCCGAGGCAGCAATAGACCCTTCGAGACAAGTCGGCTGGAGAACGATGTATTGAGACGCGACGCAATTTGTGTGTCCCATCGTCATTAAGAGGCTCTTAACGTTACAATTAATTGTCAGTTTTGCGCCGGATTCGAAAAACTAGACTCATAGGAGAACGACCAAGAGGTGCCAGGAGCAGCAATACTACCTCGGAGACATGTCGGCTGGAGGACGATGTATTGAATCGCGACGCAATTTGTGTGTTCCATCGTCATTAAGAGGCTCTGAACGTTACAATTAACTGTCAGTTTTGCGTCGGATTCTAAAATCTAGACTCACAGGAGAACGACCATAAGGTGCCCGAGGCAGCAATAGACCCTTGGAGACAAGTCGGCTGGAGGACGATGTATTGAGACGCGACGCAATTTGTGTGTCCCATCGTCATTAACAGGCTCTGAACGTTACAATTAATTGTCAGTTTTGCGCCGGATTCGAAAAACTAGACTCATAGGAGAACGACCAAGAGGTGCCAGGAGCAGCAATACTACCTCGGAGACATGTCGGCTGGAGGGCGATGTATTGAATCGCGACGCAATTTGTGTGTTCCATCGTCATTAAGAGGCTCTGAACGTTACAATTAACTGTCAGTTTTGCGCCAGATTCGAAAATCTAGACTCACAGATGAACGACCATAAGGTGCCCGAGGCAGCAATAGACCCTTGGAGACAAGTCGGCTGTAGGACGATGTATTGAATCGCGACGCAATTTGTGTGTTCCATCGTCATCAAGAGGCTCTGAACCTTACAATTAACTGTCAGTTTTGCGTCGGATTCGAAAATCTAGACTCACCGATGAACGACCATAAGGTGCCCGAGGCAGCAATAGACCCTTCGAGACAAGTCGGCTGGAGGACGATGTATTGAATCGCGACGCAATTTGTGTGTTCCATCGTCATTAAGAGGCTCTGAACGTTACAATTAATTGTCAGTTTTGCGCCGGATTCGAAAAACTAGACTCATAGGAGAACGACCATAAGAGGCCCGAGGCACCAATAGACCCTTCGAGACAATTCGGCTGGAGGACGATGTATTGAATCGCGACGCAATTTGTGTGTCCCATCGTCATTAACAGGCTCTGAACGTTACAATTAACTGTCAGTTTTGCGTCGGATTCTGAAAACTAGACTCACAGGAGAACGACCATAAGGTGCCCGAGGCAGCAAGAGACCCTTGGAGACAGGTCGGCTGTGGGACGATGTATTGAATCGCGACGCAATTTGTGTGTTCCATCGTCATCAAGAGGCTCTGAACGTTACAATTCACTGTCAGTTTTGCGTCGGATTCGAAAATCTAGACTCACAGGAGAACGAGCATATGGTGCCCGAGGCAGCACTAGACCCTTGCAGACAAGTCGGCTGTAGGACGATGTATTGAATCGCGACGCAATTTGTGTGTTCCATCGTCATTAAGAGGCTCTGAACGTTACAATTAACTGTCAGTTTTGCGTCGGATTCGAAAATCTAGACTCACAGGAGAACGACCATAAGGTGCCCGAGGCAGCAATAGACCCTTGGAGACAAGTCGGCTGGAGGACGATGTATTGAGTCGCGACGCAATTTGTGTGTCCCATCGTCATTAACAGGCTCTGAACGTTACAATTAACTGTCAGTTTTGCATCGCATTCGAAAAACTAGACTCACAGGAGAACGACCATAAGGTGCCCGAGGCAGCAATAGACCCTTGGAGACAAGTCGGCTGTAGGACGATGTATTGAATCGCGACGCAATTTGAGTGTTCCATCGTCATTAAGAGGCTCTGAACGTTACAATTAACTGTCAGTTTTGCGTCGGATTCGAATAAGTAGACTCATAGGAGAACGACCAAAAGGTGCCCGAGGCAGCAATAGACCCTTGGAGACAAGTCGGCTGGAGGACGATGTATTGAATCGCGACGCAATTTGTGTGTTCCATCGTCATTAACAGGCTCTGAACGTTACAATTAACTGTCAGTTTTGCGTCGTATTCTGAAAACTAGACTCACAGGAGAACGACCATAAGGTGCCCGAGGCAGCAAGAGACCCTTGGAGACAGGTCGGCTGTGGGACGATGTATTGAGACGCGACGCAATTTGTGTGTCCCATCGTCATTAACAGGCTCTGAACGTTACAATTAACTGTCAGTTTTGCGTCGGATTCGAAAATCTAGACTCACAGGAGAACGACCATAAGGTGCCCGAGGCAGCAATAGACCCTTCGAGACAAGTCGGCTGGAGAACGATGTATTGAGACGCGACGCAATTTGTGTGTCCCATCGTCATTAAGAGGCTCTGAACGTTACAATTAATTGTCAGTTTTGCGCCGGATTCGAAAAACTAGACTCATAGGAGAACGACCAAGAGGTGCCAGGAGCAGCAATACTACCTCGGAGACATGTCGGCTGGAGGACGATGTATTGAATCGCGACGCAATTTGTGTGTTCCATCGTCATTAAGAGGCTCTGAACGTTACAATTAACTGTCAGTTTTGCGCCGGATTCGAAAATCTAGACTCACAGATGAACGACCATAAGGTGCCCGAGGCAGCAATAGACCCTTGGAGACAAGTCGGCTGTAGGACGATGTATTGAATCGCGACGCAATTTGTGTGTTCCATCGTCATCAAGAGGCTCTGAACCTTACAATTAACTGTCAGTTTTGCGTCGGATTCGAAAATCTAGACTCACCGATGAACGACCATAAGGTGCCCGAGGCAGCAATAGACCCTTCGAGACAAGTCGGCTAGAGGACGATGTATTGAATCGCGACGCAATTTTTGTGTTCCATCGTCATTAACAGGCTCTGAACGTTACAATTAATTGTCAGTTTTGCGTCGTATTCGAAAAACTAGACTCACAGGAGAACGACCATAAGGTGCCCGAGGCACCAATAGACCCTTCGAGACAAGTCGGCTGGAGGACGATGTATTGAATCGCGACGCAATTTGTGTGTTCCATCGTCATTAAGAGGCTCTGAACGTTACAATTAATTGTCAGTTTTGCGTCGGATTCGAAAATCTAGACTCATATGAGAACGACCATAAGGTGCCAGAGGCAGCAATACTACTTCGGAGACATTTCGGCTGGAGGACGATGTATTGAATCGCGACGCAATTTGTGTGTTCCATCGTCAGTATCAGGCTCTGAACGTTACAATTAATTGTCAGTTTTGCGTCGTATTCGAAAAACTAGACTCACAGGAGAACGACCATAAGGTGCCCGAGGCACCAATAGACCCTTCGAGACAAGTCGGCTGGAGGACGATGTATTGAATCGCGACGCAATTTGTGTGTTCCATCGTCATTAAGAGGCTCTGAACGTTACAATTAATTGTCAGTTTTGCGCCAGATTCGAAAAACTAGACTCATAGGAGAACGACCATAAGAGGCCCGAGGCACCAATAGACCCTTCGAGACAATTCGGCTGGAGGACGATGTATTGAATCGCGACGCAATTTGTGTGTCCCATCGTCATTAACAGGCTCTGAACGTTACAATTAACTGTCAGTTTTGCGTCGGATTCTGAAAACTAGACTCACAGGAGAACGACCATAAGGTACCCGAGACAGCAAGAGACCCTTGGAGACAGGTCGGCTGTGGGACGATGTATTGAATCGCGACGCAATTTGTGTGTTCCATCGTCATCAAGAGGCTCTGAACGTTACAATTCACTGTCAGTTTTGCGTCGGATTCGAAAATCTAGACTCACAGGAGAACGAGCATATGGTGCCCGAGGCAGCACTAGACCCTTGCAGACAAGTCGGCTGTAGGACGATGTATTGAATCGCGACGCAATTTGTGTGTTCCATCGTCATTAAGAGGCTCTGAACGTTACAATTAACTGTCAGTTTTGCGTCGGATTCGAAAATCTAGACTCACAGGAGAACGACCATAAGGTGCCCGAGGCAGCAATAGACCCTTGGAGACAAGTCGGCTGGAGGACGATGTATTGAGTCGCGACGCAATTTGTGTGTCCCATCGTCATTAACAGGCTCTGAACGTTACAATTAACTGTCAGTTTTGCATCGCATTCGAAAAACTAGACTCACAGGAGAACGACCATAAGGTGCCCGAGGCAGCAATAGACCCTTGGAGACAAGTCGGCTGTAGGACGATGTATTGAATCGCGACGCAATTTGTGTGTTTCTTCGTCATTAAGAGGCTCTGAACGTTACAATTAACTGTCAGTTTTGCGTCGGATTCGAAAAAGTAGACTCATAGGAGAACGACCAAAAGGTGCCCGAGGCAGCAATAGACCCTTCGAGACAAGTCGGCTGGAGGACGATGTATTGAATCGCGACGCAATTTGTGTGTTCCATCGTCATTAAGAGGCTCTGAACGTTACAATTAATTGTCAGTTTTGCGCCGGATTCGAAAAACTAGACTCATAGGAGAACGACCAAAAGGTGCCAGGAGCAGCAATACTACCTCGGAGGCAAGTCGGCTGGAGGACGATGTATTGAATCGCGACGCAATTTGTGTGTTCCATCGTCAGTATCAGGCTCTGAACGTTACAATTAACCGTCAGTTTTGCGTCGTATTCTGAAAACTAGACTCACAGGAGAACGACGATAAGGTGCCCGAGGCAGCTATAGACCCTTGGAGACAAGTCGGCTGGAGGACGATGTATTGAATGGCGACGCAATTTGTGTGTTCCATCGTCATTAAGAGGCTCTGAACCTTACAATTAACTGTCAGTTTTGCGTCGGATTCGAAAATCTAGACTCTCCGATGAACGACCATAAGGTGCCCGAGGCAGCAATAGACCCTTCGAGGCAAGTCGGCTGGTGGACGATGTATTGAATCGCGACGCAATTTGTGTGTTCCATCGTCATTAACAGGCTCTGAACGTTACAATTAATTGTCAGTTTTGCGCCGGATTCGAAAAACTAGACTCATAGGAGAACGACCATAAGGTGCCCGAGGCAGCAAGAGACCCTTGGAGACAGGTCGGCTGTGGGACGATGTATTGAATCGCGACGCAATTTGTGTGTTCCATCGTCATCAAGAGGCTCTGAACGTTACAATTAACTGTCAGTTTTGCGTCGTATTCTGAAAACTAGACTCACAGGAGAACGACGATAAGGTGCCCGAGGCAGCTATAGACCCTTGGAGACAAGTCGGCTGGAGGACGATATAATGAATCGCGACGCAATTTGTGTGTTCCATCGTCATTAAGAGGCTCTGAACCTTACAATTAACTGTCAGTTTTGCGTCGGATTTGACAATCTAGACTCACCGATGAACGACCATAAGGTGCCCGAGGCACCAATAGACCCTTCGAGACAAGTCGGCTGGAGGACGATGTATTGAATCGCGACGCAATTTGTGTGTTCCATCGTCATTAAGAGGCTCTGAACGTTACAATTAATTGTCAGTTTTGCGCAGGATTCGAAAAACTAGACTCATAGGAGAACGACCAAAAGGTGCCAGGAGCAGCAATACTACCTCGGAGACAAGTCGGCTGGAGGACGATGTATTGAATCGCGACGCAATTTGTGTGTTCCATCGTCAGTATCAGGCTCTGAACGTTACAATTAACCGTCAGTTTTGCGTCGTATTCTGAAAACTAGACTCACAGGAGAACGACGATAAGGTGCCCGAGGCAGCAATAGACCCTTCGAGGCAAGTCGGCTGTTGGACGATGTATTGAATCGCGACGCAATTTGTGTGTTCCATCGTCATTAACAGGCTCTGAACGTTACAATTAATTGTCAGTTTTGCGCCGGATTCGAAAAACTAGACTCATAGGAGAACGACCATAAGGTGCCCGAGGCAGCAAGAGACCCTTGGAGACAGGTCGGCTGTGGGACGATGTATTGAATCGCGACGCAATTTGTGTGTTCCATCGTCATCAAGAGGCTCTGAACGTTACAATTAACGGTCAGTTTTGCGTCGTATTCTGAACACTAGACTCACAGGAGAACGACGATAAGGTGCCCGAGGCAGCTATAGACCCTTGGAGACAAGTCGGCTGGAGGACGATATATTGAATCGCGACGCAATTTGTGTGTTCCATAGTCATCAAGAGGCTCTGAACGTTACAATTCACTGTCAGTTTTGCGTCGGATTCGAAAATCTAGACTCACAGGAGAACGAGCATATGGTGCCCGAGGCAGCACTAGACCCTTGCAGACAAGTCGGCTGTAGGACGATGTATTGAATCGCGACGCAATTTGTGTGTTCCATCGTCATTAAGAGGCTCTGAACGTTACAATTAACTGTCAGTTTTGCGTCGGATTCGAAAATCTAGACTCACAGGAGAACGACCATAAGGTGCCCGAGGCAGCAATAGACCCTTGGAGACAAGTCGGCTGGAGGACGATGTATTGAGTCGCGACGCAATTTGTGTGTCCCATCGTCATTAACAGGCTCTGAACGTTACAATTAACTGTCAGTTTTGCATCGCATTCGAAAAACTAGACTCACAGGAGAACGACCATAAGGTGCCCGAGGCAGCAATAGACCCTTGGAGACAAGTCGGCTGTAGGACGATGTATTGAATCGCGACGCAATTTGTGTGTTTCTTCGTCATTAAGAGGCTCTGAACGTTACAATTAACTGTCAGTTTTGCGTCGGATTCGAAAAAGTAGACTCATAGGAGAACGACCAAAAGGTGCCCGAGGCAGCAATAGACCCTTCGAGACAAGTCGGCTGGAGGACGATGTATTGAATCGCGACGCAATTTGTGTGTTCCATCGTCATTAAGAGGCTCTGAACGTTACAATTAATTGTCAGTTTTGCGCCGGATTCGAAAAACTAGACTCATAGGAGAACGACCAAAAGGTGCCAGGAGCAGCAATACTACCTCGGAGACAAGTCGGCTGGAGGACGATGTATTGAATCGCGACGCAATTTGTGTGTTCCATCGTCAGTATCAGGCTCTGAACGTTACAATTAACCGTCAGTTTTGCGTCGTATTCTGAAAACTAGACTCACAGGAGAACGACGATAAGGTGCCCGAGGCAGCTATAGACCCTTGGAGACAAGTCGGCTGGAGGACGATGTATTGAATCGCGACGCAATTTGTGTGTTCCATCGTCATTAAGAGGCTCTGAACCTTACAATTAACTGTCAGTTTTGCGTCGGATTCGAAAATCTAGACTCTCCGATGAACGACCATAAGGTGCCCGAGGCAGCAATAGACCCTTCGAGGCAAGTCGGCTGGTGGACGATGTATTGAATCGCGACGCAATTTGTGTGTTCCATCGTCATTAACAGGCTCTGAACGTTACAATTAATTGTCAGTTTTGCGCCGGATTCGAAAAACTAGACTCATAGGAGAACGACCATAAGGTGCCCGAGGCAGCAAGAGACCCTTGGAGACAGGTCGGCTGTGGGACGATGTATTGAATCGCGACGCAATTTGTGTGTTCCATCGTCATCAAAGGGCTCTGGACGTTACAATTAACTGTCAGTTTTGCGTCGTATTCTGAAAACTAGACTCACAGGAGAACGACGATAAGGTGCCCGAGGCAGCTATAGACCCTTGGAGACAAGTCGGCTGGAGGACGATATAATGAATCGCGACGCAATTTGTGTGTTCCATCGTCATTAAGAGGCTCTGAACCTTACAATTAACTGTCAGTTTTGCGTCGGATTCGACAATCTAGACTCACCGATGAACGACCATAAGGTGCCCGAGGCACCAATAGACCCTTCGAGACAAGTCGGCTGGAGGACGATGTATTGAATCGCGACGCAATTTGTGTGTTCCATCGTCATTAAGAGGCTCTGAACGTTACAATTAATTGTCAGTTTTGCGCAGGATTCGAAAAACTAGACTCATAGGAGAACGACCAAAAGGTGCCAGGAGCAGCAATACTACCTCGGAGACAAGTCGGCTGGAGGACGATGTATTGAATCGCGACGCAATTTGTGTGTTCCATCGTCAGTATCAGGCTCTGAACGTTACAATTAACCGTCAGTTTTGCGTCGTATTCTGAAAACTAGACTCACAGGAGAACGACGATAAGGTGCCCGAGGCAGCTATAGACCCTTGGAGACAAGTCGGCTGGAGGACGATGTATTGAATCGCGACGCAATTTGTGTGTTCCATCGTCATTAAGAGGCTCTGAACCTTACAATTAACTTTCAGTTTTGCGTCGGATTCGAAAATCTAGACTCTCCGATGAACGACCATAAGGTGCCCGAGGCAGCAATAGACCCTTCGAGGCAAGTCGGCTGTTGGACGATGTATTGAATCGCGACGCAATTTGTGTGTTCCATCGTCATTAACAGGCTCTGAACGTTACAATTAATTGTCAGTTTTGCGCCGGATTCGAAAAACTAGACTCATAGGAGAACGACCATAAGGTGCCCGAGGCAGCAAGAGACCCTTGGAGACAGGTCGGCTGTGGGACGATGTATTGAATCGCGACGCAATTTGTGTGTTCCATCGTCATCAAGAGGCTCTGAACGTTACAATTAACTGTCAGTTTTGCGTCGTATTCTGAAAACTAGACTCACAGGAGAACGACGATAAGGTGCCCGAGGCAGCTATAGACCCTTGGAGACAAGTCGGCTGGAGGACGATATAATGAATCGCGACGCAATTTGTGTGTTCCATCGTCATTAAGAGGCTCTGAACCTTACAATTAACTGTCAGTTTTGCGTCGGATTTGACAATCTAGACTCACCGATGAACGACCATAAGGTGCCCGAGGCACCAATAGACCCTTCGAGACAAGTCGGCTGGAGGACGATGTATTGAATCGCGACGCAATTTGTGTGTTCCATCGTCATTAAGAGGCTCTGAACGTTACAATTAATTGTCAGTTTTGCGCAGGATTCGAAAAACTAGACTCATAGGAGAACGACCAAAAGGTGCCAGGAGCAGCAATACTACCTCGGAGACAAGTCGGCTGGAGGACGATGTATTGAATCGCGACGCAATTTGTGTGTTCCATCGTCAGTATCAGGCTCTGAACGTTACAATTAACCGTCAGTTTTGCGTCGTATTCTGAAAACTAGACTCACAGGAGAACGACGATAAGGTGCCCGAGGCAGCTATAGACCCTTGGAGACAAGTCGGCTGGAGGACGATGTATTGAATCGCGACGCAATTTGTGTGTTCCATCGTCATTAAGAGGCTCTGAACCTTACAATTAACTGTCAGTTTTGCGTCGGATTCGAAAATCTAGACTCTCCGATGAACGACCATAAGGTGCCCGAGGCAGCAATAGACCCTTCGAGGCAAGTCGGCTGTTGGACGATGTATTGAATCGCGACGCAATTTGTGTGTTCCATCGTCATTAACAGGCTCTGAACGTTACAATTAATTGTCAGTTTTGCGCCGGATTCGAAAAACTAGACTCATAGGAGAACGACCATAAGGTGCCCGAGGCAGCAAGAGACCCTTGGAGACAGGTCGGCTGTGGGACGATGTATTGAATCGCGACGCAATTTGTGTGTTCCATCGTCATCAAGAGGCTCTGAACGTTACAATTAACGGTCAGTTTTGCGTCGTATTCTGAACACTAGACTCACAGGAGAACGACGATAAGGTGCCCGAGGCAGCTATAGACCCTTGGAGACAAGTCGGCTGGAGGACGATATATTGAATCGCGACGCAATTTGTGTGTTCCATAGTCATCAAGAGGCTCTGAACGTTACAATTCACTGTCAGTTTTGCGTCGGATTCGAAAATCTAGACTCACAGGAGAACGAGCATATGGTGCCCGAGGCAGCACTAGACCCTTGCAGACAAGTCGGCTGTAGGACGATGTATTGAATCGCGACGCAATTTGTGTGTTCCATCGTCATTAAGAGGCTCTGAACGTTACAATTAACTGTCAGTTTTGCGTCGGATTCGAAAATCTAGACTCACAGGAGAACGACCATAAGGTGCCCGAGGCAGCAATAGACCCTTGGAGACAAGTCGGCTGGAGGACGATGTATTGAGTCGCGACGCAATTTGTGTGTCCCATCGTCATTAACAGGCTCTGAACGTTACAATTAACTGTCAGTTTTGCATCGCATTCGAAAAACTAGACTCACAGGAGAACGACCATAAGGTGCCCGAGGCAGCAATAGACCCTTGGAGACAAGTCGGCTGTAGGACGATGTATTGAATCGCGACGCAATTTGTGTGTTTCTTCGTCATTAAGAGGCTCTGAACGTTACAATTAACTGTCAGTTTTGCGTCGGATTCGAAAAAGTAGACTCATAGGAGAACGACCAAAAGGTGCCCGAGGCAGCAATAGACCCTTCGAGACAAGTCGGCTGGAGGACGATGTATTGAATCGCGACGCAATTTGTGTGTTCCATCGTCATTAAGAGGCTCTGAACGTTACAATTAATTGTCAGTTTTGCGCCGGATTCGAAAAACTAGACTCATAGGAGAACGACCAAAAGGTGCCAGGAGCAGCAATACTACCTCGGAGACAAGTCGGCTGGAGGACGATGTATTGAATCGCGACGCAATTTGTGTGTTCCATCGTCAGTATCAGGCTCTGAACGTTACAATTAACCGTCAGTTTTGCGTCGTATTCTGAAAACTAGACTCACAGGAGAACGACGATAAGGTGCCCGAGGCAGCTATAGACCCTTGGAGACAAGTCGGCTGGAGGACGATGTATTGAATCGCGACGCAATTTGTGTGTTCCATCGTCATTAAGAGGCTCTGAACCTTACAATTAACTGTCAGTTTTGCGTCGGATTCGAAAATCTAGACTCTCCGATGAACGACCATAAGGTGCCCGAGGCAGCAATAGACCCTTCGAGGCAAGTCGGCTGGTGGACGATGTATTGAATCGCGACGCAATTTGTGTGTTCCATCGTCATTAACAGGCTCTGAACGTTACAATTAATTGTCAGTTTTGCGCCGGATTCGAAAAACTAGACTCATAGGAGAACGACCATAAGGTGCCCGAGGCAGCAAGAGACCCTTGGAGACAGGTCGGCTGTGGGACGATGTATTGAATCGCGACGCAATTTGTGTGTTCCATCGTCATCAAAGGGCTCTGAACGTTACAATTAACTGTCAGTTTTGCGTCGTATTCTGAAAACTAGACTCACAGGAGAACGACGATAAGGTGCCCGAGGCAGCTATAGACCCTTGGAGACAAGTCGGCTGGAGGACGATATAATGAATCGCGACGCAATTTGTGTGTTCCATCGTCATTAAGAGGCTCTGAACCTTACAATTAACTGTCAGTTTTGCGTCGGATTCGACAATCTAGACTCACCGATGAACGACCATAAGGTGCCCGAGGCACCAATAGACCCTTCGAGACAAGTCGGCTGGAGGACGATGTATTGAATCGCGACGCAATTTGTGTGTTCCATCGTCATTAAGAGGCTCTGAACGTTACAATTAATTGTCAGTTTTGCGCAGGATTCGAAAAACTAGACTCATAGGAGAACGACCAAAAGGTGCCAGGAGCAGCAATACTACCTCGGAGACAAGTCGGCTGGAGGACGATGTATTGAATCGCGACGCAATTTGTGTGTTCCATCGTCAGTATCAGGCTCTGAACGTTACAATTAACCGTCAGTTTTGCGTCGTATTCTGAAAACTAGACTCACAGGAGAACGACGATAAGGTGCCCGAGGCAGCTATAGACCCTTGGAGACAAGTCGGCTGGAGGACGATGTATTGAATCGCGACGCAATTTGTGTGTTCCATCGTCATTAAGAGGCTCTGAACCTTACAATTAACTGTCAGTTTTGCGTCGGATTCGAAAATCTAGACTCTCCGATGAACGACCATAAGGTGCCCGAGGCAGCAATAGACCCTTCGAGGCAAGTCGGCTGTTGGACGATGTATTGAATCGCGACGCAATTTGTGTGTTCCATCGTCATTAACAGGCTCTGAACGTTACAATTAATTGTCAGTTTTGCGCCGGATTCGAAAAACTAGACTCATAGGAGAACGACCATAAGGTGCCCGAGGCAGCAAGAGACCCTTGGAGACAGGTCGGCTGTGGGACGATGTATTGAATCGCGACGCAATTTGTGTGTTCCATCGTCATCAAGAGGCTCTGAACGTTACAATTAACTGTCAGTTTTGCGTCGTATTCTGAACACTAGACTCACAGGAGAACGACGATAAGGTGCCCGAGGCAGCTATAGACCCTTGGAGACAAGTCGGCTGGAGGACGATATATTGAATCGCGACGCAATTTGTGTGTTCCATCGTCATTAAGAGGCCCTGAACCTTACAATTAACTGTCAGTTTTGCGTCGGATTCGAAAATCTAGACTCACCGATGAACGACCATAAGGTGCCCGAGGCACCAATAGACCCTTCGAGACAAGTCGGCTGGAGGACGATGTATTGAATCGCGACGCAATTTGTGTGTTCCATCGTCATTAAGAGGCTCTGAACGTTACAATTAACCGTCAGTTTTGCGTCGTATTCTGAAAACTAGACTCACAGGAGAACGAGCATATGGTGCCCGAGGCAGCACTAGACCCTTGGAGACAAGTCGGCTGTAGGACGATGTATTGAATCGCGACGCAATTTGAGTGTTCCATCGTCATTAAGAGGCTCTGAACGTTACAATTAACTGTCAGTTTTGCGTCGGATTCGAAAATCTAGACTCACAGGAGAACGACCTTAAGGTGCCCGAGGCAGCACTAGACCCTTGGAGACAAGTCGGCTGGAGGACGATGTATTGAGTCGCGACGCAATTTGTGTGTCCCATCGTCATTAACAGGCTCTGAACGTTACAATTCACTGTCAGTTTTGCGTCGGAATCGAAAATCTAGACTCACAGGAGAACGAGCATATGGTGCCCCAGGCAGCACTAGACCCTTGGAGACAAGTCGTCTGTAGGACGATGTATTGAATCGCGACGCAATTTGTGTGTTCCATCGTCATTAAGAGGCTCTGAACGTAACAATTAACCGTCAGTTTTGCGTCGTATTCTGAAAACTAGACTCACAGGAGAACGACGATAAGGTGCCCGAGGCAGCTATAGACACTTGGAGACAAGTCGGCTGGAGGACGATGTATTGGATCGCGACGCAATTTGTGTGTTCCATCGTCATTAAGAGGCTCTGAACCTTACAATTAACTGTCAGTTTTGCGTCGGATTCGAAAATCTAGACTCACCGATGAACGACCATAAGGTGCCCGTGGCAGCAATAGACCATTCGATACAAGTCGGCTGGAGGACGATGTATTGATTCGCGACGCAATTTGTGTGTTCCATCGTCATTAACAGGCTCTGAACGTTACAATTAATTGTCAGTTTTGCGCCGGATTCGAAAAACTAGACTCATAGGAGAACGACCATAAGAGGCCCGAGGCACCAATAGACCCTTCGAGACAATTCGGCTGCAGGACGATGTATTGAATCGCGACGCAATTTGTGTGTCCCATCGTCATTAAAAGGCTCTGAACGTTACAATTAACTGTCAGTTTTGCGTCGTATTCTGAAAACTAGACTCACAGGAGAACGACCATAAGGTGCCCGAGGCAGCGAGAGACCCGTGGAGACAGGTCGGCTGTGGGACGATGTATTGAATCGCGACGCAATTTGTGTGTTCCATCGTCATCAAGAGGCTCTGAACGTTACAATTCACTGTCAGTTTTGCGTCGGATTCGAAAATCTAGACTCACAGGAGAACGAGCATATGGTGCCCGAGGCAGCACTAGACCCTTGCAGACAAGTCGGCTGTAGGACGATGTATTGAATCGCGACGCAATTTGTGTGTTCCATCGTCATTAAGAGGGTCTGAACGTTACAATTAACTGTCAGTTTTGCGTCGGATTCGAAAATCTAGACTCACAGGAGAACGACCATAAGGTGCCCGAGGCAGCAATAGGCCCTTGGAGACAAGTCGGCTGGAGGACGATGTATTGAGTCGCGACGCAATTTGTGTGTCCCATCGTCATTAACAGGCTCTGAACGTTACAATTAACTGTCAGTTTTGCGTCGTATTCGAAAATCTAGACTCACAGATGAACGACCATAAGGTGCCCGAGGCTGCACTAGACCCTTGGAGACAAGTCGGCTGTAGGACGATGTATTGAATCGCGACGCAATTTGTGTGTTCCATCATCATTAAGAGGCTCTGAACGTTACAATTAACTGTCAGTTTTGCGTCGGATTCTAAAATCTAGACTCACAGGAGAACGACCATAAGGTGCCCGAGGCAGCAATAGACCCTTGGAGACAAGTCGGCTGGAGGACGATGTATTGAGACGCGACGCAATTTGTGTGTCCCATCGTCATTAACAGGCTCTGAACGTTACAATTAATTGTCAGTTTTGCGCCGGATTCGAAAAACTAGACTCATAGGAGAATGACCAAGAGGTGCCAGGAGCAGCAATACTACCTCGGAGACATGTCGGCTGGAGGGCGATGTATTGAATCGCGACGCAATTTGTGTGTTCCATCGTCATTAAGAGGCTCTGAACGTTACAATTAACTGTCAGTTTTGCGCCGGATTCGAAAATCTAGACTCACAGATGAACGACCATAAGGTGCCCGAGGCAGCAATAGACCCTTGGAGACAAGTCGGCTGTAGGACGATGTATTGAATCGCGACGCAATTTGTGTGTTCCATCGTCATCAAGAGGCTCTGAACCTTACAATTAACTGTCAGTTTTGCGTCGGATTCGAAAAACTAGACTCACAGGAGAACGACCATAAGGTGCCCGAGGCACCAATAGACCCTTCGAGACAAGTCGGCTGGAGGACGATGTATTGAATCGCGACGCAATTTGTGTGTTCCATCGTCATTAAGAGGCTCTGAACGTTACAATTAATTGTCAGTTTTGCGCCGGATTCGAAAAACTAGACTCATAGGAGAACGACCATAAGAGGCCCGAGGCACCAATAGGCCCTTCGAGACAATTCGGCTGGAGGACGATGTATTGAATCGCGACGCAATTTGTGTGTCCCATCGTCATTAACAGGCTCTGAACGTTACAATTAACTGTCAGTTTTGCGTCGTATTCTGAAAACTAGACTCACAGGAGAACGACCATAAGGTGCCCGAGGCAGCAAGAGACCCTTGGAGACAGGTCGGCTGTGGGACGATGTATTGCATCGCGACGCAATTTGTGTGTTCCATCGTCATCAAGAGGCTCTGAGCGTTACAATTCACTGTCAGTTTTGCGTCGGATTCGAAAATCTAGACTCACAGGAGAACGAGCATATGGTGCCCGAGGCAGCACTAGACCCTTGCAGACAAGTCGGCTGTAGGACGATGTATTGAATCGCGACGCAATTTGTGTGTTCCATCGTCATTAAGAGGCTCTGAACGTTACAATTAACTGTCAGTTTTGCGTCGGATTCGAAAATCTAGACTCACAGGAGAACGACCATAAGGTGCCCGAGGCAGCAATAGACCCTTGGAGACAAGTCGGCTGGAGGACGATGTATTGAGTCGCGACGCAATTTGTGTGTCCCATCGTCATTAACAGGCTCTGAACGTTACAATTAACTGTCAGTTTTGCATCGCATTCGAAAAACTAGACTCACAGGAGAACGACCATAAGGTGCCCGAGGCAGCAATAGACCCTTGGAGACAAGTCGGCTGTAGGACGATGTATTGAATCGCGACGCAATTTGTGTGTTCCATCGTCATTAAGAGGCTCTGAACGTTACAATTAACTGTCAGTTTAGCGTCGGATTCGAAAAAGTAGACTCATAGGAGAACGACCAAAAGGTGCCCGAGGCAGCAATAGACCCTTGGAGACAAGTCGGCTGGAGGACGATGTATTGAATCGCGACGCAATTTGTGTGTTCCATCGTCATTAACAGGCTCTGAATGTTACAATTAACTGTCAGTTTTGCGTCGTATTCTGAAAACTAGACTCACAGGAGAACGACCATAAGGTGCCCGAGGCAGCAAGAGACCCTTGGAGACAGGTCGGCTGTGGGACGATGTATTGAGACGCGACGCAATTTGTGTGTCCCATCGTCATTAACAGGCTCTTAACGTTACAATTAACTGTCAGTTTTGCGTCGTATTCGAAAATCTAGACTCACAGATGAACGACCATAAGGTGCCCGAGGCAGCAATAGACCCTTGGAGACAAGTCGGCTGTAGGACGATGTATTGAATCGCGACGCAATTTGTGTGTTCCATCGTCATTAAGAGGCTCTGAACGTTACAATTAACTGTCAGTTTTGCGTCGGATTCGAAAATCTAGACTCACAGGAGAACGACCATAAGGTGCCCGAGGCAGCAATAGACCCTTCGAGACAAGTCGGCTGGAGGACGATGTATTGAGACGCGACGCAATTTGTGTGTCCCATCGTCATTAAGAGGCTCTGAACGTTACAATTAATTGTCAGTTTTGCGCCGGATTCGAAAAACTAGACTCATAGGAGAACGACCAAGAGGTGCCAGGAGCAGCAATACTACCTCGGAGACATGTCGGCTGGAGGACGATGTATTGAATCGCGACGCAATTTGTGTGTTCCATCGTCATTAAGAGGCTCTGAACGTTACAATTAACTGTCAGTTTTGCGCCGGATTCGAAAATCTAGACTCACAGATGAACGACCATAAGGTGCCCGAGGCAGCAATAGACCCTTGGAGACAAGTCGGCTGTAGGACGATGTATTGAATCGCGACGCAATTTGTGTGTTCCATCGTCATCAAGAGGCTCTGAACCTTACAATTAACTGTCAGTTTTGCGTCGGATTCGAAAATCTAGACTCACCGATGAACGACCATAAGGTGCCCGAGGCAGCAATAGACCCTTCGAGACAAGTCGGCTAGAGGACGATGTATTGAATCGCGACGCAATTTTTGTGTTCCATCGTCATTAACAGGCTCTGAACGTTACAATTAATTGTCAGTTTTGCGTCGTATTCGAAAAACTAGACTCACAGGAGAACGACCATAAGGTGCCCGAGGCACCAATAGACCCTTCGAGACAAGTCGGCTGGAGGACGATGTATTGAATCGCGACGCAATTTGTGTGTTCCATCGTCATTAAGAGGCTCTGAACGTTACAATTAATTGTCAGTTTTGCGTCGGATTCGAAAATCTAGACTCATATGAGAACGACCATAAGGTGCCCGAGGCAGCACTAGACCCTTGGAGACAAGTCGGCTGGAGGACGATGTATTGAGTCGCGACGCAATTTGTGTGTCCCATCGTCATTAACAGGCTCTGAACGTTACAATTAACTGTCAGTTTTGCGTCGTATTCTGAAAACTAGACTCACAGGAGAACGACCATAAGGTGCCCGAGGCAGCAAGAGACCCTTGGAGACAGGTCGGCTGTGGGACGATGTATTGAATCGCGACGCAATTTGTGTGTTCCATCGTCATCAAGAGGCTCTGAACGTTACAATTCACTGTCAGTTTTGCGTCGGATTCGAAAATCTAGACTCACAGGAGAACTAGCATATGGTGCCCGAGGCAGCACTAGAGCCTTGGAGACAAGTCGGCTGTAGGACGATGTATTGAATCGCGACGCAATGTGTGTGTTCCATCGTCATTAAGAGGCTCTGAACGTTACAATTAACTGTCAGTTTTGCGTCGGATTCGAAAATCTAGACTCACAGGAGAACGACCATAAGGTGCCCGAGGCAGCACTAGACCCTTGGAGACAAGTCGGCTCGAGGACGATGTATTGAGTCGCGACGCAATTTGTGTGTCCCATCGTCATTAACAGGCTCTGAACGTTACAATTCACTGTCAGTTTTGCGTCGGATTCGAATATCTAGACTCACAGGAGAACGAACATAAGGTGCCCGAGGCAGCAATAGACCCTTGGAGACAAGTCGGCTGGAGGACGATGTATTGAATCGCGACGCAATTTGTGTGTACCATCGTCATTAAGAGGCTCTGAACGTTACAATCAAGTGTCAGTTTTGCGTCGGATTCCAAAATCTAGACTCACAGGAGAACGACCATAAGGTGCCCGAGGCAGCACTAGACCCTTGGAGACAAGTCGGCTGGAGAACGATGTATTGAGTCGCGACGCAATTTGTGTGTCCCATCGTCATTAACAGGCTCTGAACGTTACAATTAACTGTCAGTTTTGCGTCGTATTCTGAAAACTAGACTCACAGGAGAACGACCATAAGGTGCCCGAGGCAGCAAGAGACCCTTGGAGACAGGTCGGCTGTGGGACGATGTATTGAATCGCGACGCAATTTGTGTGTTCCATCGTCATCAAGAGGCTCTGAACGTTACAATTCACTGTCAGTTTTGCGTCGGATTCGAAAATCTAGACTCACAGGAGAACGAGCATATGGTCCCCGAGGCAGCACTAGACCCTTGGAGACAAGTCGGCTGTAGGACGATGTATTGAATCGCGACGCAATTTGTGTGTTCCATCGTCATTAAGAGGCTCTGAACGTTACAATTAACCGTCAGTTTTGCGTCGTATTCTGAAAACTAGACTCACAGGAGAACGAGCATATGGTGCCCGAGGCAGCACTAGACCCTTGGAGACAAGTCGGCTGTAGGACGATGTATTGAATCGCGACGCAATTTGTGTGTTCCATCGTCATTAAGAGGCTCTGAACGTTACAATTAACTGTCAGTTTTGCGTCGGATTCGAAAATCTAGACTCACAGGAGAACGACCATAAGGTGCCCGAGGCAGCACTAGACCCTTGGAGACAAGTCGGCTGGAGGACGATGTATTGAGTCGCGACGCAATTTGTGTGTCCCATCGTCATTAACAGGCTCTGAACGTTATAATTCACTGTCAGTTTTGCGTCGGATTCGAAAATCTAGACCCACAGGAGAACGAGCATATGGTGCCCGAGGCAGCACTAGACCCTTGGAGACAAGTCGGCTGTAGGACGATGTATTGAATCGCGACGCAATTTGTGTGTTCCATCGTCATTAAGAGGCTCTGAACGTTACAATTAACCGTCAGTTTTGCGTCGTATTCTGAAAACTAGACTCACAGGAGAACGACGATAAGGTGCCCGAGGCAGCTATAGACCCTTGGAGACAAGTCGGGTGGAGGACGATGTATTGAATCGCGACGCAATTTGTGTGTTCCATCGTCATTAAGAGGCTCTGAACGTTACAATTAACTGTCAGTTTTGCGTCGGATTCGAAAATCTAGACTCTCCGATGAACGACCATAAGGTGCCCGAGGCAGCAATAGACCCTTCGAGGCAAGTCGGCTGGTGGACGATGTATTGAATCGCGAAGCAATTTGTGTGTTCCATCGTCATTAACAGGCTCTGAACGTTACAATTAATTGTCAGTTTTGCGTCGGATTCGAAAATCTAGACTCACAGGAGAACGAGCGTATGGTCCCCGAGGCAGCACTAGACCCTTGGAGACAAGTCGGCTGTAGGACGATGTATTGAATCGCGACGCAATTTGTGTGTACCATCGTCATTAAGAGGCTCTGAACGTTACAATCAAGTGTCAGTTTTGCGTCGGATTCCAAAATCTAGACTCACAGGAGAACGACCATAAGGTGCCCGAGGCAGCACTAGACCCTTGGAGACAAGTCGGCTGGAGAACGATGTATTGAGTCGCGACGCAATTTGTGTGTCCCATCGTCATTAACAGGCTCTGAACGTTACAATTAACTGTCAGTTTTGCGTCGTATTCGAAAATCTAGACTCACAGATGAACGACCATAAGGTGCCCGAGGCTGCACTAGACCCTTGGAGACAAGTCGGCTGTAGGACGATGTATTGAATCGCGACGCAATTTGTGTGTTCCATCATCATTAAGAGGCTCTGAACGTTACAATTAACTGTCAGTTTTGCGTCGGATTCTAAAATCTAGACTCACAGGAGAACGACCATAAGGTGCCCGAGGCAGCAATAGACCCTTGGAGACAAGTCGGCTGGAGGACGATGTATTGAGACGCGACGCAATTTGTGTGTCCCATCGTCATTAACAGGCTCTGAACGTTACAATTAATTGTCAGTTTTGCGCCGGATTCGAAAAACTAGACTCATAGGAGAACGACCAAGAGGTGCCAGGAGCAGCAATACTACCTCGGAGACATGTCGGCTGGAGGGCGATGTATTGAATCGCGACGCAATTTGTGTGTTCCATCGTCATTAAGAGGCTCTGAACGTTACAATTAACTGTCAGTTTTGCGCCGGATTCGAAAATCTAGACTCACAGATGAACGACCATAAGGTGCCCGAGGCAGCAATAGACCCTTGGAGACAAGTCGGCTGTAGGACGATGTATTGAATCGCGACGCAATTTGTGTGTTCCATCGTCATCAAGAGGCTCTGAACCTTACAATTAACTGTCAGTTTTGCGTCGGATTCGAAAATCTAGACTCACCGATGAACGACCATAAGGTGCCCGAGGCAGCAATAGACCCTTCGAGACAAGTCGGCTAGAGGACGATGTATTGAATCGCGACGCAATTTGTGTGTTCCATCGTCATTAACAGGCTCTGAACGTTACAATTAATTGTCAGTTTTGCGTCGTATTCGAAAAACTAGACTCACAGGAGAACGACCATAAGGTGCCCGAGGCACCAATAGACCCTTCGAGACAAGTCGGCTGGAGGACGATGTATTGAATCGCGACGCAATTTGTGTGTTCCATCGTCATTAAGAGGCTCTGAACGTTACAATTAATTGTCAGTTTTGCGCCGGATTCGAAAAACTAGACTCATAGGAGAACGACCATAAGAGGCCCGAGGCACCAATAGACCCTTCGAGACAATTCGGCTGGAGGACGATGTATTGAATCGCGACGCAATTTGTGTGTCCCATCGTCATTAACAGGCTCTGAACGTTACAATTAACTGTCAGTTTTGCGTCGTATTCTGAAAACTAGACTCACAGGAGAACGACCATAAGGTGCCCGAGGCAGCAAGAGACCCTTGGAGACAGGTCGGCTGTGGGACGATGTATTGCATCGCGACGCAATTTGTGTGTTCCATCGTCATCAAGAGGCTCTGAGCGTTACAATTCACTGTCAGTTTTGCGTCGGATTCGAAAATCTAGACTCACAGGAGAACGAGCATATGGTGCCCGAGGCAGCACTAGACCCTTGCAGACAAGTCGGCTGTAGGACGATGTATTGAATCGCGACGCAATTTGTGTGTTCCATCGTCATTAAGAGGCTCTGAACGTTACAATTAACTGTCAGTTTTGCGTCGGATTCGAAAATCTAGACTCACAGGAGAACGACCATAAGGTGCCCGAGGCAGCAATAGACCCTTGGAGACAAGTCGGCTGGAGGACGATGTATTGAATCGCGACGCAATTTGTGTGTTCCATCGTCATTAACAGGCTCTGAACGTTACAATTAACTGTCAGTTTTGCGTCGTATTCTGAAAACTAGACTCACAGGAGAACGACCATAAGGTGCCCGAGGCAGCAAGAGACCCTTGGAGACAGGTCGGCTGTGGGACGATGTATTGAGACGCGACGCAATTTGTGTGTCCCATCGTCATTAACAGGCTCTTAACGTTACAATTAACTGTCAGTTTTGCGTCGTATTCGAAAATCTAGACTCACAGATGAACGACCATAAGGTGCCCGAGGCAGCAATAGACCCTTGGAGACAAGTCGGCTGTAGGACGATGTATTGAATCGCGACGCAATTTGTGTGTTCCATCGTCATTAAGAGGCTCTGAACGTTACAATTAACTGTCAGTTTTGCGTCGGATTCGAAAATCTAGACTCACAGGAGAACGACCATAAGGTGCCCGAGGCAGCAATAGACCCTTCGAGACAAGTCGGCTGGAGGACGATGTATTGAGACGCGACGCAATTTGTGTGTCCCATCGTCATTAAGAGGCTCTGAACGTTACAATTAATTGTCAGTTTTGCGCCGGATTCGAAAAACTAGACTCATAGGAGAACGACCAAGAGGTGCCAGGAGCAGCAATACTACCTCGGAGACATGTCGGCTGGAGGACGATGTATTGAATCGCGACGCAATTTGTGTGTTCCATCGTCATTAAGAGGCTCTGAACGTTACAATTAACTGTCAGTTTTGCGCCGGATTCGAAAATCTAGACTCACAGATGAACGACCATAAGGTGCCCGAGGCAGCAATAGACCCTTGGAGACAAGTCGGCTGTAGGACGATGTATTGAATCGCGACGCAATTTGTGTGTTCCATCGTCATCAAGAGGCTCTGAACCTTACAATTAACTGTCAGTTTTGCGTCGGATTCGAAAATCTAGACTCACCGATGAACGACCATAAGGTGCCCGAGGCAGCAATAGACCCTTCGAGACAAGTCGGCTAGAGGACGATGTATTGAATCGCGACGCAATTTGTGTGTTCCATCGTCATTAAGAGGCTCTGAACGTTACAATTAACTGTCAGTTTTGCGTCGGATTCGAAAATCTAGACTCACAGGAGAACGACCATAAGGTGCCCGAGGCAGCAATAGACCCTTGGAGACAAGTCGGCTGGAGGACGATGTATTGAATCGCGACGCAATTTGTGTGTTCCATCGTCATTAACAGGCTCTGAACGTTACAATTAACTGTCAGTTTTGCGTCGTATTCTGAAAACTAGACTCACAGGAGAACGACCATAAGGTGCCCGAGGCAGCAAGAGACCCTTGGAGACAGGTCGGCTGTGGGACGATGTATTGAGACGCGACGCAATTTGTGTGTCCCATCGTCATTAACAGGCTCTTAACGTTACAATTAACTGTCAGTTTTGCGTCGTATTCGAAAATCTAGACTCACAGATGAACGACCATAAGGTGCCCGAGGCAGCAATAGACCCTTGGAGACAAGTCGGCTGTAGGACGATGTATTGAATCGCGACGCAATTTGTGTGTTCCATCGTCATTAAGAGGCTCTGAACGTTACAATTAACTGTCAGTTTTGCGTCGGATTCGAAAATCTAGACTCACAGGAGAACGACCATAAGGTGCCCGAGGCAGCAATAGACCCTTCGAGACAAGTCGGCTGGAGGACGATGTATTGAGACGCGACGCAATTTGTGTGTCCCATCGTCATTAAGAGGCTCTGAACGTTACAATTAATTGTCAGTTTTGCGCCGGATTCGAAAAACTAGACTCATAGGAGAACGACCAAGAGGTGCCAGGAGCAGCAATACTACCTCGGAGACATGTCGGCTGGAGGACGATGTATTGAATCGCGACGCAATTTGTGTGTTCCATCGTCATTAAGAGGCTCTGAACGTTACAATTAACTGTCAGTTTTGCGCCGGATTCGAAAATCTAGACTCACAGATGAACGACCATAAGGTGCCCGAGGCAGCAATAGACCCTTGGAGACAAGTCGGCTGTAGGACGATGTATTGAATCGCGACGCAATTTGTGTGTTCCATCGTCATCAAGAGGCTCTGAACCTTACAATTAACTGTCAGTTTTGCGTCGGATTCGAAAATCTAGACTCACCGATGAACGACCATAAGGTGCCCGAGGCAGCAATAGACCCTTCGAGACAAGTCGGCTAGAGGACGATGTATTGAATCGCGACGCAATTTTTGTGTTCCATCGTCATTAACAGGCTCTGAACGTTACAATTAATTGTCAGTTTTGCGTCGTATTCGAAAAACTAGACTCACAGGAGAACGACCATAAGGTGCCCGAGGCACCAATAGACCCTTCGAGACAAGTCGGCTGGAGGACGATGTATTGAATCGCGACGCAATTTGTGTGTTCCATCGTCATTAAGAGGCTCTGAACGTTACAATTAATTGTCAGTTTTGCGTCGGATTCGAAAATCTAGACTCATATGAGAACGACCATAAGGTGCCCGAGGCAGCACTAGACCCTTGGAGACAAGTCGGCTGGAGGACGATGTATTGAGTCGCGACGCAATTTGTGTGTCCCATCGTCATTAACAGGCTCTGAACGTTACAATTAACTGTCAGTTTTGCGTCGTATTCTGAAAACTAGACTCACAGGAGAACGACCATAAGGTGCCCGAGGCAGCAAGAGACCCTTGGAGACAGGTCGGCTGTGGGACGATGTATTGAATCGCGACGCAATTTGTGTGTTCCATCGTCATCAAGAGGCTCTGAACGTTACAATTCACTGTCAGTTTTGCGTCGGATTCGAAAATCTAGACTCACAGGAGAACTAGCATATGGTGCCCGAGGCAGCACTAGAGCCTTGGAGACAAGTCGGCTGTAGGACGATGTATTGAATCGCGACGCAATTTGTGTGTTCCATCGTCATTAAGAGGCTCTGAACGTTACAATTAACTGTCAGTTTTGCGTCGGATTCGAAAATCTAGACTCACAGGAGAACGACCATAAGGTGCCCGAGGCAGCACTAGACCCTTGGAGACAAGTCGGCTCGAGGACGATGTATTGAGTCGCGACGCAATTTGTGTGTCCCATCGTCATTAACAGGCTCTGAACGTTACAATTCACTGTCAGTTTTGCGTCGGATTCGAATATCTAGACTCACAGGAGAACGAACATAAGGTGCCCGAGGCAGCAATATACCCTTGGAGACAAGTCGGCTGGAGGACGATGTATTGAATCGCGACGCAATTTGTATGTACCATCGTCATTAAGAGGCTCTGAACGTTACAATCAAGTGTCAGTTTTGCGTCGGATTCCAAAATCTAGACTCACAGGAGAACGACCATAAGGTGCCCGAGGCAGCACTAGACCCTTGGAGACAAGTCGGCTGGAGAAGTATGTATTGAGTCGCGACGCAATTTGTGTGTCCCATCGTCATTAACAGGCTCTGAACGTTACAATTAACTGTCAGTTTTGCGTCGTATTCTGAAAACTAGACTCACAGGAGAACGACCATAAGGTGCCCGAGGCAGCAAGAGACCCTTGGAGACAGGTCGGCTGTGGGACGATGTATTGAATCGCGACGCAATTTGTGTGTTCCATCGTCATCAAGAGGCTCTGAACGTTACAATTCACTGTCAGTTTTGCGTCGGATTCGAAAATCTAGACTCACAGGAGAACGAGCATATGGTCCCCGAGGCAGCACTAGACCCTTGGAGACAAGTCGGCTGTAGGACGATGTATTGAATCGCGACGCAATTTGTGTGTTCCATCGTCATTAAGAGGCTCTGAACGTTACAATTAACCGTCAGTTTTGCGTCGTATTCTGAAAACTAGACTCACAGGAGAACGAGCATATGGTGCCCGAGGCAGCACTAGACCCTTGGAGACAAGTCGGCTGTAGGACGATGTATTGAATCGCGACGCAATTTGTGTGTTCCATCGTCATTAAGAGGCTCTGAACGTTACAATTAACTGTCAGTTTTGCGTCGGATTCGAAAATCTAGACTCACAGGAGAACGACCATAAGGTGCCCGAGGCAGCACTAGACCCTTGGAGACAAGTCGGCTGGAGGACGATGTATTGAGTCGCGACGCAATTTGTGTGTCCCATCGTCATTAACAGGCTCTGAACGTTACAATTCACTGTCAGTTTTGCGTCGGATTCGAAAATCTAGACCCACAGGAGAACGAGCATATGGTGCCCGAGGCAGCACTAGACCCTTGGAGACAAGTCGGCTGTAGGACGATGTATTGAATCGCGACGCAATTTGTGTGTTCCATCGTCATTAAGAGGCTCTGAACGTTACAATTAACCGTCAGTTTTGCGTCGTATTCTGAAAACTAGACTCACAGGAGAACGACGATAAGGTGCCCGAGGCAGCTATAGACCCTTGGAGACAAGTCGGGTGGAGGACGATGTATTGAATCGCGACGCAATTTGTGTGTTCCATCGTCATTAAGAGGCTCTGAACGTTACAATTAACTGTCAGTTTTGCGTCGGATTCGAAAATCTAGACTCTCCGATGAACGACCATAAGGTGCCCGAGGCAGCAATAGACCCTTCGAGGCAAGTCGGCTGGTGGACGATGTATTGAATCGCGAAGCAATTTGTGTGTTCCATCGTCATTAACAGGCTCTGAACGTTACAATTAATTGTCAGTTTTGCGTCGGATTCGAAAATCTAGACTCACAGGAGAACGAGCGTATGGTCCCCGAGGCAGCACTAGACCCTTGGAGACAAGTCGGCTGTAGGACGATGTATTGAATCGCGACGCAATTTGTGTGTACCATCGTCATTAAGAGGCTCTGAACGTTACAATCAAGTGTCAGTTTTGCGTCGGATTCCAAAATCTAGACTCACAGGAGAACGACCATAAGGTGCCCGAGGCAGCACTAGACCCTTGGAGACAAGTCGGCTGGAGAACGATGTATTGAGTCGCGACGCAATTTGTGTGTCCCATCGTCATTAACAGGCTCTGAACGTTACAATTAACTGTCAGTTTTGCGTCGTATTCTGAAAACTAGACTCACAGGAGAACGACCATAAGGTGCCCGAGGCAGCAAGAGACCCTTGGAGACAGGTCGGCTGTGGGACGATGTATTGAATCGCGACGCAATTTGTGTGTTCCATCGTCATCAAGAGGCTCTGAACGTTACAATTCACTGTCAGTTTTGCGTCGGATTCGAAAATCTAGACTCACAGGAGAACGAGCATATGGTCCCCGAGGCAGCACTAGACCCTTGGAGACAAGTCGGCTGTAGGACGATGTATTGAATCGCGACGCAATTTGTGTGTTCCATCGTCATTAAGAGGCTCTGAACGTTACAATTAACCGTCAGTTTTGCGTCGTATTCTGAAAACTAGACTCACAGGAGAACGAGCATATGGTGCCCGAGGCAGCACTAGACCCTTGGAGACAAGTCGGCTGTAGGACGATGTATTGAATCGCGACGCAATTTGTGTGTTCCATCGTCATTAAGAGGCTCTGAACGTTACAATTAACTGTCAGTTTTGCGTCGGATTCGAAAATCTAGACTCACAGGAGAACGACCATAAGGTGCCCGAGGCAGCACTAGACCCTTGGAGACAAGTCGGCTGGAGGACGATGTATTGAGTCGCGACGCAATTTGTGTGTCCCATCGTCATTAACAGGCTCTGAACGTTACAATTCACTGTCAGTTTTGCGTCGGATTCGAAAATCTAGACCCACAGGAGAACGAGCATATGGTGCCCGAGGCAGCACTAGACCCTTGGAGACAAGTCGGCTGTAGGACGATGTATTGAATCGCGACGCAATTTGTGTGTTCCATCGTCATTAAGAGGCTCTGAACGTTACAATTAACCGTCAGTTTTGCGTCGTATTCTGAAAACTAGACTCACAGGAGAACGACGATAAGGTGCCCGAGGCAGCTATAGACCCTTGGAGACAAGTCGGGTGGAGGACGATGTATTGAATCGCGACGCAATTTGTGTGTTCCATCGTCATTAAGAGGCTCTGAACGTTACAATTAACTGTCAGTTTTGCGTCGGATTCGAAAATCTAGACTCTCCGATGAACGACCATAAGGTGCCCGAGGCAGCAATAGACCCTTCGAGGCAAGTCGGCTGGTGGACGATGTATTGAATCGCGAAGCAATTTGTGTGTTCCATCGTCATTAAGAGGCTCTGAGCGTTACAATTAATTGTCAGTTTTGCGTCGGATTCGAAAATCTAGACTCACAGGAGAACGAGCATATGGTCCCCGAGGCAGCACTAGACCCTTGGAGACAAGTCGGCTGTAGGACGATGTATTGAATTGCGACGCAATTTGTGTGTTCCATCGTCATTAAGAGGCGCAGAACGTTACAATTAACCGACAGTTTTGCGTCGTATTCTGAAAACTAGACTCACAGGAGAACGAGCATATGGTGCCCGAGGCAGCACTAGACCCTTGGAGACAAGTCGGCTGTAGGACGATGTATTGAATCGCGACGCAATTTGTGTGTTCCATCGTCATTAAGAGGCTCTGAACGTTACAATTAACTGTCAGTTTTGCGTCGGATTCGAAAATCTAGACTCACAGGAGAACGAACATAAGGTGCCCGAGGCAGCACTAGACCCTTGGAGACAAGTCGGCTGGAGGACGATGTATTGAGTCGCGACGCAATTTGTGTGTCCCATCGTCATTAACAGGCTCTGAACGTTACAATTCACTTTCAGTTTTGCGTCGGATTCGAAAATCTAGACTCACAGGAGAACGAGCATATGGTGCCCGAGGCAGCACTAGACCGTTGGAGACAAGTCGGCTGTAGGACGATGAATTGAATCGCGACGCAATTTGTGTGTTCCATCGTCATTAAGAGGCTCTGAACGTTCCAATTAACCGTCAGTTTTGCGTCGTATTCTGAAAACTAGGCTCACAGGAGAACGACGATAAGGTGCCCGAGGCAGCTATAGACCCTTGGAGACAAGTCGGCTGGAGGACGATGTATTGAATCGCGACGCAATTTGTGTGTTCCATCGTCATTAAGAGGCTCTGAACCTTACAATTAACTGTCAGTTTTGCGTCGGATTCGAAAATCTAGACTCTCCGATGAACGACCATAAGGTGCCCGAGGCAGCAATAGACCCTTCGAGGCAAGTCGGCTGGTGGACGATCTATTGAATCGCGACGCAATTTGTGTGTTCCATCGTCATTAAGAGGCTCTGAACGTTACAATTAATTGTCAGTTTTGCGCCGGATTCGAAAAACTAGACTCATAGGAGAACGACCATAAGGTGCCCGAGGCAGCAAGAGACCCTTGGAGACAGGTCGGCTGTGGGACGATGTATTGAATCGCGACGCAATTTGTGTGTTCCATCGTCATCAAGAGGCTCTGAACGTTACAATTAACTGTCAGTTTTGCGTCGTATTCTGAAAACTAGACTCACAGGAGAACGACGATAAGGTGCCCGAGGCAGCTATAGACCCTTGGAGACAAGTTGGCTGGAGGACGATATAATGAATCGCGACGCAATTTGTGTGTTCCATCGTCATTAAGAGGCTCTGAACCTTACAATTAACTGTCAGTTTTGCGTCGGATTCGAAAATCTAGACTCACCGATGAACGACCATAAGGTGCCCGAGGCACCAATAGACCCTTCGAGACAAGTCGGCTGGAGGACGATGTATTGAATCGCGACGCAATTTGTGTGATCCATCGTCATTAAGAGGCTCTGAACGTTACAATTAATTGTCAGTTTTGCGCAGGATTCGAAAAACTAGACTCATAGGAGAACGACCAAAAGGTGCCAGGAGCAGCAATACTACCTCGGAGACAAGTCGGCTGGAGGACGATGTATTGAATCGCGACGCAATTTGTGTGTTCCATCGTCAGTATCAGGCTCTGAACGTTACAATTAACCGTCAGTTTTGCGTCGTATTCTGAAAACTAGACTCACAGGAGAACGACGATAAGGTGCCCGAGGCAGCTATAGACCCTTGGAGACAAGTCGGCTGGAGGACGATGTATTGAATCGCGACGCAATTTGTGTGTTCCATCGTCATTAAGAGGCTCTGAACCTTACAATTAACTGTCAGTTTTGCGTCGGATTCGAAAATCTAGACTCTCCGATGAACGACCATAAGGTGCCCGAGGCAGCAATAGACCCTTCGAGGCAAGTCGGCTGTTGGACGATGTATTGAATCGCGACGCAATTTGTGTTTCCATCGTCATTAACAGGCTCTGAACGTTACAATTAATTGTCAGTTTTGCGCCCGATTCGAAAAACTAGACTCATAGGAGAACGACCATAAGGTGCCCGAGGCAGCAAGAGACCCTTGGAGACAGGTCGGCTGTGGGACGATGTATTGAATCGCGACGCAATTTGTGTGTTCCATCGTCATCAAGAGGCTCTGAACGTTACAATTAATTGTCAGTTTTGCGCCGGATTCGAAAAACTAGACTCATAGGAGAACGACCAAGAGGTGCCAGGAGCAGCAATACTACCTCGGAGACATGTCGGCTGGAGGGCGATGTATTGAATCGCGACGCAATTTGTGTGTTCCATCGTCATTAAGAGGCTCTGAACGTTACAATTAACTGTCAGTTTTGCGCCGGATTCGAAAATCTAGACTCACAGATGAACGACCATAAGGTGCCCGAGGCAGCAATAGACCCTTGGAGACAAGTCGGCTGTAGGACGATGTATTGAATCGCGATGCAATTTGTGTGTTCCATCGACATCAAGAGGCTCTGAACCTTACAATTAACTGTCAGTTTTGCGTCGGATTCGAAAATCTAGACTCACCGATGAACGACCATAAGGTGCCCGAGGCAGCAATAGACCCTTCGACACAAGTCGGCTAGAGGACGATGTATTGAATCGCGACGCAATTTGTGTGTTCCATCGTCATTAACAGGCTCTGAACGTTACAATTAATTGTCAGTTTTGCGTCGTATTCGAAAAACTAGACTCACAGGAGAACGACCATAAGGTGCCCGAGGCACCAATAGACCCTTCGAGACAAGTCGGCTGGAGGACGATGTATTGAATCGCGACGCAATTTGTGTGTTCCATCGTCATTAAGAGGCTCTGAACGTTACAATTAATTGTCAGTTTTGCGCCGGATTCGAAAAACTAGACTCATAGGAGAACGACCATAAGAGGCCCGAGGCACCAATAGACCCTTCGAGACAATTCGGCTGGAGGACGATGTATTGAATCGCGACGCAATTTGTGTGTCCCATCGTCATTAACAGGCTCTCAACGTTACAATTAACTGTCAGTTTTGCGTCGTATTCTGTAAACTAGACTCACAGGAGAACGACCATAAGGTGCCCGAGGCAGCAAGAGACCCTTGGAGACAGGTCGGCTGTGGGACGATGTATTGAATCGCGACGCAATTTGTGTGTTCCATCGTCATCAAGAGGCTCTGAACGTTACAATTCACTGTCAGTTTTGCGTCGGATTCGAAAATCTAGACTCACAGGAGAACGAGCATATGGTGCCCGAGGCAGCACTAGACCCTTGCAGACAAGTCGGCTGTAGGACGATGTATTGAATCGCGACGCAATTTGTGTGTTCCATCGTCATTAAGAGGCTCTGAACGTTACAATTAACTGTCAGTTTTGCGTCGGATTCGAATATCTAGACTCACAGGAGAACGACCATAAGGTGCCCGAGGCAGCAATAGACCCTTGGAGACAAGTCGGCTGGAGGACGATGTATTGAGTCGCGACGCAATTTGTGTGTCCCATCGTCATTAACAGGCTCTGAACGTTACAATTAACTGTCAGTTTTGCATCGCATTCGAAAAACTAGACACACAGGAGAACGACCATAAGGTGCCCGAGGCAGCAATAGACCCTTGGAGACAAGTCGGCTGTAGGACGATGTATTGAATCGCGACGCAATTTGTGTGTTTCTTCGTCATTAAGAGGCTCTGAACGTTACAATTAACTGTCAGTTTTGCGTCGGATTCGAAAAAGTAGACTCATAGGAGAACGACCAAAAGGTGCCCGAGGCAGCAATAGACCCTTCGAGACAAGTCGGCTGGAGGACGATGTATTGAATCGCGACGCAATTTGTGTGTTCCATCGTCATTAAGAGGCTCTGAACGTTACAATTAATTGTCAGTTTTGCGCCGGATTCGAAAAACTAGACTCATAGGAGAACGACCAAAAGGTGCTAGGAGCAGCAATACTACCTCGGAGACAAGTCGGCAGGAGGACGATGTATTGAATCGCGACGCAATTTGTGTGTTCCATCGTCAGTATCAGGCTCTGAACGTTACAATTAACCGTCAGTTTTGCGTCGTATTCTGAAAACTAGACTCACAGGAGAACGACGATAAGGTGCCCGAGGCAGCTATAGACCCTTGGAGACAAGTCGGCTGGAGGACGATGTATTGAATCGCGACGCAATTTGTGTGTTCCATCGTCATTAAGAGGCTCTGAACCTTACAATTAACTGTCAGTTTTGCGTCGGATTCGAAAATCTAGACTCTCCGATGAACGACCATAAGGTGCCCGAGGCAGCAATAGACCCTTCGAGGCAAGTCGGCTGGTGGACGATGTATTGAATCGCGACGCAATTTGTGTGTTTCTTCGTCATTAAGAGGCTCTGAACGTTACAATTAACTGTCAGTTTTGCGTCGGATTCGAAAAAGTAGACTCATAGGAGAACGACCAAAAGGTGCCCGAGGCAGCAATAGACCCTTCGAGACAAGTCGGCTGGAGGACGATGTATTGAATCGCGACGCAATTTGTGTGTTCCATCGTCATTAAGAGGCTCTGAACGTTACAATTAACTGTCAGTTTTGCGCCGGATTCGAAAATCTAGACTCACAGATGAACGACCATAAGGTGCCCGAGGCAGCAATAGACCCTTGGAGACAAGTCGGCTGTAGGACGATGTATTGAATCGCGATGCAATTTGTGTGTTCCATCGACATCAAGAGGCTCTGAACCTTACAATTAACTGTCAGTTTTGCGTCGGATTCGAAAATCTAGACTCACCGATGAACGACCATAAGGTGCCCGAGGCAGCAATAGACCCTTCGAGACAAGTCGGCTAGAGGACGATGTATTGAATCGCGAAGCAATTTGTGTGTTCCATCGTCATTAACAGGCTCTGAACGTTACAATTAATTGTCAGTTTTGCGTCGTATTCGAAAAACTAGACTCACAGGAGAACGACCATAAGGTGCCCGAGGCACCAATAGACCCTTCGAGACAAGTCGGCTGGAGGACGATGTATTGAATCGCGACGCAATTTGTGTGTTCCATCGTCATTAAGAGGCTCTGAACGTTACAATTAATTGTCAGTTTTGCGCCGGATTCGAAAAACTAGACTCATAGGAGAACGACCATAAGAGGCCCGAGGCACCAATAGACCCTTCGAGACAATTCGGCTGGAGGACGATGTATCGAATCGCGACGCAATTTGTGTGTCCCATCGTCATTAACAGGCTCTCAACGTTACAATTAACTGTCAGTTTTGCGTCGTATTCTGTAAACTAGACTCACAGGAGAACGACCATAAGGTGCCCGAGGCAGCAAGAGACCCTTGGAGACAGGTCGGCTGTGGGACGATGTATTGAATCGCGACGCAATTTGTGTGTTCCATCGTCATCAAGAGGCTCTGAACGTTACAATTCACTGTCAGTTTTGCGTCGGATTCGAAAATCTAGACTCACAGGAGAACGAGCATATGGTGCCCGAGGCAGCACTAGACCCTTGCAGACAAGTCGGCTGTAGGACGATGTATTGAATCGCGACGCAATTTGTGTGTTCGATCGTCATTAAGAGGCTCTGAACGTTACAATTAACTGTCAGTTTTGCGTCGGATTCGAAAATCTAGACTCACAGGAGAACGACCATAAGGTGCCCGAGGCAGCAATAGACCCTTGGAGACAAGTCGGCTGGAGGACGATGTATTGAGTCGCGACGCAATTTGTGTGTCCCATCGTCATTAACAGGCTCTGAACGTTACAATTAACTGTCAGTTTTGCATCGCATTCGAAAAACTAGACACACAGGAGAACGACCATCAGGTGCCCGAGGCAGCAATAGACCCTTGGAGACAAGTCGGCTGTAGGACGATGTATTGAATCGCGACGCAATTTGTGTGTTTCTTCGTCATTAAGAGGCTCTGAACGTTACAATTAACTGTCAGTTTTGCGTCGGATTCGAAAAAGTAGACTCATAGGAGAACGACCAAAAGGTGCCCGAGGCAGCAATAGACCCTTCGAGACAAGTCGGCTGGAGGACGATGTATTGAATCGCGACGCAATTTGTGTGTTCCATCGTCATTAAGAGGCTCTGAACGTTACAATTAATTGTCAGTTTTGCGCCGGATTCGAAAAACTAGACTCATAGGAGAACGACCAAAAGGTGCTAGGAGCAGCAATACTACCTCGGAGACAAGTCGGCAGGAGGACGATGTATTGAATCGCGACGCAATTTGTGTGTTCCATCGTCAGTATCAGACTCTGAACGTTACAATTAACCGTCAGTTTTGCGTCGTATTCTGAAAACTAGACTCACAGGAGAACGACGATAAGGTGCCCGAGGCAGCTATAGACCCTTGGAGACAAGTCGGCTGGAGGACGATGTATTGAATCGCGACGCAATTTGTGTGTTCCATCGTCATTAAGAGGCTCTGAACGTTACAATTAACCGTCAGTTTTGCGTCGTATTCTGAAAACTAGACTCACAGGAGAACGACGATAAGGTGCCCGAGGCAGCTATAGACCCTTGGAGACAAGTCGGGTGGAGGACGATGTATTGAATCGCGACGCAATTTGTGTGTTCCATCGTCATTAAGAGGCTCTGAACGTTACAATTAACTGTCAGTTTTGCGTCGGATTCGAAAATCTAGACTCTCCGATGAACGACCATAAGGTGCCCGAGGCAGCAATAGACCCTTCGAGGCAAGTCGGCTGGTGGACGATGTATTGAATCGCGAAGCAATTTGTGTGTTCCATCGTCATTAAGAGGCTCTGAACGTTACAATTAATTGTCAGTTTTGCGTCGGATTCGAAAATCTAGACTCACAGGAGAACGAGCATATGGTACCCGAGGCAGCACTAGACCCTTGGAGACAAGTCGGCTGTAGGACGATGTATTGAATTGCGACGCAATTTGTGTGTTCCATCGTCATTAAGAGGCTCAGAACGTTACAATTAACCGACAGTTTTGCGTCGTATTCTGAAAACTAGACTCACAGGAGAACGAGCATATGGTGCCCGAGGCAGCACTAGACCCTTGGAGACAAGTCGGCTGTAGGACGATGTATTGAATCGCGACGCAATTTGTGTGTTCCATCGTCATTAAGAGGCTCTGAACGTTACAATTAACTGTCAGTTTTGCGTCGGATTCGAAAATCTAGACTCACAGGAGAACGAACATAAGGTGCCCGAGGCAGCACTAGACCCTTGGAGACAAGTCGGCTGGAGGACGATGTATTGAGTCGCGACGCAATTTGTGTGTCCCATCGTCATTAACAGGCTCTGAACGTTACAATTCACTTTCAGTTTTGCGTCGGATTCGAAAATCTAGACTCACAGGAGAACGAGCATATGGTGCCCGAGGCAGCACTAGACCGTTGGAGACAAGTCGGCTGTCGGACGATGAATTGAATCGCGACGCAATTTGTGTGTTCCATCGTCATTAAGAGGCTCTGAACGTTACAATTAACCGTCAGTTTTGCGTCGTATTCTGAAAACTAGGCTCACAGGAGAACGACGATAAGGTGCCCGAGGCAGCTATAGACCCTTGGAGACAAGTCGGCTGGAGGACGATGTATTGAATCGCGACGCAATTTGTGTGTTCCATCGTCATTAAGAGGCTCTGAACCTTACAATTAACTGTCAGTTTTGCGTCGGATTCGAAAATCTAGACTCTCCGATGAACGACCATAAGGTGCCCGAGGCAGCAATAGACCCTTCGAGGCAAGTCGGCTGGTGGACGATCTATTGAATCGCGACGCAATTTGTGTGTTCCATCGTCATTAAGAGGCTCTGAACGTTACAATTAATTGTCAGTTTTGCGCCGGATTCGAAAAACTAGACTCATAGGAGAACGACCATAAGGTGCCCGAGGCAGCAAGAGACCCTTGGAGACAGGTCGGCTGTGGGACGATGTATTGAATCGCGACGCAATTTGTGTGTTCCATCGTCATCAAGAGGCTCTGAACGTTACAATTAACTGTCAGTTTTGCGTCGTATTCTGAAAACTAGACTCACAGGAGAACGACGATAAGGTGCCCGAGGCAGCTATAGACCCTATGTATTGAATCGCGACGCAATTTGTGTGTTCCATCGTCATTAAGAGGCTCTGAACGTTACAATTAACTGTCAGTTTTGCGTCGGATTCGAAAATCTAGACTAACAGGAGAACGACCATAAGGTGCCCGAGGCAGCACTAGACCCTTGGAGACAAGTCGGCTCGAGGACGATGTATTGAGTCGCGACGCAATTTGTGTGTCCCATCGTCATTAACAGGCTCTGAACGTTACAATTAACTGTCAGTTTTGCGTCGTATTCTGAAAACTAGACTCACAGGAGAACGACCATAAGGTGCCCGAGGCAGCAAGAGACCCTTGGAGACAGGTCGGCTGTGGGACGATGTATTGAATCACGACGCAATTTGTGTGTTCCATCGTCATTAACAGGCTCTGAACGTTACAATTCACTGTCAGTTTTGCGTCGGATTCGAAAATCTAGACTCACAGGAGAACGAGCATATGGTGCCCGAGGCAGCACTAGACCCTTGGAGACACGTCGGCTGGAGGACGATGTATTGAATCGCGACGCAATTTGTGTGTTCCATCGTCATTAACAGGCTCTGAACGTTACAATTAATTGTCAGTTTTGCGTTGTATTCGAAAAACTAGACTCACAGGAGAACGAGTATATGGTGCCCGAGGCAGCACTAGACCCTTGGAGACAAGTCGGCTGTAGGACGATGTATTGAATCGCGACGCAATTTGTGTGTTCCATCGTCATTAACAGGCTCTGAACGTTACAATTAACTGTCAGTTTTGCGTCGGATTCGAAAATCTAGACTCACAGGAGAACGACCATAAGGTGCCCGAGGCAGCAAGAGACCCTTGGAGACAGGTCGGCTGGAGGACGATGTATTGAGTCGCGACGCAATTTGTGTGTCCCATCGTCATTAACAGGCTCTGAACGTTACAATTCACTGTCAGTTTTGCGTCGGATTCGAAAATCTAGACTCACAGGAGAACGAGTATATGGTGCCCGAGGCATCACTAGACCCTTGGAGACAAGTCGGCTGTAGGACGATGTATTGAATCGCGACGCAATTTGTGTGTTCCATCGTCATTAAGAGGCTCTGAACGTTACAATTAACTGTCAGTTTTGCGTCGGATTCGAAAATCTAGACTCACAGGAGAACGACCATAAGGTGCCCGATGCAGCACTAGACCCTTGGAGACAAGTCGGCTGGAGGACGATGTATTGAGTCGCGACGCAATTTGTGTGTCCCATCGTCATTAACAGGCTCTGAACGTTACAATTAACTGTCAGTTTTGCGTCGTATTCTGAAAACTAGACTCACAGGCGAACGACCATAAGGTGCCCGAGGCAGCAATAGACCCTTGGAGACAAGTCGGCTGGAGGACGATGTATTGAATCGCGACGCAATTTGTGTGTTCCATCGTCATTAAGAGGCTCTGAACGTTACAATTAACTGTCAGTTTTGCGTCGGATTCGAAAATCTAGACTCACAGGAGAACGACCATAAGGTGCCCGAGGCAGCACTAGACCCTTGGAGACAAGTCAGTTGGAGGACGATGTATTGAATCGCGACGCAATTTGTGTGTTCCATCGTCATTAAGAGGCTCTGAACGTTACAATTCACTGTCAGTTTTGCGTCGGATTCGAAAATCTAGACTCACAGATGAACGACCATAAGGTGCCCGAGGCAGCAATAGACCCTTGGAGACAAGTCGGCTGGAGGACGATGTATTGAATCGCGACGCAATTTGTGTGTTCCATCGTCATTAAGAGGCTCTGAACGTTACAATTCACTGTCAGTTATGCGTCGGATTCGAAATTCTAGACTCACAGATGAACGACCATAAGGTGCCCGAGGCAGCAATAGACCCTTCGAGACAAGTCGGCTGGAGGACGATGTATTGAATCGCGACGCAATTTGTGTGTTCCATCGTCATTAACAGGCTCTGAACGTTACAATTAATTGTCAGTTTTGCGTTGTATTCGAAAAACTAGACTCACAGGAGAACGAGTATATGGTGCCCGAGGCAGCACTAGACCCTTGGAGACAAGTCGGCTGTAGGACGATGTATTGAATCGCGACGCAATTTGTGTGTTCCATCGTCATTAACAGGCTCTGAACGTTACAATTAACTGTCAGTTTTGCGTCGGATTCGAAAATCTAGACTCACAGGAGAACGACCATAAGGTGCCCGAGGCAGCAAGAGACCCTTGGAGACAGGTCGGCTGGAGGACGATGTATTGAGTCGCGACGCAATTTGTGTGTCCCATCGTCATTAACAGGCTCTGAACGTTACAATTCACTGTCAGTTTTGCGTCGGATTCGAAAATCTAGACTCACAGGAGAACGAGTATATGGTGCCCGAGGCATCACTAGACCCTTGGAGACAAGTCGGCTGGAGGACGATGTATTGAATCGCGACGCAATTTGTGTGTTCCATCGTCATTAAGAGGCTCTGAACGTTACAATTAACTGTCAGTTTTGCGTCGGATTCGAAAATCTAGACTCACAGGAGAACGACCATAAGGTGCCCGATGCAGCACTAGACCCTTGGAGACAAGTCGGCTGGAGGACGATGTATTGAGTCGCGACGCAATTTGTGTGTCCCATCGTCATTAACAGGCTCTGAACGTTACAATTAACTGTCAGTTTTGCGTCGTATTCTGAAAACTAGACTCACAGGCGAACGACCATAAGGTGCCCGAGGCAGCAATAGACCCTTGGAGACAAGTCGGCTGGAGGACGATGTATTGAATCGCGACGCAATTTGTGTGTTCCATCGTCATTAAGAGGCTCTGAACGTTACAATTAACTGTCAGTTTTGCGTCGGATTCGAAAATCTAGACTCACAGGAGAACGACCATAAGGTGCCCGAGGTAGCACTAGACCCTTGGAGACAAGTCGGTTGGAGGACGATGTATTGAATCGCGACGCAATTTGTGTGTTCCATCGTCATTAAGAGGCTCTGAACGTTACAATTCACTGTCAGTTTTGCGTCGGATTCGAAAATCTAGACTCACAGATGAACGACCATAAGGTGCCCGAGGCAGCAATAGACCCTTGGAGACAAGTCGGCTGGAGGACGATGTATTGAATCGCGACGCAATTTGTGTGTTCCATCGTCATTAAGAGGCTCTGAACGTTACAATTCACTGTCAGTTTTGCGTCGGATTCGAAAATCTAGACTCACAGATGAACGACCATAAGGTGCCCGAGGCAGCAATAGACCCTTCGAGACAAGTCGGCTGGAGGACGATGTATTGAATCGCGACGCAATTTGTGTGTTCCATCATCATTAACAGGCTCTGAACGTTACAATTAATTGTCAGTTTTGCGTTGTATTCGAAAAACTAGACTGACAGGAGAACGAGTATATGGTGCCCGAGGCAGCACTAGACCCTTGGAGACAAGTCGGCTGTAGGACGATGTATTGAATCGCGACGCAATTTGTGTGTTCCATCGTCATTAACAGGCTCTGAACGTTACAATTAACTGTCAGTTTTGCGTCGGATTCGAAAATCTAGACTCACAGGAGAACGACCATAAGGTGCCCGAGGCAGCAAGAGACCCTTGGAGACAGGTCGGCTGGAGGACGATGTATTGAGTCGCGACGCAATTTGTGTGTCCCATCGTCATTAACAGGCTCTGAACGTTACAATTCACTGTCAGTTTTGCGTCGGATTCGAAAATCTAGACTCACAGGAGAACGAGTATATGGTGCCCGAGGCATCACTAGACCCTTGGAGACAAGTCGGCTGGAGGACGATGTATTGAATCGCGACGCAATTTGTGTGTTCCATCGTCATTAAGAGGCTCTGAACGTTACAATTAACTGTCAGTTTTGCGTCGGATTCGAAAATCTAGACTCACAGGAGAACGACCATAAGGTGCCCGATGCAGCACTAGACCCTTGGAGACAAGTCGGCTGGAGGACGATGTATTGAGTCGCGACGCAATTTGTGTGTCCCATCGTCATTAACAGGCTCTCAACGTTACAATTAACTGTCAGTTTTGCGTCGTATTCTGAAAACTAGACTCACAGGCGAACGACCATAAGGTGCCCGAGGCAGCAATAGACCCTTGGAGACAAGTAGGCTGGAGGACGATGTATTGAATCGCGACGCAATTTGTGTGTTCCATCGTCATTAAGAGGCTCTGAACGTTACAATTATCTGTCAGTTTTGCGTCGGATTCGAAAATCTAGACTCACAGGAGAACGACCATAAGGTGCCCGAGGCAGCACTAGACCCTTGGAGACAAGTCGGTTGGAGGACGATGTATTGAATCGCGACGCAATTTGTGTGTTCCATCGTCATTAAGAGGCTCTGAACGTTACAATTCACTGTCAGTTTTGCGTCGGATTCGAAAATCTAGACTCACAGATGAACGACCATAAGGTGCCCGAGGCAGCAATAGACCCTTGGAGACAAGTGGGCTGGAGGACGATGTATTGAATCGCGACGCAATTTGTGTGTTCCATCGTCAGTATCAGGCTCTGAACGTTACAATTAACTGTCAGTTTTGCGTCGGATTCGAAAATCTAGACTCACAGGAGAACGACCATAAGGTGCCCGAGGCAGCACTAGACCCTTGGAGACAAGTCGGCTGGAGGACGATGTATTGAGTCGCGACGCAATTTGTATGTCCCATCGTCATTAACAGGCTCTGAACGTTACAATTCACTGTCAGTTTTGCGTCAGATTCGAAAATCTAGACTCACAGGAGAACGAGCATATGGTGCCCGAGGCAGCACTAGACCCTTCGAGACAAGTCGGCTGTAGGACGATGTATTGAATCGCGACGCAATTTGTGTGTTCCATCGTCATTAAGAGGCTCTGAACGTTACAATTAACTGTCAGTTTTGCGTCGGATTCGAAAATCTAGACTCACAGGAGAACGACCATAAGGTGCCCGAGGCAGCACTAGACCCATGGAGACAAGTCGGCTGGAGGACGATGTATTGAGTCGCGACGCAATTTGTGTGTCCCATCGTCATTAACAGTCTCTGAACGTTACAATTAACTGTCAGTTTTGCATCGCATTCGAAAATCTAGACTCACAGGAGAACGACCATAAGGTGCCCGAGGCAGCAAGAGACCCTTGGAGACAGGTCGGCTGTGGGACGATGTATTGAATCGCGACGCAATTTGTGTGTTCCATCGTCATCAAGAGGCTCTGAACGTTACAATTAACTGTCAGTTTTGCATCGCATTCGAAAAACAAGACTCACAGGAGAACGACCATAAGGTGCCCGAGGCAGCAATAGACCCTTGGAGGCAAGTCGGCTGGAGGACGATGTATTGAGTCGCGACGCAATATGTGTGTCCCATCGTCATTAACAGGCTCTGAACGTTACAATTAACTGTCAGTTTTGCGTCGGATTCGAAAATCTAGACTCACAGGAGAACGAGCATATGGTGCCCGAGGCAGCACTAGACCCTTGGAGACAAGTCGGCTGTAGGACGATGTATTGAATCGCGACGCAATTTGTGTGTTCCATCGTCATTAAGAGGCTCTGAACGTTACAATTAACTGTCAGTTTTGCGTCGGATTCGAAAATCTAGACTCACAGGAGAACGACCATAAGGTGCCCGAGGCAGCACTAGACCCATGGAGACAAGTCGGCTGGAGGACGATGTATTGAGTCGCGACGCAATTTGTGTGTCCCATCGTCATTAACAGTCTCTGAACGTTACAATTAACTGTCAGTTTTGCATCGCATTCGAAAATCTAGACTCACAGGAGAACGACCATAAGGTGCCCGAGGCAGCAAGAGACCCTTGGAGACAGGTCGGCTGTGGGACGATGTATTGAATCGCGACGCAATTTGTGTGTTCCATCGTCATTAAGAGGCTCTGAACGTTACAATTAACTGTCAGTTTTGCATCGCATTCGAAAAACAAGACTCACAGGAGAACGACCATAAGGTGCCCGAGGCAGCAATAGACCCTTGGAGGCAAGTCGGCTGGAGGACGATGTATTGAGTCGCGACGCAATATGTGTGTCCCATCGTCATTAACAGGCTCTGAACGTTACAATTAACTGTCAGTTTTGCGTCGGATTCGAAAATCTAGACTCACAGGAGAACGAGCATAAGGTGCCCGAGGCAGCAATAGACCCTTCGAGACAAGTCGGCTGGAGGACGATGTATTGAATCGCGACGCAATTTGTGTGTTCCATCGTCATTAAAAGGCTCTGAACGTTACAATTAATAGTCAGTTTGGCGTCGTATTCGAAAAACTAGACTCACAGGAGAACGACCATAAGGTGCCCGAGGCAGCAATAGACCCTTGGAGACAAGTCGGCTGGAGGACGATGTATTGAATCGCGACGCAATTTGTGTGTTCCATCGTCATCAAGAGGCTCTGAACGATACAATTAACTGTCAGTTTTGCATCGCATTTTAAAAACAAGACTCACAGGAGAACGACCATAAGGTGCCCGAGGCAGCAATAGACCCTTGGAGACAAGTCGGCTGGAGGACGATGTATTGAATCGCGACGCAATTTGTGTGTTCCATCGTCATTAACAGGCTCTGAACGTTACAATTAACTGTCAGTTTTGGGTCGTATTCTGAAAACTAGACTCACAGGAGAACGACCATAAGGTGCCCGAGGCAGCAAGAGACCCTTGGAGACAGGTCGGCTGTGGGACGATGTATTGAATCGCGACGCAATTTGTGTGTTCCATCGTCATCAAGAGGCTCTGAACGTTACAATTCACTGTCAGTTTTGCGTCGGATTCGAAAATCTAGACTCACAGGAGAACGAGCATATGGTGCCCGAGGCAACACTAGACCCTTGGAGACAAGTCGGCTGTAGGACGATGTATTGAATCGCCACGCAATTTGTGTGTTCCATCGTCATTAAGAGGCTCTGAACGTTACAATTCACTGTCAGTTTTGCGTCGGATTCGAAAATCTAGACTCACAGATGAACGACCATAAGGTGCCCGAGGCAGCAATAGACCCTTCGAGACAAGTCGGCTGGAGGACGATGTATTGAATCGCGACGCAATTTGTGTGTTCCATCGTCATTAACAGGATCTGAACGTTACAATTAATTGCCAGTTTTGCGTCGTATTCGAAAAACTAGACTCACAGGAGAACGAGCATATGGTGCCCGAGGCAGCACTAGACCCTTGGAGACAAGTCGGCTGTAGGACGATGTATTGAATCGCGACGCAATTTGTGTGTTCCATCGTCATTAAGAGGCTCTGAACGTTACAATTAACTGTCAGTTTTGCGTCGGATTCGAAAATCTAGACTCACAGGAGAACGACCATAAGGTGCCCGAGGCAGCAAGAGACCCTTGGAGACAGGTCGGCTGGAGGACGATGTATTGAGTCGCGTCGCAATTTGTGTGTCCCATCGTCATTAACAGGCTCTGAACGTTACAATTAACTGTCAGTTTTGCATCGCATTCGTAAAACTAGACTCACAGAAGAACGACCATAAGGTGCCCGAGGCAGCAATAGACCCTTGGAGACAAGTCGGCTGGAGGACGATGTATTGAGTCGCGACGCAATTTGTGTGTCCCATCGTCATTAACAGGTTCTGAACGTTACAATTAACTGTCAGTTTTGCATCGCATTCGAAAAACTAGACTCACAGGAGTCGACCATAAGGTGCCCGAGGCAGCAATAGACCCTTGGAGACAAGTCGGCTGTAGGACGATGTATTGAATCGCGACGCAATTTGTGTGTTCCATCGTCATTAAGAGGCTCTGAACGTTACAATTAACTGTCAGTTTTGCGTCGGATTCGAAAATCTAGACTCACAGGAGAACGACCATAAGGTGCCCGAGGCAGCACTAGACCCTTGGAGACAAGTCGGCTGGAGGACGATGTATTGAATCGCGACGCAATTTGTGTGTTCCATCGTCATTAAGAGGCTCTGAACGTTACAATTCACTCTCAGTTTTGCGTCGGATTCGAAAATCTAGACTCACAGATGAACGACCATAAGGTGCCCGAGGCAGCAATAGACCCTTCGAGACAAGTCGGCTGGAGGACGATGTATTGAATCGCGACGCAATTTATGTGTTCCATCGTCAGTATCAGGCTCTGAACGTTAGAATTAACTGTCAGTTTTGCGTCGGATTCGAAAATCTAGACTCACAGGAGAACGACCATAAGGTGCCCGAGGCAGCACTAGACCCTTGGAGACAAGTCGGCTGGAGGACGATGTATTGAGTCGCGACGCAATTTGTGTGTCCCATCGTCATTAACAGGCTCTGAACGTTACAATTCACTGTCAGATTTGCGTCGGATTCGAAAATCTAGACTCACAGGAGAACGAGCATATGGTGCCCGAGGCAGCACTAGACCCTTGGAGACAAGTCGGCTGTAGGACGATGTATTGAATCGCGACGCAATTTGTGTGTTCCATCGTCATTAAGAGGCTCTGAACGTTACAATTAACTGTCAGTTTTGCGTCGGATTCGAAAATCTAGACTCACAGGAGAACGACCATAAGGTGCCCGAGGCAGCACTAGACCCTTGGAGACAAGTCGGCTGGAGGACGATGTATTGAATCGCGATGCAATTTGTGTGTTCCATCGTCATTAAGAGTCTCTGAACGTTACAATTCACTGTCAGTTTTGCGTCGGATTCGAAAATCTAGACTCACAGATGAACGACCATAAGGTGCCCGAGGCAGCAATAGACCCTTGGAGACAAGTCGGCTGGAGGACGATGTATTGAATCGCGACGCAATTTGTGTGTTCCATCGTCATCAAGAGGCTCTGAACGTTACAATTAACTGTCAGTTTTGCATCGCATTTTAAAAACAAGACTCACAGGAGAACGACCATAAGGTGCCCGAGGCAGCAATAGACCCTTGGAGACAAGTCGGCTGGAGGACGATGTATTGAATCGCGACGCAATTTGTGTGTTCCATCGTCATTAACAGGCTCTGAACGTTACAATTAACTGTCAGTTTTGGGTCGTATTCTGAAAACTAGACTCACAGGAGAACGACCATAAGGTGCCCGAGGCAGCAAGAGACCCTTGGAGACAGGTCGGCTGTGGGACGATGTATTGAATCGCGACGCAATTTGTGTGTTCCATCGTCATCAAGAGGCTCTGAATGGTACAATTCACTGTCAGTTTTGCGTCGGATTCGAAAATGTAGACTCACAGGAGAACGAGCATATGGTGCCCGAGGCAACACTAGACCCTTGGAGACAAGTCGGCTGTAGGACGATGTATTGAATCGCCACGCAATTTGTGTGTTCCATCGTCATTAACAGGCTCTGAACGTTACAATTAATTGCCAGTTTTGCGTCGTATTCGAAAAACTAGACTCACAGGAGAACGAGCATATGGTGCCCGAGGCAGCACTAGACCCTTGGAGACAAGTCGGCTGTAGGACGATGTATTGAATCGCGACGCAATTTGTGTGTTCCATCGTCATTAAGAGGCTCTGAAGGTTACAATTAACTGTCAGTTTTGCGTCGGATTCGAAAATCTAGACTCACAGGAGAACGACCATAAGGTGCCCGAGGCAGCAAGAGACCCTTGGAGACAGGTCGGCTGGAGGACGATGTATTGAGTCTCGTCGCAATTTGTGTGTCCCATCGTCATTAACAGGCTCTGAACGTTACAATTATCTGTCAGTTTTGCATCGCATTCGAAAAACTAGACTCACAGAAGAACGACCATAAGGTGCCCGAGGCAGCAATAGACCCTTGGAGACAAGTCGGCTGGAGGACGATGTATTGAGTCGCGACGCAATTTGTGTGTCCCATCGTCATTAACAGGTTCTGAACGTTACAATTAACTGTCAGTTTTGCATCGCATTCGAAAAACTAGACTCACAGGAGAACGACCATAAGGTGCCCGAGGCAGCAATAGACCCTTGGAGACAAGTCGGCTGTAGGACGATGTATTGAATCGCGACGCAATTTGTGTGTTCCATCGTCATTAAGAGGCTCTGAACGTTACAATTAACTGTCAGTTTTGCGTCGGATTCGAAAATCTAGACTCACAGGAGAACGACCATAAGGTGCCCGAGGCAGCACTAGACCCTTGGAGACAAGTCGGCTGGAGGACGATGTATTGAATCGCGACGCAATTTGTGTGTTCCATCGTCATTAAGAGGCTCTGAACGTTACAATTCACTCTCAGTTTTGCGTCGGATTCGAAAATCTAGACTCACAGATGAACGACCATAAGGTGCCCGAGGCAGCAATAGACCCTTCGAGACAAGTCGGCTGGAGGACGATGTATTGAATCGCGACTCAATTTATGTGTTCCATCGTCAGTATCAGGCTCTGAACGTTAGAATTAACTGTCAGTTTTGCGTCGGATTCGAAAATCTAGACTCACAGGAGAACGACCATAAGGTGCCCGAGGCAGCACTAGACCCTTGGAGACAAGTCGGCTGGAGGACGATGTACTGAGTCGCGACGCAATTTGTGTGTCCCATCGTCATTAACAGGCTCTGAACGTTACAATTCACTGTCAGATTTGCGTCGGATTCGAAAATCTAGACTCACAGGAGAACGAGCATATGGTGCCCGAGGCAGCACTAGACCCTTGGAGACAAGTCGGCTGTAGGACGATGTATTGAATCGCGACGCAATTTGTGTGTTCCATCGTCATTAAGAGGCTCTGAACGTTACAATTAACTGTCAGTTTTGCGTCGGATTCGAAAATCTAGACTCAAAGGAGAACGACCATAAGGTGCCCGAGGCAGCACTAGACCCTTGGAGACAAGTCGGCTGGAGGACGATGTATTGAATCGCGATGCAATTTGTGTGTTCCATCGTCATTAAGAGTCTCTGAACGTTACAATTCACTGTCAGTTTTGGGTCGGATTCGAAAATCTAGACTCACAGATGAACGACCATAAGGTGCCCGAGGCAGCAATAGACCCTTCGAGACAAGTCGGCTGGAGGACGATGTATTGAATCGCGACGCAATTTGTGTGTTCCATCGTCTTTAACAGGCTCTGAACGTTACAATTAATTCAGTTTTGCGTCGTATTCGAAAAACTAGACTCACAGGAGAACGAGCATATGGTGCCCGAGGCAGCACTAGACCCTTTTAGACAAGTCGGCTGTAGGACGATGTATTGAATCGCGACGCAATTTGTTTGTTCCATCGTCATTAAGAGGCTCTAAACGTTACAATTAACTGTCAGTTTTGCGTCGGATTCGAAAATCTAGACTCACAGGAGAACGACCATAAGGTGCCCGAGGCAGCAAGAGACCCTTCGAGACAGGTCGGCTTGAGTCGCGACGCAATTTGTGTGTCCCATCGTCATTAACAGGCTCTGAACGTTACAATTCACTGTCAGTTTTGCGTCGGATTCGAAAATCTAGACTCACAGGAGAACGAGCATATGGTGCCCAAGGCAGCACTAGACCCTTGGAGACAAGTCGGCTGTAGGACGAAGTATTGAATCGCGACGCAATTTGTGTGTTCCATCGTCATTAAGAGGCTCTGAACGTTACAATTCACTGTCAGTTTTGCGTCGGATTCGAATATCTAGACTCACAGGAGAACGACCATAAGGTGCCCGAGGCAGCACTAGACCCTTGGAGACAAGTCGGCTGGAGGACGATGTATTGAGTCGCGACGCAATTTGTGTGTCCCATCGTCATTAACAGGCTCTGAACGTTACAATTAACTGTCAGTTTTGCGTCGTATTCTGAAAACTAGACTCACAGGAGAACGACCATAAGGTGCCCGAGGCAGCAAGAGACCCTTGGAGACAGGTCGGCTGTGGGACTATGTATTGAATCGCGACGCAATTTGTGTGTTCCATCGTCATCAAGAGGCTCTGAACGTTACAATTCACTGTCAGTTTTGCGTCGGATTCGAAAATCTAGACTCACAGGAGAACGAGCATATGGTGCCCGAGGCAGCACTAGACCCTTGGAGACAAGTCGGCTGTAGGACGATGTATTGAATCGCGACGCAATTTGTGTGTTCCATCGTCATTAAGAGGCTCTGAACGTTACAATTCACTGTCAGTTTTGCGTCGGATTCGAAAATCTAGACTCACAGATGAACGACCATAAGGTGCCCGAGGCAGCAATAGACCCTTCGAGACAAGTCGGCTGGAGGACGATGTATTGAATCGCGACGCAATTTGTGTGTTCCATCGTCATTAACAGGCTCTGAACGTTACAATTAATTGTCAGTTTTGCGTCGTATTCGAAAAACTAGACTCACAGGAGAACGAGCATATGGTGCCCGAGGCAGCACTAGACCCTTGGAGACAAGTCGGCTGTAGGACGATGTATTGAATCGCGACGCAATTTGTGTGTTCCATCGTCATTAAGAGGCTCTGAACGTTACAATTAACTGTCAGTTTAGCGTCGGATTCGGAAATCTAGACTCACAGGAGAACGACCATAAGGTGCCCGAGGCAGCACTAGACCCTTGGAGACAAGTCGGCTGGAGGACGATGTATTGAGTCGCGACGCAATTTGTGTGTCCCACCGTCATTAACAGGCTCTGAACGTTACAATTAACTGTCAGTTTTGCGTCGTATTCTGAAAACTAGACTCACAGGAGAACGACCATAAGGTGCCCGAGGCAGCAATAGACCCTTGGAGACAAGTCGGCTGGAGGACGATGTATTGAATCGCGACGCAATTTGTGTATTCCATCGTCATTAAGAGGCTCTGAACGTTACAATTAACTGTCAGTTTTGCGTCGTATTCTGAAAACTAGACTCACAGGAGAACGACCATAAGGTGCCCGAGGCAGCAATAGACCCTTGGAGACAAGTCGGCTGGAGGACGATGTATTGAATCGCGACGCAATTTGTGTATTCCATCGTCATTAAGAGGCTCTGAACGTTACAATTAACTGTCAGTTTTGCGTCGGATTCGAAAATCTAGACTCACAGGAGAACGACCATAAGGTGCCCGAGGCAGCACTAGACCCTTGGAGACAAGTCGGCTGGAGGACGATGTATTGAATCGCGACGCAATTTGTGTGTTCCATCGTCATTAAGAGCCTCTGAACGTTACAATTCACTGTCAGTTTTGCGTCGGATTCGAAAATCTAGACTCACAGATGAACGACCATAAGGTGCCCGAGGCAGCAATAGACCCTTGGAGACAAGTCGGCTGTAGGACGATGTATTGAATCGCGACTCAATTTGTGTGTTCCATCGTCATTAAGAGGCTCTAAACGTTACAATTAACTGTCAGTTTTGCGTCGGATTCGAAAATCTAGACTCACAGGAGAACCACCAGAAGGTGCCCGAGGCAGCAAGAGACCCTTGGAGACAGGTCGGCTGGAGGACGATGTATTGAGTCGCGACGCAATTTGTGTGTCCATTGTCATTAACAGGCTCTGAACGTTACAATTCACTGTCAGTTTTGCGTCGGATTCGAAAATCTAGACTCACAGGAGAACGAGCATATGGTGCCCGAGGCATCACTAGACCCTTGGAGACAAGTCGGCTGTAGGACGATGTATTGAATCGCGACGCAATTTGTGTGTTCCATCGTCATTAAGAGGCTCTGAACGTTACAATTAACTGTCAGTTTAGCGTCGGATTCGGAAATCTAGACTCACAGGAGAACGACCATAAGGTGCCCGAGGCAGCACTAGACCCTTGGAGACAAGTCGGCTGGAGGACGATGTATTGAGTCGCGACGCAATTTGTGTGTCCCACCGTCATTAACAGGCTCTGAACGTTACAATTAACTGTCAGTTTTGCGTCGTATTCTGAAAACTAGACTCACAGGAGAACGACCATAAGGTGCCCGAGGCAGCAATAGACCCTTGGAGACAAGTCGGCTGGAGGACGATGTATTGAATCGCGACGCAATTTGTGTATTCCATCGTCATTAAGAGGCTCTGAACGTTACAATTAACTGTCAGTTTTGCGTCGGATTCGAAAATCTAGACTCACAGGAGAACGACCATAAGGTGCCCGAGGCAGCACTAGACCCTTGGAGACAAGTCGGCTGGAGGACGATGTATTGAATCGCGACGCAATTTGTGTGTTCCATCGTCATTAAGAGGCTCTGAACGTTACAATTCACTGTCAGTTTTGCGTCGGATTCGAAAATCTAGACTCACAGATGAACGACCATAAGGTGCCCGAGGCAGCAATAGACCCTTGGAGACAAGTCGGCTGGAGGACGATGTATTGAATCGCGACGCAATTTGTGTGTTCCATCGTTATTAAGAGGCTCTGAACGTTACAATTCACTGTCAGTTTTGCGTCGGATTCGAAAATCTAGACTCACAGATGAACGACCATAAGGTGCCTGAGGCAGCAATAGACCCTTGGAGACAAGTCGGCTGGAGGACGATGTATTGAATCGCGACGCAATTTGTGTGTTCCATCGTCATTAACAGGCTCTGAACGTTACAATTAATTGTCAGTTTTCCGTCGTATTCGAAAAACTAGACTCACAGGAGAACGAGCATATGGTGCCCGAGGCAGCACTAGACCCTTGGAGACAAGTCGGCTGTAGGACGATGTATGGAATCGCGACGCAATTTGTGTGTTCTATCGTCATTAAGAGGCTCTGAACGTTACAATTAACTGTCAGTTTTGCGTCGGATTCGAAAATCTAGACTCACAGGAGAACGACCATAAGGTGCCCGAGGCAGCAAGAGACCCTTGGAGACAGGTCGGCTGGAGGACGATGTATTGAGTCGCGACGCAATTTGTGTGTCCCATCGTCATTAACAGGCTCTGAACGTTACAATTCACTGTCAGTTTAGCGTCGGATTCGAAAATCTAGACTCACAGGAGAACGAGCATATGGTGCCCGAGGCAACACTAGACCCTTGGAGACAAGTCGGCTGGAGGACGATGTATTGAATCGCGACGCAATTTGTGTGTTCCATCGTCATTAAGAGGCTCTGAACGTTACAATTAACTGTCAGTTTTGCGTCGGATTCGAAAATCTAGACTCACAGGAGAACGACCATAAGGTGCCCGAGGCAGCACTAGACCCTTGGAGACAAGTCGGCTGGAGGACGATGTATTGAGTCGCGACGCAATTTGTGTGTCCCATCGTCATTAACAGGCTCTGAACGTTACAATTAACTGTCAGTTTTGCGTCGGATTCTGAAAACTAGACTCACAGGAGAACGACCATAAGGTGCCCGAGGCAGCAATAGACCCTTGGAGACAAGTCGGCTGGAGGACGATGTATTGAATCGCGACGCAATTTGTGTGTTCCATCGTCATTAAGAGGCTCTGAACGTTACAATTAACTGTCAGTTTTGCGTCGGATTCGAAAATCTAGACTCACAGGAGAACGACCATAAGGTGCCCAAGGCAGCACTAGACCCTTGGAGACAAGTCGGCTGGAGGACGATGTATTGAATCGCGACGCAATTTGTGTGTTCCATCGTCATTAAGAGGCTCTGAACGTTACAATTCACTGTCAGTTTTGCGTCGGATTCGAAAATCTAGACTCACAGATGACCATAAGGTGCCCGAGGCAGCAATAGACCCTTGGAGACAAGTCGGCTGGAGGACGATGTATTGAATCGCGACGCAATTTCTGTGTTCCATCGTCATTAAGAGTCTCTGAACGTTACAATTAACTGTCAGTTTTGCGTCGGATTCGAAAATCTAGACTCACAGGAGAACGACCATAAGGTGCCCGAGGCAGCACTAGACCCTTGGAGACAAGTCGGCTGGAGGACGATGTATTGAGTCGCGACGCAATATGTGTGTCCCATCGTCATTAACAGGCTCTGAACGTTACAATTAACTGTCAGTTTTGCGTCGGATTCGAAAATCTAGACTCACAGGAGAACGAGCATAAGGTGCCCGAGGCAGCAATAGACCCTTCGAGACAAGTCGGCTGTAGGACGATGTATTGAATCGCGACGCAATTTTTGTGTTTTATCGTCATCAAGAGGCTCTGAACGTTACAATTAACTGTCAGTTTTGCATCGCATTCGAAAAACAAGACTCACAGGAGAACGACCATAAGGTGCCCGAGGCAGCAATAGACCCTTGGAGACAAGTCGGCTGGAGGACGATGTATTGAATCGCGACGCAATTTGTGTGTTCCATCGTCATTAACAGGCTCTGAACGTTACAATTAATTGTCAGTTTTGCGTCGTATTCTGAAAACTAGACTCACAGGAGAACGACCATAAGGTGCCCGAGGCAGCAATAGACCCTTGGAGACAAGTCGGCTGGAGGACGATGTATTGAATCGCGACGCAATTTGTGTGTTCCATCGTCATTAAGAGGCTCTGAACGTTACAATTAGCTGTCAGTTTTGCGTCGGATTCGAAAATCTAGACTCACAGGAGAACGACCATAAGGTGCCCGAGGCAGCACTAGACCTTTGGAGGCAAGTCGGCTGGAGGACGATGTATTGAATCGCGACGCAATTTGTGTGTTCCATCGTCATTAAGAGGCTCTGAACGTTACAATTCACTGTCAGTTTTTCGTCGGATTCGAAAATCTAGACTCACAGATGACCATAAGGTGCCCGAGGCAGCAATAGACCCTTGGAGACAAGTCGGCTGGAGGACGATGTATTGAATCGCGACGCAATTTCTGTGTTCCATCGTCATTAAGAGTCTCTGAACGTTACAATTAACTGTCAGTTTTGCGTCGGATTCGAAAATCTAGACTCACAGGAGAACGACCATAAGGTGCCCGAGGCAGCACTAGACCCTTGGAGACAAGTCGGCTGGAGGACGATGTATTGAGTCGCGACGCAATATGTGTGTCCCATCGTCATTAACAGGCTCTGAACGTTACAATTAACTGTCAGTTTTGCGTCGGATTCGAAAATCTAGACTCACAGGAGAACGAGCATAAGGTGCCCGAGGCAGCAATAGACCCTTCGAGACAAGTCGGCTGTAGGACGATGTATTGAATCGCGACGCAATTTGTGTGTTCCATCGTCATTAACAGGCTCTGAACGTTACAATTAATTGTCAGTTTGGCGTCGTATTCGAAAAACTAGACTCACAGGAGAACGACCATAAGGTGCCCGAGGCAGCAATAGACCCTTGGAGACAAGTCGGCTGGAGGACGATGTATTGAATCGCGACGCAATTTGTGTGTTCTATCGTCATCAAGAGGCTCTGAACGTTACAATTAACTGTCAGTTTTGCATCGCATTCGAAAAACAAGACTCACAGGAGAACGACCATAAGGTGCCCGAGGCAGCAATAGACCCTTGGAGACAAGTCGGCTGGAGGACGATGTATTGAATCGCGACGCAATTTGTGTGTTCCATCGTCATTAACAGGCTCTGAACGTTACAATTAATTGTCAGTTTTGCGTCGTATTCTGAAAACTAGACTCACAGGAGAACGACCATAAGGTGCCCGAGGCAGCAATAGACCCTTGGAGACAAGTCGGCTGGAGGACGATGTATTGAATCGCGACGCAATTTGTGTGTTCCATCGTCATTAAGAGGCTCTGAACGTTACAATTAGCTGTCAGTTTTGCGTCGGATTCGAAAATCTAGACTCACAGGAGAACGACCATAAGGTGCCCGAGGCAGCACTAGACCTTTGGAGACAAGTCGGCTGGAGGACGATGTATTGAATCGCGACGCAATTTGTGTGTTCCATCGTCATTAAGAGGCTCTGAACGTTACAATTCACTGTCAGTTTTTCGTCGGATTCGAAAATCTAGACTCACAGATGAACGACCATAAGGTGCCCGAGGCAGCAATAGACCCTTAGAGACAAGTCGGCTGGAGGACGATGTATTGAATCGCGACGCAATTAGTGTGTTCCATCGTCAGTATCAGGCTCTGAACGTTACAATTAACTGTCAGTTTTGCGTCGGATTCGAAAATCTAGACTCACAGGAGAACGACCATAAGGTGCCCGAGGCAGCACTAGACCCTTGGAGACAAGTCGGCTGGAGGACGATGTATTGAGTCGCGACGCAATTTGTGTGTCCCATCGTCATTAACAGGCTCTGAACGTTACAATTCACTGTCAGTTTTGCGTCAGATTCGAAAATCTAGACTCACAGGAGAACGAGCATATGGAGCCCGAGGCAGCACTAGACCCTTGGAGACACGTCGGCTGGAGGACGATGTATTGAATCGCGACGCAATTTGTGTGTTCCATCGTCATTAAGAGGCTCTGAACGTTACAATTAACTGTCAGTTTTGCATCGCATTCGAAAAACAAGACTCACAGGAGAACGACCATAAGGTGCCCGAGGCAGCAATAGACCCTTGGAGACAAGTCGGCTGGAGGACGATGTATTGAATCGCGACGCAATTTGTGTGTTCCATCGTCATTAAGAGGCTCTGAACGTTACAATTAACTGTCAGTTTTGCGTCGGATTCGAAAATCTAGACTCACAGGAGAACGACCATAAGGTGCCCGAGGCAGCACTAGACCCTTGGAGACAAGTCGGCTGGAGGACGATGTATTGAGTCGCGACGCAATATGTGTGTCCCATCGTCATTATCAGGGTCTGAACGTTACAATTAACTGTCAGTTTTGCGTCGGATTCGAAAATCTAGACTCACAGGAGAACGAGCATAAGGTGCCCGAGGCAGCAATAGACCCTTCGAGACAAGTCGGCTGTAGGACGATGTATTGAATCGCGACGCAATTTGTGTGTTCCATCGTCATTAACAGGCTCTGAACGTTACAATTAACTGTCAGTTTTGCGTCGGATTCGAAAATCTAGACTCACAGGAGAACGACCATAAGGTGCCCGAGGCACCAATAGACCCCTCGAGACAAGTCGGGTGGAGGACGATGTATTGAGTCGCGACGCAATTTGTGTGTCCCATCGTCATTAAGAGGCTCTGAACGTTACAATTAACTGTCAGTTTTGCGTCGGATTCGAAAATCTAGACTCACAGGAGAACGACCATAAGGTGCCCGAGGCAGCACTAGACACTTGGAGACAAGTCGGCTGGAGGACGATGTATTGAGTCGCGACGCAATTTGTGTGTCCCATCGTCATTAACAGGCTCTGAACGTTACAATTCACTGTCAGTTTTGCGTCGGATTCGAAAATCTAGACTCACAGGAGAACGACCATAAGGTGCCCGAGGCAGCAATAGACCCTTGGAGACAAGCCGGCTGGAGGACGATGTATTGAATCGCGACGCAATTTGTGTGTTCCATTGTCATTAAGAGGCTCTGAACGTTACAATTAATTGTCAGTTTTGCGCCGGATTCGATATACTAGACTCATTGGAGAACGACCAAGAGGTGCCAGGAGCAGCAATACTACCTCGGAGACAAGTCGGCTGGAGGACGATGTATTGAATCGCGACGCAATTTGTGTGTTCCATCGTCAGTATCAGGCTCTGAACGTTACAATTAACTGTCAGTTTTGCGTCGGATTCGAAAATCTAGACTCACAGGAGAACGACCATAAGGTGCCCGAGGCAGCACTAGACCCTTGGAGACAAGTCGGCTGTAGGACGATGTATTGAATCGCGACGCAATTTGTGTGTTCCATCGTCATCAAGAGGCTCTGAACGTTACAATTCACTGTCAGTTTTGCGTCGGATTCGAAAATCTAGACTCACAGGAGAACGAGCATATGGTGCCCGAGGCAGCACTAGACCCTGGGAGACAAGTCGGCTGTAGGACGATGTATTGAATCGCGACGCAATTTGTGTGTTCCATCGTCATTAAGAGGCTCTGAACGTTACAATTAACTGTCAGTTTTGCGTCGGATTCGAAAATCTAGACTCACAGGAGAACGACCATAAGGTGCCCGAGGTAGCACTAGACCCTTGGAGACAAGTCGGCTGGAGGACGATGTATTGAGTCGCGACGCAATTTGTGTGTCCCATCGTCATTAACAGGCTCTGAACGTTACAATTCACTGTCAGTTTTGCGTCGGATTCGAAAATCTAGACTCACAGGAGAACGAGCATATGGTGCCCGAGGCAGCAATAGACCCTTGGAGACAAGTCGGCTGGAGGACGATGTATTGATTCGCGACGCAATTTGTGTGTTCCATCGTCATTAAGAGGCTCTGAACCTTACAATTAACTGTCAGTTTTGCGTCGGATTCGAAAATCTAGACTCACCGATGAACGACCATAAGGTGCCCGAGGCAGCAATAGACCCTTCGAGACAAGTCGGCTGGAGGACGATGTATTGAATCGCGACGCAATTTGTGTGTTCCATCGTCATTAAGAGGCACTGAACGTTACAATTCACTGTCAGTTTTGCGTCGGATTCGAAAATCTAAACTCACAGGAGAACGACCATAAGGTGACCGAGGCAGCACTAGACCCTTGGAGACAAGTCGGCTGGAGGACGATGTATTGAGTCGCGACGCAATTTGTGTGTTCCATCGTCATTAAGAGGCTCTGAACGTTACAATTAATTGTCAGTTTTGCGCCGGATTCGAAATACTAGACTCATAGGAGAACGACCAAGAGGTGCCAGGAGCAGCAATACTACCTCGGAGACAAGTCGGCTGGAGGACGATGTATCGAATCGCGACGCAATTTGTGTGTTCCATCGTCAGTATCAGGCTCTGAACGTTACAATTAACTGTCAGTTTTGCGTCGGATTCGAAAATCTAGACTCACAGGAGAACGACCATAAGGTGCCCGAGGCAGCACTAGACCCTTGGAGACAAGTCGGCTGTAGGACGATGTATTGAATCGCGACGCAATTTGTGTGTCCCATCCTCATTAACAGGCTCTGAACGTTACAATTCACTGTCAGTTTTGCGTCGGATTCGAAAATCTAGACTCACAGGAGGACGACCATAAGGTGCCCGAGGCAGCAATAGACCCTTGGAGACAAGTCGGCTGGAGGACGATGTATTAAATCGCGACGCAATTTGTGTGTTTCATCGTCATTAAGAGGCTCTGAACGTTACAATTAACTGTCAGTTTTGCGTCGGATTCGTAAATCTAGACTCACAGGAGAACGACCATAAGGTGCCCGAGGCACCAATAGGCCCTTCGAGACAAGTCGGCTGGAGGACGATGTATTGAATCGCGACGCAATTTGTGTTTTCCATCGTCATCAAGAGGCTCTGAACGTTACAATTCACTCTCAGTTTTGCGTCGGATTCGGAAATCTAGACTCACAGGAGAACGACCATAAGGTGCCCGAGGCAGCACTAGACCCTTGGAGACAAGTCGGCTGTAGGACGATGTATTGAGTCGCGACGCAATTTGTGTGTCCCATCGTCATTAACAGGCTCTGAACGTTACAATTAACTGTCAGTTTTGCGTCGGATTCGAAAATCTAGACTCACAGGAGAACGAGCATATGGTGCCCGAGGCAGCACTAGACCCTTGGAGACAAGTCGGCTGTAGGACGATGTATTGAATCGCGACGCAATTTGTGTGTTCCATCGTCATCAAGAGGCTCTGAACGTTACAATTCACTGTCAGTTTTGCGTCGGATTCGAAAATCTAGACTCACAGGAGAACGAGCATATGGTGCCCGAGGCAGCACTAGACCCTTGGAGACAAGTCGGCTGTAGGACGATGTATTGAATCGCGACGCAATTTGTGTGTTCCATCGTCATTAAGAGGCTCTGAACGTTACAATTAACTGTCAGTTTTACGTCGGATTCGAAAATCTAGACTCACAGGAGAACGACCATAAGGTGCCCGAGGCAGCACTAGACCCTTGGAGACAAGTCGGCTGGAGGACGATGTATTGAGTCGCGACGCAATTTGTGTGTCCCATCGTCATTAACAGGCTCTGAACGTTACAATGAACTGTCAGTTTTGCATCGCATTCGAAAAACTAGACTCACAGGAGAACGACCATAAGGTGCCCGAGGCAGCAATAGACCCTTGGAGACAAGTCGGCTGGAGGACGATGTATTGAGACGCGACGCAATTTGTGTGTTCCATCGTCATCAAGAGGCTCTGAACGTTACAATTAACTGTCAGTTTTGCGTCGGATTCGAAAATCTAGACTCACAGATGAACGACCATAAGGTGCCCGATGCAGCAATAGACCCTTCGAGACAAGTCAGCTGGAGGACGATGTATTGAATCGCGACGCAATTTGTATGTTCCATCGTCATTAACAGGCCCTGAACATTACAATTAACTGTCAGTTTTGCGTCGGATTCGAAAAACTAGACTCACAGGAGAACGACCATAAGGTGCCCGAGGCAGCAATAGACCCTTCGAGACAAGTCGGCTGGAGGACGATGTATTGAATCGCGACGCAATTTGTGTGTTCCATCGTCATTAACAGGCTCTGAACGTTACAATTAATTGTCACTTTTGCGCCGGATTCGAAAAACTAGACTCATAGGAGAACGACCAAGAGGTGCCAGGAGCAGTAATACTACCTCGGAGACATGTCGGCTGGAGGACGATGTATTGAATCGCGACGCAATTTGTGTGTTCCATCGTCAGTATCAGGCTCTGAACGTTACAATTAACTGTCAGTTTTGCGTCGGATTCGAAAATCTAGACTCACAGGAGGACGACCATAAGGTGCCCGAGGCAGCAATAGACCCTTGGAGACAAGTCGGCTGGAGGACGATGTATTGAGTCGCGACGGAATTTGTGTGTCCCATCGTCATTAACAGGCTCTGAACGTTACAATTAACTGTCAGTTTTGCATCGCATTCGAAAATCTAGACTCACAGATGAACGACCATAAGGTGCCCGAGGCAGCAATAGACCCTTCGAGACAAGTCGGCTGGAGGACGATGTATTGAATCGCGACGCAATTTGTGTGTTCCATCGTCATCAAGAGGCTCTGAACGTTACAATTCACTCTCAGTTTTGCGTCGGATTCGAAAATCTAGACTCACAGGAAAACGAGCATATGGTGCCCGAGGCACTAATAGACCCTTCGAGACAAGTCGGCTGGAGGACGATGTATTGAATCGCGACGCAATTTGTGTGTTCGATCGTCATCAAGAGGCTCTGAACGTTACAATTAACTGTCAGTTTTGCGTCGGATTCGAAAATCTAGAATCACAGGAGAACGAGCATATGGTGCCCGAGGCAGCACTAGACCCTTGGAGACAAGTCGGCTGTAGGACGATGTATTGAATCGCGACGCAATTTGTGTGTTCCATCGTCATTAACAGGCTCTGAACGTTACAATTAACTGTCAGTTTTGCGTCGGATTCGAAAATCTAGACTCACAGGAGAACGACCATAAGGTGCCCGAGGTAGCACTAGACCCTTCTAGACAAGTCGGCTGGAGGACGATGTATTGAATCGCGACGCAATTTGTGTGTTCCATCGTCATTAACAGGCTCTGAACGTTACAATTAACTGTCAGTTTTGCGTCGTATTCTGAAAACTAGACTCACAGGAGAACGACCATAAGGTGCCCGAGGCAGCAAGAGACCCTAGGAGACAGGTCGGCTGTGGGACGATGTATTGAATCGCGACGCAATTTGTGTGTTCCATCGTCATCAAGAGGCTCTGAACGTTACAATTCACTGTCAGTTTTGCGTCGGATTAGAAAATCTAGACCTACAGGAGAACGAGCATATGGTGCCCGAGGCAGCACTAGACCCTTGGAGACAAGTCGGCTGTAGGACGATGTATTGAATCGCGACGCAATTTGTGTGTTCCATTGTCATTAAGAGGCTCTGAACGTTACAATTAATTGTCAGTTTTGCGCCGGATTCGAAATACTAGACTCATAGGAGAACGACCAAGAGGTGCCAGGAGCAGCAATACTACCTCGGAGACAAGTCGGCTGGAGGACGATGTATTGAATCGCGACGCAATTTGTGTGTTCCATCGTCAGAATCAGGCTCTGAACGTTACAATTAACTGTCAGTTTTGCGTCGGATTCGAAAATCTAGACTCACAGGAGAACGACCATAAGGTGCCCGAGGCAGCACTAGACCCTTGGAGACAAGTCGGCTGTAGGACGATGTATTGAATCGCGACGCAATTTGTGTGTTCCATCGTCATCAAGAGGCTCTGAACGTTACAATTCACTCTCAGTTTTGCGTCGGATTCGGAAATCTAGACTCACAGGAGAACGACCATAAGGTGCCCGAGGCAGCACTAGACCCTTGGAGACAAGTCGGCTGTAGGACGATGTATTGAGTCGCGACGCAATTTGTGTGTCCCATCGTCATTAACAGGCTCTGAACGTTACAATTAACTGTCAGTTTTGCGTCGGATTCGAAAATCTAGACTCACAGGAGAACGAGCATATGGTGCCCGAGGCAGCACTAGACACTTGGAGACAAGTCGGCTGTAGGACGATGTATTGAATCGCGACGCAATTTGTGTGTTCCATCGTCATCAAGAGGCTCTGAACGTTACAATTCACTGTCAGTTTTGCGTCGGATTCGAAAATCTAGACTCACAGGAGAACGAGCATATGGTGCCCGAGGCAGCACTAGACCCTGGGAGACAAGTCGGCTGTAGGACGATGTATTGAATCGCGACGCAATTTGTGTGTTCCATCGTCATCAAGAGGCTCTGAACGTTACAATTAACTGTAAGTTTTGCGTCGGATTCGAAAATCTAGACTCACCGATGAACGACCATAAGGTGCCCGAGGCAGCAATAGACCCTTCGAGACAAGTCGGCTGGAGGACGATGTATTGAATCGCGACGCAATTTGTGTGTTCCATCGTCAGTATCCGGCTCTGAACGTTACAATTAACTGTCAGTTTTGCGTCGGATTCGAAAATCTAGACTCACAGGAGAACGACCATAAGGCGCCCGAGGCAGCACTAGACCCTTGGAGAAAAGTCGGCTGTGGGACGATGTATTGAATCGCGACAAAATTTGTGTGTTCCATCGTCATCAAGAGGCTCTGAAAGTTACAATTCACTGTCAGTTTTGCGTCGGATTCGAAAATCTAGACTCACAGGAGAACGAGGATATGGTGCCCGAGGCAGCACTAGACCCTTGGAGACAAGTCGGCTGTAGGACGATGTATTGAATCGCGACGCAATTTGTGTGTTCCATCGTCATTAAGAGGCTCTGAACGTTACAATTAACTGTCAGTTTTGCGTCGGATTCGAAAATCTAGACTCACAGGAGAACGACCATAAGGTGCCCGAGGCAGCACTAGACCCTTGGAGACAAGTCGGCTGTAGGACGATGTATTGAATCGCGACGCAATTTGTGTGTCCCATCCTCATTAACAGGCTCTGAACGTTACAATTCACAGTCAGTTTTGCGTCGGATTCGAAAATCTAGACTCACAGGAGAACGACCATAAGGTGCCCGAGGCAGCAATAGACCCTTGGAGACAAGTCGGCTGGAGGACGATGTATTAAATCGCGACGCAATTTGTGTGTTTCATCGTCATTAAGAGGCTCTGAACGTTACAATTAACTGTCAGTTTTGCGTCGGATTCGAAAATCTAGACTCACAGGAGAACGACCATAAGGTGCCCGAGGCACCAATAGGCCCTTCGAGACAAGTCGGCTGGAGGACGATGTATTGAATCGCGACGCAATTTGTGTGTTCCATCGTCATTAAGAGGCTCTGAACGTTACAATTAATTGTCAGTTTTGCGCCGGATTCGAAATACTAGACTCATAGGAGAACGACCAAGAGGTGCCAGGAGCAGCAATACTACCTCGGAGACAAGTCGGCTGGAGGACGATGTATCGAATCGCGACGCAATTTGTGTGTTCCATCGTCAGTATCAGGCTCTGAACGTTACAATTAACTGTCAGTTTTGCGTCGGATTCGAAAATCTAGACTCACAGGAGAACGACCATAAGGTGCCCGAGGCAGCACTAGACCCTTGGAGACAAGTCGGCTGTAGGACGATGTATTGAATCGCGACGCAATTTGTGTGTCCCATCCTCATTAACAGGCTCTGAACGTTACAATTCACAGTCAGTTTTGCGTCGGATTCGAAAATCTAGACTCACAGGAGAACGACCATAAGGTGCCCGAGGCAGCAATAGACCCTTGGAGACAAGTCGGCTGGAGGACGATGTATTAAATCGCGACGCAATTTGTGTGTTTCATCGTCATTAAGAGGCTCTGAACGTTACAATTAACTGTCAGTTTTGCGTCGGATTCGAAAATCTAGACTCACAGGAGAACGACCATAAGGTGCCCGAGGCACCAATAGGCCCTTCGAGACAAGTCGGCTGGAGGACGATGTATTGAATCGCGACGCAATTTGTGTTTTCCATCGTCATCAAGAGGCTCTGAACGTTACAATTCACTCTCAGTTTTGCGTCGGATTCGGAAATCTAGACTCACAGGAGAACGACCATAAGGTGCCCGAGGCAGCACTAGACCCTTGGAGACAAGTCGGCTGTAGGACGATGTATTGAGTCGCGACGCAATTTGTGTGTCCCATCGTCATTAACAGGCTCTGAACGTTACAATTAACTGTCAGTTTTGCGTCGGATTCGAAAATCTACACTCACAGGAGAACGAGCATATGGTGCCCGAGGCAGCACTAGACCCTTGGAGACAAGTCGGCTGTAGGACGATGTATTGAATCGCGACGCAATTTGTGTGTTCCATCGTCATCAAGAGGCTCTGAACGTTACAATTCACTGTCAGTTTTGCGTCGGATTCGAAAATCTAGACTCACAGGAGAACGAGCATATGGTGCCCGAGGCAGCACTAGACCCTTGGAGACAAGTCGGCTGTAGGACGATGTATTGAATCGCGACGCAATTTGTGTGTTCCATCGTCATTAAGAGGCTCTGAACGTTACAATTAACTGTCAGTTTTACGTCGGATTCGAAAATCTAGACTCACAGGAGAACGACCATAAGGTGCCCGAGGCAGCACTAGACCCTTGGAGACAAGTCGGCTGGAGGACGATGTATTGAGTCGCGACGCAATTTGTGTGTCCCATCGTCATTAACAGGCTCTGAACGTTACAATGAACTGTCAGTTTTGCATCGCATTCGAAAAACTAGACTCACAGGAGAACGACCATAAGGTGCCCGAGGCAGCAATAGACCCTTGGAGACAAGTCGGCTGGAGGACGATGTATTGAGACGCGACGCAATTTGTGTGTCCCATCGTCATTAACAGGCTCTGAACGTTACAATTAACTGTCAGTTTTGCGTCGGATTCGAAAATCTAGACTCACAGATGAACGACCATAAGGTGCCCGATGCAGCAATAGACCCTTCGAGACAAGTCAGCTGGAGGACGATGTATTGAATCGCGACGCAATTTGTATGTTCCATCGTCATTAACAGGCTCTGAACATTACAATTAACTCAGTTTTGCGTCGGATTCGAAAAACTAGACTCACAGGAGAACGACCATAAGGTGCCCGAGGCAGCAATAGACCCTTCGAGACAAGTCGGCTGGAGGACGATGTATTGAATCGCGACGCAATTTGTGTGTTCCATCGTCATTAACAGGCTCTGAACGTTACAATTAATTGTCACTTTTGCGCCGGATTCGAAAAACTAGACTCATAGGAGAACGACCAAGAGGTGCCAGGAGCAGTAATACTACCTCGGAGACATGTCGGCTGGAGGACGATGTATTGAATCGCGACGCAATTTGTGTGTTCCATCGTCAGTATCAGGCTCTGAACGTTACAATTAACTGTCAGTTTTGCGTCGGATTCGAAAATCTAGACTCACAGGAGGACGACCATAAGGTGCCCGAGGCAGCAATAGACCCTTGGAGACAAGTCGGCTGGAGGACGATGTATTGAGTCGCGACGGAATTTGTGTGTCCCATCGTCATTAACAGGCTCTGAACGTTACAATTAACTGTCAGTTTTGCATCGCATTCGAAAATCTAGACTCACAGATGAACGACCATAAGGTGCCCGAGGCAGCAATAGACCCTTCGAGACAAGTCGGCTGGAGGACGATGTATTGAATCGCGACGCAATTTGTGTGTTCCATCGTCAGTATCAGGCTCTGAACGTTACAATTCACTCTCAGTTTTGCGTCGGATTCGAAAATCTAGACTCACAGGAAAACGAGCATATGGTGCCCGAGGCACTAATAGACCCTTCGAGACAAGTCGGCTGGAGGACGATGTATTGAATCGCGACGCAATTTGTGTGTTCGATCGTCATCAAGAGGCTCTGAACGTTACAATTCACTCTCAGTTTTGCGTCGGATTCGAAAATCTAGACTCACAGGAGAACGAGCATATGGTGCCCGAGGCAGCACTAGACCCTTGGAGACAAGTCGGCTGTAGGACGATGTATTGAATCGCGACGCAATTTGTGTGTTCCATCGTCATTAACAGGCTCTGAACGTTACAATTAACTGTCAGTTTTGCGTCGGATTCGAAAATCTAGACTCACAGGAGAACGACCATAAGGTGCCCGAGGTAGCACTAGACCCTTCTAGACAAGTCGGCTGGAGGACGATGTATTGAATCGCGACGCAATTTGTGTGTTCCATCGTCATTAACAGGCTCTGAACGTTACAATTAACTGTCAGTTTTGCGTCGTATTCTGAAAACTAGACTCACAGGAGAACGACCATAAGGTGCCCGAGGCAGCAAGAGACCCCAGGAGACAGGTCGGCTGTGGGACGATGTATTGAATCGCGACGCAATTTGTGTGTTCCATCGTCATCAAGAGGCTCTGAACGTTACAATACACTGTCAGTTTTGCGTCGGATTCGAAAATCTAGACCTACAGGAGAACGAGCATATGGTGCCCGAGGCAGCACTAGACCCTTGGAGACAAGTCGGCTGTAGGACGATGTATTGAATCGCGACGCAATTTGTGTGTTCCATCGTCATCAAGAGGCTCTGAACGTTACAATTCACTGTCAGCTTTGTGTCAGATTCGAAAATCTAGACTCACAGGAGAACGAGCATATGGTGCCCGAGGCAGCACTAGACCCTTGGAGACAAGTCGGCTGTAGGACGATGTATTGAATCGCGACGCAATTTGTGTGTTCCATCGTCATTAAGAGGCTCTGAACGTTACAATTCTCTGTCAGTTTTGCGTCGGATTCGAAAATCTAGACTCACAGGAGAACGACCATAAGGTGCCCGAGGCAGCACTAGACCCTTGGAGACAAGTCGGCTGGAGGACGATGTATTGAGTCGCGACGCAATTTGTGTGTCCCATCGTCATTAACAGGCTCTGAACGTTACAATTCACTGTCAGTTTTGCGTCGGATTCGAAAATCTAGACTCACAGGAGAACGAGCATATGGTGCCCGAGGCAGCAATAGACCCTTCGAGACAAGTCGGCTGGAGGACGATGTATTGAATCGCGACGCAATTTGTGTGTTCCATCGTCATCAAGAGGATCTGAACGTTACAATTCACTGTCAGTTTTGCGTCGGATTCGAAAATCTAGACTCACAGGAGAACGAGCATATGGTGCCCGAGGCAGAACTAGACCCTTGGAGACAAGTCGGCTGTAGGACGATGTATTGAGTCGCGACGCAATTTGTGTGTCCCATCGTCATTAACAGGCTCTGAACGTTACAATGAACTGTCAGTTTTGCATCGCATTCGAAAAACTAGACTCACAGGAGAACGACCATAAGGTGCCCGAGGCAGCAATAGACCCTTCGAGACCTGTCGGCTGGAGGACGATGTATTGAATCGCGACGCAATTTGTGTGTTCCATCGTCATTAACAGGCTCTGAACGTTACAATTAATTGTCACTTTTGCGCCGGATTCGAAAAACTAGACACATAGGAGAACGACCAAGAGGTGCCAGGAGCAGTAATACTACCTCGGAGACATGTCGGCTGGAGGACGATGTATTGAATCGCGACGCAATTTGTGTGTTCCATCGTCAGTATCAGGCTCTGAACGTTACAATTAACTGTCAGTTTTGCGTCGGATTCGAAAATCTAGACTCACAGGAGAACGAGCATATGGTGCCCGAGGCAGAACTAGACCCTTGGAGACAAGTCGGCTGTAGGACGATGTATTGAGTCGCGACGCAATTTGTGTGTCCCATCGTCATTAACAGGCTCTGAACGTTACAATTAACTGTCAGTTTTGCATCGCATTCGAAAATCTAGACTCACAGATGAACGACCATAAGGTGCCCAAGGCAGCAATAGACCCTTCGAGACAAGTCGGCTGGAGGACGATGTATTGAATCGCGACGCAATTTGTGTGTTCCATCGTCATCAAGAGGCTCTGAACGTTACAATTCACTCTCAGTTTTGCGTCGGATTCGAAAATCTAGACTCACAGGAAAACGAGCATATGGTGCCCGAGGCACTAATAGACCCTTCGAGACAAGTCGGCTGGAGGACGATGTATTGAATCGCGACGCAATTTGTGTGTTCGATCGTCATCAAGAGGCTCTGAACGTTACAATTCACTCTAAGTTTTGCGTCGGATTCGAAAATCTAGACTCACAGGAGAACGAGCATATGGTGCCCGAGGCAGCACTAGACCCTTGGAGACAAGTCGGCTGTAGGACGATGTATTGAATCGCGACGCAATTTGTGTGTTCCATCGTCATTAACAGGCTCTGAACGTTACAATTAACTGTCAGTTTTGCGTCGGATTCGAAAATCTAGACTCACAGGAGAACGACCATAAGGTGCCCGAGGTAGCACTAGACCCTTCTAGACAAGTCGGCTGGAGGACGATGTATTGAATCGCGACGCAATTTGTGTGTTCCATCGTCATTAACAGGCTCTGAACGTTACAATTAACTGTCAGTTTTGCGTCGTATTCTGAAAACTAGACTCACAGGAGAACTACCATAAGGTGCCCGAGGCAGCAAGAGACCCCAGGAGACAGGTCGGCTGTGGGACGATGTATTGAATCGCGACGCAATTTGTGTGTTCCATCGTCATCAAGAGGCTCTGAACGTTACAATTCACTGTCAGTTTTGCGTCGGATTCGAAAATCTAGACCTACAGGAGAACGAGCATATGGTGCCCGAGGCAGCACTAGACCCTTGGAGACAAGTCGGCTGTAGGACGATGTATTGAATCGCGACGCAATTTGTGTGTTCCATTGTCATTAAGAGGCTCTGAACGTTACAATTAATTGTCAGTTTTGCGCCGGATTCGAAATACTAGACTCATAGGAGAACGACCAAGAGGTGCCAGGAGCAGCAATACTACCTCGGAGACAAGTCGGCTGGAGGACGATGTATTGAATCGCGACGCAATTTGTGTGTTCCATCGTCAGAATCAGGCTCTGAACGTTACAATTAACTGTCAGTTTTGCGTCGGATTCGAAAATCTAGACTCACAGGAGAACGACCATAAGGTGCCCGAGGCAGCACTAGACCCTTGGAGACAAGTCGGCTGTAGGACGATGTATTGAATCGCGACGCAATTTGTGTGTTCCATCGTCATCAAGAGGCTCTGAACGTTACAATTCACTGTCAGTTTTGCGTCGGATTCGAAAATCTAGACTCACAGGAGAACGAGCATATGGTGCCCGAGGCAGCACTAGACCCTGGGAGACAAGTCGGCTGTAGGACGATGTATTGAATCGCGACGCAATTTGTGTGTTCCATCGTCATTAAGAGGCTCTGAACGTTACAATTAACTGTCAGTTTTGCGTCGGATTCGAAAATCTAGACTCACAGGAGAACGACCATAAGGTGCCCGAGGTAGCACTAGACCCTTGGAGACAAGTCGGCTGGAGGACGATGTATTGAGTCGCGACGCAATTTGTGTGTCCCATCGTCATTAACAGGCTCTGAACGTTACAATTCACTGTCAGTTTTGCGTCGGATTCGAAAATCTAGACTCACAGGAGAACGAGCATATGGTGCCCGAGGCAGCAATAGACCCTTGGAGACAAGTCGGCTGGAGGACGATGTATTGATTCGCGACGCAATTTGTGTGTTCCATCGTCATTAAGAGGCTCTGAACCTTACAATTAACTGTCAGTTTTGCGTCGGATTCGAAAATCTAGACTCACCGATGAACGACCATAAGGTGCCCGAGGCAGCAATAGACCCTTCGAGACAAGTCGGCTGGAGGACGATGTATTGAATCGCGACGCAATTTGTGTGTTCCATCGTCAGTATCCGGCTCTGAACGTTACAATTAACTGTCAGTTTTGCGTCGGATTCGAAAATCTAGACTCACAGGAGAACGACCATAAGGTGCCCGAGGCAGCACTAGACCCTTGGAGAAAAGTCGGCTGTGGGACGATGTATTGAATCGCGACAAAATTTGTGTGTTCCATCGTCATCAAGAGGCTCTGAAAGTTACAATTCACTGTCAGTTTTGTGTCGGATTCGAAAATCTAGACTCACAGGAGAACGAGGATATGGTGCCCGAGGCAGCACTAGACCCTTGGAGACAAGTCGGCTGTAGGACGATGTATTGAATCGCGACGCAATTTGTGTGTTCCATCGTCATTAAGAGGCTCTGAACGTTACAATTAACTGTCAGTTTTGCGTCGGATTCGAAAATCTAAACTCACAGGAGAACGACCATAAGGTGACCGAGGCAGCACTAGACCCTTGGAGACAAGTCGGCTGGAGGACGATGTATTGAGTCGCGACGCAATTTGTGTGTTCCATCGTCATTAAGAGGCTCTGAACGTTACAATTAATTGTCAGTTTTGCGCCGGATTCGAAATACTAGACTCATAGGAGAACGACCAAGAGGTGCCAGGAGCAGCAATACTACCTCGGAGACAAGTCGGCTGGAGGACGATGTATCGAATCGCGACGCAATTTGTGTGTTCCATCGTCAGTATCAGGCTCTGAACGTTACAATTAACTGTCAGTTTTGCGTCGGATTCGAAAATCTAGACTCACAGGAGAACGACCATAAGGTGCCCGAGGCAGCACTAGACCCTTGGAGACAAGTCGGCTGTAGGACGATGTATTGAATCGCGACGCAATTTGTTTGTCCCATCCTCATTAACAGGCTCTGAACGTTACAATTCACTGTCAGTTTTGCGTCGGATTCGAAAATCTAGACTCACAGGAGAACGACCATAAGGTGCCCGAGGCAGCAATAGACCCTTGGAGACAAGTCGGCTGGAGGACGATGTATTAAATCGCGACGCAATTTGTGTGTTTCATTGTCATTAAGAGGCTCTGAACGTTACAATTAACTGTCAGTTTTGCGTCGGATTCGAAAATCTAGACTCACAGGAGAACGACCATAAGGTGCCCGAGGCACCAATAGGCCCTTCGAGACAAGTCGGCTGGAGGACGATGTATTGAATCGCGACGCAATTTGTGTTTTCCATCGTCATCAAGAGGCTCTGAACGTTACAATTCACTCTCAGTTTTGCGTCGGATTCGGAAATCTAGACTCACAGGAGAACGACCATAAGGTGCCCGAGGCAGCACTAGACCCTTGGAGACAAGTCGGCTGTAGGACGATGTATTGAGTCGCGACGCAATTTGTGTGTCCCATCGTCATTAACAGGCTCTGAACGTTACAATTAACTGTCAGTTTTGCGTCGGATTCGAAAATCTAGACTCACAGGAGAACGAGCATATGGTGCCCGAGGCAGCACTAGACCCTTGGAGACAAGTCGGCTGTAGGACGATGTATTGAATCGCGACGCAATTTGTGTGTTCCATCGTCATCAAGAGGCTCTGAACGTTACAATTCACTGTCAGTTTTGCGTCGGATTCGAAAATCTAGACTCACAGGAGAACGAGCATATGGTGCCCGAGGCAGCACTAGACCCTTGGAGACAAGTCGGCTGTAGGACGATGTATTGAATCGCGACGCAATTTGTGTGTTCCATCGTCATTAAGAGGCTCTGAACGTTACAATTAACTGTCAGTTTTACGTCGGATTCGAAAATCTAGACTCACAGGAGAACGACCATAAGGTGCCCGAGGCAGCACTAGACCCTTGGAGACAAGTCGGCTGGAGGACGATGTATTGAGTCGCGACGCAATTTGTGTGTCCCATCGTCATTAACAGGCTCTGAACGTTACAATGAACTGTCAGTTTTGCATCGCATTCGAAAAACTAGACTCACAGGAGAACGACCATAAGGTGCCCGAGGCAGCAATAGACCCTTGGAGACAAGTCGGCTGGAGGACGATGTATTGAGACGCGACGCAATTTGTGTGTCCCATCGTCATTAACAGGCTCTGAACGTTACAATTAACTGTCAGTTTTGCGTCGGATTCGAAAATCTAGACTCACAGATGAACGACCATAAGGTGCCCGATGCAGCAATAGACCCTTCGAGACAAGTCAGCTGGAGGACGATGTATTGAATCGCGACGCAATTTGTATGTTCCATCGTCATTAACAGGCTCTGAACATTACAATTAACTGTCAGTTTTGCGTCGGATTCGAAAAACTAGACTCACAGGAGAACGACCGTAAGGTGCCCGAGGCAGCAATAGACCCTTCGAGACAAGTCGGCTGGAGGACGATGTATTGAATCGTGACGCAATTTGTGTGTTCCATCGTCATTAACAGGCTCTGAACGTTACAATTAATTGTCACTTTTGCGCCGGATTCGAAAAACTAGACTCATAGGAGAACGACCAAGAGGTGCCAGGAGCAGTAATACTACCTCGGAGACATGTCGGCTGGAGGACGATGTATTGAATCGCGACACAATTTGTGTGTTCCATCGTCAGTATCAGCCTCTGAACGTTACAATTAACTGTCAGTTTTGCGTCGGATTCGAAAATCTAGACTCACAGGAGGACGACCATAAGGTGCCCGAGGCAGCAATAGACCCTTGGAGACAAGTCGGCTGGAGGACGATGTATTGAGTCGCGACGCAATTTGTGTGTCCCATCGTCATTAACAGGCTCTGAACGTTACAATTAACTGTCAGTTTTGCATCGCATTCGAAAATCTAGACTCACAGATGAACGACCATAAGGTGCCCGAGGCAGCAATAGACCCATCGAGACAAGTCGGCTGGAGGACGATGTATTGAATCGCGACGCAATTTGTGTGTTCCATCGTCATCAAGAGGCTCTGAACGTTACAATTCACTCTCAGTTTTGCGTCGGATTCGAAAATCTAGACTCACAGGAAAACGAGCATATGGTGCCCGAGGCACTAATAGACCCTTCGAGACAAGTCGGCTGGAGGACGATGTATTGAATCGCGACGCAATTTGTGTGTTCGATCGTCATCAAGAGGCTCTGAACGTTACAATTCACTCTCAGTTTTGCGTCGGATTCGAAAATCTAGACTCACAGGAGAACGAGCATATGGTGCCCGAGGCAGCACTAGACCCTTGGAGACAAGTCGGCTGTAGGACGATGTATTGAATCGCGACGCAATTTGTGTGTTCCATCGTCATTAACAGGCTCTGAACGTTACAATTAACTGTCAGTTTTGCGTCGGATTCGAAAATCTAGACTCACAGGAGAACGACCATAAGGTGCCCGAGGTAGCACTAGACCCTTCTAGACAAGTCGGCTGGAGGACGATGTATTGAATCGCGACGCAATTTGTGTGTTCCATCGTCATTAACAGGCTCTGAACGTTACAATTAACTGTCAGTTTTGCGTCGTATTCTGAAAACTAGACTCACAGGAGAACGACCATAAGGTGCCCGAGGCAGCAAGAGACCCCAGGAGACAGGTCGGCTGTGGGACGATGTATTGAATCGCGACGCAATTTGTGTGTTCCATCGTCATCAAGAGGCTCTGAACGTTACAATTCACTGTCAGTTTTGCGTCGGATTCGAAAATCTAGACCTACAGGAGAACGAGCATATGGTGCCCGAGGCAGCACTAGACCCTTGGAGACAAGTCGGCTGTAGGACGATGTATTGAATCGCGACGCAATTTGTGTGTTCCATCGTCATCAAGAGGCTCTGAACGTTACAATTCACTGTCAGTTTTGCGTCGGATTCGAAAATCTAGACTCACAGGAGAACGAGCATATGGTGCCCGAGGCAGCACTAGACCCTTGGTGACAAGTCGGCTGTAGGACGATGTATTGAATCGCGACGCAATTTGTGTGTTCCATCGTCATTAAGAGGCTCTGAACGTTACAATTAACTGTCAGTTTTACGTCGGATTCGAAAATCTAGACTCACAGGAGAACGACCATAAGGTGCCCGAGGCAGCACTAGACCCTTGGAGACAAGTCGGCTGGAGGACGATGTATTGAGTCGCGACGCAATTTGTGTGTCCCATCGTCATTAACAGGCTCTGAACGTTACAATGAACTGTCAGTTTTGCATCGCATTCGAAAAACTAGACTCACAGGAGAACGACCATAAGGTGCCCGAGGCAGCAATAGACCCTTGGAGACAAGTCGGCTGGAAGACGATGTATTGAGACGCGACGCAATTTGTGTGTCCCATCGTCATTAACAGGCTCTGAACGTTACAATTAACTGTCAGTTTTGCGTCGGATTCGAAAATCTAGACTCACAGATGAACGACCATAAGGTGCCCGATGCAGCAATAGACCCTTCGAGACAAGTCAGCTGGAGGACGATGTATTGAATCGCGACGCAATTTGTATGTTCCATCGTCATTAACAGGCTCTGAACATTACAATTAACTGTCAGTTTTGCGTCGGATTCGAAAAACTAGACTCACAGGAGAACGACCATAAGGTGCCCGAGGCAGCAATAGACCCTTCGAGACAAGTCGGCTGGAGGACGATGTATTGAATCGCGACGCAATTTGTGTGTTCCATCGTCATTAACAGGCTCTGAACGTTACAATTAATTGTCACTTTTGCGCCGGATTCGAAAAACTAAACTCATAGGAGAACGACCAAGAGGTGCCAGGAGCAGTAATACTACCTCGGAGACATGTCGGCTGGAGGACGATGTATTGAATCGCGACGCAATTTGTGTGTTCCATCGTCAGTATCAGGCTCTGAACGTTACAATTAACTGTCAGTTTTGCGTCGGATTCGAAAATCTAGACTCACAGGAGGACGACCATAAGGTGCCCGAGGCAGCAATAGACCCTTGGAGACAAGTCGGCTGGAGGACGATGTATTGAGTCGCGACGCAATTTGTGTGTCCCATCGTCATTAACAGGCTCTGAACGTTACAATTAACTGTCAGTTTTGCATCGCATTCGAAAATCTAGACTCACAGATGAACGACCATAAGGTGCCCGAGGCAGCAATAGACCCTTCGAGACAAGTCGGCTGGAGGACGATGTATTGAATCGCGACGCAATTTGTGTGTTCCATCGTCATCAAGAGGCTCTGAACGTTACAATTCACTCTCAGTTTTGCGTCGGATTCGAAAATCTAGACTCACAGGAAAACGAGCATATGGTGCCCGAGGCACTAATAGACCCTTCGAGAGAAGTCGGCTGGAGGACGATGTATTGAATCGCGACGCAATTTGTGTGTTCGATCGTCATCAAGAGGCTCTGAACGTTACAATTCACTCTCAGTTTTGCGTCGGATTCGAAAATCTAGACTCACAGGAGAACGAGCATATGGTGCCCGAGGCAGCACTAGACCCTTGGAGACAAGTCGGCTGTAGGACGATGTATTGAATCGCGACGCAATTTGTGTGTTCCATCGTCATTAACAGGCTCTGAACGTTACAATTAACTGTCAGTTTTGCGTCGGATTCGAAAATCTAGACTCACAGGAGAACGACCATAAGGTGCCCGAGGTAGCACTAGACCCTTCTAGACAAGTCGGCTGGAGGACGATGTATTGAATCGCGACGCAATTTGTGTGTTCCATCGTCATTAACAGGCTCTGAACGTTACAATTAACTGTCAGTTTTGCGTCGTATTCTGAAAACTAGACTCACAGGAGAACGACCATAAGGTGCCCGAGGCAGCAAGAGACCCCAGGAGACAGGTCGGCTGTGGGACGATGTATTGAATCGCGACGCAATTTGTGTGTTCCATCGTCATCAAGAGGCTCTGAACGTTACAATTCACTGTCAGTTTTGCGTCGGATTCGAAAATCTAGACCTACAGGAGAACGAGCATATGGTGCCCGAGGCAGCACTAGACCCTTGGAGACAAGTCGGCTGTAGGACGATGTATTGAATCGCGACGCAATTTGTGTGTTCCATCGTCATCAAGAGGCTCTGAACGTTACAATTCACTGTCAGTTTTGCATCGCATTCGAAAAACTAGACTCACAGGAGAACGACCATAAGGTGCCCGAGGCAGCAATAGACCCTTGGAGACAAGTCGGCTGGAGGACGATGTATTGAGTCGCGACGCAATTTGTGTGTCCCATCGTCATTAACAGGCTCTGAACGTTACAATTAACTGTCAGTTTTGCATCGCAATTGAAAAACTAGACTCACAGGAGAACGAGCATAAGGTGCCCGAGGCAGCAATAGACCCTTGGAGACAAGTCGGCTGTAGGACAATGTATTGAATCACGACGCAATTTGTGTGTTCCATCGTCATCAAGAGGCTCTGAACGTTACAATTCACTGTCAGTTTTGCGTCGGATTCGAAAATCTAGACTCACAGGAGAACGAGCATATGGTGCCCGAGGCAGCACTAGATCCTTGGAGACAAGTCGGCTGTAGGACGATGTATTGAATCGCGACGCAATTTGTGTGTTCCATCGTCATTAACAGGCTCTGAACGTTACAATTCACTGTCAGTTTTGTGTCAGATTCGAAAATCTAGACTCACAGGAGAACGAGCATATGGTGCCCGAGGCAGCACTAGACCCTTGGAGACAAGTCGGCTGTAGGACGATGTATTGAATCGCGACGCAATTTGTGTGTTCCATCGTCATTAAGAGGCTCTGAACGTTACAATTCTCTGTCAGTTTTGCGTCGGATTCGAAAATCTAGACTCACAGGAGAACGACCATAAGGTGCCCGAGGCAGCACTAGACCCTTGGAGACAAGTCGGCTGGAGGACGATGTATTGAGTCGCGACGCAATTTGTGTGTCCCATCGTCATTAACAGGCTCTGAACGTTACAATTCACTGTCAGTTTTGCGTCGGATTCGAAAATCTAGACTCACAGGAGAACGAGCATATGGTGCCCGAGGCAGGAATAGACCCTTCGAGACAAGTCGGCTGGAGGACGATGTATTGAATCGCGACGCAATTTGTGTGTTCCATCGTCATCAAGAGGCTCTGAACGTTACAATTCACTGTCAGTTTTGCGTCGGATTCGAAAATCTAGACTCACAGGAGAACGAGCATATGGTGCCCGAGGCAGAACTAGACCCTTGGAGACAAGTCGGCTGTAGGACGATGTATTGAATCGCGACGCAATTTGTGTGTTCCATCGTCATTAAGAGGCTCTGAACGTTACAATTAACTGTCAGTTTTGCATCGCATTCGAAAAACTAGACTCACAGGAGAACGACCATAAGGTGCCCGAGGCAGCAATAGACTCTTAGAGACAAGTCGGCTGGAGGACGATGTATTGAATCGCGACGCAATTTGTGTGTTCCATCGTCATTAAGAGGCTCTGAACGTTACAATTAATTTTCAGTTTTGCGCCGGATTCGAAAAACTAGACTCATAGGAGAACGACCAAGAGGTGCCAGGAGCAGCAATACTACCTCGGAGACAAGTGGGCTGGAGGACTATGTATTGAATCGCGACGCAATTTGTGTGTTCCATCGTCAGTATCAGGCTCTGAACGTTACAATTAACTGTCAGTTTTGCGTCGGATTCGAAAATCTAGACTCACAGGAGAACGACCATAAGGTGCCCGAGGCAGCACTAGACCCTTGGAGACAAGTCGGCTGGAGGACGATATATTGAGTCGCGACGCAATTTGTGTGTCCCATCGTCATTAACAGGCTCTGAACGTTACAATTAACTGTCAGTTTTGCGTCGGATTCGAAAAACTAGACTCACAGGAGAACGACCATAAGGTGCCCGAGGCAGCAATAGACCCTTGGAGACAAGTCGGCTGTAGGACGATGTATTGAATCGCGACGCAATTTGTGTGTTCCATCGTCATCAAGAGGCTATGAACGATACAATTCACTGTCAGTTTTGCGTCGGATTCGAAAATCTAGACTCACAGGAGAACGAGCATATGGTGCCCGAGGCAGCACTAGACCCTTGGAGACAAGTCGGCTGTAGGACGATGTATTGAATCGCGACGCAATTTGTGTGTTCCATCGTCATTAACAGGCTCTGAACGTTACAATTAACTGTCAGTTTTGCGTCGGATTCGAAAATCTAGACTCACAGGAGAACGACCATAAGGTGCCCGAGGCAGCACTAGACCCTTCGAGACAAGTCGGCTGGAGGACGATGTATTGAATCGCGACGCAATTTGTGTGTTCCATCGTCATTAACAGGCTCTGAACGTTACAATTCACTGTCAGTTTTGCGTCGTATTCTGAAAACTAGACTCACAGGAGAACGACCATAAGGTGCCCGAGGCAGCAAGAGACCCTAGGAGACAGGTCGGCTGTGGGACGATGTATTGAATCGCGACGCAATTTGTGTGTTCCATCGTCATCAAGAGGCTCTGAACGTTACAATTCACTGTCAGTTTTGCGTCGGATTGGAAAATCTAGACCTACAGGAGAACGAGCATATGGTGCCCGAGGCAGCACTAGACCCTTGGAGACAAGTCGGCTGTAGTACGATGTATTGAATCGCGACGCAAATTGTGTGTTCCATCGTCATCAAGAGGCTCTGAACGTTACAATTCACTGTCAGTATTGCATCGCATTCGAAAAACTAGACTCACAGGAGAACGACCATAAGGTGCCCGAGGCAGCAATAGACCCTTGGAGACAAGTCGGCTGGAGGACGATGTATTGAGTCGCGACGCAATTTGTGTGTCCCATCGTCATTAACAGGCTCTGAACGTTACAATTAACTGTCAGTTTTGCATCGCATTTGAAAAACTAGACTCACAGGAGAACGAGCATAAGGTGCCCGAGGCAGCAATAGACCCTTGGAGACAAGTCAGCTGTAGGACAATGTATTGAATCGCGACGCAATTTGTGTGTTCCATCGTCATTAACAGGCTCTGAATGTTACAATTCACTGTCAGTTTTGCGTCGGATTCGAAAATCTAGACTCACAGGAGAACGAGCATATGGTGCACGAGGCAGCAATAGACCCTTGAAGACAGGTCGGCTGGAGGACGATGTATTGAATCGCGACGCAATTTGTGTGTTCCATCGTCATTATCAGGCTCTGAACGTTACAATTAACTGTCAGTTTTGCGTCGGATTCGAAAATCTAGACTCACAGGAGAACGAGCATATGGTGCCCGAGGCAGCACTAGACCCTTGGAGACAAGTCGGCTGTAGGACGATGTATTGAATCGCGACGCAATTTGTGTGTCCCATCGTCATTAACAGGCTCTGAACGTTACAATTAACTGTCAGTTTTGCGTCGGATTCGAAAATCTAGACTCACAGGAGAACGACCATAAGGTGCCCGAGGCACCAATAGACCCTTCGAGACAAGTCGGGTGGAGGACGATGTATTGAATCGCGACGCAATTTGTGTGTTCCATCGTCATCAAGAGGCTCTGAACGTTACAATTAACTGTCAGTTTTGCGTCGGATTCGAAAATCTAGACTCACAGGAGAACGACCATAAGGTGCCCGAGGCAGCACTAGACCCTTGGATACAAGTCGGCTGGAGGACGATGTATTGAGTCGCGACGCAATTTGTGTGTCCCATCGTCATTAACAGGCTCTGAACGTTACAATTCACTGTCAGTTTTGCGTCGGATTCGAAAATCTAGACTCACAGGAGAACGACCATAAGGTGCCCGAGGCAGCAATAGACCCTTGGAGACAAGTCGGCTGGAGGACGATGTATTGAATCGCGACGCAATTTGTGTGTTCCATTGTCATTAAGAGGCTCTGAACGTTACAATTAATTGTCAGTTTTGCGCCGGATTCGAAATACTAGACTCATAGGAGAACGACCAAGAGGTGCCAGGAGCAGCAATACTACCTCGGAGACAAGTCGGCTGGAGGACGATGTATTGCATCGCGACGCAATTTGTGTGTTCCATCGTCAGTATCAGGCTATGAACGTTACAATTAACTGTCAGTTTTGCGTCGGATTCGAAAATCTAGACTCACAGGAGAACGACCATAAGGTGCCCGAGGCAGCACTAGACCCTTGGAGACAAGTCGGCTGTAGGACGATGTATTGAATCGCGACGCAATTTGTGTGTCCCATCCTCATTAACAGGCTCTGAACGTTACAATTCACTGTCAGTTTTGCGTCGGATTCGAAAATCTAGACTCACAGGAGAACGACCATAAGGTGCCCGAGGCAGCTATAGACCCTTGGAGACAAGTCGGCTGGAGGACGATGTATTGAATCGCGACGCAATTTATGTGTTTCATCGTCATTAAGAGGCTCTGAACGTTACAATTAACTGTCAGTTTTGCGTCGGATTCGAAAATCTAGACTCACAGGAGAACGACCATAAGGTGCCCGAGGCACCAATAGGCCCTTCGAGACAAGTCGGCTGGAGGACGATGTATTGAATCGCGACGCAATTTGTGTTTTCCATCGTCATCAAGAGGCTCTGAACGTTACAATTCACTCTCAGTTTTGCGTCGGATTCGGAAATCTAGACTCACAGGAGAACGACCATAAGGTGCCCGAGGCAGCACTAGACCCTTGGAGACAAGTCGGCTGTAGGACGATGTATTGAGTCGCGACGCAATTTGTGTGTCCCATCGTCATTAACAGGCTCTGAACGTTACAATTAACTGTCAGTTTTGCGTCGGATTCGAAAATCTAGACTCACAGGAGAACGAGCATATGGTGCCCGAGGCAGCACTAGACCCTTGGAGACAAGTCGGCTGTAGGACGATGTATTGAATCGCGACGCAATTTGTGTGTTCCATCGTCATCAAGAGGCTCTGAACGTTACAATTCACTGTCAGTTTTGCGTCGGATTCGAAAATCTAGACTCACAGGAGAACGAGCATATGGTGCCCGAGGCAGCACTAGACCCTGGGAGACAAGTCGGCTGTAGGACGATGTATTGAATCGCGACGCAATTTGTGTGTTCCATCGTCATTAAGAGGCTCTGAACGTTACAATTAACTGTCAGTTTTGCGTCGGATTCGAAAATCTAGACTCACAGGAGAACGACCATAAGGTGCCCGAGGTAGCACTAGACCCTTGGAGACAAGTCGGCTGGAGGACGATGTATTGAGTCGCGACGCAATTTGTGTGTCCCATCGTCATTAACAGGCTCTGAACTTTACAATTCACTGTCAGTTTTGCGTCGGATTCGAAAATCTCGACTCACAGGAGAACGAGCATATGGTGCCCGAGGCAGCAATAGACCCTTGGAGACAAGTCGGCTGGAGGACGATGTATTGATTCGCGACGCAATTTGTGTGTTCCATCGTCATTAAGAGGCTCTGAACCTTACAATTAACTGTCAGTTTTGCGTCGGATTCGAAAATCTAGACTCACCGATGAACGACCATAAGGTGCCCGAGGCAGCAATAGACCCTTCGAGACAAGTCGGCTGGAGGACGATGTATTGAATCGCGACGCAATTTGTGTGTTCCATCGTCAGTATCAGGCTCTGAACGTAACAATTAACTGTCAGTTTTGCGTCGGATTCGAAAATCTAGACTCACAGGAGAACGACCATAAGGTGCCCGAGGCAGCACTAGACCCTTGGAGAAAAGTCGGCTGTGGGACGATGTATTGAATCGCGACAAAATTTGTGTGTTCCATCGTCATCAAGAGGCTCTGAAAGTTACAATTCACTGTCAGTTTTGCGTCGGATTCGAAAATCTAGACTCACAGGAGAACGAGGATATGGTGCCCGAGGCAGCACTAGACCCTTGGAGACAAGTCGGCTGTAGGACGATGTATTGAATCGCGACGCAATTTGTGTGTTCCATCGTCATTAAGAGGCTCTGAACTTTACAATTAACTGTCAGTTTTGCGTCGGATTCGAAAATCTAAACTCACAGGAGAACGACCATAAGGTGCCCGAGGCAGCACTAGACCCTTGGAGACAAGTCGGCTGGAGGACGATGTATTGAGTCGCGACGCAATTTGTGTGTCCCATCGTCATTAACAGGCTCTGAACGTTACAATTCACTGTCAGTTTTGCGTTGGATTCGAAAATCTAGACTCACAGGAGAACGACCATAAGGTGCCCGAGGCAGCAATAGACCCTTGGAGACAAGTCGGCTGGAGGACGATGTATTGAATCGCGACGCAATTTGTGTGTTCCATCGTCATTAAGAGGCTCTGAACGTTACAATTACCTGTCAGTTTTGCGTCGGATTCGAAAATCTAGACTCACAGGAGAACGACGATAAGGTGCCCGAGGCACCAATAGACCCTTCGAGACAAGTCGGCTGGAGGACGATGTATTGAATCGCGACGCAATTTGTGTGTTCCATCGTCATCAAGAGGCTCTGAACGTTACAATTCACTCTCAGTTTTGCGTCGGATTCGAAAATCTAGACTCACAGGAGAACGAGCATATGGTGCCCGAGGCAGCACTAGACCCTTGGAGACAAGTCGGCTGTAGGACGATGTATTGAGTCGCGACGCAATTTGTGAGTCCCATCGTCATTAACAGGCTCTGAACGTTACAATTAACTGTCAGTTTTGCGTCGGATTCGAAAATCTAGACTCACAGGAATACGAGCATATGGTGCCCGAGGCAGCACTAGACCCTTGGAGACAAGTCGGCTGTAGGACGATGTATTGAATCGCGACGCAATTTGTGTGTTCCATCGTCATCACGAGGCTCTGAACGTTACAATTCACTGTCAGTTTTGCGTCGGATTCGAAAATCTAGACTCACAGGAGAACGAACATATGGTGCCCGAGGCAGCACTAGACCCTTGGAGACAAGTCGGCTGTAGGACGATGTATTGAATCGCGACGCAATTTGTGTGTTCCATCGTCATTAAGAGGCTCTGAACGTTACAATTAACTGTCAGTTTTGCGTCGGATTCGAAAATCTAGACTCACAGGAGAACGAGCATATGGTGCCCGAGGCAGCACTAGACCCTAGGAGACAAGTCGGCTGTAGGACGATGTATTGAATCGCGACGCAATTTGTGTGTTCCCTCGTCATTAAGAGGCTCTGAACGTTACAATTCACTGTCAGTTTTGCGTCGGATTCGAAAATCTAGACTCACAGGAGAACGACCATAAGGTGCCCGAGGCAGCACTAGACCCTTGGAGACAAGTCGGCTGGAGGACGATGTATTGAGTCGCGACGCAATTTGTGTGTCCCATCGTCATTAACAGGCTCTGAACGTTACAATTAACTGTCAGTTTTGCATCGCATTCGAAAAACTAGACTCACAGGAGAACGATCATAAGGTGCCCGAGGCAGCAATAGACCCTTGGAGACAAGTCGGCTGGAGGACGATGTATTGAGACGCGACGCAATTTGTGTGTCCCATCGTCATTAACAGGCTCTGAACGTTACAATTAACTGTCAGTTTTGCGTCGGATTCGAAAATCTAGACTCACAGATGAACGACCATAAGGTGCCCGAGGCAGCAATAGACCCTTCGAGACAAGTCAGCTGGAGGACGATGTATTGAATCGCGACGCAATTTGTATGTTCCATCGTCATTAACAGGCTCTGAACGTTACAATTAACTGTCAGTTTTGCGTCGGATTCGAAAAACTAGACTCACAGGAGAACGACCACAAGGTGCCCGAGGCAGCAATAGACCCTTCGAGACAAGTCGGCTGGAGGACGATGTATTGAATCGCGACGCAATTTGTGTGTTCCATCGTCATTAACAGGCTCTGAACGTTACAATTAATTGTCAGTTTTGCGCCGGATTCGAAAAACTAGACTTATAGGAGAACGACCAAGAGGTGCCAGGAGCAGCAATACTACCTCGGAGACATGTCGGCTGGAGGACGATGTATTGAATCGCGACGCAATTTGTGTGTTCCATCGTCAGTATCAGGCTCTGAACGTTACAATTAACTGTCAGTTTTGCGTCGGATTCGAAAATCTAGACTCACAGGAGAACTACCATAAGGTGCCCGAGGCAGCAATAGACCCTTCGAGACAATTCGGCTGGAGGACGATGTATTGAGTCGCGACGCAATTTGTGTGTCCCATCGTCATTAACAGGCTCTGAACGTTACAATTAACTGTCAGTTTTGCATCGCATTCGAAAATCTAGACTCACAGATGAACGACCATAAGGTGCCCGAGGCAGCAATAGACCCTTCGAGACAAGTCGGCTGGAGGACGATGTATTGAATCGCGACGCAATTTGTGTGTTCCATCGTCATCAAGAGGCTCTGAACGTTACAATTCACTCTCAGTTTTGCGTCGGATTCGAAAATCTAGACTCACAGGAGAACGAGCATATGGTGCCCGAGGCAGCACTAGACACTTGGAGACAAGTCAGCTGTAGGACGATGTATTGAATCGCGACGCAATTTGTGTGTTCCATCGTCATTAACAGGCTCTGAACGTTACAATTAACTGTCAGTTTTGCGTCGGATTCGAAAATCTAGACTCACAGGAGAACGACCATAAGGTGCCCGAGGCAGCACTAGACCCTTCGAGACAAGTCGGCTGGAGGACGATGTATTGATTCGCGACGCAATTTCTGTGTTCCATCGTCATTAAGAGGCTCTGAACGTTACAATTAATTGTCAGTTTTGCGTCGTATTCGAAAAACTAGACTCACAGGAGAACGACCATAAGGTGCCCGAGGCACCAATAGACCCTTCGAGACAAGTCGGCTGGAGGACGATGTATTGAATCGCGACGCAATTTGTGTGTTCCATCGTCATTAACAGCCTCTGAACGTTACAATTAACTGTCAGTTTTGCGTCGTATTTTGAAAACTAGACTCACAGGAGAACGACCATAAGGTGCCCGAGGCAGCAAGAGACCCTAGGAGACAGGTCGGCTGTGGGACGATGTATTGAATCGCGACGCAATTTGAGTGTTCCATCGTCATTAAGAGGCTCTGAACGTTACAATTAACTGTCAGTTTTGCATCGCATTCGAAAAACTAGACTCACAGGAGATCGACCATAAGGTGCCCGAGGCAGCAATAGACCCTTGGAGACAAGTCGGCTGGAGGACGATGTATTGAGACGCGACGCAATTTGTGTGTCCCATCGTCATTAACAGGCTCTGAACGTTACAATTAACTGTCAGTTTTGCATCGCATTCGAAAAACTAGACTCACAGGAGAACGACCATAAGGTGCCCGAGGCAGCAATAGACCCTTGGAGACAAGTCGGCTGTAGGACGATGTATTGAATCGCGACGCAATTTGTGTGTTCCATCGTCATTAAGAGGCTCTGAACGTTACAATTAATTGTCAGTTTTGCGCCGGATTCGAAAAACTAGACTCATAGGAGAACGACTAAGAGGTGCCAGGAGCAGCAGTACTACTCGGAGACAAGTCGGCAGGAGGACGATGTATTGAATCGCGACGCAATTTGTGTGTTCCATCGTCATCAAGAGGCTCTGAACGTTACAATTCACTCTCAGTTTTGCGTCGGATTCGAAAATCTAGACTCACAGGAGAACGAGCATATGGTGCCCGAGGCAGCACTAGACCCTTGGAGACAAGTCGGCTGTAGGACGATGTATTGAATCGCGACGCAATTTGTGTGTTTCATCTTCATTAACAGGCTCTGAACGTTACAATTAACTGTCAGTTTTGCGTCGGATTCGAAAATCTAGACTCACAGGAGAACGACCATAAGGTGCCCGAGGCAGCACTAGACCCTTGGAGACAAGTCGGCTGGAGAACGATGTATTGAGTCGCGACGCAATTTGTGTGTCCCATCGTCATTAACAGGCTCTGAACGTTACAATGCATCGCATTGTAACGCACTTTCAGTTTTGCGTCGGATTCGAAAAACTAGACTCACAGTAGAACGACCATAAGGTGCCCGAGGCAGCAATAGACCCTTGGAGACAAGTCGGCTGGAGGACGATGTATTGAGACGCGACGCAATTTTTGTGTCCCATCGTCATTAACAGGCTCTGAACGTTACAATTAACTGTCAGTTTTGCGTCGGATTCGAAAATCTAGACTCACAGATGAACGACCATAAGGTGCCCGAGGCAGCAATAAACCCTTCGAGACAAGTCAGCTGGAGGACGATGTATTGAATCGCGACGCAATTTGTATGTTCCATCGTCATTAACAGGCTCTGAAGATTACAATTAACTGTCAGTTTTGCGTCGGATTCGAAAAACTAGACTCACAGGAGAACGACCATAAGGTGCCCGAGGCAGCAATAGACCCTTGGAGACAAGTCGCCTGGAGGACGATGTATTGAATCGCGACGCAATTTGTGTGTTCCATCGTCATTAACAGGCTCTGAACGTTACAATTAATTGTCAGTTTTGCGCCGGATTCGAAAAACTAGACTCATAGGAGAACGACCAAGAGGTGCCAGGAGCAGCAATACTACCTCGGAGACATGTCGGCTGGAGGACGATGTATTGAATCGCGACGCAATTTGTGTGTTCCATCGTCATCAAGAGGCTCTGAACGTTACAATTCACTCTCAGTTTTGCGTCGGATTCGAAAATCTAGACTCACAGGAGAACGAGCATATGGTGCCCGAGGCAGCACTAGACCCTTGGAGACAAGTCAGCTGTAGGACGATGTATTGAATCGCGACGCAATTTGTGTGTTCCATCGTCATTAACAGGCTCTGAACGTTACAATTAACTGTCAGTTTTGCGTCGGATTCGAAAATCTAGACTCACAGGAGAACGACCATAAGGTGCCCGAGGCAGCACTAGACCCTTGGAGACAAGTCAGCTGTAGGACGATGTATTGAATCGCGACGCAATTTGTGTGTTCCATCGTCATTAAGAGGCTCTGAACGTTACAATTCACTCTCAGTTTTGCGTCGGATTCGAAAATCTAGACTCACAGGAGAACGACCATAAGGTGCCCGAGGCAGCAATAGACCCTTGGAGACAAGTCGGCTGGAGGACGATGTATTGAGTCGCGACGCAATTTGTGTGTCCCATCGTCAGTATCAGGCTCTGAACGTTACAATTAACTGTCAGTTTTGCGTCGGATTCGAAAATCTAGACTCACAGGAGAACGACCATAAGGTGCCCGAGGCAGCAATAGACCCTTGGAGACAAGTCGGCTGGAGGACGATGTATTGAGTCGCGACGCAATTTGTGTGTCCCATCGTCATTAACAGGCTCTGAACGTTACAATTAACTGTCAGTTTTGCATCGCATTCGAAAATCTAGACTCACAGATGAACGACCATAAGGTGCCCGAGGCAGCAATAGACCCTTCGAGAGAAGTCGGCTGGAGGACGATGTATTGAATCGCGACGCAATTTGTGTGTTCCATCGTCATCAAGAGGCTATGAACGTTACAATTCACTCTCAGTTTTGCGTCGGATTCGAAAATCTAGACTCACAGGAGAACGAGCATATGGTGCCCGAGGCAGCACTAGACCCTTGGAGACAAGTCGGCTGTAGGACGATGTATTGAATCGCGACGCAATTTGTGTGTTCCATCGTCATTAACAGGCTCTGAACGTTACAATTAACTGTCAGTTTTGCGTCGGATTCGAAAATCTAGACTCACAGGAGAACGACCATAAGGTGCCCGAGGCAGCACTAGACCCTTCGAGATAAGTCGGCTGGAGGACGATGTATTGAATCGCGACGCAATTTGTGTGTTCCATCGTCATTAAGAGGCTCTGAACGTTACAATTCACTCTCAGTTTTGCGTCGGATTCGAAAATCTAGACTCACAGGAGAACGACCATAAGGTGCCCGAGGCAGCACTAGACCCTTGGAGACAAGTCGGCTGTAGGACGATGTATTGAATCGCGACGCAATTTGTGTGTTCCATCGTCATTAACAGGCTCTGAACGTTACAATTAATTGTCAGTTTTGCGTCGTATTCGAAAAACTAGACTCACAGGAGAACGACCATAGGGTGCCCGAGGCACCAATAGACCCTTCGAGACAAGTCGGCTGGAGGACGATGTATTGAATCGCGACGCAATTTGTGTGTTCCATCGTCATCAAGAGGCTCTGAACGTTACAATTCACTCTCAGTTTTGCGTCGGATTCGAAAATCTAGACTCACAGGAGAACGACCATAAGGTGCCCGAGGCAGCACTAGACCCTTGGAGACAAGTCGGCTGTAGGACGATGTATTGAATCGCGACGCAATTTGTGTGTTCCATAGTCATTAACAGGCTCTGAACGTTACAATTAACTGTCAGTTTTGCGTCGGATTCGAAAATCTAGACTCACAGGAGAACGACCATAAGGTGCCCGAGGCAGCACTAGACCCTTCGAGACAAGTCGGCTGGAGGACGATGTATTGAATCGCGACGCAATTTGTGTGTTCCATCGTCATTAAGAGGCTCTGAACCTTACAATTAACTGTCAGTTTTGCGTCGCATTCGAAAATCCAGACTCACTGGAGAACGACCATAAGGTGCCCGAGGCAGCACTAGACCCTTGGAGACAAGTCGGCTGGAGGACGATGTATTGAGTCGCGACGCAATTTGTGTGTCCCATTGTCATTAACAGGCTCTAAACGTTACAATTCACTGTCAGTTTTGCGTCGGATTCGAAAAACTAGACTCACAGGAGAACGAGCATATGGTGCCCGAGGCAGCACTAGACCCTTGGAGACAAGTCGGCTGTAGGACGATGTATTGAATCGCGACGCAATTTGTGTGTTCCATCGTCATCAAGAGGCTCTGAACGTTACAATTCACTGTGAGTTTGGCGTCGGATTCGAAAATCTAGACTCACAGGAGAACGACCATAAGGTGCCCGAGGCAGCAATAGACCCTTGGAGAGAAGTCAGCTGTAGGACGATGTATTGAATCGCGACGCAATTTGTGTGTTCCATCGTCATTAACAGGCTCTGAACGTTACAATTAACTGTCAGTTTTGCGTCGGATTCGAAAATCTAGACTCACAGGAGAACGACCATAAGGTGCCCGAGGCAGCACTAGACCCTTCGAGATAAGTCGGCTGGAGGACGATGTATTGAATCGCGACGCAATTTGTGTGTTCCATCGTCATTAAGAGGCTCTGAACGTTACAATTCACTCTCAGTTTTGCGTCGGTTTCGAAAATCTAGACTCACAGGAGAACGTCCATAAGGTGCCCGAGGCAGCACTAGACCCTTGGAGACAAGTCGGCTGTAGGACGATGTATTGAATCGCGACGCAATTTGTGTGTTCCATCGTCATTAACAGGCTCTGAACGTTACAATTAATTGTCAGTTTTGCGTCGTATTCGAAAAACTAGACTCACAGGAGAACGACCATAGGGTGCCCGAGGCACCAATAGACCCTTCGAGACAAGTCGGCTGGAGGACGATGTATTGAATCGCGACGCAATTTGTGTGTTCCATCGTCATCAAGAGGCTCTGAACGTTACAATTCACTCTCAGTTTTGCGTCGGATTCGAAAATCTAGACTCACAGGAGAACGACCATAAGGTGCCCGAGGCAGCACTAGACCCTTGGAGACAAGTCGGATGTAGGACGATGTATTGAATCGCGACGCAATTTGTGTGTTCCATAGTCATTAACAGGCTCTGAACGTTACAATTAACTGTCAGTTTTGCGTCGGATTCGAAAATCTAGACTCACAGGAGAACGACCATAAGGTGCCCGAGGCAGCACTAGACCCTTCGAGACAAGTCGGCTGGAGGACGATGTATTGAATCGCGACGCAATTTCTGTGTTCGATCGTCATTAAGAGGCTCTGAACGTTACAATTAATTGTCAGTTTTGCGTCGTATTCGAAAAACTAGACTCACAGGAGAACGACCATAAGGTGCCCGAGGCACCAATAGACCCTTCGAGACAAGTCGGCTGGAGGACGATGTATTGAATCGCGACGCAATTTGTGTGTTCCATCGTCATCAAGAGGCTCTGAACGTTGCAATTCACTCTCAGTTTTGCGTCGGATTCGAAAATCTAGACTCACAGGAGAACGAGCATATGGTGCCCGAGGCAGCACTAGACCCTTGGAGACAAGTCGGCTGTAGGACGATGTATTGAATCGCGACGCAATTTGTGTGTTCCATCGTCATTATCACGCTCTGAACGTTACAATTAACTGTCAGTTTTGCGTCGGATTCGAAAATCTAGACTCACAGGAGAACGACCATAAGGTGCCCGAGGCAGCACTAGACCCTTCGAGACAAGTCGGCTGGAGGACGATGTATTGAATCGCGACGCAATTTGTGTGTTCCATCGTCATTAACAGCCTCTGAACGTTACAATTAACTGTCAGTTTTGCGTCGTATTTTGAAAACTAGACTCACAGGAGAACGACCATAAGGTGCCCGAGGCAGCAAGAGACCCTAGGAGACAAGTCGGCTGTGGGACGATGTATTGAATCGCGACGCAATTTGAGTGTTCCATCGTCATTAAGAGGCTCTGAACGTTACAATTAACTGTCAGTTTTGCATCGCATTCGAAAAACTAGACTCACAGGAGATCGACCATAAGGTGCCCGAGGCAGCAATAGACCCTTGGAGACAAGTCGGCTGGAGGACGATGTATTGAGACGCGACGCAATTTGTGTGTCCCATCGTCATTAACAGGCTCTGAACGTTACAATTAACTGTCAGTTTTGCATCGCATTCGAAAAACTAGACTCACAGGAGAACGACCATAAGGTGCCCGAGGCAGCAATAGACCCTTGGAGACAAGTCGGCTGTAGGACGATGTATTGAATCGCGACGCAATTTGTGTGTTCCATCGTCATTAAGAGGCTCTGAACGTTACAATTAATTGTCAGTTTTGCGCCGGATTCGAAAAACTAGACTCATAGGAGAACGACTAAGAGGTGCCAGGAGCAGCAGTACTACTCGGAGACAAGTCGGCAGGAGGACGATGTATTGAATCGCGACGCAATTTGTGTGTTCCATCGTCATCAAGAGGCTAAGAACGTTACAATTCACTCTCAGTTTTGCGTCGGATTCGAAAATCTAGACTCACAGGAGAACGAGCATATGGTGCCCGAGGCAGCACTAGACCCTTGGAGACAAGTCGGCTGTAGGACGATGTATTGAATCGCGACGCAATTTGTGTGTTTCATCTTCATTAACAGGCTCTGAACGTTACAATTAACTGTCAGTTTTGCGTCGGATTCGAAAATCTAGACTCACAGGAGAACGACCATAAGGTGCCCGAGGCAGCACTAGACCCTTGGAGACAAGTCGGCTGGAGAACGATGTATTGAGTCGCGACGCAATTTGTGTGTCCCATCGTCATTAACAGGCTCTGAACGTTACAATGCATCGCATTGTAACGCACTGTCAGTTTTGCGTCGGATTCGAAAAACTAGACTCACAGGAGAACGACCATAAGGTGCCCGAGGCAGCAATAAACCCTTCGAGACAAGTCAGCTGGAGGACGATGTATTGAATCGCGACGCAATTTGTATGTTCCATCGTCATTAACAGGCTCTGAACATTACAATTAACTGTCAGTTTTGCGTCGGATTCGAAAAACTAGACTCACAGGAGAACGACCATAAGGTGCCCGAGGCAGCAATAGACCCTTGGAGACAAGTCGGCTGGAGGACGATGTATTGAATCGCGACGCAATTTGTGTGTTCCATCGTCATTAACAGGCTCTGAACGTTACAATTAATTGTCAGTTTTGCGCCGGATTCGAAAAACTAGACTCATAGGAGAACGACCAAGAGGTGCCAGGAGCAGCAATACTACCTCGGAGACATGTCGGCTGGAGGACGATGTATTGAATCGCGACGCAATTTGTGTGTTCCATCGTCATCAAGAGGCTCTGAACGTTACAATTCACTCTCAGTTTTGCGTCGGATTCGAAAATCTAGACTCACAGGAGAACGAGCATATGGTGCCCGAGGCAGCACTAGACCCTTGGAGACAAGTCAGCTGTAGGACGATGTATTGAATCGCGACGCAATTTGTGTGTTCCATCGTCATTAACAGGCTCTGAACGTTACAATTAACTGTCAGTTTTGCGTCGGATTCGAAAATCTAGACTCACAGGAGAACGACCATAAGGTGCCCGAGGCAGCACTAGACCCTTGGAGACAAGTCAGCTGTAGGACGATGTATTGAATCGCGACGCAATTTGTGTGTTCCATCGTCATTAAGAGGCTCTGAACGTTACAATTCACTCTCAGTTTTGCGTCGTATTCGAAAATCTAGACTCACAGGAGAACGACCATAAGGTGCCCGAGGCAGCAATAGACCCTTGGAGACAAGTCGGCTGGAGGACGATGTATTGAGTCGCGACGCAATTTGTGTGTCCCATCGTCAGTATCAGGCTCTGAACGTTACAATTAACTGTCAGTTTTGCGTCGGATTCGAAAATCTAGACTCACAGGAGAACGACCATAAGGTGCCCGAGGCAGCAATAGACCCTTGGAGACAAGTCGGCTGGAGGACGATGTATTGAGTCGCGACGCAATTTGTGTGTCCCATCGTCATTAACAGGCTCTGAACGTTACAATTAACTGTCAGTTTTGCATCGCATTCGAAAATCTAGACTCACAGATGAACGACCATAAGGTGCCCGAGGCAGCAATAGACCCTTCGAGAGAAGTCGGCTGGAGGACGATGTATTGAATCGCGACGCAATTTGTGTGTTCCATCGTCATCAAGAGGCTATGAACGTTACAATTCACTCTCAGTTTTGCGTCGGATTCGAAAATCTAGACTCACAGGAGAACGAGCATATGGTGCCCGAGGCAGCACTAGACCCTTGGAGACAAGTCGGCTGTAGGACGATGTATTGAATCGCGACGCAATTTGTGTGTTCCATCGTCATTAACAGGCTCTGAACGTTACAATTAACTGTCAGTTTTGCGTCGGATTCGAAAATCTAGACTCACAGGAGAACGACCATAAGGTGCCCGAGGCAGCACTAGACCCTTCGAGATAAGTCGGCTGGAGGACGATGTATTGAATCGCGACGCAATTTGTGTGTTCCATCGTCATTAAGAGGCTCTGAACGTTACAATTCACTCTCAGTTTTGCGTCGGATTCGAAAATCTAGACTCACAGGAGAACGACCATAAGGTGCCCGAGGCAGCACTAGACCCTTGGAGACAAGTCGGCTGTAGGACGATGTATTGAATCGCGACGCAATTTGTGTGTTCCATCGTCATTAACAGGCTCTGAACGTTACAATTAATTGTCAGTTTTGCGTCGTATTCGAAAAACTAGACTCACAGGAGAACGACCATAGGGTGCCCGAGGCACCAATAGACCCTTCGAGACAAGTCGGCTGGAGGACGATGTATTGAATCGCGACGCAATTTGTGTGTTCCATCGTCATCAAGAGGCTCTGAACGTTACAATTCACTCTCAGTTTTGCGTCGGATTCGAAAATCTAGACTCACAGGAGAACGACCATAAGGTGCCCGCGGCAGCACTAGACCCTTGGAGACAAGTCGGCTGTAGGACGATGTATTGAATCGCGACGCAATTTGTGTGTTCCATCGTCATTAAGAGGCTCTGAACGTTACAATTAATTGTCAGTTTTGCGCCGGATTCGAAAAACTAGACTCATAGGAGAACGACTAAGAGGTGCCAGGAGCAGCAGTACTACTCGGAGACAAGTCGGCAGGAGGACGATGTATTGAATCGCGACGCAATTTGTGTGTTCCATCGTCATCAAGAGGCTCTGAACGTTACAATTCACTCTCAGTTTTGCGTCGGATTCGAAAATCTAGACTCACAGGAGAACGAGCATATGGTGCCCGAGGCAGCACTAGACCCTTGGAGACAAGTCGGCTGTAGGACGATGTATTGAATCGCGACGCAATTTGTGTGTTTCATCTTCATTAACAGGCTCTGAACGTTACAATTAACTGTCAGTTTTGCGTCGGATTCGAAAATCTAGACTCACAGGAGAACGACCATAAGGTGCCCGAGGCAGCACTAGACCCTTGGAGACAAGTCGGCTGGAGAACGATGTATTGAGTCGCGACGCAATTTGTGTGTGCCATCGTCATTAACAGGCTCTGAACGTTACAATGCATCGCATTGTAACGCACTGTCAGTTTTGCGTCGGATTCGAAAAACTAGACTCACAGGAGAACGACCATAAGGTGCCCGAGGCAGCAATAGACCCTTGGAGACAAGTCGGCTGGAGGACGATGTATTGAGACGCGACGCAATTTGTGTGTCCCATCGTCATTAACAGGCTCTGAACGTTACAATTAACTGTCAGTTTTGCGTCGGATTCGAAAATCTAGACTCACAGATGAACGACCATAAGGTGCCCGAGGCAGCAATAAACCCTTCGAGACAAGTCAGCTGGAGGACGATGTATTGAATCGCGACGCAATTTGTATGTTCCATCGTCATTAACAGGCTCTGAACATTACAATTAACTGTCAGTTTTGCGTCGGATTCGAAAAACTAGACTCACAGGAGAACGACCATAAGGTGCCCGAGGCAGCAATAGACCCTTGGAGACAAGTCGGCTGGAGGACGATGTATTGAATCGCGACGCAATTTGTGTGTTCCATCGTCATTAACAGGCTCTGAACGTTACAATTAATTGTCAGTTTTGCGCCGGATTCGAAAAACTAGACTCATAGGAGAACGACCAAGAGGTGCCAGGAGCAGCAATACTACCTCGGAGACATGTCGGCTGGAGGACGATGTATTGAATCGCGACGCAATTTGTGTGTTCCATCGTCATCAAGAGGCTCTGAACGTTACAATTCACTCTCAGTTTTGCGTCGGATTCGAAAATCTAGACTCACAGGAGAACGAGCATATGGTGCCCGAGGCAGCAAGAGACCCTTGGAGACAAGTCAGCTGTAGGACGATGTATTGAATCGCGACGCAATTTGTGTGTTCCATCGTCATTAACAGGCTCTGAACGTTACAATTAACTGTCAGTTTTGCGTCGGATTCGAAAATCTAGACTCACAGGAGAACGACCATAAGGTGCCCGAGGCAGCACTAGACCCTTGGAGACAAGTCAGCTGTAGGACGATGTATTGAATCGCGACGCAATTTGTGTGTTCCATCGTCATTAAGAGGCTCTGAACGTTACAATTCACTCTCAGTTTTGCGTCGTATTCGAAAATCTAGACTCACAGGAGAACGACCATAAGGTGCCCGAGGCAGCAATAGACCCTTGGAGACAAGTCGGCTGGAGGACGATGTATTGAGTCGCGACGCAATTTGTGTGTCCCATCGTCAGTATCAGGCTCTGAACGTTACAATTAACTGTCAGTTTTGCGTCGGATTCGAAAATCTAGACTCACAGGAGAACGACCATAAGGTGCCCGAGGCAGCAATAGACCCTTGGAGACAAGTCGGCTGGAGGACGATGTATTGAGTCGCGACGCAATTTGTGTGTCCCATCGTCATTAACAGGCTCTGAACGTTACAATTAACTGTCAGTTTTGCATCGCATTCGAAAATCTAGACTCACAGATGAACGACCATAAGGTGCCCGAGGCAGCAATAGACCCTTCGAGAGAAGTCGGCTGGAGGACGATGTATTGAATCGCGACGCAATTTGTGTGTTCCATCGTCATCAAGAGGCTATGAACGTTACAATTCACTCTCAGTTTTGCGTCGGATTCGAAAATCTAGACTCACAGGAGAACGAGCATATGGTGCCCGAGGCAGCACTAGACCCTTGGAGACAAGTCGGCTGTAGGACGATGTATTGAATCGCGACGCAATTTGTGTGTTCCATCGTCATTAACAGGCTCTGAACGTTACAATTAACTGTCAGTTTTGCGTCGGATTCGAAAATCTAGACTCACAGGAGAACGACCATAAGGTGCCCGAGGCAGCACTAGACCCTTCGAGATAAGTCGGCTGGAGGACGATGTATTGAATCGCGACGCAATTTGTGTGTTCCATCGTCATTAAGAGGCTCTGAACGTTACAATTCACTCTCAGTTTTGCGTCGGATTCGAAAATCTAGACTCACAGGAGAACGACCATAAGGTGCCCGAGGCAGCACTAGACCCTTGGAGACAAGTCGGCTGTAGGACGATGTATTGAATCGCGACGCAATTTGTGTGTTCCATCGTCATTAACAGGCTCTGAACGTTACAATTAATTGTCAGTTTTGCGTCGTATTCGAAAAACTAGACTCACAGGAGAACGACCATAGGGTGCCCGAGGCACCAATAGACCCTTCGAGACAAGTCGGCTGGAGGACGATGTATTGAATCGCGACGCAATTTGTGTGTTCCATCGTCATCAAGAGGCTCTGAACGTTACAATTCACTCTCAGTTTTGCGTCGGATTCGAAAATCTAGACTCACAGGAGAACGACCATAAGGTGCCCGCGGCAGCACTAGACCCTTGGAGACAAGTCGGCTGTAGGACGATGTATTGAATCGCGACGCAATTTGTGTGTTCCATAGTCATTAACAGGCTCTGAACGTTACAATTAACTGTCAGTTTTGCGTCGGATTCGAAAATCTAGACTCACAGGAGAACGACCATAAGGTGCCCGAGGCAGCACTAGACCCTTCGAGACAAGTCGGCTGGAGGACGATGTATTGAATCGCGACGCAATTTGTGTGTTCCATCGTCATTAAGAGGCTCTGAACCTTACAATTAACTGTCAGTTTTGCGTCGCATTCGAAAATCCAGACTCACAGGAGAACGACCATAAGGTGCCCGAGGCAGCACTAGAACCCTTGGAGACAAGTCGGCTGGAGGACGATGTATTGAGTCGCGACGCAATTTGTGTGTCCCATTGTCATTAACAGGCTCTAAACGTTACAATTCACTGTCAGTTTTGCGTCGGATTCGAAAAACTAGACTCACAGGAGAACGAGCATATGGTGCCCGAGGCAGCACTAGACCCTTGGAGGCAAGTCGGCTGTAGGACGATGTATTGAATCGCGACGCAATTTGTGTGTTCCATCGTCATTAACAGGCTCTGAACGTTACAATTAACTGTCAGTTTTGCGTCGGATTCGAAAATCTAGACTCACAGGAGAACGACCATAAGGTGCCCGAGGCAGCACTAGACCCTTCGAGATAAGTCGGCTGGAGGACGATGTATTGAGTCGCGACGCAATTTGTGTGTCCCATCGTCATTAACAGGCTCTGAACGTTACAATTAACTGTCAGTTTTGCATCGCATTCGAAAATCTAGACTCACAGATGAACGACCATAAGGTGCCCGAGGCAGCAATAGACCCTTCGAGACAAGTCGGCTGGAGGACGATGTATTGAATCGCGACGCAATTTGTGTGTTCCATCGTCATCAAGAGGCTCTGAACGTTACAATTCACTCTCAGTTTTGCGTCGGATTCGAAAATCTAGACTCACAGGAGAACGAGCATATGGTGCCCGAGGCAGCACTAGACCCTTGGAGACAAGTCAGCTGTAGGACGATGTATTGAATCGCGACGCAATTTGTGTGTTCCATCGTCATTAACAGGCTCTGAACGTTACAATTAACTGTCAGTTTTGCGTCGGATTCGAAAATCTAGACTCACAGGAGAACGACCATAGGGTGCCCGAGGCACCAATAGACCCTTCGAGACAAGTCGGCTGGAGGACGATGTATTGAATCGCGACGCAATTTGTGTGTTCCATCGTCATCAAGAGGCTCTGAACGTTACAATTCACTCTCAGTTTTGCGTCGGATTCGAAAATCTAGACTCACAGGAGAACGACCATAAGGTGCCCGAGGCAGCACTAGACCCTTGGAGACAAGTCGGCTGTAGGACGATGTATTGAATCGCGACGCAATTTGTGTGTTCCATAGTCATTAACAGGCTCTGAACGTTACAATTAACTGTCAGTTTTGCGTCGGATTCGAAAATCTAGACTCACAGGAGAACGACCATAAGGTGCCCGAGGCAGCACTAGACCCTTCGAGACAAGTCGGCTGGAGGACGATGTATTGAATCGCGACGCAATTTCTGTGTTCCATCGTCATTAAGAGGCTCTGAACGTTACAATTAATTGTCAGTTTTGCGTCGTATTCGAAAAACTAGACTCACAGGAGAACGACCATAAGGTGCCCGAGGCACCAATAGACCCTTCGAGACAAGTCGGCTGGAGGACGATGTATTGAATCGCGACGCAATTTGTGTGTTCCATCGTCATCAAGAGGCTCTGAACGTTGCAATTCACTCTCAGTTTTGCGTCGGATTCGAAAATCTAGACTCACAGGAGAACGAGCATATGGTGCCCGAGGCAGCACTAGACCCTTGGAGACAAGTCGGCTGTAGGACGATGTATTGAATCGCGACGCAATTTGTGTGTTCCATCGTCATTATCACGCTCTGAACGTTACAATTAACTGTCAGTTTTGCGTCGGATTCGAAAATCTAGACTCACAGGAGAACGACCATAAGGTGCCCGAGGCAGCACTAGACCCTTCGAGACAAGTCGGCTGGAGGACGATGTATTGAATCGCGACGCAATTTGTGTGTTCCATCGTCATTAACAGCCTCTGAACGTTACAATTAACTGTCAGTTTTGCGTCGTATTTTGAAAACTAGACTCACAGGAGAACGACCATAAGGTGCCCGAGGCAGCAAGAGACCCTAGGAGACAAGTCGGCTGTGGGACGATGTATTGAATCGCGACGCAATTTGAGTGTTCCATCGTCATTAAGAGGCTCTGAACGTTACAATTAACTGTCAGTTTTGCATCGCATTCGAAAAACTAGACTCACAGGAGATCGACCATAAGGTGCCCGAGGCAGCAATAGACCCTTGGAGACAAGTCGGCTGGAGGACGATGTATTGAGACGCGACGCAATTTGTGTGTCCCATCGTCATTAACAGGCTCTGAACGTTACAATTAACTGTCAGTTTTGCATCGCATTCGAAAAACTAGACTCACAGGAGAACGACCATAAGGTGCCCGAGGCAGCAATAGACCCTTGGAGACAAGTCGGCTGTAGGACGATGTATTGAATCGCGACGCAATTTGTGTGTTCCATCGTCATTAAGAGGCTCTGAACGTTACAATTAATTGTCAGTTTTGCGCCGGATTCGAAAAACTAGACTCATAGGAGAACGACTAAGAGGTGCCAGGAGCAGCAGTACTACTCGGAGACAAGTCGGCAGGAGGACGATGTATTGAATCGCGACGCAATTTGTGTGTTCCATCGTCATCAAGAGGCTCTGAACGTTACAATTCACTCTCAGTTTTGCGTCGGATTCGAAAATCTAGACTCACAGGAGAACGAGCATATGGTGCCCGAGGCAGCACTAGACCCTTGGAGACAAGTCGGCTGTAGGACGATGTATTGAATCGCGACGCAATTTGTGTGTTTCATCTTCATTAACAGGCTCTGAACGTTACAATTAACTGTCAGTTTTGCGTCGGATTCGAAAATCTAGACTCACAGGAGAACGACCATAAGGTGCCCGAGGCAGCACTAGACCCTTGGAGACAAGTCGGCTGGAGAACGATGTATTGAGTCGCGACGCAATTTGTGTGTCCCATCGTCATTAACAGGCTCTGAACGTTACAATGCATCGCATTGTAACGCACTGTCAGTTTTGCGTCGGATTCGAAAAACTAGACTCACAGGGGAACGACCATAAGGTGCCCGAGGCAGCAATAGACCCTTGGAGACAAGTCGGCTGGAGGACGATGTATTGAGACGCGACGCAATTTGTGTGTCCCATCGTCATTAACAGGCTCTGAACGTTACAATTAACTGTCAGTTTTGCGTCGGATTCGAAAATCTAGACTCACAGATGAACGACCATAAGGTGCCCGAGGCAGCAATAAACCCTTCGAGACAAGTCAGCTGGAGGACGATGTATTGAATCGCGACGCAATTTGTATGTTCCATCGTCATTAACAGGCTCTGAACATTACAATTAACTGTCAGTTTTGCGTCGGATTCGAAAAACTAGACTCACAGGAGAACGACCATAAGGTGCCCGAGGCAGCAATAGACCCTTGGAGACAAGTCGGCTGGAGGACGATGTATTGAATCGCGACGCAATTTGTGTGTTCCATCGTCATTAACAGGCTCTGAACGTTACAATTAATTGTCAGTTTTGCGCCGGATTCGAAAAACTAGACTCATAGGAGACGACCAAGAGGTGCCAGGAGCAGCAATACTACCTCGGAGACATGTCGGCTGGAGGACGATGTATTGAATCGCGACACAATTTGTGTGTTCCATCGTCATCAAGAGGCTCTGAACGTTACAATTCACTCTCAGTTTTGCGTCGGATTCGAAAATCTAGACTCACAGGAGAACGAGCATATGGTGCCCGAGGCAGCACTAGACCCTTGGAGACAAGTCAGCTGTAGGACGATGTATTGAATCGCGACGCAATTTGTGTGTTCCATCGTCATTAACAGGCTCTGAACGTTACAATTAACTGTCAGTTTTGCGTCGGATTCGAAAATCTAGACTCACAGGAGAACGACCATAAGGTGCCCGAGGCAGCACTAGACCCTTGGAGACAAGTCAGCTGTAGGACGATGTATTGAATCGCGACGCAATTTGTGTGTTCCATCGTCATCAAGAGGCTCTGAACGTTACAATTCACTCTCAGTTTTGCGTCGGATTCGAAAATCTAGACTCACAGGAGAACGACCATAAGGTGCCCGCGGCAGCACTAGACCCTTGGAGACAAGTCGGCTGTAGGACGATGTATTGAATCGCGACGCAATTTGTGTGTTCCATAGTCATTAACAGGCTCTGAACGTTACAATTAACTGTCAGTTTTGCGTCGGATTCGAAAATCTAGACTCACAGGAGAACGACCATAAGGTGCCCGAGGCAGCACTAGACCCTTCGAGACAAGTCGGCTGGAGGACGATGTATTGAATTGCGACGCAATTTGTGTGTTCCATCGTCATCAACAGGCTCTGAACGTTACAATTAACTGTCAGTTTTGCGTCGTATTCTGAAAACTAGACTCACAGGAGAACGACCATAAGGTGCCCGAGGCAGCAAGAGACCCTAGGAGACAGGTCGGCTGTGGGACGATGTATTGAATCGCGACGCAATTTGTGTGTTCCATCGTCATCAAGAGGCTCTGAACGTTACAATTCACTGTCAGTTTTGCGTCGGATTCGAAAATCTAGACTCACAGGAGAACGAGCATATGGTGCCCGAGGCAGCACTAGACCCTTGGAGACAAGTCGGCTGTAGGACGATGTATTGAATCGCGACGCAGTTTGTGTGTTCCATCGTCATCAAGAGGCTCTGAACGTTACAATTCACTGTCAGTTTTGCGTCGGATTCGAAAAACTAGACTCACAGGAGAACGACGATAAGGTGTCCGAGGCAGCACTAGACCCTTGGAGACAAGTCGGCTGTAGGACGATGTATTGAATCGCGACGCAATTTGTGTGTTCCATCGTCATCAAGAGGCTCTGAACGTTACAATTCACTGTGAGTTTTGCGTCGGATTCGAAAATCTAGACTCACAGGAGAACGACCATAAGGTGCCCGAGGCAGCAATAGACCCTTGGAGACAAGTCGGCTGGAGGACGATGTATTGAATCGCGACGCAATTTGTGTGTTCCATCGTCATTAAGAGGCTCTGAACCTTACAATTAACTGTCAGTTTTGCGTCGCATTCGAAAATCCAGACTCACAGGAGAACGACCATAAGGTGCCCGAGGCAGCACTAGACCCTTGGAGACAAGTCGGCTGGAGGACGATGTATTGAGTCGCGACGCAATTTGTGTGTCCCATTGTCATTAACAGGCTCTAAACGTTACAATTCACTGTCAGTTTTGCGTCGGATTCGAAAAACTAGACTCACAGGAGAACGAGCATATGGTGCCCGAGGCAGCACTAGACCCTTGGAGACAAGTCGGCTGTAGGACGATGTATTGAATCGCGACGCAATTTGTGTGTTCCATCGTCATCAAGAGGCTCTGAACGTTACAATTCACTGTGAGTTTTGCGTCGGATTCGAAAATCTAGACTCACAGGAGAACGACCATAAGGTGCCCGAGGCAGCAATAGACCCTTGGAGAGAAGTCGGCTGGAGGACGATGTATTGAGTCGCGACGCAATTTGTGTGTCCCATCGTCATTAACAGGCTCTGAACGTTACAATTAACTGTCAGTTTTGCATCGCATTCGAAAATCTAGACTCACAGATGAACGACCATAAGGTGCCCGAGGCAGCAATAGACCCTTCGAGACAAGTCGGCTGGAGGACGATGTATTGAATCGCGACGCAATTTGTGTGTTCCATCGTCATCAAGAGGCTCTGAACGTTACAATTCACTCTCAGTTTTGCGTCGGATTCGAAAATCTAGACTCACAGGAGAACGAGCATATGGTGCCCGAGGCAGCACTAGACCCTTGGAGACAAGTCAGCTGTAGGACGATGTATTGAATCGCGACGCAATTTGTGTGTTCCATCGTCATTAACAGGCTCTGAACGTTACAATTAACTGTCAGTTTTGCGTCGGATTCGAAAATCTAGACTCACAGGAGAACGACCATAAGGTGCCCGAGGCAGCACTAGACCCTTCGAGATAAGTCGGCTGGAGGACGATGTATTGAATCGCGACGCAATTTGTGTGTTCCATCGTCATTAAGAGGCTCTGAACGTTACAATTCACTCTCAGTTTTGCGTCGGATTCGAAAATCTAGACTCACAGGAGAACGACCATAAGGTGCCCGAGGCAGCACTAGACCCTTGGAGACAAGTCGGCTGTAGGACGATGTATTGAATCGCGACGCAATTTGTGTGTTCCATCGTCATTAACAGGCTCTGAACGTTACAATTAATTGTCAGTTTTGCGTCGTATTCGAAAAACTAGACTCACAGGAGAACGACCATAGGGTGCCCGAGGCACCAATAGACCCTTCGAGACAAGTCGGCTGGAGGACGATGTATTGAATCGCGACGCAATTTGTGTGTTCCATCGTCATCAGGAGGCTCTGAACGTTACAATTCACTCTCAGTTTTGCGCCGGATTCGAAAATCTAGACTCACAGGAGAACGACCATAAGGTGCCCGAGGCAGCACTAGACCCTTGGAGACAAGTCGGCTGTAGGACGATGTATTGAATCGCGACGCAATTTGTGTGTTCCATAGTCATTAACAGGCTCTGAACGTTACAATTAACTGTCAGTTTTGCGTCGGATTCGAAAATCTAGACTCACAGGAGAACGACCATAAGGTGCCCGAGGCAGCACTAGACCCTTCGAGACAAGTCGGCTGGAGGACGATGTATTGAATCGCGACGCAATTTGTGTGTTCCATCGTCATCAACAGGCTCTGAGCGTTACAATTAACTGTCAGTTTTGCGTCGTATTCTGAAAACTAGACTCACAGGAGAACGACCATAAGGTGCCCGAGGCAGCAAGAGACCCTAGGAGACAGGTCGGCTGTGGGACGATGTATTGAATCGCGACGCAATTTGTGTGTTCCATCGTCATCAAGAGGCTCTGAACGTTACAATTCACTGTCAGTTTTGCGTCGGATTCGATAATCTAGACTCACAGGAGAACGAGCATATGGTGCCCGAGGCAGCACTAGACCCTTGGAGACAAGTCGGCTGTAGGACGATGTATTGAATCGCGACGCAGTTTGTGTGTTCCATCGTCATCAAGAGGCTCTGAACGTTACAATTCACTGTCAGTTTTGCGTCGGATTCGAAAAACTAGACTCACAGGAGAACGACGATAAGGTGCCCGAGGCAGCACTAGACCCTTGGAGACAAGTCGGCTGTAGGACGATGTATTGAATCGCGACGCAATTTGTGTGTTCCATCGTCATCAAGAGGCTCTGAACGTTACAATTCACTGTGAGTTTTGCGTCGGATTCGAAAATCTAGACTCACAGGAGAACGACCATAAGGTGCCCGAGGCAGCAATAGACCCTTGGAGACAAGTCGGCTGGAGGACGATGTATTGAATCGCGACGCAATTTGTGTGTTCCATCGTCATTAAGAGGCTCTGAACCTTACAATTAACTGTCAGTTTTGCGTCGCATTCGAAAATCCAGACTCACAGGAGAACGACCATAAGGTGCCCGAGGCAGCACTAGACCCTTGGAGACAAGTCGGCTGGAGGACGATGTATTGAGTCGCGACGCAATTTGTGTGTCCCATTGTCATTAACAGGCTCTAAACGTGACAATTCACTGTCAGTTTTGCGTCGGATTCGAAAAACTAGACTCACAGGAGAACGAGCATATGGTGCCCGAGGCAGCACTAGACCCTTGGAGACAAGTCGGCTGTAGGACGATGTATTGAATCGCGACGCAATTTGTGTGTTCCATCGTCATTAAGAGGCTCTGAACCTTACAATTAACTGTCAGTTTTGCGTCGGATTCGAAAATCTAGACTCACAGGAGAACGACCATAAGGTGCCCGAGGCAGCACTAGACCCTTGGAGACAAGTCGGCTGGAGGACGATGTATTGAGTCGCGACGCAATTTGTGTGTCCCATCGTCATTAACACGCTCTGAACGTTACAATTAACTGTCAGTTTTGCATCGCATTCGAAAAACTAGACTCACAGGAGAACGACCATAAGGTGCCCGAGGCAGCAATAGACCCTTGGAGACAAGTCGGCTGTAGGACGATGTATTGAATCGCGACGCAATTTGTGTTCCATCGTCATTAAGAGGCTCTGAACGTTACAATTAATTGTCAGTTTTGCGCCGGATTCGAAAAACTAGACTCATAGGAGAACGACCAAGAGGTGCCAGGAGCAGCAATACTACCTCGGAGACAAGTCGGCTGGAGGACGATGTATTGAATCGCGACGCAATTTGTGTGTTCCATCGTCATTAAGAGGCTCTGAACCTTACAATTAACTGTCAGTTTTGCGTCGGATTCGAAAATCTAGACTCACAGGAGAACGACCATAAGGTGCCCGAGGCAGCAATAGACCCTTCGAGACAAGTCGGCTGGAGGACGATGTATTGAATCGCGACGCAATTTGTGTGTTCCATCGTCATTAAGAGGCTCTGAACGTTACAATTAATTGTCAGTTTTGCGTCGGATTCGAAAGTCTAGACTCACAGGAGAACGAGCATATGGTGCCCGAGGCAGCAATAGACCCTTGGAGACAAGTCGGCTGTAGGACGATGTATTGAATCGCGACGCAATTTGTGTGTTCCATCGTCATTAACATTCTCTGAACGTTGCAATTAACTGTCAGTTTTGCGTCGGATTCGAAAATCTAGACTCACAGGAGAACGACCATAAGGTGCCCGAGGCAGCACTAGACCCTTGGAGACAAGTCGGCTGGAGGACGATGTATTGAGTCGCGACGCAATTTGTGTGTCCCATCGTCATTAACAGGCTCTGAACGTTACAATGAACTGTCAGTTTTGCATCGCATTCGAAAAACTAGACTCACAGGAGAACGACCATAAGGTGCCCGAGGCAGCAATAGACCCTTGGAGACAAGTCGGCTGGAGGACGATGTATTGAGACGCGACGCAATTTGTGTGTCCCATCGTCATTAACAGGCTCTGAACGTTACAATTAACTGTCAGTTTTGCGTCGGATTCGAAAATCTAGACTCACAGATGAACGACCATAAGGTGCCCGAGGCAGCAATAGACCCTTCGAGACAAGTCAGCTGGAGGACGATGTATTGAATCGCGACGCAATTTGTATGTTCCATCGTCATTAACAGGCTCTGAACATTACAATTAACTGTCAGATTTGCGTCGGATTCGAAAAACTAGACTCACAGGAGAACGACCATAAGGTGCCCGAGGCAGCACTAGACCCTTCGAGACAAGTCGGCTGGAGGACGATGTATTGAATCGCGACGCAATTTGTGTGTTCCATCGTCATCAACAGGCTCTGAACGTTACAATTAACTGTCAGTTTTGCGTCGTATTCTGAAAACTAGACTCACAGGAGAACGACCATAAGGTGCCCGAGGCAGCAAGAGACCCTAGGAGACAGGTCGGCTGTGGGACGATGTATTGAATCGCGACGCAATTTGTGTGTTCCATCGTCATCAAGAGGCTCTGAACGTTACAATTCACTGTCAGTTTTGCGTCGGATTCGAAAATCTAGACTCACAGGAGAACGAGCATATGGTGCTCGAGGCAGCACTAGACCCTTGGAGACAAGTCGGCTGTAGGACGATGTATTGAATCGCGACGCAGTTTGTGTGTTCCATCGTCATCAAGAGGCTCTGAACGTTACAATTCACTGTCAGTTTTGCGTCGGATTCGAAAAACTAGACTCACAGGAGAACGACCATAAGGTGCCGAGGCAGCACTAGACCCTTGGAGACAAGTCGGCTGTAGGACGATGTATTGAATCGCGACGCAATTTGTGTGTTCCATCGTCATCAAGAGGCTCTGAACGTTACAATTCACTGTGAGTTTTGCGTCGGATTCGAAAATCTAGACTCACAGGAGAACGACCATAAGGTGCCCGAGGCAGCAATAGACCCTTGGAGACAAGTCGGCTGGAGGACGATGTATTGAATCGCGACGCAATTTGTGTGTTCCATCGTCATTAAGAGGCTCTGAACCTTACAATTAACTGTCAGTTTTGCGTCGGATTCGAAAATCTAGACTCACAGATGAACGACCATAAGGTGCCCGAGGCAGCAATAGACCCTTCGAGACAAGTCGGCTGGAGGACGATGTATTGAATCGCGACGCAATTTGTGTGTTCCATCGTCATCAAGAGGCTCTGAACGTTTCAATTCACTCTCAGTTTTGCGTCGGATTCGAAAATCTAGACTCACAGGAGAACGAGCATATGGTGCCCGAGGCAGCACTAGACCCTTGGAGACAAGTCCGCTGTAGGACGATGTATTGAATCGCGACGCAATTTGTGTGTTCCATCGTCATTAAGAGGCTCTGAACGTTACAATTAACTGTCAGTTTTGCATCGCATTCGAAAAACTAGACTCACAGGAGAACGACCATAAGGTGCCCGAGGCAGCAATAGACCCTTGGAGACAAGTCGGCTGGAGGACGATGTATTGAGACGCGACTCAATTTGTGTGTCCCATCGTCATTAACAGGCTCTGAACGTTACAACTAACTGTCAGTTTTGCATCGCATTCGAAAAACTACACTCACAGGAGAACGTCCATAAGGTGCCCGAGGCTGCAATAGACCCTTGGAGACAAGTCAGCTGGAGGACGATGTATTGATTCGCGACGCAATTTGTGTGTTCCATCGTCATTAAGAGGCTCTGAACGTTACAATTCACTCTCAGTTTTGCGTCGGATTCGAAAATCTAGACTCACAGGAGAACGAGCGTATGGTGCCCGAGGCAGCAATAGACCCTTCGAGACAAGTCGGCTGGAGGACGATGTATTGAATCGCGACGCAATTTGTGTGTTCCATCGTCATTAACAGCCTCTGAACGTTACAATTAACTGTCAGTTTTGCGTCGTATTTTGAAAACTAGACTCACAGGAGAACGACCATAAGGTGCCCGAGGCAGCAAGAGACCCTAGGAGACAGGTCGGCTGTGGGACGATGTATTGAATCGCGACGCAATTTGAGTGTTCCATCGTCATTAAGAGGCTCTGAACGTTACAATTAACTGTCAGTTTTGCATCGCATTCGAAAAACTAGACTCACAGGAGATCGACCATAAGGTGCCCGAGGCAGCAATAGACCCTTGGAGACAAGTCGGCTGGAGGACGATGTATTGAGACGCGACGCAATTTGTGTGTCCCATCGTCATTAACAGGCTCTGAACGTTACAATTAACTGTCAGTTTTGCATCGCATTCGAAAAACTAGACTCACAGGAGAACGACCATAAGGTGCCCGAGGCAGCAATAGACCCTTGGAGACAAGTCGGCTGTAGGACGATGTATTGAATCGCCACGCAATTTGTGTGTTCCATCGTCATTAAGAGGCTCTGAACGTTACAATTAATTCTCAGTTTTGCGCCGGATTCGAAAAACTAGACTCATAGGAGAACGACCAAGAGGTGCCAGGAGCAGCAATACTACCTCGGAGACAAGTCGGCTGGAGGACGATGTATTGAATCGCGACGCAATTTGTGTGTTCCATCGTCATTAAGAGGCTCTGAACCTTGCAATTAACTGTCAGTTTTGCGTCGGATTCGAAAATCTAGACTCACCGATGAACGACCATAAGGTGGCCGAGGCAGCAATAGACCCTTCGAGACAAGTCGGCTGGAGGACGATGTATTGAATCGCGACGCAATTTGTGTGTTCCATCGTCATTAAGAGGCTTTGAACGTTACAATTAATTGTCAGTTTTGCGTCGGATTCGAAAATCTAGACTCACAGGAGAACGAGCATATGGTGCCCGTGGCAGCAATAGACCCTTGGAGACAAGTCGGCTGTAGGACGATGTATTGAAACGCGACGCAATTTGTGTGTTCCATCGTCATTAACAGGCTCTGAACGTTACAATTAACTGTCAGTTTTGCGTCGGATTCGAAAATCTAGACTCACAGGAGAACGACCATAAGGTGCCCGAGGCAGCACTAGACCCTTCGAGACAAGTCGGCTGGAGAACGATGTATTGAATCGCGACGCAATTTGTGTGTTCCATCGTCATTAAGAGGCTCTGAACGTTACAATTAACTGTCAGTTTTGCGTCGGTTTCGAAAAACTAGACTCATAGGAGAACGACCAAGAGGTGCCAGGAGCAGCAATACTACCTCGGAGACATGTCGGCTGGAGGACGATGTATTGAATCGCGACGCAATTTGTGTGTTCCATCGTCAGTATCAGGCTCTGAACGTTACAATTAACTGTCAGTTTTGCGTCGGTTCGAAAATCTAGACTCATAGGACAACGACCATAAGGTGCCCGAGGCAGCAATAGACCCTTGGAGACAAGTCGGCTGGAGGACGATGTACTGAGTCGCGACGCAATTTGTGTGTCCCATCGTTATTAACAGGCTCTGAACGTTACAATTAACTGTCAGTTTTGCGTCGGATTCGAAAATCTAGACTCACAGGAGAACGACCATAAGGTGCCAGAGGCAGCAATAGACCCTTGGAGACAAGTCGGCTGGAGGACGATGTATTGAGTCGCGACGCAATTTGTGTGTCCCATCGTCATTAACAGGCTCTGAACGTTACAATTAACTGTCAGTTTTGCGCCGGATTCGAAAAACTAGACTCATAGGAGAACGACCAAGAGGTGCCAGGAGCAGCAATACTACCTCGGAGACAAGTCGGCTGGAGGACGATGTATTGAATCGCGACGCAATTTGTGTGTCCCATCGTCATTAACAGGCTCTGAACGTTACAATTAACTGTCAGTTTTGCGTCGGATTCGAAAATCTAGACTCACAGGAGAACGAGCATATGGTGCCCGAGGCAGCACTAGACCCTTCGAGACAAGTCGGCTGGAGGACGATGTATTGAATCGCGACGCAATTTGTGTGTTCCATCGTCATTAAGAGGCTCTGAACGTTACAATTAATTGTCAGTTTTGCGTCGGATTCGAAAGTCTAGACTCACAGGAGAACGAGCATATGGTGCCCGAAGCAGCAATAGACCCTTGGAGACAAGTCGGCTGTAGGACGATGTATTGAATCGCGACGCAATTTGTGTGTTCCATCGTCATTAACAGGCTCTGAACGTTGCAATTAACTGTCAGTTTTGCGTCGGATTCGAAAATCTAGACTCACAGGAGAACGACCATAAGGTGCCCGAGGCAGCACTAGACCCTTGGAGTCAAGTCGGCTGGAGGACGATGTATTGAGTCGCGACGCAATTTGTGTGTCCCATCGTCATTAACAGGCTCTGAACGTTACAATGAACTGTCAGTTTTGCATCGCATTCGAAAAACTAGACTCACAGGAGAACGACCATAAGGTGCCCGAGGCAGCAATAGACCCTTGGAGACAAGTCGGCTGGAGGACGATGTATTGAGACGCGACGCAATTTGTGTGTCCCATCGTCATTAACAGGCTCTGAACGTTACAATTAACTGTCAGTTTTGCGTCGGATTCGAAAATCTAGACTCACAGATGAACGACCTTAAGGTGCCCGAGGCAGCAATAGACCCATGGAGACAAGTCAGCTGGAGGACGATGTATTGAATCGCGACGCAATTTGTATGTTCCATCGTCATTAACAGGCTCTGAACATTACAATTAACTGTCAGTTTTGCGTCGGATTCGAAAAACTAGACTCACAGGAGAACGACCATAAGGTGCCCGAGGCAGCAATAGACCCTTCGAGACAAGTCGGCTGGAGGACGATGTATTGAATCGCGACGCAATTTGTGTGTCCCATCGTCATTAACAGGCTCTGAACGTTACAATTAATTGTCAGTTTTGCGCCGGATTCGAAAAACTAGACTCATAGGAGAACGACCAAGAGGTGCCAGGAGCAGCAATACTACCTCGGAGACATGTCGGCTGGAGGACGATGTATTGAATCGCGACGCAATTTGTGTGTTCCATCGTCAGTATCAGGCTCTGAACGTTACAATTAACTGTCAGTTTTGCGTCGGATTCGAAAATCTAGACTCACAGGAGAACGACCATAAGGTGCCCGAGGCAGCAATAGACCCTTGGAGACAAGTCGGCTGGAGGACGATGTATTGAATCGCGACGCAATTTGTGTGTTCCATCGTCATTAAGAGGCTCTGAACGTTACAATTAATTGTCAGTTTTGCGTCGGATTCGAAAGTCTAGACTCACAGGAGAACGAGCATATGGTGCCCGAAGCAGCAATAGACCCTTGGAGACAAGTCGGCTGTAGGACGATGTATTGAATCGCGACGCAATTTGTGTGTTCCATCGTCATTAACAGGCTCTGAACGTTGCAATTAACTGTCAGTTTTGCGTCGGATTCGAAAATCTAGACTCACAGGAGAACGACCATAAGGTGCCCGAGGCAGCACTAGACCCTTGGAGTCAAGTCGGCTGGAGGACGATGTATTGAGTCGCGACGCAATTTGTGTGTCCCATCGTCATTAACAGGCTCTGAACGTTACAATGAACTGTCAGTTTTGCATCGCATTCGAAAAACTAGACTCACAGGAGAACGACCATAAGGTGCCCGAGGCAGCAATAGACCCTTGGAGACAAGTCGGCTGGAGGACGATGTATTGAGACGCGACGCAATTTGTGTGTCCCATCGTCATTAACAGGCTCTGAACGTTACAATTAACTGTCAGTTTTGCGTCGGATTCGAAAATCTAGACTCACAGATGAACGACCTTAAGGTGCCCGAGGCAGCAATAGACCCATGGAGACAAGTCAGCTGGAGGACGATGTATTGAATCGCGACGCAATTTGTATGTTCCATCGTCATTAACAGGCTCTGAACATTACAATTAACTGTCAGTTTTGCGTCGGATTCGAAAAACTAGACTCACAGGAGAACGACCATAAGGTGCCCGAGGCAGCAATAGACCCTTCGAGACAAGTCGGCTGGAGGACGATGTATTGAATCGCGACGCAATTTGTGTGTTCCATCGTCATTAACAGGCTCTGAACGTTACAATTAATTGTCAGTTTTGCGCCGGATTCGAAAAACTAGACTCATAGGAGAACGACCAAGAGGTGCCAGGAGCAGCAATACTACCTCGGAGACATGTCGGCTGGAGGACGATGTATTGAATCGCGACGCAATTTGTGTGTTCCATCGTCAGTATCAGGCTCTGAACGTTACAATTAACTGTCAGTTTTGCGTCGGATTCGAAAATCTAGACTCACAGGAGAACGACCATAAGGTGCCCGAGGCAGCAATAGACCCTTGGAGACAAGTCGGCTGGAGGACGATGTATTGAGTCGCGACGCAATTTGTGTGTCCCATCGTCATTAACAGGCTCTGAACGTTACAATTAACTGTCAGTTTTGCATCGCATTCGAAAATCTAGACTCACAGATGAACGACCATAAGGTGCCCGAGGCAGCAATAGACCCTTCGAGACAAGTCGGCTGGAGGACGATGTATTGAATCGCGACGCAATTTGTGTGTTCCATCGTCATCAAGAGGCTCTGAACGTTACAATTCACTCTCAGTTTTGCGTCGGATTCGAAAATCTAGACTCACAGGAGAACGAGCATATGGTGCCCGAGGCAGCACTAGACCCTTGGAGACAAGTCAGCTGTGGGACGATGTATTGAATCGCGACGCAATTTGTGTGTTCCATCGTCATTAACAGGCTCTGAACGTTACAATTAACTGTCAGTTTTGCGTCGGATTCGAAAATCTAGACTCACAGGAGAACGACCATAAGGTGCCCGAGGCAGCACTAGACCCTTCGAGACAAGTCGGCTGGAGGACGATGTATTGAATCGCGACGCAATTTGTGTGTTCCATCGTCATTAAGAGGCTCTGAACGTTACAATTAATTGTCAGTTTTGCGTCGTATTCGAAAAACTAGACTCACAGGAGAACGACCATAAGGTGCCCGAGGCACCAATAGACCCTTCGAGACAAGTCGGCTGGAGGACGATGTATTGAATCGCGACGCAATTTGTGTGTTCCATCGTCATCAAGAGGCTCTGAACGTTACAATTCACTGTCAGTTTTGCGTCGGATTCGAAAATCTAGACTCACAGGAGAACGAGCATATGGTGCCCGAGGCAGCACTAGACCCTTGGAGACAAGTCGGCTGCAGGACGATGTATTGAATCGCAACGCAGTTTGTGTGTTCCATCGTCATCAAGAGGCTCTGAACGTTACAATTCACTGTCAGTTTTGCGTCGGATTCGAGAAACTAGACTCACAGGAGAACGACGATAAGGTGCCCGAGGCAGCACTAGACCCTTGGAGATAAGTCGGCTGTAGGACGATGTATTGAATCGCGACGCAATTTGTGTGTTCCATCGTCATCAAGAGGCTCTGAACGTTACAATTCACTGTGAGTTTTGCGTCGGATTCGAAAATCTAGACTCACAGGAGAACGACCATAAGGTGCCCGAGGCAGCAATAGACCATTGGAGACAAGTCGGCTGAAGGACGATGTATTGAATCGCGACGCAATTTGTGTGTTCCATCGTCATTAAGAGGCTCTGAACCTTACAATTAACTGTCAGTTTTGCGTCGGATTCGAAAATCTAGACTCACAGATGAACGACCATAAGGTGCCCGAGGCAGCAATAGACCCTTCGAGACAAGTCGGCTGGAGGACGATGTATTGAATCGCGACGCAATTTGTGTGTTCCATCGTCATCAAGAGGCTCTGAACGTTACAATTCACTCTCAGTTTTGCGTCGGATTCGAAAATCTAGACTCACAGGAGAACGAGCATATGGTGCCCGAGGCAGCACTAGACCCTTGGAGACAAGTCGGCTGTAGGACGATGTATTGAATCGCGACGCAATTTGTGTGTTCCATCGTCATTAAGAGGCTCTGAACGTTACAATTAACTGTCAGTTTTGCATCGCATTCGAAAAACTAGACTCACAGGAGAACGACCATAAGGTGCCCGAGGCAGCAATAGACCCTTGTAGACAAGTCGGCTGGAGGACGATGTATTGAGACGCGACACAATTTGTGTGTCCCATCGTCATTAACAGGCTCTGAACGTTACAACTAACTGTCAGTTTTGCATCGCATTCGAAAAACTAGACTCACAGGAGAACGACCATAAGGTGCCCGAGGCAGCAATAGACCCATGGAGACAAGTCGGCTGGAGGACGATGTATTGATTCGCGACGCAATTTGTGTGTTCCATCGTCATTAAGAGGCTCTGAACGTTACAATTCACTGTCAGTTTTGCGTCGGGTTCGAAAATCTAGACTCACAGGAGAACGAGCGTATGGTGCCCGAGGCAGCAATAGACCCTTCGAGACAAGTCGGCTGGAGGACGATGTATTGAATCGCGACGCAATTTGTGTGTTCCATCGTCATTAATAGGCTCTGAACGTTACAATTAAATGTCAGTTTAGCATCGCATTCGAAAAACTAGACTCACAGGAGAACGACCATAAGGTGCCCGAGGCAGCAATAGACCCTTGGAGACAAGTCGGCTGGAGGACGATGTATTGAGACGCGACGCAATTTGTGTGTCCCATCGTCATTAACAGGCTCTGAACGTTACAATTAACTGTCAGTTTTGCATCGCATTCGAATAACTAGACTCACAGGAGAACGACCATAAGGTGCCCGAGGCAGCAATAGACCCTTGGAGACAAGTCGGCTGTAGGACGATGTATTGAATCGCGACGCAATTTGTGTGTTCCATCGTCATTAAGAGGCTCTGAACGTTACAATTAATTGTCAGTTTTGCGCCGGATTCGAAAAACTAGACTCATAGGAGAACGACCAAGAGGTGCCAGGAGCAGCAATACTACCTCGGAGACAAGTCGGCTGGAGGACGATGTATTGAATCGCGACGCAATTTGTGTGTTCCATCGTCATTAAGAGGCTCTGAACCTTACAATTAACTGTCAGTTTTGCGTCGGATTCGAAAATCTAGACTCACCGATGAACGACCATAAGGTGCCCGAGGCAGCAATAGACCCTTCGAAACAAGTCGGCTGGAGGACGATGTATTGAATCGCGACGCAATTTGTGTGTTCCATCGTCATTAAGAGGCTCTGAACGTTACAATTAATTGTCAGTTTTGCGTCGGATTCGAAAATCTAGACTCACAGGAGAACGAGCATATGGTGCCCGAGGCAGCAATAGACCCTTGGAGACAAGTCGGCTGTAGGACGATGTATTGAATCGCGACGCAATTTGTGTGTTCCATCGTCATTAACAGGCTCTGAACGTTACAATTAACTGTCAGTTTTGCGTCGGATTCGAAAATCTAGACTCACAGGAGAACGACCGTAAGGTGCCCGAGGCAGCACTAGACCCTTCGAGACAAGTCGGCTGGAGGACGATGTATTGAATCGCGACGCAATTTGTGTGTTCCATCGTCATTAAGAGGCTCTGAACGTTACAATTAACTGTCAGTTTTGCGTCGGATTCGAAAAACTAGACTCATAGGAGAACGACCAAGAGGTGCCAGGAGCAGCAATACTACCTCGGAGACATGTCGGCTGGAGGACGATGTATTGAATCGCGACGCAATTTGTGTGTTCCATCGTCAGTATCAGGCTCTGAACGTTACAATTAACTGTCAGTTTTGCGTCGGATTCGAAAATCTAGACTCATAGGACAACGACCATAAGGTGCCCGAGGCAGCAATAGACCCTTGGAGACAAGTCGGCTGGAGGACGATGTATTGAGTCGCGACGCAATTTGTGTGTCCCATCGTTATTAACAGGCTCTGAACGTTACAATTAACTGTTAGTTTTGCGTCGGATTCGAAAATCTAGACTGACAGGAGAACGACCATAAGGTGCCCGAGGCAGCAATAGACCCTTGGAGACAAGTCGGCTGGAGGACGATGTATTGAGACGCGACGCAATTTGTGTGTCCCATCGTCATTAAGAGGCTCTGAACGTTACAATTAACTGTCAGTTTTGCGTCGGATTCGAAAATCTAGACTCACAGGAGAACGACCATAAGGTGCCCGAGGCAGCAATAGAGCCTTGGAGACAAGTCGGCTGGAGGACGATGTATTGATTCGCGACGCAATTTGTGTGTTCCATCGTCATTAAGAGGCTCTGAACCTTACAATTAACTGTCAGTTTTGCGTCGGATTCGAAAATCTAGACTCACCGATGAACGACCATAAGGTGCCCGAGGCAGCAATAGACCCTTCGAGACAAGTCGGCTGGAGGACGATGTATTGAATCGCGACGCAATTTGTGTGTTCCATCGTCATTAAGAGGCTCTGAACGTTACAATTCACTGTCAGTTTTGCGTCGTATTCTGAAATCTAGACTCACAGATGAACGACCATAAGGTGCCCGAGGCAGAAAAAGACCCTTGGAGACAAGTCGGCTGGAGGACGATGTATTGAATCGCGACGCCATTTGTGTGTCCCATCGTGAGTATCAGGCTCTGAACGTTACAATTCACTGTCAGTTTTGCGTCGGATTCGAAAATCTAGACTCACAGGAGAACGAGCATATGGTGCCCGAGGCAGCACTTGACCCTTGGAGACAAGTCGGCTGTAGGACGATGTATTGAGTCGCGACGCAATTTGTGTGTCCCATCGTCAGTATCAGGCTCTGAACGTTACAATTAACTGTCAGTTTTGCGTCGGATTCGAAAATCTAGACTCATAGGACAACGACCATAAGGTGCCCGAGGCAGCAATAGACCCTTGGAGACAAGTCGGCTGGAGGACGATGTATTGAGTCGCGACGCAATTTGTGTGTCCCATCGTTATTAACAGGCTCTGAACGTTACAATTAACTGTCAGTTTTGCGTCGGATTCGAAAATCTAGACTCACAGGAGAACGACCATAAGGTGCCCGAGGCAGCAATAGACCCTTGGAGACAAGTCGGCTGGAGGACGATGTATTGAGACGCGACGCAATCTGTGTGTCCCATCGTCATTAAGAGGCTCTGAACGTTACAATTAACTGTCAGTTTTGCGTCGGATTCGAAAATCTAGACTCACAGGAGAACGACCATAAGGTGCCCGAGGCAGCACTAGACCCTTGGAGACAAGTCGGCTGAAGGACGATGTATTGAATCGCGACGCAATTTGTGTGTTCCATCGTCATTAAGAGGCTCTGAACGTTACAATTAACTGTCAGTTTTGCGTCGGATTCGAAAATCTAGACTCACAGATGAACGACCATAAGGTGCCCGAGGCAGCAATAGACCCTTCGAGACAAGTCGGCTGGAGGACGATGTATTGAATCGCGACGCAATTTGTGTGTCCCATCGTCATCAAGAGGCTCTGAACGTTACAATTCACTCTCAGTTTTGCGTCGGATTCGAAAATCTAGACTCACAGGAGAACGAGCATATGGTGCCCGAGGCAGCACTAGACCCTTGGAGACAAGTCGGCTGTAGGACGATGTATTGAATCGCGACGCAATTTGTGTGTTCCATCGTCATTAAGAGGCTCTGAACGTTACAATTAACTGTCAGTTTTGCATCGCATTCGAAAAACTAGACTCACAGGAGAACGACCATAAGGTGCCCGAGGCAGCAATAGACCCTTGGAGACAAGTCGGCTGGAGGACGATGTATTGAGACGCGACTCAATTTGTGTGTCCCATCGTCATTAACAGGCTCTGAACGTTACAACTAACTGTCAGTTTTGCATCGCATTCGAAAAACTAGACTCACAGGAGAACGACCATAAGGTGCCCGAGGCAGCAATAGACCCTTGGAGACAAGTCGGCTGGAGGACGATGTATTGATTCGCGACGCAATTTGTGTGTTCCATCGTCATTAAGAGGCTCTGAACGTTACAATTCACTGTCAGTTTTGCGTCGGATTCGAAAATCTAGACTCACAGGAGAACGAGCGTATGGTGCCCGAGGCAGCAATAGACCCTTCGAGACAAGTCGGCTGGAGGACGATGTATTGAATCGCGACGCAATTTGTGTGTTCCATCGTCATTAAGAGGCTCTGAACGTTACAATTAAATGTCAGTTTAGCATCGCATTCGAAAAACTAGACTCACAGGAGAACGACCATAAGGTGCCCGAGGCAGCAATAGACCCTTGGAGACAAGTCGGCTGGAGGACGATGTATTGAGACGCGACGCAATTTGTGTGTCCCATCGTCATTAACAGGCTCTGAACGTTACAATTAACTGTCAGTTTTGCATCGCATTCGAATAACTAGACTCACAGGAGAACGACCATAAGGTGCCCGAGGCAGCAATAGACCCTTGGAGACAAGTCGGCTGGAGGACGATGTATTGATTCGCGACGCAATTTGTGTGTTCCATCGTCATTAACAGGCTCTGAACGTTACAATTAACTGTCAGTTTTGCATCGCATTCGAAAAACTAGACTCACAGTAGAACGACCATAAGGTGCCCGAGGCAGCAATAGACCCTTGGAGACAAGTCGGCTGTAGGACGATGTATTGAATCGCGACGCAATTTGTGTGTTCCATCGTCATTAAGAGGCTCTGAACGTAACAATTAATTGTCAGTTTTGCGCCGGATTCGAAAAACTAGACTCATAGGAGAACGACCAAGAGGTGCCAGGAGCAGCAATACTACCTCGGCGACAAGTCGGCTGGAGGACGATGTATTGAATCGCGACGCAATTTGTGTGTTCCATCGTCATTAAGAGGCTCTGAACGTTACAATTAATTGTCAGTTTTGCGTCGGATTCGAAAATCTAGACTCACAGGAGGACGAGCATATGGTGCCCGAGGCAGCAATAGACCCTTGGAGACAAGTCGGCTGTAGGACGATGTATTGAATCGCGACGCAATTTGTGTGTTCCATCGTCATTAACAGGCTCTGAACGTTACAATTAACTGTCAGTTTTGCGTCGGATTCGAAAATCTAGACTCAAAGGAGAACGACCATAAGGTGCCCGAGGCAGCAATAGACCCTTGGAGACAAGTCGGCTGGAGGACGATGTATTGAGACGCGACGCAATTTGTGTGTCCCATCGTCATTAAGAGGCTCTGAACGTTACAATTAACTGTCAGTTTTGCGTCGGATTCGAAAATCTAGACTCACAGGAGAACGACCATAAGGTGCCCGAGGCAGCAATAGAGCCTTGGAGACAAGTCGGCTGGAGGACGATGTATTGATTCGCGACGCAATTTGTGTGTTCCATCGTCATTAAGAGGCTCTGAACCTTACAATTAACTGTCAGTTTTGCGTCGGATTCGAAAATCTAGACTCACCGATGAACGACCATAAGGTGCCCGAGGCAGCAATAGACCCTTGGAGACAAGTCGGCTGGAGGACGATGTATTGATTCGCGACGCAATTTGTGTGTTCCATCGTCATTAACAGGCTCTGAACGTTACAATTAACTGTCAGTTTTGCATCGCATTCGAAACACTAGACTCACAGTAGAACGACCATAAGGTGCCCGAGGCAGCAATAGACCCTTGGAGACAAGTCGGCTGTAGGACGATGTATTGAATCGCGACGCAATTTGTGTGTTCCATCGTCATTAAGAGGCTCTAAACGTTACAATTAATTGTCAGTTTTGCGCCGGATTCGAAAAACTAGACTCATAGGAGAACGACCAAGAGGTGCCAGGAGCAGCAATACTACCTCGGAGACAAGTCGGCTGGAGGACGATGTATTGAATCGCGACGCAATTTGTGTGTTCCATCGTCATTAAGAGGCTCTGAACCTTACAATTAACTGTCAGTTTTGCGTCGGATTCGAAAATCTAGACTCACCGATGAACGACCATAAGGTGCCCGAGGCAGCAATAGACCCTTCGAAACAAGTCGGCTGGAGGACGATGTATTGAATCGCGACGCAATTTGTGTGTTCCATCGTCATTAAGAGGCTCTGAACGTTACAATTAATTGTCAGTTTTGCGTCGGATTCGAAAATCTAGACTCACAGGAGAACGAGCATATGGTGCCCGAGGCAGCAATAGACCCTTGGAGACAAGTCGGCTGTAGGACGATGTATTGAATCGCGACGCAATTTGTGTGTTCCATCGTCATTAACAGGCTCTGAACGTTACAATTAACTGTCAGTTTTGCGTCGGATTCGAAAATCTAGACTCACAGGAGAACGACCGTAAGGTGCCCGAGGCAGCACTAGACCCTTCGAGACAAGTCGGCTGGAGGACGATGTATTGAATCGCGACGCAATTTGTGTGTTCCATCGTCATTAAGAGGCTCTGAACGTTACAATTAACTGTCAGTTTTGCGTCGGATTCGAAAAACTAGACTCATAGGAGAACGACCAAGAGGTGCCAGGAGCAGCAATACTACCTCGGAGACATGTCGCCTGGAGGACGATGTATTGAATCGCGACGCAATTTGTGTGTTCCATCGTCAGTATCAGGCTCTGAACGTTACAATTAACTGTCAGTTTTGCGTCGGATTCGAAAATCTAGACTCATAGGACAACGACCATAAGGTGCCCGAGGCAGCAATAGACCCTTGGAGACAAGTCGGCTGGAGGACGATGTATTGAGTCGCGACGCCATTTGTGTGTCCCATCGTTATTAACAGGCTCTGAACGTTACAATTAACTGTCAGTTTTGCGTCGGATTCGAAAATCTAGACTTACAGGAGAACGACCATAAGGTGCCCGAGGCAGCAATAGACCCTTGGAGACAAGTCGGCTGGAGGACGATGTATTGAGACGCGACGCAATTTGTGTGTCCCATCGTCATTAAGAGGCTCTGAACGTTACAATTAACTGTCAGTTTTGCGTCGGATTCGAAAATCTAGACTCACAGGAGAACGACCATAAGGTGCCCGAGGCAGCAATAGAGCCTTGGAGACAAGTCGGCTGGAGGACGATGTATTGATTCGCGACGCAATTTGTGTGTTCCATCGTCATTAAGAGGCTCTGAACCTTACAATTAACTGTCAGTTTTGCGTCGGATTCGAAAATCTAGACTCACCGATGAACGACCATAAGGTGCCCGAGGCAGCAATAGACCCTTCGAGACAAGTCGGCTGGAGGACGATGTATTGAATCGCGACGCAATTTGTGTGTTCCATCGTCATTAAGAGGCTCTGAACGTTACAATTAATTGTCAGTTTTGCGTCGGATTCGAAAATCTAGACTCACAGGAGGACGAGCATATGGTGCCCGAGGCAGCAATAGACCCTTGGAGACAAGTCGGCTGTAGGACGATGTATTGAATCGCGACGCAATTTGTGTGTTCCATCGTCATTAACAGGCTCTGAACGTTACAATTAACTGTCAGTTTTGCGTCGGATTCGAAAATCTAGACTCAAAGGAGAACGACCATAAGGTGCCCGAGGCAGCAATAGACCCTTGGAGACAAGTCGGCTGGAGGACGATGTATTGAGACGCGACGCAATTTGTGTGTCCCATCGTCATTAAGAGGCTCTGAACGTTACAATTAACTGTCAGTTTTGCGTCGGATTCGAAAATCTAGACTCACAGGAGAACGACCATAAGGTGCCCGAGGCAGCAATAGAGCCTTGGAGACAAGTCGGCTGGAGGACGATGTATTGATTCGCGACGCAATTTGTGTGTTCCATCGTCATTAAGAGGCTCTGAACCTTACAATTAACTGTCAGTTTTGCGTCGGATTCGAAAATCTAGACTCACCGATGAACGACCATAAGGTGCCCGAGGCAGCAATAGACCCTTGGAGACAAGTCGGCTGGAGGACGATGTATTGATTCGCGACGCAATTTGTGTGTTCCATCGTCATTAACAGGCTCTGAACGTTACAATTAACTGTCAGTTTTGCATCGCATTCGAAACACTAGACTCACAGTAGAACGACCATAAGGTGCCCGAGGCAGCAATAGACCCTTGGAGACAAGTCGGCTGTAGGACGATGTATTGAATCGCGACGCAATTTGTGTGTTCCATCGTCATTAAGAGGCTCTAAACGTTACAATTAATTGTCAGTTTTGCGCCGGATTCGAAAAACTAGACTCATAGGAGAACGACCAAGAGGTGCCAGGAGCAGCAATACTACCTCGGAGACAAGTCGGCTGGAGGACGATGTATTGAATCGCGACGCAATTTGTGTGTTCCATCGTCATTAAGAGGCTCTGAACCTTACAATTAACTGTCAGTTTTGCGTCGGATTCGAAAATCTAGACTCACCGATGAACGACCATAAGGTGCCCGAGGCAGCAATAGACCCTTCGAAACAAGTCGGCTGGAGGACGATGTATTGAATCGCGACGCAATTTGTGTGTTCCATCGTCATTAAGAGGCTCTGAACGTTACAATTAATTGTCAGTTTTGCGTCGGATTCGAAAATCTAGACTCACAGGAGAACGAGCATATGGTGCCCGAGGCAGCAATAGACCCTTGGAGACAAGTCGGCTGTAGGACGATGTATTGAATCGCGACGCAATTTGTGTGTTCCATCGTCATTAACAGGCTCTGAACGTTACAATTAACTGTCAGTTTTGCGTCGGATTCGAAAATCTAGACTCACAGGAGAACGACCGTAAGGTGCCCGAGGCAGCACTAGACCCTTCGAGACAAGTCGGCTGGAGGACGATGTATTGAATCGCGACGCAATTTGTGTGTTCCATCGTCATTAAGAGGCTCTGAACGTTACAATTAACTGTCAGTTTTGCGTCGGATTCGAAAAACTAGACTCATAGGAGAACGACCAAGAGGTGCCAGGAGCAGCAATACTACCTCGGAGACATGTCGCCTGGAGGACGATGTATTGAATCGCGACGCAATTTGTGTGTTCCATCGTCAGTATCAGGCTCTGAACGTTACAATTAACTGTCAGTTTTGCGTCGGATTCGAAAATCTAGACTCATAGGACAACGACCATAAGGTGCCCGAGGCAGCAATAGACCCTTGGAGACAAGTCGGCTGGAGGACGATGTATTGAGTCGCGACGCCATTTGTGTGTCCCATCGTTATTAACAGGCTCTGAACGTTACAATTAACTGTCAGTTTTGCGTCGGATTCGAAAATCTAGACTCACAGGAGAACGACCATAAGGTGCCCGAGGCAGCAATAGACCCTTGGAGACAAGTCGGCTGGAGGACGATGTATTGAGACGCGACGCAATTTGTGTGTCCCATCGTCATTAAGAGGCTCTGAACGTTACAATTAACTGTCAGTTTTGCGTCGGATTCGAAAATCTAGACTCACAGGAGAACGACCATAAGGTGCCCGAGGCAGCAATAGAGCCTTGGAGACAAGTCGGCTGGAGGACGATGTATTGATTCGCGACGCAATTTGTGTGTTCCATCGTCATTAAGAGGCTCTGAACCTTACAATTAACTGTCAGTTTTGCGTCGGATTCGAAAATCTAGACTCACCGATGAACGACCATAAGGTGCCCGAGGCAGCAATAGACCCTTCGAGACAAGTCGGCTGGAGGACGATGTATTGAATCGCGACGCAATTTGTGTGTTCCATCGTCATTAAGAGGCTCTGAACGTTACAATTCACTGTCAGTTTTGCGTCGTATTCTGAAATCTAGACTCACAGATGAACGACCATAAGGTGCCCGAGGCAGAAATAGACCCTTGGAGACAAGTCGGCTGGAGGACGATGTATTGAATCGCGACGCCATTTGTGTGTCCCATCGTCAGTATCAGGCTCTGAACATTACAATTCACTGTCAGTTTTGCGTCGGATTCGAAAATCTAGACTCACAGGAGAACGAGCATATGGTGCCCGAGGCAGCACTTGACCCTTGGAGACAAGTCGGCTGTAGGACGATGTATTGAGTCGCGACGCAATTTGTGTGTTCCATCGTCAGTATCAGGCTCTGAACGTTACAATTAACTGTCAGTTTTGCGTCGGATTCGAAAATCTAGACTCATAGGACAACGACCATAATGTGCCCGAGGCAGCAATAGACCCTTGGAGACAAGTCGGCTGGAGGACGATGTATTGAGTCGCGACGCAATTTGTGTGTCCCATCGTTATTAACAGGTTCTGAACGTTACAATTAACTGTCAGTTTTGCGTCGGATTCGAAAATCTAGACTCACAGGAGAACGACCATAAGGTGCCCGAGGCAGCAATAGACCCTTGGAGACAAGTCGGCTGGAGGACGATGTATTGAGACGCGACGCAATTTGTGTGTCCCATCGTCATTAAGAGGCTCTGAACGTTACAATTAACTGTCAGTTTTGCGTCGGATTCGAAAATCTAGACTCACAGGAGAACGACCATAAGGTGCCCGAGGCAGCACTAGACCCTTGGAGACAAGTCGGCTGAAGGACGATGTATTGAATCGCGACGCAATTTGTGTGTTCCATCGTCATTAAGAGGCTCTGAACCTTACAATTAACTGTCAGTTTTGCGTCGGATTCGAAAATCTAGACTCACAGATGAACGACCATAAGGTGCCCGAGGCAGCAATAGACCCTTCGAGACAAGTCGGCTGGAGGACGATGTATTGAATCGCGACGCAATTTGTGTGTCCCATCGTCATCAAGAGGCTCTGAACGTTACAATTCACTCTCAGTTTTGCGTCGGATTCGAAAATCTAGACTCACAGGAGAACGAGCATATGGTGCCCGAGGCAGCACTAGACCCTTGGAGACAAGTCGGCTGTAGGACGATGTATTGAATCGCGACGCAATTTGTGTGTTCCATCGTCATTAAGAGGCTCTGAACGTTACAATTAACTGTCAGTTTTGCATCGCATTCGAAAAACTAGACTCACAGGAGAACGACCATAAGGTGCCCGAGGCAGCAATAGACCCTTGGAGACAAGTCGGCTGGAGGACGATGTATTGAGACGCGACTCAATTTGTGTGTCCCATCGTCATTAACAGGCTCTGAACGTTACAACTAACTGTCAGTTTTGCATCGCATTCGAAAAACTAGACTCACAGGAGAACGACCATAAGGTGCCCGAGGCAGCAATAGACCCTTGGAGACAAGTCGGCTGGAGGACGATGTATTGATTCGCGACGCAATTTGTGTGTTCCATCGTCATTAAGAGGCTCTGAACGTTACAATTCACTGTCAGTTTTGCGTCGGATTCGAAAATCTAGACTCACAGGAGAACGAGCGTATGGTGCCCGAGGCAGCAATAGACCCTTCGAGACAAGTCGGCTGGAGGACGATGTATTGAATCGCGACGCAATTTGTGTGTTCCATCGTCATTAAGAGGCTCTGAACGTTACAATTAAATGTCAGTTTAGCATCGCATTCGAAAAACTAGACTCACAGGAGAACGACCATAAGGTGCCCGAGGCAGCAATAGACCCTTGGAGACAAGTCGGCTGGAGGACGATGTATTGAGACGCGACGCAATTTGTGTGTCCCATCGTCATTAACAGGCTCTGAACGTTACAATTAACTGTCAGTTTTGCATCGCATTCGAATAACTAGACTCACAGGAGAACGACCATAAGGTGCCCGAGGCAGCAATAGACCCTTGGAGACAAGTCGGCTGGAGGACGATGTATTGATTCGCGACGCAATTTGTGTGTTCCATCGTCATTAACAGGCTCTGAACGTTACAATTAACTGTCAGTTTTGCATCGCATTCGAAACACTAGACTCACAGTAGAACGACCATAAGGTGCCCGAGGCAGCAATAGACCCTTGGAGACAAGTCGGCTGTAGGACGATGTATTGAATCGCGACGCAATTTGTGTGTTCCATCGTCATTAAGAGGCTCTGAACGTTACAATTAATTGTCAGTTTTGCGCCGGATTCGAAAAACTAGACTCATAGGAGAACGACCAAGAGGTGCCAGGAGCAGCAATACTACCTCGGAGACAAGTCGGCTGGAGGACGATGTATTGAATCGCGACGCAATTTGTGTGTTCCATCGTCATTAAGAGGCTCTGAACGTTACAATTAATTGTCAGTTTTGCGTCGGATTCGAAAATCTAGACTCACAGGAGAACGAGCATATGGTGCCCGAGGCAGCAATAGACCCTTGGAGACAAGTCGGCTGTAGGACGATGTATTGAATCGCGACGCAATTTGTGTGTTCCATCGTCATTAACAGGCTCTGAACGTTACAATTAACTGTCAGTTTTGCGTCGGATTCGAAAATCTAGACTCACAGGAGAACGACCGTAAGGTGCCCGAGGCAGCACTAGACCCTTCGAGACAAGTCGGCTGGAGGACGATGTATTGAATCGCGACGCAATTTGTGTGTTCCATCGTCATTAAGAGGCTCTGAACGTTACAATTAACTGTCAGTTTTGCGTCGGATTCGAAAAACTAGACTCATAGGAGAACGACCAAGAGGTGCCAGGAGCAGCAATACTACCTTGGAGACATGTCGGCTGGAGGACGATGTATTGAATCGCGACGCAATTTGTGTGTTCCATCGTCAGTATCAGGCTCTGAACGTTACAATTAACTGTCAGTTTTGCATCGCATTCGAAAAACTAGACTCACAGGAGAACGACCATAAGGTGCCCGAGGGAGAAATAGACCCTTGGAGACAAGTCGGCTGGAGGACGATGTATTGAATCGCGACGCCATTTGTGTGTCCCATCGTCAGTATCAGGCTCTGAACGTTACAATTAACTGTCAGTTTTGCGTCGGATTCGAAAATCTAGACTCATAGGACAACGACCATAAGGTGCCCGAGGCAGCAATAGACCCTTGGAGACAAGTCGGCTGGAGGACGATGTATTGAGTCGCGACGCAATTTGTGTGTCCCATCGTTATTAACAGGCTCTGAACGTTACAATTAACTGTCAGTTTTGCGTCGGATTCGAAAATCTAGACTCACAGGAGAACGACCATAAGGTGCCCGAGGCAGCAATAGACCCTTGGAGACAAGTCGGCTGGAGGACGATGTATTGAGACGCGACGCAATTTGTGTGTCCCATCGTCATTAAGAGGCTCTGAACGTTACAATTAACTGTCAGTTTTGCGTCGGATTCGAAAATCTAGACTCACAGGAGAACGACCATAAGGTGCCCGAGGCAGCACTAGACCCTTGGAGACAAGTCGGCTGTAGGACGATGTATTGAATCGCGACGCAATTTGTGTGTTCCATCGTCATTAAGAGGCTCTGAACGTTACAATTAACTGTCAGTTTTGCATCGCATTCAAAAAACTAGACTCACAGGAGAACGACCATAAGGTGCCCGAGGCAGCAATAGACCCTTGGAGACAAGTCGGCTGGAGGACGATGTATTGAGACGCGACTCAATTTGTGTGTCCCATCGTCATTAACAGGCTCTGAACGTTACAACTAACTGTCAGTTTTGCATCGCATTCGAAAAACTAGACTCACAGGAGAACGACCATAAGGTGCCCGAGGCAGCAATAGACCCTTGGAGACAAGTCGGCTGGAGGACGATGTATTGATTCGCGACGCAATTTGTGTGTCCCATCGTCATTAAGAGGCTCTGAACGTTACAATTAACTGTCAGTTTTGCGTCGGATTCGAAAATCTAGACTCACAGGAGAACGAGCGTATGGTGCCCGAGGCAGCAATAGACCCTTCGAGACAAGTCGGCTGGAGGACGATGTATTGAATCGCGACGCAATTTGTGTGTTCCATCGTCATTAAGAGGCTCTGAACGTTACAATTAAATGTCAGTTTAGCATCGCATTCGAAGAACTAGACTCACAGGAAAACGTCCATAAGGTGCCCGAGGCAGCAATAGACCCTTGGAGACAAGTCGGCTGGAGGACGATGTATTGAGACGCGACGCAATTTGTGTGTCCCATCGTCATTAACAGGCTCTGAACGTTACAATTAACTGTCAGTTTTGCATCGCATTCGAATAACTAGACTCACAGGAGAACGACCATAAGGTGCCCGAGGCAGCAATAGACCCTTGGAGACAAGTCGGCTGGAGGACGATGTATTGATTCGCGACGCAATTTGTGTGTCCCATCGTCATTAACAGGCTCTGAACGTTACAATTAACTGTCAGTTTTGCATCGCATTCGAAACACTAGACTCACATTAGAACGACCATAAGGTGCCCGAGGCAGCAATAGACCCTTGGAGACAAGTCGGCTGTAGGACGATGTATTGAATCGCGACGCAATTTGTGTGTTCCATCGTCATTAAGAGGCTCTGAACGTTACAATTAATTGTCAGTTTTGCGCCGGATTCGAAAAACTAGACTCATAGGAGAACGACCAAGAGGTGCCAGGAGCAGCAATACTACCTCGGAGACAAGTCGGCTGGAGGACGATGTATTGAATCGCGACGCAATTTGTGTGTTCCATCGTCATTAAGAGGCTCTGAACCTTACAATTAACTGTCAGTTTTGCGTCGGATTCGAAAATCTAGACTCACCGATGAACGACCATAAGGTGCCCGAGGCAGCAATAGACCCTTCGAAACAAGTCGGCTGGAGGACGATGTATTGAATCGCGACGCAATTTGTGTGTTCCATCGTCATTAAGAGGCTCTGAACGTTACAATTAATTGTCAGTTTTGCGTCGGATTCGAAAATCTAGACTCACAGGAGAACGAGCATATGGTGCCCGAGGCAGCAATAGACCCTTGGAGACAAGTAGGCTGTAGGACGATGTATTGAATCGCGACGCCATTTGTGTGTCCCATCGTCAGTATCAGGCTCTGAACGTTACAATTAACTGTCAGTTTTGCGTCGGATTCGAAAATCTAGACTCACAGGAGAACGACCGTAAGGCGCCCGAGGCAGCACTAGACCCTTCGAGACAAGTCGGCTGGAGGACGATGTATTGAATCGCGACGCAATTTGTGTGTTCCATCGTCATTAAGAGGCTCTGAACGTTACAATTAACTGTCAGTTTTGCGTCGGATTCGAAAAACTAGACTCATAGGAGAACGACCAAGAGGTGCCAGGAGCAGCAATACTACCTCGGAGACATGTCGGCTGGAGGACGATGTATTGAATCGCGACGCAATTTGTGTGTTCCATCGTCAGTATCAGGCTCTGAACGTTACAATTAACTGTCAGTTTTGCGTCGGATTCGAAAATCTAGACTCATAGGACAACGACCATAAGGTGCCCGAGGCAGCAATAGACCCTTGGAGACAAGTCGGCTGGAGGACGATGTATTGAGTCGCGACGCAATTTGTGTGTCCCATCGTTATTAACAGGCTCTGAACGTTACAATTAACTGTCAGTTTTGCGTCGGATTCGAAAATCTAGACTGACAGGAGAACGACCATAAGGTGCCCGAGGCAGCAATAGACCCTTGGAGACAAGTCGGCTGGAGGACGATGTATTGAGACGCGACGCAATTTGTGTGTCCCATCGTCATTAAGAGGCTCTGAACGTTACAATTAACTGTCAGTTTTGCGTCGGATTCGAAAATCTAGACTCACAGGAGAACGACCATAAGGTGCCCGAGGCAGCAATAGAGCCTTGGAGACAAGTCGGCTGGAGGACGATGTATTGATTCGCGACGCAATTTGTGTGTTCCATCGTCATTAAGAGGCTCTGAACGTTACAATTAACTGTCAGTTTTGCGTCGGATTCGAAAATCTAGACTCACCGATGAACGACCATAAGGTGCCCGAGGCAGCAATAGACCCTTCGAGACAAGTCGGCTGGAGGACGATGTATTGAATCGCGACGCAATTTGTGTGTTCCATCGTCATTAAGAGGCTCTGAACGTTACAATTCACTGTCAGTTTTGCGTCGTATTCTGAAATCTAGACTCACAGATGAACGACCATAAGGTGCCCGAGGCAGCAAGAGACCCTTAGAGACAGGTCGGCTGTGGGACGATGTATTGAATCGCGACGCAATTTGTGTGTTCCATCGTCATCAAGAGGCTCTGAACGTTACAATTAACTGTCAGATTTGCATCGCATTCGAAAAACTAGACTCACAGGAGAACGACCATAAGGTGCCCGAGGCAGAAATAGACCCTTGGAGACAAGTCGGCTGGAGGACGATGTATTGAATCGCGACGCCATTTGTGTGTCCCATCGTCAGTATCAGGCTCTGAACGTTACAATTCACTGTCAGTTTTGCGTCGGATTCGAAAATCTAGACTCACAGGAGAACGAGCATATGGTGCCCGAGGCAGCACTTGACCCTTGGAGACAAGTCGGCTGTAGGACGATGTATTGAGTCGCGACGCAATTTGTGTGTCCCATCGTCAGTATCAGGCTCTGAACGTTACAATTAACTGTCAGTTTTGCGTCGGATTCGAAAATCTAGACTCACAGGAGAACGACCATAAGGTGCCCGAGGCAGCACTAGACCCTTGGAGACAAGTCGGCTGGAGGACGATGTATTGAGTCTCGACGCAATTTGTGTGTCCCATCGTCATTAACAGGCTCTAAACGTTACAATTCACTGTCAGTTTTGCGTCGGATTCGAAAAACTAGACTCACAGGAGAACGAGCATATGGTGCCCGAGGCAGCACTAGACCCTTGGAGACAAGTCGGCTGTAGGACGATGTATTGAATCGCGACGCAATTTGTGTGTTCCATCGTCATTAAGAGGCTCTGAACGTTACAATTAACTGTCAGTTTTGCGTCGGATTCGAAAATCTAGACTCACAGGAGAACGACCATAAGGTGCCCGAGGCAGCCCTAGACCCTTGGAGACAAGTCGGCTGGAGGACGATGTATTGAGTCGCGACGCAATTTGTGTGTCCCATCGTCATTAACAGGCTCTGAACGTTACAATTAACTGTCAGTTTTGCATCGCATTCGAAAAACTAGACTCACAGGAGAACGACCATAAGGTGCCCGAGGCAGCAATAGACCCTTGGAGACAAGTGGGCTGTAGGACGATGTATTGAATCGCGACGCAATTTGTGTGTTCCATCGTCAGTATCAGGCTCTGAACGTTACAATTAACTGTCAGTTTTGCGTCGGATTCGAAAATCTAGACTCACAGGAGAACGACCATAAGGTGCCCGAGGCAGCAATAGACCCTTGGAGACAAGTCGGCTGGAGGACGATGTATTGAGTCGCGACGCAATTTGTGTGTCCCATCGTCATTAACAGGCTCTGAACGTTACAATTAACTGTCAGTTTTGCGTCGTATTCTGAAAACTAGACTCACAGGAGAACGACCATAAGGTGCCCGAGGCAGCAAGAGACCCTAGGAGACAGGTCGGCTGTGGGACGATGTATTGAATCGCGACGCAATTTGTGTGTTCCATCGTCATCAAGAGGCTCTGAACGTTACAATTCACTGTCAGTTTTGCGTCGGATTCGAAAATCTAGACTCACAGGAGAAGGAGCATATGGTGCCCGAGGCAGCACTAGACCCTTGGAGACAAGTCGGCTGTAGGACGATGTATTGAATCGCGACGCAATTTGTGTGTTCCATCGTCATTAAGAGGCTCTGAACGTTACAATTAACTGTCAGTTTTGCGTCGGATTCGAAAATCTAGACTCACAGGAGAACGACCATAAGGTGCCCGAGGCAGCACTAGACCCTTGGAGACAAGTCGGCTGGAGGACGATGTATTAAGTCGCGACGCAATTTGTGTGTCCCATCGTCATTAACAGGCTCTGAACGTTACAATTAACTGTCAGTTTTGCATCGCATTCGAAAAACTAGACTCACAGGAGAACGACCATAAGGTGCCCGAGGCAGCAATAGACCCTTGGAGACAAGTCGGCTGGAGGACGATGTATTGAATCGCGACGCAATTTGTGTGTTCCATCGTCATTAAGAGGCTCTGAACGTTACAATTAACTGTCAGTTTTGCGTCGGATTCGAAAAACTAGGCTCACAGGAGAACGACCATAAGGTGCCCGAGGCAGCAGTAGACCCTTCGAGACAAGTCGGCTGGAGGACGATGTATTGAATCGCGACGAAATTTGTGTGTTCCATCGTCATTAGCAGGCTCTGAACGTTACAATTAATTGTCAGTTTTGCGTCGGATTCGAAAATCTAGACTCACAGGAGAACGAGCATATGGTGCCCGAGGCAGCACTAGACCCTTGGAGACAAGTCGGCTGTAGGACGATGTATTGAATCGCGACGCAATTTGTGTGTTCCATCGTCATTAAGAGGCTCTGAACGTTACAATTAACTGTCAGTTTTGCGCCGGATTCGAAAAACTAGACTCATAGGAGAACGACCAAGAGGTGCCAGGAGCAGCAATACTACCTCGGAGACAAGTCGGCTGGAGGACGATGTATTGATTCGCGACGCAATTTGTGTGTTCCATCGTCATTAAGAGGCTCTGAACGTTACAATTAACTGTCAGTTTTGCGTCGGATTCGAAAATCTAGACTCACCGATGAACGACCATAAGGTGCCCGAGGCAGCAATAGACCCTTCGAGACAAGTCGGCTGGAGGACGATGTATTGAATCGCGACGCAATTTGTGTGTTCCATCGTCAGTATCAGGCTCTGAACGTTACAATTAACTGTCAGTTTTGCGTCGTATTCTGAAATCTAGACTCACAGATGAACGACCATAAGGTGCCCGAGGCAGAAATAGACCCTTGGAGACAAGTCGGCTGGAGGACGATGTATTGAATCGCGACGCCATTTGTGTGTTCCATCGTCATTAACAGGCTCTGAACGTTACAATTATCTGTCAGTTTTGCGTCGGATTCGAAAATCTAGACTCACAGGAGAACGACCATAAGGTGCCCGAGGCAGCACTTGACCCTTGGAGACAAGTCGGCTGTAGGACGATGTATTGAGTCGCGACGCAATTTGTGTGTCCCATCGTCAGTATCAGGCTCTGAACGTTACAATTAACTGTCAGTTTTGCGTCGGATTCGAAAATCTAGACTCACAGGAGAACGACCATAAGGTGCCCGAGGCAGCACTAGACCCTTGGAGACAAGTCGGCTGGAGGACGATGTATTGAGTCTCGACGCAATTTGTGTGTCCCATCGTCATTAACAGGCTCTAAACGTTACAATTCACTGTCAGTTTTGCGTCGGATTCGAAAAACTAGACTCACAGGAGAACGAGCATATGGTGCCCGAGGCAGCACTAGACCCTTGGAGACAAGTCGGCTGTAGGACGATGTATTGAATCGCGACGCAATTTGTGTGTTCCATCGTCATTAAGAGGCTCTGAACGTTACAATTAACTGTCAGTTTTGCGTCGGATTCGAAAATCTAGACTCACAGGAGAACGACCATAAGGTGCCCGAGGCAGCCCTAGACCCTTGGAGACAAGTCGGCTGGAGGACGATGTATTGAGTCGCGACGCAATTTGTGTGTCCCATCGTCATTAACAGGCTCTGAACGTTACAATTAACTGTCAGTTTTGCATCGCATTCGAAAAACTAGACTCACAGGAGAACGACCATAAGGTGCCCGAGGCAGCAATAGACCCTTGGAGACAAGTCGGCTGTAGGACGATGTATTGAATCGCGACGCAATTTGTGTGTTCCATCGTCAGTATCAGGCTCTGAACGTTACAATTAACTGTCAGTTTTGCGTCGGATTCGAAAATCTAGACTCACAGGAGAACGACCATAAGGTGCCCGAGGCAGCAATAGACCCTTGGAGACAAGTCGGCTGGAGGACGATGTATTGAGTCGCGACGCAATTTGTGTGTCCCATCGTCATTAACAGGCTCTGAACGTTACAATTAACTGTCAGTTTTGCGTCGTATTCTGAAAACTAGACTCACAGGAGAACGACCATAAGGTGCCCGAGGCAGCAAGAGACCCTAGGAGACAGGTCGGCTGTGGGACGATGTATTGAATCGCGACGCAATTTGTGTGTTCCATCGTCATCAAGAGGCTCTGAACGTTACAATTCACTGTCAGTTTTGCGTCGGATTCGAAAATCTAGACTCACAGGAGAAGGAGCATATGGTGCCCGAGGCAGCACTAGACCCTTGGAGACAAGTCGGCTGTAGGACGATGTATTGAATCGCGACGCAATTTGTGTGTTCCATCGTCATTAAGAGGCTCTGAACGTTACAATTAACTGTCAGTTTTGCGTCGGATTCGAAAATCTAGACTCACAGGAGAACGACCATAAGGTGCCCGAGGCAGCACTAGACCCTTGGAGACAAGTCGGCTGGAGGACGATGTATTAAGTCGCGACGCAATTTGTGTGTCCCATCGTCATTAACAGGCTCTGAACGTTACAATTAACTGTCAGTTTTGCATCGCATTCGAAAAACTAGACTCACAGGAGAACGACCATAAGGTGCCCGAGGCAGCAATAGACCCTTGGAGACAAGTCGGCTGGAGGACGATGTATTGAATCGCGACGCAATTTGTGTGTTCCATCGTCATTAAGAGGCTCTGAACGTTACAATTAACTGTCAGTTTTGCGTCGGATTCGAAAAACTAGGCTCACAGGAGAACGACCATAAGGTGCCCGAGGCAGCAGTAGACCCTTCGAGACAAGTCGGCTGGAGGACGATGTATTGAATCGCGACGAAATTTGTGTGTTCCATCGTCATTAGCAGGCTCTGAACGTTACAATTAATTGTCAGTTTTGCGTCGGATTCGAAAATCTAGACTCACAGGAGAACGAGCATATGGTGCCCGAGGCAGCACTAGACCCTTGGAGACAAGTCGGCTGTAGGACGATGTATTGAATCGCGACGCAATTTGTGTGTTCCATCGTCATTAAGAGGCTCTGAACGTTACAATTAACTGTCAGTTTTGCGCCGGATTCGAAAAACTAGACTCATAGGAGAACGACCAAGAGGTGCCAGGAGCAGCAATACTACCTCGGAGACAAGTCGGCTGGAGGACGATGTATTGATTCGCGACGCAATTTGTGTGTTCCATCGTCATTAAGAGGCTCTGAACGTTACAATTAACTGTCAGTTTTGCGTCGGATTCGAAAATCTAGACTCACCGATGAACGACCATAAGGTGCCCGAGGCAGCAATAGACCCTTCGAGACAAGTCGGCTGGAGGACGATGTATTGAATCGCGACGCAATTTGTGTGTTCCATCGTCAGTATCAGGCTCTGAACGTTACAATTAACTGTCAGTTTTGCGTCGTATTCTGAAATCTAGACTCACAGATGAACGACCATAAGGTGCCCGAGGCAGAAATAGACCCTTGGAGACAAGTCGGCTGGAGGACGATGTATTGAATCGCGACGCCATTTGTGTGTTCCATCGTCATTAACAGGCTCTGAACGTTACAATTATCTGTCAGTTTTGCGTCGGATTCGAAAATCTAGACTCACAGGAGAACGACCATAAGGTGCCCGAGGCAGCACTACACCCTTGGAGACAAGTCGGCTGGAGGACGATGTATTGAGTCGCGACGCAATTTGTGTGTCCCATCGTCATTAACAGGCTCTGAACGTTACAATTAACTGTCAGTTTTGCGTCGCATTCGAAAATCTAGACTCACAGGAGAACGAGCATATGGTGCCCGAGGCAGCACTAGACCCTTGGAGACAAGTCGGCTGTAGGACGATGTATTGAATCGCGACGCAATTTGTGTGTTCCATCGTCATCAAGAGGCTCTGAACGTTACAATTAACTGTCAGTTTTGCGTCGGATTCGAAAATCTAGAGTCACAGGAGAACGAGCATATGGTGCCCGAGGCAGCACTAGACCCTTGGAGACAAGTCGGCTGTAGGACGATGTATTGAATCGCGACGCAATTTGTGTGTTCCATCGTCATTAAGAGGCTCTGAACGTTACAATTAATTGTCAGTTTTGCGTCGTATTCGAAAATCTAGACTCACAGGAGAACGACCATAAGGTGCCCGAGGCAGCACTAGACCCTTGGAGACAAGTCGGCTGGAGGACGATGTATTGAGTCTCGACGCAATTTGTGTGTCCCATCGTCATTAACAGGCTCTAAACGTTACAATTCACTGTAAGTTTTGCGTCGGATTCGAAAAACTAGACTCACAGGAGAACGAGCATACGGTGCCCGAGGCAGCACTAGACCCTTGGAGACAAGTCGGCTGTAGGACGATGTATTGAATCGCGACGCAATTTGTGTGTTCCATCGTCATTAAGAGGCTCTGAACGTTACAATTAACTGTCAGTTTTGCGTCGGATTCGAAAATCTAGACTCACAGGAGAACGACCATAAGGTGCCCGAGGCAGCCCTAGACCCTTGGAGACAAGTCGGCTGGAGGACGATGTATTGAGTCGCGACGCAATTTGTGTGTCCCATCGTCATTAACAGGCTCTGAACGTTACAATTAACTGTCAGTTTTGCATCGCATTCGAAAAACTAGACTCACAGGAGAACGACCATAAGGTGCCCGAGGCAGCAATAGACCCTTGGAGACAAGTCGGCTGTAGGACGATGTATTGAATCGCGACGCAATTTGTGTGTTCCATCGTCAGTATCAGGCTCTGAACGTTACAATTAACTGTCAGTTTTGCGTCGGATTCGAAAATCTAGACTCACAGGAGAACGACCATAAGGTGCCCGAGGCAGCAATAGACCCTTGGAGACAAGTCGGCTGGAGGACGATGTATTGAGTCGCGACGCAATTTGTGTGTCCCATCGTCATTAACAGGCTCTGAACGTTACAATTAACTGTCAGTTTTGCGTCGTATTCTGAAAACTAGACTCACAGGAGAACGACCATAAGGTGCCCGAGGCAGCAAGAGACCCTAGGAGACAGGTCGGCTGTGGGACGATGTATTGAATCGCGACGCAATTTGTGTGTTCCATCGTCATCAAGAGGCTCTGAACGTTACAATTCACTGTCAGTTTTGCGTCGGATTCGAAAATCTAGACTCACAGGAGAACGAGCATATGGTGCCCGAGGCAGCACTAGACCCTTGGAGACAAGTCGGCTGTAGGACGATGTATTGAATCGCGACGCAATTTGTGTGTTCCATCGTCATTAAGAGGCTCTGAACGTTACAATTAACTGTCAGTTTTGCGTCGGATTCGAAAATCTAGACTCACAGGAGAACGACCATAAGGTGCCCGAGGCATCACTAGACCCTTGGAGACAAGTCGGCTGGAGGACGATGTATTAAGTCGCGACGCAATTTGTGTGTCCCATCGTCATTAACAGGCTCTGAACGTTACAATTAACTGTCAGTTTTGCATCGCATTCGAAAAACTAGACTCACAGGAGAACGACCATAAGGTGCCCGAGGCAGCAATAGACCCTTGGAGACAAGTCGGCTGGAGGACGATGTATTGAATCGCGACGCAATTTGTGTGTTCCATCGTCATTAAGAGGCTCTGAACGTTATAATTAACTGTCAGTTTTGCGTCGGATTCGAAAAACTAGGCTCACAGGAGAACGACCATAAGGTGCCCGAGGCAGCAGTAGACCCTTCGAGACAAGTCGGCTGGAGGACGATGTATTGAATCGCGACGAAATTTGTGTGTTCCATCGTCATTAGCAGGCTCTGAACGTTACAATTAATTGTCAGTTTTGCGTCGGATTCGAAAATCTAGACTCACAGGAGAACGAGCATATGGTGCCCGAGGCAGCACTAGACCCTTGGAGACAAGTCGGCTGTAGGACGATGTATTGAATCGCGACGCAATTTGTGTGTTCCATCGTCATTAAGAGGCTCTGAACGTTACAATTAACTGTCAGTTTTGCGCCGGATTCGAAAAACTAGACTCATAGGAGAACGACCAAGAGGTGCCAGGAGCAGCAATACTACCTCGGAGACAAGTCGGCTGGAGGACGATGTATTGATTCGCGACGCAATTTGTGTGTTCCATCGTCATTAAGAGGCTCTGAACGTTACAATTAACTGTCAGTTTTGCGTCGGATTCGAAAATCTAGACTCACCGATGAACGACCATAAGGTGCCCGAGGCAGCAATAGACGCTTCGAGACAAGTCGGCTGGAGGACGATGTATTGAATCGCGACGCAATTTGTGTGTTCCATCGTCATTAAGAGGCTCTGAACGTTACAATTCACTGTCAGTTTTGCGTCGTATTCTGAAATCTAGACTCACAGATGAACGACCATAAGGTGCCCGAGGCAGAAATAGACCCTTGGAGACAAGTCGGCTGGAGGACGATGTATTGAATCGCGACGCCATTTGTGTGTCCCATCGTCAGTATCAGGCTCTGAACGTTACAATTCACTGTCAGTTTTGCGTCGGATTCGAAAATCTAGACTCACAGGAGAACGAGCATATGGTGCCCGAGGCAGCACTTGACCCTTGGAGACAAGTCGGCTGTAGGACGATGTATTGAGTCGCGACGCAATTTGTGTGTCCCATCGTCAGTATCAGGCTCTGAACGTTACAATTAACTGTCAGTTTTGCGTCGGATTCGAAAATCTAGACTCATAGGACAACGACCATAAGGTGCCCGAGGCAGCAATAGACCCTTGGAGACAAGTCGGCTGGAGGACGATGTATTGAGTCGCGACGCAATTTGTGTGTCCCATCGTTATTAACATCCTCTGAACGTTACAATTAACTGTCAGTTTTGCGTCGGATCGAAAATCTAGACTCACAGGAGAACGACCATAAGGTGCCCGAGGCAGCAATAGACCCTTGGAGACAAGTCGGCTGGAGGACGATGTATTGAGACGCGACGCAATTTGTGTGTCCCATCGTCATTAAGAGGCTCTGAACGTTACAATTAACTGTCAGTTTTGCGTCGGATTCGAAAATCTAGACTCACAGGAGAACGACCATAAGGTGCCCGAGGCAGCACTAGACCCTTGGAGACAAGTCGGCTGTAGGACGATGTATTGAATCGCGACGCAATTTGTGTGTTCCATCGTCATTAAGAGGCTCTGAACGTTACAATTAACTGTCAGTTTTGCATCGCATTCGAAAAACTAGACTCACAGGAGAACGACCATAAGGTGCCCGAGGAAGCAATAGACCCTTGGAGACAAGTCGGCTGGAGGACGATGTATTGAGACGCGACTCAATTTGTGTGTCCCATCGTCATTAACAGGCTCTGAACGTTACAACTAACTGTCAGTTTTGCATCGCATTCGAAAAACTAGACTCACAGGAGAACGACCATAAGGTGCCCGAGGCAGCAATAGACCCTTGGAGACAAGTCGGCTGGAGGACGATGTATTGATTCGCGACGCAATTTGTGTGTTCCATCGTCATTAAGAGGCTCTGAACGTTACAATTCACTGTCAGTTTTGCGTCGTATTCTGAAATCTAGACTCACAGAAGAACGACCATAAGGTGCCCGAGGCAGAAATAGACCCTTGGAGACAAGTCGGCTGGAGGACGATGTATTGAATCGCGACGCCATTTGTGTGTCCCATCGTCAGTATCAGGCTCTGAACGTTACAATTCACTGTCAGTTTTGCGTCGGATTCGAAAATCTAGACTCACAGGAGAACGAGCATATGGTGCCCGAGGCAGCACTTGACCCTTGGAGACAAGTCGGCTGTAGGACGATGTATTGAGTCGCGACGCAATTTGTGTGTCCCATCGTCAGTATCAGGCTCTGAACGTTACAATTAACTGTCAGTTTTGCGTCGGATTCGAAAATCTAGACTCATAGGACAACGACCATAAGGTGCCCGAGGCAGCAATAGACCCTTGGAGACAAGTCGGCTGGAGGACGATGTATTGAATCGCGACGCAATTTGTGTGTCCCATCGTTATTAACAGCCTCTGAACGTTACAATTAACTGTCAGTTTTGCGTCGGATCGAAAATCTAGACTCACAGGAGAACGACCATAAGGTGCCCGAGGCAGCAATAGACCCTTGGAGACAAGTCGGCTGGAGGACGATGTATTGAGCCGCGACGCAATTTGTGTGTCCCATCGTCATTAAGGGGCTCTGAACGTTACAATTAACTGTCAGTTTTGCGTCGGATTCGAAAATCTAGACTCACAGGAGAACGACCATAAGGTGCCCGAGGCAGCACTAGACCCTTGGAGACAAGTCGGCTGTAGGACGATGTATTGAATCGCGACGCAATTTGTGTGTTCCATCGTCATTAAGAGGCTCTGAACGTTACAATTAACTGTCAGTTTTGCATCGCATTCGAAAAACTAGACTCACAGGAGAACGACCATAAGGTGCCCGAGGCAGCAATAGACCCTTGGAGACAAGTCGGCTGGAGGACGATGTATTGAGACGCGACTCAATTTGTGTGTCCCATCGTCATTAACAGGCTCTGAACGTTACAACTAACTGTCAGTTTTGCATCGCATTCGAAAAACTAGACTCACAGGAGAACGACCATAAGGTGCCCGAGGCAACAATAGACCCTTGGAGACAAGTCGGCTGGAGGACGATGTATTGATTCGCGACGCAATTTGTGTGTTCCATCGTCATTAAGAGGCTCTGAACGTTACAATTCACTGTCAGTTTTGCGTCGGATTCGAAAATCTAGACTCACAGGAGAACGAGCGTATGGTGCCCGAGGCAGCAATAGACCCTTCGAGACAAGTCGGCTGGAGGACGATGTATTGAATCGCGACGCAATTTGTGTGTTCCATCGTCATTAAGAGGCTCTGAACGTTACAATTAAATGTCAGTTTAGCATCGCATTCGAAAAACTAGACTCACAGGAGAACGACCATAAGGTGCCCGAGGCAGCACTAGACCCTTGGAGACAAGTCGGCTGGAGGACGATGTATTGAGACGCGACGCAATTTGTGTGTCCCATCGTCATTAACAGGCTCTGAACGTTACAATTAACTGTCAGTTTTGCATCGCATTCGAATAACTAGACTCACAGGAGAACGACCATAAGGTGCCCGAGGCAGCAATAGACCCTTGGAGACAAGTCGGCTGTAGGACGATGTATTGAATCGCGACGCAATTTGTGTGTTCCATCGTCATTAAGAGGCTCTGAACGTTACAATTAATTGTCAGTTTTGCGCCGGATTCGAAAAACTAGACTCATAGGAGAACGACCAAGAGGTGCCAGGAGCAGCAATACTACCTCGGAGACAAGTCGGCTGGAGGACGATGTATTGAATCGCGACGCAATTTGTGTGTTCCATCGTCATTAAGAGGCTCTGAACCTTACAATTAACTGTCAGTTTTGCGTCGGATTCGAAAACTAGACTCACCGATGAACGACCATAAGGTGCCCGAGCCAGCAATAGACCCTTCGAAACAAGTCGGCTGGAGGACGATGTATTGAATCGCGACGCAATTTGTGTGTTCCATCGTCATTAAGAGGCTCTGAACGTTACAATTAATTGTCAGTTTTGCGTCGGATTCGAAAATCTAGACTCACAGGAGAACGAGCATATGGTGCCCGAGGCAGCAATAGACCCTTGGAGACAAGTCGGCTGTAGGACGATGTATTGAATCGCGACGCAATTTGTGTGTTCCATCGTCATTAAGAGGCTCTGAACGTTACAATTAACTGTCAGTTTTGCGTCGGATTCGAAAATCTAGACTCACAGGAGAACGACCGTAAGGCGCCCGAGGCAGCACTAGACCCTTCGAGACAAGTCGGCTGGAGGACGATGTATTGAATCGCGACGCAATTTGTGTGTTCCATCGTCATTAAGAGGCTCTGAACGTTACAATTAACTGTCAGTTTTGCGTCGGATTCGAAAAACTAGACTCATAGGAGAACGACCAACAGGTGCCAGGAGCAGCAATACTACCTCGGAGACATGTCGGCTGGAGGACGATGTATTGAATCGCGACGCAATTTGTGTGTTCCATCGTCAGTATCAGGCTCTGAACGTTACAATTAACTGTCAGTTTTGCGTCGGATTCGAAAATCTAGACTCATAGGACAACGACCATAAGGTGCCCGAGGCAGCAATAGACCCTTGGAGACAAGTCGGCTGGAGGACGATGTATTGAGTCGCGACGCAATTTGTGTGTCCCATCGTTATTAACAGGCTCTGAACGTTACAATTAACTGTCAGTTTTGCGTCGGATTCGAAAATCTAGACTCACAGGAGAACGACCATAAGGTGCCCGAGGCAGCAATAGACCCTTGGAGACAAGTCGGCTGGAGGACGATGTATTGAGACGCGACGCAATTTGTGTGTCCCATCGTCATTAAGAGGCTCTGAACGTTACAATTAACTGTCAGTTTTGCGTCGGATTCGAAAATCTAGACTCACAGGAGAACGACCATAAGGTGCCCGAGGCAGCAATAGAGCCTTGGAGACAAGTCGGCTGGAGGACGATGTATTGATTCGCGACGCAATTTGTGTGTTCCATCGTCATTAAGAGGCTCTGAACCTTACAATTAACTGTCAGTTTTGCGTCGGATTCGAAAATCTAGACTCACCGATGAACGACCATAAGGTGCCCGAGGCAGCAATAGACCCTTCGAGACAAGTCGGCTGGAGGACGATGTATTGAATCGCGACGCAATTTGTGTGTTCCATCGTCATTAAGAGGCTCTGAACGTTACAATTCACTGTCAGTTTTGCGTCGTATTCTGAAATCTAGACTCACAGATGAACGACCATAAGGTGCCCGAGGCAGCAAGAGACCCTTGGAGACAGGTCGGCTGTGGGACGATGTATTGAATCGCGACGCAATTTGTGTGTTCCATCGTCATCAAGAGGCTCTGAACGTTACAATTAACTGTCAGTTTTGCATCGCATTCGAAAAACTAGACTCACAGGAGAACGACCATAAGGTGCCCGAGGCAGAAATAGACCCTTGGAGACAAGTCGGCTGGAGGACGATGTATTGAATCGCGACGCCATTTGTGTGTCCCATCGTCAGTATCAGGCTCTGAACGTTACAATTCACTGTCAGTTTTGCGTCGGATTCGAAAATCTAGACTCACAGGAGAACGAGCATATGGTGCCCGAGGCAGCACTTGACCCTTGGAGACAAGTCGGCTGTAGGACGATGTATTGAGTCGCGACGCAATTTGTGTGTCCCATCGTCAGTATCAGGCTCTGAACGTTACAATTAACTGTCAGTTTTGCGTCGGATTCGAAAATCTAGACTCATAGGACAACGACCATAAGGTGCCCGAGGCAGCAATAGACCCTTGGAGACAAGTCGGCTGGAGGACGATGTATTGAGTCGCGACGCAATTTGTGTGTCCCATCGTTATTAACAGGCTCTGAACGTTACAATTAACTGTCAGTTTTGCGTCGGATTCGAAAATCTAGACTCACAGGAGAACGAACGTAAGGTGCCCGAGGCAGCACCAGACCCTTCGAGACAAGTCGGCTGTAGGACGATGTATTGAATCGCGACGCAATTTGTGTGTTCCATCGTCAGTATCAGGCTCTGAACGTTACAATTAACTGTCAGTTTTGCGTCGGATTCGAAAATCTAGACTCACAGGAGAACGACCATAAGGTGCCCGAGGCAGCAATAGAGCCTTGGAGACAAGTCGGCTGGAGGACGATGTATTGATTCGCGACGCAATTTGTGTGTTCCATCGTCATTAAGAGGCTCTGAACCTTACAATTAACTGTCAGTTTTGCGTCGGATTCGAAAATCTAGACTCACCGATGAACGACCATAAGGTGCCCGAGGCAGCAATAGACCCTTCGAGACAAGTCGGCTGGAGGACGATGTATTGAATCGCGACGCAATTTGTGTGTTCCATCGTCATTAAGAGGCTCTGAACGTTACAATTCACTGTCAGTTTTGCGTCGTATTCTGAAATCTAGACTCACAGATGAACGACCATAAGGTGCCCGAGGCAGCAAGAGACCCTTGGAGACAGGTCGGCTGTGGGACGATGTATTGAATCGCGACGCAATTTGTGTGTTCCATCGTCATCAAGAGGCTCTGAACGTTACAATTAACTGTCAGTTTTGCATCGCATTCGAAAAACTAGACTCACAGGAGTACGACCAGAAGGTGCCCGAGGCAGAAATAGACCCTTGGAGACAAGTCGGCTGGAGGACGATGTATTGAATCGCGACGCCATTTGTGTGTCCCATCGTCAGTATCAGGCTCTGAACGTTACAATTCACTGTCAGTTTTGCGTCGGATTCGAAAATCTAGACTCACAGGAGAACGAGCATATGGTGCCCGAGGCAGCACTTGACCCTTGGAGACAAGTCGGCTGTAGGACGATGTATTGAGACGCGACGCAATTTGTGTGTTCCATCGTCATTAACAGGCTCTGAACGTTACAATTCACTGTCAGTTTTGCGTCGGATTCGAAATACCAGACTCACAGGAGAACGACCATAAGGTGCCCGAGGCAACACTAGACCCTTGGAGACAAGTCGGCTGTAGGACGATGAATTGAATCGCGACGCAATTTGTGTGTTCCATCGTCATTAAGAGGCTCTGAACGTTACAATTAACTGTCAGTTTTGCGTCGGATTCGAAAAACTAGGCTCACAGGAGAACGACCATAAGGTGCCCGAGGCAGCAGTAGACACTTCGAGACAAGTCGGCTGGAGGACGATGTATTGAATCGCGACGCAATTTGTGTGTTCCATCGTCATTAACAGGCTCTGAACGTTACAATTAATTGTCAGTTTTGCGTCGGATTCGAAAATCTAGACTCACAGGAGAACGAGCATATGGTGCCCGAGGCAGCACTAGACCCTTGGAGACAAGTCGGCTGTAGGACGATGTATTGAATCGCGACGCAATTTGTGTGTTCCATCGTCATTAAGAGGCTCTGAACGTTACAATTAACTGTCAGTTTTGCGCCGGATTCGAAAAACTAGACTCATAGGAGAACGACCAAGATGTGCCAGGAGCAGCAATACTACCTCGGAGACAAGTCGGCTGGAGGACGATGTATTGAATCGCGACGCAATTTGTGTGTTCCATCGTCATTAAGAGGCTCTGAACGTTACAATTATCTGTCAGTTTTGCGTCGGATTCGAAAATCTAGACTCACAGGAGAACGACCATAAGGTGCCCGAGGCAGCACTACACCCTTGGAGACAAGTCGGCTGGAGGACGATGTATTGAGTCGCGACGCAATTTGTGTGTCCCATCGTCATTAACAGGCTCTGAACGTTACAATTAACTGTCAGTTTTGCGTCGGATTCGAAAATCTAGACTCACAGGAGAACGAGCATATGGTGCCCGAGGCAGCACTAGACCCTTGGAGACAAGTCGGCTGTAGGACGATGTATTGAATCGCGACGCAATTTGTGTGTTCCATCGTCATCAAGAGGCTCTGAACGTTACAATTAACTGTCAGTTTTGCGTCGGATTCGAAAATCTAGACTCACAGGAGAACGAGCATATGGTGCCCGAGGCAGCACTAGACCCTTGGAGACAAGTCGGCTGTAGGACGATGTATTGAATCGCGACGCAATTTGTGTGTTCCATCGTCATTAAGAGGCTCTGAATGTTACAATTAATTGTCAGTTTTGCGTCGTATTCGAAAATCTAGACTCACAGGAGAACGACCATAAGGTGCCCGAGGCAGCACTAGACCCTTGGAGACAAGTCGGCTGGAGGACGATGTATTGAGTCGCGACGCAATTTGTGTGTCCCATCGTCATTAACAGGCTCTAAACGTTACAATTCACTGTCAGTTTTGCGTCGGATTCGAAAAACTAGACTCACAGGAGAACGAGCATATGGTGCCCGAGGCAGCACTAGACCCTTGGAGACAAGTCGGCTGTAGGACGATGTATTGAATCGCGACGCAATTTGTGTGTTCCATCGTCATTAAGAGGCTCTGAACGTTACAATTAACTGTCAGTTTTGCGTCGGATTCGAAAATCTAGACTCACAGGAGAACGACCATAAGGTGCCCGAGGCAGCCCTAGACCCTTGGAGACAAGTCGGCTGGAGGACGATGTATTGAGTCGCGACGCAATTTGTGTGTCCCATCGTCATTAACAGGCTCTGAACGTTACAATTAACTGTCAGTTTTGCATCGCATTCGAAAAACTAGACTCACAGGAGAACGACCATAAGGTGCCCGAGGCAGCAATAGACCCTTGGAGACAAGTCGGCTGTAGGACGATGTATTGAATCGCGACGCAATTTGTGTGTTCCATCGTCAGTATCAGGCTCTGAACGTTACAATTAACTGTCAGTTTTGCGTCGGATTCGAAAATCTAGACTCACAGGAGAACGACCATAAGGTGCCCGAGGCAGCAATAGACCCTTGGAGACAAGTCGGCTGGAGGACGATGTATTGAGTCGCGACGCAATTTGTGTGTCCCATCGTCATTAACAGGCTCTGAACGTTACAATTAACTGTCAGTTTTGCATCGCATTCGAAAAACTAGACTCACAGGAGAACGACCATAAGGTGCCCGAGGCAGCAATAGACCCTTGGAGACGAGTCGGCTGGAGGACGATGTATTGAATCGCGACGCAATTTGTGTGTTCCATCGTCATTAAGAGGCTCTTAACGTTACAATTAACTGTCAGTTTTGCGTCGGATTCGAAAAACTAGGCTCACAGGAGAACGACCATAAGGTGCCCGAGGCAGCAGTAGACCCTTCGAGACAAGTCGGCTGGAGGACGATGTATTGAATCGCGACGCAATTTGTGTGTTCCATCGTCATTAGCAGGCTCTGAACGTTACAATTAATTGTCAGTTTTGCGTCGGATTCGAAAATCTAGACTCACAGGAGAACGAGCATATGGTGCCCGAGGCAGCACTAGACCCTTGGAGACAAGTCGGCTGTAGGACGATGTATTGAATCGCGACGCAATTTGTGTGTTCCATCGTCATTAAGAGGCTCTGAACGTTACAATTAACTGTCAGTTTTGCGCCGGATTCGAAAAACTAGACTCATAGGAGAACGACCAAGAGGTGCCAGGAGCAGCAATACTACCTCGGAGACAAGTCGGCTGGAGGACGATGTATTGAATCGCGACGCAATTTGTGTGTTCCATCGTCATTAAGAGGCTCTGAACGTTACAATTATCTGTCAGTTTTGCGTCGGTTTCGAAAATCTAGACTCACAGGAGAACGACCATAAGGTGCCCGAGGCAGCACTAGACCCTTGGAGACAAGTCGGCTGTAGGACGATGTATTGAATCGCGACGCAATTTGTGTGTTCCATCGTCATTAAGAGGCTCTGAACGTTACAATTAATTGTCAGTTTTGCGTCGTATTCGAAAATCTAGACTCACAGGAGAACGACCATAAGGTGCCCGAGGCAGCACTAGACCCTTGGAGACAAGTCGGCTGGAGGACGATGTATTGAGTCGCGACGCAATTTGTGTGTCCCATCGTCATTAACAGGCTCTAAACGTTACAATTCACTGTCAGTTTTGCGTCGGATTCGAAAAACTAGACTCACAGGAGAACGACCATAAGGTGCCCGAGGCAGCACTAGACCCTTGGAGACAAGTCGGCTGTAGGACGATGTATTGAATCGCGACGCAATTTGTGTGTTCCATCGTCATTAAGAGGCTCTGAACGTTACAATTAACTGTCAGTTTTGCGCCGGATTCGAAAAACTAGACTCATAGGAGAACGACCAAGAGGTGCCAGGAGCAGCAATACTTCCTCGGAGACAAGTAGGCTGGAGGACGATGTATTGAATCGCGACGCAATTTGTGTGTTCCATCGTCATTAAGAGGCTCTGAACCTTACAATTAACTGTCAGTTTTGCGTCGGATTCGAAAATCTAGACTCACAGATGAACGACCATAAGGTGCCCGAGGCAGCAATAGACCCTTCGAGACAAGTCGGCTGGAGGACGATGTATTGAATCGCGACGCAATTTGTGTGTTCCATCGTCATTAAGAGGCTCTGAACGTTACAATTAATTGTCAGTTTTGCGTCGGATTCGAAAGTCCAGACTCACAGGAGAACGAGCATATGGTGCCCGAGGCAGCAATAGACCCTTGGAGACAAGTCGGCTGTAGGACGATGAATTGAATCGCGACGCAATTTGTGTGTTCCATCGTCATTAACAGGCTCTGAACGTTACAATTAACTGTCAGTTTTGCGTCGGATTCGAAAATCTAGACTCACAGGAGAACGACCATAAGGTGCCCGAGGCAGCACTAGACCCTTGGAGACAAGTCGGCTGGAGGACGATGTATTGAGTCGCGACGTAATTTGTGTGTCCCATCGTCATTAACAGGTTCTGAACGTTACAATGAACTGTCAGTTTTGCATCGCATTCGAAAAACTAGACTCACAGGAGAACGACCATAAGGTGCCCGAGGTAGCAATAGACACTTGGAGACAAGTCGGCTGGAGGACGATGTATTGAGACGCGACGCAATTTGTGTGTCCCATCGTCATTAACAGGCTCTGAACGTTACAATTAACTGTCAGTTATGCGTCGGATTCGAAAATCTAGACTCACAGATGAACGACCATAAGGTGCCCGAGGCAGCAATAGACCCTTCGAGACAAGTCAGCTGGAGGACGATGTATTGAATCGCGACGCAATTTGTATGTTCCATCGTCATTAACAGGCTCTGAACATTACAATTAACTGACAGTTTTGCGTCGGATTCGAAAAACTAGACTAACAGGAGAACGACCATAAGGTGCCCGAGGCAGCAATAGACCCTTCGAGACAAGTCGGCTGGAGGACGATGTATTGAATCGCGACGCAATTTGTGTGTTCCATCGTCATTAACAGGCTCTGAACGTTACAATTAATTGTCAGTTTTGCGCCGGATTCGAAAAACTAGACTCATAGGAGAACGACCAAGAGGTGCCAGGAGCAGCAATACTACCTCGGAGACATGTCGGCTGGAGGACGATGTATTGAATCGCGACGCAATTTGTGTGTTCCATCGTCATTAAGAGGCTCTGAACGTTACAATTATCTGTCAGTTTTGCGTCGGATTCGAAAATCTAGACTCACAGGAGAACGACCATAAGGTGCCCGAGGCAGCACTAGACCCTTGGAGACAAGTCGGCTGGAGGACGATGTATTGAGTCGCGACGCAATTTGTGTGTCCCATCGTCATTAACAGGCTCTGAACGTTACTATTAACTGTCAGTTTTGCGTCGGATTCGAAAATCTAGACTCACAGGAGAACGAGCATATGGTGCCCGAGGCAGCACTAGACCCTTGGAGACAAGTCGGCTGTAGGACGATGTATTGAATCGCGACGCAATTTGTGTGTTCCATCGTCATCAAGAGGCTCTGAACGTTACAATTAACTGTCAGTTTTGCGTCGGATTCGAAAATCTAGACTCACAGGAGAACGAGCATATGGTATCCGAGGCAGCACTAGACCCTTGGAGACAAGTCGGCTGGAGGACGATGTATTGAGTCGCGACGCAATTTGTGTGTCCCATCGTCATTAACAGGCTCTAAACGTTACAATTCACTGTCAGTTTTGCGTCGGATTCGAAAAACTAGACTCACAGGAGAACGAGCATATGGTGCCCGAGGCAGCACTAGACCCTTGGAGACAAGTCGGCTGTAGGACGATGTATTGAATCGCGACGCAATTTGTGTGTTCCATCGTCATTAAGAGGCTCTGAACGTTACAATTAACTGTCAGTTTTGCGTCGGATTCGAAAATCTAGACTCACAGGAGAACGACCATAAGGTGCCCGAGGCAGCACTAGACCCTTGGAGACAAGTCGGCTGGAGGACGATGTATTGAGTCGCGACGCAATTTGTGTGTCCCATCGTCATTAACAGGCTCTGAACGTTACAATTAACTGTCAGTTTTGCATCGCATTCGAAAAACTAGACTCACAGGAGAACGACCATAAGGTGCCCGAGGCAGCAATAGACCCTTCGAGACAAGTCGGCTGGAGGACGATGTATTGAATCGCGACGCAATTTGTGTGTTCCATCGTCATTAAGAGGCTCTGAACGTTACAATTAATTGTCAGTTTTGCGCCGGATTCGAAAAACTAGACTCATAGGAGAACGACCAAGAGGTGCCAGGAGCAGCAATACTACCTCGGAGACAAGTCGGCTGGAGGACGATGTATTGAATCGCGACGCAATTTGTGTGTTCCATCGTCATTAAGAGGCTCTGAACCTTACAATTAACTGTCAGTTTTGCGTCGGATTCGAAAATCTAGACTCACAGATGAACGACCATAAGGTGCCCGAGGCAGCAATAGACCCTTCGAGACAAGTCGGCTGGAGGACGATGTATTGAATCGCGACGCAATTTGTGTGTTCCATCGTCATTAAGAGGCTCTGAACGTTACAATTAATTGTCAGTTTTGCGTCGGATTCGAAAGTCTAGACTCACAGGAGAACGAGCATATGGTGCCCGAGGCAGCAATAGACCCTTGGAGACAAGTCGGCTGTAGGACGATGTATTGAATCGCGACGCAATTTGTGTTTTCCATCGTCATTAACAGGCTCTGAACGTTACAATTAACTGTCAGTTTTGCGTCGGATTCGAAAATCTAGACTCACAGGAGAACGACCATAAGGTGCCCGAGGCAGCACTAGACCCTTGGAGACAAGTCGGCTGGAGGACGATGTATTGAGTCGCGACGCAATTTGTGTGTCCCATCGTCATTAACAGGCTCTGAACGTTACAATGAACTGTCAGTTTTGCATCGCATTCGAAAAACTAGACTCACAGGAGAACGACCATAAGGTGTCCGAGGTAGCAATAGACCCTTGGAGACAAGTCGGCTGGAGGACGATGTATTGAGACGCGACGCAATTTGTGTGTCCCATCGTCATTAACAGGCTCTGAACGTTACAATTAACTGTCAGTTTTGCGTCGGATTCGAAAATCTAGACTCACAGATGAACGACCATAAGGTGCCCGAGGCAGCAATAGACCCTTCGAGACAAGTCAGCTGGAGGACGATGTATTGAATCGCGACGCAATTTGTATGTTCCATCGTCATTAACAGGCTCTGAACATTACAATTAACTGTCAGTTTTGCGTCGGATTCGAAAAACTAGACTCACAGGAGAACGACCATAAGGTGCCCGAGGCAGCAATAGACCCTTCGAGACAAGTCGGCTGGAGGACGATGTATTGAATCGCGACGCAATTTGTGTGTTCCATCGTCAGTATCAGGCTCTGAACGTTACAATTAACTGTCAGTTTTGCGTCGGATTCGAAAATCTAGACTCACAGGAGAACGACCATAAGGTGCCCGAGGCAGCAATAGACCCTTGGAGACAAGTCGGCTGGAGGACGATGTATTGAGTCGCGACGCAATTTGCGTGTCCCATCGTCATTAACAGGCTCTGAACGTTACAATTAACTGTCAGTTTTGCGTCGTATTCTGAAAACTAGACTCACAGGAGAACGACCATAAGGTGCCCGAGGCAGCAAGAGACCCTAGGAGACAGGTCGGCTGTGGGACGATGTATTGAATCGCGACGCAATTTGTGTGTTCCATCGTCATCAAGAGGCTCTGAACGTTACAATTCACTGTCAGTTTTGCGTCGGATTCGAAAATCTAGACTCACAGGAGAACGAGCATATGGTGCCCGATGCAGCACTAGACCCTTGGAGACAAGTCGGCTGGAGGACGATGTATTGAATCGCGACGCAATTTGTGTGTTCCATCGTCATTAAGAGGCTCTGAACGTTACAATTAACTGTCAGTTTTGCGTCGGATTCGAAAATCTAGACTCACAGGAGAACGTCCATAAGGTGCCCGAGGCAGCACTAGACCCTTGGAGACAAGTCGGCTGGAGGACGATGTATTAAGTCGCGACGCAATTTGTGTGTCCCATCGTCATTAACAGGCTCTGAACGTTACAATTAACTGTCAGTTTTGCATCGCATTCGAAAAACTAGACTCACAGGAGAACGACCATAAGGTGCCCGAGGCAGCAATAGACCCTTGGAGACAAGTCGGCTGGAGGACGATGTATTGAATCGCGACGCAATTTGTGTGTTCCATCGTCATTAAGAGGCTCTGAACGTTACAATTAACTGTCATTTTTGCGTCGGATTCGAAAAACTAGGCCTTCAGGAGAACGACCATAAGGTGCCCGAGGCAGCAGTAGACCCTTCGAGACAAGTCGGCTGGAGGACGATGTATTGAATCGCGACGCAATTTGTGTGTTCCATCGTCATTAGCAGGCTCTGAACGTTACAATTAATTGTCAGTTTTGCGTCGGATTCGAAAATCTAGACTCACAGGAGAACGAGCATATGGTGCCCGAGGCAGCACTAGACCCTTGGAGACAAGTCGGCTGTAGGACGATGTATTGAATCGCGACGCAATTTGTGTGTTCCATCGTCATTAACAGGCTCTGAACGTTACAATTAACTGTCAGTTTTGCGCCGTATTCGAAAAACTAGACTCATAGGAGAACGACCAAGAGGTGCCAGGAGCAGCAATACTACCTCGGAGACAAGTCGGCTGGAGGACGATGTATTGAATCGCGACGCAATTTGTGTGTTCCATCGTCATTAAGAGGCTCTGAACGTTACAATTAATTGTCAGTTTTGCGTCGTATTCGAAAATCTAGACTCACAGGAGAACGACCATAAGGTGCCCGAGGCAGCACTAGACCCTTGGAGACAAGTCGGCTGGAGGACGATGTATTGAGTCGGGACGCAATTTGTGTGTCCCATCGTCATTAACAGGCTCTAAACGTTACAATTCACTGTCAGTTTTGCGTCGGATTCGAAAAACTAGACTCACAGGAGAACGAGCATATGGTGCCCGAGGCAGCACTAGACCCTTGGAGACAAGTCGGCTGTAGGACGATGTATTGAATCGCGACGCAATTTGTGTGTTCCATCGTCATTAAGAGGCTCTGAACGTTACAATTAACTGTCAGTTTTGCGTCGGATTCGAAAATCTAGACTCACAGGAGAACGACCATAAGGTGCCCGAGGCAGCACTAGACCCTTGGAGACAAGTCGGCTGGAGGACGATGTATTGAGTCGCGACGCAATTTGTGTGTCCCATCGTCATTAACAGGCTCTGAACGTTACAATTAACTGTCAGTTTTGCATCGCATTCGAAAAACTAGACTCACAGGAGAACGACCATAAGGTGCCCGAGGCAGCAATAGACCCTTCGAGACAAGTCGGCTGGAGGACGATGTATTGAATCGCGACGCAATTTGTGTGTTCCATCGTCATTAAGAGGCTCTGAACGTTACAATTAATTGTCAGTTTTGCGCCGGATTCGAAAAACTAGACTCATAGGAGAACGACCAAGAGGTGCCAGGAGCAGCAATACTACCTCGGAGACAAGTCGGCTGGAGGACGATGTATTGAATCGCGACGCAATTTGTGTGTTCCATCGTCATTAAGAGGCTCTGAACGTTACAATTAACTGTCAGTTTTGCGTCGGATTCGAAAATCTAGACTCACAGATGAACGACCATAAGGTGCCCGAGGCAGCAATAGACCCTTCGAGACAAGTCGGCTGGAGGACGATGTATTGAATCGCGACGCAATTTGTGTGTTCAATCGTCATTAAGAGGCTATGAACGTTACAATTAATTGTCAGTTTTGCGTCGGATTCGAAAATCTAGACTCACAGGAGAACGAGCATATGGTGCCCGAGGCAGCAATAGACCCTTGGAGACAAGTCGGCTGTAGGACGATGTATTGAATCGCGACGCAATTTGTGTGTTCCATCGTCATTAACAGGCTCTGAACGTTACAATTAACTGTCAGTTTTGCGTCGGATTCGAAAATGTAGACTCACAGGAGAACGACCATAAGGTGCCCGAGGCAGCACTAGACCCTTGGAGACAAGTCGGCTGGAGGACGATGTATTGAGTCGCGACGCAATTTGTGTGTCCCATCGTCATTAACAGGCTCTGAATGTTACAATGAACTGTCAGTTTTGCATCGCATTCGAAAAACTAGACTCACAGGAGAACGACCATAAGGTGCCCGAGGTAGCAATAGACCCTTGGAGACAAGTCGTCTGGAGGACGATGTATTGAGACGCGACGCAATTTGTGTGTCCCATCGTCATTAACAGGCTCTGAACGTTACAATTAACTGTCAGTTTTGCGTCGGATTCGAAAATCTAGACTCACAGATGAACGACCATAAGGTGCTCGAGGCAGCAATAGACCCTTCGAGACAAGTCAGCTGGAGGACGATGTATTGAATCGCGACGCAATTTGTATGTTCCATCGTCATTAACAGGCTCTGAACATTACAATTAACTGTCAGTTTTGCGTCGGATTCGAAAAACTAGACTCACAGGAGAACGACCATAAGGTGCCCGAGGCAGCAATAGACCCTTCGAGACAAGTCGGCTGGAGGACGATGTATTGAATCGCGACGCAATTTGTGTGTTCCATCGTCATTAACAGGCTCTGAACGTTACAATTAATTGTCAGTTTTGCGCCGGATTCGAAAAACTAGACTCATAGGAGAACGACCAAGAGGTGCCAGGAGCAGCAATACTACCTCGGAGACATGTCGGCTGGAGGACGATGTATTGAATCGCGACGCAATTTGTGTGTTCCATCGTCAGTATCAGGCTTTGAACGTTACAATTAACTGTCAGTTTTGCGTCGGATTCGAAAATCTAAACTCACAGGAGAACGACCATAAGGTGCCCGAGGCAGCAATAGACCCTTGGAGACAAGTCGGCTGGAGGACGATGTATTGAGTCGCGACGCAATTTGTGTGTCCCATCGTCATTAACAGGCTCTGAACGTTACAATTAACTGTCAGTTTTGCATCGCATTCGAAAATCTAGACTCACAGATGAACGACCATAAGGTGCCCGAGGCAGCAATAGACCCTTCGAGACAAGTCGGCTGGAGGACGATGTATTGAATCGCGACGCAATTTGTGTGTTCCATCGTCATCAAGAGGCTCTGAACGTTACAATTCACTCTCAGTTTTGCGTCGGATTCGAAAATCTAGACTCACAGGAGAACGTGCATATGGTGCCCGAGGCAGCACTAGACCCTTGGAGACAAGTCAGCTGTAGGACGATGTATTGAATCGCGACGCAATTTGTGTGTTCCATCGTCATTAACAGGCTCTGAACGTTACAATTAACTGTCAGTTTTGCGTCGGATTCGAAAATCTAGACTCACAGGAGAACGACCATAAGGTGCCCGAGGCAGCACTAGACCCTTCGAGACAAGTCGGCTGGAGGACGATGTATTGAATCGCGACGCAATTTGTGTGTTCCATCGTCATTAAGAGGCTCTGAACGTTACAATTAATTGTCAGTTTTGCGTCGTATTCGAAAAACTAGACTCACAGGAGAACGACCATAAGGTGCCCGAGGCAGCAATAGACCCTTCGAGACAAGTCGGCTGGAGGACGATGTATTGAATCGCGACGCAATTTGTGTGTTCCATCGTCATCAAGAGGCTCTGAACGTTACAATTCACTCTCAGTTTTGCGTCGGATTCGAAAATCTAGACTCACAGGAGAACGAGCATATGGTGCCCGAGGCAGCACTAGACCCTTGGAGACAAGTCGGCTGTAGGACGATGTATTGAATCGCGACGCAATTTGTGTGTTCCATAGTCATTAACAGGCTCTGAACGTTACAATTAACTGTCAGTTTTGCGTCGGATTCGAAAATCTAGACTCACAGGAGAACGACCATAAGGTGCCCGAGGCAGCACTAGACCCTTCGAGACAAGTCGGCTGGAGGACGATGTATTGAATCGCGACGCAATTTGTGTGTTCCATCGTCATTAACAGGCTCTGAACGTTACAATTAACTGTCAGTTTTGCGTCGTATTCTGAAAACTAGACTCACAGGAGAACGACCATAAGGTGCCCGAGGCAGCAAGAGACCCTAGGAGACAGGTCGGCTGTGGGACGATGTATTGAATCGCGACGCAATTTGTGTGTTCCATCGTCATCAAGAGGCTCTGAACGTTACAATTCACTGTCAGTTTTGCGTCGGATTCGAAAATCTAGACTCACAGGAGAACGAGCATATGGTGCCCGAGGCAGCACTAGACCCTTGGAGACAAGTCGGCTATAGGACGATGTATTGAATCGCGACGCAATTTGTGTGTTCCATCGTCATTAAGAGGCTCTGAACCTTACAATTAACTGTCAGTTTTGCGTCAAATTCGAAAATCTAGACTCACAGATGAACGACCATAAGGTGCCCGAGGCAGCAATAGACCCTTCGAGACAAGTCGGCTGGAGGACGATGTATTGAATCGCGACGCAATTTGTGTGTTCCATCGTCATCAAGAGGCTCTGAACGTTACAATTCACTCTCAGTTTTGCGTCGGATTCGAAAATCTAGACTCACAGGAGTACGAGCATATGGTGCCCGAGGCAGCACTAGACCCTTGGAGACAAGTCGGCTGTAGGACGATGTATTGAATCGCGACGCAATTTGTGTGTTCCATCGTCATTAAGAGGCTCTGAACGTTACAATTAATTGTCAGTTTTGCGTCGTATTCGAAAATCTAGACTCACAGTAGAACGACCATAAGGTGCCCGAGGCAGCAATAGACCCTTGGAGACAAGTCGGCTGTAGGACGATGTATAGAATCGCGACGCAATTTGTGTGTTCCATCGTCAGTATCAGGCTCTGAACGTTACAATTAACTGTCAGTTTTGCGTCGGATTCGAAAATCTAGACTCACAGGAGAACGACCATAAGGTGCCCGAGGCAGCAATAGACCCTTGGAGACAAGTCGGCTGGAGGACGATGTATTGAATCGCGACGCAATTTGTGTGTTCCATCGTCATTAAGAGGCTCTGAACGTTACAATTAATTGTCAGTTTTGCGTCGTATTCGAAAATCTAGACTCACAGTAGAACGACCATAAGGTGCCCGAGGCAGCACTAGACCCTTGGAGACAAGTCGGCTGGAGGACGATGTATTGAGTCGCGACGCAATTTGTGTGTCCCATCGACATTAACAGGCTCTGAACGTTACAATTAATTGTCAGTTTTGCGTCGTATTCGAAAATCTAGACTCACAGGAGAACGACCATAAGGTGCCCGAGGCAGCAGTAGACCCTTCGAGACAAGTCGGCTGGAGGACGATGTATTGAATCGCGACGCAATTTGTGTGTTCCATCGTCATTAACAGGCTCTGAACGTTACAATTAATTGTCAGTTTTGCGTCGGATTCGAAAATCTAGACTCACAGGAGAACGAGCATATGGTGCCCGAGGCAGCACTAGACCCTTGGAGACAAGTCGGCTGTAGGACGATGTATTGAATCGCGACGCAATTTGTGTGTTCCATCGTCATTAAGAGGCTCTGAACGTTACAATTAACTGTCAGTTTTGCACCGGATTCGAAAAACTAGACTCATAGGAGAACGACCAAGAGGTGCCAGGAGCAGCAATACTACCTCGGAGGCAAGTCGGCTGGAGGACGATGTACTGAATCGCGACGCAATTTGTGTGTTCCATCGTCATTAAGAGGCTCTGAACGTTACAATTATCTGTCAGTTTTGCGTCGGATTCGAAAATCTAGACTCACAGGAGAACGACCATAAGGTGCCCGAGGCAGCACTAGACCCTTGGAGACAAGTCGGCTGGAGGACGATGTATTGAGTCGCGACGCAATTTGTGTGTCCCATCGTCATTAACAGGCTCTGAACGTTACAATTAACTGTCAGTTTTGCGTCGGATTCGAAAATCTAGACTCACCGGAGAACGAGCATATGGTGCCCGAGGCAGCACTAGACCCTTGGAGACAAGTCGGCTGTAGGACGATGTATTGAATCGCGACGCAATTTGTGTGTTCCATCGTCATCAAGAGGCTCTGAACGTTACAATTTACTGTCAGTTTTGCGTCGGATTCGAAATTCTAGACTCACAGGAGAACGAGCATATGGTGCCCGAGGCAGCACTAGACCCTTGGAGACAAGTCGGCTGTAGGACGATGTATTGAATCGCGACGCAATTTGTGTGTTCCATCGTCATTAAGAGGCTCTGAACGTTACAATTAATTGTCAGTTTTGCGTCGTATTCGAAAATCTAGACTCACAGGAGAACGACCATAAGGTGCCCGAGGCAGCACTAGACCCTTGGAGACAAGTCGGCTGTAGGACGATGTATTGAGTCGCGACGCAATTTGTGTGTCCCATCGTCATTAACAGGCTCTAAACGTTACAATTCACTGTCAGTTTTGCGTCGGATTCGAAAAACTAGACTCACAGGAGAACGAGCATATGGTGCCCGAGGCAGCACTACACCCTTGGAGACAAGTCGGCTGTAGGACGATGTATTGAACCGCGACGCAATTTGTGTGTTCCATCGTCATTAAGAGGCTCTGAACGTTACAATTAACTGTCAGTTTTGCATCGCATTCGAAAAACTTGACTCACAGGAGAACGACCATAAGGTGCCCGAGGCAGCAATAGACCCTTGGAGACAAGTCGGCTGTAGGACGATGTATTGAATCGCGACGCAATTTGTGTGTTCCATCGTCAGTATCAGGCTCTGAACGTTACAATTAACTGTCACTTTTGCGTCGGATTCGAAAATCTAGACTCACAGGAGAACGACCATAAGGTGCCCGAGGCAGCACTAGACCCTTGGAGACAAGTCGGCTGGAGGACGATGTATTGAGTCGCGACGCAATTTGTGTGTCCCATCGTCATTAACAGGCTCTGAACGTTACAATTAACTGTCAGTTTTGCATCGCATTCGAAAAACTAGACTCACAGGAGAACGACCATAAGGTGCCCGAGGCAGCAATAGATCCTTCGAGACAAGTCGGCTGGAGGACGATGTATTGAATCGCGACGCAATTTGTGTGTTCCATCGTCATTAAGAGGCTCTGAACGTTACAATTAATTGTCAGTTTTGCGCCGGATTCGAAAAACTAGACTCATAGGAGAACGACCAAGAGGTGCCAGGAGCAGCAATACTACCTCGGAGACAAGTCGGCTGGAGGACGATGTATTGAATCGCGACGCAATTTGTGTGTTCCATCGTCATTAAGAGGCTCTGAACGTTACAATTAACTGTCAGTTTTGCGTCGGATTCGAAAATATAGACTCACAGATGAACGACCATAAGGTGCCCGAGGCAGCAATAGACCCTTCGAGACAAGTCGGCTGGAGGACGATGTATTGAATCGCGACGCAATTTGTGTGTTCCATCGTCATTAAGAGGCTATGAACGTTACAATTAATTGTCAGTTTTGCGTCGGATTCGAAAATCTAGACTCACAGGAGAACGAGCATATGGTGCCCGAGGCAGCAATAGGCCCTTGGAGACAAGTCGGCTGTAGGACGATGTATTGAATCGCGACGCAATTTGTGTGTTCCATCGTCATTAACAGGCTCTGAACGTTACAATTAACTGTCAGTTTTGCGTCGGATTCGAAAATCTAGACTCACAGGAGAACGACCATAAGGTGCCCGAGGCAGCACTAGACCCTTGGAGACAAGTCGGCTGGAGGACGATGTATTGAGTCGCGACGCAATTTGTGTGTCCCATCGTCATTAACAGGCTCTGAACGTTACAATGAACTGTCAGTTTTGCATCGCATTCGAAAAACTAGACTCACAGGAGAACGACCATAAGGTGCCCGAGGTAGCAATAGACCCTTGGAGACAAGTCGGCTGGAGGACGATGTATTGAGACGCGACGCAATTTGTGTGTCCCATCGTCATTAACAGGCTCTGAACGTTAGAATTAACTGTCAGTTTTGCGTCGGATTCGAAAATCTAGACTCACAGATGAACGACCATAAGGTGCCCGAGGCAGCAATAGACCCTTCGAGACAAGTCAGCTGGAGGACGATGTATTGAATCGCGACGCAATTTGTATGTTCCATCGTCATTAACAGGCTCTGAACATTACAATTAACTGTCAGTTTTGCGTCGGATTCGAAAAACTAGACTCACAGGAGAACGACCGTAAGGTGCCCGAGGCAGCAATAGACCCTTCGAGACAAGTCGGCTGGAGGACGATGTATTGAATCGCGACGCAATTTGTGTGTTCCATCGTCATTAACAGGCTCTGAACGTTACAATTAATTGTCAGTTTTGCGCCGGATTCGAAAAACTAGACTCATAGGAGAACGACCAAGAGGTGCCAGGAGCAGCAATACTACCTCGGAGACATGTCGGCTGGAGGACGATGTATTGAATCGCGACGCAATTTGTGTGTTCCATCGTCAGTATCAGGCTTTGAACGTTACAATTAACTGTCAGTTTTGCGTCGGATTCGAAAATCTAAACTCACAGGAGAACGACCATAAGGTGCCCGAGGCAGCAATTGACCCTTGGAGACAAGTCGGCTGGAGGACGATGTATTGAGTCGCGACGCAATTTGTGTGTCCCATCGTCATTAACAGGCTCTGAACGTTACAATTAACTGTCAGTTTTGCATCGCATTCGAAAATCTAGACTCACAGATGAACGACCATAAGGTGCCCGAGGCAGCAATAGACCCTTCGAGACAAGTCGGCTGGAGGACGATGTATTGAATCGCGACGCAATTTGTGTGTTCCATCGTCATCAAGAGGCTCTGAACGTTACAATTCACTCTCAGTTTTGCGTCGGATTCGAAAATCTAGACTCACAGGAGAACGAGCATATGGTGCCCGAGGCAGCACTAGACCCTTGGAGACAAGTCAGCTGTAGGACGATGTATTGAATCGCGACGCAATTTGTGTGTTCCATCGTCATTAACAGGCTCTGAACGTTACAATTAACTGTCAGTTTTGCGTCGGATTCGAAAATCTAGACTCACAGGAGAGCGACCATAAGGTGCCCGAGGCAGCACTAGACCCTTCGAGACAAGTCGGCTGGAGGACGATGTATTGAATCGCGACGCAATTTGTGTGTTCCATCGTCATTAAGAGGCTCTGAACGTTACAATTAATTGTCAGTTTTGCGTCGTATTCGAAAAACTAGACTCACAGGAGAACGACCATAAGGTGCCCGAGGCACCAATAGACCCTTCGAGACAAGTCGGCTGGAGGACGATGTATTGAATCGCGACGCAATTTGTGTGTTCCATCGTCAGTATCAGGCTCTGAACGTTACAATTCACTGTCAGTTTTGCGTCGGATTCGAAAAACTAGACTCACAGGAGAACGACGATAAGGTGCCCGAGGCAGCACTAGACCCTTGGAGACAAGTCGGCTGTAGGACGATGTATTGAATCGCGACGCAATTTGTGTGTTCCATCGTCATTAAGAGGCTCTGAACGTTACAATTCACTGTGAGTTTTGCGTCGGATCCGAAAATCTAGACTCACAGGAGAACGACCATAAGGTGCCCGAGGCAGCAATAGACCCTTGGAGACAAGTCGGCTGGAGGACGATGTATTGAATCGCGACGCAATTTGTGTGTTCCATCGTCATTAAGAGGCTCTGAACCTTACAATTAACTGTCAGTTTTGCGTCAAATTCGAAAATCTAGACTCACAGATGAACGACCATAAGGTGCCCGAGGCAGCAATAGACCCTTCGAGACAAGTCGGCTGGAGGACGATGTATTGAATCGCGACGCAATTTGTGTGTTCCATCGTCATCAAGAGGCTCTGAACGTTACAATTCACTCTCAGTTTTGCGTCGGATTCGAAAATCTAGACTCACAGGAGTACGAGCATATGGTGCCCGAGGCAGCACTAGACCCTTGGAGACAAGTCGGCTGTAGGACGATGTATTGAATCGCGACGCAATTTGTGTGTTCCATCGTCATTAAGAGGCTCTGAACGTTACAATTAATTGTCAGTTTTGCGTCGTATTCGAAAATCTAGACTCACAGTAGAACGACCATAAGGTGCCCGAGGCAGCAATAGACCCTTGGAGACAAGTCGGCTGTAGGACGATGTATAGAATCGCGACGCAATTTGTGTGTTCCATCGTCAGTATCAGGCTCTGAACGTTACAATTAACTGTCAGTTTTGCGTCGGATTCGAAAATCTAGACTCACAGGAGAACGACCATAAGGTGCCCGAGGCAGCAATAGACCCTTGGAGACAAGTCGGCTGGAGGACGATGTATTGAATCGCGACGCAATTTGTGTGTTCCATCGTCATTAAGAGGCTCTGAACGTTACAATTAATTGTCAGTTTTGCGTCGTATTCGAAAATCTAGACTCACAGTAGAACGACCATAAGGTGCCCGAGGCAGCACTAGACCCTTGGAGACAAGTCGGCTGGAGGACGATGTATTGAGTCGCGACGCAATTTGTGTGTCCCATCGACATTAACAGGCTCTGAACGTTACAATTAATTGTCAGTTTTGCGTCGTATTCGAAAATCTAGACTCACAGGAGAACGACCATAAGGTGCCCGAGGCAGCAGTAGACCCTTCGAGACAAGTCGGCTGGAGGACGATGTATTGAATCGCGACGCAATTTGTGTGTTCCATCGTCATTAACAGGCTCTGAACGTTACAATTAATTGTCAGTTTTGCGTCGGATTCGAAAATCTAGACTCACAGGAGAACGAGCATATGGTGCCCGAGGCAGCACTAGACCCTTGGAGACAAGTCGGCTGTAGGACGATGTATTGAATCGCGACGCAATTTGTGTGTTCCATCGTCATTAAGAGGCTCTGAACGTTACAATTAACTGTCAGTTTTGCACCGGATTCGAAAAACTAGACTCATAGGAGAACGACCAAGAGGTGCCAGGAGCAGCAATACTACCTCGGAGGCAAGTCGGCTGGAGGACGATGTACTGAATCGCGACGCAATTTGTGTGTTCCATCGTCATTAAGAGGCTCTGAACGTTACAATTATCTGTCAGTTTTGCGTCGGATTCGAAAATCTAGACTCACAGGAGAACGACCATAAGGTGCCCGAGGCAGCACTAGACCCTTGGAGACAAGTCGGCTGGAGGACGATGTATTGAGTCGCGACGCAATTTGTGTGTCCCATCGTCATTAACAGGCTCTGAACGTTACAATTAACTGTCAGTTTTGCGTCGGATTCGAAAATCTAGACTCACCGGAGAACGAGCATATGGTGCCCGAGGCAGCACTAGACCCTTGGAGACAAGTCGGCTGTAGGACGATGTATTGAATCGCGACGCAATTTGTGTGTTCCATCGTCATCAAGAGGCTCTGAACGTTACAATTTACTGTCAGTTTTGCGTCGGATTCGAAATTCTAGACTCACAGGAGAACGAGCATATGGTGCCCGAGGCAGCACTAGACCCTTGGAGACAAGTCGGCTGTAGGACGATGTATTGAATCGCGACGCAATTTGTGTGTTCCATCGTCATTAAGAGGCTCTGAACGTTACAATTAATTGTCAGTTTTGCGTCGTATTCGAAAATCTAGACTCACAGGAGAACGACCATAAGGTGCCCGAGGCAGCACTAGACCCTTGGAGACAAGTCGGCTGTAGGACGATGTATTGAGTCGCGACGCAATTTGTGTGTCCCATCGTCATTAACAGGCTCTAAACGTTACAATTCACTGTCAGTTTTGCGTCGGATTCGAAAAACTAGACTCACAGGAGAACGAGCATATGGTGCCCGAGGCAGCACTACACCCTTGGAGACAAGTCGGCTGTAGGACGATGTATTGAACCGCGACGCAATTTGTGTGTTCCATCGTCATTAAGAGGCTCTGAACGTTACAATTAACTGTCAGTTTTGCATCGCATTCGAAAAACTTGACTCACAGGAGAACGACCATAAGGTGCCCGAGGCAGCAATAGACCCTTGGAGACAAGTCGGCTGTAGGACGATGTATTGAATCGCGACGCAATTTGTGTGTTCCATCGTCAGTATCAGGCTCTGAACGTTACAATTAACTGTCACTTTTGCGTCGGATTCGAAAATCTAGACTCACAGGAGAACGACCATAAGGTGCCCGAGGCAGCACTAGACCCTTGGAGACAAGTCGGCTGGAGGACGATGTATTGAGTCGCGACGCAATTTGTGTGTCCCATCGTCATTAACAGGCTCTGAACGTTACAATTAACTGTCAGTTTTGCATCGCATTCGAAAAACTAGACTCACAGGAGAACGACCATAAGGTGCCCGAGGCAGCAATAGATCCTTCGAGACAAGTCGGCTGGAGGACGATGTATTGAATCGCGACGCAATTTGTGTGTTCCATCGTCATTAAGAGGCTCTGAACGTTACAATTAATTGTCAGTTTTGCGCCGGATTCGAAAAACTAGACTCATAGGAGAACGACCAAGAGGTGCCAGGAGCAGCAATACTACCTCGGAGACAAGTCGGCTGGAGGACGATGTATTGAATCGCGACGCAATTTGTGTGTTCCATCGTCATTAAGAGGCTCTGAACGTTACAATTAACTGTCAGTTTTGCGTCGGATTCGAAAATATAGACTCACAGATGAACGACCATAAGGTGCCCGAGGCAGCAATAGACCCTTCGAGACAAGTCGGCTGGAGGACGATGTATTGAATCGCGACGCAATTTGTGTGTTCCATCGTCATTAAGAGGCTATGAACGTTACAATTAATTGTCAGTTTTGCGTCGGATTCGAAAATCTAGACTCACAGGAGAACGAGCATATGGTGCCCGAGGCAGCAATAGGCCCTTGGAGACAAGTCGGCTGTAGGACGATGTATTGAATCGCGACGCAATTTGTGTGTTCCATCGTCATTAACAGGCTCTGAACGTTACAATTAACTGTCAGTTTTGCGTCGGATTCGAAAATCTAGACTCACAGGAGAACGACCATAAGGTGCCCGAGGCAGCACTAGACCCTTGGAGACAAGTCGGCTGGAGGACGATGTATTGAGTCGCGACGCAATTTGTGTGTCCCATCGTCATTAACAGGCTCTGAACGTTACAATGAACTGTCAGTTTTGCATCGCATTCGAAAAACTAGACTCACAGGAGAACGACCATAAGGTGCCCGAGATAGCAATAGACCCTTGGAGACAAGTCGGCTGGAGGACGATGTATTGAGACGCGACGCAATTTGTGTGTCCCATCGTCATTAACAGGCTCTGAACGTTAGAATTAACTGTCAGTTTTGCGTCGGATTCGAAAATCTAGACTCACAGATGAACGACCATAAGGTGCCCGAGGCAGCAATAGACCCTTCGAGACAAGTCAGCTGGAGGACGATGTATTGAATCGCGACGCAATTTGTATGTTCCATCGTCATTAACAGGCTCTGAACATTACAATTAACTGTCAGTTTTGCGTCGGATTCGAAAAACTAGACTCACAGGAGAACGACCGTAAGGTGCCCGAGGCAGCAATAGACCCTTCGAGACAAGTCGGCTGGAGGACGATGTATTGAATCGCGACGCAATTTGTGTGTTCCATCGTCATTAACAGGCTCTGAACGTTACAATTAATTGTCAGTTTTGCGCCGGATTCGAAAAACTAGACTCATAGGAGAACGACCAAGAGGTGCCAGGAGCAGCAATACTACCTCGGAGACATGTCGGCTGGAGGACGATGTATTGAATCGCGACGCAATTTGTGTGTTCCATCGTCAGTATCAGGCTTTGAACGTTACAATTAACTGTCAGTTTTGCGTCGGATTCGAAAATCTAAACTCACAGGAGAACGACCATAAGGTGCCCGAGGCAGCAATTGACCCTTGGAGACAAGTCGGCTGGAGGACGATGTATTGAGTCGCGACGCAATTTGTGTGTCCCATCGTCATTAACAGGCTCTGAACGTTACAATTAACTGTCAGTTTTGCATCGCATTCGAAAATCTAGACTCACAGATGAACGACCATAAGGTGCCCGAGGCAGCAATAGACCCTTCGAGACAAGTCGGCTGGAGGACGATGTATTGAATCGCGACGCAATTTGTGTGTTCCATCGTCATCAAGAGGCTCTGAACGTTACAATTCACTCTCAGTTTTGCGTCGGATTCGAAAATCTAGACTCACAGGAGAACGAGCATATGGTGCCCGAGGCAGCACTAGACCCTTGGAGACAAGTCAGCTGTAGGACGATGTATTGAATCGCGACGCAATTTGTGTGTTCCATCGTCATTAACAGGCTCTGAACGTTACAATTAACTGTCAGTTTTGCGTCGGATTCGAAAATCTAGACTCACAGGAGAGCGACCATAAGGTGCCCGAGGCAGCACTAGACCCTTCGAGACAAGTCGGCTGGAGGACGATGTATTGAATCGCGACGCAATTTGTGTGTTCCATCGTCATTAAGAGGCTCTGAACGTTACAATTAATTGTCAGTTTTGCGTCGTATTCGAAAAACTAGACTCACAGGAGAACGACCATAAGGTGCCCGAGGCACCAATAGACCCTTCGAGACAAGTCGGCTGGAGGACGATGTATTGAATCGCGACGCAATTTGTGTGTTCCATCGTCAGTATCAGGCTCTGAACGTTACAATTAACTGTCAGTTTTGCGTCGGATTCGAAAATCTAGACTCATAGGACAACGACCATAAGGTGCCCGAGGCAGCAATAGACCCTTGGAGACAAGTCGGCTGGAGGACGATGTATTGAGTCGCGACGCAATTTGTGTGTCCCATCGTCATTAACAGGCTCTGAACGTTACAATTAATTGTCAGTTTTGCGTCGTATTCGAAAATCTAGACTCACAGGAGAACGACCATAAGGTGCCCGAGGCAGCACTAGACCCTTGGAGACAAGTCGGCTGTAGGACGATGTATTGAATCGCGACGCAATTTGTGTGTTCCATCGTCATTAAGAGGCTCTGAACGTTACAATTAACTGTCAGTTTTGCGCCGGATTCGAAAAACTAGACTCATAGGAGAACGACCAAGAGGTGCCAGGAGCAGCAATACTACCTCGGAGACAAGTCGGCTGGAGGACGATGTATTGAATCGCGACGCAATTTGTGTGTTCCATCGTCATTAAGAGGCTCTGAACGTTACAATTATCTGTCAGTTTTGCGTCGGATTCGAAAATCTAGACTCACAGGAGAACGACCATAAGGTGCCCGAGGCAGCACTAGACCCTTGGAGACAAGTCGGCTGGAGGACGATGTATTGAGTCGCGACGCAATTTGTGTGTCCCATCGTCATTAACAGGCTCTGAACGTTACAATTAACTGTCAGTTTTGCGTCGGATTCGAAAATCTAGACTCACAGGAGAACGAGCATATGGTGCCCGAGGCAGCACTAGACCCTTGGAGACAAGTCGGCTGTAGGACGATGTATTGAATCGCGACGCAATTTGTGTGTTCCATCGTCATCAAGAGGCTCTGAACGTTACAATTAACTGTCAGTTTTGCGTCGGATTCGAAATTCTAGACTCACAGGAGAACGAGCATATGGTGCCCGAGGCAGCACTAGACCCTTGGAGACAAGTCGGCTGTAGGACGATGTATTGAATCGCGACGCAATTTGTGTGTTCCATCGTCATTAAGAGGCTCTGAACGTTACAATTAATTGTCAGTTTTGCGTCGTATTCGAAAATCTAGACTCACAGGAGAACGACCATAAGGTGCCCGAGGCAGCACTAGACCCTTGGAGACAAGTCGGCTGTAGGACGATGTATTGAGTCGCGACGCAATTTGTGTGTCCCATCGTCATTAACAGGCTCTAAACGTTACAATTCACTGTCAGTTTTGCGTCGGATTCGAAAAACTAGACTCACAGGAGAACGAGCATATGGTGCCCGAGGCAGCACTACACCCTTGGAGACAAGTCGGCTGTAGGACGATGTATTGAATCGCGACGCAATTTGTGTGTTCCATCGTCATTAAGAGGCTCTGAACGTTACAATTAACTGTCAGTTTTGCGTCGGATTCGAAAATCTAGACTCACAGGAGAACGACCATAAGGTGCCCGAGGCAGCACTAGACCCTTGGAGACAAGTCGGCTGGAGGACGATGTATTGAGTCGCGACGCAATTTGTGTGTCCCATCGTCATTAACAGGCTCTGAACGTTACAATTAACTGTCAGTTTTGCATCGCATTCGAAAAACTAGACTCACAGGAGAACGACCATAAGGTGCCCGAGGCAGCAATAGACCCTTGGAGACAAGTCGGCTGTAGGACGATGTATTGAATCGCGACGCAATTTGTGTGTTCCATCGTCAGTATCAGGCTCTGAACGTTACAATTAACTGTCAGTTTTGCGTCGGATTCGAAAATCTAGACTCACAGGAGAACGACCATAAGGTGCCCGAGGCAGCAATAGACCCTTGGAGACAAGTCGGCTGGAGGACGATGTATTGAATCGCGACGCAATTTGTGTGTTCCATCGTCATTAAGAGGCTCTGAACGTTACAATTAATTGTCAGTTTTGCGTCGTATTCGAAAATCTAGACTCACAGTAGAACGACCATAAGGTGCCCGAGGCAGCAGTAGACCCTTCGAGACAAGTCGGCTGTAGGACGATGTATTGAATCGCGACGCAATTTGTGTGTTCCATCGTCATTAACAGGCTCTGAACGTTACAATTAATTGTCAGTTTTGCGTCGGATTCGAAAATCTAGACTCACAGGAGAACGAGCATATGGTGCCCGAGGCAGCACTAGACCCTTGGAGACAAGTCGGCTGGAGGACGATGTATTGAATCGCGACGCAATTTGTGTGTTCCATCGTCATTAAGAGGCTCTGAACGTTACAATTAACTGTCAGTTTTGCGCCGGATTCGAAAAACTAGACTCATAGGAGAACGACCAAGAGGTGCCAGGAGCAGCAATACTACCTCGGAGACAAGTCGGGTGGAGGACGATGTATTGAATCGCGACGCAATTTGTGTGTTCCATCGTCATTAAGAGGCTCTGAACGTTACAATTATCTGTCAGTTTTGCGTCGGATTCGAAAATCTAGACTCACAGGAGAACGACCATAAGGTGCCCGAGGCAGCACTAGACCCTTGGAGACAAGTCGGCTGGAGGACGATGTATTGAGTCGCGACGCAATTTGTGTGTCCCATCGTCATTAACAGGCTCTGAACGTTACAATTAACTGTCAGTTTTGCGTCGGATTCGAAAATCTAGACTCACAGGAGAACGAGCATATGGTGCCCGAGGCAGCACTAGACCCTTGGAGACAAGTCGGCTGTAGGACGATGTATTGAATCGCGACGCAATTTGTGTGTTCCATCGTCATCAAGAGGCTCCGAACGTTACAATTAACTGTCAGTTTTGCGTCGGAATCGAAATTCTAGACTCACAGGAGAACGAGCATATGGTGCCCGAGGCAGCACTAGACCCTTGGAGACAAGTCGGCTGTAGGACGATGTATTGAATCGCGACGCAATTTGTGTGTTCCATCGTCATTAAGAGGCTCTGAACGTTACAATTAATTGTCAGTTTTGCGTCGTATTCGAAAATCTAGACTCACAGGAGAACGACCATAAGGTGCCCGAGGCAGTACTAGACCCTTGGAGACAAGTCGGCTGTAGGACGATGTATTGAGTCGCGACGCAATTTGTGTGTCCCATCGTCATTAACAGGCTCTAAACGTTACAATTCACTGTCAGTTTTGCGTCGGATTCGAAAAACTAGACTCACAGGAGAACGAGCATATGGTGCCCGAGGCAGCACTACACCCTTGGAGACAAGTCGGCTGTAGGACGATGTATTGAATCGCGACGCAATTTGTGTGTTCCATCGTCATTAAGAGGCTCTGAACGTTACAATTAACTGTCAGTTTTGCGTCGGATTCGAAAATCTAGACTCACAGGAGAACGACCATAAGGTGCCCGAGGCAGCACTAGACCCTTGGAGACAAGTCGGCTGGAGGACGATGTATTGAGTCGCGACGCAATTTGTGTGTCCCATCGTCATTAACAGGCTCTGAACGTTACAATTAACTGTCAGTTTTGCATCGCATTCGAAAAACTAGACTCACAGGAGAACGACCATAAGGTGCCCGAGGCAGCAATAGACCCTTGGAGACAAGTCGGCTGTAGGACGATGTATTGAATCGCGACGCAATTTGTGTGTTCCATCGTCAGTATCAGGCTCTGAACGTTACAATTAACTGTCAGTTTTGCGTCGGATTCGAAAATCTAGACTCACAGGAGAACGACCATAAGGTGCCCGAGGCAGCAATAGAGCCTTGGAGACAAGTCGGCTGGAGGACGATGTATTGAGTCGCGACGCAATTTGTGTGTCCCATCGTCATTAACAGGCTCTGAACGTTACAATTAACTGTCAGTTTTGCGTCGTATTCTGAAAACTAGACTCACAGGAGAACGACCATAAGGTGCCCGAGGCAGCAAGAGACCCTAGGAGACAGGTCGGCTGTGGGACGATGTATTGAATCGCGACGCAATTTGCGTGTTCCATCGTCATCAAGAGGCTCTGAACGTTACAATTAACTGTCAGTTTTGCGTCGGATTCGAAAATCTAGACTCACAGGAGAACGAGCATATGGTGCCCGAGGCAGCACTAGACCCTTGGAGACAAGTCGGCTGTAGGACGATGTATTGAATCGCGACGCAATTTGTGTGTTCCATCGTCATTAAGAGGCTCTGAACGTTACAATTAACTGTCAGTTTTGCGTCGGATTCGAAAATCTAGACTCACAGGAGAACGACCATAAGGTGCCCGAGGCAGCACTAGACCCTTTGAGACAAGTCGGCTGGAGGACGATGTATTAAGTCGCGACGCAATTTGTGTGTCCCATCGTCATTAACAGGCTCTGAACGTTACAATTAACTGTCAGTTTTGCATCGCATTCGAAAAACTAGACTCACAGGAGAACGACCATAAGGTGCCCGAGGCAGCAATAGACCCTTGGAGACAAGTCGGCTGGAGGACGATGTATTGAATCGCGACGCAATTTGTGTGTTCCATCGTCATTAAGAGGCTCTGAACGTTACAATTAACTGTCAGTTTTGCGTCGGATTCGAAAAACTAGGCTCACAGGAGAACGACCATAAGGTGCCCGAGGCAGCAGTAGACCCTTCGAGACAAGTCGGCTGGAGGACGATGTATTGAATCGCGACGCAATTTGTGTGTTCCATCGTCATTAGCAGGCTCTGAACGTTACAATTAATTGTCAGTTTTGCGTCGGATTCGAAAATCTAGACTCATAGGAGAACGAGCATATGGTGCCCGAGGCAGCACTAGACCCTTGGAGACAAGTCGGCTGTAGGACGATGTATTGAATCGCGACGCAATTTGTGTGTTCCATCGTCATTAAGAGGCTCTGAACGTTACAATTAACTGTCAGTTTTGCGCCGGATTCGAAAAACTAGACTCATAGGAGAACGACCAAGAGGTGCCAGGAGCAGCAATACTACCTCGGAGACAAGTCGGCTGGAGGACGATGTATTGAATCGCGTCGCAATTTGTGTGTTCCATCGTCATTAAGAGGCTCTGAACGTTACAATTAACTGTCAGTTTTGCGTCGGATTCGAAAATCTAGACTCACAGGAGAACGACCATAAGGTGCCCGAGGCAGCACTAGACCCTTTGAGACAAGTCGGCTGGAGGACGATGTATTAAGTCGCGACGCAATTTGTGTGTCCCATCGTCATTAACAGGCTCTGAACGTTACAATTAACTGTCAGTTTTGCATCGCATTCGAAAAACTAGACTCACAGGAGAACGACCATAAGGTGCCCGAGGCAGCAATAGACCCTTGGAGACAAGTCGGCTGGAGGACGATGTATTGAATCGCGACGCAATTTGTGTGTTCCATCGTCATTAAGAGGCTCTGAACGTTACAATTAACTGTCAGTTTTGCGTCGGATTCGAAAAACTAGGCTCACAGGAGAACGACCATAAGGTGCCCGAGGCAGCAGTAGACCCTTCGAGACAAGTCGGCTGGAGGACGATGTATTGAATCGCGACGCAATTTGTGTGTTCCATCGTCATTAGCAGGCTCTGAACGTTACAATTAATTGTCAGTTTTGCGTCGGATTCGAAAATCTAGACTCATAGGAGAACGAGCATATGGTGCCCGAGGCAGCACTAGACCCTTGGAGACAAGTCGGCTGTAGGACGATGTATTGAATCGCGACGCAATTTGTGTGTTCCATCGTCATTAAGAGGCTCTGAACGTTACAATTAACTGTCAGTTTTGCGCCGGATTCGAAAAACTAGACTCATAGGAGAACGACCAAGAGGTGCCAGGAGCAGCAATACTACCTCGGAGACAAGTCGGCTGGAGGACGATGTATTGAATCGCGTCGCAATTTGTGTGTTCCATCGTCATTAAGAGGCTCTGAACGTTACAATTATCTGTCAGTTTTGCGTCGGATTCGAAAATCTAGACTCACAGGAGAACGACCATAAGGTGCCCGAGGCAGCACTAGACCCTTGGAGACAAGTCGGCTGGAGGACGATGTATTGAGTCGCGACGCAATTTGTGTGTCCCATCGTCATTAACAGGCTCTGAACGTTACAATTAACTGTCAGTTTTGCTTCGGATTCGAAAAACTAGACTCACAGGAGAACGAGCATATGGTGCCCTAGGCAGCACTAGACCCTTGGAGACAAGTCGGCTGTAGGACGATGTATTGAATCGCGACGCAATTTGTGTGTTCCATCGTCATCAAGAGGCTCTGAACGTTACAATTAACTGTCAGTTTTGCGTCGGATTCGAAAATCTAGACTCACAGGAGAACGAGCATATGGTGCCCGAGGCAGCACTAGACGCTTGGAGACAAGTCGGCTGTAGGACGATGTATTGAATCGCGACGCAATTTGTGTGTTCCATCGTCATTAAGAGGCTCTGAACGTTACAATTAATTGTCAGTTTTGCGTCGTATTCGAAAATCTAGACTCACAGGAGAACGACCATAAGGTGCCCGAGGCAGCACTAGACCCTTGGAGACAAGTCGGCTGGAGGACGATGTATTGAGTCGCGACGCAATTTGTGTGTCCCATCGTCATTAACAGGCTCTAAACGTTACAATTAACTGTCAGTTTTGCGTCGGATTCGAAAATCTAGACTCACAGGAGAACGACGATAAGGTGCCCGAGGCAGCACTAGACCCTTGGAGACAAGTCGGCTGGAGGACGATGTATTGAGTCGCGACGCAATTTGTGTGTCCCATCGTCATTAACAGGCTCTGAACGTTACAATTATCTGTCAGTTTTGCATCGCATTCGAAAAACTAGACTCACAGGAGAACGACCATAAGGTGCCCGAGGCAGCACTAGACCCTTCGAGACAAGTCGGCTGGAGGACGATGTATTGAATCGCGACGCAATTTGTGTGTTCCATCGTCATTAAGAGGCTCTGAACGTTACAATTAATTGTCAGTTTTGCGCCGGATTCGAAAAACTAGACTCATAGGAGAACGACCAAGAGGTGCCAGGAGCAGCAATACTACCTCGGAGACAAGTCGGCTGGAGGACGATGTATTGAATCGCGACGCAATTTGTGTGTTCCATCGTCATTAAGAGGCTCTGAACCTTACAATTAACTGTCAGTTTTGCGTCGGATTCGAAAATCTAGACTCACAGATGAACGACCATAAGGTGCCCGAGGCAGCAATAGACCCTTCGAGACAAGTCGGCTGGAGGACGATGTATTGAATCGCGACGCAATTTGTGTGTTCCATCGTCATTAAGAGGCTCTGAACGTTACAATTAATTGTCAGTTTTGCGTCGGATTCGAAAGTCTAGACTCACAGGAGAACGAGCATATGGTGCCCGAGGCAGCAATAGACCCTTGGAGACAAGTCGGCTGTAGGACGATGTATTGAATCGCGACGCAATTTGTGTGTTCCATCGTCATTAACAGGCTCTGAACGTTACAATTAACTGTCAGTTTTGCGTCGGATTCGAAAATCTAGACTCACAGGAGAACGACCATAAGGTGCCCGAGGCAGCACTAGACCCTTGGAGACAAGTCGGCTGGAGGACGATGTATTGAGTCGCGACGCAATTTGTGTGTCCCATCGTCATTAACAGGCTCTGAACGTTACAATGAACTGTCAGTTTTGCATCGCATTCGAAAAACTAGACTCACAGGAGAACGACCATAAGGTGCCCGAGGCAGCAATAGACCCTTGGAGACAAGTCGGCTGGAGGACGATGTATTGAGACGCGACGCAATTTGTGTGTCCCATCGTCATTAACAGGCTCTGAACGTTACAATTAACTGTCAGTTTTGCGTCGGATTCGAAAATCTAGACTCACAGATGAACGACCATAAGGTGCCCGAGGCAGCAATAGACCCTTCGAGACAAGTCAGCTGGAGGACGATGTATTGAATCGCGACGCAATTTGTATGTTCCATCGTCATTAACAGGCTCTGAACATTACAATTAACTGTCAGTTTTGCGTCGGATTCGAAAAACTAGACTCACAGGAGAACGAACATAAGGTGCCCGAGGCAGCAATAGACCCTTGGAGACAAGTCGGCTGTAGGACGATGTATTGAATCGCGACGCAATTTGTGTGTTCCATCGTCATTAAGAGGCTCTGAACGTTACAATTAACTGTCAGTTTTGCGCCGGATTCGAAAAACTAGACTCATAGGAGAACGACCAAGAGGTGCCAGGAGCAGCAATACTACCTCGGAGACAAGGCGGCTGGAGGACGATGTATTGAATCGCGACGCAATTTGTGTGTTCCATCGTCATTAAGAGGCTCTGAACGTTACAATTATCTGTCAGTTTTGCGTCGGATTCGAAAATCTAGACTCACAGGAGAACGACCATAAGGTGCCCGAGGCAGCACTAGACCCTTGGAGACAAGTCGGCTGGAGGACGATGTATTGAGTCGCGACGCAATTTGTGGGTCCCATCGTCATTAACAGGCTCTGAACGTTACAATTAACTGTCAGTTTTGCGTCGGATTCGAAAATCTAGACTTACAGGAGAACGAGCATATGGTGCCCGAGGCAGCACTAGACCCTTGGAGACAAGTCGGCTGTAGGACGATGTATTGAATCGCGACGCAATTTGTGTGTTCCATCGTCATCAAGAGGCTCTGAACGTTACAATTAACTGTCAGTTTTGCGTCGGATTCGAAATTCTAGACTCACAGGAGAACGAGCATATGGTGCCCGAGGCAGCACTAGACCCTTGGAGACAAGTCGGCTGTAGGACGATGTATTGAATCGCGACGCAATTTGTGTGTTCCATCGTCATTAAGAGGCTCTGAACGTTACAATTAATTGTCAGTTTTGCGTCGGATTCGAAAATCTAGACTCACAGGAGAACGACCATAAGGTGCCCGAGGCAGCACTAGACCCTTGGAGACAAGTCGGCTGGAGGACGATGTATTGAATCGCGACGCAATTTGTGTGTCCCATCGTCATTAACAGGCTCTAAACGTTACAATTCACTGTCAGTTTTGCGTCGGATTCGAAAAACTAGACTCACAGGAGAACGAGCATATGGTGCCCGAGGCAGCACTACACCCTTGGAGACAAGTCGGCTGTAGGACGATGTATTGAATCGCGACGCAATTTGTGTGTTCCATCGTCATTAAGAGGCTCTGAACGTTACAATTAACTGTCAGTTTTGCGTCGGATTCGAAAATCTAGACTCACAGGAGAACGACCATAAGGTGCCCGAGGCAGCACTAGACCCTTGGAGACAAGTCGGCTGGAGGACGATGTATTGAGTCGCGACGCAATTTGTGTGTCCCATCGTCATTAACAGGCTCTGAACGTTACAATTAACTGTCAGTTTTGCATCGCATTCGAAAAACTAGACTCACATGAGAACGACCATAAGGTGCCCGAGGCAGCAATAGACCCTTGGAGACAAGTCGGCTGTAGGACGATGTATTGAATCGCGACGCAATTTGTGTGTTCCATCGTCAGTATCAGGCTCTGAACGTTACAATTAACTGTCAGTTTTGCGTCGGATTCGAAAATCTAGACTCACAGGAGAACGACCATAAGGTGCCCGAGGCAGCAATAGACCCTTGGAGACAAGTCGGCTGGAGGACGATGTATTGAGTCGCGACGCAATTTGTGTGTCCCATCGTCATTAACAGGCTCTGAACGTTACAATTAACTGTCAGTTTTGCGTCGTATTCTGAAAACTAGACTCACAGGAGAACGACCATAAGGTGCCCGAGGCAGCAAGAGACCCTAGGAGACAGGTCGGCTGTGGGACGATGTATTGAATCGCGACGCAATTTGTGTGTTCCATCGTCATCAAGAGGCTCTGAACGTTACAATTCACTGTCAGTTTTGCGTCGGATTCGAAAATCTAGACTCACAGGAGAACGAGCATATGGTGCCCGAGGCAGCACTAGACCCTTGGAGACAAGTCGGCTGTAGGACGATGTATTGAATCGCGACGCAATTTGTGTGTTCCATCGTCATTAAGAGGCTCCGAACGTTACAATTAACTGTCAGTTTTGCGTCGGATTCGAAAATCTAGACTCACAGGAGAACGACCATAAGGTGCCCGAGGCAGCACTAGACCCTTGGAGACAAGTCGGCTGGAGGACGATGTATTAAGTCGCGACGCAATTTGTGTGTCCCATCGTCATTAACAGGCTCTGAACGTTACAATTAACTGTCAGTTTTGCATCGCATTCGAAAAACTAGACTCACAGGAGAACGACCATAAGGTGCCCGAGGCAGCAATAGACCCTTGGAGACAAGTCGGCTGTAGGACGATGTATTGAATCGCGACGCAATTTGTGTGTTCCATCGTCATTAAGAGGCTCTGAACGTTACAATTAACTGTCAGTTTTGCGTCGGATTCGAAAAACTAGGCTCACAGGAAAACGACCATAAGGTGCCCGAGGCAGCAGTAGACCCTTCGAGACAAGTCGGCTGGAGGACGATGTATTGAATCGCGACGCAATTTGTGTGTTCCATCGTCATTAGCAGGCTCTGAACGTTACAATTAATTGTCAGTTTTGCGTCGGATTCGAAAATCTAGACTCACAGGAGAACGAGCATATGGTGCCCGAGGCAGCACTAGACCCTTGGAGACAAGTCGGCTGTAGGACGATGTATTGAATCGCGACGCAATTTGTGTGTTCCATCGTCATTAAGAGGCTCTGAACGTTACAATTAACTGTCAGTTTTGCGCCGGATTCGAAAAACTAGACTCATAGGAGAACGACCAAGAGGTGCCAGGAGCAGCAATACTACCTCGGAGACAAGTCGGCTGGAGGACGATGTATTGAATCGCGACGCAATTTGTGTGTTCTATCGTCATTAAGAGGCTCTGAACGTTACAATTATCTGTCAGTTTTGCGTCGGATTCGAAAATCTAGACTCACAGGAGAACGACCATAAGGTGCCCGAGGCAGCACTAGACCCTTGGAGACAAGTCGGCTGTAGGACGATGTATTGAATCGCGACGCAATTTGTGTGTTCCATCGTCATTAAGAGGCTCTGAACGTTACAATTAACTGTCAGTTTTGCGTCGGATTCGAAAATCTAGACTCACAGGAGAACGACCATAAGGTGCCCGAGGCAGCACTAGACCCTTGGAGACAAGTCGGCTGGAGGACGATGTATTAAGTCGCGACGCAATTTGTGTGTCCCATCGTCATTAACAGGCTCTGAACGTTACAATTAACTGTCAGTTTTGCATCGCATTCGAAAAACTAGACTCACAGGAGAACGACCATAAGGTGCCCGAGGCAGCAATAGACCCTTGGAGACAAGTCGGCTGGAGGACGATGTATTGAATCGCGACGCAATTTGTGTGTTCCATCGTTATAAAGAGGCTCTGAACGTTACAATTAACTGTCAGTTTTGCGTCGGATTCGAAAAACTAGGCTCACAGGAGAACGACCATAAGGTGCCCGAGGCAGCAGTAGACCCTTCGAGACAAGTCGGCTGGAGGACGATGTATTGAATCGCGACGCAATTTGTGTGTTCCATCGTCATTAGCAGGCTCTGAACGTTACAATTAATTGTCAGTTTTGCGTCGGATTCGAAAATCTAGACTCACAGGAGAACGAGCATATGGTGCCCGAGGCAGCACTAGACCCTTGGAGACAAGTCGGCTGTAGGACGATGTATTGAATCGCGACGCAATTTGTGTGTTCCATCGTCATTAAGAGGCTCTGAACGTTACAATTAACTGTCAGTTTTGCGCCGGATTCGAAAAACTAGACTCATAGGAGAACGACCAAGAGGTGCCAGGAGCAGCAATACTACCTCGTAGACAAGTCGGCTGGAGGACGATGTATTGAATCGCGACGCAATTTGTGTGTTCCATCGTCATTAACAGGCTCTGAACGTTACAATTATCTGTCAGTTTTGCGTCGGATTCGAAAATCTAGACTCACAGGAGAACGACCATAAGGTGCCCGAGGCAGCACTAGACACTTGGAGACAAGTCGGCTGGAGGACGATGTATTGAGTCGCGACGCAATTTGTGTGTCCCATCGTCATTAACAGGCTCTGAACGTTACAATTAACTGTCAGTTTTGCGTCGGATTCGAAAAACTAGACTCACAGGAGAACGAGCATATGGTGCCCGAGGCAGCACTAGACCCTTGGAGACAAGTCGGCTGTAGGACGATGTATTGAATCGCGACGCAATTTGTGTGTTCCATCGTCATCAAGAGGCTCTGAACGTTACAATTAACTGTCAGTTTTGCGTCGGATTCGAAAATCTAGACTCACAGGAGAACGAGCATATGGTGCCCGAGGCAGCACTAGACCCTTGGAGACAAGTCGGCTGTAGGACGATGTATTGAATCGCGACGCAATTTGTGTGTTCCATCGTCATTAAGAGGCTCTGAACGTTACAATTAATTGTCAGTTTTGCGTCGTATTCGAAAATCTAGACTCACAGGAGAACGACCATAAGGTGCTCGAGGCAGCACTAGACCCTTGGAGACAAGTCGGCTGGAGGACGATGTATTGAGTCGCGACGCAATTTGTGTGTCCCATCGTCATTAACAGGCTCTAAACGTTACAATTCACTGTCAGTTTTGCGTCGGATTCGAAAAACTAGACTCACAGGAGAACGAGCATATGGTGCCCGAGGCAGCACTACACCCTTGGAGACAAGTCGGCTGTAGGACGATGTATTGAATCGCGACGCAATTTGTGTGTTCCATCGTCATTAAGAGGCTCTGAACGTTACAATTAACTGTCAGTTTTGCGTCGGATTCGAAAATCTAGACTCACAGGAGAACGACCATAAGGTGCCCGAGGCAGCACTAGACCCTTGGAGACAAGTCGGCTGGAGGACGATGTATTGAGTCGCGACGCAATTTGTGTGTCCCATCGTCATTAACAGGCTCTGAACGTTACAATTAACTGTCAGTTTTGCATCGCATTCGAAAAACTAGACTCACATGAGAACGACCATAAGGTGCCCGAGGCAGCAATAGACCCTTGGAGACAAGTCGGCTGTAGGACGATGTATTGAATCGCGACGCAATTTGTGTGTTCCATCGTCAGTATCAGGCTCTGAACGTTACAATTAACTGTCAGTTTTGCGTCGGATTCGAAAATCTAGACTCACAGGAGAACGACCATAAGGTGCCCGAGGCAGCAATAGACCCTTGGAGACAAGTCGGCTGGAGGACGATGTATTGAGTCGCGACGCAATTTGTGTGTCCCATCGTCATTAACAGGCTCTGAACGTTACAATTAACTGTCAGTTTTGCGTCGTATTCTGAAAACTAGACTCACAGGAGAACGACCATAAGGTGCCCGAGGCAGCAAGAGACCCTAGGAGACAGGTCGGCTGTGGGACGATGTATTGAATCGCGACGCAATTTGTGTGTTCCATCGTCATCAAGAGGCTCTGAACGTTACAATTCACTGTCAGTTTTGCGTCGGATTCGAAAATCTAGACTCACAGGAGAACGAGCATATGGTGCCCGAGGCAGCACTAGACCCTTGGAGACAAGTCGGCTGTAGGACGATGTATTGAATCGCGACGCAATTTGTGTGTTCCATCGTCATTAAGAGGCTCTGAACGTTACAATTAATTGTCAGTTTTGCGTCGGATTCGAAAATCTAGACTCACAGGAGAACGACCATAAGGTGCCCGAGGCAGCACTAGACCCTTGGAGACAAGTCGGCTGGAGGACGATGTATTGAGTCGCGACGCAATTTGTGTGTCCCATCGTCATTAACAGGCTCTAAACGTTACAATTCACTGTCAGTTTTGCGTCGGATTCGAAAAACTAGACTCACAGGAGAACGAGCATATGGTGCCCGAGGCAGCACTACACCCTTGGAGACAAGTCGGCTGTAGGACGATGTATTGAATCGCGACGCAATTTGTGTGTTCCATCGTCATTAAGAGGCTCTGAACGTTACAATTAACTGTCAGTTTTGCGTCGGATTCGAAAATCTAGACTCACAGGAGAACGACCATAAGGTGCCCGAGGCAGCACTAGACCCTTGGAGACAAGTCGGCTGGAGGACGATGTATTGAGTCGCGACGCAATTTGTGTGTCCCATCGTCATTAACAGGCTCTGAACGTTACAATTAACTGTCAGTTTTGCATCGCATTCGAAAAACTAGACTCACATGAGAACGACCATAAGGTGCCCGAGGCAGCAATAGACCCTTGGAGACAAGTCGGCTGTAGGACGATGTATTGAATCGCGACGCAATTTGTGTGTTCCATCGTCAGTATCAGGCTCTGAACGTTACAATTAAGTGTCAGTTTTGCGTCGGATTCGAAAATCTAGACTCACAGGAGAACGACCATAAGGTGCCCGAGGCAGCAATAGACCCTTGGAGACAAGTCGGCTGGAGGACGATGTATTGAGTCGCGACGCAATTTGTGTGTCCCATCGTCATTAACAGGCTCTGAACGTTACAATTAACTGTCAGTTTTGCGTCGTATTCTGAAAACTAGACTCACAGGAGAACGACCATAAGGTGCCCGAGGCAGCAAGAGACCCTAGGAGACAGGTCGGCTGTGGGACGATGTATTGAATCGCGACGCAATTTGTGTGTTCCATCGTCATCAAGAGGCTCTGAACGTTACAATTCACTGTCAGTTTTGCGTCGGATTCGAAAATCTAGACTCACAGGAGAACGAGCATATGGTGCCCGAGGCAGCACTAGACCCTTGGAGACAAGTCGGCTGTAGGACGATGTATTGAATCGCGACGCAATTTGTGTGTTCCATCGTCATTAAGAGGCTCCGAACGTTACAATTAACTGTCAGTTTTGCGTCGGATTCGAAAATCTAGACTCACAGGAGAACGACCATAAGGTGCCCGAGGCAGCACTAGACCCTTGGAGACAAGTCGGCTGGAGGACGATGTATTAAGTCGCGACGCAATTTGTGTGTCCCATCGTCATTAACAGGCTCTGAACGTTACAATTAACTGTCAGTTTTGCATCGCATTCGAAAAACTAGACTCACAGGAGAACGACCATAAGGTGCCCGAGGCAGCAATAGACCCTTGGAGACAAGTCGGCTGTAGGACGATGTATTGAATCGCGACGCAATTTGTGTGTTCCATCGTCATTAAGAGGCTCTGAACGTTACAATTAACTGTCAGTTTTGCGTCGGATTCGAAAAACTAGGCTCACAGGAAAACGACCATAAGGTGCCCGAGGCAGCAGTAGACCCTTCGAGACAAGTCGGCTGGAGGACGATGTATTGAATCGCGACGCAATTTGTGTGTTCCATCGTCATTAGCAGGCTCTGAACGTTACAATTAATTGTCAGTTTTGCGTCGGATTCGAAAATCTAGACTCACAGGAGAACGAGCATATGGTGCCCGAGGCAGCACTAGACCCTTGGAGACAAGTCGGCTGTAGGACGATGTATTGAATCGCGACGCAATTTGTGTGTTCCATCGTCATTAAGAGGCTCTGAACGTTACAATTAACTGTCAGTTTTGCGCCGGATTCGAAAAACTAGACTCATAGGAGAACGACCAAGAGGTGCCAGGAGCAGCAATACTACCTCGGAGACAAGTCGGCTGGAGGACGATGTATTGAATCGCGACGCAATTTGTGTGTTCCATCGTCATTAAGAGGCTCTGAACGTTACAATTATCTGTCAGTTTTGCGTCGGATTCGAAAATCTAGACTCACAGGAGAACGACCATAAGGTGCCCGAGGCAGCACTAGACCCTTGGAGACAAGTCGGCTGTAGGACGATGTATTGAATCGCGACGCAATTTGTGTGTTCCATCGTCATTAAGAGGCTCTGAACGTTACAATTAACTGTCAGTTTTGCGTCGGATTCGAAAATCTAGACTCACAGGAGAACGACCATAAGGTGCCCGAGGCAGCACTAGACCCTTGGAGACAAGTCGGCTGGAGGACGATGTATTAAGTCGCGACGCAATTTGTGTGTCCCATCGTCATTAACAGGCTCTGAACGTTACAATTAACTGTCAGTTTTGCATCGCATTCGAAAAACTAGACTCACAGGAGAACGACCATAAGGTGCCCGAGGCAGCAATAGACCCTTGGAGACAAGTCGGCTGGAGGACGATGTATTGAATCGCGACGCAATTTGTGTGTTCCATCGTCATTAAGAGGCTCTGAACGTTACAATTAACTGTCAGTTTTGCGTCGGATTCGAAAATCTAGACTCACAGGAGAACGAGCATATGGTGCCCGAGGCAGCACTAGACCCTTGGAGACAAGTCGGCTGTAGGACGATGTATTGAATCGCGACGCAATTTGTGTGTTCCATCGTCATTAAGAGGCTCTGAACGTTACAATTAACTGTCAGTTTTGCGCCGGATTCGAAAAACTAGACTCATAGGAGAACGACCAAGAGGTGCCAGGAGCAGCAATACTACCTCGGAGACAAGTCGGCTGGAGGACGATGTATTGAATCGCGACGCAATTTGTGTGTTCCATCGTCATTAACAGGCTCTGAACGTTACAATTATCTGTCAGTTTTGCGTCGGATTCGAAAATCTAGACTCACAGGAGAACGACCATAAGGTGCCCGAGGCAGCACTAGACACTTGGAGACAAGTCGGCTGGAGGACGATGTATTGAGTCGCGACGCAATTTGTGTGTCCCATCGTCATTAACAGGCTCTGAACGTTACAATTAACTGTCAGTTTTGCGTCGGATTCGAAAAACTAGACTCACAGGAGAACGAGCATATGGTGCCCGAGGCAGCACTAGACCCTTGGAGACAAGTCGGCTGTAGGACGATGTATTGAATCGCGACGCAATTTGTGTGTTCCATCGTCATTAAGAGGCTCTGAACGTTACAATTAACTGTCAGTTTTGCGTCGGATTCGAAAATCTAGACTCACAGGAGAACGACCATAAGGTGCCCGAGGCAGCACTAGACCCTTGGAGACAAGTCGGCTGGAGGACGATGTATTGAGTCGCGACGCAATTTGTGTGTCCCATCGTCATTAACAGGCTCTGAACGTTACAATTAACTGTCAGTTTTGCATCGCATTCGAAAAACTAGACTCACAGGAGAACGACCATAAGGTGCCCGAGGCAGCAATAGACCCTTCGAGACAAGTCGGCTGGAGGACGATGTATTGAATCGCGACGCAATTTGTGTGTTCCATCGTCATTAAGAGGCTCTGAACGTTACAATTAATTGTCAGTTTTGCGCCGGATTCGAAAAACTAGACTCATAGGAGAACGACCAAGAGGTGCCAGGAGCAGCAATACTACCTCGGAGACAAGTCGGCTGGAGGACGATGTATTGAATCGCGACGCAATTTGTGTGTTCCATCGTCATTAAGAGGCTCTGAACCTTACAATTAACTGTCAGTTTTGCGTCGGTTTCGAAAATCTAGACTCACAGATGAACGACCATAAGGTGCCCGAGGCAGCAATAGACCCTTCGAGACAAGTCGGCTGGAGGACGATGTATTGAATCGCGACGCAATTTGTGTGTTCCATCGTCATTAAGAGGCTCTGAACGTTACAATTAATTGTCAGTTTTGCGTCGGATTCGAAAGTCTAGACTCACAGGAGAACGAGCATATGGTGCCCGAGGCAGCAATAGACCCTTGGAGACAAGTCGGCTGTAGGACGATGTATTGAATCGCGACGCAATTTTTGTGTTCCATCGTCATTAACAGGCTCTGAACGTTACAATTAACTGTCAGTTTTGCGTCGGATTCGAAAATCTAGACTCACAGGAGAACGACCATAAGGTGCCCGAGGCAGCACTAGACCCTTGGAGACAAGTCGGCTGGAGGACGATGTATTGAGTCGCGACGCAATTTGTGTGTCCCATCGTCATTAACAGGCTCTGAACGTTACAATGAACTGTCAGTTTTGCATCGCATTCGAAAAACTAGACTCACAGGAGAACGACCATAAGGTGCCCGAGGCAGCAATAGACCCTTGGAGACAAGTCGGCTGGAGGACGATGTATTGAGACGCGACGCAATTTGTGTGTCCCATCGTCATTAACAGGCTCTGAACGTTACAATTAACTGTCAGTTTTGCGTCGGATTCGAAAATCTAGACTCACAGATGAACGACCATAAGGTGCCCGAGGCAGCAATAGACCCTTCGAGACAAGTCAGCTGGAGGACGATGTATTGAATCGCGACGCAATTTGTATGTTCCATCGTCATTAACAGGCTCTGAACATTACAATTAACTGTCAGTTTTGCGTCGGATTCGAAAAACTAGACTCACAGGAGAACGAACATAAGGTGCCCGAGGCAGCAATAGACCCTTCGAGACAAGTCGGCTGGAGGACGATGTATTGAATCGCGACGCAATTTGTGTGTTCCATCGTCATTAACAGGCTCTGAACGTTACAATTATTTGTCAGTTTTGCGCCGGATTCGAAAAACTAGACTCATAGGAGAACGACCAAGAGGTGCCAGGAGCAGCAATACTACCTCGGAGACATGTCGGCTGAGGACGATGTATTGAATCGCGACGCAATTTGTGTGTTCCATCGTCAGTATCAGGCTCTGAACGTTACAATTAACTGTCAGTTTTGCGTCGGATTCGAAAATCTAGACTCACAGGAGAACGACCATAAGGTGCCCGAGGCAGCAATAGACCCTTGGAGACAGGTCGGCTGGAGGACGATGTATTGAGTCGCGACGCAATTTGTGTGTCCCATCGTCATTAACAGGCTCTGAACGTTACAATTAACTGTCAGTTTTGCATCGCATTCGAAAATCTAGACTCACAGATGAACGACCAAAAGGTGCCCGAGGCAGCAATAGACCCTTCGAGACAAGTCGGCTGGAGGACGATGTATTGAATCGCGACGCAATTTGTGTGTTCCATCGTCATCAAGAGGCTCTGAACGTTACAATTCACTCTCAGTTTTGCGTCGGATTCGAAAATCTAGACTCACAGGAGAACGAGCATATGGTGCCCGAGGCAGCACTAGACCCTTGGAGACAAGTCAGCTGTAGGACGATGTATTGAATCGCGACGCAATTTGTGTGTTCCATCGTCATTAACAGGCTCTGAACGTTACAATTAACTGTCAGTTTTGCGTCGGATTCGAAAATCTAGACTCACAGGAGAACGACCATAAGGTGCCCGAGGCAGCACTAGACCCTTCGAGACAAGTCGGCTGGAGGACGATGTATTGAATCGCGACGCAATTTGTGTGTTCCATCGTCATTAAGAGGCTCTGAACGTTACAATTAATTGTCAGTTTTGCGTCGTATTCGAAAAACTAGACTCACAGGAGAACGACCATAAGGTGCCCGAATCACCAATAGACCCTTCGAGACAAGTCGGCTGGAGGACGATGTATTGAATCGCGACGCAATTTGTGTGTTCCATCGTCATCAAGAGGCTCTGAACGTTACAATTCACTCTCAGTTTTGCGTCGGATTCGAAAATCTAGACTCACAGGAGAACGAGCATATGGTGCCCGAGGAAGCACTAGACCCTTGGAGACAAGTCGGCTGTAGGACGATGTATTGAATCGCGACGCAATTTGTGTGTTCCATAGTCATTAACAGGCTCTGAACGTTACAATTAACTGTCAGTTTTGCGTCGGATTCGAAAATCTAGACTCACAGGAGAACGACCATAAGGTGCCCGAGGCAGCACTAGACCCTTCGAGACAAGTCGGCTGGAGGACGATGTATTGAATCGCGACGCAATTTGTGTGTTCCATCGTCATTAACAGGCTCTGAACGTTACAATTAACTGTCAGTTTTGCGTCGTATTCTGAAAACTAGACTCACAGGAGAACGACCATAAGGTGCCCGAGGCAGCAAGAGACCCTAGGAGACAGGTCGGCTGTGGGACGATGTATTGAATCGCGACGCAATTTGTGTGTTCCATCGTCATCAAGAGGCTCTGAACGTTACAATTCACTGTCAGTTTTGCGTCGGATTCGAAAATCTAGACTCACAGGAGAACGAGCATATGGTGCCCGAGGCAGCACTAGACCCTTGGAGACAAGTCGGCTGTAGGACGATGTATTGAATCGCGACGCAGTTTGTGTGTTCCATCGTCATCAAGAGGCTCTGAACGTTACAATTCACTGTCAGTTTTGCGTCGGATTCGAAAAACTAGACTCACAGGAGAACGACGATAAGGTGCCCGAGGCAGCACTAGACCCTTGGAGACAAGTCGGCTGTAGGACGATGTATTGAATCGCGACGCAATTTGTGTGTTCCATCGTCATTAACAGGCTCTGAACGTTACAATTAACTGTCAGTTTTGCATCGCATTCGAAAAACTAGACTCACAGGAGAACGACCATAAGGTGCCCGAGGCAGCAATAGACCCTTGGAGACAAGTCAGCTGTAGGACGATGTATTGAATCGCGACGCAATTTGTGTGTTCCATCGTCATTAACGGGCTCTGAACGTTACAATTAACTGTCAGTTTTGCGTCGGATTCGAAAATCTAGACTCACAGGAGAACGACCATAAGGTGCCCGAGGGAGCACTAGACCCTTGGAGACAAGTCGGCTGGAGGACGATGTATTGAATCGCGACGCAATTTGTGTGTTCCATCGTCATTAAGAGGCTCTGAACGTTACAATTAATTGTCAGTTTTGCGTCGTATTCGAAAAACTAGACTCACAGGAGAACGACCATAAGGTGCCCGAGGCAGCAATAGACCCTTGGAGACAAGTCGGCTGGAGGACGATGTATTGAGACGCGACTCAATTTGTGTGTCCCATCGTCATTAACAGGCTCTGAACGTTACAACTAACTGTCAGTTTTGCATCGCATTCGAAAAACTAGACTCACAGGAGAACGAGCATATGGTGCCCGAGGCAGCACTAGACCCTTGGAGACAAGTCAGCTGTAGGACGATGTATTGAATCGCGTCGCAATTTGTGTGTTCCATCGTCATTAACAGGCTCTGAACGTTACAATTAACTGTCAGTTTTGCGTCGGATTCGAAAATCTAGACTCACAGGAGAACGACCATAAGGTGCCCGAGGCAGCACTAGACCCTTCGAGACAAGTCGGCTGGAGGACGATGTATTGAATCGCGACGCAATTTGTGTGTTCCATCGTCATTAAGAGGCTCTGAACGTTACAATTAACTGTCAGTTTTGCGTCGGATTCGAAAATCTAGACTCACAGGAGAACGACCATAAGGTGCCCGAGGCAGCACTAGACCCTTGGAGACAAGTCGGCTGGAGGACGATGTATTGAGTCGCGACGCAATTTGTGTGTCCCATCGTCATTAACAGGCTCTGAACGTTACAATTAACTGTCAGTTTTGCATCGCATTCGAAAAACTAGACTCACAGGAGAACGACCATAAGGTGCCCGAGGCAGCAATAGACCCTTCGAGACAAGTCGGCTGGAGGACGATGTATTGAATCGCGACGCAATTTGTGTGTTCCATCGTCATTAAGAGGCTCTGAACGTTACAATTAATTGTCAGTTTTGCGCCGGATTCGAAAAACTAGACTCATAGGAGAACGACCAAGAGGTGCCAGAAGCAGCAATACTACCTCGGAGACAAGTCGGCTGGAGGACGATGTATTGAATCGCGACGCAATTTGTGTGTTCCATCGTCATTAAGAGGCTCTGAACCTTACAATTAACTGTCAGTTTTGCGTCGGTTTCGAAAATCTAGACTCACAGATGAACGACCATAAGGTGCCCGAGGCAGCAATAGACCCTTCGAGACAAGTCGGCTGGAGGACGATGTATTGAATCGCGACGCAATTTGTGTGTTCCATCGTCATTAAGAGGCTCTGAACGTTACAATTAATTGTCAGTTTTGCGTCGGATTCGAAAGTCTAGACTCACAGGAGAACGAGCATATGGTGCCCGAGGCAGCAATAGACCCTTGGAGACAAGTCGGCTGTAGGACGATGTATTGAATCGCGACGCAATTTTTGTGTTCCATCGTCATTAACAGGCTCTGAACGTTACAATTAACTGTCAGTTTTGCGTCGGATTCGAAAATCTAGACTCACAGGAGAACGACCATAAGGTGCCCGAGGCAGCACTAGACCCTTGGAGACAAGTCGGCTGGAGGACGATGTATTGAGTCGCGACGCAATTTGTGTGTCCCATCGTCATTAACAGGCTCTGAACGTTACAATGAACTGTCAGTTTTGCATCGCATTCGAAAAACTAGACTCACAGGAGAACGACCATAAGGTGCCCGAGGCAGCAATAGACCCTTGGAGACAAGTCGGCTGGAGGACGATGTATTGAGACGCGACGCAATTTGTGTGTCCCATCGTCATTAACAGGCTCTGAACGTTACAATTAACTGTCAGTTTTGCGTCGGATTCGAAAATCTAGACTCACAGATGAACGACCATAAGGTGCCCGAGGCAGCAATAGACCCTTCGAGACAAGTCAGCTGGAGGACGATGTATTGAATCGCGACGCAATTTGTATGTTCCATCGTCATTAACAGGCTCTGAACATTACAATTAACTGTCAGTTTTGCGTCGGATTCGAAAAACTAGACTCACAGGAGAACGAACATAAGGTGCCCGAGGCAGCAATAGACCCTTCGAGACAAGTCGGGTGGAGGACGATGTATTGAATCGCGACGCAATTTGTGTGTTCCATCGTCATTAACAGGCTCTGAACGTTACAATTATTTGTCAGTTTTGCGCCGGATTCGAAAAACTAGACTCATAGGAGAACGACCAAGAGGTGCCAGGAGCAGCAATACTACCTCGGAGACATGTCGGCTGAGGACGATGTATTGAATCGCGACGCAATTTGTGTGTTCCATCGTCAGTATCAGGCTCTGAACGTTACAATTAACTGTCAGTTTTGCGTCGGATTCGAAAATCTAGACTCACAGGAGAACGACCATAAGGTGCCCGAGGCAGCAATAGACCCTTGGAGACAGGTCGGCTGGAGGACGATGTATTGAGTCGCGACGCAATTTGTGTGTCCCATCGTCATTAACAGGCTCTGAACGTTACAATTAACTGTCAGTTTTGCATCGCATTCGAAAATCTAGACTCACAGATGAACGACCAAAAGGTGCCCGAGGCAGCAATAGACCCTTCGAGACAAGTCGGCTGGAGGACGATGTATTGAATCGCGACGCAATTTGTGTGTTCCATCGTCATCAAGAGGCTCTGAACGTTACAATTCACTCTCAGTTTTGCGTCGGATTCGAAAATCTAGACTCACAGGAGAACGAGCATATGGTGCCCGAGGCAGCACTAGACCCTTGGAGACAAGTCAGCTGTAGGACGATGTATTGAATCGCGACGCAATTTGTGTGTTCCATCGTCATTAACAGGCTCTGAACGTTACAATTAACTGTCAGTTTTGCGTCGGATTCGAAAATCTAGACTCACAGGAGAACGACCATAAGGTGCCCGAGGCAGCACTAGACCCTTCGAGACAAGTCGGCTGGAGGACGATGTATTGAATCGCGACGCAATTTGTGTGTTCCATCGTCATTAAGAGGCTCTGAACGTTACAATTAATTGTCAGTTTTGCGTCGTATTCGAAAAACTAGACTCACAGGAGAACGACCATAAGGTGCCCGAATCACCAATAGACCCTTCGAGACAAGTCGGCTGGAGGACGATGTATTGAATCGCGACGCAATTTGTGTGTTCCATCGTCATCAAGAGGCTCTGAACGTTACAATTCACTCTCAGTTTTGCGTCGGATTCGAAAATCTAGACTCACAGGAGAACGAGCATATGGTGCCCGAGGAAGCACTAGACCCTTGGAGACAAGTCGGCTGTAGGACGATGTATTGAATCGCGACGCAATTTGTGTGTTCCATAGTCATTAACAGGCTCTGAACGTTACAATTAACTGTCAGTTTTGGGTCGGATTCGAAAATCTAGACTCACAGGAGAACGACCATAAGGTGCCCGAGGCAGCACTAGACCCTTCGAGACAAGTCGGCTGGAGGACGATGTATTGAATCGCGACGCAATTTGTGTGTTCCATCGTCATTAACAGGCTCTGAACGTTACAATTAACTGTCAGTTTTGCGTCGTATTCTGAAAACTAGACTCACAGGAGAACGACCATAAGGTGCCCGAGGCAGCAAGAGACCCTAGGAGACAGGTCGGCTGTGGGACGATGTATTGAATCGCGACGCAATTTGTGTGTTCCATCGTCATCAAGAGGCTCTGAACGTTACAATTCACTGTCAGTTTTGCGTCGGATTCGAAAATCTAGACTCACAGGAGAACGAGCATATGGTGCCCGAGGCAGCACTAGACCCTTGGAGACAAGTCGGCTGTAGGACGATGTATTGAATCGCGACGCAGTTTGTGTGTTCCATCGTCATCAAGAGGCTCTGAACGTTACAATTCACTGTCAGTTTTGCGTCGGATTCGAAAAACTAGACTCACAGGAGAACGACGATAAGGTGCCCGAGGCAGCACTAGACCCTTGGAGACAAGTCGGCTGTAGGACGATGTATTGAATCGCGACGCAATTTGTGTGTTCCATCGTCATTAACAGGCTCTGAACGTTACAATTAACTGTCAGTTTTGCATCGCATTCGAAAAACTAGACTCACAGGAGAACGACCATAAGGTGCCCGAGGCAGCAATAGACCCTTGGAGACAAGTCAGCTGTAGGACGATGTATTGAATCGCGACGCAATTTGTGTGTTCCATCGTCATTAACGGGCTCTGAACGTTACAATTAACTGTCAGTTTTGCGTCGGATTCGAAAATCTAGACTCACAGGAGAACGACCATAAGGTGCCCGAGGGAGCACTAGACCCTTGGAGACAAGTCGGCTGGAGGACGATGTATTGAATCGCGACGCAATTTGTGTGTTCCATCGTCATTAAGAGGCTCTGAACGTTACAATTAATTGTCAGTTTTGCGTCGTATTCGAAAAACTAGACTCACAGGAGAACGACCATAAGGTGCCCGAGGCAGCAATAGACCCTTGGAGACAAGTCGGCTGGAGGACGATGTATTGAGACGCGACTCAATTTGTGTGTCCCATCGTCATTAACAGGCTCTGAACGTTACAACTAACTGTCAGTTTTGCATCGCATTCGAAAAACTAGACTCACAGGAGAACGAGCATATGGTGCCCGAGGCAGCACTAGACCCTTGGAGACAAGTCAGCTGTAGGACGATGTATTGAATCGCGTCGCAATTTGTGTGTTCCATCGTCATTAACAGGCTCTGAACGTTACAATTAACTGTCAGTTTTGCGTCGGATTCGAAAATCTAGACTCACAGGAGAACGACCATAAGGTGCCCGAGGCAGCACTAGACCCTTCGAGACAAGTCGGCTGGAGGACGATGTATTGAATCGCGACGCAATTTGTGTGTTCCATCGTCATTAAGAGGCTCTGAACGTTACAATTAATTGTCAGTTTTGCGTCGTATTCGAAAAACTAGACTCACAGGAGAACGACCATAAGGTGCCCGAGGCACCAATAGACCCTTCGAGACAAGTCGGCTGGAGGACGATGTATTGAATCGCGACGCAGTTTGTGTGTTCCATCGTCATCAAGAGGCTCTGAACGTTACAATTCACTCTCAGTTTTGCGTCGGATTCGAAAATCTAGACTCACAGGAGAACGAGCATATGGTGCCCGAGGCAGCACTAGACCCTTGGAGACAAGTCGGCTGTAGGACGATGTATTGAATCGCGACGCAATTTGTGTGTTCCATAGTCATTAACAGGCTCTGAACGTTACAATTAACTGTCAGTTTTGCGTCGGATTCGAAAATCTAGACTCACAGGAGAACGACCATAAGGTGCCCGAGGCAGCACTAGACCCTTCGAGACAAGTCGGCTGGAGGACGATGTATTGAATCGCGACGCAATTTGTGTGTTCCATCGTCATTAACAGGCTCTGAACGTTACAATTAACTGTCAGTTTTGCGTCGTATTCTGAAAACTAGACTCACAGGAGACGACCATAAGGTGCCCGAGGCAGCAAGAGACCCTAGGAGACAGGTCGGCTGTGGGACGATGTATTGAATCGCGACGCAATTTGTGTGTTCCATCGTCATCAAGAGGCTCTGAACGTTACAATTCACTGTCAGTTTTGCGTCGGATTCGAAAATCTAGACTCACAGGAGAACGAGCATATGGTGCCCGAGGCAGCACTAGACCCTTGGAGACAAGTCGGCTGTAGGACGATGTATTGAATCGCGACGCAGTTTGTGTGTTCCATCGTCATCAAGAGGCTCTGAACGTTACAATTCACTGTCAGTTTTGCGTCGGATTCGAAAAACTAGACTCACAGGAGAACGACGATAAGGTGCCCGAGGCAGCACTAGACCCTTGGAGACAAGTCGGCTGTAGGACGATGTATTGAATCGCGACGCAATTTGTGTGTTCCATCGTCATTAAGAGGCTCTGAACGTTACAATTAACTGTCAGTTTTGCATCGCATTCGAAAAACTACTCACAGGAGAACGACCATAAGGTGCCCGAGGCCGCAATAGACCCTTGGAGACAAGTCGGCTGGAGGACGATGTATTGAGACGCGACTCAATTTGTGTGTCCCATCGTCATTAACAGGCTCTGAACGTTACAACTAACTGTCAGTTTTGCATCGCATTCGAAAAACTAGACTCACAGGAGAACGACCATAAGGTGCCCGAGGCAGCAATAGACCCTTGGAGACAAGTCGGCTTGAGGACGATGTATTGATTCGCGACGCAATTTGTGTGTTCCATCGTCATTAAGAGGCTCTGAACGTTACAATTCACTGTCAGTTTTGCGTCGGATTCGAAAATCTAGACTCACAGGAGAACGAGGGTATGGTTCCCGAGGCAGCAATAGACCCTTCGAGACAAGTCGGCTGGAGGACGATGTATTGAATCGCGACGCAATTTGTGTGTTCCATCGTCATTAAGAGGCTCTGAACGTTACAATTAAATGTCAGTTTAGCATCGCATTCGAAAAACTAGACTCACAGGAGAACGACCATAAGGTGCCCGAGGCAGCAATAGACCCTTGGAGACAAGTCGGCTGGAGGACGATGTATTGAGACGCGACGCAATTTGTGTGTCCCATCGTCATCAACAGGCTCTGAACGTTACAATTAACTGTCAGTTTTGCATCGCATTAGAAACACTAGACTCACAGGAGAACGACGATAAGGTGCCCGAGGCAGCACTAGACCCTTGGAGACAAGTCGGCTGTAGGACGATGTATTGAATCGCGACGCAATTTGTGTGTTCCATCGTCATTAACAGGCTCTGAACGTTACAATTAACTGTCAGTTTTGCATCGCATTCGAAAAACTAGACTCACAGGAGAACCACCATAAGGTGCCCGAGGCAGCAATAGACCCTTGGAGACAAGTCAGCTGTAGGACGATGTATTGAATCGCGACGCAATTTGTGTGTTCCATCGTCATTAACGGGCTCTGAACGTTACAATTAACTGTCAGTTTTGCGTCGGATTCGAAAATCTAGACTCACAGGAGAACGAGCATATGGTGCCCGAGGCAGCACTAGACCCTTGGAGACAAGTCAGCTGTAGGACGATGTATTGAATCGCGTCGCAATTTGTGTGTTCCATCGTCATTAACAGGCTCTGAACGTTACAATTAACTGTCAGTTTTGCGTCGGATTCGAAAATCTAGACTCACAGGAGAACGACCATAAGGTGCCCGAGGCAGCACTAGACCCTTCGAGACAAGTCGGCTGGAGGACGATGTATTGAATCGCGACGCAATTTGTGTGTTCCATCGTCATTAAGAGGCTCTGAACGTTACAATTAATTGTCAGTTTTGCGTCGTATTCGAAAAACTAGACTCACAGGAGAACGACCATAAGGTGCCCGAGGCACCAATAGACCCTTCGAGACAAGTCGGCTGGAGGACGATGTATTGAATCGCGACGCAGTTTGTGTGTTCCATCGTCATCAAGAGGCTCTGAACGTTACAATTCACTCTCAGTTTTGCGTCGGATTCGAAAATCTAGACTCACAGGAGAACGAGCATATGGTGCCCGAGGCAGCACTAGACCCTTGGAGACAAGTCGGCTGTAGGACGATGTATTGAATCGCGACGCAATTTGTGTGTTCCATAGTCATTAACAGGCTCTGAACGTTACAATTAACTGTCAGTTTTGCGTCGGATTCGAAAATCTAGACTCACAGGAGAACGACCATAAGGTGCCCGAGGCAGCACTAGACCCTTGGAGACAAGTCGGCTGTAGGACGATGTATTGAATCGCGACGCAGTTTGTGTGTTCCATCGTCATCAAGAGGCTCTGAACGTTACAATTCACTGTCAGTTTTGCGTCGGATTCGAAAAACTAGACTCACAGGAGAACGACGATAAGGTGCCCGAGGCAGCACTAGACCCTTGGAGACAAGTCGGCTGTAGGACGATGTATTGAATCGCGACGCAATTTGTGTGTTCCATCGTCATTAACAGGCTCTGAACGTTACAATTAACTGTCAGTTTTGCATCGCATTCGAAAAACTAGACTCACAGGAGAACCACCATAAGGTGCCCGAGGCAGCAATAGACCCTTGGAGACAAGTCAGCTGTAGGACGATGTATTGAATCGCGACGCAATTTGTGTGTTCCATCGTCATTAACGGGCTCTGAACGTTACAATTAACTGTCAGTTTTGCGTCGGATTCGAAAATCTAGACTCACAGGAGAACGAGCATATGGTGCCCGAGGCAGCACTAGACCCTTGGAGACAAGTCAGCTGTAGGACGATGTATTGAATCGCGTCGCAATTTGTGTGTTCCATCGTCATTAACAGGCTCTGAACGTTACAATTAACTGTCAGTTTTGCGTCGGATTCGAAAATCTAGACTCACAGGAGAACGACCATAAGGTGCCCGAGGCAGCACTAGACCCTTCGAGACAAGTCGGCTGGAGGACGATGTATTGAATCGCGACGCAATTTGTGTGTTCCATCGTCATTAAGAGGCTCTGAACGTTACAATTAATTGTCAGTTTTGCGTCGTATTCGAAAAACTAGACTCACAGGAGAACGACCATAAGGTGCCCGAGGCACCAATAGACCCTTCGAGACAAGTCGGCTGGAGGACGATGTATTGAATCGCGACGCAGTTTGTGTGTTCCATCGTCATCAAGAGGCTCTGAACGTTACAATTCACTCTCAGTTTTGCGTCGGATTCGAAAATCTAGACTCACAGGAGAACGAGCATATGGTGCCCGAGGCAGCACTAGACCCTTGGAGACAAGTCGGCTGTAGGACGATGTATTGAATCGCGACGCAATTTGTGTGTTCCATAGTCATTAACAGGCTCTGAACGTTACAATTAACTGTCAGTTTTGCGTCGGATTCGAAAATCTAGACTCACAGGAGAACGACCATAAGGTGCCCGAGGCAGCACTAGACCCTTGGAGACAAGTCGGCTGTAGGACGATGTATTGAATCGCGACGCAGTTTGTGTGTTCCATCGTCATCAAGAGGCTCTGAACGTTACAATTCACTGTCAGTTTTGCGTCGGATTCGAAAAACTAGACTCACAGGAGAACGACGATAAGGTGCCCGAGGCAGCACTAGACCCTTGGAGACAAGTCGGCTGTAGGACGATCTATTGAATCGCGACGCAATTTGTGTGTTCCATCGTCATTAAGAGGCTCTGAACGTTACAATTAACTGTCAGTTTTGCATCGCATTCGAAAAACTAGACTCACAGGAGAACGACCATAAGGTGCCCGAGGCCGCAATAGACCCTTGGAGACAAGTCGGCTGGAGGACGATGTATTGAGACGCGACTCAATTTGTGTGTCCCATCGTCATTAACAGGCTCTGAACGTTACAACTAACTGTCAGTTTTGCATCGCATTCGAAAAACTAGACTCACAGGAGAACGACCATAAGGTGCCCGAGGCAGCAATAGACCCTTGGAGACAAGTCGGCTTGAGGACGATGTATTGATTCGCGACGCAATTTGTGTGTTCCATCGTCATTAAGAGGCTCTGAACGTTACAATTCACTGTCAGTTTTGCGTCGGATTCGAAAATCTAGACTCACAGGAGAACGAGGGTATGGTTCCCGAGGCAGCAATAGACCCTTCGAGACAAGTCGGCTGGAGGACGATGTATTGAATCGCGACGCATTTTGTGTGTTCCATCGTCATTAAGAGGCTCTGAACGTTACAATTAAATGTCAGTTTAGCATCGCATTCGAAAAACTAGACTCACAGGAGAACGACCATAAGGTGCCCGAGGCAGCAATAGACCCTTGGAGACAAGTCGGCTGGAGGACGATGTATTGAGACGCGACGCAATTTGTGTGTCCCATCGTCATTAACAGGCTCTGAACGTTACAATTAACTGTCAGTTTTGCATCGCATTCGAAACACTAGACTCACAGGAGAACGACCATAAGGTGCCCGAGGCAGCAATAGACCTTTGGAGACAAGTCGGCTGTAGGACGATCTATTGAATCGCGACGCAATTTGTGTGTTCCATCGTCATTAAGAGGCTCTGAACGTTACAATTAATTGTCAGTTTTGCGCCGGATTCGAAAAACTAGACTCATAGGAGAACGACCAAGAGGTGCCAGGAGCAGCAATACTACCTCGGAGACAAGTCGGCTGGAGGACGATGTATTGAATCGCGACGCAATTTGTGTGTTCCATCGTCATTAAGAGGCTCTGAACCTTACAATTAACTGTCAGTTTTGCGTCGGATTCGAAAATCTAGACTCACCGATGAACGACCATAAGGTGCCCGAGGCAGCAATAGACCCTTGGAGACAAGTCGGCTGGAGGACGATGTATTGAATCGCGACGCAATTTGTGTGTTCCATCGTCATTAAGAGGCTCTGAACGTTACAATTAATTGTCAGTTTTGCGTCGGATTCGAAAATCTAGACTCACAGGAGAACGAGCATATGGTGCCCGAGGCAGCAATAGACCCTTGGAGACAAGTCGGCTGGAGGACGATGTATTGAATCGCGACGCAATTTGTGTGTTCCATCGTCATTAACAGGCTCTGAACGTTACAATTAACTGTCAGTTTTGCGTCGGATTCGAAAATCTAGACTCACAGGAGAACGACCATAAGGTGCCCGAGGCAGCACTAGACCCTTCGAGACAAGTCGGCTGGAGGACGATGTATTGAATCGCGACGCAATTTGTGTGTTCCATCGTCATTAAGAGGCTCTGAACGTTACAATTAACTGTCAGTTTTGCGTCGGATTCGAAAAACTAGACTCATAGGAGAACGACCAAGAGGTGCCAGGAGCAGCAATACTACCTCGGAGACATGTCGGCTGGAGGACGATGTATTGAATCGCGACGCAATTTGTTTGTTCCATCGTCAGTATCAGGCTCTGAACGTTACAATTAACTGTCAGTTTTGCGTCGGATTCGAAAATCTAGACTCATAGGACAACGACCATAAGGTGCCCGAGGCAGCAATAGACCCTTGGAGACAAGTCGGCTTTAGGACGATGTATTGAGTCGCGACGCAATTTGTGTGTCCCATCGTTATTAACAGGCTCTGAACGTTACAATTAACTGTCAGTTTTGCGTCGGATTCGAAAATCAAGACTCACAGGAGAACGACCATAAGGTGCCCGAGGCAGCAATAGACCCTTGGAGACAAGTCGGCTGGAGGACGATGTATTGAGACGCGACGCAATTTGTGTGTCCCATCGTCATTAAGAGGCTCTGAACGTTACAATTAACTGTCAGTTTCGCGTCGGATTCGAAAATCTAGACTCACAGGAGAACGACCATAAGGTGCCCGAGGCAGCAATAGAGCCTTGAGACAAGTCGGCTGGAGGACGATGTATTGAGTCGCGACGCAATTTGTGTGTCCCATCGTCATTAAGAGGCTCTGAACCTTACAATTAACTGTCAGTTTTGCGTCGGATTCGAAAATCTAGACTCACCGATGAACGACCATAAGGTGCCCGAGGCAGCAATAGACCCTTCGAGACAAGTCGGCTGGAGGACGATGTATTGAATCGCGACGCAATTTGTGTGTTCCATCGTCATTAAGAGGCTCTGAACGTTACAATTCACTGTCAGTTTTGCGTCGTATTCTGAAATCTAGACTCACAGATGAACGACCATAAGGTGCCCGAGGCAGCAAGAGACCCTTGGAGACAGGTCGGCTGTTGGACGATGTATTGAATCGCGACGCAATTTGTGTGTTCCATCGTCATCAAGAGGCTCTGAACGTTACAATTAACTGTCAGTTTTGCATCGCATTCGAAAAACTAGACTCACAGGAGAACAACCATAAGGTGCCCGAGGCAGAAATAGACCCTTGGAGACAAGTCGGCTTTAGGACGATGTATTGAATCGCGACGCCATTTGTGTGTCCCATCGTCAGTATCAGGCTCTGAACGTTACAATTCACTGTCAGTTTTGCGTCGGATTCGAAAATCTAGACTCACAGGAGAACGAGCATATGGTGCCCGAGGCAGCACTTGACCCTTGGAGACAAGTCGGCTGTAGGACGATGTATTGAGTCGCGACGCAATTTGTGTGTCCCATCGTCATTAACAGGCTCTGAACGTTACAATTCACTGTCAGTTTTGCGTCGGATTCGAAATACCAGACTCACAGGAGAACGACCATAAGGTGCCCGAGGCAACACTAGACCCTTGGAGACAAGTCGGCTGTAGGACGATGTATTGAATCGCGACGCAATTTGTGTGTTCCATCGTCATTAAGAGGCTCTGAACGTTACAATTAACTGTCAGTTTTGCGCCGGATTCGAAAAACTAGACTCATAGGAGAACGACCAAGAGGTGCCAGGAGCAGCAATACTACCTCGGAGACAAGTCGGCTGGAGGACGATGTATTGAATCGCGACGCAATTTGTGTGTTCCATCGTCATTAAGAGGCTCTGAACGTTACAATTATCTGTCAGTTTTGCGTCGGATTCGAAAATCTAGACTCACAGGAGAACGACCATAAGGTGCCCGAGGCAGCACTAGACCCTTGGAGACAAGTCGGCTGGAGGACGATGTATTGAGTCGCGACGCAATTTGTGTGTCCCATCGTCATTAACAGGCTCTGAACGTTACAATTAACTGTCAGTTTTGCGTCGGATTCGAAAATCTAGACTCACAGGAGAACGACCATAAGGTGCCCGAGGCAGCACTAGACCCTTGGAGACAAGTCGGCTGTAGGACGATGTATTGAATCGCGACGCAGTTTGTGTGTTCCATCGTCATCAAGAGGCTCTGAACGTTACAATTCACTGTCAGTTTTGCGTCGGATTCGAAAAACTAGACTCACAGGAGAACGACGATAAGGTGCCCGAGGCAGCACTAGACCCTTGGAGACAAGTCGGCTGTAGGACGATCTATTGAATCGCGACGCAATTTGTGTGTTCCATCGTCATTAAGAGGCTCTGAACGTTACAATTAACTGTCAGTTTTGCATCGCATTCGAAAAACTAGACTCACAGGAGAACGACCATAAGGTGCCCGAGGCCGCAATAGACCCTTGGAGACAAGTCGGCTGGAGGACGATGTATTGAGACGCGACTCAATTTGTGTGTCCCATCGTCATTAACAGGCTCTGAACGTTACAACTAACTGTCAGTTTTGCATCGCATTCGAAAAACTAGACTCACAGGAGAACGACCATAAGGTGCCCGAGGCAGCAATAGACCCTTGGAGACAAGTCGGCTTGAGGACGATGTATTGATTCGCGACGCAATTTGTGTGTTCCATCGTCATTAAGAGGCTCTGAACGTTACAATTCACTGTCAGTTTTGCGTCGGATTCGAAAATCTAGACTCACAGGAGAACGAGGGTATGGTTCCCGAGGCAGCAATAGACCCTTCGAGACAAGTCGGCTGGAGGACGATGTATTGAATCGCGACGCATTTTGTGTGTTCCATCGTCATTAAGAGGCTCTGAACGTTACAATTAAATGTCAGTTTAGCATCGCATTCGAAAAACTAGACTCACAGGAGAACGACCATAAGGTGCCCGAGGCAGCAATAGACCCTTGGAGACAAGTCGGCTGGAGGACGATGTATTGAGACGCGACGCAATTTGTGTGTCCCATCGTCATTAACAGGCTCTGAACGTTACAATTAACTGTCAGTTTTGCATCGCATTCGAAACACTAGACTCACAGGAGAACGACCATAAGGTGCCCGAGGCAGCAATAGACCTTTGGAGACAAGTCGGCTGTAGGACGATCTATTGAATCGCGACGCAATTTGTGTGTTCCATCGTCATTAAGAGGCTCTGAACGTTACAATTAATTGTCAGTTTTGCGCCGGATTCGAAAAACTAGACTCATAGGAGAACGACCAAGAGGTGCCAGGAGCAGCAATACTACCTCGGAGACAAGTCGGCTGGAGGACGATGTATTGAATCGCGACGCAATTTGTGTGTTCCATCGTCATTAAGAGGCTCTGAACCTTACAATTAACTGTCAGTTTTGCGTCGGATTCGAAAATCTAGACTCACCGATGAACGACCATAAGGTGCCCGAGGCAGCAATAGACCCTTGGAGACAAGTCGGCTGGAGGACGATGTATTGAATCGCGACGCAATTTGTGTGTTCCATCGTCATTAAGAGGCTCTGAACGTTACAATTAATTGTCAGTTTTGCGTCGGATTCGAAAATCTAGACTCACAGGAGAACGAGCATATGGTGCCCGAGGCAGCAATAGACCCTTGGAGACAAGTCGGCTGGAGGACGATGTATTGAATCGCGACGCAATTTGTGTGTTCCATCGTCATTAACAGGCTCTGAACGTTACAATTAACTGTCAGTTTTGCGTCGGATTCGAAAATCTAGACTCACAGGAGAACGACCATAAGGTGCCCGAGGCAGCACTAGACCCTTCGAGACAAGTCGGCTGGAGGACGATGTATTGAATCGCGACGCAATTTGTGTGTTCCATCGTCATTAAGAGGCTCTGAACGTTACAATTAACTGTCAGTTTTGCGTCGGATTCGAAAAACTAGACTCATAGGAGAACGACCAAGAGGTGCCAGGAGCAGCAATACTACCTCGGAGACATGTCGGCTGGAGGACGATGTATTGAATCGCGACGCAATTTGTTTGTTCCATCGTCAGTATCAGGCTCTGAACGTTACAATTAACTGTCAGTTTTGCGTCGGATTCGAAAATCTAGACTCATAGGACAACGACCATAAGGTGCCCGAGGCAGCAATAGACCCTTGGAGACAAGTCGGCTTTAGGACGATGTATTGAGTCGCGACGCAATTTGTGTGTCCCATCGTTATTAACAGGCTCTGAACGTTACAATTAACTGTCAGTTTTGCGTCGGATTCGAAAATCAAGACTCACAGGAGAACGACCATAAGGTGCCCGAGGCAGCAATAGACCCTTGGAGACAAGTCGGCTGGAGGACGATGTATTGAGACGCGACGCAATTTGTGTGTCCCATCGTCATTAAGAGGCTCTGAACGTTACAATTAACTGTCAGTTTCGCGTCGGATTCGAAAATCTAGACTCACAGGAGAACGACCATAAGGTGCCCGAGGCAGCAATAGAGCCTTGAGACAAGTCGGCTGGAGGACGATGTATTGAGTCGCGACGCAATTTGTGTGTCCCATCGTCATTAAGAGGCTCTGAACCTTACAATTAACTGTCAGTTTTGCGTCGGATTCGAAAATCTAGACTCACCGATGAACGACCATAAGGTGCCCGAGGCAGCAATAGACCCTTCGAGACAAGTCGGCTGGAGGACGATGTATTGAATCGCGACGCAATTTGTGTGTTCCATCGTCATTAAGAGGCTCTGAACGTTACAATTCACTGTCAGTTTTGCGTCGTATTCTGAAATCTAGACTCACAGATGAACGACCATAAGGTGCCCGAGGCAGCAAGAGACCCTTGGAGACAGGTCGGCTGTTGGACGATGTATTGAATCGCGACGCAATTTGTGTGTTCCATCGTCATCAAGAGGCTCTGAACGTTACAATTAACTGTCAGTTTTGCATCGCATTCGAAAAACTAGACTCACAGGAGAACAACCATAAGGTGCCCGAGGCAGAAATAGACCCTTGGAGACAAGTCGGCTTTAGGACGATGTATTGAATCGCGACGCCATTTGTGTGTCCCATCGTCAGTATCAGGCTCTGAACGTTACAATTCACTGTCAGTTTTGCGTCGGATTCGAAAATCTAGACTCACAGGAGAACGAGCATATGGTGCCCGAGGCAGCACTTGACCCTTGGAGACAAGTCGGCTGTAGGACGATGTATTGAGTCGCGACGCAATTTGTGTGTCCCATCGTCATTAACAGGCTCTGAACGTTACAATTCACTGTCAGTTTTGCGTCGGATTCGAAATACCAGACTCACAGGAGAACGACCATAAGGTGCCCGAGGCAACACTAGACCCTTGGAGACAAGTCGGCTGTAGGACGATGTATTGAATCGCGACGCAATTTGTGTGTTCCATCGTCATTAAGAGGCTCTGAACGTTACAATTAACTGTCAGTTTTGCGCCGGATTCGAAAAACTAGACTCATAGGAGAACGACCAAGAGGTGCCAGGAGCAGCAATACTACCTCGGAGACAAGTCGGCTGGAGGACGATGTATTGAATCGCGACGCAATTTGTGTGTTCCATCGTCATTAAGAGGCTCTGAACGTTACAATTATCTGTCAGTTTTGCGTCGGATTCGAAAATCTAGACTCACAGGAGAACGACCATAAGGTGCCCGAGGCAGCACTAGACCCTTGGAGACAAGTCGGCTGGAGGACGATGTATTGAGTCGCGACGCAATTTGTGTGTCCCATCGTCATTAACAGGCTCTGAACGTTACAATTAACTGTCAGTTTTGCGTCGGATTCGAAAATCTAGACTCACAGGAGAACGAGCATATGGTGCCCGAGGCAGCACTAGACCCTTGGAGACAAGTCGGCTGTAGGACGATGTATTGAATCGCGACGCAATTTGTGTGTTCCATCGTCATTAAGAGGCTCTGAACGTTACAATTAATTGTCAGTTTTGCGTCGTATTCGAAAATCTAGACTCACAGGAGAACGACCATAAGGTGCCCGAGGCAGCACTAGACCCTTGGAGACAAGTCGGCTGGAGGACGATGTATTGAGTCGCGACGCAATTTGTGTGTCCCATCGTCATTAACAGGCTCTAAACGTTACAATTCACTGTCAGTTTTGCGTCGGATTCGAAAAACTAGACTCACAGGAGAACGAGCATATGGTGCCCGAGGCAGCACTAGACCCTTGGAGACAAGTCGGCTGTAGGACGATGTATTGAATCGCGACGCAATTTGTGTGTTCCATCGTCATTAAGAGGCTCTGAACGTTACAATTAACTGTCAGTTTTGCGTCGGATTCGAAAAACTAGACTCACAGGAGAACGACCATATGGTGCCCGAGGCAGCACTAGACCCTTGGAGACAAGTCGGCTGGAGGACGATGTATTGAGTCGCGACGCAATTTGTGTGTCCCATCGTCATTAACAGGCTCTGAACGTTACAATTAACTGTCAGTTTTGCATCGCATTCGAAAAACTAGACTCACAGGAGAACGACCATAATGTGCCCGAGGCAGCAATAGACCCTTGGAGACAAGTCGGCTGTAGGACGATGTATTGAATCGCGACGCAATTTGTGTGTTCCATCGTCATTAAGAGGCTCTGAACGTTACAATTAACTGTCACTTTTGCGTCGGATTCGAAAATCTAGACTCACAGGAGAACGACCATAAGGTGCCCGAGGCAGCAATAGACCCTTGGAGACAAGTCGGCTGGAGGACGATGTATTGAGTCGTGACGCAATTTGTGTGTCCCATCGTCATTAACAGGCTCTGAACGTTACAATTAACTGTCACTTTTGCGTCGGATTCGAAAATCTAGACTCACAGATGAACGACCATAAGGTGCCCGAGGCAGCAATAGACCCTAGGAGACAGGTCGGCTGTGGGACGATGTATTGAATCGCGACGCAATTTGTGTGTTCCATCGTCATCAAGAGGCTCTGAACGTTACAATTCACTGTCAGTTTTGCGTCGGATTCGAAAATCTAGACTCACAGGAGAACGAGCATATGGTGCCCGAGGCAGCACTAGACCCTTGGAGACAATTCGGCTGTAGGACGATGTATTGAATCGCGACGCAATTTGTGTATTCCATCGTCATTAAGAGGCTCTGAACGTTACAATTAACTGTCAGTTTTGCGTCGGATTCGAAAATCTAGACTCACAGGAGAACGACCATAAGGTGCCCGAGGCAGCACTAGACCCTTGGAGACAAGTCGGCTGGAGGACGATGTATTAAGTCGCGACGCAATTTGTGTGTCCCATCGTCATTAACAGGCTCTGAACGTTACAATTAACTGTCAGTTTTGCATCGCATTCGAAAAACTAGACTCACAGGAGAACGACCATAAGGTGCCCGAGGCAGCAATAGACCCTTGGAGACAAGTCGGCTGGAGGACGATGTATTGAATCGCGACGCAATTTGTGTGTTCCATCGTCATTAAGAGGCTCTGAACGTTACAATTAACTGTCAGTTTTGCATCGCATTCGAAAAACTAGACTCACAGGAGAACGACCATAAGGTGCCCGAGGCAGCAATAGACCCTTGGAGACAAGTCGGCTGGACGACGATGTATTGAGACGCGACGCAATTTGTGTGTCCCATCGTCATTAACAGGCTCTGAACGTTACAATTAACTGTCAGTTTTGCGTCGGATTCGAAAATCTAGACTCACAGATGAACGACCATAAGGTGCCCGAGGCAGCACTACACCCTTGGAGACAAGTCGGCGGGAGGAAGATGTATTGAATCGCGACGCAATTTGTGTGTTCCATCGTCATTAACAGGCTCTGAACATTACAATTAACTGTCAGTTTTGCGTCGGATTCGAAAAACTAGACTCACAGGAGAACGAGGATATGGTGCCCGAGGCAGCAATAGACCCTTGGAGACAAGTCGGCTGGAGGACGATGTATTGAATCGCGACGCAATTTGTGTGTTCCATCGTCATTAACAGGCTCTGAACGTTACAATTAATTGTCAGTTTTGCGTCGTATTCGAAATACTAGACTCACAGGAGAACGACCATAAGGTGCCCGAGGCACCAATAGACCCGTCGAGACAAGTCGGCTGGAGGACGATGTATTGAATCGCGACGCAATTTGTGTGTTCCATCGTCATTAAGAGGCTCTGAACGTTACAATTCACTGTCAGTTTTGCGTCGGATTCGAAAATCTAGACTCACAGGAGAACGACCATAAGGTGCCCGAGGCAGCAATAGACCCTTCGAGACAAGTCGGCTGGAGGACGATGTATTGAGTCGCGACGCAATTTGTGTGTCCCATCGTCATTAACAGGCTCTGAACGTTACAATTAACTGTCAGTTTTGCGTCGTATTCTGAAAACTAGACTCACAGGAGAACGACCATAAGGTGCCCGAGGCACCAATAGACCCTTGGAGACAAGTCGGCTGTAGGACGATGTATTGAATCGCGACGCAATTTGTGTGTTCCATCGTCATTAAGAGGCTCTGAACGTTACAATTAACTGTCAGTTTTGCATCGCATTCGAAAAACTAGACTCACAGGAGAACGACCATAAGGTGCCCGAGGCAGCAATAGACCCTTGGAGACAAGTCGGCTGGAGGACGATGTATTGAGACGCGACGCAATTTGTGTGTCCCATCGTCATTAACAGGCTCTGAACGTTACAATTAACTGTCAGTTTTGCGTCGGATTCGAAAATCTAGACTCACAGATGAACGACCATAAGGTGCCCGAGGCAGCACTACACCCTTGGAGACAAGTCGGCGGGAGGAAGATGTATTGAATCGCGACGCAATTTGTGTGTTCCATCGTCAATAACAGGCTCTGAACATTACAATTAACTGTCAGTTTTGCGTCGGATTCGAAAAACTAGACTCAGAGGAGAACGAGGATATGGTGCCCGAGGCAGCAATAGACCCTTGGAGACAAGTCGGCTGGAGGACGATGTATTGAATCGCGACGCAATTTGTGTGTTCCATCGTCAATAACAGTCTCTGAACGTTACAATTAATTGTCAGTTTTGCGTCGTATTCGAAAAACTAGACTCACAGGAGAACGAGCATAAGGTGCCCGAGGCAGCAATAGACCCTTGGAGACAAGTCGGCTGGAGGACGATGTATTGAATCGCGACGCAATTTGTGTGTTCCATCGTCAGTATCAGGCTCTGAACGTTACAATTAACTGTCAGTTTTGCGTCGGATTCGAAAATCTAGACTCACAGGAGATCGACCATAAGGTGCCCGAGGCAGCACTAGACCCTTGGAGACAAGTCGGCTGGAGGACGATGTATTTAGTCGCGACGCAATTTGTGTGTCCCATCGTCATTAACAGGTTCTGAACGTTACAATTCACTGTCAGTTTTGCGTCGGATTCGAAAAACTAGACTCACAGAAGAACGACGATAAGGTGCCCGAGGCAGCACTAGACCCTTGGAGACAAGTCGGCTGTAGGACGATGTATTGAATCGCGACGCAATTTGTGTGTTCCATCGTCATCAAGAGGCTCTGAACGTTACAATTCACTGTGAGTTTTGCGTCGGATTCGAAAATCTTGACTCACAGGAGAACGACCATAAGGTGCCCGAGGCAGCAATAGACCCTTGGAGACAAGTCGGCTGGAGGACGATGTATTGAATCGCGACGCAATTTGTGTGTTCCATCGTCATCAAGAGGCTCTGAACGTTACAATTCACTCTCAGTTTTGCGTCGGATTCGAAAATCTAGACTCACAGGAGAACGAGCATAAGGTGCCCGAGGCAGCACTAGACCCTTGGAGACAAGTCGGCTGTAGGACGATGTATTGAATCGCGACGCAATTTGTGTGTTCCATCGTCATTAAGAGGCTCTGAACGTTACAATTAACTGTCAGTTTTGCATCGCATTCGAAAAACTAGACTCACAGGAGAACGACCATAAGGTGCCCGAGGCAGCAATAGACCCTTGGAGACAAGTCGGCTGGAGGACGATGTATTGAGACGCGACTCAATTTGTGTGTCCCATCGTCATTAACAGACTCTGAACGTTACAATTAACTGTCAGTTTTGCATCGCCTTCGAAAAACTAGACTCACAGGAGAACGACCATAAGGTGCCCGAGGCAGCAATAGACCCTTGGAGACAAGTCGGCTGGAGGACGATGTATTGATTCGCGACGCAATTTGTGTGTTCCATCGTCATTAAGAGGCTCTGAACGTTACAATTCACTGTCAGTTTTGCGTCGGATTCGAAAATCTAGACTCACAGGAGAACGAGCGTATGGTGCCCGAGGCAGCAATAGACCCTTCGAGACAAGTCGGCTGGAGGACGATGTATTGAATCGCGACGCAATTTGTGTGTTCCATCGTCATTAAGAGGCTCTGAACGTTACAATTAAATGTCAGTTTAGCATCGCTTCGAAAAACTAGACTCACAGGAGAACGACCATAAGGTGCCCGAGGCAGCAATAGACCCTTGGAGACAAGTCGGCTGGAGGACGTATTGAGACGCGACGCAATTTGTGTGTCCCATCGTCATTAACAAGCTCTGAACGTTACAATTAACTGTCAGTTTTGCATCGCATTCGAATAACTAGACTCACAAAGAGAACGACCATAAGGAGCCCGAGGCAGCAATAGACCCTTGGAGACAAGTCGGCTGGAGGACGATGTATTGATTCGCGACGCAATTTGTGTGTTCCATCGTCATTAACAGGCTCTGAACGTTACAATTAACTGTCAGTTTTGCATCGCATTCGAAACACTAGACTCACAGGAGAACGACCATAAGGTGCCCGAGGCAGCAATAGACCCTTGGAGACAAGTCGGCTGGAGGACGATGTATTGAATCGCGACGCAATTTGTGTGTTCCATCGTCATTAAGAGGCTCTGAACGTTACAATTAATTGTCAGTTTTGCGCCGGATTCGAAAAACTAGACTCATAGGAGAACGACCAAGAGGTGCCAGGAGCAGCAATACTACCTCGGAGACAAGTCGGCTGGAGGACGATGTATTGAATCGCGACGCAATTTGTGTGTTCCATCGTCATTAAGAGGCTCTGAACCTTACAATTAACTGTCAGTTTTGCGTCGGATTCGAAAATCTAGACTCACCGATGAACGACCATAAGGTGCCCGAGGCAGCAATAGACCCTTCGAGACAAGTCGGCTGGAGGACGATGTATTGAATCGCGACGCAATTTGTGTGTTCCATCGTCATTAAGAGGCTCTGAACGTTACAATTAATTGTCAGTTTTGCGTCGGATTCGAAAATCTAGACTCACAGGAGAACGAGCATATGGTGCCCGAGGCAGCAATAGACCCTTGGAGACAAGTCGGCTGGAGGACGATGTATTGAATCGCGACGCAATTTGTGTGTTCCATCGTCATTAACAGGCTCTGAACGTTACAATTAACTGTCAGTTTTGCGTCGGATTCGAAAATCTAGACTCACAGGAGAACGACCATAAGGTGCCCGAGGCAGCACTAGACCCTTCGAGACAAGTCGGCTGGAGGACGATGTATTGAATCGCGACGCAATTTGTGTGTTCCATCGTCATTAAGAGGCTCTGAACGTTACAATTAACTGTCAGTTTTGCGTCGGATTCGAAAAACTAGACTCATAGGAGAACGACCAAGAGGTGCCAGGAGCAGCAATACTACCTCGGAGACATGTCGGCTGGAGGACGATGTATTGAATCGCGACGCAATTTGTTTGTTCCATCGTCAGTATCAGGCTCTGAACGTTACAATTAACTGTCAGTTTTGCGTCGGATTCGAAAATCTAGACTCATAGGACAACGACCATAAGGTGCCCGAGGCAGCAATAGACCCTTGGAGACAAGTCGGCTTTAGGACGATGTATTGAGTCGCGACGCAATTTGTGTGTCCCATCGTTATTAACAGGCTCTGAACGTTACAATTAACTGTCAGTTTTGCGTCGGATTCGAAAATCAAGACTCACAGGAGAACGACCATAAGGTGCCCGAGGCAGCAATAGACCCTTGGAGACAAGTCGGCTGGAGGACGATGTATTGAGACGCGACGCAATTTGTGTGTCCCATCGTCATTAAGAGGCTCTGAACGTTACAATTAACTGTCAGTTTCGCGTCGGATTCGAAAATCTAGACTCACAGGAGAACGACCATAAGGTGCCCGAGGCAGCAATAGAGCCTTGAGACAAGTCGGCTGGAGGACGATGTATTGAGTCGCGACGCAATTTGTGTGTCCCATCGTCATTAAGAGGCTCTGAACCTTACAATTAACTGTCAGTTTTGCGTCGGATTCGAAAATCTAGACTCACCGATGAACGACCATAAGGTGCCCGAGACAGCAATAGACCCTTCGAGACAAGTCGGCTGGAGGACGATGTATTGAATCGCGACGCAATTTGTGTGTTCCATCGTCATTAAGAGGCTCTGAACGTTACAATTCACTGTCAGTTTTGCGTCGTATTCTGAAATCTAGACTCACAGATGAACGACCATAAGGTGCCCGAGGCAGCAAGAGACCCTTGGAGACAGGTCGGCTGTTGGACGATGTATTGAATCGCGACGCAATTTGTGTGTTCCATCGTCATCAAGAGGCTCTGAACGTTACAATTAACTGTCAGTTTTGCATCGCATTCGAAAAACTAGACTCACAGGAGAACAACCATAAGGTGCCCGAGGCAGAAATAGACCCTTGGAGACAAGTCGGCTTTAGGACGATGTATTGAATCGCGACGCCATTTGTGTGTCCCATCGTCAGTATCAGGCTCTGAACGTTACAATTCACTGTCAGTTTTGCGTCGGATTCGAAAATCTAGACTCACAGGAGAACGAGCATATGGTGCCCGAGGCAGCACTTGACCCTTGGAGACAAGTCGGCTGTAGGACGATGTATTGAGTCGCGACGCAATTTGTGTGTCCCATCGTCATTAACAGGCTCTGAACGTTACAATTCACTGTCAGTTTTGCGTCGGATTCGAAATACCAGACTCACAGGAGAACGACCATAAGGTGCCCGAGGCAACACTAGACCCTTGGAGACAAGTCGGCTGTAGGACGATGTATTGAATCGCGACGCAATTTGTGTGTTCCATCGTCATTAAGAGGCTCTGAACGTTACAATTAACTGTCAGTTTTGCGCCGGATTCGAAAAACTAGACTCATAGGAGAACGACCAAGAGGTGCCAGGAGCAGCAATACTACCTCGGAGACAAGTCGGCTGGAGGACGATGTATTGAATCGCGACGCAATTTGTGTGTTCCATCGTCATTAAGAGGCTCTGAACGTTACAATTATCTGTCAGTTTTGCGTCGGATTCGAAAATCTAGACTCACAGGAGAACGACCATAAGGTGCCCGAGGCAGCACTAGACCCTTGGAGACAAGTCGGCTGGAGGACGATGTATTGAGTCGCGACGCAATTTGTGTGTCCCATCGTCATTAACAGGCTCTGAACGTTACAATTAACTGTCAGTTTTGCGTCGGATTCGAAAATCTAGACTCACAGGAGAACGAGCATATGGTGCCCGAGGCAGCACTAGACCCTTGGAGACAAGTCGGCTGTAGGACGATGTATTGAATCGCGACGCAATTTGTGTGTTCCATCGTCATTAAGAGGCTCTGAACGTTACAATTAATTGTCAGTTTTGCGTCGTATTCGAAAATCTAGACTCACAGGAGAACGACCATAAGGTGCCCGAGGCAGCACTAGACCCTTGGAGACAAGTCGGCTGGAGGACGATGTATTGAGTCGCGACGCAATTTGTGTGTCCCATCGTCATTAACAGGCTCTAAACGTTACAATTCACTGTCAGTTTTGCGTCGGATTCGAAAAACTAGACTCACAGGAGAACGAGCATATGGTGCCCGAGGCAGCACTAGACCCTTGGAGACAAGTCGGCTGTAGGACGATGTATTGAATCGCGACGCAATTTGTGTGTTCCATCGTCATTAAGAGGCTCTGAACGTTACAATTAACTGTCAGTTTTGCGTCGGATTCGAAAAACTAGACTCACAGGAGAACGACCATATGGTGCCCGAGGCAGCACTAGACCCTTGGAGACAAGTCGGCTGGAGGACGATGTATTGAGTCGCGACGCAATTTGTGTGTCCCATCGTCATTAACAGGCTCTGAACGTTACAATTAACTGTCAGTTTTGCATCGCATTCGAAAAACTAGACTCACAGGAGAACGACCATAATGTGCCCGAGGCAGCAATAGACCCTTGGAGACAAGTCGGCTGTAGGACGATGTATTGAATCGCGACGCAATTTGTGTGTCCCATCGTCATTAACAGGCTCTGAACGTTACAATTAACTGTCAGTTTTGCGTCGGATTCGAAAATCTAGACTCACAGATGAACGACCATAAGGTGCCCGAGGCAGCACTACACCCTTGGAGACAAGTCGGCGGGAGGAAGATGTATTGAATCGCGACGCAATTTGTGTGTTCCATCGTCAATAACAGGCTCTGAACATTACAATTAACTGTCAGTTTTGCGTCGGATTCGAAAAACTAGACTCAGAGGAGAACGAGGATATGGTGCCCGAGGCAGCAATAGACCCTTGGAGACAAGTCGGCTGGAGGACGATGTATTGAATCGCGACGCAATTTGTGTGTTCCATCGTCAATAACAGTCTCTGAACGTTACAATTAATTGTCAGTTTTGCGTCGTATTCGAAAAACTAGACTCACAGGAGAACGAGCATAAGGTGCCCGAGGCAGCAATAGACCCTTGGAGACAAGTCGGCTGGAGGACGATGTATTGAATCGCGACGCAATTTGTGTGTTCCATCGTCAGTATCAGGCTCTGAACGTTACAATTAACTGTCAGTTTTGCGTCGGATTCGAAAATCTAGACTCACAGGAGATCGACCATAAGGTGCCCGAGGCAGCACTAGACCCTTGGAGACAAGTCGGCTGGAGGACGATGTATTTAGTCGCGACGCAATTTGTGTGTCCCATCGTCATTAACAGGTTCTGAACGTTACAATTCACTGTCAGTTTTGCGTCGGATTCGAAAAACTAGACTCACAGAAGAACGACGATAAGGTGCCCGAGGCAGCACTAGACCCTTGGAGACAAGTCGGCTGTAGGACGATGTATTGAATCGCGACGCAATTTGTGTGTTCCATCGTCATCAAGAGGCTCTGAACGTTACAATTCACTGTGAGTTTTGCGTCGGATTCGAAAATCTTGACTCACAGGAGAACGACCATAAGGTGCCCGAGGCAGCAATAGACCCTTGGAGACAAGTCGGCTGGAGGACGATGTATTGAATCGCGACGCAATTTGTGTGTTCCATCGTCATCAAGAGGCTCTGAACGTTACAATTCACTCTCAGTTTTGCGTCGGATTCGAAAATCTAGACTCACAGGAGAACGAGCATAAGGTGCCCGAGGCAGCACTAGACCCTTGGAGACAAGTCGGCTGTAGGACGATGTATTGAATCGCGACGCAATTTGTGTGTTCCATCGTCATTAAGAGGCTCTGAACGTTACAATTAACTGTCAGTTTTGCATCGCATTCGAAAAACTAGACTCACAGGAGAACGACCATAAGGTGCCCGAGGCAGCAATAGACCCTTGGAGACAAGTCGGCTGGAGGACGATGTATTGAGACGCGACTCAATTTGTGTGTCCCATCGTCATTAACAGACTCTGAACGTTACAATTAACTGTCAGTTTTGCATCGCCTTCGAAAAACTAGACTCACAGGAGAACGACCATAAGGTGCCCGAGGCAGCAATAGACCCTTGGAGACAAGTCGGCTGGAGGACGATGTATTGATTCGCGACGCAATTTGTGTGTTCCATCGTCATTAAGAGGCTCTGAACGTTACAATTCACTGTCAGTTTTGCGTCGGATTCGAAAATCTAGACTCACAGGAGAACGAGCGTATGGTGCCCGAGGCAGCAATAGACCCTTCGAGACAAGTCGGCTGGAGGACGATGTATTGAATCGCGACGCAATTTGTGTGTTCCATCGTCATTAAGAGGCTCTGAACGTTACAATTAAATGTCAGTTTAGCATCGCTTCGAAAAACTAGACTCACAGGAGAACGACCATAAGGTGCCCGAGGCAGCAATAGACCCTTGGAGACAAGTCGGCTGGAGGACGTATTGAGACGCGACGCAATTTGTGTGTCCCATCGTCATTAACAAGCTCTGAACGTTACAATTAACTGTCAGTTTTGCATCGCATTCGAATAACTAGACTCACAAAGAGAACGACCATAAGGAGCCCGAGGCAGCAATAGACCCTTGGAGACAAGTCGGCTGGAGGACGATGTATTGATTCGCGACGCAATTTGTGTGTTCCATCGTCATTAACAGGCTCTGAACGTTACAATTAACTGTCAGTTTTGCATCGCATTCGAAACACTAGACTCACAGGAGAACGACCATAAGGTGCCCGAGGCAGCAATAGACCCTTGGAGACAAGTCGGCTGGAGGACGATGTATTGAATCGCGACGCAATTTGTGTGTTCCATCGTCATTAAGAGGCTCTGAACGTTACAATTAATTGTCAGTTTTGCGCCGGATTCGAAAAACTAGACTCATAGGAGAACGACCAAGAGGTGCCAGGAGCAGCAATACTACCTCGGAGACAAGTCGGCTGGAGGACGATGTATTGAATCGCGACGCAATTTGTGTGTTCCATCGTCATTAAGAGGCTCTGAACCTTACAATTAACTGTCAGTTTTGCGTCGGATTCGAAAATCTAGACTCACCGATGAACGACCATAAGGTGCCCGAGGCAGCAATAGACCCTTCGAGACAAGTCGGCTGGAGGACGATGTATTGAATCGCGACGCAATTTGTGTGTTCCATCGTCATTAAGAGGCTCTGAACGTTACAATTAATTGTCAGTTTTGCGTCGGATTCGAAAATCTAGACTCACAGGAGAACGAGCATATGGTGCCCGAGGCAGCAATAGACCCTTGGAGACAAGTCGGCTGGAGGACGATGTATTGAATCGCGACGCAATTTGTGTGTTCCATCGTCATTAACAGGCTCTGAACGTTACAATTAACTGTCAGTTTTGCGTCGGATTCGAAAATCTAGACTCACAGGAGAACGACCATAAGGTGCCCGAGGCAGCACTAGACCCTTCGAGACAAGTCGGCTGGAGGACGATGTATTGAATCGCGACGCAATTTGTGTGTTCCATCGTCATTAAGAGGCTCTGAACGTTACAATTAACTGTCAGTTTTGCGTCGGATTCGAAAAACTAGACTCATAGGAGAACGACCAAGAGGTGCCAGGAGCAGCAATACTACCTCGGAGACATGTCGGCTGGAGGACGATGTATTGAATCGCGACGCAATTTGTTTGTTCCATCGTCAGTATCAGGCTCTGAACGTTACAATTAACTGTCAGTTTTGCGTCGGATTCGAAAATCTAGACTCATAGGACAACGACCATAAGGTGCCCGAGGCAGCAATAGACCCTTGGAGACAAGTCGGCTTTAGGACGATGTATTGAGTCGCGACGCAATTTGTGTGTCCCATCGTTATTAACAGGCTCTGAACGTTACAATTAACTGTCAGTTTTGCGTCGGATTCGAAAATCAAGACTCACAGGAGAACGACCATAAGGTGCCCGAGGCAGCAATAGACCCTTGGAGACAAGTCGGCTGGAGGACGATGTATTGAGACGCGACGCAATTTGTGTGTCCCATCGTCATTAAGAGGCTCTGAACGTTACAATTAACTGTCAGTTTCGCGTCGGATTCGAAAATCTAGACTCACAGGAGAACGACCATAAGGTGCCCGAGGCAGCAATAGAGCCTTGAGACAAGTCGGCTGGAGGACGATGTATTGAGTCGCGACGCAATTTGTGTGTCCCATCGTCATTAAGAGGCTCTGAACCTTACAATTAACTGTCAGTTTTGCGTCGGATTCGAAAATCTAGACTCACCGATGAACGACCATAAGGTGCCCGAGGCAGCAATAGACCCTTCGAGACAAGTCGGCTGGAGGACGATGTATTGAATCGCGACGCAATTTGTGTGTTCCATCGTCATTAAGAGGCTCTGAACGTTACAATTCACTGTCAGTTTTGCGTCGTATTCTGAAATCTAGACTCACAGATGAACGACCATAAGGTGCCCGAGGCAGCAAGAGACCCTTGGAGACAGGTCGGCTGTTGGACGATGTATTGAATCGCGACGCAATTTGTGTGTTCCATCGTCATCAAGAGGCTCTGAACGTTACAATTAACTGTCAGTTTTGCATCGCATTCGAAAAACTAGACTCACAGGAGAACAACCATAAGGTGCCCGAGGCAGAAATAGACCCTTGGAGACAAGTCGGCTTTAGGACGATGTATTGAATCGCGACGCCATTTGTGTGTCCCATCGTCAGTATCAGGCTCTGAACGTTACAATTCACTGTCAGTTTTGCGTCGGATTCGAAAATCTAGACTCACAGGAGAACGAGCATATGGTGCCCGAGGCAGCACTTGACCCTTGGAGACAAGTCGGCTGTAGGACGATGTATTGAGTCGCGACGCAATTTGTGTGTCCCATCGTCATTAACAGGCTCTGAACGTTACAATTCACTGTCAGTTTTGCGTCGGATTCGAAATACCAGACTCACAGGAGAACGACCATAAGGTGCCCGAGGCAACACTAGACCCTTGGAGACAAGTCGGCTGTAGGACGATGTATTGAATCGCGACGCAATTTGTGTGTTCCATCGTCATTAAGAGGCTCTGAACGTTACAATTAACTGTCAGTTTTGCGCCGGATTCGAAAAACTAGACTCATAGGAGAACGACCAAGAGGTGCCAGGAGCAGCAATACTACCTCGGAGACAAGTCGGCTGGAGGACGATGTATTGAATCGCGACGCAATTTGTGTGTTCCATCGTCATTAAGAGGCTCTGAACGTTACAATTATCTGTCAGTTTTGCGTCGGATTCGAAAATCTAGACTCACAGGAGAACGACCATAAGGTGCCCGAGGCAGCACTAGACCCTTGGAGACAAGTCGGCTGGAGGACGATGTATTGAGTCGCGACGCAATTTGTGTGTCCCATCGTCATTAACAGGCTCTGAACGTTACAATTAACTGTCAGTTTTGCGTCGGATTCGAAAATCTAGACTCACAGGAGAACGAGCATATGGTGCCCGAGGCAGCACTAGACCCTTGGAGACAAGTCGGCTGTAGGACGATGTATTGAATCGCGACGCAATTTGTGTGTTCCATCGTCATTAAGAGGCTCTGAACGTTACAATTAATTGTCAGTTTTGCGTCGTATTCGAAAATCTAGACTCACAGGAGAACGACCATAAGGTGCCCGAGGCAGCACTAGACCCTTGGAGACAAGTCGGCTGGAGGACGATGTATTGAGTCGCGACGCAATTTGTGTGTCCCATCGTCATTAACAGGCTCTAAACGTTACAATTCACTGTCAGTTTTGCGTCGGATTCGAAAAACTAGACTCACAGGAGAACGAGCATATGGTGCCCGAGGCAGCACTAGACCCTTGGAGACAAGTCGGCTGTAGGACGATGTATTGAATCGCGACGCAATTTGTGTGTTCCATCGTCATTAAGAGGCTCTGAACGTTACAATTAACTGTCAGTTTTGCGTCGGATTCGAAAAACTAGACTCACAGGAGAACGACCATATGGTGCCCGAGGCAGCACTAGACCCTTGGAGACAAGTCGGCTGGAGGACGATGTATTGAGTCGCGACGCAATTTGTGTGTCCCATCGTCATTAACAGGCTCTGAACGTTACAATTAACTGTCAGTTTTGCATCGCATTCGAAAAACTAGACTCACAGGAGAACGACCATAATGTGCCCGAGGCAGCAATAGACCCTTGGAGACAAGTCGGCTGTAGGACGATGTATTGAATCGCGACGCAATTTGTGTGTTCCATCGTCATTAAGAGGCTCTGAACGTTACAATTAACTGTCACTTTTGCGTCGGATTCGAAAATCTAGACTCACAGGAGAACGACCATAAGGTGCCCGAGGCAGCAATAGACCCTTGGAGACAAGTCGGCTGGAGGACGATGTATTGAGTCGTGACGCAATTTGTGTGTCCCATCGTCATTAACAGGCTCTGAACGTTACAATTAACTGTCACTTTTGCGTCGGATTCGAAAATCTAGACTCACAGATGAACGACCATAAGGTGCCCGAGGCAGCAATAGACCCTAGGAGACAGGTCGGCTGTGGGACGATGTATTGAATCGCGACGCAATTTGTGTGTTCCATCGTCATCAAGAGGCTCTGAACGTTACAATTCACTGTCAGTTTTGCGTCGGATTCGAAAATCTAGACTCACAGGAGAACGAGCATATGGTGCCCGAGGCAGCACTAGACCCTTGGAGACAATTCGGCTGTAGGACGATGTATTGAATCGCGACGCAATTTGTGTATTCCATCGTCATTAAGAGGCTCTGAACGTTACAATTAACTGTCAGTTTTGCGTCGGATTCGAAAATCTAGACTCACAGGAGAACGACCATAAGGTGCCCGAGGCAGCACTAGACCCTTGGAGACAAGTCGGCTGGAGGACGATGTATTAAGTCGCGACGCAATTTGTGTGTCCCATCGTCATTAACAGGCTCTGAACGTTACAATTAACTGTCAGTTTTGCATCGCATTCGAAAAACTAGACTCACAGGAGAACGACCATAAGGTGCCCGAGGCAGCAATAGACCCTTGGAGACAAGTCGGCTGGAGGACGATGTATTGAATCGCGACGCAATTTGTGTGTTCCATCGTCATTAAGAGGCTCTGAACGTTACAATTAACTGTCAGTTTTGCATCGCATTCGAAAAACTAGACTCACAGGAGAACGACCATAAGGTGCCCGAGGCAGCAATAGACCCTTGGAGACAAGTCGGCTGGACGACGATGTATTGAGACGCGACGCAATTTGTGTGTCCCATCGTCATTAACAGGCTCTGAACGTTACAATTAACTGTCAGTTTTGCGTCGGATTCGAAAATCTAGACTCACAGATGAACGACCATAAGGTGCCCGAGGCAGCACTACACCCTTGGAGACAAGTCGGCGGGAGGAAGATGTATTGAATCGCGACGCAATTTGTGTGTTCCATCGTCAATAACAGGCTCTGAACATTACAATTAACTGTCAGTTTTGCGTCGGATTCGAAAAACTAGACTCAGAGGAGAACGAGGATATGGTGCCCGAGGCAGCTATAGACCCTTGGAGACAAGTCGGCTGGAGGACGATGTATTGAATCGCGACGCAATTTGTGTGTTCCATCGTCAATAACAGTCTCTGAACGTTACAATTAATTGTCAGTTTTGCGTCGTATTCGAAAAACTAGACTCACAGGAGAACGAGCATAAGGTGCCCGAGGCAGCAATAGACCCTTGGAGACAAGTCGGCTGGAGGACGATGTATTGAATCGCGACGCAATTTGTGTGTTCCATCGTCAGTATCAGGCTCTGAACGTTACAATTAACTGTCAGTTTTGCGTCGGATTCGAAAATCTAGACTCACAGGAGATCGACCATAAGGTGCCCGAGGCAGCACTAGACCCTTGGAGACAAGTCGGCTGGAGGACGATGTATTTAGTCGCGACGCAATTTGTGTGTCCCATCGTCATTAACAGGTTCTGAACGTTACAATTCACTGTCAGTTTTGCGTCGGATTCGAAAAACTAGACTCACAGAAGAACGACGATAAGGTGCCCGAGGCAGCACTAGACCCTTGGAGACAAGTCGGCTGTAGGACGATGTATTGAATCGCGACGCAATTTGTGTGTTCCATCGTCATCAAGAGGCTCTGAACGTTACAATTCACTGTGAGTTTTGCGTCGGATTCGAAAATCTTGACTCACAGGAGAACGACCATAAGGTGCCCGAGGCAGCAATAGACCCTTGGAGACAAGTCGGCTGGAGGACGATGTATTGAATCGCGACGCAATTTGTGTGTTCCATCGTCATCAAGAGGCTCTGAACGTTACAATTCACTCTCAGTTTTGCGTCGGATTCGAAAATCTAGACTCACAGGAGAACGAGCATAAGGTGCCCGAGGCAGCACTAGACCCTTGGAGACAAGTCGGCTGTAGGACGATGTATTGAATCGCGACGCAATTTGTGTGTTCCATCGTCATTAAGAGGCTCTGAACGTTACAATTAACTGTCAGTTTTGCATCGCATTCGAAAAACTAGACTCACAGGAGAACGACCATAAGGTGCCCGAGGCAGCAATAGACCCTTGGAGACAAGTCGGCTGGAGGACGATGTATTGAGACGCGACTCAATTTGTGTGTCCCATCGTCATTAACAGACTCTGAACGTTACAATTAACTGTCAGTTTTGCATCGCCTTCGAAAAACTAGACTCACAGGAGAACGACCATAAGGTGCCCGAGGCAGCAATAGACCCTTGGAGACAAGTCGGCTGGAGGACGATGTATTGATTCGCGACGCAATTTGTGTGTTCCATCGTCATTAAGAGGCTCTGAACGTTACAATTCACTGTCAGTTTTGCGTCGGATTCGAAAATCTAGACTCACAGGAGAACGAGCGTATGGTGCCCGAGGCAGCAATAGACCCTTCGAGACAAGTCGGCTGGAGGACGATGTATTGAATCGCGACGCAATTTGTGTGTTCCATCGTCATTAAGAGGCTCTGAACGTTACAATTAAATGTCAGTTTAGCATCGCATTCGAAAAACTAGACTCACAGGAGAACGACCATAAGGTGCCCGAGGCAGCAATAGACCCTTGGAGACAAGTCGGCTGGAGGACGTATTGAGACGCGACGCAATTTGTGTGTCCCATCGTCATTAACAAGCTCTGAACGTTACAATTAACTGTCAGTTTTGCATCGCATTCGAATAACTAGACTCACAGGAGAACGACCATAAGGAGCCCGAGGCAGCAATAGACCCTTGGAGACAAGTCGGCTGGAGGACGATGTATTGATTCGCGACGCAATTTGTGTGTTCCATCGTCATTAACAGGCTCTGAACGTTACAATTAACTGTCAGTTTTGCATCGCATTCGAAACACTAGACTCACAGGAGAACGACCATAAGGTGCCCGAGGCAGCAATAGACCCTTGGAGACAAGTCGGCTGGAGGACGATGTATTGAATCGCGACGCAATTTGTGTGTTCCATCGTCATTAAGAGGCTCTGAACGTTACAATTAATTGTCAGTTTTGCGCCGGATTCGAAAAACTAGACTCATAGGAGAACGACCAAGAGGTGCCAGGAGCAGCAATACTACCTCGGAGACAAGTCGGCTGGAGGACGATGTATTGAATCGCGACGCAATTTGTGTGTTCCATCGTCATTAAGAGGCTCTGAACCTTACAATTAACTGTCAGTTTTGCGTCGGATTCGAAAATCTAGACTCACCGATGAACGACCATAAGGTGCCCGAGGCAGCAATAGACCCTTCGAGACAAGTCGGCTGGAGGACGATGTATTGAATCGCGACGCAATTTGTGTGTTCCATCGTCATTAAGAGGCTCTGAACGTTACAATTAATTGTCAGTTTTGCGTCGGATTCGAAAATCTAGACTCACAGGAGAACGAGCATATGGTGCCCGACGCAGCAATAGGCCCTTGGAGACAAGTCGGCTGTAGGACGATGTATTGAATCGCACGCAATTTGTGTGTTCCATCGTCATTAACAGGCTCTGAACGTTACAATTAACTGTCAGTTTTGCGTCGGATTCGAAAATCTAGACTCACAGGAGAACGACCATAAGGTGCCCGAGGCAGCACTAGACCCTTCGAGACAAGTCGGCTGGAGGACGATGTATTGAATCGCGACGCAATTTGTGTGTTCCATCGTCATTAAGAGGCTCTGAACGTTACAATTAACTGTCAGTTTTGCGTCGGATTCGAAAAACTAGACTCATAGGAGAACGACCAAGAGGTGCCAGGAGCAGCAATACTACCTCGGAGACATGTCGGCTGGAGGACGATGTATTGAATCGCGACGCAATTTGTGTGTTCCATCGTCAGTATCAGGCTCTGAACGTTACAATTAACTGTCAGTTTTGCGTCGGATTCGAAAATCTAGACTCATAGGACAACGACCATAAGGTGCCCGAGGCAGCAATAGACCCTTGGAGACAAGTCGGCTGGAGGACTATGTATTGAGCCGCGACGCAATTTGTGTGTCCCATCGTTATTAACAGGCTCTGAACGTTACAATTAACTGTCAGTTTTGCGTCGGATTCGAAAATCTAGACTCACAGGAGAACGACCATAAGGTGCCCGAGGCAGCAATAGACCCTTGGAGACAAGTCGGCTGGAGGACGATGTATTGAGACGCGACGCAATTTGTGTGTCCCATCGTCATTAAGAGGCTCTGAACGTTACAATTAACTGTCAGTTTTGCGTCGGATTCGAAAATCTAGACTCACAGGAGAACGACCATAAGGTGCCCGAGGCAGCAATAGAGCCTTGGAGACAAGTCGGCTGGAGGACGATGTATTGATTCGCGACGCAATTTGTGTGTTCCATCGTCATTAAGAGGCTCTGAACCTTACAATTAACTGTCAGTTTTGCGTCGGATTCGAAAATCTAGACTCACCGATGAACGACCATAAGGTGCCCGAGGCAGCAATAGACCCTTCGAGACAAGTCGGCTGGAGGACGATGTTTTGAATCGCGACGCAATTTGTGTGTTCCATCGTCATTAAGAGGCTCTGAACGTTACAATTCACTGTCAGTTTTGCGTCGTATTCTGTAATCTAGACTCACAGATGAACGACCATAAGGTGCCCGAGGCAGCAAGAGACCCTTGGAGACAGGTCGGCTGTGGGACGATGTATTGAATCGCGACGCAATTTGTGTGTTCCATCGTCATCAAGAGGCTCTGAACGTTACAATTAACTGTCAGTTTTGCATCGCATTCGAAAAACTAGACTCACAGGAGAACGACCATAAGGTGTCCGAGGCAGAAATAGACCCTTGGAGACAGGTCGGCTGTAGGACGATGTATTGAGTCGCGACGCAATTTGTGTGTCCCATCGTCATTAACAGGCTCTGAACGTTACAATTCACTATCAGTTTTGCGTCGGATTCGAAATACCAGACTCACAGGAGAACGACCATAAGGTGCCCGAGGCAACACTAGACCCTTGGAGACAAGTCGGCTGTAGGACGATGAATTGAATCGCGACGCAATTTGTGTGTTCCATCGTCATTAAGAGGCTCTGAACGTTACAATTAACTGTCAGTTTTGCGTCGGATTCGAAAAACTAGGCTCACAGGAGAACGACCATAAGGTGCCCGAGGCAGCAGTAGACCCTTCGAGACAAGTCTGCTGGAGGACGATGTATTGAATCGCGACGTAATTTGTGTGTTCCATCGTCATTAACAGGCTCTGAACGTTACAATTAATTGTCAGTTTTGCGTCGGATTCGAAAATCTAGACTCACAGGAGAATGAGCATATGGTGCCCGAGGCAGCACTAGACCCTTGGAGACAAGTCGGCTGTAGGACGATGTATTGAATCGCGACGCAATTTGTGAGTTCCATCGTCATTAAGAGGCTCTGAACGTTACAATTAACTGTCAGTTTTGCGCCTGATTCGAAAAACTAGACTCATAGGAGAACGACCAAGAGGTGCCAGGAGCAGCAATACTACCTCGGAGACAAGTCGGCTGGAGGACGATGTATTGAATCGCGACGCAATTTGTGTGTTCCATCGTCATTAAGAGGCTCTGAACGTTACAATTATCTGTCAGTTTTGCGTCGGATTCGAAAATCTAGACTCACAGGAGAACGACCATAAGGTGCCCGAGGCAGCACTAGACCCTTGGAGACAAGTCGGCTGGAGGACGATGTATTGAGTCGCGATGCAATTTGTGTGTCCCATCGTCATTAACAGGCTCTGAACGTTACAATTAACTGTCAGTTTTGCGTCGGATTCGAAAATCTAGACTCACAGGAGAACGAGCATATGGTGCCCGAGGCAGCACTAGACCCTTGGAGACAAGTCGGCTGTAGGACGATGTATTGAATCGCGACGCAATTTGTGTGTTCCATCGTCATCAAGAGGCTCTGAACGTTACAATTAACTGTCAGTTTTGCGTCGGATTCGAAAATCTAGACTCACAGGAGAACGAGCATATGGTGCCCGAGGCAGCACTAGACCCTTGGAGACAAGTCGGCTGTAGGACGATGTATTGAATCGCGACGCAATTTGTGTGTTCCATCGTCATTAAGAGGCTCTGAACGTTACAATTTATTGTCAGTTTTGCGTCGTATTCGAAAATCTAGACTCACAGGAGAACGACCATAAGGTGCCCGAGGCAGCACTAGACCCTTGGAGACAAGTCGGCTGGAGGACGATGTATTGAGTCGCGACGCAATTTGTGTGTCCCATCGTCATTAACAGGCTCTGAACCTTACAATTAACTGTCAGTTTTGCGTCGGTTTCAAAAATCTAGACTCACAGGAGAACGAGCATATGGTGCCCGAGGCAGCACTAGACCCTTGGAGACAAGTCGGCTGGAGAACGATGTATTGAGTCGCGACGCAATTTGTGTGTCCCATCGTCATTAACAGGCTCTAAACGTTACAATTAACTGTCAGTTTTGCGTCGGATTCGAAAATCTAGCCTCACAGGAGAACGACCATAAGGTGCCCGAGGCAGCAATAGAGCCTTGGAGACAAGTCGGCTGGAGGACGATGTATTGATTCGCGACGCAATTTGTGTGTTCCATCGTCATTAAGAGGCTCTGAACCTTACAATTAACTGTCAGTTTTGCGTCGGATTCGAAAATCTAGACTCACCGATGAACGACCATAAGGTGCCCGAGGCAGCAATAGACCCTCCGAGACAAGTCGGCTGGAGGACGAAGTTTTGAATCGCGACGCAATTTGTGTGTTCCATCGTCATTAAGAGGCTCTGAACGTTACAATTCACTGTCAGTTTTGCGTCGTATTCTGTAATCTAGACTCACAGATGAACGACCATAAGGTGCCCGAGGCAGCAAGAGACACTTGGAGACAGGTCGGCTGTGGGACGATGTATTGAATCGCGACGCAATTTGTGTGTTCAATCGTCATCAAGAGGCTCTGAACGTCAGTTTTGCATCGCATTCGAAAAACTAGACTCACAGGAGAACGACCATAAGGTGCCCGAGGCAGAAATAGACCCTTGGAGACAAGTCGGCTGGAGGACGATGTATTGAATCGCGACGCCATTTGTGTGTCCCATCGTCATTATCAGGCTCTGAATGTTACAATTCACTGTCAGTTTTGCGTCGGATTCGAAAATCTAGACTCACAGGAGAACGAGCATATGGTGCCCGAGGCAGCACTTGACCCTTGGAGACAAGTCGGCTGTAGGACGATGTATTGAGTCGCGACGCATTTTTTTGTGTGTCCCATCGTCATTAACAGGCTCTGAACGTTACAATTCACTGTCAGTTTTGCGTCGGATTCGAAATACCAGACTCACAGGAGAACGACCATAAGGTGCCCGAGGCAACACTAGACCCTTGGAGACAAGTCGGCTGTAGGACGATGAATAGAATCGCGACGCAATTTGTGTGTTCCATCGTCATTAAGAGGCTCTGAACGTTACAATTAACTGTCAGTTTTGCGTCGGATTCGAAAAACTAGGCTCACAGGAGAACGACCATAAGGTGCCCGAGGCAGCAGTAGACCCTTCGAGACAAGTCGGCTGGAGGACGATGTATTGAATCGCGACGCAATTTGTGTGTTCCATCGTCATTAACAGGCTCTGAACGTTACAATTAATTGTCAGTTTTGCGTCGGATTCGAAAATCTAGACTCACAGGAGAATGAGCATATGGTGCCCGAGGCAGCACTAGACCCTTGGAGACAAGTCGGCTGTAGGACGATGTATTGAATCGCGACGCAATTTGTGTGTTCCATCGTCATTAAGAGGCTCTGAACGTTACAATTAACTGTCAGTTTTGCGCCGGATTCGAAAAACTAGACTCATAGGAGAACGACCAAGAGGTGCCAGGAGCAGCAATACTACCTCGGAGACAAGTCGGCTGGAGGACGATGTATTGAATCGCGACGCAATTTGTGTGTTCCATCGTCATTAAGAGGCTCTGAACGTTACAATTATCTGTCAGTTTTGCGTCGGATTCGAAAATCTAGACTCACAGGAGAACGACCATAAGGTGCCCGAGGCAGCACCAGACCCTTGGAGACAAGTCGGCTGGAGGACGATGTATTGAGTCGCGGCGCAATTTGTGTGTCCCATCGTCATTAACAGGCTCTGAACGTTACAATTAACTGTCAGTTTTGCGTCGGATTCGAAAATCTAGACTCACAGGAGAACGAGCATATGGTGCCCGAGGCAGCACTAGACCCTTGGAGACAAGTCGGCTGTAGGACGATGTATTGAATCGCGACGCAATTTGTGTGTTCCATCGTCATCAAGAGGCTCTGAACGTTACAATTAACTGTCAGTTTTGCGTCGGATTCGAAAATCTAGACTCACAGGAGAACGAGCATATGGTGCCCGAGGCAGCACTAGACCCTTGGAGACAAGTCGGCTGTAGGACGATGTATTGAATCGCGTCGCAATTTGTGTGTTCCATCGTCATTAAGAGGCTCTGAACGTTACAATTAATTGTCAGTTTTGCGTCGTATTCGAAAATCTAGACTCACAGGAGAACGACCATAAGGTGCCCGAGGCAGCACTAGACCCTTGGAGACAAGTCGGCTGGAGGACGATGTATTGAGTCGCGACGCAATTTGTGTGTCCCATCGTCATTAACAGGCTCTGAACCTTACAATTAACTGTCAGTTTTGCGTCGGATTCGAAAATCTAGACTCACAGGAGAACGAGCATATGGTGCCCGAGGCAGCACTAGACCCTTGGAGACAAGTCGGCTGGAGAACGATGTATTGAGTCGCGACGCAATTTGTGTGTCCCATCGTCATTAACAGGCTCTAAACGTTACAATTAACTGTCAGTTTTGCGTCGGATTCGAAAATCTAGACTCACAGGAGAACGACCATAAGGTGCCCGAGGCAGCAATAGAGCCTTGGAGACAAGTCGGCTGGAGGACGATGTATTGATTCGCGACGCAATTTGTGTGTTCCATCGTCATTAAGAGGCTCTGAACCTTACAATTAACTGTCAGTTTTGCGTCGGATTCGAAAATCTAGACTCACCGATGAACGACCATAAGGTGCCCGAGGCAGCACTAGACCCTCCGAGACAAGTCGGCTGGAGGACGAAGTTTTGAATCGCGACGCAATTTGTGTGTTCCATCGTCATTAAGAGGCTCTGAACGTTACAATTCACTGTCAGTTTTGCGTCGTATTCTGTAATCTAGACTCACAGATGAACGACCATAAGGTGCCCGAGGCAGCAAGAGACACTTGGAGACAGGTCGGCTGTGGGACGATGTATTGAATCGCGACGCAATTTGTGTGTTCCATCGTCATCAAGAGGCTCTGAACGTCAGTTTTGCATCGCATTCGAAAAACTAGACTCACAGGAGAACGACCATAAGGTGCCCGAGGCAGAAATAGACCCTTGGAGACAAGTCGGCTGGAGGACGATGTATTGAATCGCGACGCCATTTGTGTGTCCCATCGTCATTATCAGGCTCTGAATGTTACAATTCACTGTCAGTTTTGCGTCGGATTCGAAAATCTAGTCTCACAGGAGAACGAGCATATGGTGCCCGAGGCAGCACTTGACCCTTGGAGACAAGTCGGCTGTAGGACGATGTATTGAGTCGCGACGCAATTTGTGTGTCCCATCGTCATTAACAGGCTCTGAACGTTACAATTCACTGTCAGTTTTGCGTCGGATTCGAAATACCAGACTCACAGGAGAACGACCATAAGGTGCCCGAGGCAACACTAGACCCTTGGAGACAAGTCGGCTGTAGGACGATGAATAGAATCGCGACGCAATTTGTGTGTTCCATCGTCATTAAGAGGCTCTGAACGTTACAATTAACTGTCAGTTTTGCGTCGGATTCGAAAAACTAGGCTCACAGGAGAACGACCATAAGGTGCCCGAGGCAGCAGTAGACCCTTCGAGACAAGTCGGCTGGAGGACGATGTATTGAATCGCGACGCAATTTGTGTGTTCCATCGTCATTAACAGGCTCTGAACGTTACAATTAATTGTCAGTTTTGCGTCGGATTCGAAAATCTAGACTCACAGGAGAATGAGCATATGGTGCCCGAGGCAGCACTAGACCCTTGGAGACAAGTCGGCTGTAGGACGATGTATTGAATCGCGACGCAATTTGTGTGTTCCATCGTCATTAAGAGGCTCTGAACGTTACAATTAACTGTCAGTTTTGCGCCGGATTCGAAAAACTAGACTCATAGGAGAACGACCAAGAGGTGCCAGGAGCAGCAATACTACCTCGGAGACAAGTCGGCTGGAGGACGATGTATTGAATCGCGACGCAATTTGTGTGTTCCATCGTCATTAAGAGGCTCTGAACGTTACAATTATCTGTCAGTTTTGCGTCGGATTCGAAAATCTAGACTCACAGGAGAACGACCATAAGGTGCCCGAGGCAGCACCAGACCCTTGGAGACAAGTCGGCTGGAGGACGATGTATTGAGTCGCGGCGCAATTTGTGTGTCCCATCGTCATTAACAGGCTCTGAACGTTACAATTAACTGTCAGTTTTGCGTCGGATTCGAAAATCTAGACTCACAGGAGAACGAGCATATGGTGCCCGAGGCAGCACTAGACCCTTGGAGACAAGTCGGCTGTAGGACGATGTATTGAATCGCGACGCAATTTGTGTGTTCCATCGTCATCAAGAGGCTCTGAACGTTACAATTAACTGTCAGTTTTGCGTCGGATTCGAAAATCTAGACTCACAGGAGAACGAGCATATGGTGCCCGAGGCAGCACTAGACCCTTGGAGACAAGTCGGCTGTAGGACGATGTATTGAATCGCGACGCAATTTGTGTGTTCCATCGTCATTAAGAGGCTCTGAACGTTACAATTAATTGTCAGTTTTGCGTCGTATTCGAAAATCTAGACTCACAGGAGAACGACCATAAGGTGCCCGAGGCAGCACTAGACCCTTGGAGACAAGTCGGCTGGAGGACGATGTATTGAGTCGCGACGCAATTTGTGTGACCCATCGTCATTAACAGGCTCTGAACCTTACAATTAACTGTCAGTTTTGCGTCGGATTCGAAAATCTAGACTCACAGGAGAACGAGCATATGGTGCCCGAGGCAGCACTAGACCCTTGGAGACAAGTCGGCTGGAGGACGATGTATTGAGTCGCGACGCAATTTGTGTGTCCCATCGTCATTAACAGGCGCTAAACGTTACAATTCACTGTCAGTTTTGCGTCGGATTCGAAAAACTAGACTCACAGGAGAACGAGCATATGGTGCCCGAGGCAGCACTAGACCCTTGGAGACAAGTCGGCTGTAGGACGATGTATTGAATCGCGACGCAATTTGTGTGTTCCATCGTTATTAAGAGGCTCTGAACGTTACAATTAACTGTCAGTTTTGCGTCGGATTCGAAAATCTAGACTCACAGGAGAACGACCATAAGGTGCCCGAGGCAGCACTAGACCCTTGGAGACAAGTCGGCTGGAGGACGATGTATTGAGTCGCGACGCAATTTGTGTGTCCCATCGTCATTAACAGGCTCTGAACGTTACAATTAACTGTCAGTTTTGCATCGCATTCGAAAAACTAGACTCACAGGAGAACGACCATAAGGTGCCCGAGGCAGAAATAGACCCTTGGAGACAAGTCGGCTGGAGGACGATGTATTGAATCGCGACGCCATTTGTGTGTCCCATCGTCAGTATCAGGCTCTGAATGTTACAATTCACTGTCAGGTTTGCGTCGGATTCGAAAATCTAGACTCACAGGAGAACGAGCATATGGTGCCCGAGGCAGCACTTGACCCTTGGAGACAAGTCGGCTGTAGGACGATGTATTGAGTCGCGACGCAATTTGTGTGTCCCATCGTCATTAACAGGCTCTGAACGTTACAATTCACTGTCAGTTTTGCGTCGGATTCGAAATACCAGACTCACAGGAGTACGACCATAAGGTGCCCGAGGCAACACTAGACCCTTGGAGACAAGTCGGCTGGAGGACGATGTATTGAGTCGCGACGCAATTTGTGTGTTCCATCGTCATTAAGAGGCTCTGAACGTTACAATTAACTGTCAGTTTTGCGCCGGATTCGAAAAACTAGACTCATAGGAGAACGACCAAGAGGTGCCAGGAGCAGCAATACTACCTCGGAGACAAGTCGGCTGGAGGACGATGTATTGAATCGCGACGCAATTTGTGTGTTCCATCGTCATTAAGAGGCTCTGAACGTTACAATTATCTGTCAGTTTTGCGTCGGATTCGAAAATCTAGACTCACAGGAGAACGACCATAAGGTGCCCGAGGCAGCACCAGACCCTTGGAGACAAGTCGGCTGGAGGACGATGTATTGAGTCGCGACGCAATTTGTGTGTCCCATCGTCATTATCAGGCTCTGAACGTTACAATTAACTGTCAGTTTTGCGTCGGATTCGAAAATCTAGACTCACAGGAGAACGAGCATATGGTGCCCGAGGCAGCACTAGACCCTTGGAGACAAGTCGGCTGTAGGACGATGTATTGAATCGCGACGCAATTTGTGTGTTCCATCGTCATCAAGAGGCTCTGAACGTTACAATTAACTGTCAGTTTTGCGTCGGATTCGAAAATCTAGACTCACAGGAGAACGAGCATATGGTGCCCGAGGCAGCACTAGACCCTTGGAGACAAGTCGGCTGTAGGACGATGTATTGAATCGCGACGCAATTTGTGTGTTCCATCGTCATTAAGAGGCTCTGAACGTTACAATTAATTGTCAGTTTTGCGTCGTATTCGAAAATCTAGACTCACAGGAGAACGACCATAAGGTGCCCGAGGCAGCACTAGACCCTTGGAGACAAGTCGGCTGGAGGACGATGTATTGAGTCGCGACGCAATTTGTGTGTCCCATCGTCATTAACAGGCTCTGAACCTTACAATTAACTGTCAGTTTTGCGTCGGATTCGAAAATCTAGACTCACAGGAGAACGAGCATATGGTGCCCGAGGCAGCACTAGACCCTTGGAGACAAGTCGGCTGGAGGACGATGTATTGAGTCGCGACGCAATTTGTGTGTCCCATCGTCATTAACAGGCTCTAAACGTTACAATTCACTGTCAGTTTTGCGTCGGATTCGAAAAACTAGACTCACAGGAGAACGAGCATATGGTGCCCGAGGCAGCACTAGACCCTTGGAGACAAGTCGGCTGTAGGACGATGTATTGAATCGCGACGCAATTTGTGTGTTCCATCGTCATTAAGAGGCTCTGAACGTTACAATTAACTGTCAGTTTTGCGTCGGATTCGAAAATCTAGACTCACAGGAGAACGACCATAAGGTGCCCGAGGCAGCACTAGACCCTTGGAGACAAGTCGGCTGGAGGACGATGTATTGAGTCGCGACGCAATTTGTGTGTCCCATCGTCATTAACAGGCTCTGAACGTTACAATTAACTGTCAGTTTTGCATCGCATTCGAAAAACTAGACTCACAGGAGAACGACCATAAGGTGCCCGAGGCAGCAATAGACCCTTGGAGACAAGTCGGCTGTAGGACGATGTATTGAATCGCGACGCAATTTGTGTGTTCCATCGTCATTAAGAGGCTCTGAACGTTACAATTAACTGTCAGTTTTGCGTCGGATTCGAAAATCTAGACTCACAGGAGAACGACCATAAGGTGCCCGAGGCAGCAATAGACCCTTGGAGACAAGTCGGCTGGAGGACGATGTATTGAGTCGCGACGCAATTTGTGTGTCCCATCGTCATTAACAGGCTCTGAACGTTACAATTAACTGTCAGTTTTGCGTCGTATTCTGAAAACTAGACTCACAGGAGAACGACCATAAGGTGCCCGAGGCAGCAAGAGACCCTAGGAGACAGGTCGTCTGTGGGACGATGTATTGAATCGCGACGCAATTTGTGTGTTCCATCGTCATCAAGAGGCTCTGAACGTTACAATTCACTGTCAGTTTTGCGTCGGATTCGAAAATCTAGACTCACAGGAGAACGAGCATATGGTGCCCGAGGCAGCACTAGACCCTTGGAGACAAGTCGGCTGTAGGACGATGTATTGAATCGCGACGCAATTTGTGTGTTCCATCGTCATTAAGAGGCTCTGAACGTTACAATTAACTGTCAGTTTTGCGTCGGATTCGAAAATCTAGACTCACAGGAGAGCGACCATAAGGTGCCCGAGGCAGCACTAGACCCTTGGAGACAAGTCGGCTAGAGGACGATGTATTAAGTCGCGACGCAATTTGTGTGTCCCATCGTCATTAACAGGCTCTGAACGTTACAATTAACTGTCAGTTTTGCATCGCATTCGAAAAACTAGACTCACAGGAGAACGACCATAAGGTGCCCGAGTCAGCAATAGACCCTTGGAGACAAGTCGGCTGGAGGACGATGTATTGAATCGCGACGCAATTTGTGTGTTCCATCGTCATTAAGAGGCACTGAACGTTACAATTAACTGTCACTTTTGCATCGCATTCGAAAAACTAGACTCACAGGAGAACGACCATAAGGTGCCCGAGGCAGCAATAGACCCTTGGAGACAAGTCGGCTGGAGGACGATGTATTGAGTCGCGACGCAATTTGTGTGACCCATCGTCATTAACAGGCTCTGAACCTTACAATTAACTGTCAGTTTTGCGTCGGATTCGAAAATCTAGACTCACAGGAGAACGAGCATATGGTGCCCGAGGCAGCACTAGACCCTTGGAGACAAGTCGGCTGGAGGACGATGTATTGAGTCGCGACGCAATTTGTGTGTCTCATCGTCATTAACAGGCGCTAAACGTTACAATTCACTGTCAGTTTTGCGTCGGATTCGAAAAACTAGACTCACAGGAGAACGAGCATATGGTGCCCGAGGCAGCACTAGACCCTTGGAGACAAGTCGGCTGTAGGACGATGTATTGAATCGCGACGCAATTTGTGTGTTCCATCGTTATTAAGAGGCTCTGAACGTTACAATTAACTGTCAGTTTTGCGTCGGATTCGAAAATCTAGACTCACAGGAGAACGACCATAAGGTGCCCGAGGCAGCACTAGACCCTTGGAGACAAGTCGGCTGGAGGACGATGTATTGAGTCGCGACGCAATTTGTGTGTCCCATCGTCATTAACAGGCTCTGAACGTTACAATTAACTGTCAGTTTTGCATCGCATTCGAAAAACTAGACTCACAGGAGAACGACCATAAGGTGCCCGAGGCAGAAATAGACCCTTGGAGACAAGTCGGCTGGAGGACGATGTATTGAATCGCGACGCCATTTGTGTGTCCCATCGTCAGTATCAGGCTCTGAATGTTACAATTCACTGTCAGGTTTGCGTCGGATTCGAAAATCTAGACTCACAGGAGAACGAGCATATGGTGCCCGAGGCAGCACTTGACCCTTGGAGACAAGTCGGCTGTAGGACGATGTATTGAGTCGCGACGCAATTTGTGTGTCCCATCGTCATTAACAGGCTCTGAACGTTACAATTCACTGTCAGTTTTGCGTCGGATTCGAAATACCAGACTCACAGGAGTACGACCATAAGGTGCCCGAGGCAACACTAGACCCTTGGAGACAAGTCGGCTGGAGGACGATGTATTGAGTCGCGACGCAATTTGTGTGTTCCATCGTCATTAAGAGGCTCTGAACGTTACAATTAACTGTCAGTTTTGCGCCGGATTCGAAAAACTAGACTCATAGGAGAACGACCAAGAGGTGCCAGGAGCAGCAATACTACCTCGGAGACAAGTCGGCTGGAGGACGATGTATTGAATCGCGACGCAATTTGTGTGTTCCATCGTCATTAAGAGGCTCTGAACGTTACAATTATCTGTCAGTTTTGCGTCGGATTCGAAAATCTAGACTCACAGGAGAACGACCATAAGGTGCCCGAGGCAGCACCAGACCCTTGGAGACAAGTCGGCTGGAGGACGATGTATTGAGTCGCGACGCAATTTGTGTGTCCCATCGTCATTATCAGGCTCTGAACGTTACAATTAACTGTCAGTTTTGCGTCGGATTCGAAAATCTAGACTCACAGGAGAACGAGCATATGGTGCCCGAGGCAGCACTAGACCCTTGGAGACAAGTCGGCTGTAGGACGATGTATTGAATCGCGACGCAATTTGTGTGTTCCATCGTCATCAAGAGGCTCTGAACGTTACAATTAACTGTCAGTTTTGCGTCGGATTCGAAAATCTAGACTCACAGGAGAACGAGCATATGGTGCCCGAGGCAGCACTAGACCCTTGGAGACAAGTCGGCTGTAGGACGATGTATTGAATCGCGACGCAATTTGTGTGTTCCATCGTCATTAAGAGGCTCTGAACGTTACAATTAATTGTCAGTTTTGCGTCGTATTCGAAAATCTAGACTCACAGGAGAACGACCATAAGGTGCCCGAGGCAGCACTAGACCCTTGGAGACAAGTCGGCTGGAGGACGATGTATTGAGTCGCGACGCAATTTGTGTGTCCCATCGTCATTAACAGGCTCTGAACCTTACAATTAACTGTTAGTTTTGCGTCGGATTCGAAAATCTAGACTCACAGGAGAACGAGCATATGGTGCCCGAGGCAGCACTAGACCCTTGGAGACAAGTCGGCTGGAGGACGATGTATTGAGTCGCGACGCAATTTGTGTGTCCCATCGTCATTAACAGGCTCTAAACGTTACAATTCACTGTCAGTTTTGCGTCGGATTCGAAAAACTAGACTCACAGGAGAACGAGCATATGGTGCCCGAGGCAGCACTAGACCCTTGGAGACAAGTCGGCTGTAGGACGATGTATTGAATCGCGACGCAATTTGTGTGTTCCATCGTCATTAAGAGGCTCTGAACGTTACAATTAACTGTCAGTTTTGCGTCGGATTCGAAAATCTAGACTCACAGGAGAACGACCATAAGGTGCCCGAGGCAGCACTAGACCCTTGGAGACAAGTCGGCTGGAGGACGATGTATTGAGTCGCGACGCAATTTGTGTGTCCCATCGTCATTAACAGGCTCTGAACGTTACAATTAACTGTCAGTTTTGCGTCGGATTCGAAAATCTAGACTCACAGGAGAACGACCATAAGGTGCCCGAGGCAGCACTAGACCCTTGGAGACAAGTCGGCTGGAGGACGATGTATTGAGTCGCGACGCAATTTGTGTGTCCCATCGTCATTAACAGGCTCTGAACGTTACAATTAACTGTCAGTTTTGCATCGCATTCGAAAAACTAGACTCACAGGAGAACGACCATAAGGTGCCCGAGGCAGAAATAGACCCTTGGAGACAAGTCGGCTGGAGGACGATGTATTGAATCGCGACGCCATTTGTGTGTCCCATCGTCAGTATCAGGCTCTGAATGTTACAATTCACTGTCAGGTTTGCGTCGGATTCGAAAATCTAGACTCACAGGAGAACGAGCATATGGTGCCCGAGGCAGCACTTGACCCTTGGAGACAAGTCGGCTGTAGGACGATGTATTGAGTCGCGACGCAATTTGTGTGTCCCATCGTCATTAACAGGCTCTGAACGTTACAATTCACTGTCAGTTTTGCGTCGGATTCGAAATACCAGACTCACAGGAGTACGACCATAAGGTGCCCGAGGCAACACTAGACCCTTGGAGACAAGTCGGCTGGAGGACGATGTATTGAGTCGCGACGCAATTTGTGTGTTCCATCGTCATTAAGAGGCTCTGAACGTTACAATTAACTGTCAGTTTTGCGCCGGATTCGAAAAACTAGACTCATAGGAGAACGACCAAGAGGTGCCAGGAGCAGCAATACTACCTCGGAGACAAGTCGGCTGGAGGACGATGTATTGAATCGCGACGCAATTTGTGTGTTCCATCGTCATTAAGAGGCTCTGAACGTTACAATTATCTGTCAGTTTTGCGTCGGATTCGAAAATCTAGACTCACAGGAGAACGACCATAAGGTGCCCGAGGCAGCACCAGACCCTTGGAGACAAGTCGGCTGGAGGACGATGTATTGAGTCGCGACGCAATTTGTGTGTCCCATCGTCATTATCAGGCTCTGAACGTTACAATTAACTGTCAGTTTTGCGTCGGATTCGAAAATCTAGACTCACAGGAGAACGAGCATATGGTGCCCGAGGCAGCACTAGACCCTTGGAGACAAGTCGGCTGTAGGACGATGTATTGAATCGCGACGCAATTTGTGTGTTCCATCGTCATCAAGAGGCTCTGAACGTTACAATTAACTGTCAGTTTTGCGTCGGATTCGAAAATCTAGACTCACAGGAGAACGAGCATATGGTGCCCGAGGCAGCACTAGACCCTTGGAGACAAGTCGGCTGTAGGACGATGTATTGAATCGCGACGCAATTTGTGTGTTCCATCGTCATTAAGAGGCTCTGAACGTTACAATTAATTGTCAGTTTTGCGTCGTATTCGAAAATCTAGACTCACAGGAGAACGACCATAAGGTGCCCGAGGCAGCACTAGACCCTTGGAGACAAGTCGGCTGGAGGACGATGTATTGAGTCGCGACGCAATTTGTGTGTCCCATCGTCATTAACAGGCTCTGAACCTTACAATTAACTGTTAGTTTTGCGTCGGATTCGAAAATCTAGACTCACAGGAGAACGAGCATATGGTGCCCGAGGCAGCACTAGACCCTTGGAGACAAGTCGGCTGGAGGACGATGTATTGAGTCGCGACGCAATTTGTGTGTCCCATCGTCATTAACAGGCTCTAAACGTTACAATTCACTGTCAGTTTTGCGTCGGATTCGAAAAACTAGACTCACAGGAGAACGAGCATATGGTGCCCGAGGCAGCACTAGACCCTTGGAGACAAGTCGGCTGTAGGACGATGTATTGAATCGCGACGCAATTTGTGTGTTCCATCGTCATTAAGAGGCTCTGAACGTTACAATTAACTGTCAGTTTTGCGTCGGATTCGAAAATCTAGACTCACAGGAGAACGACCATAAGGTGCCCGAGGCAGCACTAGACCCTTGGAGACAAGTCGGCTGGAGGACGATGTATTGAGTCGCGACGCAATTTGTGTGTCCCATCGTCATTAACAGGCTCTGAACGTTACAATTAACTGTCAGTTTTGCATCGCATTCGAAAAACTAGACTCACAGGAGAACGACCATAAGGTGCCCGAGGCAGCAATAGACCCTTGGAGACAAGTCGGCTGTAGGACGATGTATTGAATCGCGACGCAATTTGTGTGTTCCATCGTCATTAAGAGGCTCTGAACGTTACAATTAACTGTCAGTTTTGCGTCGGATTCGAAAATCTAGACTCACAGGAGAACGACCATAAGGTGCCCGAGGCAGCAATAGACCCTTGGAGACAAGTCGGCTGGAGGACGATGTATTGAGTCGCGACGCAATTTGTGTGTCCCATCGTCATTAACAGGCTCTGAACGTTACAATTAACTGTCAGTTTTGCGTCGTATTCTGAAAACTAGACTCACAAGAGAACGACCATAAGGTGCCCGAGGCAGCAAGAGACCCTAGGAGACAGGTCGTCTGTGGGACGATGTATTGAATCGCGACGCAATTTGTGTGTTCCATCGTCATCAAGAGGCTCTGAACGTTACAATTCACTGTCAGTTTTGCGTCGGATTCGAAAATCTAGACTCACAGGAGAACGAGCATATGGTGCCCGAGGCAGCACTAGACCCTTGGAGACAAGTCGGCTGTAGGACGATGTATTGAATCGCGACGCAATTTGTGTGTTCCATCGTCATTAAGAGGCTCTGAACGTTACAATTAACTGTCAGTTTTGCGTCGGATTCGAAAATCTAGACTCACAGGAGAGCGACCATAAGGTGCCCGAGGCAGCACTAGACCCTTGGAGACAAGTCGGCTAGAGGACGATGTATTAAGTCGCGACGCAATTTGTGTGTCCCATCGTCATTAACAGGCTCTGAACGTTACAATTAACTGTCAGTTTTGCATCGCATTCGAAAAACTAGCCTCACAGGAGAACGACCATAAGGTGCCCGAGTCAGCAATAGACCCTTGGAGACAAGTCGGCTGGAGGACGATGTATTGAATCGCGACGCAATTTGTGTGTTCCATCGTCATTAAGAGGCACTGAACGTTACAATTAACTGTCACTTTTGCATCGCATTCGAAAAACTAGACTCACAGGAGAACGACCATAAGGTGCCCGAGGCAGCAATAGACCCTTGGAGACAAGTCGGCTGGAGGACGATGTATTGAGTCGCGACGCAATTTGTGTGTCCCATCGTCATTAACAGGCTCTGAACGTTACAATTAACTGTCAGTTTTGCGTCGGATTCGAAAATCTAGACTCACAGATGAACGACCATAAGGTGCCCGAGGCAGCACAACACCCTTGGAGACAAGTCGGCGGGAGGAAGATGTATTGAATCGCGACGCAATTTGTGTGTTCCATCGTCATTAACAGGCTCTGAACATTACAATTAACTGTCAGTTTTGCGTCGGATTCGAAAAACTAGACTCACAGGAGAACGAGGATATGGTGCCCGAGGCAGCAATAGACCCTTGGAGACAAGTCGGCTGGAGGACAATGTATTGAATCGCGACGCAATTTGTGTGTTCCATCGTCATTAACAGGCTCTGAACGTTACAATTAATTGTCAGTTTTGCGTCGTATTCGAAATACTAGACTCACAGGAGAACGACCATAAGGTGCCCGAGGCAGCAATAGACCCTTGGAGACAAGTCGGCTGTAGGACGATGTATTGAATCGCGACGCAATTTGTGTGTTCCATCGTCATTAAGAGGCTCTGAACGTTACAATTAACTGTCAGTTTTGCGTCGGATTCGAAAATCTAGACTCACATGAGAACGACCATAAGGTGCCCGAGGCAGCAATAGACCCTTGGAGACAAGTCGGCTGGAGGACGATGTATTGAGTCGCGACGCAATTTGTGTGTCCCATCGTCATTAACAGGCTCTGAACGTTACAATTAACTGTCAGTTTTGCGTCGTATTCTGAAAACTAGACTCACAGGAGAACGACCATAAGGTGCCCGAGGCAGCAAGAGACCCTAGGAGACAGGTCGGCTGTGGGACGATGTATTGAATCGCGACGCAATTTGTGTGTTCCATCGTCATCAAGAGGCTCTGAACGTTACAATTCACTGTCAGTTTTGCGTCGGATTCGAAAATCTAGACTCACAGGAGAACGAGCATATGGTGCCCGAGGCAGCACTAGACCCTTGGAGACAAGTCGGCTGTAGGACGATGTATTGAATCGCGACGCAATTTGTGTGTTCCATCGTCATTAAGAGGCTCTGAACGTTACAATTAACTGTCAGTTTTGCGTCGGATTCGAAAATCTAGACTCACAGGAGAGCGACCATAAGGTGCCCGAGGCAGCACTAGACCCTTGGAGACAAGTCGGCTGGAGGACGATGTATTAAGTCGCGACGCAATTTGTGTGTCCCATCGTCATTAACAGGCTCTGAACGTTACAATTCACTGTCAGTTTTGCATCGCATTCGAAAAACTAGACTCACAGGAGAACGACCATAAGGTGCCCGAGTCAGCAATAGACCCTTGGAGACAAGTCGGCTGGAGGACGATGTATTGAATCGCGACGCAATTTGTGTGTTCCATCGTCATTAAGAGGCACTGAACGTTACAATTAACTGTCACTTTTGCATCGCATTCGAAAAACTAGACTCACAGGAGAACGACCATAAGGTGCCCGAGGCAGCAATAGACCCTTGGAGACAAGTCGGCTGGAGGACGATGTATTGAGTCGCGACGCAATTTGTGTGTCCCATCGTCATTAACAGGCTCTGAACGTTACAATTAACTGTCAGTTTTGCGTCGGATTCGAAAATCTAGACTCACAGGAGAACGAGCATATGGTGCCCGAGGCAGCACTAGACCCTTGGAGACAAGTCGGCTGGAGGACGATGTATTGAGTCGCGACGCAATTTGTGTGTCCCATCGTCATTAACAGGCTCTGAACCTTACAATTAACTGTCAGTTTTGCGTCGGTTTCAAAAATCTAGACTCACAGGAGAACGAGCATATGGTGCCCGAGGCAGCACTAGACCCTTGGAGACAAGTCGGCTGGAGAACGATGTATTGAGTCGCGACGCAATTTGTGTGTCCCATCGTCATTAACAGGCTCTAAACGTTACAATTAACTGTCAGTTTTGCGTCGGATTCGAAAATCTAGACTCACAGGAGAACGACCATAAGGTGCCCGAGGCAGCAATAGAGCCTTGGAGACAAGTCGGCTGGAGGACGATGTATTGATTCGCGACGCAATTTGTGTGTTCCATCGTCATTAAGAGGCTCTGAACCTTACAATTAACTGTCAGTTTTGCGTCGGATTCGAAAATCTAGACTCACCGATGAACGACCATAAGGTGCCCGAGGCAGCAATAGACCCTCCGAGACAAGTCGGCTGGAGGACGAAGTTTTGAATCGCGACGCAATTTGTGTGTTCCATCGTCATTAAGAGGCTCTGAACGTTACAATTCACTGTCAGTTTTGCGTCGTATTCTGTAATCTAGACTCACAGATGAACGACCATAAGGTGCCCGAGGCAGCAAGAGACACTTGGAGACAGGTCGGCTGTGGGACGATGTATTGAATCGCGACGCAATTTGTGTGTTCAATCGTCATCAAGAGGCTCTGAACGTCAGTTTTGCATCGCATTCGAAAAACTAGACTCACAGGAGAACGACCATAAGGTGCCCGAGGCAGAAATAGACCCTTGGAGACAAGTCGGCTGGAGGACGATGTATTGAATCGCGACGCCATTTGTGTGTCCCATCGTCATTATCAGGCTCTGAATGTTACAATTCACTGTCAGTTTTGCGTCGGATTCGAAAATCTAGACTCACAGGAGAACGAGCATATGGTGCCCGAGGCAGCACTTGACCCTTGGAGACAAGTCGGCTGTAGGACGATGTATTGAGTCGCGACGCAATTTGTGTGTCCCATCGTCATTAACAGGCTCTGAACGTTACAATTCACTGTCAGTTTTGCGTCGGATTCGAAATACCAGACTCACAGGAGAACGACCATAAGGTGCCCGAGGCAACACTAGACCCTTGGAGACAAGTCGGCTGTAGGACGATGAATAGAATCGCGACGCAATTTGTGTGTTCCATCGTCATTAAGAGGCTCTGAACGTTACAATTAACTGTCAGTTTTGCGTCGGATTCGAAAAACTAGGCTCACAGGAGAACGACCATAAGGTGCCCGAGGCAGCAGTAGACCCTTCGAGACAAGACGGCTGGAGGACGATGTATTGAATCGCGACGCAATTTGTGTGTTCCATCGTCGTTAACAGGCTCTGAACGTTACAATTAATTGTCAGTTTTGCGTCGGATTCGAAAATCTAGACTCACAGGAGAATGAGCATATGGTGCCCGAGGCAGCACTAGACCCTTGGAGACAAGTCGGCTGTAGGACGATGTATTGAATCGCGACGCAATTTGTGTGTTCCATCGTCATTAAGAGGCTCTGAACGTTACAATTAACTGTCAGTTTTGCGCCGGATTCGAAAAACTAGACTCATAGGAGAACGACCAAGAGGTGCCAGGAGCAGCAATACTACCTCGGAGACAAGTCGGCTGGAGGACGATGTATTGAATCGCGACGCAATTTGTGTGTTCCATCGTCATTAAGAGGCTCTGAACGTTACAATTATCTGTCAGTTTTGCGTCGGATTCGAAAATCTAGACTCACAGGAGAACGACCATAAGGTGCCCGAGGCAGCACCAGACCCTTGGAGACAAGTCGGCTGGAGGACGATGTATTGAGTCGCGGCGCAATTTGTGTGTCCCTTCGTCATTAACAGGCTCTGAACGTTACAATTAACTGTCAGTTTTGCGTCGGATTCGAAAATCTAGACTCACAGGAGAACGAGCATATGGTGCCCGAGGCAGCACTAGACCCTTGGAGACAAGTCGGCTGTAGGACGATGTATTGAATCGCGACGCAATTTGTGTGTTCCATCGTCATCAAGAGGCTCTGAACGTTACAATTAACTGTCAGTTTTGCGTCGGATTCGAAAATCTAGACTCACAGGAGAACGAGCATATGGTGCCCGAGGCAGCACTAGACCCTTGGAGACAAGTCGGCTGTAGGACGATGTATTGAATCGCGACGCAATTTGTGTGTTCCATCGTCATTAAGAGGCTCTGAACGTTACAATTAATTGTCAGTTTTGCGTCGTATTCGAAAATCTAGACTCACAGGAGAACGACCATAAGGTGCCCGAGGCAGCACTAGACCCTTGGAGACAAGTCGGCTGGAGGACGATGTATTGAGTCGCGACGCAATTTGTGTGTCCCATCGTCATTAACAGGCTCTGAACCTTACAATTAACTGTCAGTTTTGCGTCGGATTCGAAAATCTAGACTCACAGGAGAACGAGCATATGGTGCCCGAGGCAGCACTAGACCCTTGGAGACAAGTCGGCTGGAGAACGATGTATTGAGTCGCGACGCAATTTGTGTGTCCCATCGTCATTAACAGGCTCTAAACGTTACAATTAACTGTCAGTTTTGCGTCGGATTCGAAAATCTAGACTCACAGGAGAACGACCATAAGGTGCCCGAGGCAGCAATAGAGCCTTGGAGACAAGTCGGCTGGAGGACGATGTATTGATTCGCGACGCAATTTGTGTGTTCCATCGTCATTAAGAGGCTCTGAACCTTACAATTAACTGTCAGTTTTGCGTCGGATTCGAAAATCTAGACTCACCGATGAACGACCATAAGGTGCCCGAGGCAGCACTAGACCCTCCGAGACAAGTCGGCTGGAGGACGAAGTTTTGAATCGCGACGCAATTTGTGTGTTCCATCGTCATTAAGAGGCTCTGAACGTTACAATTCACTGTCAGTTTTGCGTCGTATTCTGTAATCTAGACTCACAGATGAACGACCATAAGGTGCCCGAGGCAGCAAGAGACACTTGGAGACAGGTCGGCTGTGGGACGATGTATTGAATCGCGACGCAATTTGTGTGTTCCATCGTCATCAAGAGGCTCTGAACGTCAGTTTTGCATCGCATTCGAAAAACTAGACTCACAGGAGAACGACCATAAGGTGCCCGAGGCAGAAATAGACCCTTGGAGACAAGTCGGCTGGAGGACGATGTATTGAATCGCGACGCCATTTGTGTGTCCCATCGTCATTATCAGGCTCTGAATGTTACAATTCACTGTCAGTTTTGCGTCGGATTCGAAAATCTAGACTCACAGGAGAACGAGCATATGGTGCCCGAGGCAGCACTTGACCCTTGGAGACAAGTCGGCTGTAGGACGATGTATTGAGTCGCGACGCAATTTGTGTGTCCCATCGTCATTAACAGGCTCTGAACGTTACAATTCACTGTCAGTTTTGCGTCGGATTCGAAATACCAGACTCACAGGAGAACGACCATAAGGTGCCCGAGGCAACACTAGACCCTTGGAGACAAGTCGGCTGTAGGACGATGAATAGAATCGCGACGCAATTTGTGTGTTCCATCGTCATTAAGAGGCTCTGAACGTTTTAATTAACTGTCAGTTTTGCGTCGGATTCGAAAAACTAGGCTCACAGGAGAACGACCATAAGGTGCCCGAGGCAGCAGTAGACCCTTCGAGACAAGTCGGCTGGAGGACGATGAATTGAATCGCGACGCAATTTGTGTGTTCCATCGTCATTAACAGGCTCTGAACGTTACAATTAATTGTCAGTTTTGCGTCGGATTCGAAAATCTAGACTCACAGGAGAATGAGCATATGGTGCCCGAGGCAGCACTAGACCCTTGGAGACAAGTCGGCTGTAGGACGATGTATTGAATCGCGACGCAATTTGTGTGTTCCATCGTCATTAAGAGGCTCTGAACGTTTCAATTAACTGTCAGTTTTGCGCCGGATTCGAAAAACTAGACTCATAGGAGAACGACCAAGAGGTGCCAGGAGCAGCAATACTACCTCGGAGACAAGTCGGCTGGAGGACGATGTATTGAATCGCGACGCAATTTGTGTGTTCCATCGTCATTAAGAGGCTCTGAACGTTACAATTATCTGTCAGTTTTGCGTCGGATTCGAAAATCTAGACTCACAGGAGAACGACCATAAGGTGCCCGAGGCAGCACCAGACCCTTGGAGACAAGTCGGCTGGAGGACGATGTATTGAGTCGCGGCGCAATTTGTGTGTCCCATCGTCATTAACAGGCTCTGAACGTTACAAATAACTGTCAGTTTTGCGTCGGATTCGAAAATCTAGACTCACAGGAGAACGAGCATATGGTGCCCGAGGCAGCACTAGACCCTTGGAGACAAGTCGGCTGTAGGACGATGTATTGAATCGCGACGCAATTTGTGTGTTCCATCGTCATCAAGAGGCTCTGAACGTTACAATTAACTGTCAGTTTTGCGTCGGATTCGAAAATCTAGACTCACAGGAGAACGAGCATATGGTGCCCGAGGCAGCACTAGACCCTTGGAGACAAGTCGGCTGTAGGACGATGTATTGAATCGCGACGCAATTTGTGTGTTCCATCGTCATTAAGAGGCTCTGAACGTTACAATTAATTGTCAGTTTTGCGTCGTATTCGAAAATCTAGACTCACAGGAGAACGACCATAAGGTGCCCGAGGCAGCACTAGACCCTTGGAGACAAGTCGGCTGGAGGACGATGTATTGAGTCGCGACGCAATTTGTGTGACCCATCGTCATTAACAGGCTCTGAACCTTACAATTAACTGTCAGTTTTGCGTCGGATTCGAAAATCTAGACTCACAGGAGAACGAGCATATGGTGCCCGAGGCAGCACTAGACCCTTGGAGACAAGTCGGCTGGAGGACGATGTATTGAGTCGCGACGCAATTTGTGTGTCCCATCGTCATTAACAGGCGCTAAACGTTACAATTCACTGTCAGTTTTGCGTCGGATTCGAAAAACTAGACTCACAGGAGAACGAGCATATGGTGCCCGAGGCAGCACTAGACCCTTGGAGACAAGTCGGCTGGAGGACGATGTATTGAATCGCGACGCAATTTGTGTGTTCCATCGTTATTAAGAGGCTCTGAACGTTACAATTAACTGTCAGTTTTGCGTCGGATTCGAAAATCTAGACTCACAGGAGAACGACCATAAGGTGCCCGAGGCAGCACTAGACCCTTGGAGACAAGTCGGCTGGAGGACGATGTATTGAGTCGCGACGCAATTTGTGTGTCCCATCGTCATTAACAGGCTCTGAACGTTACAATTAACTGTCAGTTTTGCATCGCATTCGAAAAACTAGACTCACAGGAGAACGACCATAAGGTGCCCGAGGCAGAAATAGACCCTTGGAGACAAGTCGGCTGGAGGACGATGTATTGAATCGCGACGCCATTTGTGTGTCCCATCGTCAGTATCAGGCTCTGAATGTTACAATTCACTGTCAGGTTTGCGTCGGATTCGAAAATCTAGACTCACAGGAGAACGAGCATATGGTGCCCGAGGCAGCACTTGACCCTTGGAGACAAGTCGGCTGTAGGACGATGTATTGAGTCGCGACGCAATTTGTGTGTCCCATCGTCATTAACAGGCTCTGAACGTTACAATTCACTGTCAGTTTTGCGTCGGATTCGAAATACCAGACTCACAGGAGTACGACCATAAGGTGCCCGAGGCAACACTAGACCCTTGGAGACAAGTCGGCTGGAGGACGATGTATTGAGTCGCGACGAAATTTGTGTGTTCCATCGTCATTAAGAGGCTCTGAACGTTACAATTAACTGTCAGTTTTGCGCCGGATTCGAAAAACTAGACTCATAGGAGAACGACCAAGAGGTGCCAGGAGCAGCAATACTACCTCGGAGACAAGTCGGCTGGAGGACGATGTATTGAATCGCGACGCAATTTGTGTGTTCCATCGTCATTAAGAGGCTCTGAACGTTACAATTATCTGTCAGTTTTGCGTCGGATTCGAAAATCTAGACTCACAGGAGAACGACCATAAGGTGCCCGAGGCAGCACCAGACCCTTGGAGACAAGTCGGCTGGAGGACGATGTATTGAGTCGCGACGCAATTTGTGTGTCCCATCGTCATTAACAGGCTCTGAACGTTACAATTAACTGTCAGTTTTGCGTCGGATTCGAAAATCTAGACTCACAGGAGAACGAGCATATGGTGCCCGAGGCAGCACTAGACCCTTGGAGACAAGTCGGCTGTAGGACGATGTATTGAATCGCGACGCAATTTGTGTGTTCCATCGTCATCAAGAGGCTCTGAACGTTACAATTAACTGTCAGTTTTGCGTCGGATTCGAAAATCTAGACTCACAGGAGAACGAGCATATGGTGCCCGAGGCAGCACTAGACCCTTGGAGACAAGTCGGCTGTAGGACGATGTATTGAATCGCGACGCAATTTGTGTGTTCCATCGTCATTAAGAGGCTCTGAACGTTACAATTAATTGTCAGTTTTGCGTCGTATTCGAAAATCTAGACTCACAGGAGAACGACCATAAGGTGCCCGAGGCAGCACTAGACCCTTGGAGACAAGTCGGCTGGAGGACGATGTATTGAGTCGCGACGCAATTTGTGTGTCCCATCGTCATTAACAGGCTCTGAACCTTACAATTAACTGTCAGTTTTGCGTCGGATTCGAAAATCTAGACTCACAGGAGAACGAGCATATGGTGCCCGAGGCAGCACTAGACCCTTGGAGACAAGTCGGCTGGAGGACGATGTATTGAGTCGCGACGCAATTTGTGTGTCCCATCGTCATTAACAGGCTCTAAACGTTACAATTCACTGTCAGTTTTGCGTCGGATTCGAAAAACTAGACTCACAGGAGAACGAGCATATGGTGCCCGAGGCAGCACTAGACCCTTGGAGACAAGTCGGCTGTAGGACGATGTATTGAATCGCGACGCAATTTGTGTGTTCCATCGTCATTAAGAGGCTCTGAACGTTACAATTAACTGTCAGTTTTGCGTCGGATTCGAAAATCTAGACTCACAGGAGAACGACCATAAGGTGCCCGAGGCAGCACTAGACCCTTGGAGACAAGTCGGCTGGAGGACGATGTATTGAGTCGCGACGCAATTTGTGTGTCCCATCGTCATTAACAGGCTCTGAACGTTACAATTAACTGTCAGTTTTGCATCGCATTCGAAAAACTAGACTCACAGGAGAACGACCATAAGGTGCCCGAGGCAGCAATAGACCCTTGGAGACAAGTCGGCTGTAGGACGATGTATTGAATCGCGACGCAATTTGTGTGTTCCATCGTCATTAAGAGGCTCTGAACGTTACAATTAACTGTCAGTTTTGCGTCGGATTCGAAAATCTAGACTCACAGGAGAACGACCATAAGGTGCCCGAGGCAGCAATAGACCCTTGGAGACAAGTCGGCTGGAGGACGATGTATTGAGTCGCGACGCAATTTGTGTGTCCCATCGTCATTAACAGGCTCTGAACGTTACAATTAACTGTCAGTTTTGCGTCGTATTCTGAAAACTAGACTCACAGGAGAACGACCATAAGGTGCCCGAGGCAGCAAGAGACCCTAGGAGACAGGTCGTCTGTGGGACGATGTATTGAATCGCGACGCAATTTGTGTGTTCCATCGTCATCAAGAGGCTCTGAACGTTACAATTCACTGTCAGTTTTGCGTCGGATTCGAAAATCTAGACTCACAGGAGAACGAGCATATGGTGCCCGAGGCAGCACTAGACCCTTGGAGACAAGTCGGCTGTAGGACGATGTATTGAATCGCGACGCAATTTGTGTGTTCCATCGTCATTAAGAGGCTCTGAACGTTACAATTAACTGTCAGTTTTGCGTCGGATTCGAAAATCTAGACTCACAGGAGAGCGACCATAAGGTGCCCGAGGCAGCACTAGACCCTTGGAGACAAGTCGGCTGGAGGACGATGTATTAAGTCGCGACGCAATTTGTGTGTCCCATCGTCATTAACAGGCTCTGAACGTTACAATTAACTGTCAGTTTTGCATCGCATTCGAAAAACTAGACTCACAGGAGAACGACCATAAGGTGCCCGAGTCAGCAATAGACCCTTGGAGACAAGTCGGCTGGAGGACGATGTATTGAATCGCGACGCAATTTGTGTGTTCCATCGTCATTAAGAGGCACTGAACGTTACAATTAACTGTCACTTTTGCATCGCATTCGAAAAACTAGACTCACAGGAGAACGACCATAAGGTGCACGAGGCAGCAATAGACCCTTGGAGACAAGTCGGCTGGAGGACGATGTATTGAGTCGCGACGCAATTTGTGTGTCCCATCGTCATTAACAGGCTCTGAACGTTACAATTAACTGTCAGTTTTGCGTCGGATTCGAAAATCTAGACTCACAGATGAACGACCATAAGGTGCCCGAGGCAGCACTACACCCTTGGAGACAAGTCGGCGGGAGGAAGATGTATTGAATCGCGACGCAATTTGTGTGTTCCATCGTCATTAACAGGCTCTGAACATTACAATTAACTGTCAGTTTTGCGTCGGATTCGAAAAACTAGACTCACAGGAGAACGAGGATATGGTGCCCGAGGCAGCAATAGACCCTTGGAGACAAGTCGGCTGGAGGACAATGTATTGAATCGCGACGCAATTTGTGTGTTCCATCGTCATTAACAGGCTCTGAACGTTACAATTAATTGTCAGTTTTGCGTCGTATTCGAAATACTAGACTCACAGGAGAACGACCATAAGGTGCCCGAGGCAGCACTAGACCCTTGGAGACAAGTCGGCTGGAGGACGATGTATTGAGTCGCGACGCAATTTGTGTGTCCCATCGTCATTAACAGGCTCTGAACGTTACAATTAACTGTCAGTTTTGCGTCGTATTCTGAAAACTAGACTCACAGGAGAACGACCATAAGGTGCCCGAGGCACCAATAGACCCTTGGAGACAAGTCGGCTGGAGGACGATGTATTGAATCGCGACGCAATTTGTGTGTTCCATCGTCATTAAGAGGCTCTGAACGTTACAATTAATTGTCAGTTTTGCGCCGGATTCGAAAAAGTAGACTCATAGGAGAACGACCAAAAGGTGCCCGGAGTAGCAATACTACCTCGGAGACAAGTCGGCTGTAGGACGATGTATTGAATCGCGACGCAATTTGTGTGTTCCATCGTCATTAACAGGCTCTGAACGTTACAATTAATTGTCAGTTTTGCGTCGTATTCGAAAAACTAGACTCACAGGAGAACGAGCATAAGGTGCCCGAGGCAGCAATAGACCCTTGGAGACAAGTCGGGTGGAGGACGATGTATTGAATCGCGACGCAATTTGTGTGTTCCATCGTCAGTATCAGGCTCTGAACGTTACAATTAACTGTCAGTTTTGCGTCGGATTCGAAAATCTAGACTCACAGGAGATCGACCATAAGGTGCCCGAGGCAGCACTAGACCCTTGGAGACAAGTCGGCTGGAGGACGATGTATTGAGTCGCGACGCAATTTGTGTGTCCCATCGTCATTAACAGGCTCTGAACGTTACAATTAACTGTCAGTTTTGCGTCGGATTCGAAAATCTAGACTCACAGGAGAACGAGCATATGGTGCCCGAGGCAGCACTAGACCCTTGGAGACAAGTCGGTATAACGATATGTTTACGTGATGTATATACATAAACATACAGTTATAAATGTCCCCGTTCGTAGTCTCTAATTATAACAATATGTTACTTTTGTGCTGTAACATATAGCTATAATCAGCGGTGGAAACATATTTGCGAACGCCGACAGTCTGCGGCTGTTTCTTGTTGGATCGTCTGATCAGTCGGAAGTTGCATTGCAGAGGAGAGTAAATGCCTATTCAAAATATAATTATTTTGGATAGCTCAACATGAATTTCCTAAGGGACCGTAGTTTATCATGCATTTACCAGTAGAATGTGGCGCGGAGAAAATATTTCGCCGCATGCAACCTCCGTCCGAACTCGACGAAAGAATTCGTGACTATGAACTCTCTATTTGGCAGAAACATATAGAAAATTAAGTAATTTCATGAAGAAGTGAGACATAGATTCTATAGTAAATGAATAGTCCATACACCAGTTCCATTTAACTCTGAATTTATGGCAATTAATAGACGAACTTACACTGCAATGAAGAAATTAACATGGATGCCGTTTTGACTGGCACTTCTCTTAATGAAAACAATTCCTTTTGACGTTTTCACATACACGTCACACAATAAATCTACTGCTAGGCACTTTTAGTATTACACATTTACTTTACACTAGAACAATATTAATTTTGACAATAATAATACGGCGGCAAGACATGCGCGTCCGACACAAGTTACAGGAGACAACAGAAGAATGAGTAACTGTTCATCGAGAACATCTCGTACATCTAAACAAAATGTGTAAAAAAAAATGTTCTTCTTCTGTCCGTTTTTCGCGCCGCGGTTTTCAAAGTCAATAACTCACAGCATCTCTGACGGCGCTTCGACAATAAACAAGTTACGTCACAGGTCTTTCACCTTTTACATTTTCGCAACATTATTTGCTAACTGTAGCTGTTGCCGAGCGACTGCTCGATTAGTGAATGATTTACAATGATAAGGCAATCGCATAATGTTACATTGCCTTCCATGAGAATCTTGGAAATCAAGGAGATTACCAAGATTCACATGTCGCCGTTAACATTATGGGATTGAGTACTTTACAAATTTACATTGATCAAACACAGTATTCCTGTCATTTGACTATTAGGATTACACAAATATGGTGATCTCTCATTCATAGACAAAGTCAGTTCTTAAGGTAAAGATACACAAAAAAATTTAAAAACTAAGACAGTAAATCTACGAAGTTTACAATGGACATTATACATTATACCCATTACAGTCCTTTTTTTACAGAGTTCATACCGACCATCTTTGTGGCCTCGAGTTATTGTCCAGAGCTCATAGACTCTTTGCTCCTGAAAGAAAACACATAGGATTCATCTTTTTATACACACATAATTCTCACACATGGAATTTCTCACACGTGTCCATTTTTATACACATATACTTCTCACACATGGAATTTCTCACACGTGTCCATTTTCCATTGCTCACTAGTTGTTATAATTTTTACGCTTTCATTGTTTGTGTATTGACAGGATAGTTAAAATTTGATTCTTCTCCAGGTGAAGCTTAGCTACTTTGCGGTCTCCGAGTAGAAAACTTTTCATCAGCTCTGGCGGGCGAGTCTCACTCGCACGTTACGTACACACGTTACATGCAACAAAAAATATAAATAACCATTAGTCTAAAAACTAAGCTTAAATCTATTTTAGGACTTGGGATTCATAGGAATTTGACTTTGTCACAATTCGCGTGTGGTTTGGCTGTTCGCATTTCATCCACGGGATATAACATTAGCATAGTATGTGATATGTTGTGAACTCATATAAGAGTCTTTTATTTTGGGAGCGGCTTTCATGAAAAGTCCGTTTCGTCGAACTGCAGCGGGAGTGCTGTGCAAGTACATCACTTTAAATTTAACGCGTTTGTTGCATCGATGGACGTTGACACAGGCTGATTGTTAGAGCTGAATCGCAACTCGAGGCGCTCACTAGCCTCCACGCGGTACTTCAGCTTTTCCGCGCACGGTTCAGTGAACACGTTGCGTCGATGGTGTTGTGGTTTGCTGAGATGGTGCGGAGGGACGAGGATTACCAGGGTCAGAGACTCCATTGAAACCATCCCTGTCTCCACATTTTCCAGCCGATTTTGAAGATTTTAAGGTAGGCTAGCGCTCGCACTTTGCAAAGCAGCTAACACACTTGGTTTCCGATGCACTGCACGTAATCACATCACCGCCTTCGGTTACACAACTGGACTATCATTGTCCGTCGGCCTATCTGCACGTTTAACACTTTTAATCTTCATCGTGAATGAAATTATCACTTACTTACAACAACGATGCATTGCTTCGTGTCTGTGGCAGACTTCCACACCATTTTAAGCCTTCACTTATACACTACTATGTACACAATTTTTTTTACAGTTTATAATCAAATAGTTTGTCTCACTTTGAAGCTTGCTAATTGAGAGCTTCGATTATCATGTCCATTTCAATTTCTGTTGCTTTGTTGGTAACTATCTTTAACATTTCGTTTTACATTGTTCATCATCTTTCTCTAAGACTAATTATGCTTTTAGTTCACAGTCACAATACATTAGTTTCTCCGATCTGTTAGCAATTATTATTATTTTAATTCATTTCAACCGTTCTTTCTATTTATTAGATTCATTAAAGTTATCACTGTCATTTCAACAAAAATTCTCTTTTTACTAGATGTGAGGATCAATCAGTCACATTTGATCGCCCTCTCACATGAGAACAGAACACCATTCAAGAAAATATTCAAATTCCTTATCGCGATCTCGGTTTCCGTCTCGGATTGACTTTAAAAGGAAAAATAAAGACATTTCAAAACTAGCTTTTCCCGCTTTCGTTCACGCGTTTCCTTTTGAAAATCGTATGCCAAACCAGCCTTCCACGTCAACCGCATTTCTCAATCTGTGACGTCAAGTCTACGGGACGGGTTTAGGCGGGTTAGGGTATTTACACAAATTCAGAAGAAAGACATAGATATAATAGTACATAGAAGAAGAAATCTAGCAAACAACTCCTTGTTCCTTATGACTTAGAAATGAATTTCCCGTTGCGCCGTACGTCTGCGTACGCGCTCCAATTACAAACTAGCTACTTTGTTTTGCCGGCGGTTTCATCGTCATTATATTCTCGCCTTGACGCCTGCTTGCGCTACATTGCATTGGCCTCTATATATGACCTTAAGTCATCATTGCTTTGTCCTTGCCACTTACGCTCTTATACTTGGTATTTATTTCACTTATGGCTTTGAATGTATCTGTCCTGCGTATTGCAATTACAATTAATGCTACTTTGTTTATCTACCTGAAGGATAGCGCTTTCGTGGTGATGGTGGTACTTACAAGTAACTCACATGCTTCGTGAACATTACGTTATTTTATTGCAGAGATGAACCTGTTCCAGATTTTTGTGTACATTAGAACTTAATCTAGACATAGCTGACTTAGAAACTAGTTACTTGTTTTCCTTTTTTGTGGGATCAGGAACCAATAATTGTCAAGCGACCCTTGTCCTTGACGGAAATAAATTTAGTTTCTGGATCATTGCTCCTTGAACTTAAAAAAAAAAAATTCTTACATACTATGTTTTATTTTCACTTCTTTAGCATTTCATATCGCAGAAGCCGGCTTGTTAGGCACATCCTTCGCTCTATATTTCTTTTTTCTCTCTTAAATATTATCTCCTTAAAACTAAATCTTAAAACTAGAGTTCTTGGAGTTGATCACTTTCTTTGTTAAACAAGAATTTTTTTCATTTATCAGCTTGTCTGTACTTAAATTATGGCTCAAGATAACATATTTTAAATTGTCTGCTGTATAGCAAGATAGACTCACTGTCGTGTAATTTATTCTAAGCATTTTTTTTTAACGAAGTCAGATCAGTTGTCACTTAGTCACTAGCGGCTAACCTTCTCTTGTCATTATAAAGCTTTCCTTTTGACTTATTCTGTAGCATGATACTTTTTAAGATCAGAGTGATGGTATAACCCTTTTATTTTTCCATTTGCGGCATCAGAAATCAGATAACAACCTGTGTGCGGTATACGAAGGATCTCGTAAGGTCCCTCAAAAAGACTTTGCCATTTTCGATTTTTGTGTAAGAGCAACGATGGTTTAAAGTGTGTTTTTAGCAAGACCTTTTCGCCTACTTTATAAGTTAACACCTTATTTCAGTACAAGTACGTCATAGTTAGTCTCTCCGTCGAAGTGGTAGCCCCATTCTGTCTCACAGCATCGCTTAGGGAGCTTTCAGATGCTGAACTTAGTTTTCCTGCTTGTGTGGTTTTGATTGGCCTTCATCATTAGAAAGTTCGACCAATCTGACATTGTGAGAACACTGAGGAACAAAATTACTGTTATGCACAAACCTCGTGTCAAAATGTTGCTGCGTTTGTTCTGGTGTCCAATACGTGTTACTGTCTTCCGCGTTTGCGAAAAATACAGGGGGATTGTAATGCCTTCGCGGGGTCTGATCATTTTTATTACAATTATGATTTCCGGAATTGTTACTGTGAAATCCACCTTCACACTGTGGTTTGCCGTTAAACTGTGTGTTTCTGTATATTCCCTGCGCTTGATTTTTACTAGGCGCGGAGTTATATTGGTATGAGTGGGCGTTATCAGCTGTTTGTTGCTGCCCGTAATCTGAGTGTTGGCTGCGCGAGTACGGTGCATTCCATTGCGATCCGCTCTGCTGTTGCCAACCTTTTTGACTAAAACCGTTTCCAAACTTCTGCTTGTACGATTGATTGCCGTACTGGTTACCAGTCGTGTTATATACGGGATTGAATCGGTTGTGTTGATTATGTCTATTCCTTTTGTGCGGATACCCATTGCCTTTATTTCCGTTTTGCCAATCGTTACTATTTTTTGAACCGTTCCCTGGCTTTTCATAGCCGTTACTGTCGTAATGTTGTGGCCAAGAATTGTGCGGAGTATTCCGCGGTTTGTTAGCTCTCATGTCCTCATAGATCAGGTCTAGGGAATCTAATATCGACAGAAAAGTATCTGGATCATCATCTGGTATGGCTATCAGCTTTTCACGAATCGAAATGGGTAATTTAGACTTGAGAATCATAATTACATCTTTACTATTGATAGGGTTATCCCAATACCTAATTTTGCCAAAATATTTTTCGAAGTACTTTCTCAGGCTGCTATTCCTGGGGTCAAATTGTTCTGCATTATAGACTTCTTTACGAAGGCGCTTCTGAACACCTTCGCTCCAAAATTTGCTGAGGAAACAGTGCTCAAACTCCTCATATGTTCGACATTTATCAACCATTTCTGTTCCCCATATTGCCGATTCGCCACCTATATATCCGGTAACAAATTGGATACGCTGTCTATCAGTCCACGAATTTGGAAAAATGCCGGAGAATCCACGAAGAAAAACAATTGGGTGGATATTTCGTTTTTCCGGGTTAAAGGTTTAAAAAACTCGATGCTTTATCATGCTTTCTTCCTTCATCATTTTTACTAATGAGTCAGATTCTTGGTTTCGTTGACTAACTGGAATATGTGGTGGTGAAGTGTGTTCATTAGATACAACAGGTATTCGGAATTGCCGAAATAATTCATCTTCTTCCTCTGAGGCTAAAGAGTTAGGATAATTCGGTCTCTGTATTCGGGAACTACTACTCACTTGTGCCTTCAGGTTATTTAGCTGTTCCGTTACCTCTTGCTTCCAATTTGGTAATTCTTGCTGAAGGGTACGCCTAATGCTACCGAGTTCAGACATTACGGTATCTCCGGAGCTTCCAGGAGCTGACAAGATACCAAGAGTGGTTGCTTTCACAGTCTCCACTAGGTCTTTGTTAATTTTATCTTCGACAAATTTGTCCTTTCCAGCAATCCAGTTCTCATACTTTTCTCTAAATTCTCTCTCATGACTATCTAGCCTCTCCTTTACTTTCGTTTCCGTTTCCAGAGTCAAGTTTGACATTCCCTCGGTTAATTTTTCTACCTGCGTAGTTACTCTGTCTAATCTGTGATTAACCGTGGTTACGGTGGAATCAAGATTCTTGGTTGCGTTTCGGATGTCAGCTGTCTCGCTTTGCATGGTAGCTAAAGTGTCATTCAGTTCGATAATTATTCCACTTCGCATTTGAGAAACAGCATCCTTAACTTGCTTTGCTACTTCTTTGGCTACGTCTTCTCTAACAGTTTTTATTTCTTCGCTTACTGTAGACAGTTTATCTTCAATCGAGGCTAACATTTGGCGATTTTCCTCTTTCAATTGGCGATTTTCGTCTTTCAAATCATTTTTAATGGAATTCACCATTTGGCGATTTTCCTCTTTCAATTGGCGATTTCCGTCCTGCATCATTTGACTTATTTGACTCAGTAGCTGTTTGAATACATCGTCTGTCACTACCCCTGAATTGCTTTCACCTGCCTCCCTTGTAACCGGTATATGGCTACGACTACTAGTGGCAGAAACTATGCTGGCATTGTCTAGTTCAGTACCAGTAACATTATGGTGTGAGGCACCAAAGTCCGTAAGATTTCCCACTTCACTTTCTACAATTGTTTCAATTGGTGTCTCAGCCCTACTAATTATCGTGCGGGACCGTAAGCGACGCGACACTTCACTCGTTTCATTCTGTTCATCTGAATCTAGTGATGACATTTTATCGTCTGCCATAGCTCACTTATTTACAAACAGTAAGTCAATGAAGTTCGTTTGAGCTACGGGCGTCAGCTGTTGTCAGAGATGTAATTTATCGGTTGCGAGTCGGTTGTCACTGCTACGTCACAAGATCGGAATGTCGGGAGATGCACGTCACGAGAACAAGAGACTATTCTGGACCGTAAAGAAAGTATGGCTGCACACTGTTCAAAATAAATGAAAACTAAGGCTGGTCAGCTCCGTGAACAGGCAGCGGACATTTAAAAACAAATGATATGCAATACACAACAATGGAATTTAAACAGTACTTGAAGAAATTACTAATCTACTAAATGTAATCTACTGAATTCAAAGCAAATTTTTACTGCAACTACTAAAGATCGTCACAAATTGATTAATGTCGGCTGAAATTAATGAAGCTTGGCTACGGCTAACGAAATTTTAACTTACGTTACTGATGACTGCTTTGGGCGTTGCAACTAGATTTTCGCACAAATTCTGTTCCAAAAAAAATCTCTCTTCCGTAATTTACTCTGAATATCTCCTTTCTTTCGCTCAATGGAAATTTTATTGATGGCGTTTGATGTCATGTAACAAATAAAAAGCAAAAGATTAGCTACAATTATTTATGAATATTTCCACAATGCCTATCTTACAAAATTTTTATTCCTTTAAGTTTTTTTTTAATTCATGTCCCTGCTCGGGCGCCAATTATAACGATATGTTTACGTGATGTATATACATAAACATACAGTTATAAATGTCCCCGTTCGTAGTCTCTAATTATAACAATATGTTACTTTTGTGCTGTAACATATAGCTATAATCAGCGGTGGAAACATATTTGCGAACGCCGACCGTCTGCGGCTGTTTCTTGTTGGATCGTCTGATCAGTCGGAAGTTGCATTGCAGAGGAGAGTAAATGCCTATTCAAAATATAATTATTTTGGATAGCTCAACATGAATTTCCTAAGGGACCGTAGTTTATCATGCATTTACCAGTAGAATATGGCGCGGAGAAAATATTTCGCCGCATGCAACCTCCGTCCGAACTCGACGAAAGAATTCGTGACTATGAACTCTCTATTTGGCAGAAACATATAGAAAATTAAATAATTTCATGAAGAAGTGAGACATAGATTCTATAGTAAATGAATAGTCCATACACCAGTTCCATTTAACTCTGAATTTATGGCAATTAATAGACGAACTTACACTGCAATGAAGAAATTAACATGAATGCCGTTTTGACTGGCACTTCTCTTAATGAAAACAATTCCTTTTGAAGTTATCACATACACGTCGCACAATAAATCTACTGCTAGGCACTTTTAGTATTACACATTTACTTTACACTAGAACAATATTAATTTTGACAATAATAATACGGCGGCAAGACATGCGCGTCCGACACAAGTTACAGGAGACAACAGAAGAATGAGTAACTGTTCATCGAGAACATCTCGTACATCTAAACAAAATGTGTAAAAAAAATGTTCTTCTTCTGTCCGTTTTTCGCGCCGCGGTTTTCAAAGTCAATAACTCACAGCATCTCTGACGGCGCTTCGACAATAGACAAGTTACATCACAGGTCGTTCACCTTTTACATTTTCGCAACATTATTTGCTAACTGTAGCTGTTGCCGAGCGACTGCTCGATTAGTGAATGATTTAAAATGATAAGGCAATCACATAATGTTACATCGGCTGTAGGACGATGTATTGAATCGCGACTCAATTTGTGTGTTCCATCGTCATTAAGAGGCTCTGAACGTTACAATTAACTGTCAGTTTTGCATCGCATTCGAAAAACTAGACTCACAGGAGAACGACCATAAGGTGCCCGAGGCAGCAATAGACCCTTGGAGACAAGTCGGCTGGAGGACGATGTATTGAGACGCGACGCAATTTGTGTGTCCCATCGTCATTAACAGGCTCTGAACGTTACAATTACCAGTCAGTTTTGCATCGCATTCAAAAAACTAGACTCACAGGAGAACGACCATAAGGTGCCCGAGGCAGCAATAGACCCTTGGAGACAAGTCGGCTGGAGGACGATGTATTGAATCGCGACGCAATTTGTGTGTTCCATCGTCATTAAGAGGCCCTGAACCTTACAATTAACTGTCAGTTTTGCGTCGGATTCGAAAATCTAGACTCACAGATGAACGACCATAAGGTGCCCGAGGCAGCAATAGACCCTTCGAGACAAGTCGGCTGGAGGACGATGTATTGAATCGCGACGCAATTTGTGTGTTCCATCGTCATCAAGAGGCTCTGAACGTTACAATTCACTCTCAGTTTTGCGTCGGATTCGAAAATCTAGACTCACAGGAGAACGAGCATATGGTGCCCGAGGCAGCACTAGACCCTTGGGGACAAGTCGGCTGTAGGACGATGTATTGAATTGCGACGCAATTTGTGTGTTCCATCGTCATTAAGAGGCTCAGAACGTTACAATTAACTGTCAGTTTTGCATCGCATTCGAAAAACTAGACTCACAGGAGAACGACCATAAGGTGCCCGAGGCAGCAATAGACCCTTGGAGACAAGTCGGCTGTAGGACGATGTATTGAATCGCGACGCAATTTGTGTGTTCCATCGTCATTAAGAGGCTCTGAACGTTACAATTAACTGTCAGTTTTGCATCGCATTCGAAAAACTAGACTCACAGGAGAACGACCATAAGGTGCCCGAGGCAGCACTAGACCCTTGGAGACAAGTCGGCTGGAGGACGATGTATTGATTCGCGACGCAATTTGTGTGTTCCATCGTCATTAAGAGGCTCTGAACGTTACAATTAATTGTCAGTTTTACGCCGGATTCGAAAAACTAGACTCATAGGAGAACGACCATAAGAGGCCCGAGGCAACAATAGACCCTTCGAGACAAGTCGGCTGGAGGACGATGTATTGAATCGCGACGCAATTTGTGTGTTCCATCGTCATTAAGAGGCTCTGAACGTTACAATTAATTGTCAGTTTTGCGCCGGATTCGAAAAACTAGACTCATAGGAGAACGACCAAAAGGTGCCCGGAGCAGCAATACTACCTCGGAGACAAGTCGGCTGTAGGACGATGTATTGAATCGCGACGCAATTTGTGTGTTACATCGTCATTAAGAGGCTCTGAACGTTACAATTAACTGTCAGTTTTGCGTCGGATTCGAAAATCTAGACTCACAGGAGAACGAGCATAAGGTGCCCGAGGCAGCAATAGACCCTTCGAGACAAGTCGGCTGGAGGACGATGTATTGAATCGCGACGCAATTTGTGTGTTCCATCGTCATTAACAGGCTCTGAACGTTACAATTAATTGTCAGTTTTGCGTCGTATTCGAAAAACTAGACTCACAGGAGAACGACCATAAGGTGCCCGAGGCACCAATAGACCCTTCGAGACTAGTCGGCTGGAGGACGATGTATTGAATCGCGACGCAATTTGTGTGTTCCATCGTCATTAAGAGGCTCTGAACGTTACAATTAAATGTCAGTTTTGCGCCGGATTCGAAAAACTAGACTCATAGGAGAACGACCAAGAGGTGCCAGGAGCAGCAATACTACCTCGGAAACATGTCGGCTGGAGGACGATGTATTGAATCGAGACGCAATTTGTGTGTTCCATCGTCAGTATCAGGCACTGAACGTTACAATTAACTGTCAGTTTTGCGTCGGATTCGAAAATCTAGACTCACAGGAGAACGACCATAAGGTGCCCGAGGCAGCACTAGACCCTTGGAGACAAGTCGGCTGGAGGACGATGTATTGAGTAGCGACGCAATTTGTGTGTCCCATCGTCAATAACAGGCTCTGAACGTTACAATTAACTGTCAGTTTTGCGTCGGATTCGAAAATCTAGACTCACAGGAGAACGAGCATATGGTGCCCGAGGCAGCACTAGACCCTTGGAGACAAGTCGGCTGTAGGACGATGTATTGAATCGCGACGCAATTTGTGTGTTCCATCGTCATCAAGAGGCTCTGAACGTTACAATTCACTGTCAGTTTTGCGTCGGATTCGAAAATCTAGACTCACAGGAGAACGAGCATATGGTGCCCGAGGCAGCACTAGACCCTTGGAGACAAGTCGGCTGTAGGACGATGTATTGAATCGCGACGCAATTTGTGTGTTCCATCGTCATTAAGAGGCTCTGAACGTTACAATTAACTGTCAGTTTTGCGTCGGATTCGAAAATCTAGACTCACAGATGAACGACCATAAGGTGCCCGAGGCAGCACTAGACCCTTGGAGACAAGTCGGCTGTAGGACGATGTATTGAATCGCGACGCAATTTGTGTGTTCCATCGTCATTAAGAGGCTCTGAACGTTACAATTAACTGTCAGTTTTGCATCGCATTCGAAAAACTAGACACACAGGAGAACGACCATAAGGTGCCCGAGGCAGCAATAGACCCTTGGAGACAAGTCGGCTGGAGGACGATGTATTGAGACGCGACGCAATTTGTGTGTCCCATCGTCATTAACAGGCTCTGAACGTTACAATTACCAGTCAGTTTTGCATGGCATTCAAAAAACTAGACTCACAGGAGAACGACCATAAGGTGCCCGAGGCAGCAATAGACCCTTGGAGACAAGTCGGCTGGAGGACGATGTATTGAATCGCGACGCAATTTGTGTGTTCCATCGTCATTAAGAGGCTCTGAACCTTACAATTAACTGTCAGTTTTGCGTCGGATTCGAAAATCTAGAATCACAGATGAACGACCATAAGGTGCCCGAGGCAGCAATAGACCCTTCGAGACAAGTCGGCTGTAGGACGATGTATTGAATCGCGACGCAATTTGTGTGTTCCATCGTCATCAAGATGCTCTGAACGTTACAATTCACTCTCAGTTTTGCGTCGGATTCGAAAATCTAGACTCACAGGAGAACGAGCATATTGTGCCCGAGGCAGCACTAGACCCTTGGGGACAAGTCGGCTGTAGGACGATGTATTGAATTGCGACGCAATTTGTGTGTTCCATCGTCATTAAGAGGCTCTGAACGTTACAATTAACTGTCAGTTTTGCATCGCATTCGAAAAACTAGACTCACAGGATAACGACCATAAGGTGCCCGAGGCAGCAATAGACCCTTGGAGACAAGTCGGCTGTAGGACGATGTATTGAATCGCGACGCAATTTGTGTGTTCCATCGTCATTAAGAGGCTCTGAACGTTACAATTAACTGTCAGTTTTGCATCGCATTCGAAAAACTAGACTCACAGGAGAACGACCATAAGGTGCCCGAGGCAGCAATAGACCCTTGGAGACAAGTCGGCTGGAGGACGATGTATTGATTCGCCACGCAATTTGTGTGTTCCATCGTCATTAAGAGGCTCTGAACGTTACAATTAATTGTCAGTTTTACGCCGGATTCGAAAAACTAGACTCATAGGAGAACGACCATAAGAGGCCCGAGGCAACGATAGACCCTTCGAGACAAGTCGGCTGGAGGACGATGTATTGAATCGCGACGCAATTTGTGTGTTCCATCGTCATTAAGAGGCTCTGAACGTTACAATTAATTGTCAGTTTTGCGCCGGATTCGAAAAACTAGACTCATAGGAGAACGACCAAAAGGTGCCCGGAGCAGCAATACTACCTCGGAGACAGGTCGGCTGGAGGACGATGTATTGAATCGCGACGCAATTTGTGTGTTCCATCGTCATTAAGAGGCTCTGAACGTTACAATTATCTGTCAGTTTTGCGTCGGATTCGAAAATCTAGACTCACAGGAGAACGACCATAAGGTGCCCGAGGCAGCACTAGACCCTTGGAGACAAGTCGGCTGGAGGACGATGTATTGAGTCGCGACGCAATTTGTGTGTCCCATCGTCATTAACAGGCTCTGAACGTTACAATTAACTGTCAGTTTTGCGTCGTATTCTGAAAACTAGACTCACAGGAGAACGACCACAAGGTGCCCGAGGCACCAATAGACCCTTAGAGACAAGTCGGCTGGAGGACGATGTATTGAATCGCGACGCAATTTGTGTGTTCCATCGTCATTAAGAGGCTCTGAACGTTACAATTAATTGTCAGTTTTGCGCCGGATTCGAAAAACTAGACTCATAGGAGAACGACCAAAAGGTGCCCGGAGCAGCAATACTACCTCGGAGACAAGTCGGCTGTAGGACGATGTATTGAATCGCGACGCAATTTGTGTGCTACATCGTCATTAAGAGGCTCTGAACGTTACAATTAACTGTCAGTTTTGCGTCGGATTCGAAAATCTAGACTCACAGGAGAACGAGCATAAGGTGCCCGAGGCAGCAATAGACCCTTCGAGACAAGTCGGCTGGAGGACGATGTATTGAATCGCGACGCAATTTGTGTGTTCCATCGTCATTAACAGGCTCTGAACGTTACAATTAATTGTCAGTTTTGCGTCGTATTCGAAAAACTAGACTCACAGGAGAACGACCATAAGGTGCCCGAGGCAGCAATAGACCCTTCGAGACAAGTCGGCTGGAGGACGATGTATTGAATCGCGACGCAATTTGTGTGTTCCATCGTCATTAAGAGGCTCTGAACGTTACAATTAAATGTCAGTTTTGCGCCGGATTCGAAAAACTAGACTCATAGGAGAACGACCAAGAGGTGCCAGGAGCAGCAATACTACCTCGGAAACATGTCAGCTGGAGGACGATGTATTGAATCGCGACGCAATTTGTGTGTTCCATCGTCAGTATCAGGCTCTGAACGTTACAATTAACTGTCAGTTTTGCGTCGGATTCGAAAATCTAGACTCACAGGAGAACGACCATAAGGTGCCCGAGGCAGCACTAGACCCTTGGAGACAAGTCGGCTGGAGGACGATGTATTGAGTAGCGACGCAATTTGTGTGTCCCATCGTCATTAAGAGGCTCTGAACGTTACAATTAACTGTCAGTTTTGCGTCGGATTCGAAAATCTAGACTCACAGGAGAACGAGCATATGGTGCCCGAGGCAGCACTAGACCCTTGGAGACAAGTCGGCTGTAGGACGATGTATTGAATCGCGACGCAATTTGTGTGTTCCATCGTCATTAACAGGCTCTGAACGTTACAATTCACTGTCAGTTTTGCGTCGGATTCGAAAATCTAGACTCACAGGAGAACGAGCATATGGTGCCGAGGCAGCACTAGACCCTTGGAGACAAGTCGGCTGTAGGACGATGTATTGAATCGCGACGCATTTTGTGTGTTCCATCGTCATTAAGAGGCTCTGAACGTTACAAGTAACTGTCAGTTTTGCGTCGGATTCGAAAATCTAGACTTACAGGAGAACGACCATAAGGTGCCCGAGGCAGCACTAGACCCTTGGAGACAAGTCGGCTGGAGGACGATGTATTGAGTCGCGACGCAATTTGTGTGTCCCATCGTCATTAACAGGCTCTGAACGTTACAATTCACTGTCAGTTTTGCGTCGGATTCGAAAATCTAGACTCACAGGAGTACGAGCATATGGTGCCCGAGGCAGCACTAGACCCTTGGAGACAAGTCGGCTGTAGGACGATGTATTGAATCGCGACGCAATTTGTGTGTTCCATCGTCATTAAGAGGCTCTGAACGTTACAATTCACTGTCAGTTTTGCGCCGGATTCGAAAAACTAGACTCATAGGAGAACGACAAAAAGGTGCCCGGAGCAGCAATACTACCTCTGAGACAAGTCGGATGGAGGACGATGTATTGAGACGCGACGCAATTTGTGTGTCCCATCGTCATTAACAGGCTCTGAACGTTACAATTACCAGTCAGTTTTGCATCGCATTCAAAAAACTAGACTCACAGGAGAACGACCATAAGGTGCCCGAGGCAGCAATAGACCCTTGGAGACAAGTCGGCTGGAGGACGATGTATTGAGTCGCGACGCAATTTGTGTGTTCCATCGTCATTAAGAGGCTCTGAACCTTACAATTAACTGTCAGTTTTGCGTCGGATTCGAAAATCTAGACTCACAGATGAACGACCATAAGGTGCCCGAGGCAGCAATAGACCCTTCGAGACAAGTCGGCTGTAGGACGATGTATTGAATCGCGACGCAATTTGTGTGTTCAATCGTCATCAAGAGGCTCTGAACGTTACAATTCACTCTCAGTTTTGCGTCGGATTCGAAAATCTAGACTCACAGGAGAACGAGCATATGGTGCCAGAGGCAGCACTAGACCCTTGGGGACAAGTCGGCTGTAGGACGATGTATTGAATTGCGACGCAATTTGTGTGTTCCATCGTCATTAAGAGGCTCTGAACGTTACAATTAACTGTCAGTTTTGCATCGCATTCGAAAAACTAGACTCACAGGAGAACGACCATAAGGTGCCCGAGGCAGCAATAGACCCTTGGAGACAAGTCGGCTGTAGGACGATGTATTGAATCGCGACGCAATTTGTGTGTTCCATCGTCATTAAGAGGCTCTGAACGTTACAATTAACTGTCAGTTTTGCATCGCATTCGAAAAACTAGACTCACAGGAGAACGACCATAAGGTGCCCGAGGCAGCAATAGACCCTTGGAGACAAGTCGGCTGGAGGACGATGTATTGATTCGCCAAGCAATTTGTGTGTTCCATCGTCATTAAGAGGCTCTGAACGTTACAATTAATTGTCAGTTTTACGCCGGATTCGAAAAACTAGACTCATAGGAGAACGACCATAAGAGGCCCGAGGCAACAATAGACCCTTCGAGACAAGTCGGCTGGAGGACGATGTATTGAATCGCGACGCAATTTGTGTGTTCCATCGTCATTAAGAGGCTCTGAACGTTACAATTAATTGTCAGTTTTGCGCCGGATTCGAAAAACTAGACTCATAGGAGAACGACCAAAAGGTGCCCGGAGCAGCAATACTACCTCGGAGACAAGTCGGCTGGAGGACGATGTATTGAATCGCGACGCAATTTGTGTGTTCCATCGTCATTAAGAGGCTCTGAACGTTACAATTATCTGTCAGTTTTGCGTCGGATTCGAAAATCTAGACTCACAGGAGAACGACCATAAGGTGCCCGAGGCAGCACTAGACCCTTGGAGACAAGTCGGCTGGAGGACGATGTATTGAGTCACGACGCAATTTGTGTGTCCCATCGTCATTAACAGGCTCTGAACGTTACAATTAACTGTCAGTTTTGCGTCGTATTCTGAAAACTAGACTCACAGGAGAACGACCATAAGGTGCCCGAGGCACCAATAGACCCTTAGAGACAAGTCGGCTGGAGGACGATGTATTGAATCGCGACGCAATTTGTGTGTTCCATCGTCATTAAGAATCTCTGAACGTTACAATTAATTGTCAGTTTTGCGCCGGATTCGAAAAACTAGACTCATAGGAGAACGACCAAAAGGTGCCCGGAGCAGCAATACTACCTCGGAGACAAGTCGGCTGTAGGACGATGTATTGAATCGCGACGCAATTTGTGTGCTACATCGTCATTAAGAGGCTCTGAACGTTACAATCAACTGTCAGTTTTGCGTCGGATTCGAAAATCTAGACTCACAGGAGAACGACCATAAGGTGCCCGAGGCAGCACTAGACCCTTGGAGACAAGTCGGCTGGAGGACGATGTATTGAGTAGCGACGCAATTTGTGTGTCCCATCGTCAATAACAGGCTCTGAACGTTACAATTAACTGTCAGTTTTGCGTCGGATTCGAAAATCTAGACTCACAGGAGAACGAGCATATGGTGCCCGAGGCAGCACTAGACCCTTGGAGACAAGTCGGCTGTAGGACGATGTATTGAATCGCGACGCAATTTGTGTGTTCCATCGTCATCAAGAGGCTCTGAACGTTACAATTCACTGTCAGTTTTGCGTCGGATTCGAAAATCTAGACTCACAGGAGAACGACCATAAGGTGCCCGAGGCAGCACTAGACCCTTGGAGACAAGTCGGCTGGAGGACGATGTATTGATTCGCGACGCAATTTGTGTGTTCCATCGTCATTAAGAGGCTCTGAACGTTACAATTAATTGTCAGTTTTACGCCGGATTCGAAAAACTAGACTCATAGGAGAACGACCATAAGAGGCCCGAGGCAACAATAGACCCTTCGAGACAAGTCGGCTGGAGGACGATGTATTGAATCGCGACGCAATTTGTGTGTTCCATCGTCATTAAGAGGCTCTGAACGTTACAATTAATTGTCAGTTTTGCGCCGGATTCGAAAAACTAGACTCATAGGAGAACGACCAAAAGGTGCTCGGAGCAGCAATACTACCTCGGAGACAAGTCGGCTGTAGGACGATGTATTGAATCGCGACGCAATTTGTGTGTTACATCGTCATTAAGAGGCTCTGAACGTTACAATTAACTGTCAGTTTTGCGTCGGATTCGAAAATCTAGACTCACAGGAGAACGAGCATAAGGTGCCCGAGGCAGCAATAGACCCTTCGAGACAAGTCGGCTGGAGGACGATGTATTGAATCGCGACGCAATTTGTGTGTTCCATCGTCATTAACAGGCTCTGAACGTTACAATTAATTGTCAGTTTTGCGTCGTATTCGAAAAACTAGACTCACAGGAGAACGACCATAAGGTGCCCGAGGCACCAATAGACCCTTCGAGACTAGTCGGCTGGAGGACGATGTATTGAATCGCGACGCAATTTGTGTGTTCCATCGTCATTAAGAGGCTCTGAACGTTACAATTAAATGTCAGTTTTGCGCCGGATTCGAAAAACTAGACTCATAGGAGAACGACCAAGAGGTGCCAGGAGCAGCAATACTACCTCGGAAACATGTCGGCTGGAGGACGATGTATTGAATCGAGACGCAATTTGTGTGTTCCATCGTCAGTATCAGGCACTGAACGTTACAATTAACTGTCAGTTTTGCGTCGGATTCGAAAATCTAGACTCACAGGAGAACGACCATAAGGTGCCCGAGGCAGCACTAGACCCTTGGAGACAAGTCGGCTGGAGGACGATGTATTGAGTAGCGACGCAATTTGTGTGTCCCATCGTCAATAACAGGCTCTGAACGTTACAATTAACTGTCAGTTTTGCGTCGGATTCGAAAATCTAGACTCACAGGAGAACGAGCATATGGTGCCCGAGGCAGCACTAGACCCTTGGAGACAAGTCGGCTGTAGGACGATGTATTGAATCGCGACGCAATTTGTGTGTTCCATCGTCATCAAGAGGCTCTGAACGTTACAATTCACTGTCAGTTTTGCGTCGGATTCGAAAATCTAGACTCACAGGAGAACGAGCATATGGTGCCCGAGGCAGCACTAGACCCTTGGAGACAAGTCGGCTGTAGGACGATGTATTGAATCGCGACGCAATTTGTGTGTTCCATCGTCATTAAGAGGCTCTGAACGTTACAATTAACTGTCAGTTTTGCGTCGGATTCGAAAATCTAGACTCACAGATGAACGACCATAAGGTGCCCGAGGCAGCACTAGACCCTTGGAGACAAGTCGGCTGTAGGACGATGTATTGAATCGCGACGCAATTTGTGTGTTCCATCGTCATTAAGAGGCTCTGAACGTTACAATTAACTGTCAGTTTTGCATCGCATTCGAAAAACTAGACACACAGGAGAACGACCATAAGGTGCCCGAGGCAGCAATAGACCCTTGGAGACAAGTCGGCTGGAGGACGATGTATTGAGACGCGACGCAATTTGTGTGTCCCATCGTCATTAACAGGCTCTGAACGTTACAATTACCAGTCAGTTTTGCATGGCATTCAAAAAACTAGACTCACAGGAGAACGACCATAAGGTGCCCGAGGCAGCAATAGACCCTTGGAGACAAGTCGGCTGGAGGACGATGTATTGAATCGCGACGCAATTTGTGTGTTCCATCGTCATTAAGAGGCTCTGAACCTTACAATTAACTGTCAGTTTTGCGTCGGATTCGAAAATCTAGAATCACAGATGAACAACCATAAGGTGCCCGAGGCAGCAATAGACCCTTCGAGACAAGTCGGCTGTAGGACGATGTATTGAATCGCGACGCAATTTGTGTGTTCCATCGTCATCAAGATGCTCTGAACGTTACAATTCACTCTCAGTTTTGCGTCGGATTCGAAAATCTAGACTCACAGGAGAACGAGCATATTGTGCCCGAGGCAGCACTAGACCCTTGGGGACAAGTCGGCTGTAGGACGATGTATTGAATTGCGACGCAATTTGTGTGTTCCATCGTCATTAAGAGGCTCTGAACGTTACAATTAACTGTCAGTTTTGCATCGCATTCGAAAAACTAGACTCACAGGATAACGACCATAAGGTGCCCGAGGCAGCAATAGACCCTTGGAGACAAGTCGGCTGTAGGACGATGTATTGAATCGCGACGCAATTTGTGTGTTCCATCGTCATTAAGAGGCTCTGAACGTTACAATTAACTGTCAGTTTTGCATCGCATTCGAAAAACTAGACTCACAGGAGAACGACCATAAGGTGCCCGAGGCAGCAATAGACCCTTGGAGACAAGTCGGCTGGAGGACGATGTATTGATTCGCCACGCAATTTGTGTGTTCCATCGTCATTAAGAGGCTCTGAACGTTACAATTAATTGTCAGTTTTACGCCGGATTCGAAAAACTAGACTCATAGGAGAACGACCATAAGAGGCCCGAGGCAACGATAGACCCTTCGAGACAAGTCGGCTGGAGGACGATGTATTGAATCGCGACGCAATTTGTGTGTTCCATCGTCATTAAGAGGCTCTGAACGTTACAATTAATTGTCAGTTTTGCGCCGGATTCGAAAAACTAGACTCATAGGAGAACGACCAAAAGGTGCCCGGAGCAGCAATACTACCTCGGAGACAGGTCGGCTGGAGGACGATGTATTGAATCGCGACGCAATTTGTGTGTTCCATCGTCATTAAGAGGCTCTGAACGTTACAATTATCTGTCAGTTTTGCGTCGGATTCGAAAATCTAGACTCACAGGAGAACGACCATAAGGTGCCCGAGGCAGCACTAGACCCTTGGAGACAAGTCGGCTGGAGGACGATGTATTGAGTCGCGACGCAATTTGTGTGTCCCATCGTCATTAACAGGCTCTGAACGTTACAATTAACTGTCAGTTTTGCGTCGTATTCTGAAAACTAGACTCACAGGAGAACGACCACAAGGTGCCCGAGGCACCAATAGACCCTTAGAGACAAGTCGGCTGGAGGACGATGTATTGAATCGCGACGCAATTTGTGTGTTCCATCGTCATTAAGAGGCTCTGAACGTTACAATTAATTGTCAGTTTTGCGCCGGATTCGAAAAACTAGACTCATAGGAGAACGACCAAAAGGTGCCCGGAGCAGCAATACTACCTCGGAGACAAGTCGGCTGTAGGACGATGTATTGAATCGCGACGCAATTTGTGTGCTACATCGTCATTAAGAGGCTCTGAACGTTACAATTAACTGTCAGTTTTGCGTCGGATTCGAAAATCTAGACTCACAGGAGAACGAGCATAAGGTGCCCGAGGCAGCAATAGACCCTTCGAGACAAGTCGGCTGGAGGACGATGTATTGAATCGCGACGCAATTTGTGTGTTCCATCGTCATTAACAGGCTCTGAACGTTACAATTAATTGTCAGTTTTGCGTCGTATTCGAAAAACTAGACTCACAGGAGAACGACCATAAGGTGCCCGAGGCAGCAATAGACCCTTCGAGACAAGTCGGCTGGAGGACGATGTATTGAATCGCGACGCAATTTGTGTGTTCCATCGTCATTAAGAGGCTCTGAACGTTACAATTAAATGTCAGTTTTGCGCCGGATTCGAAAAACTAGACTCATAGGAGAACGACCAAGAGGTGCCAGGAGCAGCAATACTACCTCGGAAACATGTCAGCTGGAGGACGATGTATTGAATCGCGACGCAATTTGTGTGTTCCATCGTCAGTATCAGGCTCTGAACGTTACAATTAACTGTCAGTTTTGCGTCGGATTCGAAAATCTAGACTCACAGGAGAACGACCATAAGGTGCCCGAGGCAGCACTAGACCCTTGGAGACAAGTCGGCTGGAGGACGATGTATTGAGTAGCGACGCAATTTGTGTGTCCCATCGTCATTAAGAGGCTCTGAACGTTACAATTAACTGTCAGTTTTGCGTCGGATTCGAAAATCTAGACTCACAGGAGAACGAGCATATGGTGCCCGAGGCAGCACTAGACCCTTGGAGACAAGTCGGCTGTAGGACGATGTATTGAATCGCGACGCAATTTGTGTGTTCCATCGTCATTAACAGGCTCTGAACGTTACAATTCACTGTCAGTTTTGCGTCGGATTCGAAAATCTAGACTCACAGGAGAACGAGCATATGGTGCCGAAGCAGCACTAGACCCTTGGAGACAAGTCGGCTGTAGGACGATGTATTGAATCGCGACGCATTTTGTGTGTTCCATCGTCATTAAGAGGCTCTGAACGTTACAAGTAACTGTCAGTTTTGCGTCGGATTCGAAAATCTAGACTTACAGGAGAACGACCATAAGGTGCCCGAGGCAGCACTAGACCCTTGGAGACAAGTCGGCTGGAGGACGATGTATTGAGTCGCGACGCAATTTGTGTGTCCCATCGTCATTAACAGGCTCTGAACGTTACAATTCACTGTCAGTTTTGCGTCGGATTCGAAAATCTAGACTCACAGGAGTACGAGCATATGGTGCCCGAGGCAGCACTAGACCCTTGGAGACAAGTCGGCTGTAGGACGATGTATTGAATCGCGACGCAATTTGTGTGTTCCATCGTCATTAAGAGGCTCTGAACGTTACAATTCACTGTCAGTTTTGCGCCGGATTCGAAAAACTAGACTCATAGGAGAACGACCAAAAGGTGCCCGGAGCAGCAATACTACCTCTGAGACAAGTCGGATGGAGGACGATGTATTGAGACGCGACGCAATTTGTTTGTCCCATCGTCATTAACAGGCTCTGAACGTTACAATTACCAGTCAGTTTTGCATCGCATTCAAAAAACTAGACTCACAGGAGAACGACCATAAGGTGCCCGAGGCAGCAATAGACCCTTGGAGACAAGTCGGCTGGAGGACGATGTATTGAGTCGCGACGCAATTTGTGTGTTCCATCGTCATTAAGAGGCTCTGAACCTTACAATTAACTGTCAGTTTTGCGTCGGATTCGAAAATCTGGACTCACAGATGAACGACCATAAGGTGCCCGAGGCAGCAATAGACCCTTCGAGACAAGTCGGCTGGAGGACGATGTATTGAATCGCGACGCAATTTGTGTGTTCAATCGTCATCAAGAGGCTCTGAACGTTACAATTCACTCTCAGTTTTGCGTCGGATTCGAAAATCTAGACTCACAGGAGAACGAGCATATGGTGCCAGAGGCAGCACTAGACCCTTGGGGACAAGTCGGCTGTAGGACGATGTATTGAATTGCGACGCAATTTGTGTGTTCCATCGTCATTAAGAGGCTCTGAACGTTACAATTAACTGTCAGTTTTGCATCGCATTCGAAAAACTAGACTCACAGGAGAACGACCATAAGGTGCCCGAGGCAGCAATAGACCCTTGGAGACAAGTCGGCTGTAGGACGATGTATTGAGTCGCGACGCAATTTGTGTGTTCCATCGTCATTAAGAGGCTCTGAACGTTACAATTAACTGTCAGTTTTGCATCGCATTCGAAAAACTAGACTCACAGGAGAACGACCATAAGGTGCCCGAGGCAGCAATAGACCCTTGGAGACAAGTCGGCTGGAGGACGATGTATTGATTCGCCACGCAATTTGTGTGTTCCATCGTCATTAAGAGGCTCTGAACGTTACAATTAATTGTCAGTTTTACGCCGGATTCGAAAAACTAGACTCATAGGAGAACGACCATAAGAGGCCCGAGGCAACAATAGACCCTTCGAGACAAGTCGGCTGGAGGACGATGTATTGAATCGCGACGCAATTTGTGTGTTCCATCGTCATTAAGAGGCTCTGAACGTTACAATTAATTGTCAGTTTTGCGCCGGATTCGAAAAACTAGACTCATAGGAGAACGACCAAAAGGTGCCCGGAGCAGCAATACTACCTCGGAGACAAGTCGGCTGGAGGACGATGTATTGAATCGCGACGCAATTTGTGTGTTCCATCGTCATTAAGAGGCTCTGAACGTTACAATTATCTGTCAGTTTTGCGTCGGATTCGAAAATCTAGACTCACAGGAGAACGACCATAAGGTGCCCGAGGCAGCACTAGACCCTTGGAGACAAGTCGGCTGGAGGACGATGTATTGAGTCACGACGCAATTTGTGTGTCCCATCGTCATTAACAGGCTCTGAACGTTACAATTAACTGTCAGTTTTGCGTCGTATTCTGAAAACTAGACTCACAGGAGAACGACCATAAGGTGCCCGAGGCACCAATAGACCCTTAGAGACAAGTCGGCTGGAGGACGATGTATTGAATCGCGACGCAATTTGTGTGTTCCATCGTCATTAAGAATCTCTGAACGTTACAATTAATTGTCAGTTTTGCGCCGGATTCGAAAAACTAGACTCATAGGAGAACGACCAAAAGGTGCCCGGAGCAGCAATACTACCTCGGAGACAAGTCGGCTGTAGGACGATGTATTGAATCGCGACGCAATTTGTGTGCTACATCGTCATTAAGAGGCTCTGAACGTTACAATCAACTGTCAGTTTTGCGTCGGATTCGAAAATCTAGACTCACAGGAGAACGACCATAAGGTGCCCGAGGCAGCACTAGACCCTTGGAGACAAGTCGGCTGGAGGACGATGTATTGAGTAGCGACGCAATTTGTGTGTCCCATCGTCAATAACAGGCTCTGAACGTTACAATTAACTGTCAGTTTTGCGTCGGATTCGAAAATCTAGACTCACAGGGGAACGAGCATATGGTGCCCGAGGCAGCACTAGACCCTTGGAGACAAGTCGGCTGTAGGACGATGTATTGAATCGCGACGCAATTCGTGTGTTCCATCGTCATCAAGAGGCTCTGAACGTTACAATTCACTGTCAGTTTTGCGTCGGATTCGAAAATCTAGACTCACAGGAGAACGAGCATATGGTGCCCGAGGCAGCACTAGACCCTTGGAGACAAGTCGGCTGTAGGACGATGTATTGAATCGCGACGCAATTTGTGTGTTCCATCGTCATTAAGAGGCTCTGAACGTTACAATTAACTGTCAGTTTTGCGTCGGATTCGAAAATCTAGACTCACAGATGAACGACCATAAGGTGCCCGAGGCAGCACTAGACCCTTGGAGACAAGTCGGCTGTAGGACGATGTATTGAATCGCGACGCAATTTGTGTGTTCCATCGTCATTAAGAGGCTCTGAACGTTACAATTAACTGTCAGTTTTGCATCGCATTCGAAAAACTAGACACACAGGAGAACGACCATAAGGTGCCCGAGGCAGCAATAGACCCTTGGAGACAAGTCGGCTGGAGGACGATGTATAGAGACGCGACGCAATTTGTGTGTCCCATCGTCATTAACAGGCTCTGAACGTTACAATTACCAGTCAGTTTTGCATGGCATTCAAAAAACTAGACTCACAGGAGAACGACCATAAAGTGCCCGAGGCAGCAATAGACCCTTGGAGACAAGTCGGCTGGAGGACGATGTATTGAATCGCGACGCAATTTGTGTGTTCCATCGTCATTAAGAGGCTCTGAACCTTACAATTAACTGTCAGTTTTGCGTCGGATTCGAAAATCTAGAATCACAGATGAACGACCATAAGGTGCCCGAGGCAGCAATAGACCCTTCGAGACAAGTCGGCTGTAGGACGATGTATTGAATCGCGACGCAATTTGTGTGTTCCATCGTCATCAAGATGCTCTGAACGTTACAATTCACTCTCAGTTTTGCGTCGGATTCGAAAATCTAGACTCACAGGAGAACGAGCATATTGTGCCCGAGGCAGCACTAGACCCTTGGGGACAAGTCGGCTGTAGGACGATGTATTGAATTGCGACGCAATTTGTGTGTTCCATCGTCATTAAGAGGCTCTGAACGTTACAATTAACTGTCAGTTTTGCATCGCATTCGAAAAACTAGACTCACAGGATAACGACCATAAGGTGCCCGAGGCAGCAATAGACCCTTGGAGACAAGTCGGCTGTAGGACGATGTATTGAATCGCGACGCAATTTGTGTGTTCCATCGTCATTAAGAGGCTCTGAACGTTACAATTAACTGTCAGTTTTGCATCGCATTCGAAAAACTAGACTCACAGGAGAACGACCATAAGGTGCCCGAGGCAGCAATAGACCCTTGGAGACAAGTCGGCTGGAGGACGATGTATTGATTCGCCACGCAATTTGTGTGTTCCATCGTCATTAAGAGGCTCTGAACGTTACAATTAATTGTCAGTTTTACGCCGGATTCGAAAAACTAGACTCATAGGAGAACGACCATAAGAGGCCCGAGGCAACGATAGACCCTTGGAGACAAGTCGGCTGGAGGACGATGTATTGATTCGCCACGCAATTTGTGTGTTCCATCGTCATTAAGAGGCTCTGAACGTTACAATTAATTGTCAGTTTTGCGCCGGATTCGAAAAACTAGACTCATAGGAGAACGACCAAAAGGTGCCCGGAGCAGCAATACTACCTCGGAGACAGGTCGGCTGGAGGACGATGTATTGAATCGCGACGCAATTTGTGTGTTCCATCGTCATTAAGAGGCTCTGAACGTTACAATTATCTGTCAGTTTTGCGTCGGATTCGAAAATCTAGACTCACAGATGAACGACCATAAGGTGCCCGAGGCAGCAATAGACCCTTCGAGACAAGTCGGCTGGAGGACGATGTATTGAATCGCGACGCAATTTGTGTGTTCAATCGTCATCAAGAGGCTCTGAACGTTACAATTCACTCTCAGTTTTGCGTCGGATTCGAAAATCTAGACTCACAGGAGAACGAGCATATGGTGCCAGAGGCAGCACTAGACCCTTGGGGACAAGTCGGCTGTAGGACGATGTATTGAATTGCGACGCAATTTGTGTGTTCCATCGTCATTAAGAGGCTCTGAACGTTACAATTAACTGTCAGTTTTGCATCGCATTCGAAAAACTAGACTCACAGGAGAACGACCATAAGGTGCCCGAGGCAGCAATAGACCCTTGGAGACAAGTCGGCTGTAGGACGATGTATTGAATTGCGACGCAATTTGTGTGTTCCATCGTCATTAAGAGGCTCTGAACGTTACAATTAACTGTCAGTTTTGCATCGCATTCGAAAAACTAGACTCACAGGAGAACGACCATAAGGTGCCCGAGGCAGCAATAGACCCTTGGAGACAAGTCGGCTGGAGGACGATGTATTGATTCGCCACGCAATTTGTGTGTTCCATCGTCATTAAGAGGCTCTGAACGTTACAATTAATTGTCAGTTTTACGCCGGATTCGAAAAACTAGACTCATAGGAGAACGACCATAAGAGGCCCGAGGCAACAATAGACCCTTCGAGACAAGTCGGCTGGAGGACGATGTATTGAATCGCGACGCAATTTGTGTGTTCCATCGTCATTAAGAGGCTCTGAACGTTACAATTAATTGTCAGTTTTGCGCCGGATTCGAAAAACTAGACTCATAGGAGAACGACCAAAAGGTGCCCGGAGCAGCAATACTACCTCGGAGACAAGTCGGCTGGAGGACGATGTATTGAATCGCGACGCAATTTGTGTGTTCCATCGTCATTAAGAGGCTCTGAACGTTACAATTATCTGTCAGTTTTGCGTCGGATTCGAAAATCTAGACTCACAGGAGAACGACCATAAGGTGCCCGAGGCAGCACTAGACCCTTGGAGACAAGTCGGCTGGAGGACGATGTATTGAGTCACGACGCAATTTGTGTGTCCCATCGTCATTAACAGGCTCTGAACGTTACAATTAACTGTCAGTTTTGCGTCGTATTCTGAAAACTAGACTCACAGGAGAACGACCATAAGGTGCCCGAGGCACCAATAGACCCTTAGAGACAAGTCGGCTGGAGGACGATGTATTGAATCGCGACGCAATTTGTGTGTTCCATCGTCATTAAGAATCTCTGAACGTTACAATTAATTGTCAGTTTTGCGCCGGATTCGAAAAACTAGACTCATAGGAGAACGACCAAAAGGTGCCCGGAGCAGCAATACTACCTCGGAGACAAGTCGGCTGTAGGACGATGTATTGAATCGCGACGCAATTTGTGTGCTACATCGTCATTAAGAGGCTCTGAACGTTACAATCAACTGTCAGTTTTGCGTCGGATTCGAAAATCTAGACTCACAGGAGAACGACCATAAGGTGCCCGAGGCAGCACTAGACCCTTGGAGACAAGTCGGCTGGAGGACGATGTATTGAGTAGCGACGCAATTTGTGTGTCCCATCGTCAATAACAGGCTCTGAACGTTACAATTAACTGTCAGTTTTGCGTCGGATTCGAAAATCTAGACTCACAGGAGAACGAGCATATGGTGCCCGAGGCAGCACTAGACCCTTGGAGACAAGTCGGCTGTAGGACGATGTATTGAATCGCGACGCAATTTGTGTGTTCCATCGTCATCAAGAGGCTCTGAACGTTACAATTCACTGTCAGTTTTGCGTCGGATTCGAAAATCTAGACTCACAGGAGAACGAGCATATGGTGCCCGAGGCAGCACTAGACCCTTGGAGACAAGTCGGCTGTAGGACGATGTATTGAATCGCGACGCAATTTGTGTGTTCCATCGTCATTAAGAGGCTCTGAACGTTACAATTAACTGTCAGTTTTTCGTCGGATTCGAAAATCTAGACTCACAGATGAACGACCATAAGGTGCCCGAGGCAGCACTAGACCCTTGGAGACAAGTCGGCTGTAGGACGATGTATTGAATCGCGACGCAATTTGTGTGTTCCATCGTCATTAAGAGGCTCTGAACGTTACAATTAACTGTCAGTTTTGCATCGCATTCGAAAAACTAGACACACAGGAGAACGACCATAAGGTGCCCGAGGCAGCAATAGACCCTTGGAGACAAGTCGGCTGGAGGACGATGTATTGAGACGCGACGCAATTTGTGTGTCCCATCGTCATTAACAGGCTCTGAACGTTACAATTAACTGTCAGTTTTGCGTCGGATTCGAAAATCTAGACTCACAGATGAACGACCATAAGGTGCCCGAGGCAGCACTAGACCCTTGGAGACAAGTCGGCTGTAGGACGATGTATTGAATCGCGACGCAATTTGTGTGTTCCATCGTCATTAAGAGGCTCTGAACGTTACAATTAACTGTCAGTTTTGCATCGCATTCGAAAAACTAGACACACAGGAGAACGACCATAAGGTGCCCGAGGCAGCAATAGACCCTTCGAGACAAGTCGGCTGGAGGACGATGTATTGAGACGCGACGCAATTTGTGTGTCCCATCGTCATTAACAGGCTCTGAACGTTACAATTACCAGTCAGTTTTGCATGGCATTCAAAAAACTAGACTCACAGGAGAACGACCATAAGGTGCCCGAGGCAGCAATAGACCCTTGGAGACAAGTCGGCTGGAGGACGATGTATTGAATCGCGACGCAATTTGTGTGTTCCATCGTCATTAAGAGGCTCTGAACCTTACAATTAACTGTCAGTTTTGCGTCGGATTCGAAAATCTAGAATCACAGATGAACGACCATAAGGTGCCCGAGGCAGCAATAGACCCTTCGAGACAAGTCGGCTGTAGGACGATGTATTGAATCGCGACGCAATTTGTGTGTTCCATCGTCATCAAGATGCTCTGAACGTTACAATTCACTCTCAGTTTTGCGTCGGATTCGAAAATCTAGACTCACAGGAGAACGAGCATATTGTGCCCGAGGCAGCACTAGACCCTTGGGGACAAGTCGGCTGTAGGACGATGTATTGAATTGCGACGCAATTTGTGTGTTCCATCGTCATTAAGAGGCTCTGAACGTTACAATTAACTGTCAGTTTTGCATCGCATTCGAAAAACTAGACTCACAGGATAACGACCATAAGGTGCCCGAGGCAGCAATAGACCCTTGGAGACAAGTCGGCTGTAGGACGATGTATTGAATCGCGACGCAATTTGTGTGTTCCATCGTCATTAAGAGGCTCTGAACGTTACAATTAACTGTCAGTTTTGCATCGCATTCGAAAAACTAGACTCACAGGAGAACGACCATAAGGTGCCCGAGGCAGCAATAGACCCTTGGAGACAAGTCGGCTGGAGGACGATGTATTGATTCGCCACGCAATTTGTGTGTTCCATCGTCATTAAGAGGCTCTGAACGTTACAATTAATTGTCAGTTTTACGCCGGATTCGAAAAACTAGACTCATAGGAGAACGACCATAAGAGGCCCGAGGCAACGATAGACCCTTCGAGACAAGTCGGCTGGAGGACGATGTATTGAATCGCGACGCAATTTGTGTGTTCCATCGTCATTAAGAGGCTCTGAACGTTACAATTAATTGTCAGTTTTGCGCCGGATTCGAAAAACTAGACTCATAGGAGAACGACCAAAAGGTGCCCGGAGCAGCAATACTACCTCGGAGACAGGTCGGCTGGAGGACGATGTATTGAATCGCGACGCAATTTGTGTGTTCCATCGTCATTAAGAGGCTCTGAACGTTACAATTATCTGTCAGTTTTGCGTCGGATTCGAAAATCTAGACTCACAGATGAACGACCATAAGGTGCCCGAGGCAGCAATAGACCCTTCGAGACAAGTCGGCTGGAGGACGATGTATTGAATCGCGACGCAATTTGTGTGTTCAATCGTCATCAAGAGGCTCTGAACGTTACAATTCACTCTCAGTTTTGCGTCGGATTCGAAAATCTAGACTCACAGGAGAACGAGCATATGGTGCCAGAGGCAGCACTAGACCCTTGGGGACAAGTCGGCTGTAGGACGATGTATTGAATTGCGACGCAATTTGTGTGTTCCATCGTCATTAAGAGGCTCTGAACGTTACAATTAACTGTCAGTTTTGCATCGCATTCGAAAAACTAGACTCACAGGAGAACGACCATAAGGTGCCCGAGGCAGCAATAGACCCTTGGAGACAAGTCGGCTGTAGGACGATGTATTGAATCGCGACGCAATTTGTGTGTTCCATCGTCATTAAGAGGCTCTGAACGTTACAATTAACTGTCAGTTTTGCATCGCATTCGAAAAACTAGACTCACAGGAGAACGACCATAAGGTGCCCGAGGCAGCAATAGACCCTTGGAGACAAGTCGGCTGGAGGACGATGTATTGATTCGCCACGCAATTTGTGTGTTCCATCGTCATTAAGAGGCTCTGAACGTTACAATTAATTGTCAGTTTTACGCCGGATTCGAAAAACTAGACTCATAGGAGAACGACCATAAGAGGCCCGAGGCAACAATAGACCCTTCGAGACAAGTCGGCTGGAGGACGATGTATTGAATCGCGACGCAATTTGTGTGTTCCATCGTCATTAAGAGGCTCTGAACGTTACAATTAATTGTCAGTTTTGCGCCGGATTCGAAAAACTAGACTCATAGGAGAACGACCAAAAGGTGCCCGGAGCAGCAATACTACCTCGGAGACAAGTCGGCTGGAGGACGATGTATTGAATCGCGACGCAATTTGTGTGTTCCATCGTCATTAAGAGGCTCTGAACGTTACAATTATCTGTCAGTTTTGCGTCGGATTCGAAAATCTAGACTCACAGATGAACGACCATAAGGTGCCCGAGGCAGCAATAGACCCTTCGAGACAAGTCGGCTGGAGGACGATGTATTGAATCGCGACGCAATTTGTGTGTTCAATCGTCATCAAGAGGCTCTGAACGTTACAATTCACTCTCAGTTTTGCGTCGGATTCGAAAATCTAGACTCACAGGAGAACGAGCATATGGTGCCAGAGGCAGCACTAGACCCTTGGGGACAAGTCGGCTGTAGGACGATGTATTGAATTGCGACGCAATTTGTGTGTTCCATCGTCATTAAGAGGCTCTGAACGTTACAATTAACTGTCAGTTTTGCATCGCATTCGAAAAACTAGACTCACAGGAGAACGACCATAAGGTGCCCGAGGCAGCAATAGACCCTTGGAGACAAGTCGGCTGTAGGACGATGTATTGAATCGCGACGCAATTTGTGTGTTCCATCGTCATTAAGAGGCTCTGAACGTTACAATTAACTGTCAGTTTTGCATCGCATTCGAAAAACTAGACTCACAGGAGAACGACCATAAGGTGCCCGAGGCAGCAATAGACCCTTGGAGACAAGTCGGCTGGAGGACGATGTATTGATTCGCCACGCAATTTGTGTGTTCCATCGTCATTAAGAGGCTCTGAACGTTACAATTAATTGTCAGTTTTACGCCGGATTCGAAAAACTAGACTCATAGGAGAACGACCATAAGAGGCCCGAGGCAACAATAGACCCTTCGAGACAAGTCGGCTGGAGGACGATGTATTGAATCGCGACGCAATTTGTGTGTTCCATCGTCATTAAGAGGCTCTGAACGTTACAATTAATTGTCAGTTTTACGCCGGATTCGAAAAACTAGACTCATAGGAGAACGACCATAAGAGGCCCGAGGCAACAATAGACCCTTCGAGACAAGTCGGCTGGAGGACGATGTATTGAATCGCGACGCAATTTGTGTGTTCCATCGTCATTAAGAGGCTCTGAACGTTACAATTAATTGTCAGTTTTGCGCCGGATTCGAAAAACTAGACTCATAGGAGAACGACCAAAAGGTGCCCGGAGCAGCAATACTACCTCGGAGACAAGTCGGCTGGAGGACGATGTATTGAATCGCGACGCAATTTGTGTGTTCCATCGTCATTAAGAGGCTCTGAACGTTACAATTATCTGTCAGTTTTGCGTCGGATTCGAAAATCTAGACTCACAGGAGAACGACCATAAGGTGCCCGAGGCAGCACTAGACCCTTGGAGACAAGTCGGCTGGAGGACGATGTATTGAGTCACGACGCAATTTGTGTGTCCCATCGTCATTAACAGGCTCTGAACGTTACAATTAACTGTCAGTTTTGCGTCGTATTCTGAAAACTAGACTCACAGGAGAACGACCATAAGGTGCCCGAGGCACCAATAGACCCTTAGAGACAAGTCGGCTGGAGGACGATGTATTGAATCGCGACGCAATTTGTGTGTTCCATCGTCATTAAGAATCTCTGAACGTTACAATTAATTGTCAGTTTTGCGCCGGATTCGAAAAACTAGACTCATAGGAGAACGACCAAAAGGTGCCCGGAGCAGCAATACTACCTCGGAGACAAGTCGGCTGTAGGACGATGTATTGAATCGCGACGCAATTTGTGTGCTACATCGTCATTAAGAGGCTCTGAACGTTACAATCAACTGTCAGTTTTGCGTCGGATTCGAAAATCTAGACTCACAGGAGAACGACCATAAGGTGCCCGAGGCAGCACTAGACCCTTGGAGACAAGTCGGCTGGAGGACGATGTATTGAGTAGCGACGCAATTTGTGTGTCCCATCGTCAATAACAGGCTCTGAACGTTACAATTAACTGTCAGTTTTGCGTCGGATTCGAAAATCTAGACTCACAGGAGAACGAGCATATGGTGCCCGAGGCAGCACTAGACCCTTGGAGACAAGTCGGCTGTAGGACGATGTATTGAATCGCGACGCAATTTGTGTGTTCCATCGTCATCAAGAGGCTCTGAACGTTACAATTCACTGTCAGTTTTGCGTCGGATTCGAAAATCTAGACTCACAGGAGAACGAGCATATGGTGCCCGAGGCAGCACTAGACCCTTGGAGACAAGTCGGCTGTAGGACGATGTATTGAATCGCGACGCAATTTGTGTGTTCCATCGTCATTAAGAGGCTCTGAACGTTACAATTAACTGTCAGTTTTGCATCGCATTCGAAAAACTAGACACACAGGAGAACGACCATAAGGTGCCCGAGGCAGCAATAGACCCTTGGAGACAAGTCGGCTGGAGGACGATGTATTGAGACGCGACGCAATTTGTGTGTCCCATCGTCATTAACAGGCTCTGAACGTTACAATTACCAGTCAGTTTTGCATGGCATTCAAAAAACTAGACTCACAGGAGAACGACCATAAGGTGCCCGAGGCAGCAATAGACCCTTGGAGACAAGTCGGCTGGAGGACGATGTATTGAATCGCGACGCAATTTGTGTGTTCCATCGTCATTAAGAGGCTCTGAACCTTACAATTAACTGTCAGTTTTGCGTCGGATTCGAAAATCTAGAATCACAGATGAACGACCATAAGGTGCCCGAGGCAGCAATAGACCCTTCGAGACAAGTCGGCTGTAGGACGATGTATTGAATCGCGACGCAATTTGTGTGTTCCATCGTCATCAAGATGCTCTGAACGTTACAATTCACTCTCAGTTTTGCGTCGGATTCGAAAATCTAGACTCACAGGAGAACGAGCATATTGTGCCCGAGGCAGCACTAGACCCTTGGGGACAAGTCGGCTGTAGGACGATGTATTGAATTGCGACGCAATTTGTGTGTTCCATCGTCATTAAGAGGCTCTGAACGTTACAATTAACTGTCAGTTTTGCATCGCATTCGAAAAACTAGACTCACAGGATAACGACCATAAGGTGCCCGAGGCAGCAATAGACCCTTGGAGACAAGTCGGCTGTAGGACGATGTATTGAATCGCGACGCAATTTGTGTGTTCCATCGTCATTAAGAGGCTCTGAACGTTACAATTAACTGTCAGTTTTGCATCGCATTCGAAAAACTAGACTCACAGGAGAACGACCATAAGGTGCCCGAGGCAGCAATAGACCCTTGGAGACAAGTCGGCTGGAGGACGATGTATTGATTCGCCACGCAATTTGTGTGTTCCATCGTCATTAAGAGGCTCTGAACGTTACAATTAATTGTCAGTTTTACGCCGGATTCGAAAAACTAGACTCATAGGAGAACGACCATAAGAGGCCCGAGGCAACGATAGACCCTTCGAGACAAGTCGGCTGGAGGACGATGTATTGAATCGCGACGCAATTTGTGTGTTCCATCGTCATTAAGAGGCTCTGAACGTTACAATTAATTGTCAGTTTTGCGCCGGATTCGAAAAACTAGACTCATAGGAGAACGACCAAAAGGTGCCCGGAGCAGCAATACTACCTCGGAGACAGGTCGGCTGGAGGACGATGTATTGAATCGCGACGCAATTTGTGTGTTCCATCGTCATTAAGAGGCTCTGAACGTTACAATTATCTGTCAGTTTTGCGTCGGATTCGAAAATCTAGACTCACAGGAGAACGACCATAAGGTGCCCGAGGCAGCACTAGACCCTTGGAGACAAGTCGGCTGGAGGACGATGTATTGAGTCGCGACGCAATTTGTGTGTCCCATCGTCATTAACAGGCTCTGAACGTTACAATTAACTGTCAGTTTTGCGTCGTATTCTGAAAACTAGACTCACAGGAGAACGACCACAAGGTGCCCGAGGCACCAATAGACCCTTAGAGACAAGTCGGCTGGAGGACGATGTATTGAATCGCGACGCAATTTGTGTGTTCCATCGTCATTAAGAGGCTCTGAACGTTACAATTAATTGTCAGTTTTGCGCCGGATTCGAAAAACTAGACTCATAGGAGAACGACCAAAAGGTGCCCGGAGCAGCAATACTACCTCGGAGACAAGTCGGCTGTAGGACGATGTATTGAATCGCGACGCAATTTGTGTGCTACATCGTCATTAAGAGGCTCTGAACGTTACAATTAACTGTCAGTTTTGCGTCGGATTCGAAAATCTAGACTCACAGGAGAACGAGCATAAGGTGCCCGAGGCAGCAATAGACCCTTCGAGACAAGTCGGCTGGAGGACGATGTATTGAATCGCGACGCAATTTGTGTGTTCCATCGTCATTAACAGGCTCTGAACGTTACAATTAATTGTCAGTTTTGCGTCGTATTCGAAAAACTAGACTCACAGGAGAACGACCATAAGGTGCCCGAGGCAGCAATAGACCCTTCGAGACAAGTCGGCTGGAGGACGATGTATTGAATCGCGACGCAATTTGTGTGTTCCATCGTCATTAAGAGGCTCTGAACGTTACAATTAAATGTCAGTTTTGCGCCGGATTCGAAAAACTAGACTCATAGGAGAACGACCAAGAGGTGCCAGGAGCAGCAATACTACCTCGGAAACATGTCAGCTGGAGGACGATGTATTGAATCGCGACGCAATTTGTGTGTTCCATCGTCAGTATCAGGCTCTGAACGTTACAATTAACTGTCAGTTTTGCGTCGGATTCGAAAATCTAGACTCACAGGAGAACGACCATAAGGTGCCCGAGGCAGCACTAGACCCTTGGAGACAAGTCGGCTGGAGGACGATGTATTGAGTAGCGACGCAATTTGTGTGTCCCATCGTCATTAAGAGGCTCTGAACGTTACAATTAACTGTCAGTTTTGCGTCGGATTCGAAAATCTAGACTCACAGGAGAACGAGCATATGGTGCCCGAGGCAGCACTAGACCCTTGGAGACAAGTCGGCTGTAGGACGATGTATTGAATCGCGACGCAATTTGTGTGTTCCATCGTCATTAACAGGCTCTGAACGTTACAATTCACTGTCAGTTTTGCGTCGGATTCGAAAATCTAGACTCACAGGAGAACGAGCATATGGTGCCGAGGCAGCACTAGACCCTTGGAGACAAGTCGGCTGTAGGACGATGTATTGAATCGCGACGCATTTTGTGTGTTCCATCGTCATTAAGAGGCTCTGAACGTTACAAGTAACTGTCAGTTTTGCGTCGGATTCGAAAATCTAGACTTACAGGAGAACGACCATAAGGTGCCCGAGGCAGCACTAGACCCTTGGAGACAAGTCGGCTGGAGGACGATGTATTGAGTCGCGACGCAATTTGTGTGTCCCATCGTCATTAACAGGCTCTGAACGTTACAATTCACTGTCAGTTTTGCGTCGGATTCGAAAATCTAGACTCACAGGAGTACGAGCATATGGTGCCCGAGGCAGCACTAGACCCTTGGAGACAAGTCGGCTGTAGGACGATGTATTGAATCGCGACGCAATTTGTGTGTTCCATCGTCATTAAGAGGCTCTGAACGTTACAATTCACTGTCAGTTTTGCGCCGGATTCGAAAAACTAGACTCATAGGAGAACGACCAAAAGGTGCCCGGAGCAGCAATACTACCTCTGAGACAAGTCGGATGGAGGACGATGTATTGAGACGCGACGCAATTTGTGTGTCCCATCGTCATTAACAGGCTCTGAACGTTACAATTACCAGTCAGTTTTGCATCGCATTCAAAAAACTAGACTCACAGGAGAACGACCATAAGGTGCCCGAGGCAGCAATAGACCCTTGGAGACAAGTCGGCTGGAGGACGATGTATTGAGTCGCGACGCAATTTGTGTGTTCCATCGTCATTAAGAGGCTCTGAACCTTACAATTAACTGTCAGTTTTGCGTCGGATTCGAAAATCTAGACTCACAGATGAACGACCATAATTTGCCCGAGGCAGCAATAGACCCTTCGAGACAAGTCGGCTGGAGGACGATGTATTGAATCGCGACGCAATTTGTGTGTTCAATCGTCATCAAGAGGCTCTGAACGTTACAATTCACTCTGAGTTTTGCGTCGGATTCGAAAATCTAGACTCACAGGAGAACGAGCATATGGTGCCAGAGGCAGCACTAGACCCTTGGGGACAAGTCGGCTGTAGGACGATGTATTGAATTGCGACGCAATTTGTGTGTTCCATCGTCATTAAGAGGCTCTGAACGTTACAATTAACTGTCAGTTTTGCATCGCATTCGAAAAACTAGACTCACAGGAGAACGACCATAAGGTGCCCGAGGCAGCAATAGACCCTTGGAGACAAGTCGGCTGTAGGACGATGTATTGAATCGCGACGCAATTTGTGTGTTCCATCGTCATTAAGAGGCTCTGAACGTTACAATTAACTGTCAGTTTTGCATCGCATTCGAAAAACTAGACTCACAGGAGAACGACCATAAGGTGCCCGAGGCAGCAATAGACCCTTGGAGACAAGTCGGCTGGAGGACGATGTATTGATTCGCCACGCAATTTGTGTGTTCCATCGTCATTAAGAGGCTCCGAACGTTACAATTAATTGTCAGTTTTACGCCGGATTCGAAAAACTAGACTCATAGGAGAACGACCATAAGAGGCCCGAGGCAACAATAGACCCTTCGAGACAAGTCGGCTGGAGGACGATGTATTGAATCGCGACGCAATTTGTGTGTTCCATCGTCATTAAGAGGCTCTGAACGTTACAATTAATTGTCAGTTTTGCGCCGGATTCGAAAAACTAGACTCATAGGAGAACGACCAAAAGGTGCCCGGAGCAGCAATACTACCTCGGAGACAAGTCGGCTGGAGGACGATGTATTGAATCGCGACGCAATTTGTGTGTTCCATCGTCATTAAGAGGCTCTGAACGTTACAATTATCTGTCAGTTTTGCGTCGGATTCGAAAATCTAGACTCACAGGAGAACGACCATAAGGTGCCCGAGGCAGCACTAGACCCTTGGAGACAAGTCGGCTGGAGGACGATGTATTGAGTCACGACGCAATTTGTGTGTCCCATCGTCATTAACAGGCTCTGAACGTTACAATTAACTGTCAGTTTTGCGTCGTATTCTGAAAACTAGACTCACAGGAGAACGACCATAAGGTGCCCGAGGCACCAATAGACCCTTAGAGACAAGTCGGCTGGAGGACGATGTATTGAATCGCGACGCAATTTGTGTGTTCCATCGTCATTAAGAATCTCTGAACGTTACAATTAATTGTCAGTTTTGCGCCGGATTCGAAAAACTAGACTCATAGGAGAACGACCAAAAGGTGCCCGGAGCAGCAATACTACCTCGGAGACAAGTCGGCTGTAGGACGATGTATTGAATCGCGACGCAATTTGTGTGCTACATCGTCATTAAGAGGCTCTGAACGTTACAATCAACTGTCAGTTTTGCGTCGGATTCGAAAATCTAGACTCACAGGAGAACGAGCATAAGGTGCCAGAGTCAGCAATAGACACTTCGAGACAAGTCGGCTGGAGGACGATGTATTGAATCGCGACGCAATTTGTGTGTTCCATCGTCATTAACAGGCTCTGAACGTTACAATTAATTGTCAGTTTTGCGTCGTATTCGAAAAACTAGACTCACAGGAGAACGACCATAAGGTGCCCGAGGCACCAATAGACCCTTCGAGACAAGTCGGCTGGAGGACGATGTATTGAATCGCGACGCAATTTGTGTGTTCCATCGTCATTAAGAGGCTCTGAACGTTACAATTAAATGTCAGTTTTGCGCCGGATTCGAAAAACTAGACTCATAGAAGAACGACCAAGAGGTGCCAGGAGCAGCAATACTACCTCGGAAACATGTCGGCTGGAGGACGATGTATTGAATCGCGACGCAATTTGTGTGTTCCATCGTCAGTATCAGGCTCTGAACGTTACAATTAACTGTCAGTTTTGCGTCGGATTCGAAAACCTAGACTCACAGGAGAACGACCATAAGGTGCCCGAGGCAGCACTAGACCCTTGGAGACAAGTCGGCTGGAGGACAATGTATTGAGTAGCGACGCAATTTGTGTGTCCCATCGTCATTAACAGGCTCTGAACGTTACAATTAACTGTCAGTTTTGCGTCGGATTCGAAAATCTAGACTCACAGGAGAACGAGCATATGGTGCCCGAGGCAGCACTAGACCCTTGGAGACAAGTCGGCTGTAGGACGATGTATTGAATCGCGACGCAATTTGTGTCTTGCATCGTCATCAAGAGGCTCTGAACGTTACAATTCACTGTCAGTTTTGCGTCGGATTCGAAAATCTAGACTCACAGGAGAACGAGCATATGGTGCCCGAGGCAGCACTAGACCCTTGGAGACAAGTCGGCTGTAGGATGATGTATTGAATCGCGACGCAATTTGTGTGTTCCATCGTCATTAAGAGGCTCTGAACGTTACAATTAACTGTCAGTTTTGCATCGCATTCGAAAAACTAGACTCACAGGAGAACGACCATAAGGTGCCCGAGGCAGCAATAGACCCTTGGAGACAAGTCGGCTGGAGGACGATGTATTGAATCGCGACGCAATTTGTGTGTTCCATCGTCATTAAGAGGCTCTGAACCTTACAATTAACTGTCAGTTTTGCGTCGGATTCGAAAATCTAGACTCACAGATGAACGACCATAAGGTGCCCGAGGCAGCACTAGACCCTTGGAGACAAGTCGGCTGTAGGACGATGTATTGAATCGCGACGCAATTTGTGTGTTCCATCGTCATTAAGAGGCTCTGAACTTTACAATTAACTGTCAGTATTGCATCGCATTCGAAAAACTAGACTCACAGGAGAACGAGCATAAGGTGCCCGAGGCAGCAATAGACCCTTGGAGACAAGTCGGCTGGAGGACGATGTATTGAATCGCGACGCTATTTGTGTGTTCCATCGTCATTAAGAGGCTCTGAACCTTACAATTAACTGTCAGTTTTGCGTCGGATTCGAAAATCTAGACTCACAGATGAACGACCATAAGGTACCCGAGGCAGCTATAGACCCTTCGAGACAAGTCGGCTGAAGGACGATGTATTGAATCGCGACGCAACTTGTGTGTTCAATCGTCATCAAGAGGCTCTGAACGTTACAATTCACTCTCAGTTTTGCGTCGGATTCGAAAATCTAGACTCACAGGAGAACGAGCATATGGTGCCAGAGGCAGCACTAGACCCTTGGGGACAAGTCGGCTGTAGGACGATGTATTGAATTGCGACGCAATTTGTGTGTTCCATCGTCATTAAGAGGCTCTGAACGTTACAATTAACTGTCAGTTTTGCATCGCATTCGAAAAACTAGACTCACAGGAGAACGACCATAAGGTGCCCGAGGCAGCAATAGACCCTTGGAGACAAGTCGGCTGTAGGACGATGTATTGAATCGCGACGCAATTTGTGTGTTCCATCGTCATTAAGAGGCTCTGAACGTTACAATTAACTGTCAGTTTTGCATCGCATTCGAAAAACTAGACTCACAGGAGAACGACCATAAGGTGCCCGAGGCAGCAATAGACCCTTGGAGACAAGTCGGCTGGAGGACGATGTATTGATTCGCCACGCAATTTGTGTGTTCCATCGTCATTAAGAGGCTCTGAACGTTACAATTAATTGTCAGTTTTACGCCGGATTCGAAAAACTAGACTCATAGGAGAACGACCATAAGAGGCCCGAGGCAACAATAGACCCTTCGAGACAAGTCGGCTGGAGGACGATGTATTGAATCGCGACGCAATTTGTGTGTTCCATCGTCATTAAGAGGCTCTGAACGTTACAATTAATTGTCAGTTTTGCGCCGGATTCGAAAAACTAGACTCATAGGAGAACGACCAAAAGGTGCCCGGAGCAGCAATACTACCTCGGAGACAAGTCGGCTGTAGGACGATGTATTGAATCGCGACGCAATTTGTGTGCTACATCGTCATTAAGAGGCTCTGAACGTTACAATTAACTGTCAGTTTTGCGTCGGATTCGAAAATCTAGACTCACAGGAGAACGAGCATAAGGTGCCCGAGGCAGCAATAGACACTTCGAGACAAGTCGGCTGGAGGACGATGTATTGAATCGCGACGCAATTTGTGTGTTCCATCGTCATTAACAGGCTCTGAAAGTTACAATTAATTGTCAGTTTTGCGTCGTATTCGAAAAACTAGACTCACAGGAGAACGACCATAAGGTGCCCGAGGCACCAATAGACCCTTCGAGACAAGTCGGCTGGAGGACGATGTATTGAATCGCGACGCAATTTGTGTGTTCCATCGTCATTAAGAGGCTCTGAACGTTACTATTAAATGTCAGTTTTGCGCCGGATTCGAAAAACTAGACTCATAGAAGAACGACCAAGAGGTGCCAGGAGCAGCAATACTACCTCGGAAACATGTCGGCTGGAGGACGATGTATTGAATCGCGACGCAATTTGTGTGTTCCATCGTCAGTATCAGGCTCTAAACGTTACAATTAACTGTCAGTTTTGCGTCGGATTCGAAAACCTAGACTCACAGGAGAACGACCATAAGGTGCCCGAGGCAGCACTAGACCCTTGGAGACAAGTCGGCTGGAGGACAATGTATTGAGTAGCGACGCAATTTGTGTGTCCCATCGTCATTAACAGGCTCTGAACGTTACAATTAACTGTCAGTTTTGCGTCGGATTCGAAAATCTAGACTCACAGGAGAACGAGCATATGGTGCCCGAGGCAGCACTAGACCCTTGGAGACAAGTCGGCTGTAGGACGATGTATTGAATCGCGACGCAATTTGTGTGTTCCATCGTCATCAAGAGGCTCTGAACGTTACAATTCACTGTCAGTTTTGCGTCGGATTCGAAAATCTAGACTCACAGGAGAACGAGCATATGGTGCCCGAGGCAGCACTAGACCCTTGGAGACAAGTCGGCTGTAGGATGATGTATTGAATCGCGACGCAATTTGTGTGTTCCATCGTCATTAAGAGGCTCTGAACGTTACAATTAACTGTCAGTTTTGCATCGCATTCGAAAAACTAGACTCACAGGAGAACGACCATAAGGTGCCCGAGGCAGCAATAGACCCTTCGAGACAAGTCGGCTGGAGGACGATGTATTGAATCGCGACGCAATTTGTGTGTTCCATCGTCATTAAGAGGCTCTGAACCTTACAATTAACTGTCAGTTTTGCGTCGGATTCGAAAATCTAGACTCACAGATGAACGACCATAAGGTGCCCGAGGCAGCACTAGACCCTTGGAGACAAGTCGGCTGTAGGACGATGTATTGAATCGCGACGCAATTTGTGTGTTCCATCGTCATTAAGAGGCTCTGAACGTTACAATTAACTGTCAGTTTTGCATCGCATTCGAAAAACTAGACTCACAGGAGAACGAGCATAAGGTGCCCGAGGCAGCAATAGACCCTTGGAGACAAGTCGGCTGGAGGACGATGTATTGAGACGCGACGCAATTTGTGTGTTCCATCGTCATTAAGAGGCTCTGAACCTTACAATTAACTGTCAGTTTTGCGTCGGATTCGAAAATCTAGACTCACAGATGAACGACCATAAGGTACCCGAGGCAGCTATAGACCCTTCGAGACAAGTCGGCTGAAGGACGATGTATTGAATCGCGACGCAATTTGTGTGTTCAATCGTCATCAAGAGGCTCTGAACGTTACAATTCACTCTCAGTTTTGCGTCGGATTCGAAAATCTAGACTCACAGGAGAACGAGCATATGGTGCCAGAGGCAGCACTAGACCCTTGGAGACAAGTCGGCTGGAGGACAATGTATTGAGTAGCGACGCAATTTGTGTGTCCCATCGTCATTAACAGGCTCTGAACGTTACAATTAACTGTCAGTTTTGCGTCGGATTCGAAAATCTAGACTCACAGGAGAACGAGCATATGGTGCCCGAGGCAGCACTAGACCCTTGGAGACAAGTCGGCTGTAGGACGATGTATTGAATCGCGACGCAATTTGTGTCTTGCATCGTCATCAAGAGGCTCTGAACGTTACAATTCACTGTCAGTTTTGCGTCGGATTCGAAAATCTAGACTCACAGGAGAACGAGCATATGGTGCCCGAGGCAGCACTAGACCCTTGGAGACAAGTCGGCTGTAGGATGATGTATTGAATCGCGACGCAATTTGTGTGTTCCATCGTCATTAAGAGGCTCTGAACGTTACAATTAACTGTCAGTTTTGCATCGCATTCGAAAAACTAGACTCACAGGAGAACGACCATAAGGTGCCCGAGGCAGCAATAGACCCTTGGAGACAAGTCGGCTGGAGGACGATGTATTGAATCGCGACGCAATTTGTGTGTTCCATCGTCATTAAGAGGCTCTGAACCTTACAATTAACTGTCAGTTTTGCGTCGGATTCGAAAATCTAGACTCACAGATGAACGACCATAAGGTGCCCGAGGCAGCACTAGACCCTTGGAGACAAGTCGGCTGTAGGACGATGTATTGAATCGCGACGCAATTTGTGTGTTCCATCGTCATTAAGAGGCTCTGAACTTTACAATTAACTGTCAGTATTGCATCGCATTCGAAAAACTAGACTCACAGGAGAACGAGCATAAGGTGCCCGAGGCAGCAATAGACCCTTGGAGACAAGTCGGCTGGAGGACGATGTATTGAATCGCGACGCTATTTGTGTGTTCCATCGTCATTAAGAGGCTCTGAACCTTACAATTAACTGTCAGTTTTGCGTCGGATTCGAAAATCTAGACTCACAGATGAACGACCATAAGGTACCCGAGGCAGCTATAGACCCTTCGAGACAAGTCGGCTGAAGGACGATGTATTGAATCGCGACGCAACTTGTGTGTTCAATCGTCATCAAGAGGCTCTGAACGTTACAATTCACTCTCAGTTTTGCGTCGGATTCGAAAATCTAGACTCACAGGAGAACGAGCATATGGTGCCAGAGGCAGCACTAGACCCTTGGGGACAAGTCGGCTGTAGGACGATGTATTGAATTGCGACGCAATTTGTGTGTTCCATCGTCATTAAGAGGCTCTGAACGTTACAATTAACTGTCAGTTTTGCATCGCATTCGAAAAACTAGACTCACAGGAGAACGACCATAAGGTGCCCGAGGCAGCAATAGACCCTTGGAGACAAGTCGGCTGTAGGACGATGTATTGAATCGCGACGCAATTTGTGTGTTCCATCGTCATTAAGAGGCTCTGAACGTTACAATTAACTGTCAGTTTTGCATCGCATTCGAAAAACTAGACTCACAGGAGAACGACCATAAGGTGCCCGAGGCAGCAATAGACCCTTGGAGACAAGTCGGCTGGAGGACGATGTATTGATTCGCCACGCAATTTGTGTGTTCCATCGTCATTAAGAGGCTCTGAACGTTACAATTAATTGTCAGTTTTACGCCGGATTCGAAAAACTAGACTCATAGGAGAACGACCATAAGAGGCCCGAGGCAACAATAGACCCTTCGAGACAAGTCGGCTGGAGGACGATGTATTGAATCGCGACGCAATTTGTGTGTTCCATCGTCATTAAGAGGCTCTGAACGTTACAATTAATTGTCAGTTTTGCGCCGGATTCGAAAAACTAGACTCATAGGAGAACGACCAAAAGGTGCCCGGAGCAGCAATACTACCTCGGAGACAAGTCGGCTGTAGGACGATGTATTGAATCGCGACGCAATTTGTGTGCTACATCGTCATTAAGAGGCTCTGAACGTTACAATTAACTGTCAGTTTTGCGTCGGATTCGAAAATCTAGACTCACAGGAGAACGAGCATAAGGTGCCCGAGGCAGCAATAGACACTTCGAGACAAGTCGGCTGGAGGACGATGTATTGAATCGCGACGCAATTTGTGTGTTCCATCGTCATTAACAGGCTCTGAAAGTTACAATTAATTGTCAGTTTTGCGTCGTATTCGAAAAACTAGACTCACAGGAGAACGACCATAAGGTGCCCGAGGCACCAATAGACCCTTCGAGACAAGTCGGCTGGAGGACGATGTATTGAATCGCGACGCAATTTGTGTGTTCCATCGTCATTAAGAGGCTCTGAACGTTACTATTAAATGTCAGTTTTGCGCCGGATTCGAAAAACTAGACTCATAGAAGAACGACCAAGAGGTGCCAGGAGCAGCAATACTACCTCGGAAACATGTCGGCTGGAGGACGATGTATTGAATCGCGACGCAATTTGTGTGTTCCATCGTCAGTATCAGGCTCTAAACGTTACAATTAACTGTCAGTTTTGCGTCGGATTCGAAAACCTAGACTCACAGGAGAACGACCATAAGGTGCCCGAGGCAGCACTAGACCCTTGGAGACAAGTCGGCTGGAGGACAATGTATTGAGTAGCGACGCAATTTGTGTGTCCCATCGTCATTAACAGGCTCTGAACGTTACAATTAACTGTCAGTTTTGCGTCGGATTCGAAAATCTAGACTCACAGGAGAACGAGCATATGGTGCCCGAGGCAGCACTAGACCCTTGGAGACAAGTCGGCTGTAGGACGATGTATTGAATCGCGACGCAATTTGTGTGTTCCATCGTCATCAAGAGGCTCTGAACGTTACAATTCACTGTCAGTTTTGCGTCGGATTCGAAAATCTAGACTCACAGGAGAACGAGCATATGGTGCCCGAGGCAGCACTAGACCCTTGGAGACAAGTCGGCTGTAGGATGATGTATTGAATCGCGACGCAATTTGTGTGTTCCATCGTCATTAAGAGTCTCTGAACGTTACAATTAACTGTCAGTTTTGCATCGCATTCGAAAAACTAGACTCACAGGAGAACGACCATAAGGTGCCCGAGGCAGCAATAGACCCTTCGAGACAAGTCGGCTGGAGGACGATGTATTGAATCGCGACGCAATTTGTGTGTTCCATCGTCATTAAGAGGCTCTGAACCTTACAATTAACTGTCAGTTTTGCGTCGGATTCGAAAATCTAGACTCACAGATGAACGACCATAAGGTGCCCGAGGCAGCACTAGACCCTTGGAGACAAGTCGGCTGTAGGACGATGTATTGAATCGCGACGCAATTTGTGTGTTCCATCGTCATTAAGAGGCTCTGAACGTTACAATTAACTGTCAGTTTTGCATCGCATTCGAAAAACTAGACTCACAGGAGAACGAGCATAAGGTGCCCGAGGCAGCAATAGACCCTTGGAGACAAGTCGGCTGGAGGACGATGTATTGAGACGCGACGCAATTTGTGTGTTCCATCGTCATTAAGAGGCTCTGAACCTTACAATTAACTGTCAGTTTTGCGTCGGATTCGAAAATCTAGACTCACAGATGAACGACCATAAGGTACCCGAGGCAGCTATAGACCCTTCGAGACAAGTCGGCTGAAGGACGATGTATTGAATCGCGACGCAATTTGTGTGTTCAATCGTCATCAAGAGGCTCTGAACGTTACAATTCACTCTCAGTTTTGCGTCGGATTCGAAAATCTAGACTCACAGGAGAACGAGCATATGGTGCCAGAGGCAGCACTAGACCCTTGGGGACAAGTCGGCTGTAGGACGATGTATTGAATTGCGACGCAATTTGTGTGTTCCATCGTCATTAAGAGGCTCTGAACGTTACAATTAACTGTCAGTTTTGCATCGCATTCGAAAAACTAGACTCACAGGAGAACGACCATAAGGTGCCCGAGGCAGCAATAGACCCTTGGAGACAAGTCGGCTGTAGGACGATGTATTGAATCGCGACGCAATTTGTGTGTTCCATCGTCATTAAGAGGCTCTGAACGTTACAATTAACTGTCAGTTTTGCATCGCATTCGAAAAACTAGACTCACAGGAGAACGACCATAAGGTGCCCGAGGCAGCAATAGACCCTTGGAGACAAGTCGGCTGGAGGACGATGTATTGATTCGCCACGCAATTTGTGTGTTCCATCGTCATTAAGAGGCTCTGAACGTTACAATTAATTGTCAGTTTTACGCCGGATTCGAAAACTAGACTCATAGGAGAACGACCATAAGAGGCCCGGGGCAACAATAGACCCTTCGAGACAAGTCGGCTGGAGGACGATGTATTGAATCGCGACGCAATTTGTGTGTTCCATCGTCATTAAGAGGCTCTGAACGTTACAATTAATTGTCAGTTTTGCGCCGGATTCGAAAAACTAGACTCATAGGAGAACGACCAAAAGGTGCCCGGAGCAGCAATACTACCTCGGAGACAAGTCGGATGGAGGACGATGTATTGAATCGCGACGCAATTTGTGTGTTCCATCGTCATTAAGAGGCTCTGAACGTTACAATTAGCTGTCAGTTTTGCGTCGGATTCGAAAACCTAGACTCACAGGAGAACGACCATAAGGTGCCCGAGGCAGCACTAGACCCTTGGAGACAAGTCGGCTGGAGGACGATGTATTGAGTCGCGACGCAATTTGTGTGTCCCATCGTCATTAACAGGCTCTGAACGTTACAATTAACTGTCAGTTTTGCGTCGTATTCTGAAAACTAGACTCACAGGAGAATGACCATAAGGTGCCCGAGGCACCAATAGACCCTTAGAGACAAGTCGGCTGGAGGACGATGTATTGAATCGCGACGCAATTTGTGTGTTCCATCGTCATTAAGAGGCTCTGAACGTTACAATTAATTGTCAGTTTTGCGCCGGATTCGAAAAACTAGACTCATAGGAGAACGACCAAAAGGTGCCCGGAGCAGCAATACTACCTCGGAGACAAGTCGGCTGTAGGACGATGTATTGAATCGCGACGCAATTTGTGTGTTACATCGTCATTAAGAGGCTCTGAACGTTACAATTAACTGTCAGTTTTGCGTCGGATTCGAAAATCTAGACTCACAGGAGAACGAGCATAAGGTTCCCGAGGCAGCAATAGACCCTTCGAGACAAGTCGGCTGGAGGACGATGTATTGAATCGCGACGCAATTTGTGTGTTCCATCGTCATTAACAGGCTCTGAACGTTACAATTAATTGTCAGTTTTGCGTCGTATTCGAAAAACTAGACTCACAGTAGAACGACCATAAGGTGCCCGAGGCACCAATAGACCCTTCGAGACAAGTCGGCTGGAGGACGATGTATTGAATCGCGACGCAATTTGTGTGTTCCATCGTCAATAAGAGGCTCTGAAGGTTACAATTAAATGTCAGTTTTGCGCCGGATTCGAAAAACTAGACTCATAGGAGAACGACCAAGAGGTGCCAGGAGCAGCAATACTACCTCGGAAACATGTCGGCTGGAGGACGATGTATTGAATCGCGACGCAATTTGTGTGTTCCATCGTCAGTATCAGGCTCTGAACGTTACAATTAACTGTCAGTTTTGCGTCGGATTCGAAAATCTAGACTCACAGGAGAACGACCATAAGGTGCCCGAGGCAGCACTAGACCCTTGGAGACAAGTCGGCTGGAGGACGATGTATTGAGTAGCGACGCAATTTGTGTGTCCCATCGTCATTAAGAGGCTCTGAACGTTACAATTAACTGTCAGTTTTGCGTCGGATTCGAAAATCTAGACTCACAGCAGAACGAGCATATGGTGCCCGAGGCAGCACTAGACCCTTGGAGACAAGTCGGCTGTAGGACGATGTATTGAATCGCGACGCAATTTGTGTGTTCCATCGTCATCAAGAGGCTCTGAACGTTACAATTCACTGTCAGTTTTGCGTCGGATTCGAAAATCTAGACTCACAGGAGAACGAGCATATGGTGCCCGAGGCAGCACTAGACCCTTGGAGACAAGTCGGCTGTAGGACGATGTATTGAATCGCGACGCAATTTGTGTGTTCCATCGTCATTAAGAGGCTCTGAACGTTACAATTAATTGTCAGTTTTGCGCCGGATTCGAAAAACTAGACTCATAGGAGAACGACCAAAAGGTGCCCGGAGCAGCAATACTACCTCGGAGACAAGTCGGATGGAGGACGATGTATTGAATCGCGACGCAATTTGTGTGTTCCATCGTCATTAAGAGGCTCTGAACGTTACAATTAGCTGTCAGTTTTGCGTCGGATTCGAAAATCTAGACTCACAGGAGAACGACCATAAGGTGCCCGAGGCAGCACTAGACCCTTGGAGACAAGTCGGCTGGAGGACGATGTATTGAGTCGCGACGCAATTTGTGTGTCCCATCGTCATTAACAGGCTCTGAACGTTACAATTAACTGTCAGTTTTGCGTCGTATTCTGAAAACTAGACTCACAGGAGAACGACCATAAGGTGCCCGAGGCACCAATAGACCCTTAGAGACATGTCGGCTGGAGGACGATGTATTGAATCGCGACGCAATTTGTGTGTTCCATCGTCATTAAGAGGCTCTGAACGTTACAATTAATTGTCAGTTTTGCGCCGGATTCGAAAAACTAGACTCATAGGAGAACGACCAAAGGTGCCCGGAGCAGCAGTACTACCTCGGAGACAAGTCGGCTGTAGGACGATGTATTGAATCGCGACGCAATTTGTGTGTTACATCGTCATTAAGAGGCTCTGAACGTTACAATTAACTGTCAGTTTTGCGTCGGATTCGAAAATCTAGACTCACAGGAGAACGAGCATAAGGTTCCCGAGGCAGCAATAGACCCTTCGAGACAAGTCGGCTGGAGGACGATGTATTGAATCGCGACGCAATTTGTGTGTTCCATCGTCATTAACAGGCTCTGAACGTTACAATTAATTGTCAGTTTTGCGTCGTATTCGAAAAACTAGACTCACAGGAGAACGACCATAAGGTGCCCGAGGCACCAATAGACCCTTCGAGACAAGTCGGCTGGAGGACGATGTATTGAATCGCGACGCAATTTGTGTGTTCCATCGTCATTAAGAGGCTCTGAAGGTTACAATTAAATGTCAGTTTTGCGCCGGATTCGAAAAACTAGACTCATAGGAGAACGACCAAGAGGTGCCAGGAGCAGCAATACTACCTCGGAAACATGTCGGCTGGAGGACGATGTATTGAATCGCGACGCAATTTGTGTGTTCCATCGTCAGTATCAGGCTCTGAACGTTACAATTAACTGTCAGTTTTGCGTCGGATTCGAAAATCTAGACTCACAGGAGAACGACCATAAGGTGCCCGAGGCAGCACTAGACCCTTGGAGACAAGTCGGCTGGAGGACGATGTATTGAGTAGCGACGCAATTTGTGTGTCCCATCGTCATTAAGAGGCTCTGAACGTTACAATTAACTGTCAGTTTTGCGTCGGATTCGAAAATCTAGACTCACAGCAGAACGAGCATATGGTGCCCGAGGCAGCACTAGACCCTTGGAGACAAGTCGGCTGTAGGACGATGTATTGAATCGCGACGCAATTTGTGTGTTCCATCGTCATCAAGAGGCTCTGAACGTTACAATTCACTGTCAGTTTTGCGTCGGATTCGAAAATCTAGACTCACAGGAGAACGAGCATATGGTGCCCGAGGCAGCACTAGACCCTTGGAGACAAGTCGGCTGTAGGACGATGTATTGAATCGCGACGCAATTTGTGTGTTCCATCGTCATTAACAGGCTCTGAACGTTACAATTAACTGTCAGTTTTGCATCGCATTCGAAAAACTAGACTCACAGGAGAACGACCATAAGGTGCCCGAGGCAGCAATAGACCCTTGGAGACAAGTCGGCTGGAGGACGATGTATTGAGACGCTACGCAATTTGTGTGTTCCATCGTCATTAACAGGCTCTGAACGTTACAATTATCTGTCAGTTTTGCGTCAGATTCGAAAATCTAGACTCACTGGAGAACGACCATAAGGTGCCCGAGGCAGCACTAGACCCTTGGAGACAAGTCGGCTGGAGGACGATGTATTGAGTCGCGACGCAATTTGTGTGTCCCATCGTCATTAACAGGCTCTGAACGTTACAATTAACTGTCAGTTTTGCGTCGTATTCTGAAAACTAGACTCACAGGAGAACGACCATAAGGTGCCCGAGGCACCAACAGACCATTAGAGACAAGTCGGCTGGAGGACGATGTATTGAATCGCGACGCAATTTGTGTGTTCCATCGTCATTAAGAGGCTCTGAACGTTACAATTAATTGTCAGTTTTGCGCCGGATTCGAAATACTAGACTCATAGGAGAACGACCAACAGGTTCCCGGAGCAGCAATACTACCTCGGACACAAGTCGGCTGTAGGACGATGTATTGAATCGCGACGCAATTTGTGTGTTCCATCGTCATTAAGAGGCTCTGAACGTTACAATTAACTGTCAGTTTTGCGTCGGATTCGAAAATCTAGACTCACAGGAGAACGAGCATAAGGTGCCCGAGGCAGCAATAGACCCTTCGAGACAAGTCGGCTGGAGGACGATGTATTGAATCGCGACGCAATTTGTGTGTTCCATCGTCATTAACAGGCTCTGAACGTTACAATTAATTGTCAGTTTTGCGTCGTATTCGAAAAACTAGACTCACAGGAGAACGACCATAAGGTGCCCGAGGCACCAATAGACCCTTGGAGACAATTCAGCTGGAGGACGATGCATTGAATCGCGACGCAATTTGTGTGTTCCATCGTCATTAAGAGGCTCTGAACGTTACAATTAAATGTCAGTTTTGCGCCGGATTCGAAAAACTAGACTCATAGGAGAACGACCAAGAGGTGCCAGGAGCAGCAATACTACCTCGGAAACATGTCGGCTGGAGGACGATGTATTGAATCGCGACGCAATTTGTGTGTTCCATCGTCATTAAGAGGCTCTGAACGTTACAATTAACTGTCAGTTTTGCGTCGGATTCGAAAATCTAGACTCACAGGGGAACGACCATAAGGTGCCCGAGGCAGCACTAGACCCTTGGAGACAAGTCGGCTGGAGGACGATGTATTGAGTAGCGACGCAATTTGTGTGTCCCATCGTCATTAACAGGCTCTGAACGTTACAATTAACTGTCAGTTTTGCGTCGGATTCGAAAATCTAGACTCACAGGAGAACGAGCATATGGTGCCCGAGGCAGCACTAGAGCCTTGGAGACAAGTCGGCTGTAGGACGATGTATTGAATCGCGACGCAATTTGTGTGTTCCATCGTCATCAAGAGGCTCTGAACGTTACAATTCACTGTCAGTTTTGCGTCGGATTCGAAAATCTAGACTCACAGGAGAACGAGCATATGGTGCCCGAGGCAGCACTTGACCCTTGGAGACAAGTCGGCTGTAGGACGATGTATTGAATCGCGACGCAATTTGTGTGTTCCATCGTCATTAAGAGGCTCTGAACGTTACAATTAACTGTCAGTTTTGCATCGCATTCGAAAAACTAGACTCACAGGAGAACGACCATAAGGTGCCCGAGGCAGCAATAGACCCTTGGAGACAAGTCGGCTGGAGGACGATGTATTGAGACGCGACGCAATTTGTGTGTCCCATCGTCATTAAGAGGCTCTGAACCTTACAATTAACTGTCAGTTTTGCGTCGGATTCGAAAATCTAGACTCACAGATGAACGACCATAAGGTGCCCGAGGCAGCAATAGACCCTTCGAGACAAGTCGGCTGGAGGACGATGTATTGAATCGCGACGCAATTTGTGTGTTCCATCGTCATCAAGAGGCTCTGAACGTTACAATTCACTCTCAGTTTTGCGTCGGATTCGAAAATCTAGACTCACAGGAGAACGAGCATATGGTGCCCGAGGCAGCAATAGACGCTTGGAGACAAGTCGGCTGGAGGACGATGTATTGAATCGCGACGCAATTTGTGTGTTCTATCGTCATTAAGAGGCTCTGAACCTTACAATTAACTGTCAGTTTTGCGTCGGATTCGAAAATCTAGACTCACAGATGAACGACCATAAGGTGCCCGAGGCAGCAATAGACCCTTCGAGACAAGTCGGCTGGAGGACGATGTATTGAATCGCGACGCAATTTGTGTGTTCCATCGTCATTAAGAGGCTCTGGACGTTACAATTAACTGTCAGTTTTGCATCGCATTCGAAAAACTAGACTCACAGGAGAACGACCATAAGGTGCCCGAGGCAGCAATAGACCCTTGGAGACAAGTCGGCTGGAGGACGATGTATTGAGACGCGACGCAATTTGTGTGTCCCATCGTCATTAACAGGCTCTGAACGTTACAATTAACTGTCAGTTTTGCATCGCATTCGAAAAACTAGACTCACAGGAGAACGACCATAAGGTGCCCGAGGCAGCAATAGACCCTTCGAGACAAGTCGGCTGGAGGACGATGTATTGATTCGCGACGCAATTTGTGTGTTCCATCGTCATTAAGAGGCTCTGAACCTTACAATTAACTGTCAGTTTTGCGTCGGATTCGAAAATCTAGACTCAAAGATGAACGACCATAAGGTGCCCGAGGCAGCAATAGACCCTTCGAGACAAGTCGGCTGGAGGACGATGTATTGAATCGCGACGCAATTTGTGTGTTCCATCGTCATTAAGAGGCTCTGAACGTTACAATTAACTGTCAGTTTTGCATCGCATTCGAAAATCTAGACTCACAGGAGAACGACCATAAGGTGCCCGAGGCAGCAATAGACCCTTGGAGACAAGTCGGCTGGAGGACGATGTATTGAGACGCGACGCAATTTGTGTGTCCCATCGTCATTAACAGGCTCTGAACGTTACAATTAACTGTCAGTTTTGCATCGCATTCGAAAAACTAGACTCACAGGAGAACGACCATAAGGTGCCCGAGGCAGCAATAGACCCTTGGAGACAAGTCGGCTGGAGGACGATGTATTGATTCGCGACGCAATTTGTGTGTTCCATCGTCATTAAGAGGCTCTGAACGTTACAATTAATTGTCAGTTTTGCGCCGGATTCGAAAAACTAGACTCATAGGAGAACGACCATAAGAGGCCCGAGGCACCAATAGACCCTTCGAGACAAGTCGGCTGGAGGACGATGTATTGAATCGCGACGCAATTTGTGTGTTCCATCGTCATTAACAGGCTCTGAAGGTTACAATTAATTGTCAGTTTTGCGCCGGATTCGAAAAACTAGACTCATAGGAGAACGACCAAAAGGTGCCAGGAGCAGCAATACTACCTCGGAGACAAGTCGGCTGGAGGACGAAGTATTGAATCGCGACGCAACTTGTGTGTTCCATCGTCAGTATCAGGCTCTGAACGTTACAATTAACCGTCAGTTTTGCGTCGTATTCTGAAAACTAGACTCACAGGGGAACGACCATAAGGTGCCCGAGGCAGCACTAGACCCTTGGAGACAAGTCGGCTGGAGGACGATGTATTGAGTAGCGACGCAATTTGTGTGTCCCATCGTCATCAAGAGGCTCTGAACGTTACAATTCACTGTCAGTTTTGCGTCGGATTCGAAAATCTAGACTCACAGGAGAACGAGCATATGGTGCCCGAGGCAGCACTAGACCCTTGGAGACAAGTCGGCTGTAGGACGATGTATTGAATCGCGACGCAATTTGTGTGTTCCATCGTCATTAAGAGGCTCTGAACGTTACAATTAACTGTCAGTTTTGCATCGCATTCGAAAAACTAGACTCACAGGAGAACGACCATAAGGTGCCCGAGGCAGCAATAGACCCTTGGAGACAAGTCGGCTGGAGGACGATGTATTGAGACGCGACGCAATTTGTGTGTCCCATCGTCATTAACAGGCTCTGAACGTTACAATTAACTGTCAGTTTTGCATCGCATTCGAAAAACTAGACTCACAGGAGAACGACCATAAGGTGCCCGAGGCAGCAATAGACCCTTGGGGACAAGTCGGCTGGAGGACGATGTATTGAATCGCGACGCAATTAGTGTGTTCCATCGTCATTAAGAGGCTCTGAACCTTACAATTGTCAGTTTTGCGTCGGATTCGAAAATCTAGACTCACAGATGAACGACCATAAGGTGCCCGAGGCAGCAATAGACCCTTCGAGACAAGTCGGCTGGAGGACGATGTATTGAATCGCGACGCAATTTGTGTGTTCCATCGTCATCAAGAGGCTCTGAACGTTACAATTCACTCTCAGGTTTGCGTCGGATTCGAAAATCTAGACTCACAGGAGAACGAGCATATGGTGCCCGAGGCAGCAATAGACCCTTGGAGACAAGTCGGCTGGAGGACGATGTATTGAATCGCGACGCAATTTGTGTGTTCCATCGTCATTAAGAGGCTCTGAACCTTACAATTAACTGTCAGTTTTGCGTCGGATTCGAAAATCTAGACTCACAGATGAACGACCATAAGGTGCCCGAGGCAGCAATAGACCCTTCGAGACAAGTCGGCTGGAGGACGATGTATTGAATCGCGACGCAATTTGTGTGTTCCATCGTCATTAAGAGGCTCTGAACGTTACTATTAACTGTCAGTTTTGCATCGCATTCGAAAAACTAGACTCACAGGAGAACGACCATAAGGTGCCCGAGGCAGCAATAGACCCTTGGAGACAAGTCGGCTGGAGGACGATGTATTGAGACGCGACGCAATTTGTGTGTCCCATCGTCATTAACAGGCTCTGAACGTTACAATTAACTGTCAGTTTTGCATCGCATTCGAAAAACTAGACTCACAGGAGAACGACCATAAGGTGCCCGAGGCAGCAATAGACCCTTCGAGACAAGTCGGCTGGAGGACGATGTATTGATTCGCGACGCAATTTGTGTGTTCCATCGTCATTAAGAGGCTCTGAACCTTACAATTAACTGTCAGTTTTGCGTCGGATTCGAAAATCTAGACTCAAAGATGAACGACCATAAGGTATCCGAGGCAGCAATAGACCCTTCGAGACAAGTCGGCTGGAGGACGATGTATTGAATCGCGACGCAATTTGTGTGTTCCATCGTCATTAAGAGGCTCTGAACGTTACAATTAACTGTCAGTTTTGCATCGCATTCGAAAAACTAGACTCACAGGAGAACGACCATAAGGTGCCCGAGGCAGCAATAGACCCTTGGAGACAAGTCGGCTGGAGGACGATGTATTGAGACGCGACGCAATTTGTGTGTCCCATCGTCATTAACAGGCTCTGAACGTTACAATTAACTGTCAGTTTTGCATCGCATTCGAAAAACTAGACTCACAGGACAACGACCATAAGGTGCCCGAGGCAGCAATAGACCCTTGGAGACAAGTCGGCTGGAGGACGATGTATTGATTCGCGACGCAATTTGTGTGTTCCATCGTCATTAAGAGGCTCTGAACGTTACAATTAATTGTCAGTTTTGCGCCGGATTCGAAAAACTAGACTCATAGGAGAACGACCATAAGAGGCCCGAGGCACCAATAGACCCTTCGAGACAAGTCGGCTGGAGGACGATGTATTGAATCGCGACGCAATTTGTGTGTTCCATCGTCATTAACAGGCTCTGAAGGTTACAATTAATTGTCAGTTTTGCGCCGGATTCGAAAAACTAGACTCATAGGAGAACGACCAAAAGGTGCCAGGAGCAGCAATACTACCTCGGAGACAAGTCGGCTGGAGGACGAAGTATTGAATCGCGACGCAACTTGTGTGTTCCATCGTCAGTATCAGGCTCTGAACGTTACAATTAACCGTCAGTTTTGCGTCGTATTCTGAAAACTAGACACACAGGAGAACGACGATAAGGTGCCCGAGGCAGCTATAGACCCTTGGAGACAAGTCGGCTGGAGGACGATGTATTGAATCGCGACGCAATTTGTGTGTTCCATCGTCATTAAGAGGCTCTGATCCTTACAATTAACTGTCAGTTTTGCGTCGGATTCGAAAATCTAGACTCACCGATGAACGACCAAAAGGTGCCCGAGGCAGCAATAGACCCTTCGAGACAAGTCGGCTGGAGGACGATGTATTGAATCGCGACGCAATTTGTGTGTTCCATCGTCATTAACAGGCTCTGAACGTTACAATTAATTGTCAGTTTTGCGTCGTATTCGAAAAACTAGACTCACAGGAGAACGACCATAAGGTGCCCGAGGCACCAATAGACCCTTCGAGACAAGTCGGCTGGACGACGATGTATTGAATCGCGACGCAATTTGTGTGTTCCATCGTCATTAAGAGGCTCTGAACGTTACAATTAATTGTCAGTTTTGCGCCGGATTCGAAAAACTAGACTCAAAGGAGAACGACCAAGAGGTGCCAGGAGCAGCAATACTACCTCGGAGACATGTCGGCTGGAGGACGATGTATTGAATCGCGACGCAATTTGTGTGTTCCATCGTCAGTATCAGGCTCTGAACGTTACAATTAACTGTCAGTTTTGCGTCGGATTCGAAAATCTAGACTCACAGGAGAACGACCATAAGGTGCCCGAGGCAGCACTAGACCCTTGGAGACAAGTCGGCTGGAGGACGATGTATTGAGTCGCGACGCAATTTGTGTGTCCCATCGTCATTAACAGGCTCTGAACGTTACAATTAACTGTCAGTTTTGCGTCGGATTCGAAAATCTAGACTCACAGGAGAACGAGCATATGGTGCCCGAGGTAGCACTAGACGCTTGGAGACAAGTCGGCTGTAGGACGATGTATTGAATCGCGACGCAATTTGTGTGTTCCATAGTCATCAAGAGGCTCTGAACGTTACAATTCACTGTCAGTTTTGCGTCGGATTCGAAAATCTAGACTCACAGGAGAACGAGCATATGGTGCCCGAGGCAGCACTAGACCCTTGGAGACAAGTCGGCTGTAGGACGATGTATTGAATCGCGACGCAATTTGTGTGTTCCATCGTCATTAACAGGCTCTGAACGTTACAATTCACTGTCAGTTTTGCGTCGGATTCGAAAATCTAGACTCACAGGAGAACGAGCATATGGTGCCGAGGCAGCACTAGACCCTTGGAGACAAGTCGGCTGTAGGACGATGTATTGAATCGCGACGCATTTTGTGTGTTCCATCGTCATTAAGAGGCTCTGAACGTTACAAGTAACTGTCAGTTTTGCGTCGGATTCGAAAATCTAGACTTACAGGAGAACGACCATAAGGTGCCCGAGGCAGCACTAGACCCTTGGAGACAAGTCGGCTGGAGGACGATGTATTGAGTCGCGACGCAATTTGTGTGTCCCATCGTCATTAACAGGCTCTGAACGTTACAATTCACTGTCAGTTTTGCGTCGGATTCGAAAATCTAGACTCACAGGAGTACGAGCATATGGTGCCCGAGGCAGCACTAGACCCTTGGAGACAAGTCGGCTGTAGGACGATGTATTGAATCGCGACGCAATTTGTGTGTTCCATCGTCATTAAGAGGCTCTGAACGTTACAATTCACTGTCAGTTTTGCGCCGGATTCGAAAAACTAGACTCATAGGAGAACGACCAAAAGGTGCCCGGAGCAGCAATACTACCTCTGAGACAAGTCGGATGGAGGACGATGTATTGAATCGCGACGCAATTTGTGTGTTCCATTGTCATTAAGAGGCTCTGAACGTTACAATTATCTGTCAGTTTTGCGTCGGATTCGAAAATCTAGACTCACAGGAGAACGACCATAAGGTGCCCGAGGCAGCACTAGACCCTTGGAGACAAGTCGGCTGGAGGACGATGTATTGAGTCGCGACGCAATTTGTGTGTCCCATCGTCATTAACAGGCTCTGAACGTTACAATTAACTGTCAGTTTTGCGTCGTATTCTGAAAACTAGACTCACAGGAGAACGACCATAAGGTGCCCGAGGCAGCAAGAGACCCTTGGAGACAGGTCGGCTGTGGGACGATGTATTGAATCGCGACGCAATTTGTGTGTTCCATCGTCATCAAGAGGCTCTGAACGTTACAATTAACTGTCAGTTTTGCGTCGGATTCGAAAATCTAGACTCACAGGAGAACGACCATAAGGTGCCCGAGGCAGCACTAGACCCTTGGAGACAAGTCGGCTGGAGGACGATGTATTGAGTCGCGACGCAATTTGTGTGTCCCATCGTAATTAACAGGCTCTGAACGTTACAATTAACTGTCAGTTTTGCATCGCATTCGAAAAACTAGACTCACAGGAGAACGACCATAAGGTGCCCGAGGCAGCAATAGACGCTTGGAGACAAGTCGGCTGGAGGACGATGTATTGAATCGCGACGCAATTTGTGTGTTCCATCGTCATTAACAGGCTCTGAACGTTACAATTAATTGTCAGTTTTGCGTCGGATTCGAAAATCTAGACTCACAGGAGAACGAGCATATGGTGCCCGAGGCAGCACTAGACCCTAGGAGACAAGTCGGCTGTAGGACGATGTATTGAATCGCGACGCAATTTGTGTGTTCCATCGTCACTAACAGGCTCTGAACGTTACAATTAACTGTCAGTTTTGCGTCGGATTCGAAAATCTAGACTCACAGGAGAACGACCATAAGGTGCCCGAGGCAGCACTAGACCCTTGGAGACAAGTCGGCTGGAGGACGATGTATTGAGTCGCGACGCAATTTGTGTGTCCCATCGTAATTAACAGGCTCTGAACGTTACAATTAACTGTCAGTTTTGCATCGCATTCGAAAAACTAGACTCACAGGAGAACGACCATAAGGTGCCCGAGGCAGCAATAGACGCTTGGAGACAAGTCGGCTGGAGGACGATGTATTGAATCGCGACGCAATTTGTGTGTTCCATCGTCATTAAGAGGCTCTGAACCTTACAATTAATTGTCAGTTTTGCGTCGGATTCGAAAATCTAGACTCACAGATGAACGACCATAAGGTGCCCGAGGCAGCAATAGACCCTTCGAGACAAGTCGGCTGGAGGACGATGTATTGAATCGCGACGCAATTTGTGTGTTCCATCGTCAGTATCAGGCTCTGAACGTTACAATTAACTGTCAGTTTTGCGTCGGATTCGAAAATCTAGACTCACAGGAGAACGACCATAAGGTGCCCGAGGCAGCACTAGACCCTTGGAGACAAGTCGGCTGGAGGACGATGTATTGAATCGCGACGCAATTTGTGTGTTCCATCGTCATCAAGAGGCTCTGAACGTTACAATTCACTGTCAGTTTTGCGTCGGATTCGAAAATCTAGACTCACAGGAGAACGAGCATATGGTGCCCGAGGCAGCACTAGACCCTTGGAGACAAGTCGGCTGTAGGACGATGTATTGAATCGCGACGCAATTTGTGTGTTCCATCGTCATTAACAGGCTCTGAACGTTACAATTCACTGTCAGTTTTGCGTCGGTTCCGAAAATCTAGACTCACAGGAGAACGAGCATATGGTGCCCGAGGCAGCACTAGACCCTTGGAGACAAGTCGGCTGTAGGACGATGTATTGAATCGCGACGCAATTTGTGTGTTCCATCGTCATTAAGAGGCTCTGAACGTTACAAGTAACTGTCAGTTTTGCGTCGGATTCGAAAATCTAGACTTACAGGAGAACGACCATAAGGTGCCCGAGGCAGCACTAGACCCTTGGAGACAAGTCGGCTGGAGGACGATGTATTGAGTCGCGACGCAATTTGTGTGTCCCATCGTCATTAACAGGCTCTGAACGTTACAATTGACTGTCAGTTTTGCGTCGGATTCGAAAATCTAGACTCACAGGAGTACGAGCATATGGTGCCCGAGGCAGCACTAGACCCTTGGAGACAAGTCGGCTGTAGGACGATGTACTGAATCGCGACGCAATTTGTGTGTTCCATCGTCATTAAGAGGCTCTGAACGTTACAATTAACTGTCAGTTTTGCGTCGGATTCGAAAATCTAGACCCACAGGAGAACGACCATAAGGTGCCCGAGGCAGCACTAGACCCTTGGAGACAAGTCGGCTGGAGGACGATGTATTGAGTCGCGACGCAATTTGTGTGTCCCATCGTCATTAACAGGCTCTGAACGTTACAATTCACTGTCAGTTTTGCGTCGGATTCGAAAATCTAGACTCACAGGAGAACGAGCATATGGTGCCCGAGGCAGCACTAGACACTTGGAGACAAGTCGGCTGTAGGACGATGTATTGAATCTCGACGCAATTTGTGTGTTCCATCGTCATTAAGAGGCTCTGAGCGTTACAATTCACTGTCAGTTTTGCGCCGGTTTCGAAAAACTAGACTCATAGGAGAACGACCAAAGGTGCCCGGAGCAGCAATACTACCTCGGAGACAAGTCGGATGGAGGACGATGTATTGAATCGCGACGCAATTTGTGTGTTCCATCGTCATTAAGAGGCTCTGAACGTTACAATTATCTGTCAGTTTTGTGTCGGATTCGAAAATCTGGACTCACAGGAGAACGAGCATATGGTGCCCGAGGCAGCACTAGACCCTTGGGGACAAGTCGCCTGTAGGACGATGTTTTGAATTGCGACGCAATTTGTGTGTTCCATCGTCATCAAGAGGCTCTGAACGTTACAATTCACTCTCAGTTTTGCGTCGGATTCGAAAATCTAGACTCACAGGAGAACGAGCATATGGTGCCCGAGGCAGCACTGGACCCTTGGGGACAAGTCGGCTGTAGGACGATGTATTGAATTGCGACGCAATTTGTGTGTTCCATCGTCATTAAGAGGCTCTGAACGTTACAATTAACTGTCAGTTTTGCATCGCATTCGAAAAACTAGACTCACAGGAGAACGACCATAAGGTGCCCGAGGCAGCAATAGACCCTTGGAGACAAGTCGGCTGTAGGACGATGTATTGAATCGCGACGCAATTTGTGTGTTCCATCGTCATTAAGAGGCTCTGAACGTTACAATTAACTGTCAGTTTTGCATCGCATTCGAAAAACTAGACTCACAGGAGAACGACCATAAGGTGCCCGAGGCAGCAATAGACCCTTGGAGACAAGTCGGCTGGAGGACGATGTATTGAATCGCGACGCAATTTGTGTGTTCCATCGTCAGTATCAGGCTCTGAACGTTACAATTAACTGTCAGTTTTGCGTCGGATTCGAAAATCTAGACTCACAGGAGAACGACCATAAGGTGCCCGAGGCAGCACTAGACCCTTGGAGACAAGTCGGCTGGAGGACGATGTATTGAATCTCGACGCAATTTGTGTGTTCCATCGTCATCAAGAGGCTCTGAACGTTACAATTCACTGTCAGTTTTGCGTCGGATTCGAAAATCTAGACTCACAGGAGAACGAGCATATGGTGCCCGAGGCAGCACTAGACCCTTGGAGACAAGTCGGCTGTAGGACGATGTATTGAATCGCGACGCAATTTGTGTGTTCCATCGTCATTAACAGGCTCTGAACGTTACAATTCACTGTCAGTTTTGCGTCGGTTCCGAAAATCTAGACTCACAGGAGAACGAGCATATGGTGCCCGAGGCAGCACTAGACCCTTGGAGACAAGTCGGCTGTAGGACGATGTATTGAATCGCGACGCAATTTGTGTGTTCCATCGTCATTAAGAGGCTCTGAACGTTACAAGTAACTGTCAGTTTTGCGTCGGATTCGAAAATCTAGACTTACAGGAGAACGACCATAAGGTGCCCGAGGCAGCACTAGACCCTTGGAGACAAGTCGGCTGGAGGACGATGTATTGAGTCGCGACGCAATTTGTGTGTCCCATCGTCATTAACAGGCTCTGAACGTTACAATTGACTGTCAGTTTTGCGTCGGATTCGAAAATCTAGACTCACAGGAGTACGAGCATATGGTGCCCGAGGCAGCACTAGACCCTTGGAGACAAGTCGGCTGTAGGACGATGTACTGAATCGCGACGCAATTTGTGTGTTCCATCGTCATTAAGAGGCTCTGAACGTTACAATTAACTGTCAGTTTTGCGTCGGATTCGAAAATCTAGACCCACAGGAGAACGACCATAAGGTGCCCGAGGCAGCACTAGACCCTTGGAGACAAGTCGGCTGGAGGACGATGTATTGAGTCGCGACGCAATTTGTGTGTCCCATCGTCATTAACAGGCTCTGAACGTTACAATTCACTGTCAGTTTTGCGTCGGATTCGAAAATCTAGACTCACAGGAGAACGAGCATATGGTGCCCGAGGCAGCACTAGACACTTGGAGACAAGTCGGCTGTAGGACGATGTATTGAATCTCGACGCAATTTGTGTGTTCCATCGTCATTAAGAGGCTCTGAGCGTTACAATTCACTGTCAGTTTTGCGCCGGTTTCGAAAAACTAGACTCATAGGAGAACGACCAAAGGTGCCCGGAGCAGCAATACTACCTCGGAGACAAGTCGGATGGAGGACGATGTATTGAATCGCGACGCAATTTGTGTGTTCCATCGTCATTAAGAGGCTCTGAACGTTACAATTATCTGTCAGTTTTGTGTCGGATTCGAAAATCTGGACTCACAGGAGAACGAGCATATGGTGCCCGAGGCAGCACTAGACCCTTGGGGACAAGTCGCCTGTAGGACGATGTTTTGAATTGCGACGCAATTTGTGTGTTCCATCGTCATCAAGAGGCTCTGAACGTTACAATTCACTCTCAGTTTTGCGTCGGATTCGAAAATCTAGACTCACAGGAGAACGAGCATATGGTGCCCGAGGCAGCACTGGACCCTTGGGGACAAGTCGGCTGTAGGACGATGTATTGAATCGCGACGCAATTTGTGTGTTCCATAGTCATCAAGAGGCTCTGAACGTTACAATTCACTGTCAGTTTTGCGTCGGATTCGAAAATCTAGACTCACAGGAGAACGAGCATATGGTGCCCGAGGCAGCACTAGACCCTTGGAGACAAGTCGGCTGTAGGACGATGTATTGAATCGCGACGCAATTTGTGTGTTCCATCGTCATTAACAGGCTCTGAACGTTACAATTCACTGTCAGTTTTGCGTCGGATTCGAAAATCTAGACTCACAGGAGAACGAGCATATGGTGCCGAGGCAGCACTAGACCCTTGGAGACAAGTCGGCTGTAGGACGATGTATTGAATCGCGACGCATTTTGTGTGTTCCATCGTCATTAAGAGGCTCTGAACGTTACAAGTAACTGTCAGTTTTGCGTCGGATTCGAAAATCTAGACTTACAGGAGAACGACCATAAGGTGCCCGAGGCAGCACTAGACCCTTGGAGACAAGTCGGCTGGAGGACGATGTATTGAGTCGCGACGCAATTTGTGTGTCCCATCGTCATTAACAGGCTCTGAACGTTACAATTCACTGTCAGTTTTGCGTCGGATTCGAAAATCTAGACTCACAGGAGTACGAGCATATGGTGCCCGAGGCAGCACTAGACCCTTGGAGACAAGTCGGCTGTAGGACGATGTATTGAATCGCGACGCAATTTGTGTGTTCCATCGTCATTAAGAGGCTCTGAACGTTACAATTCACTGTCAGTTTTGCGCCGGATTCGAAAAACTAGACTCATAGGAGAACGACCAAAAGGTGCCCGGAGCAGCAATACTACCTCTGAGACAAGTCGGATGGAGGACGATGTATTGAATCGCGACGCAATTTGTGTGTTCCATTGTCATTAAGAGGCTCTGAACGTTACAATTATCTGTCAGTTTTGCGTCGGATTCGAAAATCTAGACTCACAGGAGAACGACCATAAGGTGCCCGAGGCAGCACTAGACCCTTGGAGACAAGTCGGCTGGAGGACGATGTATTGAGTCGCGACGCAATTTGTGTGTCCCATCGTCATTAACAGGCTCTGAACGTTACAATTAACTGTCAGTTTTGCGTCGTATTCTGAAAACTAGACTCACAGGAGAACGACCATAAGGTGCCCGAGGCAGCAAGAGACCCTTGGAGACAGGTCGGCTGTGGGACGATGTATTGAATCGCGACGCAATTTGTGTGTTCCATCGTCATCAAGAGGCTCTGAACGTTACAATTCACTGTCAGTTTTGTGTCGGATTCGAAAATCTAGACTCACAGGAGAACGAGCATATGGTGCCCGAGGCAGCACTAGACCCTAGGAGACAAGTCGGCTGTAGGACGATGTATTGAATCGCGACGCAATTTGTGTGTTCCATCGTCACTAACAGGCTCTGAACGTTACAATTAACTGTCAGTTTTGCGTCGGATTCGAAAATCTAGACTCACAGGAGAACGACCATAAGGTGCCCGAGGCAGCACTAGACCCTTGGAGACAAGTCGGCTGGAGGACGATGTATTGAGTCGCGACGCAATTTGTGTGTCCCATCGTAATTAACAGGCTCTGAACGTTACAATTAACTGTCAGTTTTGCATCGCATTCGAAAAACTAGACTCACAGGAGAACGACCATAAGGTGCCCGAGGCAGCAATAGACGCTTGGAGACAAGTCGGCTGGAGGACGATGTATTGAATCGCGACGCAATTTGTGTGTTCCATCGTCATTAAGAGGCTCTGAACCTTACAATTAACTGTCAGTTTTGCGTCGGATTCGAAAATCTAGACTCACAGATGAACGACCATAAGGTGCCCGAGGCAGCAATAGACCCTTCGAGACAAGTCGGCTGGAGGACGATGTATTGAATCGCGACGCAATTTGTGTGTTCCATCGTCAGTATCAGGCTCTGAACGTTACAATTAACTGTCAGTTTTGCGTCGGATTCGAAAATCTAGACTCACAGGAGAACGACCATAAGGTGCCCGAGGCAGCACTAGACCCTTGGAGACAAGTCGGCTGGAGGACGATGTATTGAATCGCGACGCAATTTGTGTGTTCCATCGTCATCAAGAGGCTCTGAACGTTACAATACACTGTCAGTTTTGCGTCGGATTCGAAAATCTAGACTCACAGGAGAACGAGCATATGGTGCCCGAGGCAGCACTAGACCCTTGGAGACAAGTCGGCTGTAGGACGATGTATTGAATCGCGACGCAATTTGTGTGTTCCATCGTCATTAACAGGCTCTGAACGTTACAATTCACTGTCAGTTTTGCGTCGGTTCCGAAAATCTAGACTCACAGGAGAACGAGCATATGGTGCCCGAGGCAGCACTAGACCCTTGGAGACAAGTCGGCTGTAGGACGATGTATTGAATCGCGACGCAATTTGTGTGTTCCATCGTCATTAAGAGGCTCTGAACGTTACAAGTAACTGTCAGTTTTGCGTCGGATTCGAAAATCTAGACTTACAGGAGAACGACCATAAGGTGCCCGAGGCAGCACTAGACCCTTGGAGACAAGTCGGCTGGAGGACGATGTATTGAGTCGCGACGCAATTTGTGTGTCCCATCGTCATTAACAGGCTCTGAACGTTACAATTGACTGTCAGTTTTGCGTCGGATTCGAAAATCTAGACTCACAGGAGTACGAGCATATGGTGCCCGAGGCAGCACTAGACCCTTGGAGACAAGTCGGCTGTAGGACGATGTACTGAATCGCGACGCAATTTGTGTGTTCCATCGTCATTAAGAGGCTCTGAACGTTACAATTAACTGTCAGTTTTGCGTCGGATTCGAAAATCTAGACCCACAGGAGAACGACCATAAGGTGCCCGAGGCAGCACTAGACCCTTGGAGACAAGTCGGCTGGAGGACGATGTATTGAGTCGCGACGCAATTTGTGTGTCCCATCGTCATTAACAGGCTCTGAACGTTACAATTCACTGTCAGTTTTGCGTCGGATTCGAAAATCTAGACTCACAGGAGAACGAGCATATGGTGCCCGAGGCAGCACTAGACACTTGGAGACAAGTCGGCTGTAGGACGATGTATTGAATCTCGACGCAATTTGTGTGTTCCATCGTCATTAAGAGGCTCTGAGCGTTACAATTCACTGTCAGTTTTGCGCCGGTTTCGAAAAACTAGACTCATAGGAGAACGACCAAAGGTGCCCGGAGCAGCAATACTACCTCGGAGACAAGTCGGATGGAGGACGATGTATTGAATCGCGACGCAATTTGTGTGTTCCATCGTCATTAAGAGGCTCTGAACGTTACAGTTATCTGTCAGTTTTGTGTCGGATTCGAAAATCTGGACTCACAGGAGAACGAGCATATGGTGCCCGAGGCAGCACTAGACCCTTGGGGACAAGTCGCCTGTAGGACGATGTTTTGAATTGCGACGCAATTTGTGTGTTCCATCGTCATCAAGAGGCTCTGAACGTTACAATTCACTCTCAGTTTTGCGTCGGATTCGAAAATCTAGACTCACAGGAGAACGAGCATATGGTGCCCGAGGCAGCACTGGACCCTTGGGGACAAGTCGGCTGTAGGACGATGTATTGAATTGCGACGCAATTTGTGTGTTCCATCGTCATTAAGAGGCTCTGAACGTTACAATTAACTGTCAGTTTTGCATCGCATTCGAAAAACTAGACTCACAGGAGAACGACCATAAGGTGCCCGAGGCAGCAATAGACCCTTGGAGACAAGTCGGCTGTAGGACGATGTATTGAATCGCGACGCAATTTGTGTGTTCCATCGTCATTAAGAGGCTCTGAACGTTACAATTAACTGTCAGTTTTGCATCGCATTCGAAAAACTAGACTCACAGGAGAACGACCATAAGGTGCCCGAGGCAGCAATAGACCCTTGGAGACAAGTCGGCTGGAGGACGATGTATTGAATCGCGACGCAATTTGTGTGTTCCATCGTCATTAAGAGGCTCTGAACGTTACAATTAATTGTCAGTTTTACGCCGGATTCGAAAAACTAGACTCATAGGAGAACGACCATAAGAGGGCCGAGGCAACAATAGACCCTTCGAGACAAGTCGGCTGGAGGACGATGTATTGAATCGCGACGCAATTTGTGTGTTCCATCGTCATTAAGAGGCTCTGAACGTTACAATTAATTGTCAGTTTTGCGCCGGATTCGAAAAACTAGACTCATAGGAGAACGACCAAAAGGTGCCCGGAGGAGCAATACTACCTCGGAGACAAGTCGGCTGGAGGACGATGTATTGAATCGCGACGCAATTTGTGTGTTCCATCGTCATTAAGAGGCTCTGAACGTTACAATTATCTGTCAGTTTTGCGTCGGATTCGAAAATCTAGACTCACAGGAGAACGACCATAAGGTGCCCGAGGCAGCACTAGACCCTTGGAGACAAGTCGGCTGGAGGACGATGTATTGAGTCGCGACGCAATTTGTGTGTCCCATCGTCATTAACAGGCTCTGAACATTACAATTAACTGTCAGTTTTGCGTCGTATTCTGAAAACTAGACTCACAGGAGAACGACCATAAGGTGCCCGAGGCACCAATAGACCCTTAGAGACAAGTCGGCTGGAGGACGATGTATTGAATCGCGACGCAATTTGTGTGTCCCATCGTCATTAACAGGCTCTGAACATTACAATTAACTGTCAGTTTTGCGTCGTATTCTGAAAACTAGACTCACAGGAGAACGACCATAAGGTGCCCGAGGCACCAATAGACCCTTAGAGACAAGTCGGCTGGAGGACGATGTATTGAATCGCGACGCAATTTGTGTGTTCCATCGTCATTAAGAGGCTCTGAACGTTACAATTAACTGTCAGTTTTGCGTCGGATTCGAAAATCTAGACTCACAGGAGAACGAGCATAAGGTGCCCGAGGCAGCAATAGACCCTTGGAGACAAGTCGGCTGGAGGACGATGTATTGAATCGCGACGCAATTTGTGTGTTCCATCGTCATTAACAGGCTCTGAACGTTACAATTAATTGTCAGTTTTGCGTCGTATTCGAAAAACTAGACTCACAGGAGAACGACCATAAGGTGCCCGAGGCACCAATAGACCCTTCGAGACAAGTCGGCTGGAGGACGATGTATTGAATCGCGACGCAATTTGTGTGTTCCATCGTCATTAAGAGGCTCTGAACGTTACAATTAAATGTCAGTTTTGCGCCGGATTCGAAAAACTAGACTCATAGGAGAACGACCAAGAGGTGCCAGGAGCAGCAATACTACCTCGGAAACATGTCGGCTGGAGGACGATGTATTGAATCGCGACGCAATTTGTGTGTTCCATCGTCAGTATCAGGCTCTGAACGTTACAATTAACTGTCAGTTTTGCGTCGGATTCGAAAATCTAGACTCACAGGAGAATGACCATAAGGTGCCCGAGGCAGCACTAGACCCTTGGAGACAAGTCGGCTGGAGGACGATGTATTGAGTAGCGACGCAATTTGTGTGTCCCATCGTCATTAACAGGCTCTGAACGTTACAATTAACTGTCAGTTTTGCGTCGTATTCGAAAATCTAGACTCACAGGAGAACGAGCATATGGTGCCCGAGGCAGCACTAGACCCTTGGAGACAAGACGGCTGTAGGACGAAGTATTGAATCGCGACGCAATTTGTGTGTTCCATCGTCATCAAGAGGCTCTGAACGTTACAATTCACTGTCAGTTTTGCGTCGGATTCGAAAATCTAGACTCACAGGAGTACCAGCATATGGTGCCCGAGGCAGCACTAGACCCTTGGAGACAAGTCGGCTGTAGGACGATGTATTGAATCGCGACGCAATTTGTGTGTTCCATCGTCATCAAGAGGCTCTGAACGTTACAATTCACTCTCAGTTTTGCATCGGATTCGAAAATCTATACTCACAGGAGAACGAGCATATGGTGCCCGAGGCAGCAATAGACCTTTGGAGACAAGTCGGCTGGAGGACGATGTATTGATTCGCGACGCAATTTGTGTGTTCCATCGTCATTAAGAGGCTCTGAACGTTACAATTAATTGTCAGTTTTGCGCCGGATTCGAAAAACTTGACTCATAGGAGAACGACCATAAGAGGCCCGAGGCACCAATAGACCCTTCGAGACAAGTCGGCTGGAGGACGATGTATTGAATCGCGACGCAATTTGTGTGTTCCATCGTCATTAAGAGGCTCTGAACGTTACAATTAATTGTCAGTTTTGCGCCGGATTCGAAAAACTTGACTCATAGGAGAACGACCATAAGAGGCCCGAGGCACCAATAGACCCTTCGAGACAAGTCGGCTGGAGGACGATGTATTGAATCGCGACGCAATTTGTGTGTTCCATCGTCATTAAGAGGCTCTGAACGTTACAATTAATTGTCAGTTTTGCGCCGGATTCGAAAAACTAGACTCATAGGAGAAGGACCAAAATGTGCCCGGAGCAGCAATACTACCTCGGAGACAAGTCGGCTGGAGGACGATGTATTGAATCGAGACGCAATTTGTGTGTTCCATCGTCATTAAGAGGCTCTGAACGTTACAATTATGTGTCAGTTTTGCGTCAGATTCGAAAATCTAGACTCACAGGAGAACGACCATAAGGTGCCCGAGGCAGCACTAGACCCTTGGAGACAAGTCGGCTGGAGGACGATGTATTGAATCGCGACGCAATTTGTGTGTTCCATCGTCATTAAGAGGCTCTGAACGTTACAATTAATTGTCAGTTTTGTGCTGGATTCGAAAAACTAGACTCATAGGAGAACGAGCAAAAGGTGCCCGGAGCAGCAATACTACCTCGGAGACAAGTCGGCTGTAGGACGATGTATTGAATCGCGACGCAATTTGTGTGTTCCATCGTCATTAAGAGGCTCTGAACGTTACAATTAACTGTCAGTTTTGCGTCGGATTCGAAAATCTAGACTCACAGGAGAACGAGCATAAGGTGCCCGAGGCAGCAATAGACCCTTCGAGACAAGTCGGCTGGAGGACGATGTATTGAATCGCGACGCAATTTGTGTGTTCCATCGTCATTAAGAGGCTCTGAACGTTACAATTAATTGTCAGTTTTGCGCCGGATTCGAAAAACTAGACTCATAGGAGAACGACCAAAAGGTGCCCGGAGGAGCAATACTACCTCGGAGACGAGTCGGCTGGAGGACGATGTATTGAATCGCGACGCAATTTGTGTGTTCCATCGTCATTAAGAGGCTCTGAACGTTACAATTATCTGTCAGTTTTGCGTCGGATTCGAAAATCTAGACTCACAGGAGAACGACCATAAGGTGCCCGAGGCAGCACTAGACCCTTGGAGACAAGTCGGCTGGAGGACGATGTATTGAGTCGCGACGCAATTTGTGTGTCCCATCGTCATTAACAGGCTCTGAACATTACAATTAACTGTCAGTTTTGCGTCGTATTCTGAAAACTAGACTCACAGGAGAACGACCATAAGGTGCCCGAGGCACCAATAGACCCTTAGAGACAAGTCGGCTGGAGGACGATGTATTGAATCGCGACGCAATTTGTGTGTCCCATCGTCATTAACAGGCTCTGAACATTACAATTAACTGTCAGTTTTGCGTCGTATTCTGAAAACTAGACTCACAGGAGAACGACCATAAGGTGCCCGAGGCACCAATAGACCCTTAGAGACAAGTCGGCTGGAGGACGATGTATTGAATCGCGACGCAATTTGTGTGTTCCATCGTCATTAAGAGGCTCTGAACGTTACAATTAACTGTCAGTTTTGCGTCGGATTCGAAAATCTAGACTCACAGGAGAACGAGCATAAGGTGCCCGAGGCAGCAATAGACCCTTGGAGACAAGTCGGCTGGAGGACGATGTATTGAATCGCGACGCAATTTGTGTGTTCCATCGTCATTAACAGGCTCTGAACGTTACAATTAATTGTCAGTTTTGCGTCGTATTCGAAAAACTAGACTCACAGGAGAACGACCATAAGGTGCCCGAGGCACCAATAGACCCTTCGAGACAAGTCGGCTGGAGGACGATGTATTGAATCGCGACGCAATTTGTGTGTTCCATCGTCATTAAGAGGCTCTGAACGTTACAATTAAATGTCAGTTTTGCGCCGGATTCGAAAAACTAGACTCATAGGAGAACGACCAAGAGGTGCCAGGAGCAGCAATACTACCTCGGAAACATGTCGGCTGGAGGACGATGTATTGAATCGCGACGCAATTTGTGTGTTCCATCGTCAGTATCAGGCTCTGAACGTTACAATTAACTGTCAGTTTTGCGTCGGATTCGAAAATCTAGACTCACAGGAGTACCAGCATATGGTGCCCGAGGCAGCACTAGACCCTTGGAGACAAGTCGGCTGTAGGACGATGTATTGAATCGCGACGCAATTTGTGTGTTCCATCGTCATCAAGAGGCTCTGAACGTTACAATTCACTCTCAGTTTTGCGTCGGATTCGAAAATCTATACTCACAGGAGAACGAGCATATGGTGCCCGAGGCAGCAATAGACCCTTGGAGACAAGTCGGCTGGAGGACGATGTATTGATTCGCGACGCAATTTGTGTGTTCCATCGTCATTAAGAGGCTCTGAACGTTACAATTAATTGTCAGTTTTGCGCCGGATTCGAAAAACTTGACTCATAGGAGAACGACCATAAGAGGCCCGAGGCACCAATAGACCCTTCGAGACAAGTCGGCTGGAGGACGATGTATTGAATCGCGACGCAATTTGTGTGTTCCATCGTCATTAAGAGGCTCTGAACGTTACAATTAATTGTCAGTTTTGCGCCGGATTCGAAAAACTTGACTCATAGGAGAACGACCATAAGAGGCCCGAGGCACCAATAGACCCTTCGAGACAAGTCGGCTGGAGGACGATGTATTGAATCGCGACGCAATTTGTGTGTTCCATCGTCATTAAGAGGCTCTGAACGTTACAATTAATTGTCAGTTTTGCGCCGGATTCGAAAAACTAGACTCATAGGAGAAGGACCAAAAGGTGCCCGGAGCAGCAATACTACCTCGGAGACAAGTCGGCTGGAGGACGATGTATTGAATCGAGACGCAATTTGTGTGTTCCATCGTCATTAAGAGGCTCTGAACGTTACAATTATGTGTCAGTTTTGCGTCAGATTCGAAAATCTAGACTCACAGGAGAACGACCATAAGGTGCCCGAGGCAGCACTAGACCCTTGGAGACAAGTCGGCTGGAGGACGATGTATTGAATCGCGACGCAATTTGTGTGTTCCATCGTCATTAAGAGGCTCTGAACGTTACAATTAATTGTCAGTTTTGTGCTGGATTCGAAAAACTAGACTCATAGGAGAACGAGCAAAAGGTGCCCGGAGCAGCAATACTACCTCGGAGACAAGTCGGCTGTAGGACGATGTATTGAATCGCGACGCAATTTGTGTGTTCCATCGTCATTAAGAGGCTCTGAACGTTACAATTAACTGTCAGTTTTGCGTCGGATTCGAAAATCTAGACTCACAGGAGAACGAGCATAAGGTGCCCGAGGCAGCAATAGACCCTTCGAGACAAGTCGGCTGGAGGACGATGTACTGAATCGCGACGCAATTTGTGTGTTCCATCGTCATTAACAGGCTCTGAACGTTACAATTAATTGTCAGTTTTGCGTCGTATTCGAAAAACTAGACTCACAGGAGAACGACCATAAGGTGCCCGAGGCACCAATAGACCCTTGGAGACAAGTCGGCTGGAGGACGATGTATTGAATCGCGACGCAATTTGTGTGTTCCATCGTCATTAAGAGGCTCTGAACGTTGCAATTAAATGTCAGTTTTGCGCCGGATTCGAAAAACTAGACTCATAGGAGAACGACCAAGAGGTGCCAGGAGCAGCAATACTACCTCGGAAACATGTCGGCTGGAGGACGATGTATTGAATCGCGACGCAATTTGTGTGTTCCATCGTCAGTATCAGGCTCTGAACGTTACAATTAACTGTCAGTTTTGCGTCGGATTCGAAAATCTAGACTCACAGGAGAACGAGCATAAGGTGCCCGAGGCAGCAATAGACCCTTGGAGACAAGTCGGCTGGAGGACGATGTATTGAATCGCGACGCAATTTGTGTGTTCCATCGTCATTAAGAGGCTCTGAACGTTGCAATTAAATGTCAGTTTTGCGCCGGATTCGAAAAACTAGACTCATAGGAGAACGACCAAGAGGTGCCAGGAGCAGCAATACTACCTCGGAAACATGTCGGCTGGAGGACGATGTATTGAATCGCGACGCAATTTGTGTGTTCCATCGTCAGTATCAGGCTCTGAACGTTACAATTAACTGTCAGTTTTGCGTCGGATTCGAAAATCTAGACTCACAGGAGAACGACCATAAGGTGCCCGAGGCAGCACTAGACCCTTGGAGACAAGTCGGCTGGAGGACGATGTATTGAGTAGCGACGCAATTTGTGTGTCCCATCGTCATTAACAGGCTCTGAACGTTACAATTCACTGTCAGTTTTGCGTCGGATTCGAAAATCTAGACTCACAGGAGAACGGGCATATGGTGCCCGAGGCAGCACTAGACCCTTGGAGACAAGTCGGCTGTAGGACGATGTATTGAATCGCGACGCAATTTGTGTGTTCCATCGTCATCAAGAGGCTCTGAACGTTACAATTCACTGTCAGTTTTGCGTCGGATTCGAAAATCTAGACTCACAGATGAACGACCATATGGTGCCCGAGGCAGCACTAGACCCTTGGAGACAAGTCGGCTGTAGGACGATGTATTGAATCGCGACGCAATTTGTGTGTTCCATCGTCATTAAGAGGCTCTGAACGTTACAATTAACTGTCAGTTTTGCATCGCATTCGAAAAACTAGACTCACAGGAGAACGACCATAAGGTGCCCGAGGCAGCAATAGACCCTTGGAGACAAGTCGGCTGGAGGACGATGTATTGAGACGCGACGCAATTTGTGTGTCCCATCGTCATTAACAGGCTCTGAACGTTACAATTAACTGTCAGTTTTGCATCGCATTCGAAAAACTAGACTCACAGGAGAACGACCATAAGGTGCCCGAGGCAGCAATAGACCCTTGGAGACAAGTCGGCTGGAGGACGATGTATTGAATCGCGACGCAATTTGTGTGTTCCATCGTCATTAAGAGGCTCTGAACCTTACAATTAACTGTCAGTTTTGCGTCGGATTCGAAAATCTAGACTCACAGATGAACGACCATAAGGTGCCCGAGGCAGCAATAGACCCTTCGAGACAAGTCGGCTGGAGGACGATGTATTGAATCGCGACGCAATTTGTGTGTTCCATCGTCATCAAGAGGCTCTGAACGTTACAATTCACTCTCAGTTTTGCGTCGGATTCGAAAATCTAGACTCACAGGAGAACGAGCATATGGTGCCCGAGGCAGCAATAGACCCTTGGAGACAAGTCGGCTGTAGGACGATGTATTGAATCGCGACGCAATTTGTGTGTTCCATCGTCATTAAGAGGCTCTGAACGTTACAATTAACTGTCAGTTTTGCATCGCATTCGAAAAACTAGACTCACAGGAGAACGACCATAAGGTGCCCGAGGCAGCAATAGACCCTTGGAGACAAGTCGGCTGGAGGACGATGTATTGATTCGCGACGCAATTTGTGTGTTCCATCGTCATTAAGAGGCTCTGAACGTTACAATTAATTGTCAGTTTTGCGCCGGATTCGAAAAACTAGACTCATAGGAGAACGACCATAAGAGGCCCGAGGCACCAATAGACCCTTCGAGACAAGTCGGCTGGAGGACGATGTATTGAATCGCGACGCAATTTGTGTGTTCCATCGTCATTAAGAGCCTCTGAACGTTACAATTAATTGTCAGTTTTGCGCCGGATTCGAAAAACTAGACTCATAGGAGAACGACCAAAAGGTGCCAGGAGCAGCAATACTACCTCGGAGACAAGTCGGCTGGAGGACGATGAATTGAATCGCGACGCAATTTGTGTGTTCCATCGTCAGTATCCGGCTCTGAACGTTACAATTAACCGTCAGTTTTGCGTCGTATTCTGAAAACTAGACTCACAGGAGAACGACGATAAGGTGCCCGAGGCAGCTATAGACCCTTGGAGACAAGTCGGCTGGAGGACGATGTATTGAATCGCGACGCAATTTGTGTGTTCCATCGTCATTAAGAGGCTCTGAACCTTACAATTAACTGTCAGTTTTGCGTCGGATTCGAAAATCTAGACTCACCGATGAACGTCCATAAGGTGCCCGAGGCAGCAATAGACCCTTCGAGACAAGTCGGCTGGAGGACGATGTATTGAATCGCGACGCAATTTGTGTGTTCCATCGTCATTAACAGGCTCTGAACGTTACAATTAATTGTCAGTTTTGCATCGTATTCGAAAAACTAGACTCACAGGAGAACGACCAAAAGGTGCCCGAGGCACCAATAGACCCTTCGAGACAAGTCGGCTGGAGGACGATGTATTGAATCGCGACGCAATTTGTGTGTTCCATCGTCATTAAGAGGCTCTGAACGTTACAATTAATTGTCAGTTTTGCGCCGGATTCGAAAAACTAGACTCATAGGAGAACGACCAAGAGGTGCCAGGAGCAGCAATACTACCTCGGAGACATGTCGGCTGGAGGACGATGTATTGAATCGCGACGCAATTTGTGTGTTCCATCGTCAGTATCAGGCTCTGAACGTTACAATTCACTGTCAGTTTTGCGTCGGATTCGAAAATCTAGACTCACAGGAGAACGACCATAAGGTGCCCGAGGCAGCACTAGACCCTTGGAGACAAGTCGGAAGGAGGACGATGGATTGAGTCGCGACGCAATTTGTGTGTCCCATCGTCATTAACAGGCTCTGAACGTTACAATTAACTGTCAGTTTTGCATCGCATTCGAAAATCTAGACTCACAGGAGAACGACCATAAGGTGCCCGAGGCAGCACTAGACCCTTGGAGACAAGTCGGCTGGAGGACGATGTATTGAGTCGCGACGCAATTTGTGTGTCCCATCGTCATTAACAGGCTCTGAACGTTACAATTAACTGTCAGTTTTGCGTCGTATTCTGAAAACTAGACTCACAGGAGATCGACCATTTGGTGCCCGAGGCACCAATAGACCCTTGGAGACAGGTCGGCTGTGGGACGATGTATTGAATCGCGACGCAATTTGTGTGTTCCATCGTCATCAAGAGGCTCTGAACGTTACAATTCACTGTCAGTTTTGCGTCGGATTCGAATATCTAGACTCACAGGAGAACGAGCATATGGTGCCCGAAGCAGCACTAGACCCTTGGAGACAAGTCGGCTGTAGGACGATGTATTGAATCGCGACGCAATTTGTGTGTTCCATCGTCATTAAGAGGCTCTGAACGTTACAATTAACTGTCAGTTTTGCGTCGGATTCGAAAATCTAGACTCACAGGAGAACGACCATAAGGTGCCCGAGGCAGCACCAGACCCTTGGAGACAAGTCGGCTGGAGGATGATGTATTGAATCGCGACGCAATTTGTGTGTTCCATCGTCATTAACAGGCTCTGAACGTTACAATTCACTGTCAGTTTTGCATCGCATTCGAAAAACTAGACTCACAGGAGAACGACCATAAGGTGCCCGAGGCAGCAATAGACCCTTGGAGACAAGTCGGCTGGAGGACGATGTATTGAATCGCGACGCAATTTGTGTGTTCCATCGTCATTAAGAGGCTCTGAACGTTACAATTAACTGTCAGTTTTGCATCGCATTCGAAAAACTAGACTCACTGGAGAATGACCAAAAGGTGCCCGAGGCAGCAACAGACCCTTGGAGACAAGTCGGCTGGAGGACGATGTATTGAGACGCGACGCAATTTGTGTGTCCCATCGTCATTAACAGGCTCTGAACGTTACAATTAACTGTCAGTTTTGCGTCGGATTCGAAAATCTAGACTCACTGATGACCGACCATAAGGTGCCCGAGGCAGCACTACACCCTTGGAGACAAGTCGGCGGGAGGAAGATGTATTGAATCGCGACGCAATTTGTGTGTTCCATCGTCATTAACAGGCTCTGAACATTACAATTAACTGTCAGTTTTGCGTCGGATTCGAAAAACTAGACTCACAGGAGAACGACCATAAGGTGCCCGAGGCAGCAATAGACCCTTCGAGACAAGTCGGCTGGAGGACGATGTATTGAATCGCGACGCAATTTGTGTGTTCCATCGTCATTAACAGGCTCTGAACGTTACAATTAATTGTCAGTTTTGCGTCGTATTCGAAAAACTAGACTCACAGGAGAACGACCATAAGGTGCCCGAGGCACCAATAGACCCTTCGAGACAAGTCGGCTGGAGGACCATGTATTGAATCGCGACACAATTTGTGTGTTCCATCGTCATTAAGAGGCTCTGAACGTTACAATTCACTGTCAGTTTTGCGCCGGATTCGAAAAACTAGACTCATAGGAGAACGACCAAAAGGTGCCCGGAGCAGCAATACTACCTCGGAGACAAGTCGGATGGAGGACGATGTATTGAATCGCGACGCAATTTGTGTGTTCCATCGTCATTAAGAGGCTCTGAACGTTACAATTATCTGTCAGTTTTGCGTCGGATTCGAAAATCTAGACTCACAGGAGAACGACCATAAGGTGCCCGAGGCAGCACTAGACCCTTGGAGACAAGTCGGCTGGAGGACGATGTATTGAGTCGCGACGCAATTTGTGTGTCCCATCGTCATTAACAGGCTCTGAACGTTACAATTAACTGTAAGTTTTGCGTCGTATTCTGAAAACTAGACTCACAGGAGAACGACCATAAGGTGCCCGAGGCAGCAAGAGACCCTTGGAGACAGGTCGGCTGTGGGACGATGTATTGAATCGCGACGCAATTTGTGTGTTCCATCGTCATCAAGAGGCTCTGAACGTTACAATTCACTGTCAGTTTTGCGTCGGATTCGAAAATCTAGACTCACAGGAGAACGAGCATATGGTGACCGAGGCAGCACTAGACCCTAGGAGACAAGTCGGCTGTAGGACGATGTATTTAATCGCGACGCAATTTGTGTGTTCCATCGTCATTAAGAGGCTCTGAACGTTACAATTAACTGTCAGTTTTGCGTCGGATTCGAAAATCTAGACTCACAGGAGAACGACCATAAGGTGCCCGAGGCAGCACTAGACCCTTGGAGACAAGTCGGCTGGAGGACGATGTATTGAGTCGCGACGCAATTTGTGTGTCCCATCGTCATTAACAGGCTCTGAACGTTACAATTAACTGTCAGTTTTGCATCGCATTCGAAAAACTAGACTCACAGGAGAACGACCATAAGGTGCCCGAGGCAGCAATAGACCCTTGGAGACAAGTCGGCTGGAGGACGATGTATTGAATCGCGACGCAATTTGTGTGTTCCATCGTCATTAAGAGGCTCTGAACCTTACAGATGAACGACCATAAGGTGCCCGAGGCAGCAATAGACCCTTCGAGACAAGTCGGCTGGAGGACGATGTATTGAATCGCGACGCAATTTGTGTGTTCCATCGTCATTAAGAGGCTCTGAACGTTACAATTAACTGTCAGTTTTGCATCGCATTGGAAAAACTAGACTCATAGGAGAACGACCAAAAGGTGCCCGGAGCAGCAATACTACCTCGGAGACAAGTCGGATGGAGGACGATGTATTGAATCGCGACGCAATTTGTGTGTTCCATCGTCATTAACAGGCTCTGAACGTTACAATTATCTGTCAGTTTTGCGTCGGATTCGAAAATCTAGACTCACAGGAGAACGACCATAAGGTGCCCGAGGCAGCACTAGACCCTTGGAGACAAGTCGGCTGGAGGACGATGTATTGAGTCGCGACGCAATTTGTGTGTCCCATCGTCATTAACAGGCTCTGAACGTTACAATTAACTGTCAGTTTTGCGTCGTATTCTGAAAACTAGACTCACAGGAGAACGACCATAAGGTGCCCGAGGCAGCAAGAGACCCTTGGAGACAGGTCGGCTGTGGGACGATGTATTGAATCGCGACGCAATTTGTGTGTTCCATCGTCATCAAGAGGCTCTGAACGTTACAATTCACTGTCAGTTTTGCGTCGGATTCGAAAATCTAGACTCACAGGAGAACGAGCATATGGTGCCCGAGGCTGCACTAGACCCTAGGAGACAAGTCGGCTGTAGGACGATGTATTGAATCGCGACGCAATTTGTGTGTTCCATCGTCATTAAGAGGCTCTGAACGTTACAATTAACTGTCAGTTTTGCGTCGGATTCGAAAATCTAGACTCACAGGAGAACGACCATAAGGTGCCCGAGGCAGCACTAGACCCTTGGAGACAAGTCGGCTGGAGGACGATGTATTGAGTCGCGACGCAATTTGTGTGTCCCATCGTCATTAACAGGCTCTGAACGTTACAATTAACTGTCAGTTTTGCATCGCATTCGAAAAACTAGACTCACAGGAGAACGACCATAAGGTGCCCGAGGCAGCAATAGACCCTTGGAGACAAGTCGGCTGGAGGACGATGTATTGAATCGCGACGCAATTTGTGTGTTCCATCGTCATTAAGAGGCTCTGAACCTTACAATTAACTGTCAGTTTTGCGTCGGATTCGAAAATCTAGACTCACAGATGAACGACCATAAGGTGCCCGAGGCAGCAATAGACCCTTCGAGACAAGTCGGCTGAAGGACGATGTATTGAATCGCGACGCAATTTGTGTGTTCCATCGTCATTAAGAGGCTCTGAACGTTACAATTAACTGTCAGTTTTGCATCGCATTCGAAAAACTAGACTCACAGGAGAACGACCATTAGGTGCCCGAGGCACCAATAGACCCTTGGAGACAAGTCGGCTGGAGGACGATGTGTTTATTCGCGACGCAATTTGTGTGTTCCATCGTCATTAAGAGGCTCTGAACGTTACAATTAATTGTCAGTTTTGCGCCGGATTCGAAAAACTAGACTCATAGGAGAACGACCATAAGAGGCCCGAGGCACCAATAGACCCTTCGAGACAAGTCGGCTGGAGGACGATGTATTTAATCGCGACGCAATTTGTGTGTTCCATCGTCATTAAGAGGCTCTGAACCTTACAATTAACTGTCAGTTTTGCGTCGGATTCGAAAATCTAGACTCACAGATGAACGACCATAAGGTGCCCGAGGCAGCAATAGACCCTTCGAGACAAGTCGGCTGGAGGACGATGTATTGAATCGCGACGCAATTTGTGTGTTCCATCGTCATTAAGAGGCTCTGAACGTTACAATTAACTGTCAGTTTTGCATCGCATTCGAAAAACTAGACTCACAGGAGAACGACCATTAGGTGCCCGAGGCACCAATAGACCCTTGGAGACAAGTCGGCTGGAGGACGATGTATTGATTCGCGACGCAATTTGTGTGTTCCATCGTCATTAAGAAGCTCTGAACGTTACAATTAATTGTCAGTTTTGCGCCGGATTCGAAAAACTAGACTCATAGGAGAACGACCATAAGAGGCCCGAGGCACCAATAGACCCTTCGAGACAAGTCGGCTGGAGCACGATGTATTTAATCGCGACGCAATTTGTGTGTTCCATCGTCATTAAGAGGCTCTGAACGTTACAATTAATTGTCAGTTTTGCGCCGGATTCGAAAAACTAGACTCATAGGAGAACGACCAAAAGGTGCCAGGAGCAGCAATACTACCTCGGAGACAAGTCGGCTGGAGGACGAAGTATTGAATCGCGACGCAACTTGTGTGTTCCATCGTCAGTATCAGGCTCTGAACGTTACAATTAACCGTCAGTTTTGCGTCGTATTCTGAAAACTAGACTCACAGGAGAACGACGATAATGTGCCCGAGGCAGCTATAGACCCTTAGAGACAAGTCGGCTGGAGGACGATGTATTGAATCGCGACGCAATTTGTGTGTTCCATCGTCATTAAGAGGCTCTGAACCTTACAATTAACTGTCAGTTTTGCGTCGGATTCGAAAATCTAGACTCACCGATGAACGACCATAAGGTGCCCGAGGCAGCAATAGACCCTTCGAGACAAGTCGGCTGGAGGACGATGTATTGAATCGCGACGCAATTTGTGTGTTCCATCGCCATTAACAGGCTCTGAACGTTACAATTAATTGTCAGTTTTGCGTCGTATTCGAAAAACTAGACTCACAGGAGAACGACCATAAGGTGCCCGAGGCACCAATAGACCCTTCGAGACAAGTCGGCTGGAGGACGATGTATTGAATCGCGACGCAATTTGTGTGTTCCATCGTCATTAAGAGGCTCTGATCGTTACAATTAATTGTCAGTTTTGCGTCGGATTCGAAAATCTAGACTCACAGGAGAACGACCATAAGGTGCCCGAGGCAGCACTAGACCCTTGGAGACAAGTCGGCTGGAGGACGATGTATTGAATCGCGACGCAATTTGTGTGTTCCATCGTCAGTATCAGGCTTTGAACGTTACAATTAACTGTCAGTTTTGCGTCGGATTCGAAAATCTAGAGTCACAGGAGAACGACCATAAGGTGCCCGAGGCAGCACTAGACCCTTGGAGACAAGTCGGCTGGAGGACGATGTATTGAGTCGCGACGCAATTTGTGTGTCCCATCGTCATTAACAGGCTCTGAACGTTACAATTAACTGTCAGTTTTGCGTCGGATTCTGAAAACTAGACTCACAGGAGAACGACCATAAGGTGCCCGAGGCAGCAAGAGACCCTTGGAGACAGGTCGGCTGTGGGACGATGTATTGAATCGCGACGCAATTTGTGTGTTCCATCGTCATCAAGAGGCTCTGAACGTTACAATTCACTGTCAGTTTTGCGTCGGATTCGAAAATCTAGACTCACAGGAGAACGAGCATATGGTGCCCGAGGCAGCACTAGACCCTAGGAGACAAGTCGGCTGTAGGACGATGTATTGAATCGCGACGCAATTTGTGTGTTCCATCGTCATTAAGAGGCTCTGAACGTTACAATTAACTGTCAGTTTTGCGTCGGATTCGAAAATCTAGACTCACAGGAGAACGACCATAAGGTGCCCGAGGCAGCACTAGACCCTTGGAGACAAGTCGGCTGGAGGACGATGTATTGAGTCGCGACGCAATTTGTGTGTCCCATCGTCATTAACAGGCTCTGAACGTTACAATTAACTGTCAGTTTTGCATCGCATTCGAAAAACTAGACTCACAGGAGAACGACCATAAGGTGCCCGAGGCAGCAATAGACCCTTGGAGACAAGTCGGCTGGAGGACGATGTATTGAATCGCGACGCAATTTGTGTGTTCCATCGTCATTAAGAGGCTCTGAACCTTACAATTAACTGTCAGTTTTGCGTCGGATTCGAAAATCTAGACTCACAGATGAACGACCATAAGGTGCCCGAGGCAGCAATAGACCCTTCGAGACAAGTCGGCTGGAGGACGATGTATTGAATCGCGACGCAATTTGTGTGTTCCATCGTCATTAAGAGGCTCTGAACGTTACAATTCACTGTCAGTTTTGCGCCGGATTCGAAAAACTAGACTCATAGGAGAACGACCAAAAGGTTCCCGGAGCAGCAATACTACCTCGGAGACAAGTCGGATGGAGGACGATGTATTGAATCGCGACGCAATTTGTGTGTTCCATCGTCATTAAGAGGCTCTGAACGTTACAATTATCTGTCAGTTTTGCGTCGGATTCGAAAATCTAGACTCACAGGAGAACGACCATAAGGTGCCCGAGGCAGCACTAGACCCTTGGAGACAAGTCGGCTGGAGGACGATGTATTGAGTCGCGACGCAGTTTGTGTGTCCCATCGTCATTAACAGGCTCTGAACGTTACAATTAACTGTCAGTTTTGCGTCGTATTCTGAAAACTAGACTCACAGGAGAACGACCATAAGGTGCCCGAGGCAGCAAGAGACCCTTGGAGACATGTCGGCTGTGGGACGATGTATTGAATCGCGACGCAATTTGTGTGTTCCATCGTCATCAAGAGGCTCTGAACGTTACAATTCACTGTCAGTTTTGCGTCGGATTCGAAAATCTAGACTCACAGGAGAACGAGCATATGGTGCCCGAGGCAGCACTAGACCCTAGGAGACAAGTCGGCTGTAGGACGATGTATTGAATCGCGACGCAATTTGTGTGTTCCATCGTCATTAAGAGGCTCTGAACGTTACAATTATCTGTCAGTTTTGCGTCGGATTCGAAAATCTAGACTCACAGGAGAACGACCATAAGGTGCCCGAGGCAGCACTAGACCCTTGGAGACAAGTCGGCTGGAGGACGATGTATTGAGTCGCGACGCAATTTGTGTGTCCCATCGTCATTAACAGGCTCTGAACGTTACAATTAACTGTCAGTTTTGCGTCGTATTCTGAAAACTAGACTCACAGGAGAACGACCATAAGGTGCCCGAGGCAGCAAGAGACCCTTGGAGACAGGTCGGCTGTGGGACGATGTATTGAATCGCGACGCAATTTGTGTGTTCCATCGTCATCAAGAGGCTCTGAACGTTACAATTAACTGTCAGTTTTGCGTCGGATTCGAAAATCTAGACTCACAGGAGAACGACCATAAGGTGCCGGAGGCAGCACTAGACCCTTGGAGACAAGTCGGCTGGAGGACGATGTATTGAGTCGCGACGCAATTTGTGTGTCCCATCGTCATTAACAGGCTCTGAACGTTACAATTAACTGTCAGTTTTGCATCGCATTCGAAAAACTAGACTCACAGGAGAACGACCATAAGGTGCCCGAGGCAGCAATAGACCCTTGGAGACAAGTCGGCTGGAGGACGATGTATTGAATCGCGACGCAATTTGTGTGTTCCATCGTCATTAAGAGGCTCTGAACCTTACAATTAACTGTCAGTTTTGCGTCGGATTCGAAAATCTAGACTCACAGATGAACGACCATAAGGTGCCCGAGGCAGCAATAGACCCTTCGAGACAAGTCGGCTGGAGGACGATGTATTGAATCGCGACGCAATTTTTGTGTTCCATCGTCATTAAGAGGCTCTGAACGTTACAATTAACTGTCAGTTTTGCATCGCATTCGAAAAACTAGACTCACAGGAGAACGACCATTAGGTGCCCGAGGCACCAATAGACCCTTGGAGACAAGTCGGCTGGAGGACGATGTATTGATTCGCGACGCAATTTGTGTGTTCCATCGTCATTAAGAGGCTCTGAACGTTACAATTAATTGTCAGTTTTGCGCCGGATTCGAAAAACTAGACTCATAGGAGAACGACCATAAGAGGCCCGAGGCACCAATAGACCCTTCGAGACAAGTCGGCTGGAGGACGATGTATTTAATCGCGACGCAATTTGTGTGTTCCATCGTCATTAAGAGGCTCTGAACCTTACAATTAACTGTCAGTTTTGCGTCGGATTCGAAAATCTAGACTCACAGATGAACGACCATAAGGTGCCCGAGGCAGCAATAGACCCTTCGAGACAAGTCGGCTGGAGGACGATGTATTGAATCGCGACGCAATTTGTGTGTTCCATCGTCATTAAGAGGCTCTGAACGTTACAATTAACTGTCAGTTTTGCATCGCATTCGAAAAACTAGACTCACAGGAGAACGACCATTAGGTGCCCGAGGCACCAATAGACCCTTCGAGACAAGTCGGCTGGAGGACGATGTATTGAATCGCGACGCAATTTGTGTGTTCCATCGTCATTAACAGGCTCTGAACGTTACAATTAATTGTCAGTTTTGCGTCGTATTCGAAAAACTAGACTCACAGGAGAACGACCATAAGGTGCCCGAGGCACCAATAGACCCTTCGAGACAAGTCGGCTGGAGGACGATGTATTGAATCGCGACGCAATTTGTGTGTTCCATCGTCATTAAGAGGCTCTGAACGTTACAATTAATTGTCAGTTTTGCGTCGGATTCGAAAATCTAGACTCACAGGAGAACGACCATAAGGTGCCCGAGGCAGCACTAGACCCTTGGAGACAAGTCGGCTGGAGGACGATGTATTGAATCGCGACGCAATTTGTGTGTTCCATCGTCAGTATCAGGCTCTGAACGTTACAATTAACTGTCAGTTTTGCGTCGGATTCGAAAATCTAGACTCACAGGAGAACGACCATAAGGTGCCCGAGGCAGCACTAGACCCTTGGAGACAAGTCGGCTGGAGGACGATGTATTGAGTCGCGACGCAATTTATGTGTCCCATCGTCATTAACAGGCTCTGAACGTTACAATTAACTGTCAGTTTTGCGTCGGATTCGAAAATCTAGACTCACAGGAGAACGAGCATATGGTGCCCGAGGCAGCACTAGACGCTTGGAGACAAGTCGGCTGTAGGACGATGTATTGAATCGCGACGCAATTTGTGTGTTCCATCGTCATCAAGAGGCTCTGAACGTTACAATTCACTGTCAGTTTTGCGTCGGATTCGAAAATCTAGACTCACAGGAGAACGAGCATATGGTGCCCGAGGCAGCACTAGACCCTTGGAGACAAGTCGGCTGTAGGACGATGTATTGAATCGCGACGCAATTTGTGTGTTCCATCGTCATTAACAGGCTCTGAACGTTACAATTCACTGTCAGTTTTGCGTCGGATTCGAAAATCTAGACTCACAGGAGAACGAGCATATGGTGCCCGAGGCAGCACTAGACCCTTGGAGACAAGTCGGCTGTAGGACGATGTATTGAATCGCGACGCAATTTGTGTGTTCCATCGTCATTAAGAGGCTCTGAACGTTACAAGTAACTGTCAGTTTTGCGTCGGATTCGAAAATCTAGACTTACAGGAGAACGACCATAAGGTGCCCGAGGCAGCACTAGACCCTTGGAGACAAGTCGGCTGGAGGACGATGTATTGAGTCGCGACGCAATTTGTGTGTCCCATCGTCATTAACAGGCTCTGAGCGTTACAATTCACTGTCAGTTTTGCGTCGGATTCGAAAATCTAGACTCACAGGAGTACGAGCATATGGTGCCCGAGGCAGCACTAGACCCTTGGAGACAAGTCGGCTGTAGGACGATGTATTGAATCGCGACGCAATTTGTGTGTTCCATCGTCATTAAGAGGCTCTGAACGTTACAATTCACTGTCAGTTTTGCGCCGGATTCGAAAAACTAGACTCATAGGAGAACGACCAAAAGGTTCCCGGAGCAGCAATACTACCTCGGAGACAAGTCGGATGGAGGACGATGTATTGAATCGCGACGCAATTTGTGTGTTCCATCGTCATTAAGAGGCTCTGAACGTTACAATTATCTGTCAGTTTTGCGTCGGATTCGAAAATCTAGACTCACAGGAGAACGACCATAAGGTGCCCGAGGCAGCACTAGACCCTTGGAGACAAGTCGGCTGGAGGACGATGTATTGAGTCGCGACGCAATTTGTGTGTCCCATCGTCATTAACAGGCTCTGAACGTTACAATTAACTGTCAGTTTTGCGTCGTATTCTGAAAACTAGACTCACAGGAGAACGACCATAAGGTGCCCGAGGCAGCAAGAGACCCTTGGAGACATGTCGGCTGTGGGACGATGTATTGAATCGCGACGCAATTTGTGTGTTCCATCGTCATCAAGAGGCTCTGAACGTTACAATTAACTGTCAGTTTTGCGTCGGATTCGAAAATCTAGACTCACAGGAGAACGACCATAAGGTGCCCGAGGCAGCACTAGACCCTTGGAGACAAGTCGGCTGGAGGACGATGTATTGAGTAGCGACGCAATTTGTGTGTCCCATCGTCATTAACAGGCTCTGAACGTTACAATTAACTGTCAGTTTTGCATCGCATTCGAAAAACTAGACTCACAGGAGAACGACCATAAGGTGCCCGAGGCAGCAATAGACCCTTGGAGACAAGTCGGCTGGAGGACGATGTATTGAATCGCGACGCAATTTGTGTGTTCCATCGTCATTAAGAGGCTCTGAACCATACAATTAACTGTCAGTTTTGCGTCGGATTCGAAAATCTAGACTCACAGATGAACGACCATAAGGTGCCCGAGGCAGCAATAGACCCTTCGAGACAAGTCGGCTGGAGGACGATGTATTGAATCGCGACGCAATTTGTGTGTTCCATCGTCAGTATCAGGCTCTGAACGTTACAATTAACTGTCAGTTTTGCGTCGGATTCGAAAATCTAGACTCACAGGAGAACGACCATAAGGTGCCCGAGGCAGCACTAGACCCTTGGAGACAAGTCGGCTGGAGGACGATGTATTGAGTCGCGACGCAATTTGTGTGTCCCATCGTCATTAACAGGCTCTGAACGTTACAATTAACTGTCAGTTTTGCGTCGGATTCGAAAATCTAGACTCACAGGAGAACGAGCATATGGTGCCCGAGGCAGCACTAGACGCTTGGAGACAAGTCGGCTGTAGGACGATGTATTGAATCGCGACGCAATTTGTGTGTTCCATCGTCATCAAGAGGCTCTGAACGTTACAATTCACTGTCAGTTTTGCGTCGGATTCGAAAATCTAGACTCACAGGAGAACGAGCATATGGTGCCCGAGGCAGCACTAGACCCTTGGAGACAAGTCGGCTGTAGGACGATGTATTGAGTCGCGACGCAATTTGTGTGTTCCATCGTCATTAACAGGCTCTGAACGTTACAATTCACTGTCAGTTTTGCGTCGGATTCGAAAATCTAGACTCACAGGAGAACGAGCATATGGTGCCCGAGGCAGCACTAGACCCTTGGAGACAAGTCGGCTGTAGGACGATGTATTGAATCGCGACGCAATTTGTGTGTTCCATCGTCATTAAGAGGCTCTGAACGTTACAAGTAACTGTCAGTTTTGCGTCGGATTCGAAAATCTAGACTCACAGGAGAACGACCATAAGGTGCCCGAGGCAGCACTAGACCCTTGGAGACAAGTCGGCTGGAGGACGATGTATTGAGTCGCGACGCAATTTGTGTGTCCCATCGTCATTAACAGGCTCTGAACGTTACAATTAACTGTCAGTTTTGCGTTGTATTCTGAAAACTAGACTCACAGGAGAACGACCATAAGGTGCCCGAGGCAGCAAGAGACCCTTGGAGACAGGTCGGCTGTGGGACGATGTATTAAATCGCGACGCAATTTGTGTGTTCCATCGTCATCAAGAGGCTCTGAACGTTTCAATTCACTGTCAGTTTTGCGTCGGATTCGAAAATCTAGACTCACAGGAGAACGACCATAAGGTGCCCGAGGCAGCACTAGACCCTTGGAGATAAGTCGGCTGGAGGACGATGTATTGAATCGCGACGCAATTTGTGTTCCATCGTCATTAAGAGGCTCTGAACGTTACAATTAACTGTCAGTTTTGCGTCGGATTCGAAAATCTAGACTCACAGGAGAACGACCATAAGGTGCCCGAGGCAGCACTAGACCCTTGGAGACAAGTCGGCTGGAGGACGATGTATTGAGTCGCGACGCAATTTGTGTGTCCCATCGTCATTAACAGGCTCTGAACGTTACAATTAACTGTCAGTTTTGCATCGCATTCGAAAAACTAGACTCACAGGAGAACGACCATAAGGTGCCCGAGGCAGCAATAGACCCTTGGAGACAAGTCGGCTGGAGGACGATGTATTGAATTGCGACGCAATTTGTGTGTTCCATCGTCATTAAGAGGCTCTGAACCTTACAATTAACTGTCAGTTTTGCGTCGGATTCGAAAATCTAGACTCACAGATGAACGACCATAAGGTACCCGAGGCAGCAATAGACCCTTCGAGACAAGTCGGCTGGAGGACGATGTATTGAATCGCGACGCAATTTGTGTGTTCCATCGTCATTAAGAGGCTCTGAACGTTACAATTAACTGTCAGTTTTGCATCGCATTCGAAAAACTAGACTCACAGGAGAACGACCATTAGGTGCCCGAGGCACCAATAGACCCTTGGAGACAAGTCGGCTGGAGGACGATGTATTGATTCGCGACGCAATTTGTGTGTTCCATCGTCATTAACAGGCTCTGAACGTTACAATTCACTGTCAGTTTTGCGTCGGATTCGAAAATCTAGACTCACAGGAGAACGAGCATATGGTGCCCGAGGCAGCACTAGACCCTTGGAGACAAGTCGGCTGTAGGACGATGTATTGAATCGCGACGCAATTTGTGTGTTCCATCGTCATTAAGAGGCTCTGAACGTTACAAGTAACTGTCAGTTTTGCGTCGGATTCGAAAATCTAGACTTACAGGAGAACGACCATAAGGTGCCCGAGGCAGCACTAGACCCTTGGAGACAAGTCGGCTGGAGGACGATGTATTGAGTCGCGACGCAATTTGTGTGTCCCATCGTCATTAACAGGCTCTGAACGTTACAATTCACTGTCAGTTTTGCGTCGGATTCGAAAATCTAGACTCACAGGAGTACGAGCATATGGTGCCCGAGGCAGCACTAGACCCTTGGAGACAAGTCGGCTGTAGGACGATGTATTGAATCGCGACGCAATTTGTGTGTTCCATCGTCATTAAGAGGCTCTGAACGTTACAATTCACTGTCAGTTTTGCGCCGGATTCGAAAAACTAGACTCATAGGAGAACGACCAAAAGGTTCCCGGAGCAGCAATACTACCTCGGAGACAAGTCGGATGGAGGACGATGTATTGAATCGCGACGCAATTTGTGTGTTCCATCGTCATTAAGAGGCTCTGAACGTTACAATTATCTGTCAGTTTTGCGTCGGATTCGAAAATCTAGACTCACAGGAGAACGACCATAAAGTGCCCGAGGCAGCACTAGGCCCTTGGAGACAAGTCGGCTGGAGGACGATGTATTGAGTCGCGACGCAATTTGTGTGTCCCATCGTCATTAACAGGCTCTGAACGTTACAATTAACTGTCAGTTTTGCGTCGTATTCTGAAAACTAGACTCACAGGAGAACGACCATAAGGTGCCCGAGGCAGCAAGAGACCCTTGGAGACATGTCGGCTGTGGGACGATGTATTGAATCGCGACGCAATTTGTGTGTTCCATCGTCATCAAGAGGCTCTGAACGTTACAATTCACTGTCAGTTTTGCGTCGGATTCGGAAATCTAGACTCACAGGAGAACGAGCATATGGTGCCCGAGGCAGCACTAGACCCTAGGAGACAAGTCGGCTGTAGGACGATGTATTGAATCGCGACGCAATTTGTGTGTTCCATCGTCATTAAGAGGCTCTGAACGTTACAATTAACTGTCAGTTTTGCGTCGGATTCGAAAATCTAGACTCACAGGAGAACGACCATAAGGTGCCCGAGGCAGCACTAGACCCTTGGAGACAAGTCGGCTGGAGGACGATGTATTGAGTAGCGACGCAATTTGTGTGTCCCATCGTCATTAACAGGCTCTGAACGTTACAATTAACTGTCAGTTTTGCATCGCATTCGAAAAACTAGACTCACAGGAGAACGACCATAAGGTGCCCGAGGCAGCAATAGACCCTTGGAGACAAGTCGGCTGGAGGACGATGTATTGAATCGCGACGCAATTTGTGTGTTCCATCGTCATTAAGAGGCTCTGAACCATACAATTAACTGTCAGTTTTGCGTCGGATTCGAAAATCTAGACTCACAGATGAACGACCATAAGGTGCCCGAGGCAGCAATAGACCCTTCGAGACAAGTCGGCTGTAGGACGATGTATTGAATCGCGACGCAATTTGTGTGTTCCATCGTCATTAAGAGGCTCTGAACGTTACAAGTAACTGTCAGTTTTGCGTCGGATTCGAAAATCTAGACTCACAGGAGAACGACCATAAGGTGCCCGAGGCAGCACTAGACCCTTGGAGACAAGTCGGCTGGAGGACGATGTATTGAGTCGCGACGCAATTTGTGTGTCCCATCGTCATTAACAGGCTCTGAACGTTACAATTAACTGTCAGTTTTGCGTTGTATTCTGAAAACTAGACTCACAGGAGAACGACCATAAGGTGCCCGAGGCAGCAAGAGACCCTTGGAGACAGGTCGGCTGTGGGACGATGTATTAAATCGCGACGCAATTTGTGTGTTCCATCGTCATCAAGAGGCTCTGAACGTTTCAATTCACTGTCAGTTTTGCGTCGGATTCGAAAATCTAGACTCACAGGAGAACGACCATAAGGTGCCCGAGGCAGCACTAGACCCTAGGAGACAAGTCGGCTGTAGGACGATGTATTGAATCGCGACGCAATTTGTGTGTTCCATCGTCATTAAGAGGCTCTGAACGTTACAATTAACTGTCAGTTTTGCGTCGGATTCGAAAATCTAGACTCACAGGAGAACGACCATAAGGTGCCCGAGGCAGCACTAGACCCTTGGAGACAAGTCGGCTGGAGGACGATGTATTGAGTCGCGACGCAATTTGTGTGTCCCATCGTCATTAACAGGCTCTGAACGTTACAATTAACTGTCAGTTTTGCATCGCATTCGAAAAACTAGACTCACAGGAGAACGACCATAAGGTGCCCGAGGCAGCAATAGACCCTTGGAGACAAGTCGGCTGGAGGACGATGTATTGAATTGCGACGCAATTTGTGTGTTCCATCGTCATTAAGAGGCTCTGAACCTTACAATTAACTGTCAGTTTTGCGTCGGATTCGAAAATCTAGACTCACAGATGAACGACCATAAGGTGCCCGAGGCAGCAATAGACCCTTCGAGACAAGTCGGCTGGAGGACGATGTATTGAATCGCGACGCAATTTGTGTGTTCCATCGTCATTAAGAGGCTCTGAACGTTACAATTAACTGTCAGTTTTGCATCGCATTCGAAAAACTAGACTCACAGGAGAACGACCATTAGGTGCCCGAGGCACCAATAGACCCTTGGAGACAAGTCGGCTGGAGGACGATGTATTGATTCGCGACGCAATTTGTGTGTTCCATCGTCATTAAGAGGCTCTGAACGTTACAATTAATTGTCAGTTTTGCGCCGGATTCGAAAAACTAGACTCATAGGAGAACGACCATAAGAGGCCCGAGGCACCAATAGACCCTTCGAGACAAGTCGGCTGGAGGACGATGTATTTAATCGCGACGCAATTTGTGTGTTCCATCGTCATTAAGAGGCTCTGATCCTTACAATTAACTGTCAGTTTTGCTTCGGATTCGAAAATCTAGACTCACAGATGAACGACCATAAGGTGCCCGAGGCAGCAATAGACCCTTCGAGACAAGTCGGCTGGAGGACGATGTATTGAATCGCGACGCAATTTGTGTGTTCTATCGTCATTAAGAGGCTCTGAACGTTACAATTAACTGTCAGTTTTGCATCGCATTCGAAAAACTAGACTCACAGGAGAACGACCATTAGGTGCCCGAGGCACCAATAGACCCTTCGAGACAAGTCGGCTGGAGGACGATGTATTGAATCGCGACGCAATTTGTGTGTTCCATCGTCATTAACAGGCTCTGAACGTTACAATTAATTGTCAGTTTTGCGTCGTATTCGAAAAACTAGACTCACAGGAGAACGACCATAAGGTGCCCGAGGCACCAATAGACCCTTCGAGACAAGTCGGCTGGAGGACGATGTATTGAATCGCGACGCAATTTGTGTGTTCCATCGTCATTAAGAGGCTCTGAACGTTACAATTAATTGTCAGTTTTGCGTCGGTTTCGAAAATCTAGACTCACAGGAGAACGACCACAAGGTGCCCGAGGTAGCACTAGACCCTTGGAGACAAGTCGGCTGGAGGACGATGTATTGAATCGCGACGCAATTTGTGTGTTCCATCGTCAGTATCAGGCTCTGAACGTTACAATTAACTGTCAGTTTTGCGTCGGATTCGAAAATCTAGACTCACAGGAGAACGACCATAAGGTGCCCGAGGCAGCACTAGACCCTTGGAGACAAGTCGGCTGGAGGACGATGTATTGAGTCGCGACGCAATTTGTGTGTCCCATCGTCATTAACAGGCTCTGAACGTTACAATTAACTGTGTGTTTTTCGTCGGATTCGAAAATCTAGACTCACAGGAGAACGAGCATATGGTGCCCGAGGCAGCACTAGACGCTTGGAGACAAGTCGGCTGTAGGACGATGTATTGAATCGCGACGCAATTTGTGTGTTCCATCGTCATCAAGAGGCTCTGAACGTTACAATTCACTGTCAGTTTTGCGTCGGATTCGAAAATCTAGACTCACAGGAGAACGAGCATATGGTGCCCGAGGCAGCACTAGACCCTTGGAGACAAGTCGGCTGTAGGACGATGTATTGAATCGCGACGCAATTTGTGTGTTCCATCGTCATTAACAGGCTCTGAACGTTACAATTCACTGTCAGTTTTGCGTCGGATTCGAAAATCTAGACTCACAGGAGAACGAGCATATGGTGCCCGAGGCAGCACTAGACCCTTGGAGACAAGTCGGCTGTAGGACGATGTATTGAATCGCGACGCAATTTGTGTGTTCCATCGTCATTAAGAGGCTCTGAACGTTACAAGTAACTGTCAGTTTTGCGTCGGATTCGAAAATCTAGACTTACAGGAGAACGACCATAAGGTGCCCGAGGCAGCACTAGACCCTTGGAGACAAGTCGGCTGGAGGACGATGTATTGAGTCGCGACGCAATTTGTGTGTCCCATCGTCATTAACAGGCTCTGAACGTTACAATTCACTGTCAGTTTTGCGTCGGATTCGAAAATCTAGACTCACAGGAGTACGAGCATATGGTGCCCGAGGCAGCACTAGACCCTTGGAGACAAGTCGGCTGTAGGACGATGTATTGAATCGCGACGCAATTTGTGTGTTCCATCGTCATTAAGAGGCTCTGAACGTTACAATTCACTGTCAGTTTTGCGCCGGATTCGAAAAACTAGACTCATAGGAGAACGACCAAAAGGTTCCCGGAGCAGCAATACTACCTCGGAGACAAGTCGGATGGAGGACGATGTATTGAATCGCGACGCAATTTGTGTGTTCCATCGTCATTAAGAGGCTCTGAACGTTACAATTATCTGTCAGTTTTGCGTCGGATTCGAAAATCTAGACTCACAGGAGAACGACCATAAGGTGCCCGAGGCAGCACTAGACCCTTGGAGACAAGTCGGCTGGAGGACGATGTATTGAGTCGCGACGCAATTTGTGTGTCCCATCGTCATTAACAGGCTCTGAACGTTACAATTAACTGTCAGTTTTGCGTCGGATTCGAAAATCTAGACTCACAGGAGAACGACCATAAGGTGCCCGAGGCAGCAAGAGACCCTTGGAGACATGTCGGCTGTGGGACGAAGTATTGAATCGCGACACAATTTGTGTGTTCCATCGTCATCAAGAGGCTCTGAACGTTACAATTCACTGTCAGTTTTGCGTCGGATTCGAAAATCTAGACTCACAGGAGAACGAGCATATGGTGCCCGAGGCAGCACTAGACCCTAGGAGACAAGTCGGCTGTAGGACGATGTATTGAATCGCGACGCAATTTGTGTGTTCCATCGTCATTAAGAGGCTCTGAACGTTACAATTAACTGTCAGTTTTGCGTCGGATTCGAAAATCTAGACTCACAGGAGAACGACCATAAGGTGCCCGAGGCAGCACTAGACCCTTGGAGACAAGTCGGCTGGAGGACGATGTATTGAGTAGCGACGCAATTTGTGTGTCCCATCGTCATTAACAGGCTCTGAACGTTACAATTAACTGTCAGTTTTGCATCGCATTCGAAAAACTAGACTCACAGGAGAACGACCATAAGGTGCCCGAGGCAGCAATAGACCCTTGGAGACAAGTCGGCTGGAGGACGATGTATTGAATCGCGACGCAATTTGTGTGTTCCATCGTCATTAAGAGGCTCTGAACCATACAATTAACTGTCAGTTTTGCGTCGGATTCGAAAATCTAGACTCACAGATGAACGACCATAAGGTGCCCGAGGCAGCAATAGACCCTTCGAGACAAGTCGGCTGGAGGACGATGTATTGAATCGCGACGCAATTTGTGTGTTCCATCGTCAGTATCAGGCTCTGAACGTTACAATTAACTGTCAGTTTTGCGTCGGATTCGAAAATCTAGACTCACAGGAGAACGACCATAAGGTGCCCGAGGCAGCACTAGACCCTTGGAGACAAGTCGGCTGGAGGACGATGTATTGAGTCGCGACGCAATTTGTGTGTCCCATCGTCATTAACAGGCTCTGAACGTTACAATTAACTGTCAGTTTTGCGTCGGATTCGAAAATCTAGACTCACAGGAGAACGAGCATATGGTGCCCGAGGCAGCACTAGACGCTTGGAGACAAGTCGGCTGTAGGACGATGTATTGAATCGCGACGCAATTTGTGTGTTCCATCGTCATCAAGAGGCTCTGAACGTTACAATTCACTGTCAGTTTTGCGTCGGATTCGAAAATCTAGACTCACAGGAGAACGAGCATATGGTGCCCGAAGCAGCACTAGACCCTTGGAGACAAGTCGGCTGTAGGACGATGTATTGAGTCGCGACGCAATTTGTGTGTTCCATCGTCATTAACAGGCTCTGAACGTTACAATTCACTGTCAGTTTTGCGTCGGATTCGAAAATCTAGACTCACAGGAGAACGAGCATATGGTGCCCGAGGCAGCACTAGACCCTTGGAGACAAGTCGGCTGTAGGACGATGTATTGAATCGCGACGCAATTTGTGTGTTCCATCGTCATTAAGAGGCTCTGAACGTTACAAGTAACTGTCAGTTTTGCGCCGGATTCGAAAATCTAGACTCACAGGAGAACGACCATAAGGTGCCCGAGGCAGCACTAGACCCTTGGAGACAAGTCGGCTGGAGGACGATGTATTGAGTCGCGACGCAATTTGTGTTTCCCATCGTCATTAACAGGCTCTGAACGTTACAATTAACTGTCAGTTTTGCGTTCTATTCTGAAAACTAGACTCACAGGAGAACGACCATAAGGTGCCCGAGGCAGCAAGAGACCCTTGGAGACAGGTCGGCTGTGGGACGATGTATTAAATCGCGACGCAATTTGTGTGTTCCATCGTCATCAAGAGGCTCTGAACGTTTCAATTCACTGTCAGTTTTGCGTCGGATTCGAAAATCTAGACTCACAGGAGAACGACCATAAGGTGCCCGAGGCAGCACTAGACCCTTGGAGATAAGTCGGCTGGAGGACGATGTATTGAGTCGCGACGCAATTTGTGTGTCCCATCGTCATTAACAGGCTCTGAACGTTACAATTTACTGTCAGTTTTGCGTCGTATTCTGAAAACTAGACTCACAGGAGAACGACCATAAGGTGCCCGAGGCAGCAAGAGACCCTTGGAGACAGGTCGGCTGTGGGACGATGTATTGAATCGCGACGCAATTTGTGTGTTCCATCGTCATCAAGAGGCTCTGAACGTTACAATTCACTGTCAGTTTTGCGTCGGATTCGAAAATCTAGACTCACAGGAGAACGAGCATATGGTGCCCGAGGAAGCACTAGACCCTTGGAGACAAGTCGGCTGGAGGACGATGTATTGAGTCGCGACGCAATTTGTGTGTCCCATCGTCATTAACAGGCTCTGAACGTTACAATTCACTGTCAGTTTTGCGTCGGATTCGAAAATCTAGACTCACAGGAGTACGAGCATATGGTGCCCGAGGCAGCACTAGACCCTTGGAGACAAGTCGGCTGTAGGACGATGTATTGAATCGCGACGCAATTTGTGTGTTCCATCGTCATTAAGAGGCTCTGAACGTTACAATTAACTGTCAGTTTTGCGTCGGATTCGAAAATCTAGAGTCACAGGAGAACGACCATAAGGTGCCCGAGGCAGCACTAGACCCTTGGAGACAAGTCGGCTGGAGGACGATGTATTGAGTCGCGACGCAATTTGTGTGTCCCATCGTCATTAACAGGCTCTGAACGTTACAATTCACTGTCAGTTTTGCGTCGGATTCGAAAATCTAGACTCACAGGAGAACGAGGATATGGTGCCCGAGGCCGCACTAGACCCTTGGAGACAAGTCGGCTGTAGGACGATGTATTGAATCGCGACGCAATTTGTGTGTTCCATCGTCATTAAGAGGCTCTGAACGTTACAATTCACTGTCAGTTTTGCGCCGGATTCGAAAAACTAGACTCATAGGAGAACGACCAAAAGGTGCCCGGAGCAGCAATACTACCTCGGAGACAAGTCGGATGGAGGACGATGTATTGAATCGCGACGCAATTTGTGTGTTCCATCGTCATTAAGAGGCTCTGAACGTTACAATTCACTGTCAGTTTTGCGTCGGATTCGAAAATCTAGACTCACAGGAGAACGACCATAAGGTGCCCGAGGCAGCACTAGACCCTTGGAGACAAGTCGGCTGGAGGACGATGTATTGAGTCGCGACGCAATTTGTGTGTCCCATCGTCATTAACAGGCTCTGAACGTTACAATTAACTGTCAGTTTTGCGTCGTATTCTGAAAACTAGACTCACAGAAGAACGACCATAAGGTGCCCGAGGCAGCAAGAGACCCTTGGAGACAGGTCGGCTGTGGGACGATGTATTGAATCGCGACGCAATTTGTGTGTTCCATCGTCATCAAGAGGCTCTGAACGTTACAATTAACTGTCAGTTTTGCGTCGGATTCGAAAATCTAGACTCACAGGAGAACGACCATAAGGTGCCCGAGGCAGCACTAGACCCTTGGAGACAAGTCGGCTGGAGGACGATGTATTGAGTCGCGACGCAATTTGTGTGTCCCATCGTCATTAACAGGCTCTGAACGTTACAATTCACTGTCAGTTTTGCGTCGGATTCGAAAATCTAGACTCACAGGAGAACGAGCATATGGTGCCCGAGGCAGCACTAGACCCTTGGAGACAAGTCGGCTGTAGGACGATGTATTGAATCGCGACGCAATTTGTGTGTTCCATCGTCATTAAGAGGCTCTGAACGTTACAATTAATTGTCAGTTTTGCGTCGGATTCGATAATCTAGACTCACAGGAGAACGACCATAAGGTGCCCGAGGCAGCACTAGACCCTTGGAGACAAGTCGGCTGGAGGACGATGTATTGAATCGCGACGCAATTTGTGTGTTCCATCGTCAGTATCAGGCTCTGAACGTTACAATTAACTGTCAGTTTTGCGTCGGATTCGAAAATCTAGACTCACAGGAGAACGACCATAAGGTGCCCGAGGCAGCACTAGACCCTTGGAGACAAGTCGGCTGTAGGACGATGTATTGAATCGCGACGCAATTTGTGTGTTCCATCGTCATTAAGAGGCTCTGAACGTTACAAGTAACTGTCAGTTTTGCGTCGGATTCGAAAATCTAGACTCACAGGAGAACGAGCATATGGTGCCCGAGGCAGCACTAGACCCTTGGAGACAAGTCGGCTGTAGGACGATGTATTGAATCGCGACGCAATTTGTGTGTTCCATCGTCATTAAGAGGCTCTGAACGTTACAAGTAACTGTCAGTTTTGCGTCGGATTCGAAAATCTAGACTCACAGGAGAACGACCATAAGGTGCCCGAGGCAGCACTAGACCCTTGGAGACAAGTCGGCTGGAGGACGATGTATTGAGTCGCGACGCAATTTGTGTGTCCCATCGTCATTAACAGGCTCTGAACGTTACAATTCACTGTCAGTTTTGCGTCGGATTCGAAAATCTAGACTCACAGGAGAACGAGCATATGGTGCCCGAGGCAGCACTAGACGCTTGGAGACAAGTCGGCTGTAGGACGATGTATTGAATCGCGACGCAATTTGTGTGTTCCATCGTCATCAAGAGGCTCTGAACGTTACAATTCACTGTCAGTTTTGCGTCGGATTCGAAAATCTAGACTCACAGGAGAACGAGCATATGGTGCCCGAGGCAGCACTAGACCCTTGGAGACAAGTCGGCTGTAGGACGATGTATTGAATCGCGACGCAATTTGTGTGTTCCATCGTCATTAACAGGCTCTGAACGTTACAATTCACTGTCAGTTTTGCGTCGGATTCGAAAATCTAGACTCACAGGAGAACGAGCATATGGTGCCCGAGGCAGCACTAGACCCTTGGAGACAAGTCGGCTGTAGGACGATGTATTGAATCGCGACGCAATTTGTGTGTTCCATCGTCATTAAGAGGCTCTGAACGTTACAAGTAACTGTCAGTTTTGCGTCGGATTCGAAAATCTAGACTTACAGGAGAACGACCATAAGGTGCCCGAGGCAGCACTAGACCCTTGGAGACAAGTCGGCTGGAGGACGATGTATTGAGTCGCGACGCAATTTGTGTGTCCCATCGTCATTAACAGGCTCTGAACGTTACAATTGACTGTCAGTTTTGCGTCGGATTCGAAAATCTAGACTCACAGGAGTACGAGCATATGGTGCCCGAGGCAGCACTAGACCCTTGGAGACAAGTCGGCTGTAGGACGATGTATTGAATCGCGACGCAATTTGTGTGTTCCATCGTCATTAAGAGGCTCTGAACGTTACAATTCACTGTCAGTTTTGCGCCGGATTCGAAAAACTAGACTCATAGGAGAACGACCAAAAGGTGCCCGGAGCAGCAATACTACCTCGGAGACAAGTCGGATGGAGGACGATGTATTGAATCGCGACGCAATTTGTGTGTTCCATCGTCATTAAGAGGCTCTGAACGTTACAATTATCTGTCAGTTTTGCGTCGGATTCAAAAATCTAAAATCACAGGAGAACGACCATAAGGTGCCCGAGGCAGCACTAGACCCTTGGAGACAAGTCGGCTGGAGGACGATGTATTGAGTCGCGACGCAATTTGTGTGTCCCATCGTCATTAACAGGCTCTGAACGTTACAATTAACTGTCAGTTTTGCGTCGTATTCTGAAAGCTAGACTCACAGGAGAACGACCATAAGGTGCCCGAGGCAGCAAGAGACCCTTGGAGACAGGTCGGCTGTGGGACGATGTATTGAATCGCGACGCAATTTGTGTGTTCCATCGTCATCAAGAGGCTCTGAACGTTACAATTCACTGTCAGTTTTGCGTCGGATTCGAAAATCTAGACTCACAGGAGAACGAGCATATGGTGCCCGAGGCAGCACTAGACCCTAGGAGACAAGTCGGCTGTAGGACGATGTATTGAATCGCGACGCAATTTGTGTGTTCCATCGTCATTAAGAGGCTCTGAACGTTACAATTAACTGTCAGTTTTGCGTCGGATTCGAAAATCTAGACTCACAGGAGAACGACCATAAGGTGCCCGAGGCAGCACTAGACCCTTGGAGACAAGTCGGCTGGAGGACGATGTATTGAGTCGCGACGCAATTTTTGTGTCCCATCGTCATTAACAGGCTCTGAACGTTACAATTAACTGTCAGTTTTGCATCGCATTCGAAAAAGTAGACTCACAGGAGAACGACCATAAGGTGCCCGAGGCAGCAATAGACCCTTGGAGACAAGTCGGCTGGAGGACGATGTATTGAATCGCGACGCAATTTGTGTGTTCCATCGTCATTAAGAGGCTCTGAATCATACAATTAACTGTCAGTTTTGCGTCGGATTCGAAAATCTAGACTCACAGATGAACGACCATAAGGTGCCCGAGGCAGCAATAGACCCTTCGAGACAAGTCGGCTGGAGGACGATGTATTGAATCGCGACGCAATTTGTGTGTTCCATCGTCAGTATCAGGCTCTGAACGTTACAATTAACTGTCAGTTTTGCGTCGGATTCGAAAATCTAGACTCACAGGAGAACGACCATAAAGTGCCCGAGGCAGCACTAGACCCTTGGAGACAAGTCGGCTGGAGGACGATGTATTGAGTCGCGACGCAATTTGTGTGTCCCATCGTCATTAACAGGCTCTGAACGTTACAATTAACTGTCAGTTTTGCGTCGGATTCGAAAATCTAGACTCACAGGAGAACGAGCATATGGTGCCCGAGGCAGCACTAGACCCTTGGAGACAAGTCGGCTGTAGGACGATGTATTGAATCGCGACGCAATTTGTGTGTTCCATCGTCATTAAGAGGCTCTGAACGTTACAAGTAACTGTCAGTTTTGCGTCGGATTCGAAAATCTAGACTTACAGGAGAACGACCATAAGGTGCCCGAGGCAGCACTAGACCCTTGGAGACAAGTCGGCTGGAGGACGATGTATTGAGTCGCGACGCAATTTGTGTGTCCCATCGTCATTAACAGGCTCTGAACGTTACAATTCACTGTCAGTTTTGCGTCGGATTCGAAAATCTAGACTCACAGGAGTACGAGCATATGGTGCCCGAGGCAGCACTAGACCCTTGGAGACAAGTCGGCTGTAGGACGATGTATTGAATCGCGACGCAATTTGTGTGTTCCATCGTCATCAAGAGGCTCTTAACGTTACAATTCACTGTCAGTTTTGCGTCGGATTCGAAAATCTAGACTCACAGGAGAACGAGCATATGGTGCCCGAGGCAGCACTAGACCCTTGGAGACAAGTCGGCTGTAGGACGATGTATTGAATCGCGACGCAATTTGTGTGTTCCATCGTCATTAACAGGCTCTGAACGTTACAATTCACTGTCAGTTTTGCGTCGGATTCGAAAATCTAGACTCACGGGAGTACGAGCATATGGTGCCCGAGGCAGCACTAGACGCTTGGAGACAAGTCGGCTGTAGGACGATGTATTGAATCGCGACGCAATTTGTGTGTTCCATCGTCATTAAGAGGCTCTGAACGTTACAATTAACTGTCAGTTTTGCGTCGGATTCGAAAATCTAGACTCACAGGAGAACGACCATAAGATGCCCGAGGCAGCACTAGACCCTTGGAGACAAGTCGGCTGGAGGACGATGTATTGAGTCGCGACGCAATTTGTGTGTCCCATCGTCATTAACAGGCTCTGAACGTTACAATTCACTGTCAGTTTTGCGTCGGATTCGAAAATCTAGACTCACAGGAGAACGAGCATATGGTGCCCGAGGCAGCACTAGACCCTTGGAGACAAGTCGGCTGTAGGACGATGTATTGAATCGCGACGCAATTTGTGTGTCCCATCGTCATTAACAGGCTCTGAACGTTACAATTAACTGTCAGTTTTGCGTCGGATTCGAAAATCTAGACTCACAGATGAACGACCATAAGGTGCCCGAGGCAGCAATAGACCCTTCGAGACAAGTCGGCTGGAGGACGATGTATTGAATCGCGACGCAATTTGTGTGTTCCATCGTCAGTATCAGGCTCTGAACGTTACAATTAACTGTCAGTTTTGCGTCGGATTCGAAAATCTAGACTCACAGGAGAACGACCATAAGGTGCCCGAGGCAGCACTAGACCCTTGGAGACAAGTCGGCTGGAGGACGATGTATTGAGTCGCGACGCAATGTGTGTGTCCCATCGTCATTAACAGGCTCTGAACGTTACAATTAACTGTCAGTTTTGCGTCGGATTCGAAAATCTAGACTCACAGGAGAACGAGCATATGGTGCCCGAGGCAGCACTAGACGCTTGGAGACAAGTCGGCTGTAGGACGATGTATTGAACCGCGACGCAATTTGTGTGTTCCATCGTCATCAAGAGGCTCTGAACGTTACAATTCACTGTCAGTTTTGCGTCGGATTCGAAAATCTAGACTCACAGGAGAACGAGCATATGGTGCCCGAGGAAGCACTAGACCCTTGGAGACAAGTCGGCTGTAGGACGATGTATTGAATCGCGACGCAATTTGTGTGTTCCATCGTCATTAACAGGCTCTGAACGTTACAATTCACTGTCAGTTTTGCGTCGGATTCGAAAATCTAGACTCACAGGAGAACGAGCATATGGTGCCCGAGGCAGCACTAGACCCTTGGAGACAAGTCGGCTGTAGGACGATGTATTGAATCGCGACGCAATTTGTGTGTTCCATCGTCATTAAGAGGCTCTGAACGTTACAAGTAACTGTCAGTTTTGCGTCGGATTCGAAAATCTAGACTTACAGGAGAACAACCATAAGGTGCCCGAGGCAGCACTAGAAACTTGGAGACAAGTCGGCTGGAGGACGATGTATTGAGTCGCGACGCAATTTGTGTGTCCCATCGTCATTAACAGGCTCTGAACGTTACAATTCACTGTCAGTTTTGCGTCGGATTCGAAAATCTAGACTCACATGAGTACGAGCATATGGTGCCCGAGGCAGCACTAGACCCTTGGAGACAAGTCGGCTGTAGGACGATGTATTGAATCGCGACGCAATTTGTGTGTTCCATCGTCATTAAGAGGCTCTGAACGTTACAATTAACTGTCAGTTTTGCGTCGGATTCGAAAATCTAGACTCACAGGAGAACGAGCATATGGTGCCCGAGGCAGCACTAGACCCTTGGAGACAAGTCGGCTGTAGGACGATGTATTGAATCGCGACGCAATTTGTGTGTTCCATGGTCATCAAGAGGCTCTGAACGTTACAATTCACTGTCAGTTTTGCGTCGGATTCGAAAATCTAGACTCACAGGAGAACGAGCATATGGTGCCCGAGGCAGCACTAGACCCTTGGAGACAAGTCGGCTGTAGGACGATGTATTGAATCGCGCTGCAATTTGTGTGTTCCATCGTCATTAACAGGCTCTGAACGTTACAATTCACTGTCAGTTTTGCGTCGGATTCGAAAATCTAGACTCACAGGAGAACGAGCATATGGTGCCCGAGGCAGCACTAGACCCTTGGAGACAAGTCGGCTGTAGGACGATGTATTGAATCGCGACGCAATTTGTGTGTTCCATCGTCATTAAGAGGCTCTGAACGTTACAATTAACTGTCAGTTTTGCGTCGGATTCGAAAATCTAGACTTACAGGAGAACGACCATAAGGTGCCCGAGGCAGCACTAGACCCTTGGAGACAAGTCGGCTGGAGGACGATGTATTGAGTCGCGACGCAATTTGTGTGTCCCATCGTCATTAACAGGCTCTGAACGTTACAATTCACTGTCAGTTTTGCGTCGGATTCGAAAATCTAGACTCACGGGAGTACGAGCATATGGTGCCCGAGGCAGCACTAGACGCTTGGAGACAAGTCGGCTGTAGGACGATGTATTGAATCGCGACGCAATTTGTGTGTTCCATCGTCATTAAGAGGCTCTGAACGTTACAATTAACTGTCAGTTTTGCGTCGGATTCGAAAATCTAGACTCACAGGAGAACGACCATAAGGTGCCCGAGGCAGCAATAGACCCTTCGAGACAAGTCGGCTGGAGGACGATGTATTGAATCGCGACGCAATTTGTGTGTTCCATCGTCAGTATCAGGCTCTGAACGTTACAATTAACTGTCAGTTTTGCGTCGGATTCGAAAATCTAGACTCACAGGAGAACGACCATAAGGTGCCCGTGGCAGCACTAGACCCTTGGAGACAAGTCGGCTGGAGGACGATGTATTGAGTCGCGACGCAATGTGTGTGTCCCATCGTCATTAACAGGCTCTGAACGTTACAATTAACTGTCAGTTTTGCGTCGGATTCGAAAATCTAGACTCACAGGAGAACGAGCATATGGTGCCCGAGGCAGCACTAGACGCTTGGAGACAAGTCGGCTGTAGGACGATGTATTGAACCGCGACGCAATTTGTGTGTTCCATCGTCATCAAGAGGCTCTGAACGTTACAATTCACTGTCAGTTTTGCGTCGGATTCGAAAATCTAGACTCACAGGAGAACGAGCATATGGTGCCCGAGGAAGCACTAGACCCTTGGAGACAAGTCGGCTGTAGGACGATGTATTGAATCGCGACGCAATTTGTGTGTTCCATCGTCATTAACAGGCTCTGAACGTTACAATTCACTGTCAGTTTTGCGTCGGATTCGAAAATCTAGACTCACAGGAGAACGAGCATATGGTGCCCGAGGCAGCACTAGACCCTTGGAGACAAGTCGGCTGTAGGACGATGTATTGAATCGCGACGCAATTTGTGTGTTCCATCGTCATTAAGAGGCTCTGAACGTTACAAGTAACTGTCAGTTTTGCGTCGGATTCGAAAATCTAGACTTACAGGAGAACGACCATAAGGTGCCCGAGGCAGCACTAGAAACTTGGAGACAAGTCGGCTGGAGGACGATGTATTGAGTCGCGACGCAATTTGTGTGTCCCATCGTCATTAACAGGCTCTGAACGTTACAATTCACTGTCAGTTTTGCGTCGGATTCGAAAATCTAGACTCACATGAGTACGAGCATATGGTGCCCGAGGCAGCACTAGACCCTTGGAGACAAGTCGGCTGTAGGACGATGTATTGAATCGCGACGCAATTTGTGTGTTCCATCGTCATTAAGAGGCTCTGAACGTTACAATTAACTGTCAGTTTTGCGTCGGATTCGAAAATCTAGACTCACAGGAGAACGAGCATATGGTGCCCGAGGCAGCACTAGACCCTTGGAGACAAGTCGGCTGTAGGACGATGTATTGAATCGCGACGCAATTTGTGTGTTCCATGGTCATCAAGAGGCTCTGAACGTTACAATTCACTGTCAGTTTTGCGTCGGATTCGAAAATCTAGACTCACAGGAGAACGAGCATATGGTGCCCGAGGCAGCACTAGACCCTTGGAGACAAGTCGGCTGTAGGACGATGTATTGAATCGCGCTGCAATTTGTGTGTTCCATCGTCATTAACAGGCTCTGAACGTTACAATTCACTGTCAGTTTTGCGTCGGATTCGAAAATCTAGACTCACAGGAGAACGAGCATATGGTGCCCGAGGCAGCACTAGACCCTTGGAGACAAGTCGGCTGTAGGACGATGTATTGAATCGCGACGCAATTTGTGTGTTCCATCGTCATTAAGAGGCTCTGAACGTTACAATTAACTGTCAGTTTTGCGTCGGATTCGAAAATCTAGACTTACAGGAGAACGACCATAAGGTGCCCGAGGCAGCACTAGACCCTTGGAGACAAGTCGGCTGGAGGACGATGTATTGAGTCGCGACGCAATTTGTGTGTCCCATCGTCATTAACAGGCTCTGAACGTTACAATTCACTGTCAGTTTTGCGTCGGATTCGAAAATCTAGACTCACGGGAGTACGAGCATATGGTGCCCGAGGCAGCACTAGACGCTTGGAGACAAGTCGGCTGTAGGACGATGTATTGAATCGCGACGCAATTTGTGTGTTCCATCGTCATTAAGAGGCTCTGAACGTTACAATTAACTGTCAGTTTTGCGTCGGATTCGAAAATCTAGACTCACAGGAGAACGACCATAAGGTGCCCGAGGCAGCACTAGACCCTTGGAGACAAGTCGGCTGGAGGACGATGTATTGAGTCGCGACGCAATTTGTGTGTCCCATCGTCATTAACAGGCTCTGAACGTTACAATTAACTGTCAGTTTTGCGTCGGATTCGAAAATCTAGACTCACAGGAGAACGACCATAAGGTGCCCGAGGCAGCACTAGACCCTTGGAGACAAGTCGGCTGGAGGACGATGTATTGAGTCGCGACGCAATTTGTGTGTCCCATCGTCATTAACAGGCTCTGAACGTTACAATTAACTGTCAGTTTTGCGTCGGATTCGAAAATCTAGACTCACAGGAGAACAAGCATATGGTGCCCGAGGCAGCACTAGACGCTTGGAGACAAGTCGGCTGTAGGACGATGTATTGAATCGCGACGCAATTTGTGTGTTCCATCGTCATCAAGAGGCTCTGAACGTTACAATTCACTGTCAGTTTTGCGTCGGATTCGAAAATCTAGACACACAGGAGAACGAGCATATGGTGCCCGAGGCAGCACTAGACCCTTGGAGACAAGTCGGCTGTAGGACGATGTATTGAATCGCGACGCAATTTGTGTGTTCCATCGTCATTAACAGGCTCTGAACGTTACAATTCACTGTCAGTTTTGCGTCGGATTCGAAAATCTAGACTCACAGGAGAACGAGCATATGGTGCCCGAGGCAGCACTAGACCCTTGGAGACAAGTCGGCTGTAGGACGATGTATTGAATCGCGACGCAATTTGTGTGTTCCATCGTCATTAAGAGGCTCTGAACGTTACAAGTAACTGTCAGTTTTGCGTCGGATTCGAAAATCTAGACTTACAGGAGAACGACCATAAGGTGCCCGAGGCAGCACTAGACCCTTGGAGACAAGTCGGCTGGAGGACGATGTATTGAGTCGCGACGCAATTTGTGTGTCCCATCGTCATTAACAGGCTCTGAACGTTACAATTAACTGTCAGTTTTGCGTCGGATTCGAAAATCTAGACTCACAGGAGAACGAGCATATGGTGCCCGAGGCAGCACTAGACCCTTGGAGACAAGTCGGCTGTAGGACGATGTATTGAATCGCGACGCAATTTGTGTGTTCCATCGTCATTAAGAGGCTCTGAACGTTACAAGTAACTGTCAGTTTTGCGTCGGATTCGAAAATCTAGACTTACAGGAGAACGACCATAAGGTGCCCGAGGCAGCACTAGACCCTTGGAGACAAGTCGGCTGGAGGACGATGTATTGAGTCGCGACGCAATTTGTGTGTCCCATCGTCATTAACAGGCTCTGAACGTTACAATTCACTGTCAGTTTTGCGTCGGATTCGAAAATCTAGACTCACAGGAGTACGAGCATATGGTGCCCGAGGCAGCACTAGACCCTTGGAGACAAGTCGGCTGTAGGACGATGTATTGAATCGCGACGCAATTTGTGTGTTCCATCGTCATCAAGAGGCTCTGAACGTTACAATTCACTGTCAGTTTTGCGTCGGATTCGAAAATCTAGACTCACAGGAGAACGAGCATATGGTGCCCGAGGCAGCACTAGACCCTTGGAGACAAGTCGGCTGTAGGACGATGTATTGAATCGCGACGCAATTTGTGTGTTCCATCGTCATTAAGAGGCTCTGAACGTTACAAGTAACTGTCAGTTTTGCGTCGGATTCGAAAATCTAGACTTACAGGAGAACGACCATAAGGTGCCCGAGGCAGCACTAGACCCTTGGAGACAAGTCGGCTGGAGGACGATGTATTGAGTCGCGACGCAATTTGTGTGTCCCATCGTCATTAACAGGCTCTGAACGTTACAATTCACTGTCAGTTTTGCGTCGGATTCGAAAATCTAGACTCACAGGAGTACGAGCATATGGTGCCCGAGGCAGCACTAGACCCTTGGAGACAAGTCGGCTGTAGGACGATGTATTGAATCGCGACGCATGTGTGTTCCATCGTCATTAAGAGGCTCTGAACGTTACAATTAACTGTCAGTTTTGCGTCGGATTCGAAAATCTAGACTCACAGGAGAACGACCATAAGGTGCCCGAGGCAGCACTAGACCCTTGGAGACAAGTCGGCTGGAGGACGATGTATTGAGTCGCGACGCAATTTGTGTGTCCCATCGTCATTAACAGGCTCTGAACGTTACAATTCACTGTCAGTTTTGCGTCGGATTCGAAAATCTAGACTCACAGGAGAACGAGCATATGGTGCCCGAGGCAGCGCTAGACCCTTGGAGACAAGTCGGCTGTAGGACGATGTATTGAATCGCGACGCAATTTGTGTGTCCCATCGTCATTAACAGGCTCTGAACGTTACAATTAACTGTCAGTTTTGCGTCGGATTCGAAAATCTAGACTCACAGATGAACGACCATAAGGTGCCCGAGGCAGCAATAGACCCTTCGAGACAAGTCGGCTGGAGGACGATGTATTGAATCGCGACGCAATTTGTGTGTTCCATCGTCAGTATCAGGCTCTGAACGTTACAATTAACTGTCAGTTTTGCGTCGGTTCCGAAAATCTAGACTCACAGGAGAACGACCATAAGGTGCCCGAGGCAGCACTAGACCCTTGGAGACAAGTCGGCTGGAGGACGATGTATTGAGTCGCGACGCAATTTGTGTGTCCCATCGTCATTAACAGGCTCTGAACGTTACAATTAACTGTCAGTTTTGCGTCGGATTCGAAAATCTAGACTCACAGGAGAACGAGCATATGGTGCCCGAGGCAGCACTAGACGCTTGGAGACAAGTCGGCTGTAGGACGATGTATTGAATCGCGACGCAATTTGTGTGTTCCATCGTCATCAACAGGCTCTGAACGTTACAATTCACTGTCAGTTTTGCGTCGGATTCGAAAATCTAGACTCACAGGAGAACGAGCATATGGTGCCCGAGGAAGCACTAGACCCTTGGAGACAAGTCGGCTGTAGGACGATGTATTGAATCGCGACGCAATTTGTGTGTTCCATCGTCATTAACAGGCTCTGAACGTTACAATTCACTGTCAGTTTTGCGTCGGATTCGAAAATCTAGACTCACAGGAGAACGAGCATATGGTGCCCGAGGCAGCACTAGACCCTTGGAGACAAGTCGGCTGTAGGACGATGTATTGAATCGCGACGCAATTTGTGTGTTCCATCGTCATTAAGAGGCTCTGAACGTTACAAGTAACTGTCAGTTTTGCGTCGGATTCGAAAATCTAGACTTACAGGAGAACGACCATAAGGTGCCCGAGGCAGCACTAGACCCTTGGAGACAAGTCGTCTGGAGGACGATGTATTGAGTCGCGACGCAATTTGTGTGTCCCATCGTCATTAACAGGCTCTGAACGTTACAATTAACTGTCAGTTTTGCGTCGGATTCGAAAATCTAGACTCACAGGAGAACGAGCATATGGTGCCCGAGGCAGCACTAGACGCTTGGAGACAAGTCAGCTGTAGGACGATGTATTGAATCGCGACGCAATTTGTGTGTTCCATCGTCATCAAGAGGCTCTGAACGTTACAATTCACTGTCAGTTTTGCGTCGGATTCGGAAATCTAGACTCACAGGAGAACGAGCATATGGTGCCCGAGGCAGCACTAGACCCTTGGAGACAAGTCGGCTGTAGGACGATGTATTGAATCGCGACGCAATTTGTGTGTTCCATCGTCATCAAGAGGCTCTGAACGTTACAATTCACTGTCAGTTTTGCGTCGGATTCGAAAATCTAGACTCACAGGAGAACGAGCATATGGTGCCCGAGGCAGCACTAGACCCTTGGAGACAAGTCGGCTGTAGGACGATGTATTGAATCGCGACGCAATTTGTGTGTTCCATCGTCATTAAGAGGCTCTGAACGTTACAAGTAACTGTCAGTTTTGCGTCGGATTCGAAAATCTAGACTTACAGGAGAACGACCATAAGGTGCCCGAGGCAGCACTAGACCCTTGGAGACAAGTCGGCTGGAGGACGATGTATTGAGTCGCGACGCAATTTGTGTGTCCCATCGTCATTAACAGGCTCTGAACGTTACAATTCACTGTCAGTTTTGCGTCGGATTCGAAAATCTAGACTCACAGGAGTACGAGCATATGGTGCCCGAGGCAGCACTAGACGCTTGGAGACAAGTCGGCTGTAGGACGATGTATTGAATCGCGACGCAATTTGTGTGTTCCATCGTCATTAAGAGGCTCTGAACGTTACAATTAACTGTCAGTTTTGCGTCGGATTCGAAAATCTAGACTCACAGGAGAACGACCATAAGGTGCCCGAGGCAGCAATAGACCCTTGGAGACAAGTCGGCTGGAGGACGATGTATTGAGACGCGACGCAATTTGTGTGTCCCATCGTCATTAACAGGCTCTGAACGTTACAATTAACTGTCAGTTTTGCGTCGGATTCGAAAATCTAGACTCACAGATGAACGACCATAAGGTGCCCGAGGCAGCAATAGTCCCTTCGAGACAAGTCGGCTGGAGGACGATGTATTGAATCGCGACGCAATTTGTGTGTTCCATCGTCAGTATCAGGCTCTGAACGTTACAATTAACTGTCAGTTTTGCGTCGGATTCGAAAATCTAGACTCACAGGAGAACGACCATAAGGTGCCCGAGGCAGCACTAGACCCTTGGAGACAAGTCGGCTGGAGGACGATGTATTGAGTCGCGACGCAATTTGTGTGTCCCATCGTCATTAACAGGCTCTGAACGTTACAATTAACTGTCAGTTTTGCGTCGGATTCGAAAATCTAGACTCACAGGAGAACGAGCATATGGTGCCCGAGGCAGCACTAGACGCTTGGAGACAAGTCGGCTGTAGGACGATGTATTGAATCGCGACGCAATTTGTGTGTTCCATCGTCATCAAGAGGCTCTGAACGTTACAATTCACTGTCAGTTTTGCGTCGGATTCGAAAATCTAGACTCACAGGAGAACGAGCATATGGTGCCCGAGGAAGCACTAGACCCTTGGAGACAAGTCGGCTGTAGGACGATGTATTGAATCGCGACGCAATTTGTGTGTTCCATCGTCATTAACAGGCTCTGAACGTTACAATTCACTGTCAGTTTTGCGTCGGATTCGAAAATCTAGACTCACAGGAGAACGAGCATATGGAGCCCGAGGCAGCACTAGACCCTTGGAGACAAGTCGGCTGTAGGACGATGTATTGAATCGCGACGCAATTTGTGTGTTCCATCGTCATTAAGAGGCTCCGAACGTTACAAGTAACTGTCAGTTTTGCGTCGGATTCGAAAATCTAGACTTACAGGAGAACGACCATAAGGTGCCCGAGGCAGCAATAGACCCTTCGAGACAAGTCGGCTGGAGGACGATGTATTGAATCGCGACGCAATTTGTGTGTTCCATCGTCAGTATCAGGCTCTGAACGTTACAATTAACTGTCAGTTTTGCGTCGGATTCGAAAATCTAGACTCACAGGAGAACGACCATAAGGTGCCCGAGGCAGCACTAGACCCTTGGAGACAAGTCGGCTGGAGGACTATGTATTGAGTCGCGACGCAATTTGTGTGTCCCATCGTCATTAACAGGCTCTGAACGTTACAATTAACTGTCAGTTTTGCGTCGGATTCGAAAATCTAGACTCACAGGAGAACGAGCATATGGTGCCCGAGGCAGCACTAGACGCTTGGAGACAAGTCGGCTGGAGGACGATGTATTGAATCGCGACGCAATTTGTGTGTTCCATCGTCATCAAGAGGCTCTGAACGTTACAATTCACTGTCAGTTTTGCGTCGGATTCGAAAATCTAGACTCACAGGAGAACGAGCATATGGTGCCCGAGGAAGCACTAGACCCTTGGAGACAAGTCGGCTGTAGGACGATGTATTGAATCGCGACGCAATTTGTGTGTTCCATCGTCATTAACAGGCTCTGAACGTTACAATTCACTGTCAGTTTTGCGTCGGATTCGAAAATCTAGACTCACAGGAGAACGACCATAAGGTGCCCGAGGCAGCACTAGACCCTTGGAGACAAGTCGGCTGGAGGACGATGTATTGAGTCGCGACGCAATTTGTGTGTCCCATCGTCATTAACAGGCTCTGAACGTTACAATTTACTGTCAGTTTTGCGTCGTATTCTGAAAACTAGACTCACAGGAGAACGACCATAAGGTGCCCGAGGCAGCAAGAGACCCTTGGAGACAGGTCGGCTGTGGGACGATGTATTGAATCGCGACGCAATTTGTGTGTTCCATCGTCATTAAGAGGCTCTGAACGTTACAATTCACTGTCAGTTTTGCGTCGGAATCGAAAATCTAGACTCACAGGAGAACGAGCATATGGTGCCCGAGGCAGCACTAGACCCTTGGAGACAAGTCGGCTGTAGGACGATGTATTGAATCGCGACGCAATTTGTGTGTTCCATCGTCATTAACAGGCTCTGAACGTTACAATTCACTGTCAGTTTTGCGTCGGATTCGAAAATCTAGACTCACAGGAGAACGAGCATATGGTGCCCGAGGAAGCACTAGACCCTTGGAGACAAGTCGGCTGTAGGACGATGTATTGAATCGCGACGCAATTTGTGTGTTCCATCGTCATTAACAGGCTCTGAACGTTACAATTCACTGTCAGTTTTGCGTCGGATTCGAAAATCTAGACTCACAGGAGAACGAGCATATGGAGCCCGAGGCAGCACTAGACCCTTGGAGACAAGTCGGCTGTAGGACGATGTATTGAATCGCGACGCAATTTGTGTGTTCCATCGTCATTAAGAGGCTCCGAACGTTACAAGTAACTGTCAGTTTTGCGTCGGATTCGAAAATCTAGACTTACAGGAGAACGACCATAAGGTGCCCGAGGCAGCAATAGACCCTTCGAGACAAGTCGGCTGGAGGACGATGTATTGAATCGCGACGCAATTTGTGTGTTCCATCGTCAGTATCAGGCTCTGAACGTTACAATTAACTGTCAGTTTTGCGTCGGATTCGAAAATCTAGACTCACAGGAGAACGACCATAAGGTGCCCGAGGCAGCACTAGACCCTTGGAGACAAGTCGGCTGGAGGACGATGTATTGAGTCGCGACGCAATTTGTGTGTCCCATCGTCATTAACAGGCTCTGAACGTTACAATTAACTGTCAGTTTTGCGTCGGATTCGAAAATCTAGACTCACAGGAGAACGAGCATATGGTGCCCGAGGCAGCACTAGACGCTTGGAGACAAGTCGGCTGTAGGACGATGTATTGAATCGCGACGCAATTTGTGTGTTCCATCGTCATCAAGAGGCTCTGAACGTTACAATTCACTGTCAGTTTTGCGTCGGATTCGAAAATCTAGACTCACAGGAGAACGAGCATATGGTGCCCGAGGAAGCACTAGACCCTTGGAGACAAGTCGGCTGTAGGACGATGTATTGAATCGCGACGCAATTTGTGTGTTCCATCGTCATTAACAGGCTCTGAACGTTACAATTCACTGTCAGTTTTGCGTCGGATTCGAAAATCTAGACTCACAGGAGAACGACCATAAGGTGCCCGAGGCAGCACTAGACCCTTGGAGACAAGTCGGCTGGAGGACGATGTATTGAGTCGCGACGCAATTTGTGTGTCCCATCGTCATTAACAGGCTCTGAACGTTACAATTTACTGTCAGTTTTGCGTCGTATTCTGAAAACTAGACTCACAGGAGAACGACCATAAGGTGCCCGAGGCAGCAAGAGACCCTTGGAGACAGGTCGGCTGTGGGACGATGTATTGAATCGCGACGCAATTTGTGTGTTCCATCGTCATTAAGAGGCTCTGAACGTTACAATTCACTGTCAGTTTTGCGTCGGAATCGAAAATCTAGACTCACAGGAGAACGAGCATATGGTGCCCGAGGCAGCACTAGACCCTTGGAGACAAGTCGGCTGGAGGACGATGTATTGAGTCGCGACGCAATTTGTGTGTCCCATCGTCATTAACAGGCTCTGAACGTTACAATTCACTGTCAGTTTTGCGTCGGATTCGAAAATCTAGACTCACATGAGTACGAGCATATGGTGCCCGAGGCAGCACTAGACCCTTGGAGACAAGTCGGCTGTAGGACGATGTATTGAATCGCGACGCAATTTGTGTGTTCCATCGTCATTAAGAGGCTCTGAACGTTACAATTAACTGTCAGTTTTGCGTCGGATTCGAAAATCTAGACTCACAGGAGAACGACCATAAGGTGCCCGAGGCAGCACTAGATCCTTGGAGACAAGTCGGCTGGAGGACGATGTATTGAGTCGCGACGCAATTTGTGTGTCCCATCGTCATTAACAGGCTCTGAACGTTACAATTCACTGTCAGTTTTGCGTCGGATTCGAAAATCTAGACTCACAGGAGAACGAGCATATGGTGCCCGAGGCAGCACTAGACCCTTGGAGACAAGTCGGCTGTAGGACGATGTATTGAATCGCGACGCAATTTGTGTGTTCCATCGTCATTAACAGGCTCTGAACGTTACAATTCACTGTCAGTTTTGCGCCGGATTCGAAAAACTAGACTCATAGCAGAACGACCAAAAGGTGCCCGGAGCAGCAATACTACATCGGAGACAAGTCGGATGGAGGACGATGTATTGAATCGCGACGCAATTTGTGTGTTCCATCGTCATTAAGAGGCTCTGAACGTTACAATTATCTGTCAGTTTTGCGTCGGATTCGAAAATCTAGACTCACAGGAGAACGACCATAAGGTGCCCGAGGCAGCACTAGACCCTTGGAGACAAGTCGGCTGGAGGACGATGTATTGAGTCGCGACGCAATTTGTGTGTCCCATCGTCATTAACAGGCTCTGAACGTTACAATTAACTGTCAGTTTTGCGTCGTATTCTGAAAACTAGACTCACAGGAGAACGACCATAAGGTGCCCGAGGCAGCAAGAGACCCTTGGAGACAGGTCGGCTGTGGGACGATGTATTGAATCGCGACGCAATTTGTGTGTTCCATCGTCATCAAGAGGCTCTGAACGTTACAATTCACTGTCAGTTTTGCGTCGGATTCGAAAATCTAGACTCACAGGAGAACGAGCATATGGTGCCCGAGGCAGCAATAGACCCTTGGAGACAAGTCGGCTGTAGGACGATGTATTGAATCGCGACGCAATTTGTGTGTTCCATCGTCATTAAGGGGCTCTGAACGTTACAATTAACTGTCAGTTTTGCGTCGGATTCGAAAATCTAGACTCACAGGAGAACGACCATAAGGTGCCCGAGGCAGCACTAGACCCTTGGAGACAAGTCTGCTGGAGGACGATGTATTGAGTCGCGACGCAATTTGTGTGTCCCATCGTCATTAACAGGCTCTGAACGTTACAATTAACTGTCAGTTTTGCATCGCATTCGAAAAACTAGACTCACAGGAGAACGACCATAAGGTGCCCGAGGCAGCAATAGACCCTTGGAGACAAGTCGGCTGGAGGACGATGTATTGAATCGCGACGCAATTTGTGTGTTCCATCGTCAGTATCAGGCTCTGAACGTTACAATTAACCGTCAGTTTTGCGTCGTATTCTGAAAACTAGACTCACAGGAGAACGACGATAAGGTGCCCGAGGCAGCAATAGACCCTTGGAGACAAGTCGGCTGGAGGACGATGTATTGAGACGCGACGCAATTTGTGTGTCCCATCGTCATTAACAGGCTCTGAACGTTACAATTAACTGTCAGTTTTGCATCGCATTCGAAAAACTAGACTCACAGGAGAACGACCATAAGGTGCCCGAGGCAGCAATAGACCCTTGGAGACAAGTCGGCTGGAGGACGATGTATTGATTCGCGACGCAATTTGTGTGTTCCATCGTCATTAAGAGGCTCTGAACGTTACAATTAATTGTCAGTTTTGCGCCGGATTCGAAAAACTAGACTCATAGGAGAACGACCATAAGAGGCCCGAGGCACCAATAGACCCTTCGAGACAAGTCGGCTGGAGGACGATGTATTGAATCGCGACGCAATTTGTGTGTTCCATCGTCATTAAGAGGCTCTGAACGTTACAATTAATTGTCAGTTTTGCGCCGGATTCGAAAAACTAGACTCATAGGAGAACGACCAAAAGGTGCCAGGAGCAGCAATACTACCTCGGAGACATGTCGGCTGGAGGACGATGTATTGAATCGCGACGCAATTTGTGTGTTCCATCGTCAGTATCAGGCTCTGAACGTTACAATTAACTGTCAGTTTTGCGTCGGATTCGAAAATCTAGACTCACAGGAGAACGACCATAAGGTGCCCGAGGCAGCACTAGACCCTTGGAGACAAGTCGGCTGGAGGACGATGTATTGAGTCGCGACGCAATTTGTGTGTCCCATCGTCATTAACAGGCTCTGAACGTTACAATTAACTGTCAGTTTTGCGTCGGATTCGAAAATCTAGACTCACAGGAGAACGAGCATATGGTGCTCGAGGCAGCACTAGACCCTTGGAGACAAGTCGGCTGTAGGACGATGTATTGAATCGCGACGCAATTTGTGTGTTCCATCGTCATCAAGAGGCTCTGAACGTTACAATTCACTGTCAGTTTTGCGTCGGATTCGAAAATCTAGACTCACAGGAGAACGAGCATATGGTGCCCGAGGCAGCACTAGACCCTTGGAGACAAGTCGGCTGTAGGACGATGTATTGAATAGCGACGCAATTTGTGTGTTCCATTGTCATTAACAGGCTCTGAACGTTACAATTCACTGTCAGTTTTGCGTCGGATTCGAAAATCTAGACTCACAGGAGAACGAGCATATGGTGCCCGAGGCAGCACTAGACCCTTGGAGACAAGTCGGCTGTAGGACGATGTATTGAATCGCGACGCAATTTGTGTGTTCCATCGTCATTAAGAGGCTCTGAACGTTACAAGTAACTGTCAGTTTTGCGTCGGATTCGAAAATCTAGACTTACAGGAGAACGACCATAAGGTGCCCGAGGCAGCACTAGACCCTTGGAGACAAGTCGGCTGGAGGACGATGTATTGATTCGCCACGCAATTTGTGTGTCCCATCGTCATTAACAGGCTCTGAACGTTACAATTAACTGTCAGTTTAGCGTCGGATTCGAAAATCTAGACTCACAGGAGAACGACCATAAGGTGCCCGAGGCAGCACTAGACCCTTGGAGACAAGTCGGCTGGAGGACGATGTATTGAATCGCGACGCAATTTGTGTGTTCCATCGTCATTAAGAGGCTCTGAACCTTACAATTAACTGTCAGTTTTGCGTCGGATTCGAAAATCTAGACTCACAGATGAACGACCATATGGTGCCCGTGGCAGCAATAGACCCTTCGAGACAAGTCGGCTGGAGGACGTTGTATTGAATCGCGACGCAATTTGTGTGTTCCATCGTCATCAAGAGGCTCTGAACGTTACAATTAATTGTCAGTTTTGCGCCGGATTCGAAAAACTAGACTCATAGGAGAACGACCATAAGAGGCCCGAGGCACCAATAGACCCTTCGAGACAAGTCGGCTGGAGGACGATGTATTGAATCGCGACGCAATTTGTGTGTTCCATCGTCATTAAGAGGCTCTGAACGTTACAATTAATTGTCAGTTTTGCGCCGGATTCGAAAAACTAGACTCATAGGAGAACGACCAAAAGGTGCCAGGAGCAGCAATACTACCTCGGAGACAAGTCGGCTGGAGGACGATGTATTGAATCGCGACGCAATTTGTGTGTTCCATCGTCAGTATCAGGCTCTGAACGTTACAATTAACCGTCAGTTTTGCGTCGTATTCTGAAAACTAGACTCACAGGAGAACGACGATAAGGTGCCCGAGGCAGCTATAGACCCTTGGAGACAAGTCGGCTGGAGGACGATGTATTGAATCGCGACGCAATTTGTGTGTTCCATCGTCATTAAGAGGCTCTGAACCTTACAATTAACTGTCAGTTTTGCGTCGGATTCGAAAATCTAGACTCACCGATGAACGACCATAAGGTGCCCGAGGCAGCAATAGATCCTTCGAGACAAGTCGGCTGGAGGACGATGTATTGAATCGCGACGCAATTTGTGTGTTCCATCGTCATTAACAGGCTCTGAACGTTACAATTAATTGTCAGTTTTGCGTCGTATTCGAAAAACTAGACTCACAGGAGAACGACCATAAGGTGCCCGAGGCACCAATAGACCCTTCGAGACAAGTCGGCTGGAGGACGATGTATTGAATCGCGACGCAATTTGTGTGTTCCATCGTCATTAAGAGGCTCTGAACGTTACAATTAATTGTCAGTTTTGCGCCGGATTCGAAAAACTAGACTCATTGGAGAACGACCAAGAGGTGCCAGGAGCAGCAATACTACCTCGGAGACATGTCGGCTGGAGGACGATGTATTGAATCGCGACGCAATTTATTGTGTTGCATCGTCAGTATCAGGCTCTGAACGTTACAATTAATTGTCAGTTTTGCGCCGGATTCGAAAAACTAGACTCATAGGAGAACGACCTAAAGGTGACAGGAGCAGCAATACTACCTCGGAGACAAGTCGGCTGGAGGACAATGTATTGAATCGCGACGCAATTTGTGTGTTCCATCGTCAGTATCAGGCTTTGAACGTTACAATTAACCGTCAGTTTTGCGTCGTATTCTGAAAACTAGACTCACAGGAGAACGACCATAAGGTGCCCGAGGCAGCAATAGACCCTTGGAGACAGGTCGGCTGTGGGACGATGTATTGAATCGCGACGCAATTTGTGTGTTCCATCGTCAGTATCAGGCTCTGAACGTTACAATTAACCGTCAGTTTTGCGTCGTATTCTGAAAACTAGACTCACAGGAGAACGACGATAAGGTGCCCGAGGCAGCTATAGGCCCTTGGAGACAAGTCGGCTGGAGGACGATGTATTGAATCGCGACGCAATTTGTGTGTTCCATCGTCATTAAGAGGCTCTGAACCTTACAATTAACTGTCAGTTTTGCGTCGGATTCGAAAATCTAGACTCACCGATGAACGACCATAAGGTGCCCGAGGCAGCAATAGACCCTTCGAGACAAGTCGGCTGGAGGACGATGTATTGAATCGCGACGCAATATGTGTGTTCCATCGTCATTAAGAGGCTCTGAACGTTACAATTAACTGTCAGTTTTGCATCGCATTCGAAAACCTAGACTCACAGGAGAACGACCATAAGGTGCCCGAGGCAGCAATAGACCCTTGGAGACAAGTCGGCTGAAGGACGATGTATTGATTCGCGACGCAATTTGTGTGTTCCATCGTCATTAAGAGGCTCTGAACGTTACAATTAATTGTCAGTTTTGCATCGCATTCGAAAAACTAGACTCATAGGAGAACGACCATAAGAGGCCCGAGGCACCAATAGACCCTTCGAGACAAGTCGGCTGGAGGACGATGTATTGAATCGCGACGCAATTTGTGTGTTCCATCGTCATTAAGAGGCTCTGAACGTTACAATTAATTGTCAGTTTTGCGCCGGATTCGAAAAACTAGACTCATAGGAGAACGACCAAAAGGTGCCAGGAGCAGCAATACTACCTCGGAGACAAGTCGGCTGGAGGACGATGTATTGAATCGCGACGCAATTTGTGTGTTCCATCGTCAGTATCAGGCTCTGAACGTTACAATTAACCGTCAGTTTTGCGTCGTATTCTGAAAACTAGACTCACAGGAGAACGACGATAAGGTGCCCGAGGCAGCTATAGACCCTTGGAGACAAGTCGGCTGGAGGACGATGTATTGAATCGCGACGCAATTTGTGTGTTCCATCGTCATTAACAGGCTCTGAACCTTACAATTAACTGTCAGTTTTGCGTCGGATTCGAAAATCTAGACTCACCGATGAACGACCATAAGGTGCCCGAGGCAGCAATAGACCCTTCGAGACAAGTCGGCTGGAGGACGATGTATTGAATCGCGACGCAATTTGTGTGTTCCATCGTCAGTATCAGGCTCTGAACGTTACAATTAACTGTCAGTTTTGCGTCGGATTCGAAAATCTAGACTCACAGGAGAACGACCATAAGGTGCCCGAGGCAGCACTAGACCCTTGGAGACAAGTCGGCTGGAGGGCGATGTATTGAGTCGCGACGCAATTTGTGTGTCCCATCGTCATTAACAGGCTCTGAACGTTACAATTAACTGTCAGTTTTGCGTCGTATTCTGAAAACTAGACTCACAGGAGAACGACCATAAGGTGCCCGAGGCAGCAAGAGACCCTTGGAGACAGGTCGGCTGTGGGACGATGTATTGAATCGCGACGCAATTTGTGTGTTCCATCGTCATTAAGAGGCTCTGAACGTTACAATTAACTGTCAGTTTTGCATCGCATTCGAAAAAGTAGACTCACAGGAGAACGACCATAAGGTGCCCGAGGCAGCAATAGACTCTTGGAGACAAGTCGGCTGGAGGACGATGTATTGAATCGCGACGCAATTTGTGTGTTCCATCGTCATTAAGAGGCTCTGAACCTTACAATTAACTGTCAGTTTTGCGTCGGATTCGAAAATCTAGACTCACAGATGAACGACCATATGGTGCCCGTGGCAGCAATAGACCCTTCGAGACAAGTCGGCTGGAGGACGTTGTATTGAATCGCGACGTAATTTGTGTGTTCCATCGTCATCAAGAGGCTCTGAACGTTACAATTCACTCTCAGTTTTGCGTCGGATTCGAAAATCTACACTCACAGGAGAACGAGCATATGGTGCCCGAGGCAGCACTAGACCCTTGGAGACAAGTCGGCTGTAGGACGATGTATTGAATCGCGACGCAATTTGTGTGTTCCATCGTCATTAAGAGGCTCTGAACGTTACAATTAACTGTCAGTTTTGCATCGCATTCGAAAAACTAGACTCACAGGAGAACGACCATACGGTGCCCGAGGCAGCAAAAGACCCTTGGAGACAAGTCGGCTGGAGGACGATGTATTGATTCGCGACGCAATTTGTGTGTTCCATCGTCATTAAGAGGCTCTGAACGTTACAATTAATTGTCAGTTTTGCGCCGGATTCGAAAAACTAGACTCATAGGAGAACGACCATAAGAGGCCCGAGGCACCAATAGACCCTTCGAGACAAGTCGGCTGGAGGACGATGTATTGAATCGCGACGCAATTTGTGTGTTCCATCGTCATTAAGAGGCTCTGAACGTTACAATTAATTGTCAGTTTTGCGCCGGATTCGAAAAACTAGACTCATAGGAGAACGACCAAAAGGTGCCAGGAGCAGCAATACTACCTCGGAGACAAGTCGGCTGGAGGACGATGTATTGAATCGCGACGCAATTTGTGTGTTCCATCGTCAGTATCAGGCTCTGAACGTTACAATTAACCGTCAGTTTTGCGTCGTATTCTGAAAACTAGACTCACAGGAGAACGACCATAAGGTGCCCGAGGCAGCTATAGACCCTTGGAGACAAGTCGGCTGGAGGACGATGTATTGAATCGCGACGCAATTTGTGTGTTCCATCGTCATTAAGAGGCTCTGAACCTTACAATTAACTGTCAGTTTTGCGTCGGATTCGAAAATCTAGACTCACCGATGAACGACCATAAGGTGCCCGAGGCAGCAATAGACCCTTCGAGACAAGTCGGCTGGAGGACGATGTATTGAATCGCGACGCAATTTGTGTGTTCCATCGTCAGTATCAGGCTCTGAACGTTACAATTAACTGTCAGTTTTGCGTCGGATTCGAAAATCTAGACTCACAGGAGAACGACCATAAGGTGCCCGAGGCAGCACTACACCCTTGGAGACAAGTCGGCTGGAGGGCGATGTATTCAGTCGCGACGCAATTTGTGTGTCCCATCGTCATTAACAGGCTCTGAACGTTACAATTAACTGTCAGTTTTGCGTCGTATTCTGAAAACTAGACTCACAGGAGAACGACCATAAGGTGCCCGAGGCAGCAAGAGACCCTTGGAGACAGGTCGGCTGTGGGACGATGTATTGAATCGCGACGCAATTTGTGTGTTCCATCGTCATTAAGAGGCTCTGAACCTTACAATTAACTGTCAGTTTTGCGTCGGATTCGAAAAACTAGACTCACAGGAGAACGACCAAAAGGTGCCAGGAGCAGCAATACTACCTCGGAGACAAGTCGGCTGGAGGACGATGTATTGAATCGCGACGCAATTTGTGTGTTCCATCGTCAGTATCAGGCTCTGAACGTTACAATTAACCGTCAGTTTTGCGTCGTATTCTGAAAACTAGACTCACAGGAGAACGACGATAAGGTGCCCGAGGCAGCTATAGACCCTTGGAGACAAGTCGGCTGGAAGACGATGTATTGAATCGCGACGCAATTTGTGTGTTCCATCGTCATTAAGAGGCTCTGAACCTTACAATTAACTGTCAGTTTTGCGTCGGATTCGAAAATCTAGACTCACCGATGAACGACCATAAGGTGCCCGAGGCAGCAATAGACCCTTCGAGACAAGTCGGCTGGAGGACGATGTATTGAATCGCGACGCAATTTGTGTGTTCCATCGTCAGTATCAGGCTCTGAACGTTACAATTAACTGTCAGTTTTGCGTCGGATTCGAAAATCTAGACTCACAGGAGAACGACCATAAGGTGCCCGAGGCAGCACTAGACCCTTGGAGACAAGTCGGCTGGAGGACGATGTATTGAGTCGCGACGCAATTTGTGTGTCCCATCGTCATTAACAGGCTCTGAACGTTACAATTCACTGTCAGTTTTGCGTCGTATTCTGAAAACTAGACTCACAGGAGAACGACCATAAGGTGCCCGAGGCAGCAAGAGACCCTTGGAGACAGGTCGGCTGTGGGACGATGTATTGAATCGCGACGCAATTTGTGTGTTCCGTCGTCATTAAGAGGCTCTGAACGTTACAATTAACTGTCAGTTTTGCATCGCATTCGAAAAACTAGACTCACAGGAGAACGACCATAAGGTGCCCGAGGCAGCAATAGACCCTTGGAGACAAATCGGCTGGAGGACGATGTATTGAATCGCGACGCAATTTGTGTGTTCCATCGTCATTAAGAGGCTCTGAACCTTACAATTAACTGTCAGTTTTGCGTCGGATTCGAAAATCTAGACTCACAGATGAACGACCATATGGTGCCCGTGGCAGCAATAGACCCTTCGAGACAAGTCGGCTGGAGGACGTTGTATTGAATCGCGACGCAATTTGTGTGTTCCATCGTCATCAAGAGGCTCTGAACGTTACAATTCACTCTCAGTTTTGCGTCGGATTCGAAAATCTAGACTCACAGGAGAACGAGCATATGGTGCCCGAGGCAGCACTAGACCCTTGGAGACAAGTCGGCTGTAGGACGATGTATTGAATCGCGACGCAATTTGTGTGTTCCATCGTCATTAAGAGGCTCTGAACGTTACAATTAACTGTCAGTTTTGTATCGCATTCGAAAAACTAGACTCACAGGAGAACGACAATAAGGTGCCCGAGGCAGCAATAGACCCTTGGAGACAAGTCGGCTGGAGGACGATGTATTGATTCGCGACGCAATTTGTGTGTTCCATCGTCATTAAGAGGCTCTGAACGTTACAATTAATTGTCAGTTTTGCGCCGGATTCGAAAAACTAGACTCATAGGAGAACGACCATAAGAGGCCCGAGGCACCTATAGACCCTTCGAGACAAGTCGGCTGGAGGACGATGGATTGAATCGCGACGCAATTTGTGTGTTCCATCGTCATTAAGAGGCTCTGAACGTTACAATTAATTGTCAGTTTTGCGCCGGATTCGAAAAACTAGACTCATAGGAGAACGACCAAAAGGTGCCAGGAGCAGCAATACTACCTCGGAGACAAGTCGGCTGGAGGACGATGTATTGAATCGCGACGCAATTTGTGTGTTCCATCGTCAGTATCAGGCTCTGAACGTTACAATTAACCGTCAGTTTTGCGTCGTATTCTGAAAACTAGACTCACAGGAGAACGACGATAAGGTGCCCGAGGCAGCTATAGACCCTTGGAGACAAGTCGGCTGGAAGACGATGTATTGAATCGCGACGCAATTTGTGTGTTCCATCGTCATTAAGAGGCTCTGAACCTTACAATTAACTGTCAGTTTTGCGTCGGATTCGAAAATCTAGACTCACCGATGAACGACCATAAGGTGCCCGAGGCAGCAATAGACCCTTCGAGACAAGTCGGCTGGAGGACGATGTATTGAATCGCGACGCAATTTGTGTGTTCCATCGTCAGTATCAGGCTCTGAACGTTACAATTATCTGTCAGTTTTGCGTCGGATTCGAAAATCTAGACTCACAGGAGAACGACCATAAGGTGCCCGAGGCAGCACTAGACCCTAGGAGACAAGTCGGCTGGAGGACGATGTATTGAGTCGCGACGCAATTTGTGTGTCCCATCGTCATTAACAGGCTCTGAACGTTACAATTCACTGTCAGTTTTGCGTCGTATTCTGAAAACTAGACTCACAGGAGAACGACCATAAGGTGCCCGAGGCAGCAAGAGACCCTTGGAGACAGGTCGGCTGTGGGACGATGTATTGAATCGCGACGCAATTTGTGTGTTCCATCGTCATTAAGAGGCTCTGAACGTTACAATTAACTGTCAGTTTTGCATCGCATTCGAAAAACTAGACTCACAGGAGAACGACCATAAGGTGCCCGAGGCAGCAATAGACCCTTGGAGACAAATCGGCTGGAGGACGATGTATTGAATCGCGACGCAATTTGTGTGTTCCATCGTCATTAAGAGGCTCTGAACCTTACAATTAACTGTCAGTTTTGCGTCGGATTCGAAAATCTAGACTCACAGATGAACGACCATATGGTGCCCGTGGCAGCAATAGACCCTTCGAGACAAGTCGGCTGGAGGACGTTGTATTGAATCGCGACGCAATTTGTGTGTTCCATCGTCATCAAGAGGCTCTGAACGTTACAATTCACTCTCAGTTTTGCGTCGGATTCGAAAATCTAGACTCACAGGAGAACGAGCATATGGTGCCCGAGGCAGCACTAGACCCTTGGAGACAAGTCGGCTGTAGGACGATGTATTGAATCGCGACGCAATTTGTGTGTTCCATCGTCATTAAGAGGCTCTGAACGTTACAATTAACTGTCAGTTTTGCATCGCATTCGAAAAACTAGACTCACAGGAGAACGACCATAAGGTGCCCGAGGCAGCAATAGACCCTTGGAGACAAGTCGCCTGGATTACGATGTATTGATTCGCGACGCAATTTGTGTGTTCCATCGTCATTAAGAGGTTCTGAACGTTACAATTAATTGTCAGTTTTGCGCCGGATTCGAAAAACTAGACTCATAGGAGAACGACCATAAGAGGCCCGAGGCACCAATAGACCCTTCGAGACAAGTCGGCTGGAGGACGATGTATTGAATCGCGACGCAATTTGTGTGTTCCATCGTCATTAAGAGGCTCTGAACGTTACAATTAATTGTCAGTTTTGCGCCGGATTCGAAAAACTAGACTCATAGGAGAACGACCAAAAGGTGCCAGGAGCAGCAATACTACCTCGGAGACAAGTCGGCTGGAGGACGATGTATTGAATCGCGACGCAATTTGTGTGTTCCATCGTCAGTATCAGGCTCTGAACGTTACAATTAACCGTCAGTTTTGCGTCGTATTCTGAAAACTAGACTCACAGGAGAACGACGATAAGGTGCCCGAGGCAGCTATAGACCCTTGGAGACAAGTCGGCTGGAGGACGATGTATTGAATCGCGACGCAATTTGTGTGTTCCATCGTCATTAAGAGGCTCTGAACCTTACAATTAACTGTCAGTTTTGCGTCGGATTCGAAAATCTAGACTCACCGATGAACGACCATAAGGTGCCCGAGGCAGCAATAGATCCTTCGAGACAAGTCGGCTGGAGGACGATGTATTGAATCGCGACGCAATTTGTGTGTTCCATCGTCATTAACAGGCTCTGAACGTTACAATTAATTGTCAGTTTTGCGTCGTATTCGAAAAACTAGACTCACAGGAGAACGACCATAAGGTGCCCGAGGCACCAATAGACCCTTCGAGACAAGTCGGCTGGAGGACGATGTATTGAATCGCGACGCAATTTGTGTGTTCCATCGTCATTAAGAGGCTCTGAACGTTACAATTAATTGTCAGTTTTGCGCCGGATTCGAAAAACTAGACTCATTGGAGAACGACCAAGAGGTGCCAGGAGCAGCAATACTACCTCGGAGACATGTCGGCTGGAGGACGATGTATTGAATCGCGACGCAATTTATTGTGTTGCATCGTCAGTATCAGGCTCTGAACGTTACAATTAATTGTCAGTTTTGCGCCGGATTCGAAAAACTAGACTCATAGGAGAACGACCTAAAGGTGACAGGAGCAGCAATACTACCTCGGAGACAAGTCGGCTGGAGGACAATGTATTGAATCGCGACGCAATTTGTGTGTTCCATCGTCAGTATCAGGCTTTGAACGTTACAATTAACCGTCAGTTTTGCGTCGTATTCTGAAAACTAGACTCACAGGAGAACGACCATAAGGTGCCCGAGGCAGCAATAGACCCTTGGAGACAGGTCGGCTGTGGGACGATGTATTGAATCGCGACGCAATTTGTGTGTTCCATCGTCAGTATCAGGCTCTGAACGTTACAATTAACCGTCAGTTTTGCGTCGTATTCTGAAAACTAGACTCACAGGAGAACGACGATAAGGTGCCCGAGGCAGCTATAGGCCCTTGGAGACAAGTCGGCTGGAGGACGATGTATTGAATCGCGACGCAATTTGTGTGTTCCATCGTCATTAAGAGGCTCTGAACCTTACAATTAACTGTCAGTTTTGCGTCGGATTCGAAAATCTAGACTCACCGATGAACGACCATAAGGTGCCCGAGGCAGCAATAGACCCTTCGAGACAAGTCGGCTGGAGGACGATGTATTGAATCGCGACGCAATATGTGTGTTCCATCGTCATTAAGAGGCTCTGAACGTTACAATTAACTGTCAGTTTTGCATCGCATTCGAAAACCTAGACTCACAGGAGAACGACCATAAGGTGCCCGAGGCAGCAATAGACCCTTGGAGACAAGTCGGCTGAAGGACGATGTATTGATTCGCGACGCAATTTGTGTGTTCCATCGTCATTAAGAGGCTCTGAACGTTACAATTAATTGTCAGTTTTGCATCGCATTCGAAAAACTAGACTCATAGGAGAACGACCATAAGAGGCCCGAGGCACCAATAGACCCTTCGAGACAAGTCGGCTGGAGGACGATGTATTGAATCGCGACGCAATTTGTGTGTTCCATCGTCATTAAGAGGCTCTGAACGTTACAATTAATTGTCAGTTTTGCGCCGGATTCGAAAAACTAGACTCATAGGAGAACGACCAAAAGGTGCCAGGAGCAGCAATACTACCTCGGAGACAAGTCGGCTGGAGGACGATGTATTGAATCGCGACGCAATTTGTGTGTTCCATCGTCAGTATCAGGCTCTGAACGTTACAATTAACCGTCAGTTTTGCGTCGTATTCTGAAAACTAGACTCACAGGAGAACGACGATAAGGTGCCCGAGGCAGCTATAGACCCTTGGAGACAAGTCGGCTGGAGGACGATGTATTGAATCGCGACGCAATTTGTGTGTTCCATCGTCATTAACAGGCTCTGAACCTTACAATTAACTGTCAGTTTTGCGTCGGATTCGAAAATCTAGACTCACCGATGAACGACCATAAGGTGCCCGAGGCAGCAATAGACCCTTCGAGACAAGTCGGCTGGAGGACGATGTATTGAATCGCGACGCAATTTGTGTGTTCCATCGTCAGTATCAGGCTCTGAACGTTACAATTAACTGTCAGTTTTGCGTCGGATTCGAAAATCTAGACTCACAGGAGAACGACCATAAGGTGCCCGAGGCAGCACTACACCATTGGAGACAAGTCGGCTGGAGGGCGATGTATTGAGTCGCGACGCAATTTGTGTGTCCCATCGTCATTAACAGGCTCTGAACGTTACAATTAACTGTCAGTTTTGCGTCGTATTCTGAAAACTAGACTCACAGGAGAACGACCATAAGGTGCCCGAGGCAGCAAGAGACCCTTGGAGACAGGTCGGCTGTGGGACGATGTATTGAATCGCGACGCAATTTGTGTGTTCCATCGTCATTAAGAGGCTCTGAACCTTACAATTAACTGTCAGTTTTGCGTCGGATTCGAAAATCTAGACTCACAGATGAACGACCATATGGTGCCCGTGGCAGCAATAGACCCTTCGAGACAAGTCGGCTGGAGGACGTTGTATTGAATCGCGACGCAATTTGTGTGTTCCATCGTCATCAAGAGGCTCTGAACGTTACAATTCACTCTCAGTTTTGCGTCGGATTCGAAAATCTAGACTCACGGGAGAACGAGCATATGGTGCCCGAGGCAGCACTAGACCCTTGGAGACAAGTCGGCTGTAGGACGATGTATTGAATCGCGACGCAATTTGTGTGTTCCATCGTCATTAAGAGGCTCTGAACGTTACAATTAACTGTCAGTTTTGTATCGCATTCGAAAAACTAGACTCACAGGAGAACGACAATAAGGTGCCCGAGGCAGCAATAGACCCTTGGAGACAAGTCGGCTGGAGGACGATGTATTGATTCGCGACGCAATTTGTGTGTTCCATCGTCATTAAGAGGCTCTGAACGTTACAATTAATTGTCAGTTTTGCGCCGGATTCGAAAAACTAGACTCATAGGAGAACGACCATAAGAGGCCCGAGGCACCTATAGACCCTTCGAGACAAGTCGGCTGGAGGACGATGTATTGAATCGCGACGCAATTTGTGTGTTCCATCGTCATTAAGAGGCTCTGAACGTTACAATTAATTGTCAGTTTTGCGCCGGATTCGAAAAACTAGACTCATAGGAGAACGACCAAAAGGTGCCAGGAGCAGCAATACTACCTCGGAGACAAGTCGGCTGGAGGACGATGTATTGAATCGCGACGCAATTTGTGTGTTCCATCGTCAGTATCAGGCTCTGAACGTTACAATTAACCGTCAGTTTTGCGTCGTATTCTGAAAACTAGACTCACAGGAGAACGACGATAAGGTGCCCGAGGCAGCTATAGACCCTTGGAGACAAGTCGGCTGGAAGACGATGTATTGAATCGCGACGCAATTTGTGTGTTCCATCGTCATTAAGAGGCTCTGAACCTTACAATTAACTGTCAGTTTTGCGTCGGATTCGAAAATCTAGACTCACCGATGAACGACCATAAGGTGCCCGAGGCAGCAATAGACCCTTCGAGACAAGTCGGCTGGAGGACGATGTATTGAATCGCGACGCAATTTGTGTGTTCCATCGTCAGTATCAGGCTCTGAACGTTACAATTAACTGTCAGTTTTGCGTCGGATTCGAAAATCTAGACTCACAGGAGAACGACCATAAGGTGCCCGAGGCAGCACTAGACCCTTGGAGACAAGTCGGCTGGAGGACGATGTATTGAGTCGCGACGCAATTTGTGTGTCCCATCGTCATTAACAGGCTCTGAACGTTACAATTCACTGTCAGTTTTGCGTCGTATTCTGAAAACTAGACTCACAGGAGAACGACCATAAGGTGCCCGAGGCAGCAAGAGACCCTTGGAGACAGGTCGGCTGTGGGACGATGTATTGAATCGCGACGCAATTTGTGTGTTCCATCGTCATTAAGAGGCTCTGAACGTTACAATTAACTGTCAGTTTTGCATCGCATTCGAAAAACTAGACTCACAGGAGAACGACCATAAGGTGCCCGAGGCAGCAATAGACCCTTGGAGACAAATCGGCTGGAGGACGATGTATTGAATCGCGACGCAATTTGTGTGTTCCATCGTCATTAAGAGGCTCTGAACCTTACAATTAACTGTCAGTTTTGCGTCGGATTCGAAAATCTAGACTCACAGATGAACGACCATATGGTGCACGTGGCAGCAATAGACCCTTCGAGACAAGTCGGCTGGAGGACGATGTATTGATTCGCGACGCAATTTGTGTGTTCCATCGTCATTAAGAGGCTCTGAACGTTACAATTAATTGTCAGTTTTGCGCCGGATTCGAAAAACTAGACTCATAGGAGAACGACCATAAGAGGCCCGAGGCACCAATAGACCCTTCGAGACAAGTCGGCTGGAGGACGATGTATTGAATCGCGACGCAATTTGTGTGTTCCATCGTCATTAAGAGGCTCTGAACGTTACAATTAATTGTCAGTTTTGCGCCGGATTCGAAAAACTAGACTCATAGGAGAACGACCAAAAGGTGCCAGGAGCAGCAATACTACCTCGGAGACAAGTCGGCTGGAGGACGATGTATTGAATCGCGACGCAATTTGTGTGTTCCATCGTCAGTATCAGGCTCTGAACGTTACAATTAACCGTCAGTTTTGCGTCGTATTCTGAAAACTAGACTCACAGGAGAACGACGATAAGGTGCCCGAGGCAGCTATAGACCCTTGGAGACAAGTCGGCTGGAGGACGATGTATTGAATCGCGACGCAATTTGTGTGTTCCATCGTCATTAAGAGGGTCTGAACCTTACAATTAACTGTCAGTTTTGCGTCGGATTCGAAAATCTAGACTCACCGATGAACGACCATAAGGTGCCCGAGGCAGCAATAGACCCTTCGAGACAAGTCGGCTGGAGGACGATGTATTGAATCGCGACGCAATTTGTGTGTTCCATCGTCAGTATCAGGCTCTGAACGTTACAATTAACTGTCAGTTTTGCATCGCATTCGAAAATCTAGACTCACAGGAGAACGACCATAAGGTGCCCGAGGCAGCACTAGACCCTTGGAGACAAGTCGGCTGGAGGACGATGTATTGAGTCGCGACGCAATTTGTGTGTCCCATCGTCATTAACAGGCTCTGAACGTTACAATTAACTGTCAGTTTTGCGTCGTATTCTGAAAACTAGACTCACAGGAGAACGACCATAAGGTGCCCGAGGCAGCAAGAGACCCTTGGAGACAGGTCGGCTGTGGGACGATGTATTGAATCGCGAAGCAATTTGTGTGTTCCATCGTCATTAAGAGGCTCTGAACGTTACAATTAACTGTCAGTTTTGCATCGGATTCGAAAATCTAGACTCACAGGAGAACGACCATAAGGTGCCCGAGGCAGCACTAGACCCTTGGAGACAAGTCGGCTGGAGGACGATGTATTGAGTCGCGACGCAATTTGTGTGTCCCATCGTCATTAACAGGCTCTGAACGTTACAATTCACTGTCAGTTTTGCGTCGTATTCTGAAAACTAGACTCACAGGAGAACGACCATAAGGTGCCCGAGGCAGCAATAGACCCTTCGAGACAAGTCGGCTGGAGGACGTTGTATTGAATCGCGACGCAATTTGTGTGTTCCATCGTCATCAAGAGGCTCTGAACGTTACAATTCACTCTCAGTTTTGCGTCGGATTCGAAAATCTAGACTCACAGGAGAACGAGCATATGGTGCCCGAGGCAGCACTAGACCCTTGGAGACAAGTCGGCTGTAGGACGATGTATTGAATCGCGACGCAATTTGTGTGTTCCATCGTCATTAAGAGGCTCTGAACGTTACAATTAACTGTCAGTTTTGTATCGCATTCGAAAAACTAGACTCACAGGAGAACGACAATAAGGTGCCCGAGGCAGCAATAGACCCTTGGAGACAAGTCGGCTGGAGGACGATGTATTGATTCGCGACGCAATTTGTGTGTTCCATCGTCATTAAGAGGCTCTGAACGTTACAATTAATTGTCAGTTTTGCGCCGGATTCGAAAAACTAGACTCATAGGAGAACGACCATAAGAGGCCCGAGGCACCTATAGACCCTTCGAGACAAGTCGGCTGGAGGACGATGGATTGAATCGCGACGCAATTTGTGTGTTCCATCGTCATTAAGAGGCTCTGAACGTTACAATTAATTGTCAGTTTTGCGCCGGATTCGAAAAACTAGACTCATAGGAGAACGACCAAAAGGTGCCAGGAGCAGCAATACTACCTCGGAGACAAGTCGGCTGGAGGACGATGTATTGAATCGCGACGCAATTTGTGTGTTCCATCGTCAGTATCAGGCTCTGAACGTTACAATTAACCGTCAGTTTTGCGTCGTATTCTGAAAACTAGACTCACAGGAGAACGACGATAAGGTGCCCGAGGCAGCTATAGACCCTTGGAGACAAGTCGGCTGGAAGACGATGTATTGAATCGCGACGCAATTTGTGTGTTCCATCGTCATTAAGAGGCTCTGAACCTTACAATTAACTGTCAGTTTTGCGTCGGATTCGAAAATCTAGACTCACCGATGAACGACCATAAGGTGCCCGAGGCAGCAATAGACCCTTCGAGACAAGTCGGCTGGAGGACGATGTATTGAATCGCGACGCAATTTGTGTGTTCCATCGTCAGTATCAGGCTCTGAACGTTACAATTAACTGTCAGTTTTGCGTCGGATTCGAAAATCTAGACTCACAGGAGAACGACCATAAGGTGCCCGAGGCAGCACTAGACCCTTGGAGACAAGTCGGCTGGAGGACGATGTATTGAGTCGCGACGCAATTTGTGTGTCCCATCGTCATTAACAGGCTCTGAACGTTACAATTCACTGTCAGTTTTGCGTCGTATTCTGAAAACTAGACTCACAGGAGAACGACCATAAGGTGCCCGAGGCAGCAAGAGACCCTTGGAGACAGGTCGGCTGTGGGACGATGTATTGAATCGCGACGCAATTTGTGTGTTCCATCGTCATTAAGAGGCTCTGAACGTTACAATTAACTGTCAGTTTTGCATCGCATTCGAAAAACTAGACTCACAGGAGAACGACCATAAGGTGCCCGAGGCAGCAATAGACCCTTGGAGACAAATCGGCTGGAGGACGATGTATTGAATCGCGACGCAATTTGTGTGTTCCATCGTCATTAAGAGGCTCTGAACCTTACAATTAACTGTCAGTTTTGCGTCGGATTCGAAAATCTAGACTCACAGATGAACGACCATATGGTGCCCGTGGCAGCAATAGACCCTTCGAGACAAGTCGGCTGGAGGACGTTGTATTGAATCGCGACGCAATTTGTGTGTTCCATCGTCATCAAGAGGCTCTGAACGTTACAATTCACTCTCAGTTTTGCGTCGGATTCGAAAATCTAGACTCACAGGAGAACGAGCATATGGTGCCCGAGGCAGCACTAGACCCTTGGAGACAAGTCGGCTGTAGGACGATGTATTGAATCGCGACGCAATTTGTGTGTTCCATCGTCATTAACAGGCTCTGAACTTTACAATTAACTGTCAGTTTTGCATCGCATTCGAAAAACTAGACTCACAGGAGAACGACCATAAGGTGCCCGAGGCAGCAATAGACCCTTGGAGACAAGTCGGCTGGAGGACGATGTATTGAATCGCGACGCAATTTGTGTGTTCCATCGTCATTAAGAGGCTCTGAACGTTACAATTAATTGTCAGTTTTGCGCCGGATTCGAAAAACTAGACTCATAGGAGAACGACCAAAAGGTGCCAGGAGCAGCAATACTACCTCGGAGACAAGTCGGCTGGAGGACGATGTATTGAATCGCGACGCAATTTGTGTGTTCCATCGTTAGTATCAGGCTCTGAACGTTACAATTAACCGTCAGTTTTGCGTCGTATTCTGAAAACTAGACTCACAGGAGAACGACGATAAGGTGCCCGAGGCAGCTATAGACCCTTGGAGACAAGTCGGCTGGAGGACGATGTATTGAATCGCGACGCAATTTGTGTGTTCCATCGTCATTAAGAGGCTCTGAACCTTACAATTAACTGTCAGTTTTGCGTCGGATTCGAAAATCTAGACTCACCGATGAACGACCATAAGGTGCCCGAGGCAGCAATAGACCCTTCGAGACAAGTCGGCTGGAGGACGATGTATTGAATCGCGACGCAATTTGTGTGTTCCATCGTCATTAACAGGCTCTGAACGTTACAATTAATTGTCAGTTTTGCGTCGTATTCGAAAAACTAGACTCACAGGAGAACGAGGTGCCCGAGGCAGCAATAGACCCTTGGAGACAAGTCGGCTGGAGGACGATGTATTGAATCGCGACGCAATTTGTGTGTTCCATCGTCATTAAGAGGCTCTGAACGTTACAATTAATTGTCAGTTTTGCGCCGGATTCGAAAAACTAGACTCATTGGAGAACGACCAAGAGGTGCCAGGAGCAGCAATACTACCTCGGAGACATGTCGGCTGGAGGACGATGTATTGAATCGCGACGCAATTTGTGTGTTCCATCGTCAGTATCAGGCTCTGAACGTTACAATTAATTGTCAGTTTTGCGCCGGATTCGAAAAACTAGAGTCATAGGAGAACGACCTAAAGGTGCCAGGAGCAGCAATACTACCTCGGAGACAAGTCGGCTGGAGGACGATGTATTGAATCGCGACGCAATTTGTGTGTTCCATCGTCAGTATCAGGCTTTGAACGTTACAATTAACCGTCAGTTTTGCGTCGTATTCTGAAAACTAGACTCACAGGAGAACGACCATAAGGTGCCCGAGGCAGCAATAGACCCTTGGAGACAGGTCGGCTGTGGGACGATGCATTGAATCGCGACGCAATTTGTGTGTTCCATCGTCAGTATCAGGCTCTGAACGTTACAATTAACCGTCAGTTTTGCGTCGTATTCTGAAAACTAGACTCACAGGAGAACGACGATAAGGTGCCCGAGGCAGCTATAGACCCTTGGAGACAAGTCGGCTGGAGGACGATGTATTGAATCGCGACGCAATTTGTGTGTTCCATCGTCATTAAGAGGCTCTGAACCTTACAATTAACTGTCAGTTTTGCGTCGGATTCGAAAATCTAGACTCACCGATGAACGACCATAAGGTGCCCGAGGCAGCAATAGACCCTTCGAGACAAGTCGGCTGGAGGACGATGTATTGAATCGCGACGCAATTTGTGTGTTCCATCGTCAGTATCAGGCTCTGAACGTTACAATTACCTGTCAGTTTTGCGTCGGATTCGAAAATCTAGACTCACAGGAGAACGACCATAAGGTGCCCGAGGCAGCACTAGACCCTTGGAGACAAGTCGGCTGGAGGACGATGTATTGAGTCGCGACGCAATTTGTGTGTCCCATCGTCATTAACAGGCTCTGAACGTTACAATTAACTGTCAGTTTTGCGTCGTATTCTGAAAACTAGACTCACAGGAGAACGACCATAAGGTGCCCGAGGCAGCAAGAGACCCTTGGAGACAGGTCGGCTGTGGGACGATGTATTGAATCGCGACGCAATTTGTGTGTTCCATCGTCATTAAGAGGCTCTGAACGTTACAATTAACTGTCAGTTTTGCATCGCATTCGAAAAACTAGACTCACAGGAGAACGACCATAAGGTGCCCGAGGCAGCAATAGACCCTTGGAGACAAGTCGGCTGGAGGACGATGTATTGAATCGCGACGCAATTTGTGTGTTCCATCGTCATTAAGAGGCTCTGAACCTTACAATTAACTGTCAGTTTTGCGTCGGATTCGAAAATCTAGACTCACAGATGAACGACCATATGGTGCCCGAGGCAGCAATAGACCCTTCGAGACAAGTCGGCTGGAGGACGTTGTATTGAATCGCGACGCAATTTGTGTGTTCCATCGTCATCAAGAGGCTCTGAACGTTACAATTCACTCTCAGTTTTGCGTCGGATTCGAAAATCTAGACTCACAGGAGAACGAGCATATGGTGCCCGAGGCAGCACTAGACCCTTGGAGACAAGTCGGCTGTAGGACGATGTATTGAATCGCGACGCAATTTGTGTGTTCCATCGTCATTAAGAGGCTCTGAACGTTACAATTAACTGTCAGTTTTGCATCGCATTCGAAAAACTAGACTCACAGGAGAACGACCATAAGGTGCCCGAGGCAGCAATAGACCCTTGGAGACAAGTCGGCTGGAGGACGATGTATTGATTCGCGACGCAATTTGTGTGTTCCATCGTCATTAGGAGGCTCTGAACCTTACAATTAACTGTCAGTTTTGCGTCGGATTCGAAAATCTAGACTCACCGATGAACGACCATAAGGTGCCCGAGGCAGCAATAGACCCTTCGAGACAAGTCGGCTGGAGGACGATGTATTGAATCGCGACGCAATTTGTGTGTTCCATCGTCATTAACAGGCTCTGAACGTTACAATTAATTGTCAGTTTTGCGTCGTATTCGAAAAACTAGACTCACAGGAGAACGAGGTGCCCGAGGCACCAATAGACCCTTCGAGACAAGTCGGCTGGAGGACGATGTATTGAATCGCGACGCAATTTGTGTGTTCCATCGTCATTAAGAGGCTCTGAACGTTACAATTAATTGTCAGTTTTGCGCCGGATTCGAAAAACTAGACTCATAGGAGAACGACCAAGAGGTGCCAGGAGCAGCAATACTACCTCGGAGACATGTCGGCTGGAGGACGATGTATTGAATCGCGACGCAATTTGTGTGTTCCATCGTCAGTATCAGGCTCTGAACGTTACAATTAATTGTCAGTTTTGTGCCGGATTCGAAAAACTAGACTCATAGGAGAACGACCTAAAGGTGCCAGGAGCAGCAATACTACCTCGGAGACAAGTCGGCTGGAGGACGATGTATTGAATCGCGACGCAATTTGTGTGTTCCATCGTCATTAAGAGGCTCTGAACGTTACAATTAACTGTCAGTTTTGCATCGCATTCGAAAAACTAGACTCACAGGAGAACGACCATAAGGTGCCCGAGGCAGCAATAGACCCTTGGAGACAAGTCGGCTGGTGGACGATGTATTGAATCGCGACGCAATTTGTGTGTTCCATCGGCATTAAGAGGCTCTGAACCTTACAATTAACTGTCAGTTTTGCGTCGGATTCGAAAATCTAGACTCACAGATGAACGACCATATGGTGCCCGAGGCAGCAATAGACCCTTCGAGACAAGTCGGCTGGAGGACGTTGTATTGAATCGCGACGCAATTTGTGTGTTCCATCGTCATCAAGAGGCTCTGAACGTTACAATTCACTCTCAGTTTTGCGTCGGATTCGAAAATCTAGACTCACAGGAGAACGAGCATATGGTGCCCGAGGCAGCACTAGACCCTTGGAGACAAGTCGGCTGTAGGACGATGTATTGAATCGCGACGCAATTTGTGTGTTCCATCGTCATTAAGAGGCTCTGAACGTTACAATTAACTGTCAGTTTTGCATCGCATTCGAAAAACTAGACTCACAGGAGAACGACCATAAGGTGCCCGAGGCAGCAATAGACCCTTGGAGACAAGTCGGCTGGAGGACGATGTATTGATTCGCGACGCAATTTGTGTGTTCCATCGTCATTAAGAGGCTCTGAACCTTACAATTAACTGTCAGTTTTGCGTCGGATTCGAAAATCTAGACTCACCGATGAACGACCATAAGGTGCCCGAGGCAGCAATAGACCCTTCGAGACAAGTCGGCTGGAGGACGATGTATTGAATCGCGACGCAATTTGTGTGTTCCATCGTCATTAACAGGCTCTGAACGTTACAATTAATTGTCAGTTTTGCGTCGTATTCGAAAAACTAGACTCACAGGAGAACGAGGTGCCCGAGGCACCAATAGACCCTTCGAGACAAGTCGGCTGGAGGACGATGTATTGAATCGCGACGCAATTTGTGTGTTCCATCGTCATTAAGAGGCTCTGAACGTTACAATTAATTGTCAGTTTTGCGCCGGATTCGAAAAACTAGACTCATAGGAGAACGACCAAGAGGTGCCAGGAGCAGCAATACTACCTCGGAGACATGTCGGCTGGAGGACGATGTATTGAATCGCGACGCAATTTGTGTGTTCCATCGTCAGTATCAGGCTCTGAACGTTACAATTAATTGTCAGTTTTGCGCCGGATTCGAAAAACTAGACTCATAGGAGAACGACCTAAAGGTGCCAGGAGCAGCAATACTACCTCGGAGACAAGTCGGCTGGAGGACGATGTATTGAATCGCGACGCAATTTGTGTGTTCCATCGTCATTAAGAGGCTCTGAACGTTACAATTAACTGTCAGTTTTGCATCGCATTCGAAAAACTAGACTCACAGGAGAACGACCATAAGGTGCCCGAGGCAGCAATAGACCCTTGGAGACAAGTCGGCTGGAGGACGATGTATTGAATCGCGACGCAATTTGTGTGTTCCATCGTCATTAAGAGGCTCTGAACCTTACAATTAACTGTCAGTTTTGCGTCGGATTCGAAAATCTAGACTCACAGATGAACGACCATATGGTGCCCGAGGCAGCAATAGACCATTCGAGACAAGTCGGCTGGAGGACGTTGTATTGAATCGCGACGCAATTTGTGTGTTCCATCGTCATCAAGAGGCTCTGAACGTTACAATTCACTCTCAGTTTTGCGTCGGATTCGAAAATCTAGACTCACAGGAGAACGAGCATATGGTGCCCGAGGCAGCACTAGACCCTTGGAGACAAGTCGGCTGTAGGACGATGTATTGAATCGCGACGCAATTTGTGTGTTCCATCGTCATTAAGAGGCTCTGAACGTTACAATTAACTGTCAGTTTTGCATCGCATTCGAAAAACTAGACTCACAGGAGAACGACCATAAGGTGCCCGAGGCAGCAATAGACCCTTGGAGACAAGTCGGCTGGAGGACGATGTATTGATTCGCGACGCAATTTGTGTGTTCCATCGTCATTAAGAGGCTCTGAACCTTACAATTAACTGTCAGTTTTGCGTCGGATTCGAAAATCTAGACTCACCGATGAACGACCATAAGGTGCCCGAGGCAGCAATAGACCCTTCGAGACAAGTCGGCTGGAGGACGATGTATTGAATCGCGACGCAATTTGTGTGTTCCATCGTCATTAACAGGCTCTGAACGTTACAATTAATTGTCAGTTTTGCGTCGTATTCGAAAAACTAGACTCACAGGAGAACGAGGTGCCCGAGGCACCAATAGACCCTTCGAGACAAGTCGGCTGGAGGACGATGTATTGAATCGCGACGCAATTTGTGTGTTCCACCGTCATTAAGAGGCTCTGAACGTTACAATTAATTGTCAGTTTTGCGCCGGATTCGAAAAACTAGACTCATAGGAGAACGACCAAGAGGTGCCAGGAGCAGCAATACTACCTCGGAGACATGTCGGCTGGAGGACGATGTATTGAATCGCGACGCAATTTGTGTGTTCCATCGTCAGTATCAGGCTCTGAACGTTACAATTAATTGTCAGTTTTGCGCCGGATTCGAAAAACTAGACTCATAGGAGAACGACCTAAAGGTGCCAGGAGCAGCAATACTACCTCGGAGACAAGTCGGCTGGAGGACGATGTATTGAATCGCGACGCAATTTGTGTGTTCCATCGTCAGTATCAGGCTTTGAACGTTACAATTAACCGTCAGTTTTGCGTCGTATTCTGAAAACTAGACTCACAGGAGAACGACCATAAGGTGCCCGAGGCAGCAATAGACCCTTGGAGACAGGTCGGCTGTGGGACGATGCATTGAATCGCGACGCAATTTGTGTGTTCCATCGTCAGTATCAGGCTCTGAACGTTACAAATAACCGTCAGTTTTGCGTCGTATTCTGAAAACTAGACTCACAGGAGAACGACGATAAGGTGCCCGAGGCAGCTATAGACCCTTGGAGACAAGTCGGCTGGAGGACGATGTATTGAATCGCGACGCAATTTGTGTGTTCCATCGTCATTAAGAGGCTCTGAACCTTACAATTAACTTTCAGTTTTGCGTCGGATTCGAAAATCTAGACTCACCGATGAACGACCATAAGGTGCCCGAGGCAGCAATAGACCCTTCGAGACAAGTCGGCTGGAGGACGATGTATTGAATCGCGACGCAAATTGTGTGTTCCATCGTCAGTATCAGGCTCTGAACGTTACAATTACCTGTCAGTTTTGCGTCGGATTCGAAAATCTAGACTCACAGGAGAACGACCATAAGGTGCCCGAGGCAGCACTAGACCCTTGGAGACAAGTCGGCTGGAGGACGATGTATTGAGTCGCGACGCAATTTGTGTGTCCCATCGTCATTAACAGGCTCTGAACGTTACAATTAACTGTCAGTTTTGCGTCGTATTCTGAAAACTAGACTCACAGGAGAACGACCATAAGGTGCCCGAGGCAGCAAGAGACCCTTGGAGACACGTCGGCTGTGGGACGATGTATTGAATCGCGACGCAATTTGTGTGTTCCATCGTCATTAAGAGGCTCTGAACGTTACAATTAACTGTCAGTTTTGCATCGCATTCGAAAAACTAGACTCACAGGAGAACGACCATAAGGTGCCCGAGGCAGCAATAGACCCTTGGAGACAAGTCGGCTGGAGGACGATGTATTGAATCGCGACGCAATTTGTGTGTTCCATCGTCATTAAGAGGCTCTGAACCTTACAATTAACTGTCAGTTTTGCGTCGGATTCGAAAATCTAGACTCACAGATGAACGACCATATGGTGCCCGAGGCAGCAATAGACCCTTCGAGACAAGTCGGCTGGAGGACGTTGTATTGAATCGCGACGCAATTTGTGTGTTCCATCGTCATCAAGAGGCTCTGAACGTTACAATTCACTCTCAGTTTTGCGTCGGATTCGAAAATCTAGACTCACAGGAGAACGAGCATATGGTGCCCGAGGCAGCACTAGACCCTTGGAGACAAGTCGGCTGTAGGACGATGTATTGAATCGCGACGCAATTTGTGTGTTCCATCGTCATTAAGAGGCTCTGAACGTTACAATTAACTGTCAGTTTTGCATCGCATTCGAAAAACTAGACTCACAGGAGAACGACCATAAGGTGCCCGAGGCAGCAATAGACCCTTGGAGACAAGTCGGCTGGAGGACGATGTATTGATTCGCGACGCAATTTGTGTGTTCCATCGTCATTAACAGGCTCTGAACGTTACAATTAATTGTCAGTTTTGCGCCGGATTCGAAAAACTAGACTCATAGGAGAACGACCATAAGAGGCCCGAGGCACCAATAGACCCTTCGAGACAAGTCGGCTGGAGGACGATGTATTGAATCGCGACGCAATTTGTGTGTTCCATCGTCATTAAGAGGCTCTGAACGTTACAATTAATTGTCAGTTTTGCGCCGGATTCGAAAAACTAATCTCATAGGAGAACGACCAAAAGGTGCCAGGAGCAGCAATACTACCTCGGAGACAAGTCGGCTGGAGGACGATGTATTGAATCGCGACGCAATTTGTGTGTTCCATCGTCAGTATCAGGCTCTGAACGTTACAATTAATTGTCAGTTTTGCGCCGGATTCGAAAAACTAGACTCATAGGAGAACGACCTAAAGGTGCCAGGAGCAGCAATACTACCTCGGAGACAAGTCGGCTGGAGGACGATGTATTGAATCGCGTCGCAATTTGTGTGTTCCATCGTCAGTATCAGGCTCTGAACGTTACAATTAACCGTCAGTTTTGCGTCGTATTCTGAAAACTAGACTCACAGGAGAACGACCATAAGGTGCCCGAGGCAGCAAGAGACCCTTGGAGACAGGTCGGCTGTGGGACGATGTATTGAATCGCTACGCAATTTGTGTGTTCCATCGTCATCAAGAGGCTCTGAACGTTACAATTCACTCTCAGTTTTGCGTCGGATTCGAAAATCTAGACTCACAGGAGAACGAGCATATGGTGCCCGAGGCAGCACTAGACCCTTGGAGACAAGTCGGCTGTAGGACGATGTATTGAATCGCGACGCAATTTGTGTGTTCCATCGTCATTAAGAGGCTCTGAACGTTACAATTAACTATCAGTTTTGCATCGCATTCGAAAAACTAGACTCACAGGAGAACGACCATAAGGTGACCGAGGCAGCAATAAAACCTTGGAGACAAGTCGGCTGGAGGACGATGTATTGAGACGCGACGCAATTTGTGTGTCCCATCGTCATTAACAGGCTCTGAACGTTACAATTAACTGTCAGTTTTGCATCGCATTCGAAAAACTAGACTCACAGGAGAACGACCATAAGGTGCCCGAGGCAGCAATAGACCCTTGGAGACAAGTCGGCTGGAGGACGATGTATTGATTCGCGACGCAATTTGTGTGTTCCATCGTCATTAAGAGGCTCTGAACGTTACAATTAATTGTCAGTTTTGCGCCGGATTCGAAAAACAAGACTCATAGGAGAACGACCATAAGAGGCCCGAGGCACCAATACACCCTTCGAGACAAGTCGGCTGGAGGACGATGTATTGAATCGCGACGCAATTTGTGTGTTCCATCGTCATTAAGAGGCTCTGAACGTTACAATTAACTGTCAGTTTTGCATCGCATTCGAAAAAATAGACTCACAGGAGAACGACCATAAGGTGCCCGAGGCAGCACTAGACCCTTGGAGACAAGTCGGCTGGAGGACGATGTATTGAGTCGCGACGCAATTTGTGTGTCCCATCGTCATTAACAGGCTCTGAACGTTACAATTAACTGTCAGTTTTGCGTCGGATTCGAAAATCTAGACTCACAGATGAACGACCATATGGTGCCCGAGGCAGCAATAGACCCTTCGAGACAAGTCGGCTGGAGGACGTTGTATTGAATCGCGACGCAATTTGTGTGTTCCATCGTCATTAAGAGGCTCTGAACGTTACAATTAATTGTCAGTTTTGCGCCGGATTCGAAAAACTAGACTCATAGGAGAACGACCAAAAGGTGCCAGGAGCAGCAATACTACCTCGGAGACAAGTCGGCTGGAGGACGATGTATTGAATCGCGACGCAATTTGTGTGTTCCATCGTCAGTATCAGGCTCTGAACGTTACAATTAACCGTCAGTTTTGCATCGTATTCTGAAAACTAGACTCACAGGAGAACGACGATAAGGTGCCCGAGGCAGCTATAGACCCTTGGAGACAAGTCGGCTGGAGGACGATGTATTGAATCGCGACGCAATTTGTGTGTTCCATCGTCATTAAGAGGCTCTGAACCTTACAATTAACTGTCAGTTTTGCGTCGGATTCGAAAATCTAGACTCACCGATGAACGACCATAAGGTGCCCGAGGCAGCAATAGACCCTTCGAGACAAGTCGGCTGGAGGACGATGTATTGAATCGCGACGCAATTTGTGTGTTCCATCGTCATTAACAGGCTCTGAACGTTACAATTAATTGTCAGTTTTGCGTCGTATTCGAAAAACTAGACTCACAGGAGAACGACCATAACGTGCCCGAGGCACCAATAGACCCTTGGAGACAAGTCGGCTGGAGGACGATGTATTGAATCGCGACGCAATTTGTGTGTTCCATCGTCAGTATCAGGCTCTGAACGTTACAATTAACTGTCAGTTTTGCGTCGGATTCGAAAATCTAGACTCACAGGAGAACGACCATAAGGTGCCCGAGGCAGCACTAGACCCTTGGAGACAAGTCGGCTGGAGGACGATGTATTGAGTCGCGACGCAATTTGTGTGCCATCGTCATTAACAGGCTCTGAACGTTACAATTAACTGTCAGTTTTGCGTCGTATTCTGAAAACTAGACTCACAGGAGAACGACCATAAGGTGCCCGAGGCAGCAAGAGACCCTTGGAGACAGGTCGGCTGTGGGACGATGTATTGAATCGCGACACAATTTGTGTGTTCCATCGTCATCAAGAGGCTCTGAACGTTACAATTCACTGTCAGTTTTGCGTCGGATTCGAAAATCTAGACTCACAGGAGAACGAGCATATGGTGCCCGAGGCAGCACTAGACCCTTGGAGACAAGTCGGCTGTAGGACGATGTATTGAATCGCGACGCAATTTGTGTGTTCCATCGTCATTAAGAGGCTCTGAACGTTACAATTAACTGTCAGTTTTGCGTCGGATTCGAAAACCTAGACTCACAGGAGAACGACCATAAGGTGCCCGAGGCAGCACTAGACCCTTGGAGACAAGTCGGCTGGAGGACGATGTATTGAGTCGCGACGCAATTTGTGTGTCCCATCGTCATTAACAGGCTCTGAACGTTACAATTCACTGTCAGTTTTGCGTCGGATTCGAAAATCTAGACTCACAGGAGAACGAGCATATGGTGCCCGAGGCAGCACTAGACCCTTGGAGACAAGTCGGCTGTAGGACGATGTATTGAATCGCGACGCAATTTGTGTGTTCCATCGTCATTAAGAGGCTCTGAACGTTACAATTAACTGTCAGTTTTGCGTCGGATTCGAAAATCTAGACTCACAGGAGAACGACCATAAGGTGCCCGAGGCAGCACTAGACCCTTGGAGACAAGTCGGCTGGAGGACGATGTATTGAGTCGCGACGCAATTTGTGTGTCCCATCGTCATTAACAGGCTCTGAACGTTACAATTAACTGTCAGTTTTGCATCGCATTCGAAAAACTAGACTCACAGGAGAACGACCATAAGGTGCCCGAGGTAGCAAGAGACCCTTGGAGACAGGTCGGCTGTGGGACGATGTATTGAATCGCGACGCAATTTGTGTGTTCCATCGTCATCCAGAGGCTCTGAACGTTACAATTCACTGTCAGTTTTGCGTCGGATTCGAAAATCTAGACTCACAGGAGAACGAGCATATGGTGCCCGAGGCAGCACTAGACCCTTGGAGACAAGTCGGCTGTAGGACGATGTATTGAATCGCGACACAATTTGTGTGTTCCATCGTCATTAAGAGGCTCTGAACGTTACAATTAACTGTCAGTTTTGCATCGGATTCGAAAATCTAGACTCACAGGAGAACGACCATAAGGTGCCCGAGGCAGCAATAGACCCTTGGAGACAAGTCGGCTGGAGGACGATGTATTGAGACGCGACGCAATTTGTGTGTTCCATCGTCATCAAGAGGCTCTGAACGTTACAATTCACTGTCAGTTTTGCGTCGAATTCGAAAATCTAGACTCACAGGAGAACGAGCATATGGTGGCCGAGGCAGCACTAGACCCTTGGAGACAAGTCGGCTGTAGGACGATGTATTGAATCGCGACGCAAATTGTGTGTTCCATCGTCATTAAGAGGCTCTGAACGTTACAATTAATTGTCAGTTTTGCGCCGGATTCGAAAAACTAGACTCATAGGAGAACGACCAAAAGGTGCCAGGAGCAGCAATACTACCTCGGAGACAAGTCGGCTGGAGGACGATGTATTGAATCGCGACGCAATTTGTGTGTTCCATCGTCAGTATCAGGCTCTGAACGTTACAATTAACCGTCAGTTTTGCGTCGTATTCTGAAAACTAGACTCACAGGAGAACGACGATAAGGTGCCCGAGGCAGCTATAGACCCTTGGAGACAAGTCGGCTGGAGGACGATATATTGAATCGCGACGCAATTTGTGTGTTCCATCGTCATTAAGAGGCTCTGAACCTTACAATTAACTGTCAGTTTTGCGTCGGATTCGAAAATCTAGACTCACAGATGAACGACCATATGGTGCCCGAGGCAGCAATAGACCCTTCGAGACAAGTCGGCTGGAGGACGATGTATTGAATCGCGACGCAATTTGTGTGTTCCATCGTCATTAACAGGCTCTGAACGTTACAATTAATTGTCAGTTTTGCGTCGTATTCGAAAAACTAGACTCACAGGAGAACGACCATAAGGTGCCCGAGGCAAAAAAATAGACCCTTCGAGACAAGTCGGCTGGAGGACAATGTATTGAATCGCGACGCAATTTGTGTGTTCCATCGTCATTAAGAGGCTCTGAACGTTACAATTAATTGTCAGTTTTGCGCCGGATTCGAAAAACTAGACTCATTGGAGAACGACCAAGAGGTGCCAGGAGCAGCAATACTACCTCGGAGACAAGTCGGCTGGAGGACGATGTATTGAGTCGCGACGCAATTTGTGTATCCCATCGTCATTAACAGTGTCTGAACGTTATAATTAACTGTCAGTTTTGCATCGCATTCGAAAAACTAGACTCACAGGAGAACGACCATAAGGTGCCCGAGGCAGCAATAGACCCTTGGAGACAAGTCGGCTGGAGGACGATGTATTGAATCGCGACGCAATTTGTGTGTTCCATCGTCATTAAGAGGCTCTGAACCTTACAATTAACTGTCAGTTTTGCGTCGGATTCGAAAATCTAGACTCACACATGAACGACCATATGGTGCCCGAGGCAGCAATAGACCCTTCGAGACAAGTCGGCTGGAGGACGTTGTATTGAATCGCGACGCAATTTGTGTGTTCCATCGTCATCAAGAGGCTCTGAACGTTACAATTCACTCTCAGTTTTGCGTCGGATTCGAAAATCTAGACTCACAGGAGAACGAGCATATGGTGCCCGAGGCAGCACTAGACCCTTGGAGACAAGTCGGCTGTAGGACGATGTATTGAATCGCGACGCAATTTGTGTGTTCCATCGTCATTAAGAGGCTCTGAACGTTACAATTAACTGTCAGTTTTGCATCGCATTCGAAAAACTAGACTCACAGGAGAACGACCATAAGGTGCCCGAGGCAGCAATAGACCCTTGGAGACAAGTCGGCTGGAGGACGATGTATTGATTCGCGACGCAATTTGTGTGTTCCATCGTCATTAGGAGGCTCTGAACCTTACAATTAACTGTCAGTTTTGCGTCGGATTCGAAAATCTAGACTCACCGATGAACGACCATAAGGTGCCCGAGGCAGCAATAGACCCTTCGAGACAAGTCGGCTGGAGGACGATGTATTGAATCGCGACGCAATTTGTGTGTTCCATCGTCATTAACAGGCTCTGAACGTTACAATTAATTGTCAGTTTTGCGTCGTATTCGAAAAACTAGACTCACAGGAGAACGAGGTGCCCGAGGCACCAATAGACCCTTCGAGACAAGTCGGCTGGAGGACGATGTATTGAATCGCGACGCAATTTGTGTGTTCCATCGTCATTAAGAGGCTCTGAACGTTACAATTAATTGTCAGTTTTGCGCCGGATTCGAAAAACTAGACTCATAGGAGAACGACCAAGAGGTGCCAGGAGCAGCAATACTACCTCGGAGACATGTCGGCTGGAGGACGATGTATTGAATCGCGACGCAATTTGTGTGTTCCATCGTCAGTATCAGGCTCTGAAATTACAATTAATTGTCAGTTTTGCGCCGGGTTCGAAAAACTAGACTCATAGGAGAACGACCTAAAGGTGCCAGGAGCAGCAATACTACCTCGGAGACAAGTCGGCTGGAGGACGATGTATTGAATCGCGACGCAATTTGTGTGTTCCATCGTCATTAAGAGGCTCTGAACGTTACAATTAACTGTCAGTTTTGCATCGCATTCGAAAAACTAGACTCACAGGAGAACGACCATAAGGTGCCCGAGGCAGCAATAGACCCTTGGAGACAAGTCGGCTGGAGGACGATGTATTGAATCGCGACGCAATTTGTGTGTTCCATCGGCATTAAGAGGCTCTGAACCTTACAATTAACTGTCAGTTTTGCGTCGGATTCGAAAATCTAGACTCACAGATGAACGACCATATGGTGCCCGAGGCAGCAATAGACCCTTCGAGACAAGTCGGCTGGAGGACGTTGTATTGAATCGCGACGCAATTTGTGTGTTCCATCGTCATCAAGAGGCTCTGAACGTTACAATTCGCTCTCAGTTTTGCGTCGGATTCGAAAATCTAGACTCACAGGAGAACGAGCATATGGTGCCCGAGGCAGCACTAGACCCTTGGAGACAAGTCGGCTGTAGGACGATGTATTGAATCGCGACGCAATTTGTGTGTTCCATCGTCATTAAGAGGCTCTGAACGTTACAATTAACTGTCAGTTTTGCATCGCATTCGAAAAACTAGACTCACAGGAGAACGACCATAACGTGCCCGAGGCAGCAATAGACCCTTGGAGACAAGTCGGCTGGAGGACGATGTATTGATTCGCGACGCAATTTGTGTGTTCCATCGTCATTAAGAGGCTCTGAACCTTACAATTAACTGTCAGTTTTGCGTCGGATTCGAAAATCTAGACTCACCGATGAACGACCATAAGGTGCCCGAGGCAGCAATAGACCCTTCGAGACAAGTCGGCTGGAGGACGATGTATTGAATCGCGACGCAATTTGTGTGTTCCATCGTCATTAACAGGCTCTGAACGTTACAATTAATTATCAGTTTTGCGTCGTATTCGAAAAACTAGACTCACAGGAGAACGAGGTGCCCGAGGCACCAATAGACCCTTCGAGACAAGTCGGCTGGAGGACGATGTATTGAATCGCGACGCAATTTGTGTGTTCCATCGTCATTAAGAGGCTCTGAACGTTACAATTAATTGTCAGTTTTGCGCCGGATTCGAAAAACTAGACTCATAGGAGAACGACCAAGAGGTGCCAGGAGCAGCAATACTACCTCGGAGACATGTCGGCTGGAGGACGATGTATTGAATCGCGACGCAATTTGTGTGTTCCATCGTCAGTATCAGGCTCTGAACGTTACAATTAATTGTCAGTTTTGCGCCGGATTCGAAAAACTAGACTCATAGGAGAACGACCTAAAGGTGCCAGGAGCAGCAATACTACCTCGGAGACAAGTCGGCTGGAGGACGATGTATTGAATCGCGACGCAATTTGTGTGTTCCATCGTCATTAAGAGGCTCTGAACGTTACAATTAACTGTCAGTTTTGCATCGCATTCGAAAAACTAGACTCACAGGAGAACGACCATAAGGTGCCCGAGGCAGCAATAGACCCTTGGAGACAAGTCGGCTGGAGGACGATGTATTGAATCGCGACGCAATTTGTGTGTTCCATCGTCATTAAGAGGCTCTGAACCTTACAATTAACTGTCAGTTTTGCGTCGGATTCGAAAATCTAGACTCACAGATGAACGACCATATGGTGCCCGAGGCAGCAATAGACCCTTCGAGACAAGTCGGCTGGAGGACGTTGTATTGAATCGCGACGCAATTTGTGTGTTCCATCGTCATCAAGAGGCTCTGAACGTTACAATTCACTCTCAGTTTTGCGTCGGATTCGAAAATCTAGACTCACAGGAGAACGAGCATATGGTGCCCGAGGCAGCACTAGACCCTTGGAGACAAGTCGGCTGTAGGACGATGTATTGAATCGCGACGCAATTTGTGTGTTCCATCGTCATTAAGAGGCTCTGAACGTTACAATTAACTGTCAGTTTTGCATCGCATTCGAAAAACTAGACTCACAGGAGAACGACCATAAGGTGCCCGAGGCAGCAATAGACCCTTGGAGACAAGTCGGCTGGAGGACGATGTATTGATTCGCGACGCAATTTGTGTGTTCCATCGTCATTAAGAGGCTCTGAACCTTACAATTAACTGTCAGTTTTGCGTCGGATTCGAAAATCTAGACTCACCGATGAACGACCATAAGGTGCCCGAGGCAGCAATAGACCCTTCGAGACAAGTCGGCTGGAGGACGATGTATTGAATCGCGACGCAATTTGTGTGTTCCATCGTCATTAACAGGCTCTGAACGTTACAATTAATTGTCAGTTTTGCGTCGTATTCGAAAAACTAGACTCACAGGAGAACGAGGTGCCCGAGGCACCAATAGACCCTTCGAGACAAGTCGGCTGGAGGACGATGTATTGAATCGCGACGCAATTTGTGTGTTCCATCGTCATTAAGAGGCTCTGAACGTTACAATTAATTGTCAGTTTTGCGCCGGATTCGAAAAACTAGACTCATAGGAGAACGACCAAGAGGTGCCAGGAGCAGCAATACTACCTCGGAGACATGTCGGCTGGAGGACGATGTATTGAATCGCGACGCAATTTGTGTGTTCCATCGTCAGTATCAGGCTCTGAACGTTACAATTAATTGTCAGTTTTGCGCCGGATTCGAAAAACTAGACTCATAGGAGAAAGACCTAAAGGTGCCAGGAGCAGCAATACTACCTCGGAGACAAGTCGGCTGGAGGACGATGTATTGAATCGCGACGCAATTTGTGTGTTCCATCGTCAGTATCAGGCTTTGAACGTTACAATTAACCGTCAGTTTTGCGTCGTATTCTGAAAACTAGACTCACAGGAGAACGACCATAAGGTGCCCGAGGCAGCAATAGACCCTTGGAGACAGGTCGGCTGTGGGACGATGCATTGAATCGCGACGCAATTTGTGTGTTCCATCGTCAGTATCAGGCTCTGAACGTTACAAATAACCGTCAGTTTTGCGTCGTATTCTGAAAACTAGACTCACAGGAGAACGACGATAAGGTGCCCGAGGCAGCTATAGACCCTTGGAGACAAGTCGGCTGGAGGACGATGTATTGAATCGCGACGCAATTTGTGTGTTCCATCGTCATTAAGAGGCTCTGAACCTTACAATTAACTGTCAGTTTTGCGTCGGATTCGAAAATCTAGACTCACCGATGAACGACCATAAGGTGCCCGAGGCAGCAATAGACCCTTCGAGACAAGTCGGCTGGAGGACGATGTATTGAATCGCGACGCAATTTGTGTGTTCCATCGTCAGTATCAGGCTCTGAACGTTACAATTACCTGTCAGTTTTGCGTCGGATTCGAAAATCTAGACTCACAGGAGAACGACCATAAGGTGCCCGAGGCAGCACTAGACCCTTGGAGACAAGTCGGCTGGAGGACGATGTATTGAGTCGCGACGCAATTTGTGTGTCCCATCGTCATTAACAGGCTCTGAACGTTACAATTAACTGTCAGTTTTGCGTCGTATTCTGAAAACTAGACTCACAGGAGAACGACCATAAGGTGCCCGAGGCAGCAAGAGACCCTTGGAGACAGGTCGGCTGTGGGACGATGTATTGAATCGCGACGCAATTTGTGTGTTCCATCGTCATTAAGAGGCTCTGAACGTTACAATTAACTGTCAGTTTTGCATCGCATTCGAAAAACTAGACTCACAGGAGAACGACCATAAGGTGCCCGAGGCAGCAATAGACCCTTGGAGACAAGTCGGCTGGAGGACGATGTATTGAATCGCGACGCAATTTGTGTGTTCCATCGTCATTAAGAGGCTCTGAACCTTACAATTAACTGTCAGTTTTGCGTCGGATTCGAAAATCTAGACTCACAGATGAACGACCATATGGTGCCCGAGGCAGCAATAGACCCTTCGAGACAAGTCGGCTGGAGGACGATGTATTGAATCGCGACGCAATTTGTGTGTTCCATCGTCATCAAGAGGCTCTGAACGTTACAATTCACTCTCAGTTTTGCGTCGGATTCGAAAATCTAGACTCACAGGAGAACGAGCATATGGTGCCCGAGGCAGCACTAGACCCTTGGAGACAAGTCGGCTGTAGGACGATGTATTGAATCGCGACGCAATTTGTGTGTTCCATCGTCATTAAGAGGCTCTGAACGTTACAATTAACTGTCAGTTTTGCATCGCATTCGAAAAACTAGACTCACAGGAGAACGACCATAAGGTGCCCGAGGCAGCAATAGACCCTTGGAGACAAGTCGGCTGGAGGACGATGTATTGATTCGCGACGCAATTTGTGTGTTCCATCGTCATTAAGAGGCTCTGAACGTTACAATTAATTGTCAGTTTTGCGCCGGATTCGAAAAACTAGACTCATAGGAGAACGACCATAAGAGGCCCGAGGCACCAATAGACCCTTCGAGACAAGTCGGCTGGAGGACGATGTATTGAATCGCGACGCAATTTGTGTGTTCCATCGTCATTAAGAGGCTCTGAACGTTACAATTAATTGTCAGTTTTGCGCCGGATTCGAAAAACTAGACTCATAGGAGAACGACCAAAAGGTGCCAGGAGCAGCAATACTACCTCGGAGACAAGTCGGCTGGAGGACGATGTATTGAATCGCGACGCAATTTGTGTGTTCCATCGTCAGTATCAGGCTCTGAACGTTACAATTAATTGTCAGTTTTGCGCCGGATTCGAAAAACTAGACTCATAGGAGAACGACCTAAAGGTGCCAGGAGCAGCAATACTACCTCGGAGACAAGTCGGCTGGAGGACGATGTATTGAATCGCGTCGCAATTTGTGTGCTCCATCGTCAGTATCAGGCTCTGAACGTTACAATTAACCGTCAGTTTTGCGTCGTATTCTGAAAACTAGACTCACAGGAGAACGACCATAAGGTGCCCGAGGCAGCAAGAGACCCTTGGAGACAGGTCGGCTGTGGGACGATGTATTGAATCGCTACGCAATTTGTGTGTTCCATCGTCATCAAGAGGCTCTGAACGTTACAATTCACTCTCAGTTTTGCGTCGGATTCGAAAATCTAGACTCACAGGAGAACGAGCATATGGTGCCCGAGGCAGCACTAGACCCTTGGAGACAAGTCGGCTGTAGGACGATGTATTGAATCGCGACGCAATTTGTGTGTTCCATCGTCATTAAGAGGCTCTGAACGTTACAATTAACTATCAGTTTTGCATCGCATTCGAAAAACTAGACTCACAGGAGAACGACCATAAGGTGACCGAGGCAGCAATAAAACCTTGGAGACAAGTCGGCTGGAGGACGATGTATTGAGACGCGACGCAATTTGTGTGTCCCATCGTCATTAACAGGCTCTGAACGTTACAATTAACTGTCAGTTTTGCATCGCATTCGAAAAACTAGACTCACAGGAGAACGACCATAAGGTGCCCGAGGCAGCAATAGACCCTTGGAGACAAGTCGGCTGGAGGACGATGTATTGATTCGCGACGCAATTTGTGTGTTCCATCGTCATTAAGAGGCTCTGAACGTTACAATTAATTGTCAGTTTTGCGCCGGATTCGAAAATCTAGACTCACAGGAGAACGAGCATATGGTGCCCGAGGCAGCACTAGACCCTTGGAGACAAGTCGGCTGTAGGACGATGTATTGAATCGCGACGCAATTTGTGTGTTCCATCGTCATTAAGAGGCTCTGAACGTTACAATTAACTGTCAGTTTTGCATCGCATTCGAAAAACTAGACTCACAGGAGAACGACCATAAGGTGCCCGAGGCAGCAATAGACCCTTGGAGACAAGTCGGCTGGAGGACGATGTATTGATTCGCGACGCAATTTGTGTGTTCCATCGTCATTAAGAGGCTCTGAACCTTACAATTAACTGTCAGTTTTGCGTCGGATTCGAAAATCTAGACTCACCGATGAACGACCATAAGGTGCCCGAGGCAGCAATAGACCCTTCGAGACAAGTCGGCTGGAGGACGATGTATTGAATCGCGACGCAATTTGTGTGTTCCATCGTCATTAACAGGCTCTGAACGTTACAATTAATTGTCAGTTTTGCGTCGTATTCGAAAAACTAGACTCACAGGAGAACGAGGTGCCCGAGGCACCAATAGACCCTTCGAGACAAGTCGGCTGGAGGACGATGTATTGAATCGCGACGCAATTTGTGTGTTCCATCGTCATTAAGAGGCTCTGAACGTTACAATTAATTGTCAGTTTTGCGCCGGATTCGAAAAACTAGACTCATAGGAGAACGACCAAGAGGTGCCAGGAGCAGCAATACTACCTCGGAGACATGTCGGCTGGAGGACGATGTATTGAATCGCGACGCAATTTGTGTGTTCCATCGTCAGTATCAGGCTCTGAACGTTACAATTAATTGTCAGTTTTGCGCCGGATTCGAAAAACTAGACTCATAGGAGAAAGACCTAAAGGTGCCAGGAGCAGCAATACTACCTCGGAGACAAGTCGGCTGGAGGACGATGTATTGAATCGCGACGCAATTTGTGTGTTCCATCGTCAGTATCAGGCTTTGAACGTTACAATTAACCGTCAGTTTTGCGTCGTATTCTGAAAACTAGACTCACAGGAGAACGACCATAAGGTGCCCGAGGCAGCAATAGACCCTTGGAGACAGGTCGGCTGTGGGACGATGCATTGAATCGCGACGCAATTTGTGTGTTCCATCGTCAGTATCAGGCTCTGAACGTTACAAATAACCGTCAGTTTTGCGTCGTATTCTGAAAACTAGACTCACAGGAGAACGACGATAAGGTGCCCGAGGCAGCTATAGACCCTTGGAGACAAGTCGGCTGGAGGACGATGTATTGAATCGCGACGCAATTTGTGTGTTCCATCGTCATTAAGAGGCTCTGAACCTTACAATTAACTGTCAGTTTTGCGTCGGATTCGAAAATCTAGACTCACCGATGAACGACCATAAGGTGCCCGAGGCAGCAATAGACCCTTCGAGACAAGTCGGCTGGAGGACGATGTATTGAATCGCGACGCAATTTGTGTGTTCCATCGTCAGTATCAGGCTCTGAACGTTACAATTACCTGTCAGTTTTGCGTCGGATTCGAAAATCTAGACTCACAGGAGAACGACCATAAGGTGCCCGAGGCAGCACTAGACCCTTGGAGACAAGTCGGCTGGAGGACGATGTATTGAGTCGCGACGCAATTTGTGTGTCCCATCGTCATTAACAGGCTCTGAACGTTACAATTAACTGTCAGTTTTGCGTCGTATTCTGAAAACTAGACTCACAGGAGAACGACCATAAGGTGCCCGAGGCAGCAAGAGACCCTTGGAGACAGGTCGGCTGTGGGACGATGTATTGAATCGCGACGCAATTTGTGTGTTCCATCGTCATTAAGAGGCTCTGAACGTTACAATTAACTGTCAGTTTTGCATCGCATTCGAAAAACTAGACTCACAGGAGAACGACCATAAGGTGCCCGAGGCAGCAATAGACCCTTGGAGACAAGTCGGCTGGAGGACGATGTATTGAATCGCGACGCAATTTGTGTGTTCCATCGTCATTAAGAGGCTCTGAACCTTACAATTAACTGTCAGTTTTGCGTCGGATTCGAAAATCTAGACTCACAGATGAACGACCATATGGTGCCCGAGGCAGCAATAGACCCTTCGAGACAAGTCGGCTGGAGGACGATGTATTGAATCGCGACGCAATTTGTGTGTTCCATCGTCATCAAGAGGCTCTGAACGTTACAATTCACTCTCAGTTTTGCGTCGGATTCGAAAATCTAGACTCACAGGAGAACGAGCATATGGTGCCCGAGGCAGCACTAGACCCTTGGAGACAAGTCGGCTGTAGGACGATGTATTGAATCGCGACGCAATTTGTGTGTTCCATCGTCATTAAGAGGCTCTGAACGTTACAATTAACTGTCAGTTTTGCATCGCATTCGAAAAACTAGACTCACAGGAGAACGACCATAAGGTGCCCGAGGCAGCAATAGACCCTTGGAGACAAGTCGGCTGGAGGACGATGTATTGATTCGCGACGCAATTTGTGTGTTCCATCGTCATTAAGAGGCTCTGAACGTTACAATTAATTGTCAGTTTTGCGCCGGATTCGAAAAACTAGACTCATAGGAGAACGACCATAAGAGGCCCGAGGCACCAATAGACCCTTCGAGACAAGTCGGCTGGAGGACGATGTATTGAATCGCGACGCAATTTGTGTGTTCCATCGTCATTAAGAGGCTCTGAACGTTACAATTAATTGTCAGTTTTGCGCCGGATTCGAAAAACTAGACTCATAGGAGAACGACCAAAAGGTGCCAGGAGCAGCAATACTACCTCGGAGACAAGTCGGCTGGAGGACGATGTATTGAATCGCGACGCAATTTGTGTGTTCCATCGTCAGTATCAGGCTCTGAACGTTACAATTAATTGTCAGTTTTGCGCCGGATTCGAAAAACTAGACTCATAGGAGAACGACCTAAAGGTGCCAGGAGCAGCAATACTACCTCGGAGACAAGTCGGCTGGAGGACGATGTATTGAATCGCGTCGCAATTTGTGTGCTCCATCGTCAGTATCAGGCTCTGAACGTTACAATTAACCGTCAGTTTTGCGTCGTATTCTGAAAACTAGACTCACAGGAGAACGACCATAAGGTGCCCGAGGCAGCAAGAGACCCTTGGAGACAGGTCGGCTGTGGGACGATGTATTGAATCGCTACGCAATTTGTGTGTTCCATCGTCATCAAGAGGCTCTGAACGTTACAATTCACTCTCAGTTTTGCGTCGGATTCGAAAATCTAGACTCACAGGAGAACGAGCATATGGTGCCCGAGGCAGCACTAGACCCTTGGAGACAAGTCGGCTGTAGGACGATGTATTGAATCGCGACGCAATTTGTGTGTTCCATCGTCATTAAGAGGCTCTGAACGTTACAATTAACTATCAGTTTTGCATCGCATTCGAAAAACTAGACTCACAGGAGAACGACCATAAGGTGACCGAGGCAGCAATAAAACCTTGGAGACAAGTCGGCTGGAGGACGATGTATTGAGACGCGACGCAATTTGTGTGTCCCATCGTCATTAACAGGCTCTGAACGTTACAATTAACTGTCAGTTTTGCATCGCATTCGAAAAACTAGACTCACAGGAGAACGACCATAAGGTGCCCGAGGCAGCAATAGACCCTTGGAGACAAGTCGGCTGGAGGACGATGTATTGATTCGCGACGCAATTTGTGTGTTCCATCGTCATTAAGAGGCTCTGAACGTTACAATTAATTGTCAGTTTTGCGCCGGATTCGAAAAACAAGACTCATAGGAGAACGACCATAAGAGGCCCGAGGCACCAATACACCCTTCGAGACAAGTCGGCTGGAGGACGATGTATTGAATCGCGACGCAATTTGTGTGTTCCATCGTCATTAAGAGGCTCTGAACGTTACAATTAACTGTCAGTTTTGCATCGCATTCGAAAAACTAGACTCACAGGATAACGACCATAAGGTGCCCGAGGCAGCACTAGACCCTTGGAGACAAGTCGGCTGGAGGACGATGTATTGAGTCGCGACGCAATTTGTGTGTCCCATCGTCATTAACAGGCTCTGAACGTTACAATTAACTGTCAGTTTTGCGTCGGATTCGAAAATCTAGACTCACAGATGAACGACCATATGGTGCCCGAGGCAGCAATAGACCCTTCGAGACAAGTCGGCTGGAGGACGTTGTATTGAATCGTGACGCAATTTGTGTGTTCCATCGTCATTAAGAGGCTCTGAACGTTACAATTAATTGTCAGTTTTGCGCCGGATTCGAAAAACTAGACTCATAGGAGAACGACCAAAAGGTGCCAGGAGCAGCAATACTACCTCGGAGACAAGTCGGCTGGAGGACGATGTATTGAATCGCGACGCAATTTGTGTGTTCCATCGTCAGTATCAGGCTCTGAACGTTACAATTAACCGTCAGTTTTGCATCGTATTCTGAAAACTAGACTCACAGGAGAACGACGATAAGGTGCCCGAGGCAGCTATAGACCCTTGGAGACAAGTCGGCTGGAGGACGATGTATTGAATCGCGACGCAATTTGTGTGTTCCATCGTCATTAAGAGGCTCTGAACCTTACAATTAACTGTCAGTTTTGCGTCGGATTCGAAAATCTAGACTCACCGATGAACGACCATAAGGTGCCCGAGGCAGCAATAGACCCTTCGAGACAAGTCGGCTGGAGGACGATGTATTGAATCGCGACGCAATTTGTGTGTTCCATCGTCATTAACAGGCTCTGAACGTTACAATTAATTGTCAGTTTTGCGTCGTATTCGAAAAACTAGACTCACAGGAGAACGACCATAACGTGCCCGAGGCACCAATAGACCCTTGGAGACAAGTCGGCTGGAGGACGATGTATTGAATCGCGACGCAATTTGTGTGTTCCATCGTCAGTATCAGGCTCTGAACGTTACAATTAACTGTCAGTTTTGCGTCGGATTCGAAAATCTAGACTCACAGGCGAACGACCATAAGGTGCCCGAGGCAGCACTAGACCCTTGGAGACAAGTCGGCTGGAGGACGATGTATTGAGTCGCGACGCAATTTGTGTGCCATCGTCATTAACAGGCTCTGAACGTTACAATTAACTGTCAGTTTTGCGTCGTATTCTGAAAACTAGACTCACAGGAGAACGACCATAAGGTGCCCGAGGCAGCAAGAGACCCTTGGAGACAGGTCGGCTGTGGGACGATGTATTGAATCGCGACACAATTTGTGTGTTCCATCGTCATCAAGAGGCTCTGAACGTTACAATTCACTGTCAGTTTTGCGTCGGATTCGAAAATCTAGACTCACAGGAGAACGAGCATATGGTGCCCGAGGCAGCACTAGACCCTTGGAGACAAGTCGGCTGTAGGACGATGTATTGAATCGCGACGCAATTTGTGTGTTCCATCGTCATTAAGAGGCTCTGAACGTTACAATTAACTGTCAGTTTTGCGTCGGATTCGAAAACCTAGACTCACAGGAGAACGACCATAAGGTGCCCGAGGCAGCACTAGACCCTTGGAGACAAGTCGGCTGGAGGACGATGTATTGAGTCGCGACGCAATTTGTGTGTCCCATCGTCATTAACAGGCTCTGAACGTTACAATTCACTGTCAGTTTTGCGTCGGATTCGAAAATCTAGACTCACAGGAGAACGAGCATATGGTGCCCGAGGCAGCACTAGACCCTTGGAGACAAGTCGGCTGTAGGACGATGTATTGAATCGCGACGCAATTTGTGTGTTCCATCGTCATTAAGAGGCTCTGAACGTTACAATTAACTGTCAGTTTTGCGTCGGATTCGAAAATCTAGACTCACAGGAGAACGACCATAAGGTGCCCGAGGCAGCACTAGACCCTTGGAGACAAGTCGGCTGGAGGACGATGTATTGAGTCGCGACGCAATTTGTGTGTCCCATCGTCATTAACAGGCTCTGAACGTTACAATTAACTGTCAGTTTTGCATCGCATTCGAAAAACTAGACTCACAGGAGAACGACCATAAGGTGCCCGAGGTAGCAAGAGACCCTTGGAGACAGGTCGGCTGTGGGACGATGTATTGAATCGCGACGCAATTTGTGTGTTCCATCGTCATCCAGAGGCTCTGAACGTTACAATTCACTGTCAGTTTTGCGTCGGATTCGAAAATCTAGACTCACAGGAGAACGAGCATATGGTGCCCGAGGCAGCACTAGACCCTTGGAGACAAGTCGGCTGTAGGACGATGTATTGAATCGCGACACAATTTGTGTGTTCCATCGTCATTAAGAGGCTCTGAACGTTACAATTAACTGTCAGTTTTGCATCGGATTCGAAAATCTAGACTCACAGGAGAACGACCATAAGGTGCCCGAGGCAGCAATAGACCCTTGGAGACAAGTCGGCTGGAGGACGATGTATTGAGACGCGACGCAATTTGTGTGTTCCATCGTCATCAAGAGGCTCTGAACGTTACAATTCACTGTCAGTTTTGCGTCGAATTCGAAAATCTAGACTCACAGGAGAACGAGCATATGGTGGCCGAGGCAGCACTAGACCCTTGGAGACAAGTCGGCTGTAGGACGATGTATTGAATCGCGACGCAAATTGTGTGTTCCATCGTCATTAAGAGGCTCTGAACGTTACAATTAATTGTCAGTTTTGCGCCGGATTCGAAAAACTAGACTCATAGGAGAACGACCAAAAGGTGCCAGGAGCAGCAATACTACCTCGGAGACAAGTCGGCTGGAGGACGATGTATTGAATCGCGACGCAATTTGTGTGTTCCATCGTCAGTATCAGGCTCTGAACGTTACAATTAACCGTCAGTTTTGCGTCGTATTCTGAAAACTAGACTCACAGGAGAACGACGATAAGGTGCCCGAGGCAGCTATAGACCCTTGGAGACAAGTCGGCTGGAGGACGATATATTGAATCGCGACGCAATTTGTGTGTTCCATCGTCATTAAGAGGCTCTGAACCTTACAATTAACTGTCAGTTTTGCGTCGGATTCGAAAATCTAGACTCGCCGATGAACGACCATAAGGTGCCCGAGGCAGCAATAGACCCTTCGAGACAAGTCGGCTGGAGGACGATGTATTGAATCGCGACGCAATTTGTGTGTTCCATCGTCATTAACAGGCTCTGAACGTTACAATTAATTGTCAGTTTTGCGTCGTATTCGAAAAACTAGACTCACAGGAGAACGACCATAAGGTGCCCGAGGCAGCACTAGACCCTTGGAGACAAGTCGGCTGGAGGACAATGTATTGAATCGCGACGCAATTTGTGTGTTCCATCGTCATTAAGAGGCTCTGAACGTTACAATTAATTGTCAGTTTTGCGCCGGATTCGAAAAACTAGACTCATTGGAGAACGACCAAGAGGTGCCAGGAGCAGCAATACTACCTCGGAGACAAGTCGGCTGGAGGACGATGTATTGAGTCGCGACGCAATTTGTGTATCCCATCGTCATTAACAGGCTCTGAACGTTACAATTAACTGTCAGTTTTGCGTCGTATTCTGAAAACTAGACTCACAGAAGAACGACCATAAGGTGCCCGAGGCAGCAAGAGACCCTTGGAGACAGGTCGGCTGTGGGACGATGTATTGTATCGCGACGCAATTTGTGTGTTCCATCGTCAACAAGAGGCTCTGAACGTTACAATTCACTGTCAGTTTTGCGTCGGATTCGAAAATCTAGACTCACAGGAGAACGAGCATATGGTGCCCGAGGCAGCACTAGACCCTTGGAGACAAGTCGGCTGGAGAACGATGTATTGAGTCGCGACGCAATTTGTGTGTCCCATCGTCATTAACAGGCTCTGAACGTTACAATTAACTGTCAGTTTTGCATCGCATTCGAAAAAGTAGACTCACAGGAGAACGACCATAAGGTGCCCGAGGCAGCAATAGACCCTTGGAGACAAGTCGGCTGGAGGACTATGTATTGATTCGCGACGCAATTTGTGTGTTCCATCGTCATTAAGAGGCTCTGAACGTTACAATTAATTGTCAGTTTTGCGCCGGATTCGAAAAACTAGACTCATAGGAGAACGACCATAAGAGGCCCGAGGCACCAATAGACCCTTCGAGACAAGTCGGCTGGAGGACGATGTATTGAATCGCGACGCAATTTGTGAGTCCCATCGTCATTAACATGCTCTGAACGTTAATATTAACTGTCTGTTTTGCGTCGTATTCTGAAAACTAGACTCACAGGAGAACGACCATAAGGTGCCCGAGGTAGCAAGAGACCCTTGGAGACAGGTCGGCTGTGGGACGATGTATTGAATCGCGACGCAATTTGTGTGTTCCATCGTCATCCAGAGGCTCTGAACGTTACAATTCACTGTCAGTTTTGCGTCGGATTCGAAAATCTAGACTCACAGGAGAACGAGCATATGGTGCCCGAGGCAGCACTAGACCCTTGGAGACAAGTCGGCTGTAGGACGATGTATTGAATCGCGACACAATTTGTGTGTTCCATCGTCATTAAGAGTCTCTGAACGTTACAATTAACTGTCAGTTTTGCATCGGATTCGAAAATCTAGACTCACAGGAGAACGAGCATATGGTGCCCGAGGCAGCACTAGACCCTTGGAGACAAGTCGGCTGTAGGACGATGTATTGAATCGCGACGCAATTTGTGTGTTCCATCGTCATTAAGAGGCTCTGAACCTTACAATTAACTGTCAGTTTTGCGTCGGATTCGAAAAACTAGACTCATAGGAGAACGACCAAAAGGTGCCCGAGGCACCAATAGACCCTTGGAGACAAGTCGGCTGGAGGACGATGTATTGAATCGCGACGCAATTTGTGTGTTCCATCGTCAGTATTAGGCTCTGAACGTTACAATTAACTGTCAGTTTTGCGTCGGATTCGAAAATCTAGACTCACAGGAGAACGACCATAAGGTGCCCGAGGCAGCACTAGACCCTGGGAGACAAGTCGGCTGGAGGACGATGTATTGAGTCGCGACGCAATTTGTGTGTCCCATCGTCATTAACAGGCTCTGAACGTTACAATTAACTGTCAGTTTTGCGTCGTATTCTGAAAACTAGACTCACAGGAGAACGACCATAAGGTGCCCGAGGCAGCAAGAGACCCTTGGAGACAGGTCGGCTGTGGGACGATGTATTGAATCGCGACACAATTTGTGTGTTCCATCGTCATCAAGAGGCTCTGAACGTTACAATTCACTGTCAGTTTTGCGTCGGATTCGAAAATCTAGACTCACAGGAGAACGAGCATATGGTGCCCGAGGCAGCACTAGACCCTTGGAGACAAGTCGGCTGTAGGACGATGTATTGAATCGCGACGCAATTTGTGTGTTCCATCGTCATTAAGAGGCTCTGAACGTTACAATTAACTGTCAGTTTTGCGTCGGATTCGAAAACCTAGACTCACAGGAGAACGACCATAAGGTGCCCGAGGCAGCACTAGACCCTTGGAGACAAGTCGGCTGGAGGACGATGTATTGAGTCGCGACGCAATTTGTGTGTCCCATCGTCATTAACAGGCTCTGAACGTTACAATTCACTGTCAGTTTTGCGTCGGATTCGAAAATCTAGACTCACAGGAGAACGAGCATATGGTGCCCGAGGCTGCACTAGACCCTTGGAGACAAGTCGGCTGTAGGACGATGTATTGAATCGCGACGCAATTTGTGTGTTCCATCGTCATTAAGAGGCTCTGAACGTTACAATTAACTGTCAGTTTTGCGTCGGATTCGAAAATCTAGACTCACAGGAGAACGACCATAAGGTGCCCGAGGCAGCACTAGACCCTTGGAGACAAGTCGGCTGGAGGACGATGTATTGAGTCGCGACGCAATTTGTGTGTCCCATCGTCATTAACAGGCTCTGAACGTTACAATTAACTGTCAGTTTTGCATCGCATTCGAAAAACTAGACTCACAGGAGAACGACCATAAGGTGCCCGAGGCAGCAATAGACCCTTGGAGACAAGTCGGCTGGAGGACGATGTATTGAATCGCGACGCAATTTGTGTGTCCCATCGTCAGTAAGAGGCTCTGAAACTTACAATTAACTGTCAGTTTTGCGTCGGATTCGAAAATCTAGACTCACAGATAAAAGACCATAAGGTGCCCGAGGCAGCAATAGACCCTTCGAGACAAGTCGGCTGGAGGACGATGTATTGAATCGCGACGCAATTTGTGTGTCCCATCGTCATTAACAGGCTCTGAACGTTAATATTAACTGTCTGTTTTGCGTCGTATTCTGAAAACTAGACTCACAGGAGAACGACCATAAGGTGCCCGAGGTAGCAAGAGACCCTTGGAGACAGGTCGGCTGTGGGACGATGTATTGAATCGCGACGCAATTTGTGTGTTCCATTGTCATCCAGAGGCTCTGAACGTTACAATTCACTGTCAGTTTTGCGTCGGATTCGAAAATCTAGACTCACAGGAGAACGAGCATATGGTGCCCGAGGCAGCACTAGACCCTTGGAGACAAGTCGGCTGTAGGACGATGTATTGAATCGCGACACAATTTGTGTGTTCCATCGTCATTAAGAGGCTCTGAACGTTACAATTAACTGTCAGTTTTGCATCGGATTCGAAAATCTAGACTCACAGGAGAACGAGCATATGGTGCCCGAGGCAGCACTAGACCCTTGGAGACAAGTCGGCTGTAGGACGATGTATTGAATCGCGACGCAATTTGTGTGTTCCATCGTCATTAAGAGGCTCTGAACCTTACAATTAACTGTCAGTTTTGCGTCGGATTCGAAAAACTAGACTCATAGGAGAACGACCAAAAGGTGCCCGAGGCACCAATAGACCCTTGGAGACAAGTCGGCTGGAGGACGATGTATTGAATCGCGACGCAATTTGTGTGTTCCATCGTCAGTATCAGGCTCTGAACGTTACAATTAACTGTCAGTTTTGCGTCGGATTCGAAAATCTAGACTCACAGGAGAACGACCATAAGGTGCCCGAGGCAGCACTAGACCCTTGGAGACAAGTCGGCTGGAGGACGATGTATTGAGTAGCGACGCAATTTGTGTGTCCCATCGTCATTAACAGGCTCTGAACGTTACAATTAACTGTCAGTTTTGCGTCGTATTCTGAAAACTAGACTCACAGGAGAACGACCATAAGGTGCCCGAGGCAGCAAGAGACCCTTGGAGACAGGTCGGCTGTGGGACGATGTATTGAATCGCGACACAATTTGTGTGTTCCATCGTCATCAAGAGGCTCTGAACGTTACAATTCACTGTCAGTTTTGCGTCGGATTCGAAAATCTAGACTCACAGGAGAACGAGCATATGGTGCCCGAGGCAGCACTAGACCCTTGGAGACAAGTCGGCTGAAGGACGATGTATTGAATCGCGACGCAATTTGTGTGTTCCATCGTCATTAAGAGGCTCTGAACGTTACAATTAACTGTCAGTTTTGCGTCGGATTCGAAAACCTAGACTCACAGGAGAACGACCATAAGGTGCCCGAGGCAGCACTAGACCCTTGGAGACAAGTCGGCTGGAGGACGATGTATTGAGTCGCGACGCAATTTGTGTGTCCCATCGTCATTAACAGGCTCTGAACGTTACAATTCACTGTCAGTTTTGCGTCGGATTCGAAAATCTAGACTCACAGGAGAACGAGCATATGGTGCCCGAGGCAGCACTAGACCCTTGGAGACAAGTCGGCTGTAGGACGATGTATTGAATCGCGACGCAATTTGTGTGTTCCATCGTCATTAAGAGGCTCTGAACGTTACAATTAACTGTCAGTTTTGCGTCGGATTCGAAAATCTAGACTCACAGGAGAACGACCATAAGGTGCCCGAGGCAGCACTAGACCCTTGGAGACAAGTCGGCTGGAGGACGATGTATTGAGTCGCGACGCAATTTGTGTGTCCCATCGTCATTAACAGGCTCTGAACGTTACAATTAACTGTCAGTTTTGCATCGCATTCGAAAAACTAGACTCACAGGAGAACGACCATAAGGTGCCCGAGGCAGCAATAGACCCTTGGAGACAAGTCGGCTGTAGGACGATGTATTGAATCGCGACGCAATTTGTGTGTTCCATCGTCAGTAAGAGGCTCTGAAACTTACAATTAACTGTCAGTTTTGCGTCGGATTCGAAAATCTAGACTCACAGATGAAAGACCATAAGGTGCCCGAGGCAGCAATAGACCCTTCGAGACAAGTCGGCTGGAGGACGATGTATTGAATCGCGACGCAATTTGTGTGTTCCATCGTCATCAAGAGGCTCTGAACGTTACAATTCACTCTCAGTTTTGCGTCGGATTCGAAAATCTAGACTCACAGGAGAACGAGCATATGGTGCCCGAGGCAGCACTAGACCCTTGGAGACAAGTCGGCTGTAGGACGATGTATTGAATCGCGACGCAATTTGAGTGTTCCATCGTCATTAACAGGCTCTGAACGTTACAATTAGCTGTCAGTTTTGCATCGCATTCGAAAAACTAGACTCACAGGAGAACGACCATAAGGTGCCCGAGGCAGCAATAGACCCTTGGAGACAAGTCGGCTGGAGGACGATGTATTGAGACGCGACGCAATTTGTGTGTTCCATCGTCATCAAGAGGCTCTGAACGTTACAATTCACTGTCAGTTTTGCGTCGAATTCGAAAATCTAGACTCACAGGAGAACGAGCATATGGTGGCCGAGGCAGCACTAGACCCTTGGAGACAAGTCGGCTGTAGGACGATGTATTGAATCGCGACGCAATTTGTGTGTTCCATCGTCATTAAGAGACTCTGAACGTTACAATTAATTGTCAGTTTTGCGCCGGATTCGAAAAAGTAGACTCATAGGAGAACGACCATAAGAGGCCCGAGGCACCAATAGACCCTTCGAGACAAGTCGGCTGGAGGACGATGTATTGAATCGCGACGCAAATTGTGTGTTCCATCGTCATTAAGAGGCTCTGAACGTTACAATTAATTGTCAGTTTTGCGCCGGATTCGAAAAACTAGACTCATAGGAGAACGACCAAAAGGTGCCAGGAGCAGCAATACTACCTCGGAGACAAGTCGGCTGGAGGACGATGTATTGAATCGCGACGCAATTTGTGTGTTCCATCGTCAGTATCAGGCTCTGAACGTTACAATTAACCGTCAGTTTTGCGTCGTATTCTGAAAACTAGACTCACAGGAGAACGACGATAAGGTGCCCGAGGCAGCTATAGACCCTTGGAGACAAGTCGGCTGGAGGACGATATATTGAATCGCGACGCAATTTGTGTGTTCCATCGTCATTAAGAGGCTCTGAACCTTACAATTAACTGTCAGTTTTGCGTCGGATTCGAAAATCTAGACTCGCCGATGAACGACCATAAGGTGCCCGAGGCAGCAATAGACCCTTGGAGACAAGTCGGCTGGAGGACGATGTATTGAATCGCGACGCAATTTGTGTGTTCCATCGTCATTAACAGGCTCTGAACGTTACAATTAATTGTCAGTTTTGCGTCGTATTCGAAAAACTAGACTCACAGGAGAACGACCATAAGGTGCCCGAGGCACCAATAGACCCTTCGAGACAAGTCGGCTGGAGGACGATGTATTGAATCGCGACGCAATTTGTGTGTTCCATCGTCATTAAGAGGCTCTGAACGTTACAATTAATTGTCAGTTTTGCGCCGGATTCGAAAAACTAAACTCATTGGAGAACGACCAAGAGGTGCCAGGAGCAGCAATACTACCTCGGAGACAAGTCGGCTGGAGGACGATGTATTGAGTCGCGACGCAATTTGTGTATCCCATCGTCATTAACAGGCTCTGAACGTTACAATTAACTGTCAGTTTTGCGTCGTATTCTGAAAACTAGACTCACAGGAGAACGACCATAAGGTGCCCGAGGCAGCAAGAGACCCTTGGAGACAGGTCGGCTGTGGGACGATGTATTGTATCGCGACGCAATTTGTGTGTTCCATCGTCAACAAGAGGCTCTGAACGTTACAATTCACTGTTAGTTTTGCGTCGGATTCGAAAATCTAGACTCACAGGAGAACGAGCATATGGTGCCCGAGGCAGCACTAGACCCTTGGAGACAAGTCGGCTGTAGGACGATGTATTGAATCGCGACGCAATTTGTGTGTTCCATCGTCATTAAGAGGCTCTGAACGTTACAATTAACTGTCAGTTTTGCGTCGGATTCGAAAATCTAGACTCACAGGAGAACGACCATAAGGTGCCCGAGGCAGCACTAGACCCTTGGAGACAAGTCGGCTGGAGAACGATGTATTGAGTCGCGACGCAATTTGTGTGTCCCATCGTCATTAACAGGCTCTGAACGTTACAATTAACTGTCAGTTTTGCATCGCATTCGAAAAAGTAGACTCACAGGAGAACGACCATAAGGTGCCCGAGGCAGCAATAGACCCTTGGAGACAAGTCGGCTGGAGGACTATGTATTGATTCGCGACGCAATTTGTGTGTTCCATCGTCATTAAGAGGCTCTGAACGTTACAATTAATTGTCAGTTTTGCGCCGGATTCGAAAAACTAGACTCATAGGAGAACGACCATAAGAGGCCCGAGGCACCAATAGACCCTTCGAGACAAGTCGGCTGGAGGACGATGTATTGAATCGCGACGCAATTTGTGTGTCCCATCGTCGTTAACAGGCTCTGAACGTTAATATTAACTGTCTGTTTTGCGTCGTATTCTGAAAACTAGACTCACAGGAGAACGACCATAAGGTGCCCGAGGTAGCAAGAGACCCTTGGAGACAGGTCGGCTGTGGGACGATGTATTGAATCGCGACGCAATTTGTGTGTTCCATCGTCATCCAGAGGCTCTGAACGTTACAATTCACTGTCAGTTTTGCGTCGGATTCGAAAATCTAGACTCACAGGAGAACGAGCATATGGTGCCCGAGGCAGCACTAGACCCTTGGAGACAAGTCGGCTGTAGGACGATGTATTGAATCGCGACACAATTTGTGTGTTCCATCGTCATTAAGAGGCTCTGAACGTTACAATTAACTGTCAGTTTTGCATCGGATTCGAAAATCTAGACTCACAGGAGAACGAGCATATGGTGCCCGAGGCAGCACTAGACCCTTGGAGACAAGTCGGCTGTAGGACGATGTATTGAATCGCGACGCAATTTGTGTGTTCCATCGTCATTAAGAGGCTCTGAACCTTACAATTAACTGTCAGTTTTGCGTCGGATTCGAAAAACTAGACTCATAGGAGAACGACCAAAAGGTGCCCGAGGCACCAATAGACCCTTGGAGACAAGTCGGCTGGAGGACGATGTATTGAATCGCGACGCAATTTGTGTGTTCCATCGTCAGTATCAGGCTCTGAACGTTACAATTAACTGTCAGTTTTGCGTCGGATTCGAAAATCTAGACTCACAGGAGAACGACCATAAGGTGCCCGAGGCAGCACTAGACCCTTGGAGACAAGTCGGCTGGAGGACGATGTATTGAGTCGCGACGCAATTTGTGTGTCCCATCGTCATTAACAGGCTCTGAACGTTACAATTAACTGTCAGTTTTGCGTCGTATTCTGAAAACTAGACTCACAGGAGAACGACCATAAGGTGCCCGAGGCAGCAAGAGACCCTTGGAGACAGGTCGGCTGTGGGACGATGTATTGAATCGCGACACAATTTGTGTGTTCCATCGTCATCAAGAGGCTCTGAACGTTACAATTCACTGTCAGTTTTGCGTCGGATTCGAAAATCTAGACTCACAGGAGAACGAGCATATGGTGCCCGAGGCAGCACTAGACCCTTGGAGACAAGTCGGCTGTAGGACGATGTATTGAATCGCGACGCAATTTGTGTGTTCCATCGTCATTAAGAGGCTCTGAACGTTACAATTAACTATCAGTTTTGCGTCGGATTCGAAAACCTAGACTCACAGGAGAACGACCATAAGGTGCCCGAGGCAGCACTAGACCCTTGGAGACAAGTCGGCTGGAGGACGATGTATTGAGTCGCGACGCAATTTGTGTGTCCCATCGTCATTAACAGGCTCTGAACGTTACAATTCACTGTCAGTTTTGCGTCGGATTCGAAAATCTAGACTCACAGGAGAACGACCATAAGGTGCCCGAGGCAGCAATAGACCCTTGGAGACAAGTCGGCTGGAGGACGATGTATTGAATCGCGACGCAATTTGTGTGTTCCATCGTCAGTAAGAGGCTCTGAAACTTACAATTAACTGTCAGTTTTGCGTCGGATTCGAAAATCTAGACTCACAGATGAAAGGCCATAAGGTGCCCGAGGCAGCAATAGACCCTTCGAGACAAGTCGGCTGGAGGACGATGTATTGAATCGCGACGCAATTTGTGTGTTCCATCGTCATCAAGAGGCTCTGAACGTTACAATTCACTCTCAGTTTTGCGTCGGATTCGAAAATCTAGACTCACAGGAGAACGAGCATATGGTGCCCGAGGCAGCACTAGACCCTTGGAGACAAGTCGGCTGTAGGACGATGTATTGAATCGCGACGCAATTTGAGTGTTCCATAGTCATTAACAGGCTCTGAACGTTACAATTAGCTGTCAGTTTTGCATCGCATTCGAAAAACTAGACTCACAGGAGAACGACCATAAGGTGCCCGAGGCAGCAATAGACCCTTGGAGACAAGTCGGCTGGAGGACGATGTATTGAGACGCGACGCAATTTGTGTGTTCCATCGTCATCAAGAGGCTCTGAACGTTACAATTCACTGTCAGTTTTGCGTCGAATTCGAAAATCTAGACTCACAGGAGAACGAGCATATGGTGGCCGAGGCAGCACTAGACCCTTGGAGACAAGTCGGCTGTAGGACGATGTATTGAATCGCGACGCAATTTGTGTGTTCCATCGTCATTAAGAGACTCTGAACGTTACAATTAATTGTCAGTTTTGCGCCGGATTCGAAAAAGTAGACTCATAGGAGAACGACCATAAGAGGCCCGAGGCACCAATAGACCCTTCGAGACAAGTCGGCTGGAGGACGATGTATTGAATCGCGACGCAAATTGTGTGTTCCATCGTCATTAAGAGGCTCTGAACGTTACAATTAATTGTCAGTTTTGCGCCGGATTCGAAAAACTAGACTCATAGGAGAACGACCAAACGGTGCCAGGAGCAGCAATACTACCTCGGAGACAAGTCGGCTGGAGGACGATGTATTGAATCGCGACGCAATTTGTGTGTTCCATCGTCAGTATCAGGCTCTGAACGTTACAATTAACCGTCAGTTTTGCGTCGTATTCTGAAAACTAGACTCACAGGAGAACGACGATAAGGTGCCCGAGGCAGCTATAGACCCTTGGAGACAAGTCGGCTGGAGGACGATATATTGAATCGCGACGCAATTTGTGTGTTCCATCGTCATTAAGAGGCTCTGAACCTTACAATTAACTGTCAGTTTTGCGTCGGATTCGAAAATCTAGACTCGCCGATGAACGACCATAAGGTGCCCGAGGCAGCAATAGACCCTTCGAGACAAGTCGGCTGGAGGACGATGTATTGAATCGCGACGCAATTTGTGTGTTCCATCGTCATTAACAGGCTCTGAACGTTACAATTAATTGTCAGTTTTGCGTCGTATTCGAAAAACTAGACTCACAGGAGAACGACCATAAGGTGCCCGAGGCACCAATAGACCCTTCGAGACAAGTCGGCTGTAGGACGATGTATTGAATCGCGACGCAATTTGTGTGTTCCATCGTCATTAAGAGGCTCTGAACGTTACAATTAATTGTCAGTTTTGCGCCGGATTCGAAAAACTAAACTCATTGGAGAACGACCAAGAGGTGCCAGGAGCAGCAATACTACCTCGGAGACAAGTCGGCTGGAGGACGATGTATTGAGTCGCGACGCAATTTGTGTATCCCATCGTCATTAACAGGCTCTGAACGTTACAATTAACTGTCAGTTTTGCGTCGTATTCTGAAAACTAGACTCACAGGAGAACGACCATAAGGTGCCCGAGGCAGCAAGAGACCCTTGGAGACAGGTCGGCTGTGGGACGATGTATTGTATCGCGACGCAATTTGTGTGTTCCATCGTCAACAAGAGGCTCTGAACGTTACAATTAACTGTCAGTTTTGCGTCGGATTCGAAAATCTAGACTCACAGGAGAACGACCATAAGGTGCCCGAGGCAGCACTAGACCCTTGGAGACAAGTCGGCTGGAGAACGATGTATTGAGTCGCGACGCAATTTGTGTGTCCCATCGTCATTAACAGGCTCTGAACGTTACAATTAACTGTCAGTTTTGCATCGCATTCGAAAAAGTAGACTCACAGGAGAACGACCATAAGGTGCCCGAGGCAGCAATAGACCCTTGGAGACAAGTCGGCTGGAGGACTATGTATTGATTCGCGACGCAATTTGTGTGTTCCATCGTCATTAAGAGGCTCTGAACGTTACAATTAATTGTCAGTTTTGCGCCGGATTCGAAAAACTAGACTCATAGGAGAACGACCATAAGGTGCCCGAGGCACCAATAGACCCTTCGAGACAAGTCGGCTGGAGGACGATGTATTGAATCGCGACGCAATTTGTGTGTTCCATCGTCATCCCGAGGCTCTGAACGTTACAATTCACTGTCAGTTTTGCGTCGGATTCGAAAATCTAGACTCACAGGAGAACGAGCATATGGTGCCCGAGGCAGCACTAGACCCTTGGAGACAAGTCGGCTGTAGGACGATGTATTCAATCGCGACACAATTTGTGTGTTCCATCGTCATTAAGAGGCTCTGAACGTTACAATTAACTGTCAGTTTTGCATCGGATTCGAAAATCTAGACTCACAGGAGAACGAGCATATGGTGCCCGAGGCAGCACTAGACCCTTGGAGACAAGTCGGCTGTAGGACGATGTATTGAATCGCGACGCAATTTGTGTGTTCCATCGTCATTACGAGGCTCTGAACCTTACAATTAACTGTCAGTTTTGCGTCGGATTCGAAAAACTAGACTCATAGGAGAACGACCAAAAGGTGCCCGAGGAAGCAATAGACCCTTGGAGACAAGTCGGCTGGAGAACGATGTATTGAATCACGACGCAATTTGTGTGTTCCATCGTCATTAAGAGGCTCTGAACGTTACAATTAACTGTCAGTTTTGCATCGCATTCGAAAAACTAGACTCACAGGAGAACGACCATAAGGTGCCCGAGACAGCAATAAACCCTTGGAGACAAGTCGGCTGGAGGACCATGTATTGAATCGCGACGCAATTTGTGTGTTCCATCGTCATTAAGAGGCTCTGAACCTTACAATTAACTGTCAGTTTTGCGTCGGATTCGAAAATCTAGACTCACAGATGAACGACCACAAGGTGCCCGAGGCAGCAATAGACCCTTCGAGACAAGTCGGCTGGAGGACGATGTATTGAATCGCGACGCAATTTGTGTGTTCCATCGTCATCAAGAGGCTCTGAACGTTACAATTCACTCTCAGTTTTGCGTCGGATTCGAAAATCTAGACTCACAGGAGAACGACCATAAGGTGCCCGAGGCAGCACTAGACCCTTGGAGACAAGTCGGCTGTAGGACGATGTATTGAATCGCGACGCAATTTGTGTGTTCCATCGTCATTAAGAGGCTCTGAACGTTACAATTAACTGTCAGTTTTGCATCGCATTCGAAAAACTAGACTCACAGGAGAACGACCATAAGGTGCCCGAGGCAGCAATAGACCCTTGGAGACAAGTCGGCTGGAGGACGATGTATTGAGACGCGACGCAATTTGTGTGTCCCATCGTCATTAACAGGCTCTGAACGTTACAATTAACTGTCAGTTTTGCATCGCATTCGAAAAAGTAGACTCACAGGAGAACGACCATAAGGTGCCCGAGGCAGCAATAGACCCTTGGAGACAAGTCGGCTGTAGGACGATGTATTGAATCGCGACGCAATTTGTGTGTTCCATCGTCATTAAGAGGCTCTGAACGTTACAATTAACTGTCAGTTTTGCATCGCATTCGAAAAACTAGACTCACAGGAGAACGACCATAAGGTGCCCGAGGCAGCAATAGACCCTTGGAGACAAGTCGGCTGGAGGACGATGTATTGAATCGCGACGCAATTTGTGTGTTCCATCGTCATTAAGAGGCTCTGAACCTTACAATTAACTGTCAGTTTTGCGTCGGATTCGAAAATCTAGACTCGCCGATGAACGACCATAAGGTGCCCGAGGCAGCAATAGACCCTTCGAGACAAGTCGGCTGGAGGACGATGTATTGAATCGCGACGCAATTTGTGTGTTCCATCGTCATTAACAGGCTCTGAACGTTACAATTAATTGTCAGTTTTGCGTCGTATTCGAAAAACTAGACTCACAGGAGAACGACCATAAGGTGCCCGAGGCACCAATAGACCCTTCGAGACAAGTCGGCTGGAGGACGATGTATTGAATCGCGACGCAATTTGTGTGTTCCATCGTCATTAAGAGGCTCTGAACGTTACAATTAATTGTCAGTTTTGCGCCGGATTCGAAAAACTAAACTCATTGGAGAACGACCAAGAGGTGCCAGGAGCAGCAATACTACCTCGGAGACAAGTCGGCTGGAGGACGATGTATTGAGTCGCGACGCAATTTGTGTGTTCCATCGTCATTAACAGGCTCTGAACGTTAATATTAACTGTCTGTTTTGCGTCGTATTCTGAAAACTAGACTCACAGGAGAACGACCATAAGGTGCCCGAGGTAGCAAGAGACCCTTGGAGACAGGTCGGCTGTGGGACGATGTATTGAATCGCGACGCAATTTGTGTGTTCCATCGTCATCCAGAGGCTCTGAACGTTACAATTCACTGTCAGTTTTGCGTCGGATTCGAAAATCTAGACTCACAGGAGAACGAGCATATGGTGCCCGAGGCAGCACTAGACCCTTGGAGACAAGTCGGCTGTAGGACGATGTATTGAATCGCGACACAATTTGTGTGTTCCATCGTCATTAAGAGGCTCTGAACGTTACAATTAACTGTCAGTTTTGCATCGGATTCGAAAATCTAGACTCACAGGAGAACGAGCATATGGTGCCCGAGGCAGCACTAGACCCTTGGAGACAAGTCGGCTGTAGGACGATGTATTGAATCGCGACGCAATTTGTGTGTTCCATCGTCATTACGAGGCTCTGAACCTTACAATTAACTGTCAGTTTTGCGTCGGATTCGAAAAACTAGACTCATAGGAGAACGACCAAAAGGTGCCCGAGGCAGCAATAGACCCTTGGAGACAAGTCGGCTGGAGAACGATGTATTGAATCACGACGCAATTTGTGTGTTCCATCGTCATTAAGAGGCTCTGAACGTTACAATTAACTGTCAGTTTTGCATCGCATTCGAAAAACTAGACTCACAGGAGAACGACCATAAGGTGCCCGAGGCAGCAATAGACCCTTGGAGACAAGTCGGCTGGAGGACCATGTATTGAATCGCGACGCAATTTGTGTGTTCCATCGTCATTAAGAGGCTCTGAACCTTACAATTAACTGTCAGTTTTGCGTCGGATTCGAAAATCTAGACTCACAGGAGAACGACCATAAGGTGCCCGAGGCAGCAAGAGACCCTTGGAGACAGGTCGGCTGTGGGACGATGTATTGTATCGCGACGCAATTTGTGTGTTCCATCGTCAACAAGAGGCTCTGAACGTTACAATTCACTGTCAGTTTTGCGTCGGATTCGAAAATCTAGACTCACAGGAGAACGAGCATATGGTGCCCGAGGCAGCACTAGACCCTTGGAGACAAGTCGGCTGTAGGACGATGTATTGAATCGCGACGCAATTTGTGTGTTCCATCGTCATTAAGAGGCTCTGAACGTTACAATTAACTGTCAGTTTTGCGTCGGATTCGAAAATCTAGACTCACAGGAGAACGACCATAAGGTGCCCGAGGCAGCACTAGACCCTTGGAGACAAGTCGGCTGGAGAACGATGTATTGAGTCGCGACGCAATTTGTGTGTCCCATCGTCATTAACAGGCTCTGAACGTTACAATTAACTGTCAGTTTTGCATCGCATTCGAAAAAGTAGACTCACAGGAGAACGACCATAAGGTGCCCGAGGCAGCAATAGACCCTTGGAGACAAGTCGGCTGGAGGACTATGTATTGATTCGCGACGCAATTTGTGTGTTCCATCGTCATTAAGAGGCTCTGAACGTTACAATTAATTGTCAGTTTTGCGCCGGATTCGAAAAACTAGACTCATAGGAGAACGACCATAAGAGGCCCGAGGCACCAATAGACCCTTCGAGACAAGTCGGCTGGAGGACGATGTATTGAATCGCGACGCAATTTGTGTGTCCCATCGTCATTAACAGGCTCTGAACGTTAATATTAACTGTCTGTTTTGCGTCGTATTCTGAAAACTAGACTCACAGGAGAACGACCATAAGGTGCCCGAGGTAGCAAGAGACCCTTGGAGACAGGTCGGCTGTGGGACGATGTATTGAATCGCGACGCAATTTGTGTGTTCCATCGTCATCCAGAGGCTCTGAACGTTACAATTCACTGTCAGTTTTGCGTCGGATTCGAAAATCTAGACTCACAGGAGAACGAGCATATGGTGCCCGAGGCAGCACTAGACCCTTGGAGACAAGTCGGCTGTAGGACGATGTATTGAATCGCGACACAATTTGTGTGTTCCATCGTCATTAAGAGGCTCTGAACGTTACAATTAACTGTCAGTTTTGCATCGGATTCGAAAATCTAGACTCACAGGAGAACGAGCATATGGTGCCCGAGGCAGCACTAGACCCTTGGAGACAAGTCGGCTGTAGGACGATGTATTGAATCGCGACGCAATTTGTGTGTTCCATCGTCATTACGAGGCTCTGAACCTTACAATTAACTGTCAGTTTTGCGTCGGATTCGAAAAACTAGACTCATAGGAGAACGACCAAAAGGTGCCCGAGGCAGCAATAGACCCTTGGAGACAAGTCGGCTGGAGAACGATGTATTGAATCACGACGCAATTTGTGTGTTCCATCGTCATTAAGAGGCTCTGAACGTTACAATTAACTGTCAGTTTTGCATCGCATTCGAAAAACTAGACTCACAGGAGAACGACCATAAGGTGCCCGAGGCAGCAATAGACCCTTGGAGACAAGTCGGCTGGAGGACCATGTATTGAATCGCGACGCAATTTGTGTGTTCCATCGTCATTAAGAGGCTCTGAACCTTACAATTAACTGTCAGTTTTGCGTCGGATTCGAAAATCTAGACTCACAGATGAACGACCACAAGGTGCCCGAGGCAGCAATAGACCCTTCGAGACAAGTCGGCTGGAGGACGATGTATTGAATCGCGACGCAATTTGTGTGTTCCATCGTCATCAAGAGGCTCTGAACGTTACAATTCACTCTCAGTTTTGCGTCGGATTCGAAAATCTAGACTCACAGGAGAACGACCATAAGGTGCCCGAGGCAGCACTAGACCCTTGGAGACAAGTCGGCTGTAGGACGATGTATTGAATCGCGACGCAATTTGTGTGTTCCATCGTCATTAAGAGGCTCTGAACGTTACAATTAACTGTCAGTTTTGCATCGCATTCGAAAAACTAGACTCACAGGAGAACGACCATAAGGTGCCCGAGGCAGCAATAGACCCTTGGAGACAAGTCGGCTGGAGGACGATGTATTGAGACGCGACGCAATTTGTGTGTCCCATCGTCATTAACAGGCTCTGAACGTTACAATTAACTGTCAGTTTTGCATCGCATTCGAAAAAGTAGACTCACAGGAGAACGACCATAAGGTGCCCGAGGCAGCAATAGACCCTTGGAGACAAGTCGGCTGGAGGACTATGTATTGATTCGCGACGCAATTTGTGTGTTCCATCGTCATTAAGAGGCTCTGAACGTTACAATTAATTGTCAGTTTTGCGCCGGATTCGAAAAACTAGACTCATAGGAGAACGACCATAAGAGGCCCGAGGCACCAATAGACCCTTCGAGACAAGTCGGCTGGAGGACGATGTATTGAATCGCGACGCAATTTGTGTGTTCCATCGTCATTAACAGGCTCTGAACGTTACAATTAATTGTCAGTTTTGCGCCGGATTCGAAAAACTAGACTCATAGGAGAACGACCAAAAGGTGCCAGGAGCAGCAATACTACCTCGGAGACAAGTCGGCTGGAGGACGATGTATTGAATCGCGACGCAATTTGTGTGTTCCATCGTCAGTATCAGGCTCTGAACGTTCAATTAACCGTCAGTTTTGCGTCCTATTCTGAAAACTAGACTCACAGGAGAACGACGATAAGTTGCTCGAGGCAGCTATAGACCCTTGGAGACAAGTCGGCTGGAGGACGATGTATTGAATCGCGACGCAATTTGTGTGTTCCATCGTCATTAAGAGGCTCTGAACCTTACAATTAACTGTCAGTTTTGCGTCGGATTCGAAAATCTAGAATCACCGATGAACGACCATAAGGTGCCCGAGGCAGCAATAGACCCTTCGAGACAAGTCGGCTGGAGGACGATGTATTGAATCGCGACGCAATTTGTGTGTTCCATCGTCATTAAGAGGCTCTGAACGTTACAATTAATTGTCAGTTTTGCGCCGGATTCGAAAAACTAACCTCATAGGAGAACGACCAAAAGGTGCCAGGAGCAGCAATACTACCTCGGAGACAAGTCGGCTGGAGGACGATGTATTGAATCGCGACGCAATTTGTGTGTTCCATTGTCAGTCTCAGGAACTGAACGTTATAATTAACTGTCAGTTTTGCGTCGGATTCGAAAATCTAGACTCACAGGAGTACGAGCATATGGTGCCCGAGGCAGCACTAGACCCTTGGAGACAAGTCGGCTGTAGGACGATGTATTGAATCGCGACGCAATTTGTGTGTTCCATCGTCATTAAGAGGCTCTGAACGTTACAATTAACTGTCAGTTTTGCATCGCATTCGAAAAACTAGACTCACAGGAGAACGACCATAAGGTGCCCGAGGCAGCAATAGACAATTGGAGACAAGTCGGCTGGAGGACGATGTATTGAATCGCGACGCAATTCGTGTGTTCCATCGTCATTAAGAGGCTCTGAACCTTACAATTCACTCTCAGTTTTGCGTCGGATTCGAAAAACTAGACTCACAGGAGAACGACCATAAGGTGCCCGAGGCAGCAATAGACCCTTGGAGACAAGTCGGCTGGAGGACGATGTATTGAGACGCGACGCAATTTGTGTGTCCCCTCGTCATTAACAGTCTGTGAACGTTACAATTAACTGTCAGTTTTGCGTCGGATTCGAAAATCTAGACTCACAGGAGAACGAGCATATGGTGCCCGAGGCAGCACTAGACCCTTGGAGACAAGTCGGCTGGAGGACGATGTATTGAGTCGCGACGCAATTTGTGTGTCCCATCGTCATTAACAGGCTCTGAACGTTACAATTCACTGTCAGTTTTGCGTCGGATTGGAAAATCTAGACTCACAGGAGAACGAGCATATGGTGCCCGAGGCGGCACTAGACCCTTGGAGACAAGTCGGCTGTAGGACGATGTATTGAATCGCGACGCAATTTGTGTGTTCCATCGTCATTAAGAGGCTCTGAACGTTACAATTAACTGTCAGTTTTGCGTCGGATTCGAAAATCTAGACTCACAGGAGAACGACCATAAGGTGCCCCAGGCAGCACTAGACCCTTGGAGACAAGTCGGCTGGAGGACGATGTATTGAGTCGCGACGCAATTTGTGTGTCCCATCGTCATTAACAGGCTCTGAACGTTACAATTAACTGTCAGTTTTGCATCGCATTCGAAAAACTAGACTCACAGGAGAACGACCATAAGGTGCCCGAGGCAGCAATAGACCCTTGGAGACAAGTCGGCTGGAGGACGATGTATTGAATCGCGACGCAATTTGTGTGTTCCATCGTCATTAAGAGGCTCTGAACCTTACAATTAATTGTCAGTTTTGCGCCGGATTCGAAAAACTAGACTCATAGGAGAACGACCAAGAGGTGCCAGGAGCAGCAATACTACCTCGGAGACATGTCGGCTGGAGGACGATGTATTGAATCGCGACGCAATTTGTGTGTTCCATCGTCAGTATCAGGCTCTGAACGTTACAATTAACTGTCAGTTTTGCGTCGGATTCGAAAATCTAGACTCACAGGAGAACGACCATAAGGTGCCCGAGGCAGCAATAGACCCTTGGAGACAAGTCGGCTGGAGGACGATGTATTGAATCGCGACGCAATTTGTGTGTTCCATCGTCATTAAGAGGCTCTGAACGTTACAATTAACTGTCAGTTTTGCGTCGGATTCGAAAAACTAGACTCATAGGAGAACGACCAAAAGGTGCCCGAGGCAGCAATAGACCCTTGGAGACAAGTCGGCTGGAGGACGATGTATTGAATCGCGACGCAATTTGTGTGTTCCATCGTCATTAAGAGGCTCTGAACGATACAATTCACTCTCAGTTTTGCGTCGGATTCGAAAATCTAGACTCACAGGAGAACGAGCATATGGTGCCCGAGGCAGCACTAGAACCTTGGAGACAAGTCGGCTGTAGGACCATGTATTGAATCGCGACGCAATTTGTGTGTTCCATCGTCATTAAGAGGCTCTGAACGTTACAATTCACTGTCAGTTTTGCGTCGGATTCGAAAATCTAGACTCACAGGAGAACGAGCATATGGTGCCCGAGGCAGCACTAGACCCTTGGAGACAAGTCGGCTGTAGGACGATGTATTGAATCGCGACACAATTTGTGTGTTCCAGCGTCATTAAGAGGCTCTGAACGTTACAATTAACTGTCAGTTTTGCATCGGATTCGAAAATCTAGACTCACAGGAGAACGAGCATATGGTGCCCGAGGCAGCACTAGACCCTTGGAGACAAGTCGGCTGGAGAACTATGTATTGATTCGCGACGCAATTTGTGTGTTCCATCGTCATTAAGAGGCTCTGAACGTTACAATTAATTGTCAGTTTTGCGCCGGATTCGAAAAACTAGACTCATAGGAGAACGACCATAAGAGGCCCGAGGCACCAATAGACCCTTCGAGACAAGTCGGCTGGAGGACGATGTATTGAATCGCGACGCAATTTGTGTGTCCCATCGTCATTAACAGGCTCTGAACGTTAATATTAACTGTCTGTTTTGCGTCGTATTCTGAAAACTAGACTCACAGGAGAACGACCATAAGGTGCCCGAGGTAGCAAGAGACCCTTGGAGAGAGGTCGGCTGTGGGACGATGTACTGAATCGCGACGCAATTTGTGTGTTCCATCGTCATCCAGAGGCCCTGAACGTTACAATTCACTGTCAGTTTTGCATCGGATTCGAAAATCTAGACTCACAGGAGAACGAGCATATGGTGCCCGAGGCAGCACTAGACCCTTGGAGACAAGTCGGCTGTAGGACGATGTATTGAATCGCGACGCAATTTGTGTGTTCCATCGTCATTAAGAGGCTCTGAACCTTACAATTAACTGTCAGTTTTGCGTCGGATTCGAAAAACTAGACTCATAGGAGAACGACCAAAAGGTGCCCGAGGCAGCAATAGACCCTTGGAGACAAGTCGGCTGGAGAACGATGTATTGAATCACGACGCAATTTGTGTGTTCCATCGTCATTAAGAGGCTCTGAACGTTACAATTAACTGTCAGTTTTGCATCGCATTCGAAAAACTAGACTCACAGGAGAACGACCATAAGGTGCCCGAGGCAGCAATAGACCCTTGGAGACAAGTCGGCTGGAGGACGATGTATTGAGACGCGACGCAATTTGTGTGTCCCATCGTCATTAACAGGCTCTGAACGTTACAATTAACTGTCAGTTTTGCATCGCATTCGAAAAAGTAGACTCACAGGAGAACGACCATAAGGTGCCCGAGGCAGCAATAGACCCTTGGAGACAAGTCGGCTGGAGGACTATGTATTGATTCGCGACGCAATTTGTGTGTTCCATCGTCATTAAGAGGCTCTGAACGTTACAATTAATTGTCAGTTTTGCGCCGGATTCGAAAAACTAGACTCATAGGAGAACGACCATAAGAGGCCCGAGGCACCAATAGACCCTTCGAGACAAGTCGGCTGGAGGACGATGTATTGAATCGCGACGCAATTTGTGTGTCCCATCGTCATTAACAGGCTCTGAACGTTAATATTAACTGTCTGTTTTGCGTCGTATTCTGAAAACTAGACTCACAGGAGAACGACCATAAGGTGCCCGAGGTAGCAAGAGACCCTTGGAGACAGGTCGGCTGTGGGACGATGTATTGAATCGCGACGCAATTTGTGTGTTCCATCGTCATCCAGAGGCTCTGAACGTTACAATTCACTGTCAGTTTTGCGTCGGATTCGAAAATCTAGACTCACAGGAGAACGAGCATATGGTGCCCGAGGCAGCACTAGACCCTTGGAGACAAGTCGGCTGTAGGACGATGTATTGAATCGCGACACAATTTGTGTGTTCCATCGTCATTAAGAGGCTCTGAACGTTACAATTAACTGTCAGTTTTGCATCGGATTCGAAAATCTAGACTCACAGGAGAACGAGCATATGGTGCCCGAGGCAGCACTAGACCCTTGGAGACAAGTCGGCTGTAGGACGATGTATTGAATCGCGACGCAATTTGTGTGTTCCATCGTCATTAAGAGGCTCTGAACCTTACAATTAACTGTCAGTTTTGCGTCGGATTCGAAAAACTAGACTCATAGGAGAACGACCAAAAGGTGCCCGAGGCAGCAATAGACCCTTGGAGACAAGTCGGCTGGAGAACGATGTATTGAATCACGACGCAATTTGTGTGTTCCATCGTCATTAAGAGGCTCTGAACCTTACAATTAACTGTCAGTTTTTCGACAGATTCGAAAATCTAGACTCACAGATGAACGACCATAAGGTGCCCGAGGCAGCAATAGACCCTTGGAGACAAGTCGGCTGGAGGACGATGTATTGAATCGCGACGCAATTTGTGTGTTCCATCGTCATAAAGAGGCTCTGAACGTTACAATTCACTCTCAGTTTTGCGTCGGATTCGAAAAACTAGACTCACAGGAGAACGACCATAAGGTGCCCGAGGCAGCACTAGACCCTTGGAGACAAGTCGGCTGTAGGACGATGTATTGAATCGCGACGCAATTTGTGTGTTCCATCGTCATTAAGAGGCTCTGAACGTTACAATTAACTGTCAGTTTTGCATCGCATTCGAAAAACTAGACTCACAGGAGAACGACCATAAGGTGCCCGAGGCAGCAATAGACCCTTGGAGACAAGTCGGCTGGAGGACGATGTATTGAGACGCGACGCAATTTGTGTGTCCCATCGTCATTAACAGGCTCTGAACGTTACAATTAACTGTCAGTTTTGCATCGCATTCGAAAAACTAGACTCACAGGAGAACGACCATAAGGTGCCCGAGGCAGCACTAGACCCTTGGAGACAAGTCGGCTGGAGGACGATGTATTGATTCGCGACGCAATTTGTGTGTTCCATCGTCATTAAGAGGCTCTGAACGTTACAATTAATTGTCAGTTTTGAGCCGGATTCGAAAAACTAGACTCATAGGAGAACGACCATAAGAGGCCCGAGGCACCAATAGACCCTTCGAGACAAGTCGGCTGGAGGACGATGTATTGAATCGCGACGCAATTTGTGTGTTCCATCGTCATTAAGACGCTCTGAACGTTACAATTAATTGTCAGTTTTGCGCCGGATTCGAAAAACTAGACTCATAGGAGAACGACCAAAAGGTGCCAGGAGCAGCAATACTACCTCGGAGACAAGTCGGCTGGAGGACGATGTATTGAATCGCGACGCAATTTGTGTGTTCCATCGTCAGTATCAGGCTCTGAACGTTCAATTAACCGTCAGTTTTGCGTCCTATTCGGAAAACTAGACTCACAGGAGAACGACGATAAGTTGCTCGAGGCAGCTATAGACCCTTGGAGACAAGTCGGCTGGAGGACGATGTATTGAATCGCGACGCAATTTGTGTGTTCCATCGTCATTAAGAGGCTCTGAACCTTACATTAACTGTCAGTTTTGCGTCGGATTCGAAAATCTAGACTCACCGATGAACGACCATAAGGTGCCCGAGGCACCAATAGACCCTTCGAGACAAGTCCGCTGGAGGACGATGTATTGAATCGCGACGCAATTTGTGTGTTCCATCGTCATTAAGAGGCTCTGAACGTTACAATTAATTGTCAGTTTTGCGTCGTATTCGAAAAACTAGACTCACAGGAGAACGACCATAAGGTGCCCGAGGCACCAATAGACCCTTCGAGACAAGTCGGCTGGAGGACGATGTATTGAATCGCGACGCAATTTGTGTGTTCCATCGTCATTAAGAGGCTCTGAACGTTACAATTAATTGTCAGTTTTGCGCCGGATTCGAAAAAAAAACCTCATAGGAGAACGACCAAAAGGTGCCAGGAGCAGCAATACTACCTCGGAGACAAGTCGGCTGGAGGACGATGTATTGAATCGCGACGCAATTAGTGTGTTCCATCGTCATTAAGAGGCTCTGAACGATACAATTCACTCTCAGTTTTGCGTCGGATTCGAAAAACTAGACTCACAGGAGAACGAGCATATGGTGCCCGAGGCAGCACTAGAACCTTGGAGACAAGTCGGCTGTAGGACCATGTATTGAATCGCGACGCAATTTGTGTGTTCCATCGTCATTAAGAGGCTCTGAACGTTACAATTAACTGTCAGTTTTGCATCGCATTCGAAAAACTAGACTCACAGGAGAACGACCATAAGGTGCCCGAGGCAGCAATAGACCCTTGGAGACAAGTCGGCTGGAGGACGATGTATTGAGACGCGACGCAATTTGTGTGTCCCATCGTCATTAAGAGGCTCTGAACGTTACAATTAACTGTCAGTTTTGCGTCGGATTCGAAAATCTAGACTCACAGGAGAACGACCATAAGGTGCCCGAGGCAGCACTACACCCTTGGAGACAAGTCGGCTGTAGGACGATGTATTGAATCGCGACGCAATTTGTGTGTTCCATCGTCATCAAGAGGCTCTGAACCTTACAATTAACTGTCAGTTTTGCGTCGGATTCGAAAATCTAGACTCACCGATGAACGACCATAAGGTGCCCGAGGCAGCAATAGACCCTTCGAGACAAGTCGGCTGGAGGACGATGTATTGAATCGCGACGCAATTTGTGTGTTCCATCGTCATTAACAGGCTCTGAACGTTACAATTAACTGTCAGTTTTGCGTCGTATTCTGAAAACTAGACTCACAGGAGAACGACCATAAGGTGCCCGAGGCAGCAAGAGACCCTTGGAGACAGGTCGGCTGTGGGACGATGTATTGAGACGCGACGCAATTTGTGTGTCCCATCGTCATTAACAGGCTCTGAACGTTACAATTAACTGTCAGTTTTGCGTCGGATTCGAAAATCTAGACTCACAGATGAACGACCACAAGGTGCCCGAGGCAGCACTAGACCCTTGGAGACAAGTCGGCTGTAGGACGATGTATTGAATCGCGACGCAATTTGTGTGTTCCATCGTCATTAAGAGGCTCTGAACGTTACAATTAACTGTCAGTTTTGCGTCGGATTCGAAAATCTAGACTCACAGGAGAACGTCCATAAGGTGCCCGAGGCAGCAATAGACCCTTGGAGACAAGTCGGCTGGAAGACGATGTATTGAGACGCGACGCAATTTGTGTGTCCCATCGTCATTAAGAGGCTCTGAACGTTACAATTAATTGTCAGTTTTGCGCCGGATTCGAAAAACTAGACTCACAGGAGAACGAACAAAAGGTGCCCGGAGCAGCAATACTACCTCGGAGACATGTCGGCTGGAGGACGATGTATTGAATCGCGACGCAATTTGTGTGTTCCATCGTCATTAAGAGGCTCTGAACGTTACAATTAACTGTAAGTTTTGCATCGCATTCGAAAAACTAGACTCACAGGAGAACGACCATAAGGTGCCTGCGGCAGCAATAGACCCTTGGAGACAAGTCGGCTGGAGGACGATGTATTGAATCGCGACGCAATTTGTGCGTTCCATCGTCATTAAGAGGCTCTGAACGTTACAATTAATTGTCAGTTTTGCGCCGGATTCGAAAAACTAGACTCATAGGAGAACGACCAAGAGGGGCCAGGAGCAGCAATACTACCTCGGAGACATGTCGGCTGGAGGACGATGTATTGAATCGCGACGCAATTTGTTTGTTCCATCGTCAGTATCAGGCACTGAACGTTACAATTAACTGTCAGTCTTTCGTCGGATTCGAAAATCTAGACTCACAGGAGAACGACCATAAGGTGCCCGAGGCAGCACTAGACCCTTGGAGACAAGTCGGCTGTAGGACGATGTATTGAATCGCGACGCAATTTGTGTGTTCCATCGTCATTAAGAGGCTCTGAACGTTACAATTAACTGTCAGTTTTGCATCGCATTCGAAAAACTAGACTCACAGGAGAACGACCATAAGGTGCCCGAGGCAGCAATAGACCCTTGGAGACAAGTCGGCTGTAGGACGATGTATTGAGTCGCGACGCAATTTGTGTGTCCCATCGTCATTAAGAGGCTCTGAACGTTACAATTAACTGTCAGTTTTGCATCGCATTCGAAAAACTAGACTCACAGGAGAACGACCATAAGGTGCCCGAGGCAGCAATAGACAATTGGAGACAAGTCGGCTGGAGGACGATATATTGAATCGCGACGCAATTTGTGTGTTCCATCGTCATTAAGAGGCTCTGAACCTTACAATTCACTCTCAGTTTTGCGTCGGATTCGAAAAACTAGACTCACAGGAGAACGACCATAAGGTGCCCGAGGCAGCAATAGACCCTTGGAGACAAGTCGGCTGGAGGACGATGTATTGAGACGCGACGCAATTTGTGTGTCCCCTCGTCATTAACAGTCTGTGAACGTTACAATTAACTGTCAGTTTTGCGTCGGATTCGAAAATCTAGACTCACAGGAGAACGAGCATATGGTGCCCGAGGCAGCACTAGACCCTTGGAGACAAGTCGGCTGGAGGACGATGTATTGAGTCGCGACGCAATTTGTGTGTCCCATCGTCATTAACAGGCTCTGAACGTTACAATTCACTGTCAGTTTTGCGTCGGATTGGAAAATCTAGACTCACTGGAGAACGAGCATATGGTGCCCGAGGCGGCACTAGACCCTTGGAGACAAGTCGGCTGTAGGACGATGTATTGAATCGCGACGCAATTTGTGTGTTCCATCGTCATTAAGAGGCTCTGAACGTTACAATTAACTGTCAGTTTTGCGTCGGATTCGAAAATCTAGACTCACAGGAGAACGACCATAAGGTGCCCCAGGCAGCGCTAGACCCTTGGAGACAAGTCGGCTGGAGGACGATGTATTGAGTCGCGACGCAATTTGTGTGTCCCATCGTCATTAACAGGCTCTGAACGTTACAATTAACTGTCAGTTTTGCATCGCATTCGAAAAACTAGACTCACAGGAGAACGACCATAAGGTGCCCGAGGCAGCAATAGACCCTTGGAGACAAGTCGGCTGGAGGACGATGTATTGAATCGCGACGCAATTTGTGTGTTCCATCGTCACTAAGAGGCTCTGAACCTTACAATTAATTGTCAGTTTTCGCCGGATTCGAAAAACTAGACTCATAGGAGAACGACCAAGAGGTGCCAGGAGCAGCAATACTACCTCGGAGACATGTCGGCTGGAGGACGATGTATTGAATCGCGACGCAATTTGTGTGTTCCATCGTCAGTATCAGGCTCTGAACGTTACAATTAACTGTCAGTTTTGCGTCAGATTCGAAAATCTAGACTCACAGGAGAACGACCATAAGGTGCCCGAGGCAGCAATAGACCCTTGGAGACAAGTCGGCTGGAGGACGATGTATTGAATCGCGACGCAATTTGTGTGTTCCATCGTCATTAAGAGGCTCTGAACGTTACAATTAACTGTCAGTTTTGCGTCGGATTCGAAAAACTAGACTCATAGGAGAACGACCAAAAGGTGCCCGAGGCAGCAATAGACCCTTGGAGACAAGTCGGCTGGAGGACGAAGTATTGAATCGCGACGCAATTTGTGTGTTCCATCGTCATTAAGAGGCTCTGAACGATACAATTCACTCTCAGTTTTGCGTCGGATTCGAAAATCTAGACTCACAGGAGAACGAGCATATGGTGCCCGAGGCAGCACTAGAACCTTGGAGACAAGTCGGCTGTAGGACCATGTATTGAATCGCGACGCAATTTGTGTGTTCCATCGTCATTAAGAGGCTCTGAACGTTACAATTAACTGTCAGTTTTGCATCGCATTCGAAAAACTAGACTCACAGGAGAACGACCATAAGGTGCCCGAGGCAGCAATAGACCCTTGGAGACAAGTCGGCTGGAGGACGATGTATTGAGACGCGACGCAATTTGTGTGTCCCATCGTCATTAAGAGGCTCTGAACGTTACAATTAACTGTCAGTTTTGCGTCGGATTCGAAAATCTAGACTCACAGGAGAACAACCATAAGGTGCCCGAGGCAGCACTACACCCTTGGAGACAAGTCGGCTGTAGGACGATGTATTGAATCGCGACGCAATTTGTGTGTTCCATCGTCATCAAGAGGCTCTGAACCTTACAATTAACTGTCAGTTTTGCGTCGGATTCGAAAATCTAGACTCACCGATGAACGACCATAAGGTGCCCGAGGCAGCAATAGACCCTTCGAGACAAGTCGGCCGGAGGACGATGTATTGAATCGCGACGCAATTTGTGTGTTCCATCGTCATTAACAGGCTCTGAACGTTACAATTAACTGTCAGTTTTGCGTCGTATTCTGAAAACTAGACTCACAGGAGAACGACCATAAGGTGCCCGAGGCAGCAAGAGACCCTTGGAGACAGGTCGGCTGTGGGACGATGTATTGAGACGCGACGCAATTTGTGTGTCCCATCGTCATTAACAGGCTCTGAACGTTACAATTAACTGTCAGTTTTGCGTCGGATTCGAAAATCTAAACTCACAGATGAACGACCACAAGGTGCCCGAGGCAGCACTAGACCCTTGGAGACAAGTCGGCTGTAGGACGATGTATTGAATCGCGACGCAATTTGTGTGTTCCATCGTCATTAAGAGGCTCTGAACGTTACAATTAACTGTCAGTTTTGCGTCGGATTCGAAAATCTTGACTCACAGGAGAACGTCCATAAGGTGCCCGAGGCAGCAATAGACCCTTGGAGACAAGTCGGCTGGAGGACGATGTATTGAGACGCGACGCAATTTGTGTGTCCCATCGTCATTAAGAGGCTCTGAACGTTACAATTAATTGTCAGTTTTGCGCCGGATTCGAAAAACTAGACTCACAGGAGAACGAACAAAAGGTGCCCGGAGCAGCAATACTACCTCGGAGACATGTCGGCTGGAGGACGATGTATTGAATCGCGACGCAATTTGTGTGTTCCATCGTCATTAAGAGGCTCTGAACGTTACAATTAACTGTCAGTTTTGCATCGCATTCGAAAAACTAGACTCACAGGAGAACGACCATAAGGTGCCTGCGGCAGCAATAGACCCTTGGGGACAAGTCGGCTGGAGGACGATGTATTGAATCGCGACGCAATTTGTGCGTTCCATCGTCATTAAGAGGCTCTGAACGTTACAATTAACTGTCAGTTTTGCATCGCATTCGAAAAACTAGACTCACAGGAGAACGACCATAAGGTGCCAGGAGCAGCAATACTACCTCGGAGACAAGTCGGCTGGAGGACGATGTATTGAGACGCGACGCAATTTGTGTGTTCCATCGTCATTAAGAGGCTCTGAACGTTACAATTAACCGTCAGTTTTGCGTCGGATTCGAACATCTAGACTCACAGGAGAACGACCATATGGTGCCCGAGGCAGCACTAGACCCTTGGAGACAAGTCGGCTGGAGGACGATGTATTGAATCGCGACGCAATTTGTGTGTTCCATCGTCATTAAGAGGCTCTGAACCTTACAATTAATTGTCAGTTTTGCGCCGGATTCGAAAAACTAGACTCATTGGAGAACGACCAAGAGGTGCCAGGAGCAGCAATACTACCTCGGAGACATGTCGGCTGGAGGACGATGTATTGAGTCGCGACGCAATTTGTGTGTCCCATCGTCATTAAGAGGCTCTGAACGTTACAATTAACTGTCAGTCTTTCGTCGGATTCGAAAATCTAGACTCACAGGAGAACGACCATAAGGTGCCCGAGGCAGCAATAGACAATTGGAGACAAGTCGGCTGGAGGACGATATATTGAATCGCGACGCAATTTGTGTGTTCCATCGTCATTAAGAGGCTCTGAACCTTACAATTCACTCTCAGTTTTGCGTCGGATTCGAAAAACTAGACTCACAGGAGAACGACCATAAGGTGCCCGAGGCAGCAATAGACCCTTGGAGACAAGTCGGCTGGAGGACGATGTATTGAGACGCGACGCAATTTGTGTGTCCCCTCGTCATTAACAGTCTGTGAACGTTACAATTAACTGTCAGTTTTGCGTCGGATTCGAAAATCTAGACTCACAGGAGAACGAGCATATGGTGCCCGAGGCAGCACTAGACCCTTGGAGACAAGTCGGCTGGAGGACGATGTATTGAGTCGCGACGCAATTTGTGTGTCCCATCGTCATTAACAGGCTCTGAACGTTACAATTCACTGTCAGTTTTGCGTCGGATTGGAAAATCTAGACTCACTGGAGAACGAGCATATGGTGCCCGAGGCGGCACTAGACCCTTGGAGACAAGTCGGCTGTAGGACGATGTATTGAATCGCGACGCAATTTGTGTGTTCCATCGTCATTAAGAGGCTCTGAACGTTACAATTAACTGTCAGTTTTGCGTCGGATTCGAAAATCTAGACTCACAGGAGAACGACCATAAGGTGCCCCAGGCAGCGCTAGACCCTTGGAGACAAGTCGGCTGGAGGACGATGTATTGAGTCGCGACGCAATTTGTGTGTCCCATCGTCATTAACAGGCTCTGAACGTTACAATTAACTGTCAGTTTTGCATCGCATTCGAAAAACTAGACTCACAGGAGAACGACCATAAGGTGCCCGAGGCAGCAATAGACCCTTGGAGACAAGTCGGCTGGAGGACGATGTATTGAATCGCGACGCAATTTGTGTGTTCCATCGTCACTAAGAGGCTCTGAACCTTACAATTAATTGTCAGTTTTGCGCCGGATTCGAAAAACTAGACTCATAGGAGAACGACCAAGAGGTGCCAGGAGCAGCAATACTACCTCGGAGACATGTCGGCTGGAGGACGATGTATTGAATCGCGACGCAATTTGTGTGTTCCATCGTCAGTATCAGGCTCTGAACGTTACAATTAACTGTCAGTTTTGCGTCAGATTCGAAAATCTAGACTCACAGGAGAACGACCATAAGGTGCCCGAGGCAGCAATAGACCCTTGGAGACAAGTCGGCTGGAGGACGATGTATTGAATCGCGACGCAATTTGTGTGTTCCATCGTCATTAAGAGGCTCTGAACGTTACAATTAACTGTCAGTTTTGCGTCGGATTCGAAAAACTAGACTCATAGGAGAACGACCAAAAGGTGCCCGAGGCAGCAATAGACCCTTGGAGACAAGTCGGCTGGAGGACGAAGTATTGAATCGCGACGCAATTTGTGTGTTCCATCGTCATTAAGAGGCTCTGAACGATACAATTCACTCTCAGTTTTGCGTCGGATTCGAAAATCTAGACTCACAGGAGAACGAGCATATGGTGCCCGAGGCCGCACTAGAACCTTGGAGACAAGTCGGCTGTAGGACCATGTATTGAATCGCGACGCAATTTGTGTGTTCCATCGTCATTAAGAGGCTTTGAACGTTACAATTAACTGTCAGTTTTGCATCGCATTCGAAAAACTAGACTCACAGGAGAACGACCATAAGGTGCCCGAGGCAGCAATAGACCCTTGGAGACAAGTCGGCTGGAGGACGATGTATTGAGACGCGACGCAATTTGTGTGTCCCATCGTCATTAAGAGGCTCTGAACGTTACAATTAACTGTCAGTTTTGCGTCGGATTCGAAAATCTAGACTCACAGGAGAACGACCATAAGGTGCCCGAGGCAGCACTACACCCTTGGAGACAAGTCGGCTGTAGGACGATGTATTGAATCGCGACGCAATTTGTGTGTTCCATCGTCATCAAGAGGCTCTGAACCTTACAATTAACTGTCAGTTTTGCGTCGGATTCGAAAATCTAGACTCACCGATGAACGACCATAAGGTGCCCGAGGCAGCAATAGACCCTTCGAGACAAGTCGGCCGGAGGACGATGTATTGAATCGCGACGCAATTTGTGTGTTCCATCGTCATTAACAGGCTCTGAACGTTACAATTAACTGTCAGTTTTGCGTCGTATTCTGAAAACTAGACTCACAGGAGAACGACCATAAGGTGCCCGAGGCAGCAAGAGACCCTTGGAGACAGGTCGGCTGTGGGACGATGTATTGAGACGCGACGCAATTTGTGTGTCCCATCGTCATTAACAGGCTCTGAACGTTACAATTAACTGTCAGTTTTGCGTCGGATTCGAAAATCTAAACTCACAGATGAACGACCACAAGGTGCCCGAGGCAGCACTAGACCCTTGGAGACAAGTCGGCTGTAGGACGATGTATTGAATCGCGACGCAATTTGTGTGTTCCATCGTCATTAAGAGGCTCTGAACGTTACAATTAACTGTCAGTTTTGCGTCGGATTCGAAAATCTTGACTCACAGGAGAACGTCCATAAGGTGCCCGAGGCAGCAATAGACCCTTGGAGACAAGTCGGCTGGAGGACGATGTATTGAGACGCGACGCAATTTGTGTGTCCCATCGTCATTAAGAGGCTCTGAACGTTACAATTAATTGTCAGTTTTGCGCCGGATTCGAAAAACTAGACTCACAGGAGAACGAACAAAAGGTGCCCGGAGCAGCAATACTACCTCGGAGACATGTCGGCTGGAGGACGATGTATTGAATCGCGACGCAATTTGTGTGTTCCATCGTCATTAAGAGGCTCTGAACGTTACAATTAACTGTCAGTTTTGCATCGCATTCGAAAAACTAGACTCACAGGAGAACGACCATAAGGTGCCTGCGGCAGCAATAGACCCTTGGGGACAAGTCGGCTGGAGGACGATGTATTGAATCGCGACGCAATTTGTGCGTTCCATCGTCATTAAGAGGCTCTGAACGTTACAATTAACTGTCAGTTTTGCATCGCATTCGAAAAACTAGACTCACAGGAGAACGACCATAAGGTGCCAGGAGCAGCAATACTACCTCGGAGACAAGTCGGCTGGAGGACGATGTATTGAGACGCGACGCAATTTGTGTGTTCCATCGTCATTAAGAGGCTCTGAACGTTACAATTAACCGTCAGTTTTGCGTCGGATTCGAACATCTAGACTCACAGGAGAACGACCATATGGTGCCCGAGGCAGCACTAGACCCTTGGAGACAAGTCGGCTGGAGGACGATGTATTGAATCGCGACGCAATTTGTGTGTTCCATCGTCATTAAGAGGCTCTGAACCTTACAATTAATAGTCAGTTTTGCGCCGGATTCGAAAAACTAGACTCATTGGAGAACGACCAAGAGGTGCCAGGAGCAGCAATACTACCTCGGAGACATGTCGGCTGGAGGACGATGTATTGAATCGCGACGCAATTTGTGTGTTCCATCGTCAGTATCAGGCTCTGAACGTTACAATTAACTGTCAGTCTTTCGTCGGATTCGAAAATCTAGACTCACAGGAGAACGACCATAAGGTGCCCGAGGCAGCAATAGACCCTTGGAGACAAGTCGGCTGGAGGACGATGTATTGAGTCGCGACGCAATTTGTGTGTCCCATCGTCATTAACAGGCTCTGAACGTTACAATTAACTGTCAGTTTTGCGTCGTATTCTGAAAACTAGACTTACAGGAGAACGACCATAAGGTGCCCGAGGCAGCAAGAGACCCTTGGGGACAGGTCGGCTGTGGGACGATGTATTGAATCGCGACGCAATTTGTGTGTTCCATCGTCATCAAGAGGCTCTGAACGTTACAATTCACTGTCTGTTTTGCGTCGGATTCGAAAATCTAGACTCACAGGAGAACGAGCATATGGTGCCCGAGGCAGCACTAGACCCTTGGAGACAAGTCGGCTGTAGGACGATGTATTGAATCGCGACGCAATTTGTGTGTTCCATCGTCATTAAGAGGCTGTGAACGTTACAATTAACTGTCAGTTTTGCGTCGGATTCGAAAATCTAGACTCACAGGAGAACGACCATAAGGTGCCCGAGGCAGCACTAGACCCTTGGAGACAAGTCGGCTGGAGGACGATGTATTCACACGCGACGCAATTTGTGTGTTCCATCGTCATTAAGAGGCTCTGAACGTTACAATTAACTGTCAGTTTTGCGTCGGATTCGAAAATCTAGACTCACAGGAGAACGACCATAAGGTGCCCGAGGCTGCACTAGACCCTTGGAGACAAGTCGGCTGGAGGACGATGTATTGAGTCGCGACGCAATTTGTGTGTCCCATCGTCATTAACAGGCTCTGAACGTTACAATTAACTGTCAGTTTTGCATCGCATTCGAAAAACTAGACTCACAGGAGAACGACCATAAGGTGCCCGAGGCAGCAATAGACCCTTGGAGACAAGTCGGCTGGAGGACGATGTATTGAATCGCAACGCAATTTGTGTGTTCCATCGTCATTAAGAGGCTCTGAACGTTACAATTAACTGTCAGTTTTGCGTCGGATTCGAAAAACTAGACGCATAGGAGAACGACCAAAAGGTGCCCGAGGCAGCAATAGACCCTTGGAGAAAAGTCGGCTGGAGGACGATGTATTGAATCGCGACGCAATTTGTGTGTTCCATCGTCATTAAGAGGCTCTGAACGATACAATTCACTCTCAGTTTTGCGTCGGATTCGAAAATCTAGACTCACAGGAGAACGAGCATATGGTGCCCGAGGCAGCACTAGACCCTTGGAGACAAGTCGGCTGGAGGACGATGTATTGAGACGCGACGCAATTTGTGTGTCCCATCGTCATTAAGAGGCTCTGAACGTTACAATTAACTGTCAGTTTTGCGTCGTATTCGAAAATCTAGACTCACAGATGAACGACCATAAGGTGCCCGAGGCAGCACTACACCCTTGGAGACAAGTCGCCTGTAGGACGATGTATTGAATCGCGACGCAATTTGTGTGTTCCATCGTCATCAAGAGGCTCTGAACCTTACAATTAACTGTCAGTTTTGCGTCGGATTCGAAAATCTAGACTCACCGATGAACGACCATAAGGTGCCCGAGGCAGCAATAGACCCTTCGAGACAAGACGGCTGGAGGACGATGTATTGAATCGCGACGCAATTTGTGTGTTCCATCGTCATTGACAGGCTCTGAACGTTACAATTAACTGTCAGTTTTGCGTCGTATTCTGAAAACTAGACTCACAGGAGAACGACCATAAGGTGCCCGAGGCAGCAAGAGACCCTTGGAGACAGGTCATCTGTGGGACGATGTATTGAGACGCGACGCAATTTGAGTGTCCCATCGTCATTAACAGGCACTGAACGTTACAATTAACTGTCAGTTTTGCGTCGGATTCGAAAATCTAGACTCACAGATGAACGACCATAAGGTGCCCGAGGCAGCACTAGACCCTTGGAGATAAGTCGGCTGGAGGACGATGTATTGAATCGCGACGCGTGTGTTCCATCGTCATTAAGAGGCTCTGAACGTTACGATTAACTGTCAGTTTTGCGTCGGATTCGAAAATCTAGACTCACAGGAGAACGATCATAAGGTGCCCGAGGCAGCAATAGACCCTTGGAGACAAGTCGGCTGGAGGACGATGTATTGAGACGCGACTCAATTTGTGTGTCCCATCGTCATTAAGAGGCTCTGAACGTTACAATTAATTGTCAGTTTTGCGCCGGATTCAAAAACTAGACTCATAGGAGAACGAACAAAAGGTGCCCGGAGCAGCAATACTACCTCGGAGACATGTCGGCTGGAGGACGATGTATTGAATCGCGACGCAATTTGTGTGTTCCATCGTCATTAAGAGGCTCTGAACGTTACAATTCACTGTCAGTTTTGCGTCGGATTCGAAAATCTAGACTCACAGGAGAACGACCATAAGGTGCCCGAGGCAGCACTAGACCCTTGGAGACAAGTCGGCTGGAGGACGATGTATTGAATCACGACGCAATTTGTGTGTTCCATCGTCATTAAGAGGCTCTGAACTTTACAATTCACTGTCAGTTTTGCGTCGGATTCGAAAATCTAGACTCACAGATGAACGACCATAAGGTGCCCGAGGCAGCAATAGACCCTTCGAGACAAGTCAGCTGGAGGACGATGTATTGAATCGCGACGCAATTTGTGTGTTCCATCGTCAGTATCAGGCTCTGAGCGTTACAATTAACTGTCAGTTTTGCGTCGGATTCGAAAATCTAGACTCACAGGAGAACGACCATAAGGTGCCCGAGGCAGCACTAGACCCTTGGAGACAAGTCGGCTGGAGGACGATGTATTGGTTCGCGACGCAATTTGTGTGTCCCATCGTCATTAACAGGCTCTAAACGTTACAATTCACTGTCAGTTTTGCGTCGGATTCGAAAATCTAGACTCACAGGAGAACGAGCATATGGTGCCCGAGGCAGCACTAGACCCTTGGAGACAAGTCGGCTGTAGGACGATGTATTGAATCGCGACGCAATTTGTGTGTTCCATCGTCATTAAGAGGCTCTGAACGTTACAATTAACTGTCAGTTTTGCATCACATTCGAAAAACTAGACTCACAGGAGAACGACCATAAGGTGCCCGAGGCAGCAATAGACCCTTGGAGACAAGTCGGCTGGAGGACGATGAATTGAGTCGCGACGCAATTTGTGTGTCCCATCGTCATTATCAGGCTCTGAACGTTACAATTAACTGTCAGTTTTGCATCGCATTCGAAAAACTAGACTCACAGGAGAACGACGATAAGGTGCCCGCGGCAGCAATAGACCCTTGGAGACAAGTCGGCTGGAGGACGATGTATTGAATCGCGACGCAATTTGTGCGTTCCATCGTCATTAAGAGGCTCTGAACGTTACAATTAACTGTCAGTTTTGCATCGCATTCGAAAAACTAGACTCACAGGAGAACGACCATAAGGTGCCCGAGGCAGCAATAGACCCTTCGAGACAAGTCGGCTGGAGGACGATGTATTGAGACGCGACGCAATTTGTGTGTTCCATCGTCATTAAGAGGCTCTGAACGTTACAATTAACTGTCAGTTTTGCGTCGGATTCGAAAATCTAGACTCACAGGAGAACGACCATAAGGTGCCCGAGGCAGCACTAGACCCATGGAGACAAGTCGGCTGGAGGTTGATGTATTGAGACGCGACGCAATTTGTGTGTTCCATCGTCATTAAGAGGCTCTGAACGTTACAATTAATTGTCAGTTTTGCGCCGGATTCGAAAAACTAGACTCATAGGAGAAAGACCAAGAGGTGCCAGGAGCAGCAATACTACCTCGGAGACATGTCGGCTGGAGGACGATGTATTGAATCGCGACGCAATTTGTGTGTTCCATCGTCAGTATCAGGCTCTGAACGTTACAATTAACTGTCAGTTTTGCGTCGGATTCGAAAATCTAGACTCACAGGAGAACGACCATAAGGTGCCCGAGGCAGCAATAGACCCTTGGAGACAAGTCGGCTGGAGGACGATGTATTGAGTCGCGACGCAAGTTGTGTGTCCCATCGTCATTAACAGGCTCTGAACGTTACAATTAACTGTCAGTTTTGCATCGCATTCGAAAATCTAGACTCACAGATGAACGACCATAAGGTGCCCGAGGCAGCACTAGACCCTTCGAGACAAGTCGGCTGGAGGACGATGTATTGAATCGCGACGCAATTTGTGTGTTCCATCGTCATCAAGAGGCTCTGAACGTTACAATTCACTCTCAGTTTTGCGTCGGATTCGAAAATCTAGACTCACAGGAGAACGAGCATATGGTGCCCGAGGCAGCACTTGACCCTTGGAGACAAGTCGGCTGGAGGACGATGTATTGAATCGCGACGTAATTTGTGTGTTCCATCGTCAGCATCAGGCTCTGAACGTTACAATTAACTGTCAGTTTAGCGACGGATTCGAAAATCTAGACTCACAGGAGAACGAGCATATGGTGCCCGAGGCAGCACTAGACCCTTGGAGACAAGTCGGCTGGAGGACGATGTATTGGGTCGCGACGCTATTTGTGCGTCCCATCGTCATTAACAGGCTCTGAACGTTACAATTCACTGTCAGTTTTGCGTCGGATTCGAAAATCTAGACTCACAGGAGAACGAGCATATGGTGCCCGAGTCAGCACTAGACCCTAGGAGACAAGTCGGCTGTAGGACGATGTATTGAATCGCGACGCAATTTGTGTGTTCCATCGTCATTAAGAGGCTCTGAACGTTACAATTAACTGTCAGTTTTGCGTCGGATTCTGAAAACTAGACTCACAGGAGAACGACGATAAGGTGCCCGAGGCAGCTATAGACCCTTGGAGACGAGTCGGCTGGAGGACGATGTATTGAATCGCGACGCAATTTGTGTGTTCCATCGTCAGTATCAGGCTCTGAACGTTACAATTAATTGTCAGTTTTGCATCGCATTCGAAAAACTAGACTCACAGGAGAACGACCATAAGGTGCCCGAGGCAGCAATAGACCCTTGGAGACAAGTCGGCTGGAGGACGATGTATTGAATCGCGACGCAATTTGTGTGTTCCATCGTCATTAAGAGGCTCTGAACGTTACAATTAACTGTCAGTTTTGCGTCGGATTCGAAAATCTAGACTCACAGGAGAACGACCATAAGGTGCCCGAGGCAGCACTAGACCCTTGGAGACAAGTCGGCTGGAGGACGATGTATTGAGTCGCGACGCAATTTGTGTGTCCCATCGTCATTAACAGGCTCTGAACGTTACAATTAACTGTCAGTTTTGCATCGCATTCGAAAAACTAGACTCACAGGAGAACGACCATAAGGTGCCCGAGGCAGCAATAGACCCTTGGAGACAAGTCGGCTGGAGGACGATGTATTGAATCGCGACGCAATTTGTGTGTTCCATCGTCATTAAGAGGCTCTGAACGTTACAATTAACTGTCAGTTTTGCGTCGGATTCTGAAAACTAGACTCACAGGAGAACGACGATAAGGTGCCCGAGGCAGCTATAGACCCTTGGAGACGAGTCGGCTGGAGGACGATGTATTGAATCGCGACGCAATTTGTGTGTTCCATCGTCAGTATCAGGCTCTGAACGTTACAATTAATTGTCAGTTTTGCATCGCATTCGAAAAACTAGACTCACAGGAGAACGACGATAAGGTGCCCGCGGCAGCAATAGACCCTTGGAGACAAGTCGGCCGGAGGACGATGTATTGAATCGCGACGTAATTTGTGCGTTCCATCGTCATTAAGAGGCTCTGAACGTTACAATTAACTGTCAGTTTTGCATCGCATTCGAAAAACTAGACTCACAGGAGAACGACCATAAGGTGCCCGAGGCAGCAATAGACCCTTGGAGACAAGTCGGCTGGAGGACGATGTATTGAGACGCAACGCAATTTGTGTGTTCCATCGTCATTAAGAGGCTCTGAACGTTACAATTAACTGTCAGTTTTGCGTCGGATTCGAAAATCTAGACTCACAGGAGAACGACCATAAGGTGCCCGAGGCAGCACTAGACCCATGGAGACAAGTCGGCTGGAGGTTGATGTATTGAGACGCGACGCAATTTGTGTGTCCCATCGTCATTAACAGGCTCTGAACGTTACAATTCACTGTCAGTTTTGCGTCGGATTCGAAAATCTAGACTCACAGGAGAACGAGCATATGGTGCCCGAGGCAGCACTAGACCCTTCTAGACAAGTCGGCTGTAGGACGATGTATTGAATTGCGACGCAATTTGTGTGTTCCATCGTCATTAAGAGGCTCTGAACGTTACAATTAACCGTCAGTTTTGCGTCGTATTCTGAAAACTAGACTCACAGGAGAACGACGATAAGGTGCCCGAGGCAGCTATAGACCCTTGGAGACAAGTCGGCTGGAGGACGATGTATTGAATCGCGACGCAATTTGTGTGTTCCATCGTCATTAAGAGGCTCTGAACCTTACAATTAACTGTCAGTTTTGCGTCGGATTCGAAAATCTAGACTCACCGATGAACGACCATAAGGTGCCCGAGGCAGCAATAGACCCTTCGAGACAAGTCGGCTAAAGGACGATGTATTGAATCGCGACGCAATTTGTGTGTTCCATCGTCATTAACAGGCTCTGAACGTTACAATTAACTGTCAGTTTTGCGTCGGATTCTGAAAACTAGACTCACAGGAGAACGACGATAAGGTGCCCGAGGCAGCTATAGACCCTTGGAGACGAGTCGGCTGGAGGACGATGTATTGAATCGCGACGCAATTTGTGTGTTCCATCGTCAGTATCAGGCTCTGAACGTTACAATTAATTGTCAGTTTTGCATCGCATTCGAAAAACTAGACTCACAGGAGAACGACCATAAGGTGCCCGAGGCAGCAATAGACCCTTGGAGACAAGTCGGCTGGAGGACGATGTATTGAATCGCGACGCAATTTGTGTGTTCCATCGTCATTAAGAGGCTCTGAACGTTACAATTAACTGTCAGTTTTGCGTCGGATTCGAAAATCTAGACTCACAGGAGAACGACCATAAGGTACCCGAGGCAGCACTAGACCCTTGGAGACAAGTCGGCTGGAGGACGATGTATTGAGTCGCGACGCAATTTGTGTGTCCCATCGTCATTAACAGGCTCTGAACGTTACAATTAACTGTCAGTTTTGCATCGCATTCGAAAAACTAGACTCACAGGAGAACGACCATAAGGTGCCCGAGGCAGGAATAGACCCTTGGAGACAAGTCGGCTGGAGGACGATGTATTGAATCGCGACGCAATTTGTGTGTTCCATCGTCATTAAGAGGCTCTGAACGTTACAATTAATTGTCAGTTTTGCGCCGGATTCGAAAAACTAGACTCATAGGAGAAAGACCAAGAGGTGCCAGGAGCAGCAATACTACCTCGGAGACATGTCGGCTGGAGGACGATGTATTGAATCGCGACGCAATTTGTGTGTTCCATCGTCAGTATCAGGCTCTGAACGTTACAATTAACTGTCAGTTTTGCGTCGGATTCGAAAATCTAGACTCACAGGAGAACGACCATAAGGTGCCCGAGGCAGCAATAGACCCTTGGAGACAAGTCGGCTGGAGGACGATGTATTGAGTCGCGACGCAAGTTGTGTGTCCCATCGTCATTAACAGGCTCTGAACGTTACAATTAACTGTCAGTTTTGCATCGCATTCGAAAATCTAGACTCACAGATGAACGACCATAAGGTGCCCGAGGCAGCACTAGACCCTTCGAGACAAGTCGGCTGGAGGACGATGTATTGAATCGCGACGCAATTTGTGTGTTCCATCGTCATCAAGAGGCTCTGAACGTTACAATTCACTCTCAGTTTTGCGTCGGATTCGAAAATCTAGACTCACAGGAGAACGAGCATATGGTGCCCGAGGCAGCACTAGACCCTTGGAGACAAGTCGGCTGGAGGACGATGTATTGAATCGCGACGTAATTTGTGTGTTCCATCGTCAGCATCAGGCTCTGAACGTTACAATTAACTGTCAGTTTAGCGACGGATTCGAAAATCTAGACTCACAGGAGAACGAGCATATGGTGCCCGAGGCAGCACTAGACCCTTGGAGACAAGTCGGCTGGAGGACGATGTATTGAGTCGCGACGCTATTTGTGTGTCCCATCGTCATTAACAGGCTCTGAACGTTACAATTCACTGTCAGTTTTGCGTCGGATTCGAAAATCTAGACTCACAGGAGAACGAGCATATGGTGCCCGAGTCAGCACTAGACCCTTGGAGACAAGTCGGCTGTAGGACGATGTATTGAATCGCGACGCAATTTGTGTGTTCCATCGTCATTAAGAGGCTCTGAACGTTACAATTAACTGTCAGTTTTGCGTCGGATTCTGAAAACTAGACTCACAGGAGAACGACGATAAGGTGCCCGAGGCAGCTATAGACCCTTGGAGACGAGTCGGCTGGAGGACGATGTATTGAATCGCGACGCAATTTGTGTGTTCCATCGTCAGTATCAGGCTCTGAACGTTACAATTAATTGTCAGTTTTGCATCGCATTCGAAAAACTAGACTCACAGGAGAACGACCATAAGGTGCCCGAGGCAGCAATAGACCCTTGGAGACAAGTCGGCTGGAGGACGATGTATTGAATCGCGACGCAATTTGTGTGTTCCATCGTCATTAAGAGGCTCTGAACGTTACAATTAACTGTCAGTTTTGCGTCGGATTCGAAAATCTAGACTCACAGGAGAACGACCATAAGGTGCCCGAGGCAGCACTAGACCCTTGGAGACAAGTCGGCTGGAGGACGATGTATTGAGTCGCGACGCAATTTGTGTGTCCCATCGTCATTAACAGGCTCTGAACGTTACAATTAACTGTCAGTTTTGCATCGCATTCGAAAAACTAGACTCACAGGAGAACGACCATAAGGTGCCCGAGGCAGCAATAGACCCTTGGAGACAAGTCGGCTGGAGGACGATGTATTGAATCGCGACGCAATTTGTGTGTTCCATCGTCATTAAGAGGCTCTGAACCTTACAATTAACTGTCAGTTTTGCGTAGGATTCGAAAATCTAGACTCACAGATGAACGACCATAAGGTGCCCGAGGCAGCAATAGACCCTTCGAGACAAGTCGGCTGGAAGACGATGTATTGAATCGCGACGCAATTTGTGTGTTCCATCGTCATCAAGAGGCTCTGAACGTTACAATTCACTCTCAGTTTTGCGTCGGATTCGAAAATCTAGACTCACAGGAGAACGAGCATATGGTGCCCGAGGCAGCACTAGACCCTTGGAGACAAGTCGGCTGTAGGACGATGTATTGAATCGCGACGCAATTTGTGTGTTCCATCGTCATTAAGAGGCTCTGAACGTTACAATTAACTGTCAGTTTTGCATCGCATTCGAAAAACTAGACTCACAGGAGAACGACCACAAGGTGCCCGAGGCAGCAATAGACCCTTGGAGACAAGTCGGCTGGAGGACGATGTATTGAGACGCGACGCAATTTGTGTGTCCCATCGTCATTAACAGGCTCTGAACGTTACAATTAACTGTCAGTTTTGCATCGCATTCGAAAAACTAGACTCACAGGAGAACGACCATAAGGTGCCCGAGGCAGCAATAGACCCTTGGAGACAAGTCGGCTGGAGGACGATGTATTGATTCGCGACGCAATTTGTGTGTTCCATCGTCATTAAGAGGCTCTGAACGTTACAATTAATTGTCAGTTTTGCGCCGGATTCGAAAAACTAGACTCATAGGAGAACGACCATAAGAGGCCCGAGGCACCAATAGACCCTTCGAGACAAGTCGGCTGGAGGACGATGTATTGAATCGCGACGCAATTTGTGTGTTCCATCGTCAGTATCAGGCTCTGAACGTTACAATTAACCGTCAGTTTTGCGCCGGATTCGAAAAACTAGACTCATAGGAGAACGACCAAGAGGTGAAAGGAGCAGCAATACTACCTCGGAGACATGTCGGCTGGAGGACGATGTATTGAATCGCGACGCAATTTGTGTGTTCCATCGTCAGTATCAGGCTCTGAACGTTACAATTAACTGTCAGTTTTGCGTCGGATTCGAAAATCTAGACTGACAGGAGAACGACCATAAGGTGCCCGAGGCAGCACTAGACCCTTGGAGACAAGTCGGCTGGAGGACGATGTATTGAGTCGCGACGCAATTTGTGTGTCCCATCGTCATTAACAGGCTCTGAACGTTACAATTAACTGTCAGTTTTGCGTCGTATTCTGAAAACTAGACTCACAGGAGAACGACCATAAGGTGCCCGAGGCAGCAAGAGACCCTTGGGGACAGGTCGGCTGTTGGACGATGTATTGAATCGCGACGCAATTTGTGTGTTCCATCGTCATCAAGAGGCTCTGAACGTTACAATTCACTGTCAGTTTTGCGTCGGATTCGAAAATCTAGACTCACAGGAGAACGAGCATATGGTGCCCGAGGCAGCACTAGACCCTTGGAGACAAGTCGGCTGTAGGACGATGTATTGAATCGCGACGCAATTTGTGTGTTCCATCGTCATTAAGAGGCTCTGAACGTTACAATTAATTGTCAGTTTTGCGCCGGATTCGAAAAACTAGACTCATAGGAGAACGACCAAGAGGTGCCAGGAGCAGCAATACTACCTCGGAGACAAGTCGGCTGGAGGACGATGTATTGAATCGCGACGCAATTTGTGTGTTCCATCGTCATTAAGAGGCTCTGAACCTTACAATTAACTGTCAGTTTTGCGTCGGATTCGGATATCTAGACTCACTCACCGATGAACGACCAAAAGGTGCCCGAGGCAGCACTAGACCCTTGGAGACAAGTCGGCTGGAGGACAATGTATTGCGTCGCGACGCAATTTGTGTGTCCCATCGTCATTAACAGGCTCTGAACGTTACAATTCACTGTCAGTTTTGCGTCGGATTCGAAAATCTAGACTTACAGGAGAACGAGCATATGGTGCCCGAGGCAGCACTAGACACTGCGAGACAAGTCGGCTGGAAGACGATGTATTGATTCGCGACGCAATTTGTGTGTTCCATCGTCATTAACAGGCTCTGAACGTTACAATTAACTGTCAGTTTTGCGTCGCATTCGAAAAACTAGACTCACAGGAGAACGACCATAAAGTGCCCGAGGCAGCAATAGACCCTTGGAGACAAGTCGGCTGGAGGACGATGTATTGATTCGCGACGCAATTTGTGTGTTCCATCGTCATCAAGATGCTCTGAACGTTACAATTCACTGTCAGTTTTGCGTCGGATTCGAAAATCTAGACTCACAGGAGAACGAGCATATGGTGCCCGAGGCAGCACTAGACCCTTGGAGACAAGTCGGCTGTAGGACGATGTATTGAATCGCGACGCAATTTGTGTGTTCCATCGTCATTAAGAGGCTCTGAACGTTACAATTAATTGTCAGTTTTGCGCCGGATTCGAAAAACTAGACTCATAGAAGAACGACCATAAGAGGCCCGAGGCACCAATAGACCCTTCGAGACAAGTCGGCTGGAGGACGATGTCTTGAATCGCGACGCAATTTGTGTGTCCCATCGTCATTAACAGGCTCTGAACGTTACAATTAATTGTCAGTTTTGTGATGTAATTGTAACATCGTCCTACAGGCGACTTGTCTCCAAGGGTCTAGTGCTGCCTCGGGCACCTTATGGTCGTTCTCCTATGAGTCTAGTTTTTCGAATCCGACGCAAAACTGACAGTTAATTGTAACGTTCAGAGCCTCTTAATGACGATGGAACACACAAATTGCGTCGCGATTCAATACATCGTCCTCCAGCCGACTAGTCTCCGAGGTAGTATTGCTGCTCCTGGCACCTCTTGGTCGTTCTCCTATGAGTCTAGTTTTTCGAATCCGGCGCAAAACTGACAATTAATTGTAACGTTCAGAGCCTCTTAATGACGATGGAACACACAAATTGCGTCGCGATTCAATACATCGTCCTACAGCCGACTTGTCTCCAAGGGTCTAGTGCTGCCTCGGGCACCTTATGGTCGTTCTCCTCTGAGTCTAGATTTTCGAATCCGACGCAAAACTGAGAGTGAATTGTAACGTTCAGAGCCTCTTGATGACGATGGATCACACAAATTGCGTCGCTATTCAATACATCGTCCTCCAGCCGACTTGTCTCGAAGGGTCTATTGGTGCCTCGGGCACCATATGCTCGTTCTCCTGTGAGTCTAGATTTTCGAATCCGACGCAAATCTGACAGTGAATTGTAACGTTCAGAGCCTCTTGATGACGATGGAACACACAAATTGCGTCGCGATTCAATACATCGTCCCACAGCCGACCTGTCTCCAAGGGTCTCTTGCTGCCTCGGGCACCTTATGGTCGTTCTCCTGTGAGTCTAGTTTTCAGAATACGACGCAAAACTGACAGTTAATTGTAACGTTCAGAGCCTGTTAATGACGATGGGACACACAAATTGCGTCGCGACTCAATACATCGTCCTCCAGCCGACTTGTCTCCAAGGGTCTAGTGCTGCCTCGGGCACATTATGGTCGTTCATCTGTGAGTCTAGATTTTCGAATCCAACGCAAAACTGACAGTTAATTGTAACGTTCAGAGCCTGATACTGACGATGGAGCACACAAATTGCGTCGCGATTCAATACATCGTCCTCCAGCCGATATGTCTCCGAGGTAGTATTGCTGCTCCTGGCACCTCTTGGTCGTTCTCCTATGAGTCTAGTTTTTCGAATCCGGCGCAAAACTGACAATTAATTGTAACGTTCAGAGCCTCTTAATGACGATGGAACACACAAATTGCGTCGCGATTCAATAAATCGTCCTCCAGCCGACTTGTCTCGAAGGGTCTATTGCTGCCTCGGGCACCTTATGGTCGTTCATCTGTGAGTCTAGATTTTCGAATCCGACGCAAAACTGACAGTTAATTGTAACGTTCAGAGCCTGATACTGACGATGGAACACACAAATTGCGCCGCGATTCAATACATCGTCCTCCAGCCGACTTGTCTCCGAGGTAGTATTGCTGCTCCTGGCACCTCTTGGTCGTTCTCCTATGAGTCTAGTTTTTCGAATCCGGCGCAAAACTGACAATTAATTGTAACGTTCAGAGATTCAATACATCGTCCTCCAGCCGACTTGTCTCCAAGGGTCTAGTGCTGCCTCGGGCACCTTATGGTCGTTCTCCTGTGAGTCTAGTTTTTCGAATCCGACGCAAAACTGACAGTTAATTGTAACGTTCAGAGCCTCTTAATGACGATGGAACACACAAATTGCGTCGCGATTCAATACATCGTCCTCCAGCCGACTTGTCTCCAAGGGTGTAGTGCTGCCTCGGTCACCTTATGGTCGTTCTCCTGTGAGTCTAGATTTTCGAATCCGACGCAAAACTGACAGTTAATTGTAACGTTCAGAGCCTCTTAATGACGATGGAACACACAAATTGCGTCGCGATTCAATACATCGTCCTACAGCCGACTTGTCTCCAAGGGTCTATTGGTGCCTCGGGCACCATATGCTCGTTCTCCTGTGAGTCTAGATTTTCGAATCCGACGCAAAACTGACAGTGAATTGTAACGTTCAGAGCCTCTTGATGACGATGGAACACACAAATTGCGTCGCGATTCAATACATCGTCCCACAGCCGACCTGTCTCCAAGGGTCTCTTGCTGCCTCGGGCACCTTATGGTCGTTCTCCTGTGAGTCTAGTTTTCAGAATACGACGCAAAACTGACAGTTAATTGTAACGTTCAGAGCCTGTTAATGACGATGGGACACACAAATTGCGTCGCGATTCAATACATCGTCCTACAGCCGACTTGTCTCGAAGGGTCTATTGGTGCCTCGGGCCTCTTATGGTCGTTCTCCTATGAGTCTAGTTTTTCGAATCCGGCGCAAAACTGAGAGTGAATTGTAACGTTCAGAGCCTCTTAATGACGATGGAACACACAAATTGCGTCGCGATTCAATACATCGTCCTCCAGCCGGTATGTCTCCGAGGTAGTATTGCTGCCTCGGGCACCTTATGGTCGTTCTCCTGTGAGTCTAGTTTTTCGAATGCGATGCAAAACTGACAGTTAATTGTAACGTTCAGAGCCTGTTAATGACCATGGGACACACAAATTGCGTCGCGTCTCAATACATCGTCCTCCAGCCGACTTGTCTCCAAGGGTCTATTGCTGCCTCGGGCACCTTATGGTCGTTCTCCTGTGAGTCTAGTTTTTCGAATGCGATGCAAAACTGACAGTTAATTGTAACGTTCAGAGCCTGTTAATGACGATGGGACACACAAATTGGGTCGCGATTCAATACATCGTCCTACAGCCGACTTGTCTCCAAGGGTCTAGTGCTGCCTCGGGCACCTTATGCTCGTTCTCCTGTGAGTCGAGATTTTCGAATCCGACGCAAAACTGACAGTTAATTGTAACGTTCAGAGCCTGCTAATGACGATGGGACACACAAATTGCGTCGCGATTCAATACATCGTCCTCCAGCCGACTTGTCTCCAAGGGTCTATTGCTGCCTCGGGCACCTTATGGTCGTTCTCCTGTGAGTCTAGTTTTTCGAATGCGATGCAAAACTGACAGTTAATTGTAACGTTCAGAGCCTCTTAATGACGATGGAACACACAAATTGCGTCGCGATTCAATACATCGTCCTCCAGCCGACTTGTCTCCAAGGGTCTATTGCTGCCTCGGGCACCTTATCTTCGTTCTCCTATGAGTCTAGTTTTTCGAATCCGGCGCAAAACTGACAGTTAATCGTAACGTTCAGAGCCTCTTAATGACGATGGAACAGACAAATTGCGTCGCGACTCAATACATCGTCCTCCAGCCGACTTGTCTCCAAGGGTCTAGTGCTGCCTCGGGCACCTTATGGTCGTTCTCCTGTGACTCTAGATTTTCGAATCCGACGCAAAACTGACAGTTAATTGTAACGTTCAGAGCCTCTTAATGACGATGGAACACACAAATTGCGTCGCGATTCAATACATCGTCCTACAGCCGACTTGTCTCCAAGGGTCTAGTGCTGCCTCGGGCACCATATGCTCGTTCTCCTGTGAGTCTAGATTTTCGAATCCGACGCAAAACTGACAGTGAATTGTAACGTTCAGAGCCTGTTAATGACGATGGGACACACAAATTGCGTCGCGACTCAATACATCGTCCTCCAGCCGACTTGTCTCGAAGGGTCTATTGCTGCCTCGGGTACCTAATGGTCGTTCATCTGTGAGTCTAGATTTTCGAATCCGACGCAAAACTGACAGTTAATTGTAACGTTCAGAGCCTGATACTGACGATGGAACACACAAATTGCGTCGCGATTCAATACATCGTCCTCCAGCCGACTTGTCTCCGAGGTAGTATTGCTGCTCCTGGCACCTCTTGGTCGTTCTCCTATGAGTCTAGTTTTTCGAATCCGGCGCAAAACTGACAATTAATTGTAACGTTCAGAGCCTCTTAATGACGATGGAACACACAAATTGCGTCGCGATTCAATACATCGTCCTCCAGCCGACTTGTCTCGAAGGGTCTATTGCTGCCTCGGGCACCTTATGGTCGTTCATCTGTGAGTCTAGATTTTCGAATCCGACGCAAAACTGACAGTTAATTGTAACGTTCAGAGCCTGATACTGACGATGGAACACACAAATTGCGTCGCGATTCAATACATCGTCCTCCAGCCGACTTGTCTCCGAGGTAGTATTGCTGGTCCTGGCACCTCTTGGTCGTTCTCCTATGAGTCTAGTTTTTCGAATCCGGCGCAAAACTGACAATTAATTGTAACGTTCAGAGATTCAATACATCGTCCTACAGCCGACTTGTCTCCAAGGGTCTAGTGCTGCCTCGGGCACCTTATGGTCGTTCTCCTGTGAGTCTAGTTTTTCGAATCCGACGCAAAACTGACAGTTAATTGTAACGTTCAGAGCCTCTTAATGACGATGGAACACACAAATTGCGTCGCGATTCAATACATCGTCCTACAGCCGACATGTCTCCAAGGGTCTAGTGCTGCCTCGGGCACCATATGCTCGTTCTCCTGTGAGTCTAGATTTTCGAATGCGATGCAAAACTGACAGTGAATTGTAACGTTCAGAGCCTGTTAATGACGATGGGACACACAAATTGCGTCGCGATTCAATACATCGTCCTACAGCCGACCTGTCTCCAAGGGTCTCTTGCTGCCTCGGGCACCTTATGGTCGTTCTCCTGTGAGTCTAGATTTTCGAATCCGACGCAAAACTGACAATTAATTGTAACGTTCAGAGCCTGTTAATGACGATGGAACACACAAATTGCGTCGCGATTCAATACATCGTCCTCCAGCCGACTTGTCTCCAAGGGTCTAGTGCTGCCTCGGGCACCATATGCTCGTTCTCCTGTGAGTCTAGATTTTCGAATGCGATGCAAAACTGACAGTTAATTGTAACGTTCAGAGCCTGTTAATGACGATGGGACACACAAATTGCGTCGCGACTCAATACATCGTCCTCCAGCCGACTTGTCTCCAAGGGTCTAGTGCTGCCTCGGGCACCTTATGGTCGTTCTCCTGTGAGTCTAGTTTTCAGAATACGACGCAAAACTGACAGTTAATTGTAACGTTCAGAGCCTGTTAATGACGATGGGACACACAAATTGCGTCGCGATTCAATACATCGTCCTCCAGCCGACTTGTCTCGAAGGGTCTATTGGTGCCTCGGGCCTCTTATGGTCGTTCTCCTATGAGTCTAGTTTTTCGAATCCGGCGCAAAACTGACAATTAATTGTAACGTTCAGAGCCTCTTAATGACGATGGAACACACAAATTGCGTCGCGATTCAATACATCGTCCTCCAGCCGGCATGTCTCCGAGGTAGTATTGCTGCCTCGGGCACCTTATGGTCGTTCTCCTGTGAGTCTAGTTTTTGGAATGCGATGCAAAACTGACAGTTAATTGTAACGTTCAGAGCCTGTTAATGACCATGGGACACACAAATTGCGTCGCGTCTCAATACATCGTCCTCCAGCCGACTTGTCTCCAAGGGTCTATTGCTGCCTCGGGCACCTTATGGTCGTTCTCCTGTGAGTCTAGTTTTTCGAATGCGATGCAAAACTGACAGTTAATTGTAACGTTCAGAGCCTCTTAATGACGATGGAACACACAAATTGCGTCGCGATTCAATACATCGTCCTCCAGCCGACTTGTCTCCAAGGGTCTATTGCTGCCTCGGGCACCTTATCTTCGTTCTCCTATGAGTCTAGTTTTTCGAATCCGGCGCAAAACTGACAGTTAATTGTAACGTTCAGAGCCTCTTAATGACGATGGAACACACAAATTGCGTCGCGACTCAATACATAGTCCTCCAGCCGACTTGTCCCCAAGGGTCTAGTGCTGCCTCGGGCACCTTATGGTCGTTCTCCTGTGACTCTAGATTTTCGAAACCGACCCAAAACTGACAGTGAATTGTAACGTTCAGAGCCTGTTAATGACGATGGGACACACAAATTGCGTCGCGACTCAATACATCGTCCTCCAGCCGATTTGTCTCCAAGGGTCTAGTGCTGCCTCGGGCACCTTATGGTCGTTCATCTGTGAGTCTAGATTTTCGAATCCGACGCAAAACTGACAGTTAATTGTAACGTTCAGAGCCTGATACTGACGATGGAACACACAAATTGCGTCGCGATTCAATACATCGTCCTCCAGCCGACATGTCTCCGAGGTAGTATTGCTGCTCCTGGCACCTCTTGGTCGTTCTCCTATGAGTCTAGTTTTTCGAATCCGGCGCAAAACTGACAATTAATTGTAACGTTCAGAGCCTCTTAATGACGATGGAACACACAAATTGCGTCGCGATTCAATACATCGTCCTCCAGCCGACTTGTCTCGAAGGGTCTATTGCTGCCTCGGGCACCTTATGGTCGTTCATCTGTGAGTCTAGATTTTCGAATCCGACGCAAAACTGACAGTTAATTGTAACGTTCAGAGCCTCTTAATGACGATGGAACACACAAATTGCGTCGCGATTCAATACATCGTCCTCCAGCCGACTTGTCTCCGAGGTAGTATTGCTGGTCCTGGCACCTCTTGGTCGTTCTCCTATGAGTCTAGTTTTTCGAATCCGGCGCAAAACTGACAATTAATTGTAACGTTCAGAGATTCAATACATCGTCCTCCAGCCGACTTGTCTCCAAGGGTCTAGTGCTGCCTCGGGCACCTTATGGTCGTTCTCCTGTGAGTCTAGTTTTTCGAAACCGACGCAAAACTGACAGTTAATTGTAACGTTCAGAGCCTCTTAATGACGATGGAACACACAAATTGCGTCGCGATTCAATACATCGTCCTACAGCCGACTTGTCTCCAAGGGTCTAGTGCTGCCTCGGGCACCATATGCTCGTTCTCCTGTGAGTCTAGATTTTCGAATGCGATGCAAAACTGACAGTGAATTGTAACGTTCAGATCCTGTTAATGACGATGGGACACACAAATTGCGTCGCGATTCAATACATTGTCCTACAGCCGACCTGTCTCCAAGGGTCTCTTGCTGCCTCGGGCACCTTATGGTCGTTCTCCTGTGAGTCTAGATTTTCGAATCCGACGCAAAACTGACAATTAATTGTAACGTTCAGAGCCTGTTAATGACGATGGAACACACAAATTGCGTCGCGATTCAATACATCGTCCTCCAGCCGACTTGTCTCCAGGGGTCTAGTGCTGCCTCGGGCACCATATGCTCGTTCTCCTGTGAGTCTAGATTTTCGAATGCGATGCAAAACTGACAGTTAATTGTAACGTTCAGAGCCTGTTAATGACGATGGGACACACAAATTGCGTCGCGACTCAATACATCGTCCTCCAGCCGACTTGTCTCCAAGGGTCTAGTGCTGCCTCGGGCACCTTATGGTCGTTCTCCTGTGAGTCTAGATTTTCGAATACGACGCAAAACTGACAATTAATTGTAACGTTCAGAGCCTGTTAATGACGATGGAACACACAAATTGCGTCGCGATTCAATACATCGTCCTACAGCCGACTTGTCTCCAAGGGTCTAGTGCTGCCTCGGGCACCTTATGGTCGTTCTCCTGTGAGTCTAGTTTTTCGAATCCGACGCAAAACTGACAGTTAATTGTAACGTTCAGAGCCTCTTAATGACGATGGAACACACAAATTGCGTCGCGATTCAATACATCGTCCTACAGCCGACTTGTCTCCAAGGGTCTAGTGCTGCCTCGGGCACCATATGCTCGTTCTCCTGTGAGTCTAGATTTTCGAATGCGATGCAAAACTGACAGTGCATTGTAACGTGCAGAGCCTGTTAATGACGATGGGACACACAAATTGCGTCGCGATTCAATACATCGTCCTACAGCCGACTTCTCTCCAAGGGTCTAGTGCTGCCTCGGGCACCTTATGGTCGTTCATCGGTGAGTCTAGAACTTCGAATCCGACGCAAAACTGACAGTTAATTGTAAGGTTCAGAGCCTCTTAATGACGATGGAACACACAAATTGCGTCGCGATTCAACACATCGTCCTCCAGCCGACTTGTCTCCGAGGTAGTATTGCTGCTCATGGCACCTCTTGGTCATTCTCTTATGAGTCTAGTTTTTCGAATCCGGCGCAAAACTGACAATTAATTGTAACGTTCAGAGCCTCTTAATGACGATGGAACACACAAATTGCGTCGCGATTCAATACATCGTCCTCCAGCCGACTTGTCTCCAAGGGTGTAGTGCTGCCTCGGTCACCTTATGGTCGTTCTCCTGTGAGTCTAGATTTTCGAATCCGACGCAAAACTGACTGTTAATTGTAACGTTCAGAGCCTCTTAATGACGAAGGAACACACAAATTGCGTCGCGATTCAATACATCGTCCTACAGCCGACTTGTCTCCAAGGGGCTAGTGCTGCCTCGGGCACCTTATGGTCGTTCTCCTATGAGTCTAGTTTTTCGAATCCGGCGCAAAACTGACAGTTAATTGTAACGTTCAGAGCCTCTTAATGACGATGGAACACACAAATTGCGTCGCGACTCAATACATCGTCCTCCAGCCGACTTGTCTCCAAGGGTCTAGTGCTGCCTCGGGCACCTTATGGTCGTTCTCCTGTGACTCTAGATTTTCGAATCCGACGCAAAACTGACAGTTAATTGTAACGTTCAGAGCCTCTTAATGACGATGGAACACACAAATTGCGTCGCGATTCAATACATCGTCCTACAGCCGACTTGTCTCCAAGGGTCTAGTGCTGCCTCGGGCACCATATGCTCGTTCTCCTGTGAGTCTAGATTTTCGAATCCGACGCAAAACTGACAGTGAATTGTAACGTTCAGAGCCTGTTAATGACGATGGGACACACAAATTGCGTCGCGACTCAATACATCGTCCTCCAGCCGACTTGTCTCGAAGGGTCTATTGCTGCCTCGGGCACCTTATGGTCGTTCATCTGTGAGTCTAGATTTTCGAATCCGACGCAAAACTGACAGTTAATTGTAACGTTCAGAGCCTGATACTGACGATGGAACACACAAATTGCGTCGCGATTCAATACATCGTCCTCCAGCCGACATGTCTCCGAGGTAGTATTGCTGCTCCTGGCACCTCTTGGTCGTTCTCCTATGAGTCTAGTTTTTCGAATCCGGCGCAAAACTGACAATTAATTGTAACGTTCAGAGCCTCTTAATGACGATGGAACACACAAATTGCGTCGCGATTCAATACATCGTCCTCCAGCCGACTTGTCTCCAAGGGTCTAGTGCTGCCTCGGGCACCTTATGGTCGTTCTCCTGTGAGTCTAGTTTTTCGAATCCGACGCAAAACTGACAGTTAATTGTAACGTTCAGAGCCTCTTAATGACGATGGAACACACAAATTGCGTCGCGATTCAATACATCGTCCTACAGCCGACTTGTCTCCAAGGGTCTAGTGCTGCCTCGGGCACCATATGCTCGTTCTCCTGTGAGTCTAGATTTTCGAATGCGATGCAAAACTGACAGTGAATTGTAACGTTCAGAGCCTGTTAATGACGATGGGACACACAAATTGCGTCGCGATTCAATACATCGTCCTACAGCCGACCTGTCTCCAAGGGTCTCTTGCTGCCTCGGGCACCTTATGGTCGTTCTCCTGTGAGTCTAGATTTTCGAATCCGACGCAAAACTGACAATTAATTGTAACGTTCAGAGCCTGTTAATGACGATGGAACACACAAATTGCGTCGCGATTCAATACATCGTCCTCCAGCCGACTTGTCTCCAAGGGTCTAGTGCTGCCTCGGGCACCATATGCTCGTTCTCCTGTGAGTCTAGATTTTCGAATGCGATGCAAAACTGACAGTTAATTGTAACGTTCAGAGCCTGTTAATGACGATGGGACACACAAATTGCGTCGCGACTCAATACATCGTCCTCCAGCCGACTTGTCTCCAAGGGTCCAGTGCTGCCTCGGGCACCTTATGGTCGTTCTCCTGTGAGTCTAGTTTTCAGAATACGACGCAAAACTGACAGTTAATTGTAACGTTCAGAGCCTGTTAATGACGATGGGACACACAAATTGCGTCGCGATTCAATACATCGTCCTCCAGCCGACTTGTCTCGAAGGGTCTATTGGTGCCTCGGGCCTCTTATGGTTGTTCTCCTATGAGTCTAGTTTTTCGAATCCGGCGCAAAACTGACAATTAATTGTAACGTTCAGAGCCTCTTAATGACGATGGAACACACAAATTGCGTCGCGATTCAATACATCGTCCTCCAGCCGGCATGTATCCGAGGTAGTATTGCTGCCTCGGGCACCTTATGGTCGTTCTCCTGTGAGTCTAGTTTTTGGAATGCGATGCAAAACTGACAGTTAATTGTAACGTTCAGAGCCTGTTAATGACCATGGGACACACAAATTGCGTCGCGTCTCAATACATCGTCCTCCAGCCGACTTGTCTCCAAGGGTCTATTGCTGCCTCGGGCACCTTATGGTCGTTCTCCTGTGAGTCTAGTTTTTCGAATGCGATGCAAAACTGACAGTTAATTGTAACGTTCAGAGCCTGTTAATGACGATGGGACACACAAATTGGGTCGCGATTCAATACATCGTCCTACAGCCGACTTGTCTCCAAGGGTCTAGTGCTGCCTCGGGCACCTTATCTTCGTTCTCCTATGAGTCTAGTTTTTCGAATCCGGCGCAAAACTGACAGTTAATTGTAACGTTCAGAGCCTCTTAATGACGATGGAACACACAAATTGCGTCGCGACTCAATACATCGTCCTCCAGCCGACTTGTCCCCAAGGGTCTAGTGCTGCCTCGGGCACCTTATGGTCGTTCTCCTGTGACTCTAGATTTTCGAATCCGACGCAAAACTGACAGTGAATTGTAACGTTCAGAGCCTGTTAATGACGATGGGACACACAAATTGCGTCGCGACTCAATACATCGTCCTCCAGCCGATTTGTCTCCAAGGGTCTAGTGCTGCCTCGGGCACCTTATGGTCGTTCATCTGTGAGTCTAGATTTTCGAATCCGACGCAAAACTGACAGTTAATTGTAACGTTCAGAGCCTGATACTGACGATGGAACACACAAATTGCGTCGCGATTCAATACATCGTCCTCCAGCCGACATGTCTCCGAGGTAGTAATACTGCTCCTGGCACCTCTTGGTCGTTCTCCTATGAGTCTAGTTTTTCGAATCCGGCGCAAAACTGACAATTAATTGTAACGTTCAGAGCCCCTTAATGACGATGGAACACACAAATTGCGTCGCGATTCAATACATCGTCCTCCAGCCGACTTGTCTCGAAGGGTCTATTGCTGCCTCGGGCACCTTATGCTCGTTCTCCTGTGAGTCTAGATTTTCGAATCCGACGCAAAACTGACAGTTAATTGTAACGTTCAGAGCCTGATACTGACGATGGAACACACAAATTGCGTCGCGATTCAATACATCGTCCTCCAGCCGACTTGTCTCCGAGGTAGTATTGCTGGTCCTGGCACCTCTTGGTCGTTCTCCTATGAGTCTAGTTTTTCGAATCCGGCGCAAAACTGACAATTAATTGTAACGTTCAGAGATTCAATACATCGTCCTCCAGCCGACTTGTCTCCAAGGGTCTAGTGCTGCCTCGGGCACCTTATGGTCGTTCTCCTGTGAGTCTAGTTTTTCGAATCCGACGCAAAACTGACAGTTAATTGTAACGTTCAGAGCCTCTTAATGACGATGGAACACACAAATTGCGTCGCGATTCAATACATCGTCCTACAGCCGACTTGTCTCCAAGGGTCTAGTGCTGCCTCGGGCACCATATGTTCGTTCTCCTGTGAGTCTAGATTTTCGAATGCGATGCAAAACTGACAGTGAATTGTAACGTTCAGAGCCTGTTAATGACGATGGGACACACAAATTGCGTCGCGATTCAATACATCGTCCTACAGCCGACCTGTCTCCAAGGGTCTCTTGCTGCCTCGGGCACCTTATGGTCGTTCTCCTGTGAGTCTAGATTTTCGAATCCGACGCAAAACTGACAATTAATTGTAACGTTCAGAGCCTGTTAATGACGATGGAACACACAAATTGCGTCGCGATTCAATACATCGTCCTCCAGCCGACTTGTCTCCAGGGGTCTAGTGCTGCCTCGGGCACCATATGCTCGTTCTCCTGTGAGTCTAGATTTTCGAATGCGATGCAAAACTGACAGTTAATTGTAACGTTCAGAGCCTGTTAATGACGATGGGACACACAAATTGCGTCGCGACTCAATACATCGTCCTCCAGCCGACTGCCTCGGGCACCTTATGGTCGTTCTCCTGTGAGTCTAGATTTTCGAATACGACGCAAAACTGACAATTAATTGTAACGTTCAGAGCCTGTTAATGACGATGGAACACACAAATTGCGTCGCGATTCAATACATCGTCCTACAGCCGACTTGTCTCCAAGGGTCTAGTGCTGCCTCGGGCACCATATGCTCGTTCTCCTGTGACTCTAGATTTTCGAATCCGACGCAAAACTGACAGTTAATTGTAACGTTCAGAGCCTCTTAATGACGATGGAACACACAAATTGCGTCGCGATTCAATACATCGTCCTACAGCCGACTTGTCTCCAAGGGTCTAGTGCTGCCTCGCGCACCATATGCTCGTTCTCCTGTGAGTCTAGATTTTCGAATGCGATGCAAAACTGACAGTGCATTGTAACGTGCAGAGCCTGTTAATGACGATGGGACACACAAATTGCGTCGCGATTCAATACATCGTCCTACAGCCGACTTCTCTCCAAGGGTCTAGTGCTGCCTCGGGCACCTTATGGTCGTTCATCGGTGAGTCTAGAACTTCGAATCCGACGCAAAACTGACAGTTAATTGTAAGGTTCAGAGCCTCTTAATGACGATGGAACACACAAATTGCGTCGCGATTCAACACATCGTCCTCCAGCCGACTTGTCTCCGAGGTAGTATTGCTGCTCATGGCACCTCTTGGTCATTCTCCTATGAGTCTAGTTTTTCGAATCCGGCGCAAAACTGACAATTAATTGTAACGTTCAGAGCCTCTTAATGACGATGGAACACAGAAATTGCGTCGCGATTCAATACATCGTCCTCCAGCCGACTTGTCTCCAAGGGTGTAGTGCTGCCTCGGTCACCTTATGGTCGTTCTCCTGTGAGTCTAGATTTTCGAATCCGACGCAAAACTGACTGTTAATTGTAACGTTCAGAGCCTCTTAATGACGAAGGAACACACAAATTGCGTCGCGATTCAATACATCGTCCTACAGCCGACTTGTCTCCAAGGGGCTAGTGCTGCCTCGGGCACCTTATGGTCGTTCTCCTATGAGTCTAGTTTTTCGAATCCGGCGCAAAACTGACAATTAATTGTAACGTTCAGAGCCTCTTAATGACGATGGAACACACAAATTGCGTCGCGATTCAATACATCGTCCTCCAGCCGACTTGTCTCCGAGGTAGTATTGCTGCTCCGGGCACCTTTTGGTCGTTCTCCTATGAGTCTAGTTTTTCGAATCCGGCGCAAAACTGACAATTAATTGTAACGTTCAGAGCATGTTAATGACGATGGGACACACAAATTGCGTCGCGTCTCAATACATCGTCCTCCAGCCGACATGTCTCCGAGGTAGTATTGCTGCTCCTGGCACCTCTTGGTCGTGTGTCACCCTTGGAGACAAGTCGGCTGGAGGCCGATGTATTGAGTCGCGACGCAATTTGTGTGTCCCATCGTCATTAACAGGCTCTGAACGTTACAATTAACTGTCAGTTTTGCGACGTATTCTGAAAACTAGACTCACAGGAGGACGACCAAAAGGTGCCCGAGGCAGCAAGAGACCCTTGGAGACAGGTCGGCTGTGGGACGATGTATTGAATCGCGACGCAATTTGTGTGTCCCATCGTCATTAACAGGCTCTGAACGTTACAATTCACTGTCAGTTTTGCATCGCATTCGAAAATCTAGACTCACAGGAGAACGAGCATATGGTGCCCGAGGCAGCACTAGACCCTTGGAGACAAGTCGGCTGGAGAACGATGTATTGAGTCGCGACGCAATTTGTGTGTCCCATCGTCATTAACAGGCTCTGAACGTTACAATTAACTGTCAGTTTTGCATCGCATTCGAAAAAGTAGACTCACAGGAGAACGACCATAAGGTGCCCGAGGCAGCAATAGACCCTTGGAGACAAGTCGGCTGGAGGACTATGTATTGATTCGCGACGCAATTTGTGTGTTCCATCGTCATTAAGAGGCTCTGAACGTTACAATTAATTGTCAGTTTTGCGCCGGATTCGAAAAACTAGACTCATAGGAGAACGACCATAAGAGGCCCGAGGCACCAATAGACCCTTCGAGACAAGTCGGCTGGAGGACGATGTATTGAATCGCGACGCAATTTGTGAGTCCCATCGTCATTAACATGCTCTGAACGTTAATATTAACTGTCTGTTTTGCGTCGTATTCTGAAAACTAGACTCACAGGAGAACGACCATAAGGTGCCCGAGGTAGCAAGAGACCCTTGGAGGCAGGTCGGCTGTGGGACGATGTATTGAATCGCGACGCAATTTGTGTGTTCCATCGTCATCCAGAGGCTCTGAACGTTACAATTCACTGTCAGTTTTGCGTCGGATTCGAAAATCTAGACTCACAGGAGAACGAGCATATGGTGCCCGAGGCAGCACTAGACCCTTGGAGACAAGTCGGCTGTAGGACGATGTATTGAATCGCGACACAATTTGTGTGTTCCATCGTCATTAAGAGTCTCTGAACGTTACAATTAACTGTCAGTTTTGCATCGGATTCGAAAATCTAGACTCACAGGAGAACGAGCATATGGTGCCCGAGGCAGCACTAGACCCTTGGAGACAAGTCGGCTGTAGGACGATGTATTGAATCGCGACGCAATTTGTGTGTTCCATCGTCATTAAGAGGCTCTGAACCTTACAATTAACTGTCAGTTTTGCGTCGGATTCGAAAAACTAGACTCATAGGAGAACGACCAAAAGGTGCCCGAGGCACCAATAGACCCTTGGAGACAAGTCGGCTGGAGGACGATGTATTGAATCGCGACGCAATTTGTGTGTTCCATCGTCAGTATTAGGCTCTGAACGTTACAATTAACTGTCAGTTTTGCGTCGGATTCGAAAATCTAGACTCACAGGAGAACGACCATAAGGTGCCCGAGGCAGCACTAGACCCTGGGAGACAAGTCGGCTGGAGGACGATGTATTGAGTCGCGACGCAATTTGTGTGTCCCATCGTCATTAACAGGCTCTGAACGTTACAATTAACTGTCAGTTTTGCGTCGTATTCTGAAAACTAGACTCACAGGAGAACGACCATAAGGTGCCCGAGGCAGCAAGAGACCCTTGGAGACAGGTCGGCTGTGGGACGATGTATTGAATCGCGACACAATTTGTGTGTTCCATCGTCATCAAGAGGCTCTGAACGTTACAATTCACTGTCAGTTTTGCGTCGGATTCGAAAATCTAGACTCACAGGAGAACGAGCATATGGTGCCCGAGGCAGCACTAGACCCTTGGAGACAAGTCGGCTGTAGGACGATGTATTGAATCGCGACGCAATTTGTGTGTTCCATCGTCATTAAGAGGCTCTGAACGTTACAATTAACTGTCAGTTTTGCGTCGGATTCGAAAACCTAGACTCACAGGAGAACGACCATAAGGTGCCCGAGGCAGCACTAGACCCTTGGAGACAAGTCGGCTGGAGGACGATGTATTGAGTCGCGACGCAATTTGTGTGTCCCATCGTCATTAACAGGCTCTGAACGTTACAATTCACTGTCAGTTTTGCGTCGGATTCGAAAATCTAGACTCACAGGAGAACGAGCATATGGTGCCCGAGGCAGCACTAGACCCTTGGAGACAAGTCGGCTGTAGGACGATGTATTGAATCGCGACGCAATTTGTGTGTTCCATCGTCATTAAGAGGCTCTGAACGTTACAATTAACTGTCAGTTTTGCGTCGGATTCGAAAATCTAGACTCACAGGAGAACGACCATAAGGTGCCCGAGGCAGCACTAGACCCTTGGAGACAAGTCGGCTGGAGGACGATGTATTGAGTCGCGACGCAATTTGTGTGTCCCATCGTCATTAACAGGCTCTGAACGTTACAATTAACTGTCAGTTTTGCATCGCATTCGAAAAACTAGACTCACAGGAGAACGACCATAAGGTGCCCGAGGCAGCAATAGACCCTTGGAGACAAGTCGGCTGGAGGACGATGTATTGAATCGCGACGCAATTTGTGTGTCCCATCGTCAGTAAGAGGCTCTGAAACTTACAATTAACTGTCAGTTTTGCGTCGGATTCGAAAATCTAGACTCGCAGATAAAAGACCATAAGGTGCCCGAGGCAGCAATAGACCCTTCGAGACAAGTCGGCTGGAGGACGATGTATTGAATCGCGACGCAATTTGTTTGTCCCATCGTCATTAACAGGCTCTGAACGTTAATATTAACTGTCTGTTTTGCGTCGTATTCTGAAAACTAGACTCACAGGAGAACGACCATAAGGTGCCCGAGGTAGCAAGAGACCCTTGGAGACAGGTCGGCTGTGGGACGATGTACTGAATCGCGACGCAATTTGTGTGTTCCATTGTCATCCAGAGGCTCTGAACGTTACAATTCACTGTCAGTTTTGCGTCGGATTCGAAAATCTAGACTCACAGGAGAACGAGCATATGGTGCCCGAGGCAGCACTAGACCCTTGGAGACAAGTCGGCTGTAGGACGATGTATTGAATCGCGACACAATTTGTGTGTTCCATCGTCATTAAGAGGCTCTGAACGTTACAATTAACTGTCAGTTTTGCATCGGATTCGAAAATCTAGACTCACAGGAGAACGAGCATATGGTGCCCGAGGCAGCACTAGACCCTTGGAGACAAGTCGGCTGTAGGACGATGTATTGAATCGCGACGCAATTTGTGTGTTCCATCGTCATTAAGAGGCTCTGAACCTTACAATTAACTGTCAGTTTTGCGTCGGATTCGAAAAACTAGACTCATAGGAGAACGACCAAAAGGTGCCCGAGGCACCAATAGACCCTTGGAAACAAGTCGGCTGGAGGACGATGTATTGAATCGCGACGCAATTTGTGTGTTCCATCGTCAGTATCAGGCTCTGAACGTTACAATTAACTGTCAGTTTTGCGTCGGATTCGAAAATCTAGACTCACAGGAGAACGACCATAAGGTGCCCGAGGCAGCACTAGACCCTTGGAGACAAGTCGGCTGGAGGACGATGTATTGAGTCGCGACGCAATTTGTGTGTCCCATCGTCATTAACAGGCTCTGAACGTTACAATTAACTGTCAGTTTTGCGTCGTATTCTGAAAACTAGACTCACAGGAGAACGACCATAAGGTGCCCGAGGCAGCAAGAGACCCTTGGAGACAGGTCGGCTGTGGGACGATGTATTGAATCGCGACACAATTTGTGTGTTCCATCGTCATCAAGAGGCTCTGAACGTTACAATTCACTGTCAGTTTTGCGTCGGATTCGAAAATCTAGACTCACAGGAGAACGAGCATATGGTGCCCGAGGCAGCACTAGACCCTTGGAGACAAGTCGGCTGAAGGACGATGTATTGAATCGCGACGCAATTTGTGTGTTCCATCGTCATTAAGAGGCTCTGAACGTTACAATTAACTGTCAGTTTTGCGTCGGATTCGAAAACCTAGACTCACAGGAGAACGACCATAAGGTGCCCGAGGCAGCACTAGACCCTTGGAGACAAGTCGGCTGGAGGACGATGTATTGAGTCGCGACGCAATTTGTGTGTTCCATCGTCATTAAGAGGCTCTGAACGTTACAATTAATTGTCAGTTTTGCGCCGGATTCGAAAAACTAGACTCATTGGAGAACGACCAAGAGGTGCCAGGAGCAGCAATACTACCTCGGAGACAAGTCGGCTGGAGGACGATGTATTGAGTCGCGACGCAATTTGTGTATCCCATCGTCATTAACAGGCTCTGAACGTTACAATTAACTGTCAGTTTTGCGTCGTATTCTGAAAACTAGACTCACAGGAGAACGACCATAAGGTGCCCGAGGCAGCAAGAGACCCTTGGAGACAGGTCGGCTGTGGGACGATGTATTGTATCGCGACGCAATTTGTGTGTTCCATCGTCAACAAGAGGCTCTGAACGTTACAATTCACTGTCAGTTTTGCGTCGGATTCGAAAATCTAGACTCACAGGAGAACGAGCATATGGTGCCCGAGGCAGCACTAGACCCTTGGAGACAAGTCGGCTGGAGAACGATGTATTGAGTCGCGACGCAATTTGTGTGTCCCATCGTCATTAACAGGCTCTGAACGTTACAATTAACTGTCAGTTTTGCATCGCATTCGAAAAAGTAGACTCACAGGAGAACGACCATAAGGTGCCCGAGGCAGCAATAGACCCTTGGAGACAAGTCGGCTGGAGGACTATGTATTGATTCGCGACGCAATTTGTGTGTTCCATCGTCATTAAGAGGCTCTGAACGTTACAATTAATTGTCAGTTTTGCGCCGGATTCGAAAAACTAGACTCATAGGAGAACGACCATAAGAGGCCCGAGGCACCAATAGACCCTTCGAGACAAGTCGGCTGGAGGACGATGTATTGAATCGCGACGCAATTTGTGAGTCCCATCGTCATTAACATGCTCTGAACGTTAATATTAACTGTCTGTTTTGCGTCGTATTCTGAAAACTAGACTCACAGGAGAACGACCATAAGGTGCCCGAGGTAGCAAGAGACCCTTGGAGACAGGTCGGCTGTGGGACGATGTATTGAATCGCGACGCAATTTGTGTGTTCCATCGTCATCCAGAGGCTCTGAACGTTACAATTCACTGTCAGTTTTGCGTCGGATTCGAAAATCTAGACTCACAGGAGAACGAGCATATGGTGCCCGAGGCAGCACTAGACCCTTGGAGACAAGTCGGCTGTAGGACGATGTATTGAATCGCGACACAATTTGTGTGTTCCATCGTCATTAAGAGTCTCTGAACGTTACAATTAACTGTCAGTTTTGCATCGGATTCGAAAATCTAGACTCACAGGAGAACGAGCATATGGTGCCCGAGGCAGCACTAGACCCTTGGAGACAAGTCGGCTGTACGACGATGTATTGAATCGCGACGCAATTTGTGTGTTCCATCGTCATTAAGAGGCTCTGAACCTTACAATTAACTGTCAGTTTTGCGTCGGATTCGAAAAACTAGACTCATAGGAGAACGACCAAAAGGTGCCCGAGGCACCAATAGACCCTTGGAGACAAGTCGGCTGGAGGACGATGTATTGAATCGCGACGCAATTTGTGTGTTCCATCGTCAGTATTAGGCTCTGAACGTTACAATTAACTGTCAGTTTTGCGTCGGATTCGAAAATCTAGACTCACAGGAGAACGACCATAAGGTGCCCGAGGCAGCACTAGACCCTGGGAGACAAGTCGGCTGGAGGACGATGTATTGAGTCGCGACGCAATTTGTGTGTCCCATCGTCATTAACAGGCTCTGAACGTTACAATTAACTGTCAGTTTTGCGTCGTATTCTGAAAACTAGACTCACAGGAGAACGACCATAAGGTGCCCGAGGCAGCAAGAGACCCTTGGAGACAGGTCGGCTGTGGGACGATGTATTGAATCGCGACACAATTTGTGTGTTCCATCGTCATCAAGAGGCTCTGAACGTTACAATTCACTGTCAGTTTTGCGTCGGATTCGAAAATCTAGACTCACAGGAGAACGAGCATATGGTGCCCGAGGCAGCACTAGACCCTTGGAGACAAGTCGGCTGTAGGACGATGTATTGAATCGCGACGCAATTTGTGTGTTCCATCGTCATTAAGAGGCTCTGAACGTTACAATTAACTGTCAGTTTTGCGTCGGATTCGAAAACCTAGACTCACAGGAGAACGACCATAAGGTGCCCGAGGCAGCACTAGACCCTTGGAGACAAGTCGGCTGGAGGACGATGTATTGAGTCGCGACGCAATTTGTGTGTCCCATCGTCATTAACAGGCTCTGAACGTTACAATTCACTGTCAGTTTTGCGTCGGATTCGAAAATCTAGACTCACAGGAGAACGAGCATATGGTGCCCGAGGCAGCACTAGACCCTTGGAGACAAGTCGGCTGTAGGACGATGTATTGAATCGCGACGCAATTTGTGTGTTCCATCGTCATTAAGAGGCTCTGAACGTTACAATTAACTGTCAGTTTTGCGTCGGATTCGAAAATCTAGACTCACAGGAGAACGACCATAAGGTGCCCGAGGCAGCACTAGACCCTTGGAGACAAGTCGGCTGGAGGACGATGTATTGAGTCGCGACGCAATTTGTGTGTCCCATCGTCATTAACAGGCTCTGAACGTTACAATTAACTGTCAGTTTTGCATCGCATTCGAAAAACTAGACTCACAGGAGAACGACCATAAGGTGCCCGAGGCAGCAATAGACCCTTGGAGACAAGTCGGCTGGAGGACGATGTATTGAATCGCGACGCAATTTGTGTGTCCCATCGTCAGTAAGAGGCTCTGAAACTTACAATTAACTGTCAGTTTTGCGTCGGATTCGAAAATCTAGACTCACAGATATAAGACCATAAGGTGCCCGAGGCAGCAATAGACCCTTCGAGACAAGTCGGCTGGAGGACGATGTATTGAATCGCGACGCAATTTGTGTGTCCCATCGTCATTAACAGGCTCTGAACGTTAATATTAACTGTCTGTTTTGCGTCGTATTCTGAAAACTAGACTCACAGAAGAACGACCATAAGGTGCCCGAGGTAGCAAGAGACCCTTGGAGACAGGTCGGCTGTGGGACGATGTATTGAATCGCGACGCAATTTGTGTGTTCCATTGTCATCCAGAGGCTCTGAACGTTACAATTCACTGTCAGTTTTGCGTCGGATTCGAAAATCTAGACTCACAGGAGAACGAGCATATGGTGCCCGAGGCAGCACTAGACCCTTGGAGACAAGTCGGCTGTACGACGATGTATTGAATCGCGACACAATTTGTGTGTTCCATCGTCATTAAGAGGCTCTGAACGTTACAATTAACTGTCAGTTTTGCATCGGATTCGAAAATCTAGACTCACAGGAGAACGAGCATATGGTGCCCGAGGCAGCACTAGACCCTTGGAGACAAGTCGGCTGTAGGACGATGTATTGAATCGCGACGCAATTTGTGTGTTCCATCGTCATTAAGAGGCTCTGAACCTTACAATTAACTGTCAGTTTTGCGTCGGATTCGAAAAACTAGACTCATAGGAGAACGACCAAAAGGTGCCCGAGGCACCAATAGACCCTTGGAGACAAGTCGGCTGGAGGACGATGTATTGAATCGCGACGCAATTTGTGTGTTCCATCGTCAGTATCAGGCTCTGAACGTTACAATTAACTGTCAGTTTTGCGTCGGATTCGAAAATCTAGACTCACAGGAGAACGACCATAAGGTGCCCGAGGCAGCACTAGACCCTTGGAGACAAGTCGGCTGGAGGACGATGTATTGAGTCGCGACGCAATTTGTGTGTCCCATCGTCATTAACAGGCTCTGAACGTTACAATTAACTGTCAGTTTTGCGTCGTATTCTGAAAACTAGACTCACAGGAGAACGACCATAAGGTGCCCGAGGCAGCAAGAGACCCTTGGAGACAGGTCGGCTGTGGGACGATGTATTGAATCGCGACACAATTTGTGTGTTCCATCGTCATCAAGAGGCTCTGAACGTTACAATTCACTGTCAGTTTTGCGTCGGATTCGAAAATCTAGACTCACAGGAGAACGAGCATATGGTGCCCGAGGCAGCACTAGACCCTTGGAGACAAGTCGGCTGAAGGACGATGTATTGAATCGCGACGCAATTTGTGTGTTCCATCGTCATTAAGAGGCTCTGAACGTTACAATTAACTGTCAGTTTTGCGTCGGATTCGAAAACCTAGACTCACAGGAGAACGACCATAAGGTGCCCGAGGCAGCACTAGACCCTTGGAGACAAGTCGGCTGGAGGACGATGTATTGAGTCGCGACGCAATTTGTGTGTCCCATCGTCATTAACAGGCTCTGAACGTTACAATTCACTGTCAGTTTTGCGTCGGATTCGAAAATCTAGACTCACAGGAGAACGAGCATATGGTGCCCGAGGCAGCACTAGACCCTTGGAGACAAGTCGGCTGTAGGACGATGTATTGAATCGCGACGCAATTTGTGTGTTCCATCGTCATTAAGAGGCTCTGAACGTTACAATTAACTGTCAGTTTTGCGTCGGATTCGAAAATCTAGACTCACAGGAGAACGACCATAAGGTGCCCGAGGCAGCACTAGACCCTTGGAGACAAGTCGGCTGGAGGACGATGTATTGAGTCGCGACGCAATTTGTGTGTCCCATCGTCATTAACAGGCTCTGAACGTTACAATTAACTGTCAGTTTTGCATCGCATTCGAAAAACTAGACTCACAGGAGAACGACCATAAGGTGCCCGAGGCAGCAATAGACCCTTGGAGACAAGTCGGCTGGAGGACGATGTATTGAATCGCGACGCAATTTGTGTGTTCCATCGTCAGTAAGAGGCTCTGAAACTTACAATTAACTGTCAGTTTTGCGTCGGATTCGAAAATCTAGACTCACAGATGAAAGACCATAAGGTGCCCGAGGCAGCAATAGACCCTTCGAGACAAGTCGGCTGGAGGACGATGTATTGAATCGCGACGCAATTTGTGTGTTCCATCGTCATCAAGAGGCTCTGAACGTTACAATTCACTCTCAGTTTTGCGTCGGATTCGAAAATCTAGACTCACAGGAGAACGAGCATATGGTGCCCGAGGCAGCACTAGACCCTTGGAGACAAGTCGGCTGTAGGACGATGTATTGAATCGCGACGCAATTTGAGTGTCCCATCGTCATTAACAGGCTCTGAACGTTACAATTAACTGTCAGTTTTGCGTCGTATTCTGAAAACTAGACTCACAGGAGAACGACCATAAGGTGCCCGAGGCAGCAAGAGACCCTTGGAGACAGGTCGGCTGTGGGACGATGTATTGAATCGCGACACAATTTGTGTGTTCCATCGTCATCAAGAGGCTCTGAACGTTACAATTAACTGTCAGTTTTGCATCGCATTCGAAAAACTAGACTCATAGGAGAACGACCAAAAGGTGCCCGGAGCAGCAATACTACCTCGGAGACAAGTCGGCTGGAGGACGATGTATTGAATCGCGACGCAATTTGTGTGTTCCATCGTCATTAAGAGGCTCTGAACGTTACAATTAACTGTCAGTTTTGCGTCGGATTCGAAAACCTAGACTCACAGGAGAACGACCATAAGGTGCCCGAGGCAGCACTAGACCCTTGGAGACAAGTCGGCTGGAGGACGATGTATTGAGTCGCGACGCAATTTGTGTGTTCCATCGTCATTAAGAGGCTCTGAACGTTACAATTAATTGTCAGTTTTGCGCCGGATTCGAAAAACTAGACTCATTGGAGAACGACCAAGAGGTGCCAGGAGCAGCAATACTACCTCGGAGACAAGTCGGCTGGAGGACGATGTATTGAGTCGCGACGCAATTTGTGTATCCCATCGTCATTAACAGGCTCTGAACGTTACAATTAACTGTCAGTTTTGCGTCGTATTCTGAAAACTAGACTCACAGGAGAACGACCATAAGGTGCCCGAGGCAGCAAGAGACCCTTGGAGACAGGTCGGCTGTGGGACGATGTATTGTATCGCGACGCAATTTGTGTGTTCCATCGTCAACAAGAGGCTCTGAACGTTACAATTCACTGTCAGTTTTGCGTCGGATTCGAAAATCTAGACTCACAGGAGAACGAGCATATGGTGCCCGAGGCAGCACTAGACCCTTGGAGACAAGTCGGCTGGAGAACGATGTATTGAGTCGCGACGCAATTTGTGTGTCCCATCGTCATTAACAGGCTCTGAACGTTACAATTAACTGTCAGTTTTGCATCGCATTCGAAAAAGTAGACTCACAGGAGAACGACCATAAGGTGCCCGAGGCAGCAATAGACCCTTGGAGACAAGTCGGCTGGAGGACTATGTATTGATTCGCGACGCAATTTGTGTGTTCCATCGTCATTAAGAGGCTCTGAACGTTACAATTAATTGTCAGTTTTGCGCCGGATTCGAAAAACTAGACTCATAGGAGAACGACCATAAGAGGCCCGAGGCACCAATAGACCCTTCGAGACAAGTCGGCTGGAGGACGATGTATTGAATCGCGACGCAATTTGTGAGTCCCATCGTCATTAACATGCTCTGAACGTTAATATTAACTGTCTGTTTTGCGTCGTATTCTGAAAACTAGACTCACAGGAGAACGACCATAAGGTGCCCGAGGTAGCAAGAGACCCTTGGAGACAGGTCGGCTGTGGGACGATGTACTGAATCGCGACGCAATTTGTGTGTTCCATCGTCATCCAGAGGCTCTGAACGTTACAATTCACTGTCAGTTTTGCGTCGGATTCGAAAATCTAGACTCACAGGAGAACGAGCATATGGTGCCCGAGGCAGCACTAGACCCTTGGAGACAAGTCGGCTGTAGGACGATGTATTGAATCGCGACACAATTTGTGTGTTCCATCGTCATTAAGAGTCTCTGAACGTTACAATTAACTGTCAGTTTTGCATCGGATTCGAAAATCTAGACTCACAGGAGAACGAGCATATGGTGCCCGAGGCAGCACTAGACCCTTGGAGACAAGTCGGCTGTAGGACGATGTATTGAATCGCGACGCAATTTGTGTGTTCCATCGTCATTAAGAGGCTCTGAACCTTACAATTAACTGTCAGTTTTGCGTCGGATTCGAAAAACTAGACTCATAGGAGAACGACCAAAAGGTGCCCGAGGCACCAATAGACCCTTGGAGACAAGTCGGCTGGAGGACGATGTATTGAATCGCGACGCAATTTGTGTGTTCCATCGTCAGTATTAGGCTCTGAACGTTACAATTAACTGTCAGTTTTGCGTCGGATTCGAAAATCTAGACTCACAGGAGAACGACCATAAGGTGCCCGAGGCAGCACTAGACCCTGGGAGACAAGTCGGCTGGAGGACGATGTATTGAGTCGCGACGCAATTTGTGTGTCCCATCGTCATTAACAGGCTCTGAACGTTACAATTAACTGTCAGTTTTGCGTCGTATTCTGAAAACTAGACTCACAGGAGAACGACCATAAGGTGCCCGAGGCAGCAAGAGACCCTTGGAGACAGGTCGGCTGTGGGACGATGTATTGAATCGCGACACAATTTGTGTGTTCCATCGTCATCAAGAGGCTCTGAACGTTACAATTCACTGTCAGTTTTGCGTCGGATTCGAAAATCTAGACTCACAGGAGAACGAGCATATGGTGCCCGAGGCAGCACTAGACCCTTGGAGACAAGTCGGCTGTAGGACGATGTATTGAATCGCGACGCAATTTGTGTGTTCCATCGTCATTAAGAGGCTCTGAACGTTACAATTAACTGTCAGTTTTGCGTCGGATTCGAAAACCTAGACTCACAGGAGAACGACCATAAGGTGCCCGAGGCAGCACTAGACCCTTGGAGACAAGTCGGCTGGAGGACGATGTATTGAGTCGCGACGCAATTTGTGTGTCCCATCGTCATTAACAGGCTCTGAACGTTACAATTCACTGTCAGTTTTGCGTCGGATTCGAAAATCTAGACTCACAGGAGAACGAGCATATGGTGCCCGAGGCAGCACTAGACCCTTGGAGACAAGTCGGCTGTAGGACGATGTATTGAATCGCGACGCAATTTGTGTGTTCCATCGTCATTAAGAGGCTCTGAACGTTACAATTAACTGTCAGTTTTGCGTCGGATTCGAAAATCTAGACTCACAGGAGAACGACCATAAGGTGCCCGAGGCAGCACTAGACCCTTGGAGACAAGTCGGCTGGAGGACGATGTATTGAGTCGCGACGCAATTTGTGTGTCCCATCGTCATTAACAGGCTCTGAACGTTACAATTAACTGTCAGTTTTGCATCGCATTCGAAAAACTAGACTCACAGGAGAACGACCATAAGGTGCCCGAGGCAGCAATAGACCCTTGGAGACAAGTCGGCTGGAGGACGATGTATTGAATCGCGACGCAATTTGTGTGTCCCATCGTCAGTAAGAGGCTCTGAAACTTACAATTAACTGTCAGTTTTGCGTCGGATTCGAAAATCTAGACTCACAGATAAAAGACCATAAGGTGCCCGAGGCAGCAATAGACCCTTCGAGACAAGTCGGCTGGAGGACGATGTATTGAATCGCGACGCAATTTGTGTGTCCCATCGTCATTAACAGGCTCTGAACGTTAATATTAACTGTCTGTTTTGCGTCGTATTCTGAAAACTAGACTCACAGAAGAACGACCATAAGGTGCCCGAGGTAGCAAGAGACCCTTGGAGACAGGTCGGCTGTGGGACGATGTATTGAATCGCGACGCAATTTGTGTGTTCCATTGTCATCCAGAGGCTCTGAACGTTACAATTCACTGTCAGTTTTGCGTCGGATTCGAAAATCTAGACTCACAGGAGAACGAGCATATGGTGCCCGAGGCAGCACTAGACCCTTGGAGACAAGTCGGCTGTAGGACGATGTATTGAATCGCGACACAATTTGTGTGTTCCATCGTCATTAAGAGGCTCTGAACGTTACAATTAACTGTCAGTTTTGCATCGGATTCGAAAATCTAGACTCACAGGAGAACGAGCATATGGTGCCCGAGGCAGCACTAGACCCTTGGAGACAAGTCGGCTGTAGGACGATGTATTGAATCGCGACGCAATTTGTGTGTTCCATCGTCATTAAGAGGCTCTGAACCTTACAATTAACTGTCAGTTTTGCGTCGGATTCGAAAAACTAGACTCATAGGAGAACGACCAAAAGGTGCCCGAGGCACCAATAGACCCTTGGAGACAAGTCGGCTGGAGGACGATGTATTGAATCGCGACGCAATTTGTGTGTTCCATCGTCAGTATCAGGCTCTGAACGTTACAATTAACTGTCAGTTTTGCGTCGGATTCGAAAATCTAGACTCACAGGAGAACGACCATAAGGTGCCCGAGGCAGCACTAGACCCTTGGAGACAAGTCGGCTGGAGGACGATGTATTGAGTCGCGACGCAATTTGTGTGTCCCATCGTCATTAACAGGCTCTGAACGTTACAATTAACTGTCAGTTTTGCGTCGTATTCTGAAAACTAGACTCACAGGAGAACGACCATAAGGTGCCCGAGGCAGCAAGAGACCCTTGGAGACAGGTCGGCTGTGGGACGATGTATTGAATCGCGACACAATTTGTGTGTTCCATCGTCATCAAGAGGCTCTGAACGTTACAATTCACTGTCAGTTTTGCGTCGGATTCGAAAATCTAGACTCACAGGAGAACGAGCATATGGTGCCCGAGGCAGCACTAGACCCTTGGAGACAAGTCGGCTGAAGGACGATGTATTGAATCGCGACGCAATTTGTGTGTTCCATCGTCATTAAGAGGCTCTGAACGTTACAATTAACTGTCAGTTTTGCGTCGGATTCGAAAACCTAGACTCACAGGAGAACGACCATAAGGTGCCCGAGGCAGCACTAGACCCTTGGAGACAAGTCGGCTGGAGGACGATGTATTGAGTCGCGACGCAATTTGTGTGTCCCATCGTCATTAACAGGCTCTGAACGTTACAATTCACTGTCAGTTTTGCGTCGGATTCGAAAATCTAGACTCACAGGAGAACGAGCATATGGTGCCCGAGGCAGCACTAGACCCTTGGAGACAGGTCGGCTGTGGGACGATGTATTGAATCGCGACGCAATTTGTGTGTTCCATCGTCATTAAGAGGCTCTGAACGTTACAATTAACTGTCAGTTTTGCGTCGGATTCGAAAATCTAGACTCACAGGAGAACGACCATAAGGTGCCCGAGGCAGCACTAGACCCTTGGAGACAAGTCGGCTGGAGGACGATGTATTGAGTCGCGACGCAATTTGTGTGTCCCATCGTCATTAACAGGCTCTGAACGTTACAATTAACTGTCAGTTTTGCATCGCATTCGAAAAACTAGACTCACAGGAGAACGACCATAAGGTGCCCGAGGCAGCAATAGACCCTTGGAGACAAGTCGGCTGGAGGACGATGTATTGAATCGCGACGCAATTTGTGTGTTCCATCGTCAGTAAGAGGCTCTGAAACTTACAATTAACTGTCAGTTTTGCGTCGGATTCGAAAATCTAGACTCACAGATGAAAGACCATAAGGTGCCCGAGGCAGCAATAGACCCTTCGAGACAAGTCGGCTGGAGGACGATGTATTGAATCGCGACGCAATTTGTGTGTTCCATCGTCATCAAGAGGCTCTGAACGTTACAATTCACTCTCAGTTTTGCGTCGGATTCGAAAATCTAGACTCACAGGAGAACGAGCATATGGTGCCCGAGGCAGCACTAGACCCTTGGAGACAAGTCGGCTGTAGGACGATGTATTGAATCGCGACGCAATTTGAGTGTTCCATCGTCATTAACAGGCTCTGAACGTTACAATTAGCTGTCAGTTTTGCATCGCATTCGAAAAACTAGACTCACAGGAGAACGACCATAAGGTGCCCGAGGCAGCAATAGACCCTTGGAGACAAGTCGGCTGGAGGACGATGTATTGAGACGCGACGCAATTTGTGTGTTCCATCGTCATCAAGAGGCTCTGAACGTTACAATTCACTGTCAGTTTTGCGTCGAATTCGAAAATCTAGACTCACAGGAGAACGAGCATATGGTGGCCGAGGCAGCACTAGACCCTTGGAGACAAGTCGGCTGTAGGACGATGTATTGAATCGCGACGCAATTTGTGTGTTCCATCGTCATTAAGAGACTCTGAACGTTACAATTAATTGTCAGTTTTGCGCCGGATTCGAAAAAGTAGACTCATAGGAGAACGACCATAAGAGGCCCGAGGCACCAATAGACCCTTCGAGACAAGTCGGCTGGAGGACGATGTATTGAATCGCGACGCAAATTGTGTGTTCCATCGTCATTAAGAGGCTCTGAACGTTACAATTAATTGTCAGTTTTGCGCCGGATTCGAAAAACTAGACTCATAGGAGAACGACCAAAAGGTGCCAGGAGCAGCAATACTACCTCGGAGACAAGTCGGCTGGAGGACGATGTATTGAATCGCGACGCAATTTGTGTGTTCCATCGTCAGTATCAGGCTCTGAACGTTACAATTAACCGTCAGTTTTGCGTCGTATTCTGAAAACTAGACTCACAGGAGAACGACGATAAGGTGCCCGAGGCAGCTATAGACCCTTGGAGACAAGTCGGCTGGAGGACGATATATTGAATCGCGACGCAATTTGTGTGTTCCATCGTCATTAAGAGGCTCTGAACCTTACAATTAACTGTCAGTTTTGCGTCGGATTCGAAAATCTAGACTCGCCGATGAACGACCATAAGGTGCCCGAGGCAGCAATAGACCCTTCGAGACAAGTCGGCTGGAGGACGATGTATTGAATCGCGACGCAATTTGTGTGTTCCATCGTCATTAACAGGCTCTGAACGTTACAATTAATTGTCAGTTTTGCGTCGTATTCGAAAAACTAGACTCACAGGAGAACGACCATAAGGTGCCCGAGGCACCAATAGACCCTTCGAGACAAGTCGGCTGGAGGACGATGTATTGAATCGCGACGCAATTTGTGTGTTCCATCGTCATTAAGAGGCTCTGAACGTTACAATTAATTGTCAGTTTTGCGCCGGATTCGAAAAACTAAACTCATTGGAGAACGACCAAGAGGTGCCAGGAGCAGCAATACTACCTCGGAGACAAGTCGGCTGGAGGACGATGTATTGAGTCGCGACGCAATTTGTGTATCCCATCGTCATTAACAGGCTCTGAACGTTACAATTAACTGTCAGTTTTGCGTCGTATTCTGAAAACTAGACTCACAGGAGAACGACCATAAGGTGCCCGAGGCAGCAAGAGACCCTTGGAGACAGGTCGGCTGTGGGACGATGTATTGTATCGCGACGCAATTTGTGTGTTCCATCGTCAACAAGAGGCTCTGAACGTTACAATTCACTGTTAGTTTTGCGTCGGATTCGAAAATCTAGACTCACAGGAGAACGAGCATATGGTGCCCGAGGCAGCACTAGACCCTTGGAGACAAGTCGGCTGTAGGACGATGTATTGAATCGCGACGCAATTTGTGTGTTCCATCGTCATTAAGAGGCTCTGAACGTTACAATTAACTGTCAGTTTTGCGTCGGATTCGAAAATCTAGACTCACAGGAGAACGACCATAAGGTGCCCGAGGCAGCACTAGACCCTTGGAGACAAGTCGGCTGGAGAACGATGTATGAGTCGCGACGCAATTTGTGTGTCCCATCGTCATTAACAGGCTCTGAACGTTACAATTAACTGTCAGTTTTGCATCGCATTCGAAAAAGTAGACTCACAGGAGAACGACCATAAGGTGCCCGAGGCAGCAATAGACCCTTGGAGACAAGTCGGCTGGAGGACTATGTATTGATTCGCGACGCAATTTGTGTGTTCCATCGTCATTAAGAGGCTCTGAACGTTACAATTAATTGTCAGTTTTGCGCCGGATTCGAAAAACTAGACTCATAGGAGAACGACCATAAGAGGCCCGAGGCACCAATAGACCCTTCGAGACAAGTCGGCTGGAGGACGATGTATTGAATCGCGACGCAATTTGTGTGTCCCATCGTCGTTAACAGGCTCTGAACGTTAATATTAACTGTCTGTTTTGCGTCGTATTCTGAAAACTAGACTCACAGGAGAACGACCATAAGGTGCCCGAGGTAGCAAGAGACCCTTGGAGACAGGTCGGCTGTGGGACGATGTATTGAATCGCGACGCAATTTGTGTGTTCCATCGTCATCCAGAGGCTCTGAACGTTACAATTCACTGTCAGTTTTGCGTCGGATTCGAAAATCTAGACTCACAGGAGAACGAGCATATGGTGCCCGAGGCAGCACTAGACCCTTGGAGACAAGTCGGCTGTAGGACGATGTATTGAATCGCGACACAATTTGTGTGTTCCATCGTCATTAAGAGGCTCTGAACGTTACAATTAACTGTCAGTTTTGCATCGGATTCGAAAATCTAGACTCACAGGAGAACGAGCATATGGTGCCCGAGGCAGCACTAGACCCTTGGAGACAAGTCGGCTGTAGGACGATGTATTGAATCGCGACGCAATTTGTGTGTTCCATCGTCATTAAGAGGCTCTGAACCTTACAATTAACTGTCAGTTTTGCGTCGGATTCGAAAAACTAGACTCATAGGAGAACGACCAAAAGGTGCCCGAGGCACCAATAGACCCTTGGAGACAAGTCGGCTGGAGGACGATGTATTGAATCGCGACGCAATTTGTGTGTTCCATCGTCAGTATCAGGCTCTGAACGTTACAATTAACTGTCAGTTTTGCGTCGGATTCGAAAATCTAGACTCACAGGAGAACGACCATAAGGTGCCCCAGGCAGCACTAGACCCTTGGAGACAGGTCGGCTGGAGGACGATGTATTGAATCGCGACGCAATTTGTGTGTTCCATCGTCATTAAGAGGCTCTGAACGTTACAATTAACTGTCAGTTTTGCGTCGGATTCGAAAATCTAGACTCACAGGAGAACGACCATAAGGTTCCCGAGGCAGCACTAGACCCTTCGAGACAATTCGGCTGGAGGACGATGTTTTGAATCGCGACGCAATTTGTGTGTTCCATCGTCATTAAGAGGCTCTGAACGTTACAATTAACTGTCAGTTTTGCGCCGGATTCGAAAAACTAGACTCATAGGAGAACGACCATAAGGTGCCCGAGGCAGCACTAGCCCCTTGGAGACAAGTCGGCTGTAGGACGATGTATTGAATCGCGACGCAATTTGTGTGTTCCTTCGTCATTAAGAGGCTCTGAACGTTCAGAGCCTCTTAATGACGATGGAAAACACAAATTGCATCGCGATTCAATACATCGTCCTACAGCCGACTTGTCTCCAAGGGTCTAGTGCTGCCTCGGGCACCATATGCTCGTTCTCCTGTGAGTCTAGATTTTCGAATCCGACGCAAAACTGACAGTGAATTGTAACGTTCAGAGCCTCTTAATGACGATGGAACACACAAATTGCGTCGCGATTCAATACATCGTCCTACAGCCGACTTGTCTCCAAGGGTCTAGTGCTGCCTCGGGCACCTTATGGTCGTTCTCCTGTGAGTCTAGATTTTCGAATACGACGCAAAACTGACAATTAATTGTAACGTTCAGAGCCTGTTAATGACGATGGAACACACAAATTGCGTCGCGATTCAATACATCGTCCTACAGCCGACTTGTCTCCAAGGGTCTAGTGCTGCCTCGGGCACCATATGCTCGTTCTCCTGTGAGTCTAGATTTTCGAATCCGACGCAAAACTGACAGTGAATTGTAACGTTCAGAGCCTCTTAATGACGATGGAACACACAAATTGCGTCGCGATTCAATACATCGTCCTACAGCCGACTTGTCTCCAAGGGTCTAGTGCTGCCTCGGGCACCATATGCTCGTTCTCCTGTGAGTCTAGATTTTCGAATGCGATGCAAAACTGACAGTGAATTGTAACGTTCAGAGCCTGTTAATGACGATGGGACACACAAATTGCGTCGCGATTCAATACATCGTCCTATAGCCGACCTGTCTCCAAGGGTCTCTTGCTGCCTCGGGCACCTTATGGTCGTTCTCCTGTGAGTCTAGATTTTCGAATCCGACGCAAAACTGACAATTAATTGTAACGTTCAGAGCCTGTTAATGACGATGGAACACACAAATTGCGTCGCGATTCAATACATCGTCCTACAGCCGACTTGTCTCCAAGGGTCTAGTGCTGCCTCGGGCACCATATGCTCGTTCTCCTGTGAGTCTAGATTTTCGAATCCGACGCAAAACTGACAATTAATTGTAACTTTCAGAGCCTCTTAATAACGATGGAACACACAAATTGCGTCGCGATTCAATACATCGTCCTCCAGCCGACATGTCTCCGAGGTAGTATTGCTGCTCCTGGCACCTCTTGGTCGTTCTCCTATGAGTCTAGTTTTTCGAATCCGGCGCAAAACTGACAGTTAATTGTAACGTTCAGAGCCTGTTAATGACGATGGGACACACAAATTGCGTAGCGTCTCAATACATCGTCCTCCAGCCGACTTGTCTCCAAGGGTCTATTGCTGCCTCGGGCACCTTATGGTCGTTCTCCTGTGAGTCTAGTTTTTCGAATGCGATGCAAAACTGACAGTTAATTGTAACGTTCAGAGCCTCTTAATGACGATGGAACACACAAATTGCGTCGCGATTCAATACATCGTCCTCCAGCCGACTTGTCTCCAAGGGTCTAGTTCTGCCTCGGGCACCATACGCTCGTTCTCCTGTGAGTCTAGATTTCAGAATACGACGCAAAACTGACAGTGAATTGTAACGTTCAGAGCGTGTTAATGAAGATGGGACACACAAATTGCGTCGCGACTCAATACATCGTCCTCCAGCCGACTTGTCTCCAAGGGTCTATTGCTGCCTCGGGCACCTTATGGTCGTTCTCCTGTGAATCTAGTTTTTCGAATGCGATGCAAAACTGACAGTTAATTGTAACGTTCAGCGCCTGTTAATGACGATGGAACACACAAATTGCGTCGCGATTCATTACATCGTCCTACAGCCGACTTGTCTCCAAGGGTCTATTGCTGCCTCGGGCACCTTATGGTCGTTCTCCTGTGAGTCTAGTTTTTCGAATGCGATGCAAAACTGACAGTTATTTGTAACGTTCAGAGCCTGTTAATGACGATGGAACACACAAATTGCGTCGCGACTCAATACATCGTCCTCCAGCCGACTTGTCTCCAAGGGTCTATTGCTGCCTCGGGCACCTTATGGTCGTTCTCCTGTGAGTCTAGATTTTCGAATACGACGCAAAACTGACAATTAATTGTAACGTTCAGAGCCTGTTAATGACGATGGAACACACAAATTGCGTCGCGATTCAATACATCGTCCTACAGCCGACTTGTCTCCAAGGGTCTAGTGCTGCCTCGGGCACCATATGCTCGTTCTACTGTGAGTCTAGTTTTTCGAATCCGGCGCAAAACTGACAATTAATTGTAACGTTCAGAGCCTCTTAATGACGATGGAACACACAAATTGCGTCGCGATTCAATACATCGTCCTCCAGCCGACTTGTCTCCAAGGGTGTAGTGCTGCCTCGGTCACCTTATGGTCGTTCTCCTGTGAGTCAAGATTTTCGAAGCCGACGCAAAACTGACAGTTAATTGTAACGTTCAGAGCCTCTTAATGACGATGGAGCACACAAATTGCGTCGCGATTCAATACATCGTCCTACAGCCGACTTGTCTCCAAGGGGCTAGTGCTGCCTCGGGCACCTTATGGTCGTTCTCCTATGAGTCTAGTTTTTCGAATCCGGCGCAAAACTGACAATTAATTGTAACGTTCAGAGCCTCTTAATGACGATGGAACACACAAATTGCGTCGCGATTCAATACATCCTCCTCCAGCCGACTTGTCTCCGAGGTAGTATTGCTGCTCCGGGCACCTTTTGGTCGTTCTCCTATGAGTCTAGTTTTTCGAATCCGGCGCAAAACTGACAATTAATTGTAACGTTCAGAGCCTGTTAATGACGATGGGACACACAAATTGCGTCGCGTCTCAATACATCGTCCTCCAGCCGACATGTCTCCGAGGTAGTATTGCTGCTCCTGGCACCTCTTGGTCGTGTGTCACCCTTGGAGACAAGTCGGCTGGAGGACGATGTATTGAGTCGCGACGCAATTTGTGTGTCCCATCGTCATTAACAGGCTCTGAACGTTACAATTAACTGTCAGTTTTGCGACGTATTCTGAAAACTAGACTCACAGGAGAACGACCATAAGGTGCCCGAGGCAGCAAGAGACCCTTGGAGACAGGTCGGCTGTGGGACGATGTATTGAATCGCGACGCAATTTGTGTGTCCCATCGTCATTAACAGGCTCTGAACGTTACAATTCACTGTCAGTTTTGCATCGCATTCGAAAATCTAGACTCACAGGAGAACGAGCATATGGCGCCCGAGGCAGCACTAGACCCTTGGAGACAAGTCGGCTGTAGGACGATGTATTGAATCGCGACGCAATTTGTGTGTTCCATCGTCATTAAGAGGCTCTGAACGTTACAATTAATTGTCAGTTTTGCGCCGGATTCGAAAAACTAGACTCATAGGAGAACGACCATAAGAGGCCCGAGGCACCAATAGACCCTTCGAGACAAGTCGGCTGGAGGACGATGTATTGAATCGCGACGCAATTTGTGTGTCCCATCGTCAGTATCAGGCTCTGAACGTTACAATTAACTGTCAGTTTTGCGTCGGATTCGAAAAACTAGACGCATAGGAGAACGACCAAGAGGTGCCAGGAGCAGCAATACTACCTCGGAGACATGTCGGCTGGAGGACGATGTATTGAATCGCGACGCAATTTGTGTGTTCCATCGTCAGTATCAGGCTCTGAACGTTACAATTAACTGTCAGTTTTGCGTCGGATTCGAAAATCTAGACTCACAGGAGAACGATCATAAGGTGCCCGAGGCAGCACTAGACCCTTGGAGGCAAGTCGGCTGGAGGACGATGTATTGAGTCGCGACGCAAATTGTGTGTCCCATCGTCATTAACAGGCTCTGAACGTTACAATTAACTGTCAGTTTTGCGTCGGATTCGAAAATCTAGACTCACAGGAGAACGAGCATATGGTGCCCGAGGCAGCACTAGACCCTTGGAGACAAGTCGGCTGTAGGACGATGTATTGAATCGCGACGCAATTTGTGTGTTCCATCGTCATTAAGAGGCTCTGACGGTTACAATTAACTGTCAGTTTTGCGTCGGATTCGAAAATCTAGACTCACATATGAACGACCATAAGGTGCCCGAGGCAGCACTACACCCTTGGAGACAAGTCGGCGGGAGGAAGATGTATTGAGTCGCGACGCAATTTGTGTGTCCCATCGTCATTAACAGGCTCTGAACGTTACAATTAACTGTCAGTTTTGCGTCGTATTCTGAAAACTAGACTCACAGGAGAACGACCATAAGGTGCCCGAGGCAGCAAGAGACCCTTGGAGACAGGTCGGCTGTGGGACGATGTATTGAATCGCGACGCAATTTGTGTGTTCCATCGTCATTAAGAGGCTCTCAACGTTACAATTAACTGTCAGTTTTGCGCCGGATTCGAAAAACTAGACCCATAGGAGAACGACCATAAGGTGCCCGAGGCAGCACTAGACCCTTGGAGACAAGTCGGCTGTAGGACGATGTTACAATTACATCACAAAACTGACAATTAATTGTAACGTTCAGAGCCTGTTAATGACGATGGGACACACAAATTGCGTCGCGACTCAATACATCGTCCTCCAGCCGACTTGTCTCGAAGGGTCTATTGGTGCCTCGGGCCTGTTATGGTCGTTGTCCTATGAGTCTAGTTTTTCGAATCCGGCGCAAAACTGACAATTAATTGTAACGTTCAGAGCCTCTTAATGACGATGGAACACACAAATTGCGTCGCGATTCAATACATCGTCCTCCAGCCGACATGTCTCCGAGGTAGTATTGCTGCTCCTGGCACCTCTTGGTCGTTCTCCTATGAGTCTAGTTTTTCGAATCCGACGCAAAACTGACAGTTAATTGTAACGTTCAGAGCCTGATACTGACGATGGGACACACAAATTGCGTCGCGATTCAATACATCGACCTCCAGCCGACTTGTCTCGAAGGGTCTATTGGTGCCTCGGGCCTCTTATGGTCGTTCTCCTATGAGTCTAGTTTTTCGAATCCGGCGCAAAACTGACAGTTAATTGTAACGTTCAGAGCCTCTTAATGACGATGGAACACACAAATTGCGTCGCGATTCAATACATCGTCCTACAGCCGACTTGTCTCCAAGGGTCTATTGCTGCCTCGGGCACCTTATGGTCGTTCTCCTGTGAGTCTAGATTTTCGAATCCGACGCAAAACTGACAGTTAATTGTAAGGTTCAGAGCCTCTTAATGACGATGGAACACACAAAATGCGTCGCGATTCAATACATCGTCCTACAGCCGACTTGTCTCCAAGGGTCTATTGCTGCCTCTAGCACCTTATGGTCGTTCTCCTGTGAGTCTAGATTTTCGAATCCGACGCAAAACTGACAGTTAATTGTAACGTTCAGAGCCTGTTAATGACGATGGGACACACAAATTGCGTCGCGACTCAATACATCGTCCTACAGCCGACTTGTCTCCAAGGGTCTAGTGCTGCCTCGGGCACCTTATGGTCTTTCTCCTGTGAGTCTAGATTTTCGAATCCGACGCAAAACTGAGAGTGAATTGTAACGTTCAGAGCCTCTTAATGACGATGGAACACACAAATTGCAACGCGATTCAATACATCGTCCTACAGCCGACTTGTCTCCAAGGGTCTAGTGCTGCCTCGGGCACCTTATGGTCGTTCTCCTGTGAGTCTAGATTTTCGAATACGACGCAAAACTGACAATTAATTGTAACGTTCAGAGCCTGTTAATGACGATGGAACACACAAATTGCGTCGCGATTCAATACATCGTCCTACAGCCGACTTGTCTCCAAGGGTCTAGTGCTGCCTCGGGCACCATATGCTCGTTCTCCTGTGAGTCTAGATTTTCGAATCCGACGCAAAACTGACGGTTAATTGTAACGTTCAGAGCCTCTTAATGACGATGGAACACACAAATTGCGTCGCGATTCAATACATCGTCCTACAGCCGACTTGTCTCCAAGGGTCTAGTGCTGCCTCGGGCACCATATGCTCGTTCTCCTGTGAGTCTAGATTTTCGAATGCGATGCAAAACTGACAGTGAATTGTAACGTTCAGAGCCTGTTAATGACGATGGGACACACAAATTGCGTCGCGATTCAGTACATCGTCCTACAGCCGACCTGTCTCCAAGGGTCTCTTGCTGCCTCGGGCACCTTATGGTCGTTCTCCTGTGAGTCTAGATTTTCGAATCCGACGCAAAACTGACAATTAATTGTAACGTTCAGAGCCTGTTAATGACGATGGAACACACAAATTGCGTCGCGATTCAATACATCGTCCTCCAGCCGACTTGTCTCCAAGGGTCTAGTGCTGCCTCGGGCACCATATGCTCGTTCTCCTGTGAGTCTAGATTTTCGAATCCGACGCAAAACTGACAATTAATTGTAACTTTCAGAGCCTCTTAATGACGATGGAACACACAAATTGCGTCGCGATTCAATACATCGTCCTCCAGCCGACATGTCTCCGAGGTAGTATTGCTGCTCCTGGCACCTCTTGGTCGTCCTCCTATGAGTCTAGTTTTTCGAATCCGGCGCAAAACTGACAGTTAATTGTAACGTTCAGAGCCTGTTAATGACGATGGGACACACAAATTGCGTCGCGTCTCAATACATCGTCCTCCAGCCGACTTGTCTCCAAGGGTCTATTGCTGCCTCGGGCACCTTATGGTCGTTCTCCTGTGAGTCTAGTTTTTCGAATGCGATGCAGAACTGACAGTTAATTGTAACGTTCAGAGCCTCTTAATGACGATGGAACACACAAATTGCGTCGCGATTCAATACATCGTAATCCAGCCGACTTGTCTCCAAGGGTCTAGTGCTGCCTCGGGCACCATATGCTCGTTCTCCTGTGAGTCTAGATTTCAGAATACGACGCAAAACTGTCAGTGAATTGTAACGTTCAGAGCGTGTTAATGAAGATGGGACACACAAATTGCGTCGCGACTCAATACATCGTCCTCCAGCCGACTTGTCTCCAAGGGTCTATTGCTGCCTCGGGCACCTTATGGTCGTTCTCCTGTGAATCTAGTTTTTCGAATGCGATGCAAAACTGACAGTTAATTGTAACGTTCAGCGCCTGTTAATGACGATGGAACACACAAATTGCGTCGCGATTCATTACATCGTCCTACAGCCGACTTGTCTCCAAGGGTCTATTGCTGCCTCGGGCACCTTATGGTCGTTCTCCTGTGAGTCTAGTTTTTCGAATGCGATGCAAAACTGACAGTTATTTGTAACGTTCAGAGCCTGTTAATGACGATGGAACACACAAATTGCGTCGCGACTCAATACATCGTCCTCCAGCCGACTTGTCTCCAAGGGTCTATTGCTGCCTCGGGCACCTTATGGTCGTTCTCCTGTGAGTCTAGATTTTCGAATACGACGCAAAACTGACAATTAATTGTAACGTTCAGAGCCTGTTAATGACGATGGAACACACAAATTGCGTCGCGATTCAATACATCGTCCTACAGCCGACTTGTCTCCAAGGGTCAAGTGCTGCCTCGGGCACCATATGCTCGTTCTACTGTGAGTCTAGTTTTTCGAATCCGGCGCAAAACTGACAATTAATTGTAACGTTCAGAGCCTCTTAATGACGATGGAACACACAAATTGCGTCGCGATTCAATACATCGTCCTCCAGCCGACTTGTCTCCAAGGGTGTAGTGCTGCCTCGGTCACCTAATGGTCGTTCTCCTGTGAGTCTAGATTTTCGAATCCGACGCAAAACTGACAGTTAATTGTAACGTTCAGAGCCTCTTAATGACGATGGAGCACACAAATTGCGTCGCGATTCAATACATCGTCCTACAGCCGACTTGTCTCCAAGGGGCTAGTGCTGCCTCGGGCACCTTATGGTCGTTCTCCTATGAGTCTAGTTTTTCGAATCCGGCGCAAAACTGACAATTAATTGTAACGTTCAGAGCCTCTTAATGACGATGGAACACACAAATTGCGTCGCGATTCAATACATCCTCCTCCAGCCGACTTGTCTCCGAGGTAGTATTGCTGCTCCGGGCACCTTTTGGTCGTTCTCCTATGAGTCTAGTTTTTCGAATCCGGCGCAAAACTGACAATTAATTGTAACGTTCAGAGCCTGTTAATGACGATGGGACACACAAATTGCGTCGCGTCTCAATACATCGTCCTCCAGCCGACATGTCTCCGAGGTAGTATTGCTGCTCCTGGCACCTCTTGGTCGTGTGTCACCCTTGGAGACAAGTCGGCTGGAGGACGATGTATTGAGTCGCGACGCAATTTGTGTGTCCCATCGTCATTAACAGGCTCTGAACGTTACAATTAACTGTCAGTTTTGCGACGTATTCTGAAAACTAGACTCACAGGAGAACGACCATAAGGTGCCCGAGGCAGCAAGAGACCCTTGGAGACAGGTCGGCTGTGGGACGATGTATTGAATCGCGACGCAATTTGTGTGTCCCATCGTCATTAACAGGCTCTGAACGTTACAATTCACTGTCAGTTTTGCATCGCATTCGAAAATCTAGACTCACAGGAGAACGAGCATATGGCGCCCGAGGCAGCACTAGACCCTTGGAGACAAGTCGGCTGTAGGACGATGTATTGAATCGCGACGCAATTTGTGTGTTCCATCGTCATTAAGAGGCTCTGAACGTTACAATTAATTGTCAGTTTTGCGCCGGATTCGAAAAACTAGACTCATAGGAGAACGACCATAAGAGGCCCGAGGCACCAATAGACCCTTCGAGACAAGTCGGCTGGAGGACGATGTATTGAATCGCGACGCAATTTGTGTGTCCCATCGTCAGTATCAGGCTCTGAACGTTACAATTAACTGTCAGTTTTGCGTCGGATTCGAAAAACTAGACTCATAGGAGAACGACCAAGAGGTGCCAGGAGCAGCAATACTACCTCGGAGACATGTCGGCTGGAGGACGATGTATTGAATCGCGACGCAATTTGTGTGTTCCATCGTCAGTATCAGGCTCTGAACGTTACAATTAACTGTCAGTTTTGCGTCGGATTCGAAAATCTAGACTCACAGGAGAACGACCATAAGGTGCCCGAGGCAGCACTAGACCCTTGGAGACAAGTCGGCTGGAGGACGATGTATTGAGTCGCGACGCAATTTGTGTGTCCCATCGTCATTAACAGGCTCTGAACGTTACAATTAACTGTCAGTTTTGCGTCGGATTCGAAAATCTAGACTCACAGGAGAACGAGCATATGGTGCCCGAGGCAGCACTAGACCCTTGGAGACAAGTCGGCTGTAGGACGATGTATTGAATCGCGACGCAATTTGTGTGTTCCATCGTCATTAAGAGGCTCTGAACGTTACAATTAACTGTCAGTATTGCGTCGGATTCGAAAATCTAGACTCACAGGAGAACGAGCATAAGGTGCCCGAGGCAGCAATAGACCCTTCGAGACAAGTCGGCTGGAGGACGATGTATTGAATCGCGACGCAATTTGTGTGTCCCATCGTCATTATCAGGCTCTGAACGTTACAATTAACTGTCAGTTTTGCATCGCATTCCAAAATCTAGGATCACAGATGAATGACCATATGGTGCCCGAGGCAGCAATAGACCCTTCGAGACAAGTCGGCTGGAAGACGATGTATTGAATCGCGACGCAATTTGTGTGTTCCATCGTCATTAAGAGGCTCTGAACGTTACAATTAACTGTCAGTTTTGCATCGCATTCGAAAATCTAGACTCACAGGAGAACGAGCATATGGTGCCCGAGGCAGCACTAGACCCTTGGAGACAAGTCGGCTGTAGGACGATGTATTGAATCGCGACGCAATTTGTGTGTTCCATCGTCATTAAGAGGCTCTGACGGTTACAATTAACTGTCAGTTTTGCGTCGGATTCGAAAATCTAGACTCACAGATGAACGACCATAAGGTGCCCGAGGCAGCACTACACCCTTGGAGACAAGTCGGCGGGAGGAAGATGTATTGAGTCGCGACGCAATTTGTGTGTCCCATCGTCATTAACAGGCTCTGAACGTTACAATTAACTGTCAGTTTTGCGTCGTATTCTGAAAACTAGACTCACAGGAGAACGACCATAAGGTGCCCGAGGCAGCAAGAGACCCTTGGAGACAGGTCGGCTGTGGGACGATGTATTGAATCGCGACGCAATTTGTGTGTTCCATCGTCATTAAGAGGCTCTCAACGTTACAATTAACTGTCAGTTTTGCGCCGGATTCGAAAAACTAGACTCATAGGAGAACGACCATAAGGTGCCCGAGGCAGCACTAGACCCTTGGAGACAAGTCGGCTGTAGGACGATGTTACAATTACATCACAAAACTGACAATTAATTGTAACGTTCAGAGCCTGTTAATGACGATGGGACACACAAATTGCGTCGCGATTCAATACATCGTCCTCCAGCCGACTTGTCTCGAAGGGTCTATTGGTGCCTCGGGCCTCTTATGGTCGTTCTCCTATGAGTCTAGTTTTTCGAATCCGGCGCAAAACTGACAATTAATTGTAACGTTCAGAGCCTCTTATTGACGATGGAACACACAAATTGCGACACATCATTACATCACAAAACTGACAATTAATTGTAACGTTCAGAGCCTGTTAATGACGATGGGACACACAAATTGCGTCGCGACTCAATACATCGTCCTACAGCCGACTTGTCTCCAAGGGTCTAGTGCTGCCTCGGGCACCATATGCTCGTTCTCCTGTGAGTCTAGTTTTCAGAATACGACGCAAAACTGACAGTTAATTGTAACGTTCAGAGCCTGTTAATGACGATGGGACACACAAATTGCGTCGCGATTCAATACATCGTCCTCCAGCCGACTTGTCTCGAAGGGTCTATTGGTGCCTCGGGCACCTTATGGTCGTTCTCCTGTGAGTCTAGTTTTCAGAATACGACGCAAAACTTACAGTGAATTGTAACGTTCAGAGCATGTTAATGACGATGGGACACACAAATTGCGTCGCGATTCAATACATCGTCCTCCAGCCGACTTGTCTCCAAGGGTCTATTGCTGCCTCGGGCACCTTATGGTCGTTCTCCTGTGAGTCTAGTTTTTCGAATGCGATGCAAAACTGACAGTTAATTGTAACGTTCAGAGCCTCTTAATGACGATGGAACACACAAATTGCGTCGCGATTCAATACATCGTCCTCCAGCCGACATGTCTCCGAGGTAGTATTGCTGCTCCTGGCACCTCTTGGTCGTTCTCCTATGAGTCTAGTTTTTCGAATCCGACGCAAAACTGACAGTTAATTGTAACGTTCAGAGCCTGATACTGACGATGGGACACACAAATTGCGTCGCGATTCAATACATCGTCCTCCAGCCGACTTGTCTCGAAGGGTCTATTGGTGCCTCGGGCCTCTTATGGTCGTTCTCCTATGAGTCTAGTTTTTCGAATCCGGCGCAAAACTGACAATTAATTGTAACGTTCAGAGCCTCTTAATGACGATGGAACACACAAATTGCGTCGCGATTCAATACATCGTCCTCCAGCCGACTTGTCTCCAAGGGTCTATTGCTGCCTCGGGCACCTTATGGTCGTTCTCCTGTGAGTCTAGATTTTCGAATCCGACGCAAAACTGACAGTTAATTGTAAGGTTCAGAGCCTCTTAATGACGATGAAACACACAAAATGCGTCGCGACTCAATACATCGTCCTACAGCCGACTTGTCTCCAAGGGTCTAGTGCTGCCTCGGGCACCTTATGGTCGTTCTCCTGTGAGTCTAGATTTTCGAATCCGACGCAAAACTGAGAGTGAATTGTAACGTTCAGAGCCTCTTAATGACGATGGAACACACAAATTGCATCGCGATTCAATACATCGTCCTACAGCCGACTTGTCTCCAAGGGTCTAGTGCTGCCTCGGGCACCTTATGGTCGTTCTCCTGTGAGTCTAGATTTTCGAATACGACGCAAAACTGACAATTAATTGTAACGTTCAGAGCCTGTTAATGACGATGGAACACACAAATTGCGTCGCGATTCAATACATCGTCCTACAGCCGACTTGTCTCCAAGGGTCTAGTGCTGCCTCGGGCACCATATGCTCGTTCTCCTGTGAGTCTAGATTTTCGAATCCGACGCAAAACTGACAGTTAATTGTAACGTTCAGAGCCTCTTAATGACGATGGAACACACAAATTGCGTCACGATTCAATACATCGTCCTACAGCCGACTTGTCTCCAAGGGTCTAGTGCTGCCTCGGGCACCATATGCTCGTTCTCCTGTGAGTCTAGATTTTCGAATCCGACGCAAAACTGACAATTAATTGTAACTTTCAGAGCCTCTTAATGACGATGGAACACACAAATTGCGTCGCGATTCAATACATCGTCCTCCAGCCGACATGTCTCCGAGGTAGTATTGCTGCTCCTGGCACCTCTTGGTCGTTCTCCTATGAGTCTAGTTTTTCGAATGCGGCGCAAAACTGACAGTTAATTGTAACGTTCAGAGCCTGATAATGACGATGGGACACACAAATTGCGTCGCGTCTCAATACATCGTCCTCCAGCCGACTTGTCTCCAAGGGTCTATTGCTGCCTCGGGCACCTTATGGTCGTTCTCCTGTGAGTCTAGTTTTTCGAATGCGATGCAAAACTGACAGTTAATTGTAACGTTCAGAGCCTCTTAATGACGATGGAACACACAAATTGCGTCGCGATTCAATACATCGTCCTCCAGCCGACATGTCTCCGAGGTAGTATTGCAGCTCCTGGCACCTCTTGGTCGTTCTCCTATGAGTCTAGTTTTTCGAATCCGACGCAAAACTGACAGTTAATTGTAACGTTCAGAGCCTGATACTGACGATGGGACACACAAATTGCGTCGCGATTCAATACATCGTCCTCCAGCCGACTTGTCTCGAAGGGTCTATTGGTGCCTCGGGCCTCTTATGGTCGTTCTCCTGTGAGTCTAGATTTTCGAATCCGACGCAAAACTGACAGTTAATTGTAACGTTCAGAGCCTTATACTGACGATGGAACACACAAATTGCGTCGCGATTCAATACATCGTCCTACAGCCGACTTGTCTCCAAGGGTCTAGTGCTGCCTCGGGCACCAAATGCTCGTTCTCCTGTGAGTCTAGATTTTCGAATGCGATGCAAAACTGACAGTGAATTGTAACGTTCAGAGCCTGTTAATGATGATGGGACACACAAATTGCGTCGCGATTCAATACATCGTCCTACAGCCGACCTGTCTCCAAGGGTCTCTTGCTGCCTCGGGCACCTTATGGTCGTTCTCCTGTGAGTCTAGATTTTCGAATCCGACGCAAAACTGACAATTAATTGTAACTTTCAGAGCCTCTTAATGACGATGGAACACACAAATTGCGTCGCGATTCAATACATCGTCCTCAAGCCGACATGTCTCCGAGGTAGTATTGCTGCTCCTGGCACCTCTTGGTCGTTCTCCTATGAGTCTAGTTTTTCGAATCCGGCGCAAAACTGACAGTTAATTGTAACGTTCAGAGCCTGTTAATGACGATGGGACACACAAATTGCGTCGCGACTCAATACATCGTCCTCCAGCCGACTTGTCTCCAAGGGTCTATTGCTGCCTCGGGCACCTTATGGTCGTTCTCCTGTGAATCTAGTTTTTCGAATGCGATGCAAAACTGACAGTTAATTGTAACGTTCAGCGCCTGTTAATGACGATGGAACACACAAATTGCGTCGCGATTCATTACATCGTCCTACAGCCGACTTGTCTCCAAGGGTCTATTGCTGCCTCGGGCACCTTATGGTCGTTCTCCTGTGAGTCTAGTTTTTCGAATGCGATGCAAAACTGACAGTTAATTGTAACGTTCAGAGCCTGTTAATGACGATGGAACACACAAATTGCGTCGCGACTCAATACATCGTCCTCCCGCCGACTTGTCTCCAAGGGTCTAGTGCTGCCTCGGGCACCTTATGGTCGTTCTCCTGTGAGTCTAGATTTTCGAATCCGACGCAAAACTGACAGTTAATTGTAACGTTCAGAGCCTCTTAATGACGATGGAACACACAAATTGCGTCGCGATTCAATACATCGTCCTACAGCCGACTTGTCTCCAAGGGTCTAGTGCTGCCTCGGGCACCATATGCTCGTTCTCCTGTGAGTCTAGTTTTTCGAATACGACGCAAAACTGACAATTAATTGTAACGTTCAGAGCCTGTTAATGACGATGGAACACACAAATTGCGTCGCGATTCAATACATCGTCCTACAGCCGACTTGTCTCCAAGGGTCTAGTGCTGCCTCGGGCACCTTATGGTCGTTCTCCTGTGAGTCTAGATTTTCGAATACGACGCAAAACTGACAATTAATTGTAACGTTCAGAGCCTGTTAATGACGATGGAACACACAAATTGCGTCGCGATTCAATACATCGTCCTACAGCCGACTTGTCTCCAAGGGTCTAGTGCTGCCTCGGGCACCATATGCTCGTTCTCCTGTGAGTCTAGATTTTCGAATCCGACGCAAAACTGACAGTTAATTGTAACGTTCAGAGCCTCTTAATGACGATGGAACACACAAATTGCGTCGCGATTCAATACATCGTCCTACAGCCGACTTGTCTCCAAGGGTCTAGTGCTGCCTCGGGCACCATATGCTCGTTCTCCTGTGAGTCTAGATTTTCGAATGCGATGCAAAACTGACAGTTAATTGTAACGTTCAGAGCCTGTTAATAACGATGGGACACACAAATTGCGTCGCGACTCAATACATTGTCCTCCAGCCGACTTGTCTCCAAGGGTCTAGTGCTGCCTCGGGCACCATATGCTCGTTCTCCTGTGAGTCTAGATTTTCGAATCCGACGCAAAACTGACAGTGAATTGTAACGTTCAGAGCCTGATACTGACGATGGAACACACAAATTGCGTGGCGATTCAATACATCGTCCTCCAGCCGACTTGTCTCCAAGGGTCTAGTGCTGCCTCGGGCACCTTATGGTCGTTCTCCTGTGAAGACTCACTCAGAATACGACGCAAAACTGACAGTTAATTGTAACGTTCAGAGCCTGTTAATGACGATGGGACACACAAATTGCGTCGCGACTCAATACATCGTCGTCCAGCCGACTTGTCTCCAAGGGTCTAGTGCTGCCTCGGGCACCTTATGATCGTTCTCCTGTGAGTCTAGATTTTCGAATCCGACGCAAAACTGACAGTTAATTGTAACGTTCAGAGCCTGATACTGACGATGGAACACACAAATTGCGTCGCGATTCAATACATCGGCCTACAGCCGACTTGTCTCCAAGGGTCTAGTGCTGCCTCGGGCACCTTATGGTCGTTCTCCTATGAGTCTAGAGTTTCGAATACGACGCAAAACTGACAATTAATTGTAACGTTCAGAGCCTGTTAATGACGATGGAACACACAAATTGCGTCGCGATTCAATACATCGTCCTACAGCCGACTTGTCTCCAAGGGTCTAGTGCTGCCTCGGGCACCATATGCTCGTTCTCCTGTGAGTCTAGATTTTCGAATCCGACGCAAAACTGACAGTTAATTGTAACGTTCAGAGCCTCTTAATGACGATGGAATACACAAATTGCGTCGCGATTCAATACATCGTCCTACAGCCGACTTGTCTCCAAGGGTCTAGTGCTGCCTCGGGCACCATATGCTCGTTCTCCTGTGAGTCTAGATTTTCGAATGCGATGCAAAACTGACAGTTAATTGTAACGTTCAGAGCCTGTTAATGACGATGGGACACACAAATTGCGTCGCGACTCAATACATCGTCGTCCAGCCGACTTGTCTCCAAGGGTCTAGTGCTGCCTCGGGCACCTTATGGTCGTTCTCCTGTGAGTCTAGATTTTCGAATACGACGCAAAACTGACAATTAATTGTAACGTTCAGAGCCTGTTAATGACGATGGAACACACAAATTGCGTCGCGATTCAATACATCGTCCTAGAGCCGACTTGTCTCCAAGGGTCTAGTGCTGCCTCGGGCACCATATGCTCGTTCTCCTGTGAGTCTAGATTTTCGAATCTGACGCAAAACTGACAGTTAATTGTAACGTTCAGAGCCTCTTAATGACGATGGAACACACAAATTGCGTCGCGATTCAATACATCGTCCCACAGCCGACCTGTCTCCAAGGGTCTCTTGCTGCCTCGGGCACCTTATGGTCGTTCTCCTGTGAGTCTAGTTTTCAGAATACGTCGCAAAACTGACAGTTAATTGTAACGTTCAGAGCCTGTTAATGACGATGGGACACACAAATTGCGTCGCGATTCAATACATCGTCCTACAGCCGACTTGTCTCCAAGGGTCTAGTGCTGCCTCGGGCACCATATGCTCGTTCTCCTGTGAGTCTAGATTTTCGAATCCGACGCAAAACTGACAGTGAATTGTAACGTTCAGAGCCTGTTATGACGATGGGACACACAAATTGCGTCGCGATTCAATACATCGTCCTACAGCCGACTTGTCTCCAAGGGTCTCTTGCTGCCTCGGGCACCATATGCTCGTTCTCCTGTGAGTCTAGATTTTCAAATGCGATGCAAAACTGACAGTTAATTGTAACGCTCAGAGCCTCTTAATGACGATGGAACACACAAATTGCGTCTCGATTCAATACATCGTCCTACAGCCACTTGTCTCCAAGGGTCTAGTGCTGCCTCGGGCACCTTATGGTCGTTCTCCTGTGAGTCTAGATTTTCGAATCCGACGCAAAACTGACAGTTAATTGTAACGTTCAGAGCCTCTTAATGACGATGGAACACACAAATTGCGTCGCGATTCAATACATCGTCCTACAGCCGACATGTCTCCGAGGTAGTATTGCTCCTCCTGGCACCTCTTGGTCGTTCTCCTATGAGTCTAGATTTTCGAATACGACGCAAAACTGACAATTAATTGTAACGTTCAGAGCCTGTTAATGACGATGGAACACACAAATTGCGTCGCGATTCAATACATCGTCCTACAGCCGACTTGTCTCCAAGGGTCTAGTGCTGCCTCGGGCACCATATGCTCCTTCTCCTGTGAGTCTAGATTTTCGAATCCGACGCAAAACTGACAGTTAATTGTAACGTTCAGAGCCTCTTAATGACGATGGAACACACAAATTGCGTCGCGATTCAATACATCGTCCTACAGCCGACTTGTCTCCAAGGGTCTAGTGCTGCCTCGGGCACCATATGCTCGTTCTCCTGTGAGTCTAGATTTTCGAATGCGATGCAAAACTGACAGTTAATTGTAACGTTCAGAGCCTGTTAATGACGATGGGACACACAAATTGCGTCGCGACTCAATACATCGTCCTCCAGCCGACTTGTCTCCAAGGGTCTAGTGCTGCCTCGGGCACCTTATGGTCGTTCTCCTGTGAGTCTAGATTTTCGAATACGACGCAAAACTGACAATTAATTGTAACGTTCAGAGCCTGTTAATGACGATGGAACACACAAATTGCGTCGCGACTCAATACATCGTCCTCCAGCCGACTTGTCTCGAAGCGTCTAGTGCTGCCTCGGGCACCATATGCTCGTTCTCCTGTGAGTCTAGATTTTCGAATCCGACGCAAAACTGACAATTAATTGTAACGTTCAGAGCCTGTTAATGACGATGGAACACACAAATTGCGTCGCGACTCAATACATCGTCCTCCAGCCGACTTGTCTCCAAGGGTCTAGTGCTGCCTCGGGCACCATATGCTCGTTCTCCTGTGAGTCTAGATTTTCGAATCCGACGCAAAACTGACAGTGAATTGTAACGTTCGGAGCCTCTTAATGACGATGGAACACACAAATTGCGTCGCGATTCAATACATCGTCCTCCAGCCGACATGTCTCCGAGGTAGTATTGCTGCTCCTGGCACCTCTTGGTCGTTCTCCTGTGAGTCTAGTTTTTCGAATACGACGCAAAACTGACAATTAATTGTAACGTTCAGAGCCTCTTAATGACGATGGAACACACAAATTGCGTCGCGATTCAATACATCGTCCTCCAGCCGACTTGTCTCGAAGGGTCTAGTGCTGCCTCGGGCACCATATGCTCGTTCTCCTGTGAGTGTAGATTTTCGAATCCGACGCAAAACTGACAGTGAATTGTAACGTTCAGAGCCTGTTAATGACGATGGGACACACAAATTGCGTCGCGACTCAATACATCGTCCTCCGGCCGACTTGTCTCCAAGGGTCTAGTGCTGCCTCGGGCACCTTATGGTCGTTCATCTGTGAGTCTAGATTTTCGAATCCGACGCAAAACTGACAGTTAATTGTAACGTTCAGAGCCTCTTAATGACGATGGAACACACAAATTGCGTCGCGATTCAATACATCGTCCTCCAGCCGACATGTCTCCGAGGTAGTATTGCTGCCTCGGGCACATTATGGTCGTTCTCCTGTGAGTCTAGTTTTTCGAATGCGATGCAAAACTGACAGTTAATTGTAACGTTCAGAGCCGGTTAATGACGATTGGACACACAAATTGCGTCGCGACTCAATACATCGTCCTCCAGCCGACTTGTCTCGAAGGGTCTATTGCTGCCTCGGGCACCTTATGGTCGTTCTCCTGTGAGTCTAGATTTTCGAATCCGACGCAAAACTGACAGTTAATTGTAACGTTCAGAGCCTCTTAATGACGATGGAACACACAAATTGCGTCGCGATTCAATACATCGTCCTCCAGCCGACATGTCTCCGAGGTAGTATTGCTGCCTCGGGCACCTTATGGTCGTTCTCCTGTGAGTCTAGTTTTTCGAATGCGATGCAAAACTGACAGTTAATTGTAACGTTCAGAGCCTGTTAATGACGATGGGACACTTAAATTGCGTCGCGACTCAATACATCGTCCTCCGGCCGACTTGTCTCGAAGGGTCTATTGCTGCCTCGGGCACCTTATGGTCGTTCTCCTGTGAGTCTAGTTTTTCGAATGCGATGCAAAACTGACAGTTAATTGTAACGTTCAGAGCCTGTTAATGACGATGGGACACACAAATTGCGTCGCGACTCAATACATCGTCCTCCAGCCGACTTGTCTCCAAGGGTCTAGTGCTGCCTCGGGCACCTTATGGTCGTTCTCCTGTGAGTCTAGATTTTCGAATCCGACGCAAAACTGACAGTTAATTGTAACGTTCAGAGCCTCTTAATGACGATGGAACACACAAATTGCGTCGCGATTCAATACATCGTCCTACAGCCGACTTGTCTCCAAGGGTCAAGTGCTGCCTCGGGCACCATATGCTCGTTCTCCTGTGAGTCTAGATTTTCGAATCCGACGCAAAACTGACAGTGAATTGTAACGTTCAGAGCCTGTTAATGACGATGGGAGACACAAATTGCGTCGCGATTCAATACATCGTCCTACAGCCGACTTGTCTCCAAGGGTCTAGTGCTGCCTCGGGCACCATATGCTCGTTCTCCTGTGAGTCTAGATTTTCGAATGCGATGCAAAACTGACAGTTAATTGTAACGTTCAGAGCCTGATACTGACGATGGAACACACAAATTGCGTCGCGATTCAATACATCGTCCTCCAGCCGACATGTCTCCGAGGTAGTATTGCTGCTCCTGGCACCTCTTGGTCGTTCTCCTATGAGTCTAGTTTTTCGAATACGGCGCCAAACTGACAATTAATTGTAACGTTCAGAGCCTGTTAATGACGATGGGACACACAAATTGCGTCGCGATTCAATACATCGTCCTACAGCCGACTTGTCTCCAAGGGTCTATTGCTGCCTCGGGCACCATATGCTCGTTCTCCTGTGAGTCTAGATTTTCGAATGCGATGCAAAACTGATAGTTAATTGTAACGTTCAGAGCCTGTTAATGACGATGGGACACACAAATTGCGTCGCGCCTCAATACATCGTCCTCCAGCCGACTTGTCTCCAAGGGTCTATTGCTGCCTCGGGCACCTTATGGTCGTTCTCCTGTGAGTCTAGATTTTCGAATACGACGCAAAACTGACAATTAATTGTAACGTTCAGAGCCTGTTAATGACGATGGAACACACAAATTGCGTCGCGATTCAATACATCGTCCTACAGCCGACTTGTCTCCAAGGGTCTAGTGCTGCCTCGGGCACCATATGCTCGTTCTCCTGTGAGTCTAGATTTTCGAATCCGACGCAAAACTGACAGTGAATTGTAACGTTCAGAGCCTGTTAATGACGATGGGACACACAAATTGCGTCGCGACTCAATACATCGTCCTCCAGCCGACTTGTCTCCAAGGGTCTAGTGCTGCCTCGGGCACCTTATGGTCGTTCATCTGTGAGTCTAGATTTTCGAATCCGACGCAAAACTGACAGTTAATTATAACGTTCAGAGCCTGTTAATGACGATGGAACACACAAATTGCGTCGCGATTCAATACATCGTCCTCCAGCCGACATGTCTCCGAGGTAGTATTGCTGCCTCGGGCACATTATGGTCGTTCCCCTGTGAGTCTAGTTTTTCGAATGCGATGCAAAACTGACAGTTAATTGTAACGTTCAGAGCCTGTTAATGACGATTGGACACACAAATTGCGTCGCGACTCAATACATCGTCCTCCAGCCGACTTGTCTCGAAGGGTCTATTGCTGCCTCGGGCACCTTATGGTCGTTCTCCTGTGAGTCTAGATTTTCGAATCCGACGCAAAACTGACAGTTAATAGTAACGTTCAGAGCCTCTTAATGACGATGGAACACACAAATTGCGTCGCGATTCAATACATCGTCCTCCAGCCGACATGTCTCCGAGGTAGTATTGCTGCCTCGGGCACCTTATGGTCGTTCTCCTGTGAGTCTAGTTTTTCGAATGCGATGCAAAAATGACAGTTAATTATAACGTTCAGAGCCTGTTAATGACGATGGGACACACAAATTGCGTCGCGATTCAATACATCGTCCTCCAGCCGACATGTCTCCGAGGTAGTATAGCTGCTCCTGGCACCTCTTGGTCGTTCTCCTGTGAGTCTAGTTTTTCGAATACGACGCAAAACTGACAATTAATTGTAACTTTCAGAGCCTCTTAATGACGATGGAACACACAAATTGCGTCGCGATTCAATACATCGTCCTCCAACCGACTTGTCTCGAAGGGTCTAGTGCTGCCTCGGGCACCATATGCTCGTTCTCCTGTGAGTCTAGATTTTCGAATCCGACGCAAAACTGACAGTGAATTGTAACGTTCAGAGCCTGTTAATGACGATGGGACACACAAATTGCGTCGCGACTCAATACATCGTCCTCCAGCCGACCTGTCTCCAAGGGTCTAGTGCTGCCTCGGGCACCTTATGGTCGTTCATCTGTGAGTCTAGATTTTCGAATCCGACGCAAAACTGACAGTTAATTGTAACGTTCAGAGCCTCTTAATGACGATGGAACACACAAATTGCGTCGCTATTCAATACATCGTCCTCCAGCCGACATGTCTCCGAGGTAGTATTGCTGCCTCGGGCACATTATGGTCGTTCTCCTGTGAGTCTAGATTTTCGAATCCGACGCAAAACTGACAGTTAATTGTAACGTTCAGAGCCTCTTAATGACGATGGAACACACAAATTGCGTCGCGATTCAATACATCGTCCTCCAGCCGACATGTCTCCGAGGTAGTATTGCTGCCTCGGGCACATTATGGTCGTTCTCCTGTGAGTCTAGTTTTTCGAATGCGATGCAAAACTGACAGTTAATTGTAACGTTCAGAGCCGGTTAATGACGATTGGACACACAAATTGCGTCGCGACTCAATACATCGTCCTCCAGCCGACTTGTCTCGAAGGGTCTATTGCTGCCTCGGGCACCTTATGGTCGTTCTCCTGTGAGTCTAGATTTTCGAATCCGACGCAAAACTGACAGTTAATTGTAACGTTCAGAGCCTCTTAATGACGATGGAACACACAAATTGCGTCGAGATTCAATACATCGTCCGACAGCCGACATGTCTCCGAGGTAGTATTGCTGCCTCGGGCACCTTATGGTCGTTCTCCTGTGAGTCTAGTTTTTCGAATGCGATGCAAAACTGACAGTTAATTGTAACGTTCAGAGCCTGTTAATGACGATGGGACACTTAAATTGCGTCGCGACTCAATACATCGTCCTCCGGCCGACTTGTCTCGAAGGGTCTATTGCTGCCTCGGGCACCTTATGGTCGTTCTCCTGTGAGTCTAGTTTTTCGAATGCGATGCAAAACTGACAGTTAATTGTAACGTTCAGAGCCTGTTAATGACGATGGGACACACAAATTGCGTCGCGACTCAATACATCGTCCTCCAGCCGACTTGTCTCCAAGGGTTTAGTGCTGCCTCGGGCACCTTATGGTCGTTCTCCTGTGAGTCTAGATTTTCGAATCCGACGCAAAACTGACAGTTAATTGTAACGTTCAGAGCCTCTTAATGACGATGGAACACACAAATTGCGTCGCGATTCAATACATCGTCCTACAGCCGACTTGTCTCCAAGGGTCAAGTGCTGCCTCGGGCACCATATGCTCGTTCTCCTGTGAGTCTAGATTTTCGAATCCGACGCAAAACTGACAGTGAATTGTAACGTTCAGAGCCTGTTAATGACGATGGGAGACACAAATTGCGTCGCGATTCAATACATCGTCCTACAGCCGACTTGTCTCCAAGGGTCTAGTGCTGCCTCGGGCACCATATGCTCGTTCTCCTGTGAGTCTAGATTTTCGAATGCGATGCAAAACTGACAGTTAATTGTAACGTTCAGAGCCTGATACTGACGATGGAACACACAAATTGCGTCGCGATTCAATACATCGTCCTCCAGCCGACATGTCTCCGAGGTAGTATTGCTGCTCCTGGCACCTCTTGGTCGTTCTCCTATGAGTCTAGTTTTTCGAATACGGCGCCAAACTGACAATTAATTGTAACGTTCAGAGCCTGTTAATGACGATGGGACACACAAATTGCGTCGCGATTCAATACATCGTCCTACAGCCGACTTGTCTCCAAGGGTCTATTGCTGCCTCGGGCACCATATGCTCGTTCTCCTGTGAGTCTAGATTTTCGAATGCGATGCAAAACTGACAGTTAATTGTAACGTTCAGAGCCTGTTAATGACGATGGGACACACAAATTGCGTCGCGCCTCAATACATCGTCCTCCAGCCGACTTGTCTCCAAGGGTCTATTGCTGCCTCGGGCACCTTATGGTCGTTCTCCTGTGAGTCTAGATTTTCGAATACGACGCAAAACTGACAATTAATTGTAACGTTCAGAGCCTGTTAATGACGATGGAACACACAAATTGCGTCGCGATTCAATACATCGTCCTACAGCCGACTTGTCTCCAAGGGTCTAGTGCTGCCTCGGGCACCATATGCTCGTTCTCCTGTGAGTCTAGATTTTCGAATCCGACGCAAAACTGACAGTGAATTGTAACGTTCAGAGCCTGTTAATGACGATGGGACACACAAATTGCGTCGCGACTCAATACATCGTCCTCCAGCCGACTTGTCTCCAAGGGTCTAGTGCTGCCTCGGGCACCTTATGGTCGTTCATCTGTGAGTCTAGATTTTCGAATCCGACGCAAAACTGACAGTTAATTATAACGTTCAGAGCCTGTTAATGACGATGGAACACACAAATTGCGTCGCGATTCAATACATCGTCCTCCAGCCGACATGTCTCCGAGGTAGTATTGCTGCCTCGGGCACATTATGGTCGTTCCCCTGTGAGTCTAGTTTTTCGAATGCGATGCAAAACTGACAGTTAATTGCAACGTTCAGAGCCTGTTAATGACGATTGGACACACAAATTGCGTCGCGACTCAATACATCGTCCTCCAGCCGACTTGTCTCGAAGGGTCTATTGCTGCCTCGGGCACCTTATGGTCGTTCTCCTGTGAGTCTAGATTTTCGAATCCGACGCAAAACTGACAGTTAATAGTAACGTTCAGAGCCTCTTAATGACGATGGAACACACAAATTGCGTCGCGATTCAATACATCGTCCTCCAGCCGACATGTCTCCGAGGTAGTATTGCTGCCTCGGGCACCTTATGGTCGTTCTCCTGTGAGTCTAGTTTTTCGAATGCGATGCAAAAATGACAGTTAATTATAACGTTCAGAGCCTGTTAATGACGATGGGACACACAAATTGCGTCGCGATTCAATACATCGTCCTCCAGCCGACATGTCTCCGAGGTAGTATAGCTGCTCCTGGCACCTCTTGGTCGATCTCCTGTGAGTCTAGTTTTTCGAATACGACGCAAAACTGACAATTAATTGTAACGTTCAGAGCCTCTTAATGACGATGGAACACACAAATTGCGTCGCGATTCAATACATCGTCCTCCAACCGACTTGTCTCGAAGGGTCTAGTGCTGCCTCGGGCACCATATGCTCGTTCTCCTGTGAGTCTAGATTTTCGAATCCGACGCAAAACTGACAGTGAATTGTAACGTTCAGAGCCTGTTAATGACGATGGGACACACAAATTGCGTCGCGACTCAATACATCGTCCTCCAGCCGACCTGTCTCCAAGGGTCTAGTGCTGCCTCGGGCACCTTATGGTCGTTCATCTGTGAGTCTAGATTTTCGAATCCGACGCAAAACTGACAGTTAATTGTAACGTTCAGAGCCTCTTAATGACGATGGAACACACAAATTGCGTCGCTATTCAATACATCGTCCTCCAGCCGACATGTCTCCGAGGTAGTATTGCTGCCTCGGGCACATTATGGTCGTTCTCCTGTGAGTCTAGGTTTTCGAATGCGATGCAAAACTGACAGTTAATTGTAACGTTCAGAGCCTGTTAATGACGATTGGACACACAAATTGCGTCGCGACTCAATACATCGTCCTCCAGCCGACTTGTCTCGATTTGGTCTATTGCTGCCTCGGGCACCTTATGGTCGTTCTCCTGTGAGTCCAGTTTTTCGAATGCGATGCAAAACTGACAGTTAATTGTAACGTTCAGAGCCTGTTAATGACGATGGGACACACAAATTGCGTCGCGACTCAATCCATCGTCCTCCAGCCGACTTGTCTCCAAGGGTCTAGTGCTGTCTCGGGCACCTTATGGTCGTTCTCCTGTGACTCTAGATTTTCGAATCCGACGCAAAACTGACAGTGAATTGTAACGTTCAGAGCCTCTTAATGACGATGGAACACACAAATTGCGTCGCAATTCAATACATCGTCCTACAGCCGACTTGTCTCCAAGGGTCAAGTGCTGCCTCGGGCACCATATGCTCGTTCTCCTGTGAGTCTAGATTTTCGAATCCGACGCAAAACTGACAGTGAATTGTAACGTTCAGGGCCTGTTAATGACGATGGGAGACACAAATTGCGTCGCGATTCAATACATCGTCCTACAGCCGACTTGTCTCCAAGGGTCTAGTGCTGCCTCGGGCACCATATGCTCGTTCTCCTGTGAGTCTAGATTTTCGAATGCGATGCAAAACTGACAGTTAATTGTAACGTTCAGAGCCTGATACTGACGATGGAACACACAAATTGCGTCGCGATTCAATACATCGTCCTCCAGCCGACTTGTCTCCGAGGTAGTATTGCTGCTCCTGGCACCTCTTGGTCGTTCTCCTATGAGTCTAGTTTTTCGAATCCGGCGCAAAACTGACAATTAATTGTAACGTTCAGAGCCTCTTAATGACGATGGAACACACAAATTGCGTCGCGATTCAATACATCGTCCTACAGCCGACTTGTCTCTAAGGGTCTAGTGCTGCCTCGGGCACCATATGCTCGTTCTCCTGTGAGTCTAGATTTTCGAATGCGATGCAAAACTGACAGTTAATTGTAACGTTCAGAGCCTGTTAATGACGATGGGACACACAAATTGCGTCGCGACTCAATACATCGTCCTCCAGCCGACTTGTCTCCAAGGGTCTATTGCTGCCTCGGGCACCTTATGGTCGTTCTCCTGTGAGTCTAGATTTTCGAATACGACGCAAAACTGACAATTAATTGTAACGTTCAGATCCTGTTAATGACGATGGAACACACAAATTGCGTCGCGACTCAATACATCGTCCTCCAGCCTACTTGTCTCGAAGCGTCTAGTGCTGCCTCGGGCACCATATGCTCGTTCTCCTGTGAGTGTCGATTTTCGAATCCGACGCAAAACTGACAATTAATTGTAACGTTCAGAGCCTGTTAATGACGATGGAACACACAAATTGCGTCGCGACTCAATACATCGTCCTCCAGCCGACATGTCTAAGAGGTAGTAATGCTGCCTCGGGCACATTATGGTCGTTCTCCTGTGAGTCTAGTTTTTCGAATGCGATGCAAAACTGACAGTTAATTGTAACGTTCAGAGCCTGGGACACACAAATTGCGTCGCGACTCAATACATCGTCCTCCAGCCGACTTGTCTCGAAGGGTCTATTGCTGCCTCGGGCACCTTATGGTCGTTCTCCTGCGAGTCTAGATTTTCGAATCCGACGCAAAACTGACAGTTAATTGTAACGTTCAGAGCCTCTTAATGACGATGGAACACACAAATTGCGTCGCGATTCAATACATCGTCCTCCAGCCGACATGTCTCCAGGTAGTATTGCTGCCTCGGGCACCTTATGGTCGTTCTCCTGGAGTCTAGTTTTTCGAATGCGATGCAAAACTGACAGTTAATTGTAACGTTCAGAGCCTGTTAATGACGATGGGACACACAAATTGCGTCGCGACTCAATACATCGTCCTCCAGCCGACTTGTCTCGAAGGGTCTATTGCTGCCTCGGGCACCTTATGGTCGTTCTCCTGTGAGTCTAGTTTTTCGAATGCGATGCAAAACTGACAGTTAATTGTAACGTTCAGAGCCTGTTAATGATGATGGGACACACAAATTGCGTCGCGACTCAATACATCGTCCTCCAGCCGACTTGTCTCCAAGGGTCTAGTGCTGCCTCGGGCACCTTATGGTCGTTCTCCTGTGAGTCTAGATTTTCGAATCCGACGCAAAACTGACAGTTAATTGTAACGTTCAGAGCCTCTTAATGACGATGGAACTCACAAATTGCGTCGCGATTCAATACATCGTCCTCCAGCCGACTTGTCTCCAAGGGTCTAGTGCTGCCTCGGGCACCTTATGGTCGTTCATCTGTGAGTCTAGATTTTCGAATCCGACGCAAAACTGACAGTTAATTGTAACGTTCAGAGCCTCTTAATGACGATGGAACACACAAATTGCGTCGCGATTCAATACATCGTCCTCCAGCCGACATGTCTCCGAGGTAGTATTGCTGCTCCTGGCACCTCCTGGTCGTTCTCCTATGAGTCTAGTTTTTCGAATCCGGCGCAAAACTGACAATTAATTGTAACGTTCAGAGCCTCTTAATGACGATGGAACACACAAATTGCGTCGCGATTCAATACATCGTCCTCCAGCCGACTTGTCTCCAAGGGTCTATTGCTGCCTCGGGCACCTTATGGTCGTTCTCCTGTGAGTCTAGTTTTTCGAATGCGATGCAAAACTGACAATTAATTGTAACGTTCAGAGCCAGATACTGACGATGGGACACACAGATTGCGTCGCGATTCAATACATCGTCCTCCAGCCGACTTGTCTCCAAGGGTCTAGTGCTGCCTCGGGCACCATATGCTCGTTCTCCTGTGAGTCTAGATTTTCGAATACGACGCAAAACTGACAATTAATTGTAACGTTCAGAGCCTGTTAATGACGATGGAACACACAAATTGCGTCGCGATTCAATACATCGTCCTCCAGCCGACTTGTCTCGAAGGGTCTATTGCTGCCTCGGGCACCTTATGCTCGTTCTCCTGTGAGTCTAGATTTTCGAATCCGACGCAAAACTGACAGTTAATTGTAACGTTCAGAGCCTCTTAATGACGATGCAACACACAAATTGCGTCGCGATTCAATACATCGTCCTACAGCCGACTTGTCTCCAAGGGTCTAGTGCTGCCTCGGGCACCTTATGGACGTTCTCCTGTGAGTCTAGTTTTTCGAATACGACGCAAAACTGACAATTAATTGTAACGTTCAGAGCCTGATAATGACGATGGGACACACAAATTGCGACGCGACTCAATACATCGTCCTACAGCCGACTTGTCTCCAAGGGTCTAGTGCTGCCTCGGGCACCATATGCTCGTTCTCCTGTGAGTCTAGTTTTTCGAATCCGACGCAAAACTGACGGTAAATTGTAACGTTCAGAGCCTCTTAATGACGATGGAACACACAAATTGCGTCGCGATTCAATACATCGTCCTCCAGCCGACATGTCTCCGAGGTAGTATTGCTGCTCCTGGCACCTCTTGGTCGTTCTCCTATGAGTCTAGTTTTTCGAATACGATGCAAAACTGACAGTTAATTGTAACGTTCAGAGCCTCTTAATGACGATGGAACACACAAATTGCGTGGCGATTCAATACATCGTCTTCCAGCCGACATGTCTCCGAGGTAGTATTGCTGCCTCGGGCACCTTATGGTCGTTCTCCTGTGAGTAGATTTTCGAATCCGACGCAAAACTGACAGTTAATTGTAACGTTGAGAGCCTCTTAATGACGATGGAACACACAAATTGCGTCGCGAATCAATACATCGTCCTCCAGCCGACTTGTCTCCAAGGGTCTATTGCTGCCTCGGGCACCATATGCTCGTTCTCCTGTGAGTCTAGTTTTTCGAATACGACGCAAAACTGACAATTAATTGTAACGTTCAGAGCCTGTTAATGACGATGGAACACACAAATTGCGTCGCGACTCAATACATCGTCCTACAGCCGACTTGTCTCCAAGGGTCTAGTGCTGCCTCGGGCACCATATGCTCGTTCTCCTGTGAGTCTAGATTTTAGAATCCGACGCAAAACTGACAGTGAATTGTAACGTTCAGAGCCTGTTAATGACGATGGGACACACAAATTGCGTCGCGACTCAATACATCGTCCTCCAGCCGACTTGTCTCCAAGGGTCTAGTGCTGCCTCGGGCACCATATGCTCGTTCTCCTGTGAGTCTAGATCTTCGAATCCGACGCTAAACTGACAGTTAATTGTAACGTTCAGAGCCTCTTAATGACGATGGAACACACAAATTGCGTCGCGATTCAATACATCGTCCTACAGCCGACTTGTCTCCAAGGGTCTAGTGCTGCCTCGGGCACCATATGCTCGTTCTCCTGTGAGTCTAGATTTTCGAATGCGATGCAAAACTGACAGTTAATTGTAACGTACAGAGCCTCTTAATGACGATGGAACACACAAATTGCGTCGCGATTCAATACATCGTCCTTCAGCCGACTTGTCTCGAAGGGTCTATTGGTGCCTCGGGCACCTTATGGTCGTTTTCATGTGAGTCTAGTTTTTCGAATACGACGCAAAACTGACAATTAATTGTAACGTTCAGAGCCTCTTAATGACGATGGAACACACAAATTGCGTCGCGATTCAATACATCGTCCTCCAGCCGACTTGTCTCGAAGGGTCTATTGCTGCCTCGGGCACCTTATGGTCGTTCATCGGTGAGTCTAGATTTTCGAATCCGACGCAAAACTGACAGTTAATTGTAAGGTTCAGAGCCTCTTAATGACGATGGAACACACAAATTGCGTCGCGAATCAATACATCGTCCTCCAGCCGACTTGTCGCCAAGGGTCTATTGCTGCCTCGGGCACCTTATGGTCGTTCTCCTGTGAGTCTAGATTTTCGAATGCGATGCAAAACTGACAGTTAATTGTAACGTTCAGAGCCTGTTAATGACGATGGGACACACAAATTGCGTCGCGTCTCAATACATCGTCCTCCAGCCGACTTGTCTCCAAGGGTCTATTGCTGCCTCGGGCACCTTATGGTCGTTCTCCTGTGAGTCTAGATTTTCGAATCCGACGCAAAACTGACAGTTAATTGTAACGTTCAGAGCCTCTTAATGACGATGGAACACACAAATTGCGTAGCGAATCAATACATCGTCCTCCAGCCGACTTGTCTCGAAGGGTCTATTGGTGCCTCGGGCACCATATGCTCGTTCTCCTGTGAGTCTAGATTTTCGAATCCGGCGCAAAACTGACAATTAATTGTAACGTTCAGAGCCTCTTAATGACGATGGAACACACAAATTGCGTCGCGAATCAATACATCGTCCTCCAGCCGACTTGTCTCCAAGGGTCTATTGCTGCCTCGGGCACCTTATGGTCGTTCTCCTGTGAGTCTAGTTTTTCGAATGCGATGCAAAACTGACAGTTAATTGTAACGTTCAGAGCCTCTTAATGACGATGGGACACACAAATTGCGTCGCGTCTCAATACATCGTCCTCCAGCCGACTTGTCTCGAAGGGTCTATTGCTGCCTCGGGCACCTTATGGTCGTTGTCCTGTGAGTCTAGATTTTCGAATCCGACGCAAAACTGACAGTTAGTTGTAACTTTCAGAGCCTCTTAATGACGATGGACACACAAAATGCGTCGCGATTCAATACATCGTCCTACAGCCGACTTGTCTCCAAGGGTCTAGTGCTGCCTCGGGTACCATATGCTCGTTCTCCTGTGAGTCTAGATTTTCGAATCCGACGCAAAACTGACAGTGAATTGTAACGTTCAGAGCCTCTTGATGACGATGGAACACACAAATTGCGTCGCGATTCAATACATCGTCCCACAGCCGACCTGTCTCCAAGGGTCTCTTGCTGCCTCGGGCACCTTATGGTCGTTCTCCTGTGACTCTAGTTTTTCGAATCTGGCGCAAAACTGGCAATTAATTGTAACGTTCAGAGCCTCTTAATGACGATGGAACACACAAATTGCGTCGCGAATCAATACATCGTCCTCCAGCCGACTTGTCTCCAAGGGTCTATTGCTGCCTCGGGCACCTTATGGTCGTTCTCCTGTGAGTCTAGTTTTTCGAATGCGATGCAAAACTGACAGTTAATTGTAACGTTCAGAGCCTGTTAATGACGATAGGACACACAAATTGCGTCGCGTCTCAATACATCGTCCTCCAGCCGACTTGTCTCCAAGGGTCTATTGCTGCCTCGCTCACCTTATGCTCGTTCTCCTGTGAGTCTAGATTTTCGAATCCGACGCAATACTGTGAGTGAATTGTAACGTTCAGAGCCTCTTGATGACGATGGAACACACAAATTGCGTCGCGATTCAATACATCTTCCTCCAGCCGACTTGTCTCGAAGGGTCTATTGCTGCCTCGGGCACCTTATGGTCGTTCATCTGTGAGTCTAGATTTTCGAATCCGACGCAAAACTGACAGTTTATTGTAAGGTTCAGAGCCTCTTAATGACGATGGAACACACAAATTGCGTCGCGATTCAATACATCGTCCTCCAGCCGACTTGTCTCCAAGGGTCTATTGCTGCCTCGGGCACCTTATGGTCGTTCTCCTGTGAGTCTAGTTTTTCGAATGCGATGCAAAACTGACAGTTAATTGTAACGTTCAGAGCCTGTTAATGACGATGGGACACACAAATTGCGTCGCGACTCAATACATCGTCCTCGAGCCGACTTGTCTCCAAGGGTCTAGTGCTGCCTCGGGCACCTTATGGTCGTTCTCCTGTGAGTCTAGATTTTCGAATCCGACGCAAAACTGACAGTGAATTGTAACGTTCAGAGCCTCTTGGTGACGATGGAACACACAAATTGCGTCGCGATTCAATACATCGTCCCACTGCCGACCTGTTTCCAAGGGTCTAGTGCTGCCTCGGGCACCTTATGGTCGTTCTCCTGTGAGTCTAGATTTTCGAATCCGACGCAAAACTGACAGATAATTGTAACGTTCAGAGCCTCTTAATGACGATGGAACACACAAATTGCGTCGCGATTCAATACATCGTCCGCCAGCCGACTTGTCTCCGAGGTAGTATTGCTGCTCCGGGCACCTTTTGGTCGTTCTCCTATGAGTCTAGTTTTTCGAATCCGGCGCAAAACTGACACTTAATTGTAACGTTCAGAGCCTCTTAATGACGATGGAACACAAATTGCGTCGCGATTCAATACATCGTCCTCCAGCCGACTTGTCTCCGAGGTAGTATTGCTGCTCCTGGCACCTTATGGTCGTTCTCCTGTGAGTCTAGTTTTTCGAATACGACGCAAAACTGACAGTTAATTGTAACGTTCAGAGCCTGTTATTGACGATGGAACACACAAATTGCGTCGCGACTCAATACATCGTCCTACAGCCGACTTGTCTCCAAGGGTCTAGTGCTGCCTCGGGCACCATATGCTCGTTCTCCTGTGAGTCTAGATTTTCGAATCCGACGCAAAACTGACAGTGAATTGTAACGTTCAGAGCCTGTTAATGACGATGGGACACACAAATTGCGTCGCGACTCAATACATCGTCCTACAGCCGACTTGTCTCCAAGGGTCTAGTGCTGCCTCGGGCACCATATGCTCGTTCTCCTGTGAGTCTAGATCTTCGAATCCGACGCAAAACTGACAGTTAATTGTAACGTTCAGAGCCTCTTAATGACGATGGAACACACAAATTGCGTCGCGATTCAATACATCGTCCTCCAGCCGACTTGTCTCTAAGGGTCTATTGCTGCCTCGGGCACCTTATGGTCGTTCATCTGTGAGTCTAGATTTTCGAATCCGACGCAAAACTGACAGTTAATTGTAAGATTCAGAGCCTCTTAATGACGATGGAACACACAAATTGCGTCGCGGTCAATACATCGTCCTCCAGCCGACTTGTCTCCAAGGGTCTATTGCTGCTTCGGGCACCTTATGGTCGTTCTCCTGTGAGTCTAGTTTTTCGAATGCGATGCAAAACTGACAGTTAATTGTAACGTTCAGAGCCTGTTAATGACGATAGAACACACAAATTGCGTCGCGATTCAATACATCGTCCTACAGCCGACTTGTCTCCAAGGGTCTAGTGCTGCCTCGGGCACCTTATGGTCGTTCTCCTGTGAGTCTAGATTTTCGAATCCGACGCAAAACTGACAGTTAATTGTAACGTTCAGAGCCTCTTAATGACGATGGAACACACAAATTGCGTCGCGATTCAATACATCGTCCTACAGCCGACTTGTCTCCAAGGGTCTATTGCTGCCTCGGGCACCTTATGGTCGTTCTCCTGTGAGTCTAGTTTTTCGAATGCGATGCAAAACTGACAGTTAATTGTAACGTTCAGAGCCTGTTAATGACGATGGGACACACAAATTGCTTCGCGACTCAATACATCGTCCTCCAGCCAACTTGTCTCCAAGGGTCTAGTGCTGCCTCGGGCACCTTATGGTCGTTCTCCTGTGAGTCTAGATTTTCGAATCCGACGCAAAAGTGACAGTTAATTGTAACGTTCAGAGCCTCTTAATGACGATGGAACACACAAATTGCGTCGCGATTCAATACATCGTCCTACAGCCGACTTGTCTCCAAGGGTCTAGTGCTGCCTCGGGCACCATACGCTCGTTCTCCTGTGAGTCTAGATTTTCGAATCCGACGCAAAACTGAGAGTGAATTGTAACGTTCAGAGCCGCTTGATGACGATGGAACACACAAATTGCGTCGCAATTCAATACATCTTCCTCCAGCCGACTTGTCTCGAAGGGTCTATTGCTGCTTCGGGCACCTTATGGTCGTTCATCTGTGAGTCTAGATTTTCGAATCCGACGCAAAACTGACAGTTAATTGTGAGGTTCAGAGCCTCTTAATGACGATGGAACACACAAATTGCGTCGCGATTCAATACATCGTCCTCCAGCCGACTTGTCTCCAAGGGTCTATTGCTGCCTCGGGCACCTTATGGTCGTTCTCCTGTGAGTCTAGTTTTTCGAATGCGATGCAAAACTGACAGTTAACTGTAACGTTCAGAGCCTGTTAATGACGATGGGACACATAAATTGCGTCGCGACTCAATACATCGTCCTCCAGCCGACTTGTCTCCTAGGGTCTAGTGCTGCCTCGGGCACCTTATGGTCGTTCTCCTGTGAGTCTAGATTTTCGAATCCGACGCAAAACTGACAGTGAATTGTAACGTTCAGAGCCTCTTGATGACGATGGAACACACAAATTGCGTCGCGATTCAATACATCGTCCCACAGCCGACCTGTCTCCAAGGGTCTAGTGCTGCCTCGGGCACCTTATGGTCGTTCTCCTGTGAGTCTAGATTTTCGAATCCGACGCAAAACTGACAGTTAATTGTAACGTTCAGAGCCTCTTAATGACGATGGAACACACAAATTGCGTCGCGATTCAATACATCGTCCTACAGCCGACTTGTCTCCAAGGGTCTGTTGCTGCCTCGGGCACCTTATGGTCGTTCTCCTGTGAGTCTAGTTTTCAGAATACGACGCAAAACTGACAGTTAATTGTAACGTTCAGAGCCTGTAAATGACGATGGGACACACAAATTGCGTCGCGACTCAATACATCGTCCTCCAGCCGACTTGTCTCCAAGGGTCTAGTGCTGCCTCGGGCACCATATGCTCGTTCTCCTGTGAGTCTAGTTTTTCGAATCCGACGCAAAACTGACGGTAAATTGTAACGTTCAGAGCCTCTTAATGACGATGGAACACACAAATTGCGTCGCGATTCAATACATCGTCCTCCAGCCGACATGTCTCCGAGGTAGTATTGCTGCTCCTGGCACCTCTTGGTCGTTCTCCTATGAGTCTAGTTTTTCGAATACGATGCAAAACTGACAGTTAATTGTAACGTTCAGAGCCTCTTAATGACGATGGAACACACAAATTGCGTGGCGATTCAATACATCGTCTTCCAGCCGACATGTCTCCGAGGTAGTATTGCTGCCTCGGGCACCTTATGGTCGTTCTCCTGTGAGTAGATTTTCGAATCCGACGCAAAACTGACAGTTAATTGTAACGTTGAGAGCCTCTTAATGACGATGGAACACACAAATTGCGTCGCGAATCAATACATCGTCCTCCAGCCGACTTGTCTCCAAGGGTCTATTGCTGCCTCGGGCACCATATGCTCGTTCTCCTGTGAGTCTAGTTTTTCGAATACGACGCAAAACTGACAATTAATTGTAACGTTCAGAGCCTGTTAATGACGATGGAACACACAAATTGCGTCGCGACTCAATACATCGTCCTACAGCCGACTTGTCTCCAAGGGTCTAGTGCTGCCTCGGGCACCATATGCTCGTTCTCCTGTGAGTCTAGATTTTAGAATCCGACGCAAAACTGACAGTGAATTGTAACGTTCAGAGCCTGTTAATGACGATGGGACACACAAATTGCGTCGCGACTCAATACATCGTCCTCCAGCCGACTTGTCTCCAAGGGTCTAGTGCTGCCTCGGGCACCATATGCTCGTTCTCCTGTGAGTCTAGATCTTCGAATCCGACGCTAAACTGACAGTTAATTGTAACGTTCAGAGCCTCTTAATGACGATGGAACACACAAATTGCGTCGCGATTCAATACATCGTCCTACAGCCGACTTGTCTCCAAGGGTCTAGTGCTGCCTCGGGCACCATATGCTCGTTCTCCTGTGAGTCTAGATTTTCGAATGCGATGCAAAACTGACAGTTAATTGTAACGTACAGAGCCTCTTAATGACGATGGAACACACAAATTGCGTCGCGATTCAATACATCGTCCTTCAGCCGACTTGTCTCGAAGGGTCTATTGGTGCCTCGGGCACCTTATGGTCGTTTTCATGTGAGTCTAGTTTTTCGAATACGACGCAAAACTGACAATTAATTGTAACGTTCAGAGCCTCTTAATGACGATGGAACACACAAATTGCGTCGCGATTCAATACATCGTCCTCCAGCCGACTTGTCTCGAAGGGTCTATTGCTGCCTCGGGCACCTTATGGTCGTTCATCGGTGAGTCTAGATTTTCGAATCCGACGCAAAACTGACAGTTAATTGTAAGGTTCAGAGCCTCTTAATGACGATGGAACACACAAATTGCGTCGCGAATCAATACATCGTCCTCCAGCCGACTTGTCTCCAAGGGTCTATTGCTGCCTCGGGCACCTTATGGTCGTTCTCCTGTGAGTCTAGATTTTCGAATGCGATGCAAAACTGACAGTTAATTGTAACGTTCAGAGCCTGTTAATGACGATGGGACACACAAATTGCGTCGCGTCTCAATACATCGTCCTCCAGCCGACTTGTCTCCAAGGGTCTATTGCTGCCTCGGGCACCTTATGGTCGTTCTCCTGTGAGTCTAGATTTTCGAATCCGACGCAAAACTGACAGTTAATTGTAACGTTCAGAGCCTCTTAATGACGATGGAACACACAAATTGCGTAGCGAATCAATACATCGTCCTCCAGCCGACTTGTCTCGAAGGGTCTATTGGTGCCTCGGGCACCATATGCTCGTTCTCCTGTGAGTCTAGATTTTCGAATCCGGCGCAAAACTGACAATTAATTGTAACGTTCAGAGCCTCTTAATGACGATGGAACACACAAATTGCGTCGCGAATCAATACATCGTCCTCCAGCCGACTTGTCTCCAAGGGTCTATTGCTGCCTCGGGCACCTTATGGTCGTTCTCCTGTGAGTCTAGTTTTTCGAATGCGATGCAAAACTGACAGTTAATTGTAACGTTCAGAGCCTCTTAATGACGATGGGACACACAAATTGCGTCGCGTCTCAATACATCGTCCTCCAGCCGACTTGTCTCCAAGGGTCTATTGCTGCCTCGGGCACCTTATGGTCGTTGTCCTGTGAGTCTAGATTTTCGAATCCGACGCAAAACTGACAGTTAGTTGTAACTTTCAGAGCCTCTTAATGACGATGGACACACAAAATGCGTCGCGATTCAATACATCGTCCTACAGCCGACTTGTCTCCAAGGGTCTAGTGCTGCCTCGGGTACCATATGCTCGTTCTCCTGTGAGTCTAGATTTTCGAATCCGACGCAAAACTGACAGTGAATTGTAACGTTCAGAGCCTCTTGATGACGATGGAACACACAAATTGCGTCGCGATTCAATACATCGTCCCACAGCCGACCTGTCTCCAAGGGTCTCTTGCTGCCTCGGGCACCTTATGGTCGTTCTCCTGTGACTCTAGTTTTTCGAATCTGGCGCAAAACTGGCAATTAATTGTAACGTTCAGAGCCTCTTAATGACGATGGAACACACAAATTGCGTCGCGAATCAATACATCGTCCTCCAGCCGACTTGTCTCCAAGGGTCTATTGCTGCCTCGGGCACCTTATGGTCGTTCTCCTGTGAGTCTAGTTTTTCGAATGCGATGCAAAACTGACAGTTAATTGTAACGTTCAGAGCCTGTTAATGACGATAGGACACACAAATTGCGTCGCGTCTCAATACATCGTCCTCCAGCCGACTTGTCTCCAAGGGTCTATTGCTGCCTCGCTCACCTTATGCTCGTTCTCCTGTGAGTCTAGATTTTCGAATCCGACGCAATACTGTGAGTGAATTGTAACGTTCAGAGCCTCTTGATGACGATGGAACACACAAATTGCGTCGCGATTCAATACATCTTCCTCCAGCCGACTTGTCTCGAAGGGTCTATTGCTGCCTCGGGCACCTTATGGTCGTTCATCTGTGAGTCTAGATTTTCGAATCCGACGCAAAACTGACAGTTTATTGTAAGGTTCAGAGCCTCTTAATGACGATGGAACACACAAATTGCGTCGCGATTCAATACATCGTCCTCCAGCCGACTTGTCTCCAAGGGTCTATTGCTGCCTCGGGCACCTTATGGTCGTTCTCCTGTGAGTCTAGTTTTTCGAATGCGATGCAAAACTGACAGTTAATTGTAACGTTCAGAGCCTGTTAATGACGATGGGACACACAAATTGCGTCGCGACTCAATACATCGTCCTCGAGCCGACTTGTCTCCAAGGGTCTAGTGCTGCCTCGGGCACCTTATGGTCGTTCTCCTGTGAGTCTAGATTTTCGAATCCGACGCAAAACTGACAGTGAATTGTAACGTTCAGAGCCTCTTGGTGACGATGGAACACACAAATTGCGTCGCGATTCAATACATCGTCCCACTGCCGACCTGTTTCCAAGGGTCTAGTGCTGCCTCGGGCACCTTATGGTCGTTCTCCTGTGAGTCTAGATTTTCGAATCCGACGCAAAACTGACAGATAATTGTAACGTTCAGAGCCTCTTAATGACGATGGAACACACAAATTGCGTCGCGATTCAATACATCGTCCGCCAGCCGACTTGTCTCCGAGGTAGTATTGCTGCTCCGGGCACCTTTTGGTCGTTCTCCTATGAGTCTAGTTTTTCGAATCCGGCGCAAAACTGACACTTAATTGTAACGTTCAGAGCCTCTTAATGACGATGGAACACAAATTGCGTCGCGATTCAATACATCGTCCTCCAGCCGACTTGTCTCCGAGGTAGTATTGCTGCTCCTGGCACCTTATGGTCGTTCTCCTGTGAGTCTAGTTTTTCGAATACGACGCAAAACTGACAGTTAATTGTAACGTTCAGAGCCTGTTATTGACGATGGAACACACAAATTGCGTCGCGACTCAATACATCGTCCTACAGCCGACTTGTCTCCAAGGGTCTAGTGCTGCCTCGGGCACCATATGCTCGTTCTCCTGTGAGTCTAGATTTTCGAATCCGACGCAAAACTGACAGTGAATTGTAACGTTCAGAGCCTGTTAATGACGATGGGACACACAAATTGCGTCGCGACTCAATACATCGTCCTCCAGCCGACTTGTCTCCAAGGGTCTAGTGCTGCCTCGGGCACCATATGCTCGTTCTCCTGTGAGTCTAGATCTTCGAATCCGACGCAAAACTGACAGTTAATTGTAACGTTCAGAGCCTCTTAATGACGATGGAACACACAAATTGCGTCGCGATTCAATACATCGTCCTCCAGCCGACTTGTCTCTAAGGGTCTATTGCTGCCTCGGGCACCTTATGGTCGTTCATCTGTGAGTCTAGATTTTCGAATCCGACGCAAAACTGACAGTTAATTGTAAGATTCAGAGCCTCTTAATGACGATGGAACACACAAATTGCGTCGCGGTCAATACATCGTCCTCCAGCCGACTTGTCTCCAAGGGTCTATTGCTGCTTCGGGCACCTTATGGTCGTTCTCCTGTGAGTCTAGTTTTTCGAATGCGATGCAAAACTGACAGTTAATTGTAACGTTCAGAGCCTGTTAATGACGATAGAACACACAAATTGCGTCGCGATTCAATACATCGTCCTACAGCCGACTTGTCTCCAAGGGTCTAGTGCTGCCTCGGGCACCTTATGGTCGTTCTCCTGTGAGTCTAGATTTTCGAATCCGACGCAAAACTGACAGTTAATTGTAACGTTCAGAGCCTCTTAATGACGATGGAACACACAAATTGCGTCGCGATTCAATACATCGTCCTACAGCCGACTTGTCTCCAAGGGTCTATTGCTGCCTCGGGCACCTTATGGTCGTTCTCCTGTGAGTCTAGTTTTTCGAATGCGATGCAAAAGTGACAGTTAATTGTAACGTTCAGAGCCTGTTAATGACGATGGGACACACAAATTGCTTCGCGACTCAATACATCGTCCTCCAGCCAACTTGTCTCCAAGGGTCTAGTGCTGCCTCGGGCACCTTATGGTCGTTCTCCTGTGAGTCTAGATTTTCGAATCCGACGCAAAAGTGACAGTTAATTGTAACGTTCAGAGCCTCTTAATGACGATGGAACACACAAATTGCGTCGCGATTCAATACATCGTCCTACAGCCGACTTGTCTCCAAGGGTCTAGTGCTGCCTCGGGCACCATACGCTCGTTCTCCTGTGAGTCTAGATTTTCGAATCCGACGCAAAACTGAGAGTGAATTGTAACGTTCAGAGCCGCTTGATGACGATGGAACACACAAATTGCGTCGCGATTCAATACATCTTCCTCCAGCCGACTTGTCTCGAAGGGTCTATTGCTGCTTCGGGCACCTTATGGTCGTTCATCTGTGAGTCTAGATTTTCGAATCCGACGCAAAACTGACAGTTAATTGTGAGGTTCAGAGCCTCTTAATGACGATGGAACACACAAATTGCGTCGCGATTCAATACATCGTCCTCCAGCCGACTTGTCTCCAAGGGTCTATTGCTGCCTCGGGCACCTTATGGTCGTTCTCCTGTGAGTCTAGTTTTTCGAATGCGATGCAAAACTGACAGTTAACTGTAACGTTCAGAGCCTGTTAATGACGATGGGACACATAAATTGCGTCGCGACTCAATACATCGTCCTCCAGCCGACTTGTCTCCTAGGGTCTAGTGCTGCCTCGGGCACCTTATGGTCGTTCTCCTGTGAGTCTAGATTTTCGAATCCGACGCAAAACTGACAGTGAATTGTAACGTTCAGAGCCTCTTGATGACGATGGAACACACAAATTGCGTCGCGATTCAATACATCGTCCCACAGCCGACCTGTCTCCAAGGGTCTAGTGCTGCCTCGGGCACCTTATGGTCGTTCTCCTGTAAGTCTAGATTTTCGAATCCGACGCAAAACTGACAGTTAATTGTAACGTTCAGAGCCTCTTAATGACGATGGAACACACAAATTGCGTCGCGATTCAATACATCGTCCTACAGCCGACTTGTCTCCAAGGGTCTGTTGCTGCCTCGGGCACCTTATGGTCGTTCTCCTGTGAGTCTAGTTTTCAGAATACGACGCAAAACTGACAGTTAATTGTAACGTTCAGAGCCTGTAAATGACGATGGGACACACAAATTGCGTCGCGACTCAATACATCGTCCTCCAGCCGACTTGTCTCCAAGGGTCTAGTGCTGCCTCGGGCACCTTATGGTCGTTCTCCTGTGAGTCTAGATTTTCGAATCCGACGCAAAACTGACAGATAATTGTAACGTTCAGAGCCTCTTAATAACGATGGAACACACAAATTGCGTCGCGATTCAATACATCGTCCGCCAGCCGACTTGTCTCCGAGGTAGTATTGCTGCTCCGGGCACCTTTTGGTCGTTCTCCTATGAGTCTAGGTTTTCGAATCCGGCGCAAAACTGACAGTGAATTGTAACGTTCAGAGCCTCTTAATGACGATGGAACACACAAATTGCGTCGCGATTCAATACATCGTCCTCCAGCCGACTTGTCTCGAAGGGTCTATTGGTGCCTCGGGCACCTTATGGTCGTTCTCCTGTGAGTCTAGTTTTTCGAATCCGACGCAAAACTGACAATTAATTGTAACGTTCAGAGCCTGTTAATGACGATGGAACACACAAATTGCGTCGCGATTCAATACATGGTCCTCAGCCGACTTGTCTCCAAGGGTCTATTGCTGCCTCGGGCACCTTATGGTCGTTCTCCTGTGAGTCTAGTTTTTCGAATCCGACGCAAAACTGACAGTTAATTGTAATGTTCAGAGTCTGTTAATGACGATGGAACACACAAATTGCGTCGCGATTCAATACATCTTCCTCCCGCCGACTTGTCTCCAAGGGTGTAGTGCTGCCTCGGGCACCTATGGTCGTTCATCTGTGAGTCTAGATTTTCGAATCCGACGCAAAACTGACAGTTAATTGTAACGTTCAGAGCCTGTTAATGACGATGGGACACACAAATTGCGTCGCGTCTCAATACATCGTCCTCCAACCGACTTGTCTCCAAGGGTCTATTGCTGCCTCGGGCACCTTATGGTCGTTCTCCTGTGAGTCTAGTTTTTCGAATGCGATGCAAAACTGACAGTTAATTGTAACGTTCAGAGCCTGTTAATGACGATGGGACACACAAATTGCGTCGCGACTCAATACATCGTCCTCGAGCCGACTTGTCTCCAAGGGTCTAGTGCTGCCTCGGGTACCTTATGGTCGTTCTCCTGTGAGTCTAGATTTTCGAATCCGACGCAAAACTGACAGTTAATTGTAACGTTCAGAGCCTCTTAATGACGATGGAACACACAAATTGCGTCGCGATTCAATACATCGTCCTACAGCCGACTTGTCTCCAAGGGTCTATTGCTGCCTCGGGCACCTTATGGTCGTTCTCCTGTGAGTCTAGTTTTTCGAATGCGATGCAAAACTGACAGTTAATTGTAACGTTCAGAGCCTCTTAATGACGATGGAACACACAAATTGCGTCGCGATTCAATACATCGTCCTCCAGCCGACTTGTCTCTAAGGGTCTATTGCTGCCTCGGGCACCTTATGGTCGTTCATCTGTGAGTCTAGATTTTCGAATCCGACGCAAAACTGACAGTTAATTGTAAGGTTCAGAGCCTCTTAATGACGATGGAACACACAAATTGCGTCGCGGTCAATACATCGTCCTCCAGCCGACTTGTCTCCAAGGGTCTATTGCTGCTTCGGGCACCTTATGGTCGTTCTCCTGTGAGTCTAGTTTTTCGAATGCGATGCAAAACTGACAGTTAATTGTAACGTTCAGAGCCTGTTAATGACGATAGAACACACAAATTGCGTCGCGATTCAATACATCGTCCTCCAGCCGACTTGTCTCCAAGGGTCTAGTGCTGCCTCGGGCACCTTATGGTCGTTCTCCTGTGAGTCTAGATTTTCGAATCCGACGCAAAACTGACAGTTAATTGTAACGTTCAGAGCCTCTTAATGACGATGGAACACACAAATTGCGTCGCGATTCAATACATCGTCCTACAGCCGACTTGTCTCCAAGGGTCTATTGCTGCCTCGGGCACCTTATGGTCGTTCTCCTGTGAGTCTAGTTTTTCGAATGCGATGCAAAACTGACAGTTAATTGTAACGTTCAGAGCCTGTTAATGACGATGGGACACACAAATTGCTTCGCGACTCAATACATCGTCCTCCAGCCGACTTGTCTCCAAGGGTCTAGTGCTGCCTCGGGCACCTTATGGTCGTTCTCCTGTGAGTCTAGATTTTCGAATCCGACGCAAAACTGACAGTTAATTGTAACGTTCAGAGCCTCTTAATGACGATGGAACACACAAATTGCGTCGCGATTCAATACATCGTCCTACAGCCGACTTGTCTCCAAGGGTCTAGTGCTGCCTCGGGCACCATATGCTCGTTCTCCTGTGAGTCTAGATTTTCGAATCCGACGCAAAACTGAGAGTGAATTGTAACGTTCAGAGCCGCTTGATGACGATGGAACACACAAATTGCGTCGCGATTCAATACATCGTCCTACAGCCGACTTGTCTCCAAGGGTCTATTGCTGCCTCGGGCACCTTATGGTCGTTCTCCTGTGAGTCTAGTTTTTCGAATGCGATGCAAAACTGACAGTTAATTGTAACGTTCAGAGCCTGTTAATGACGATGGGACACACAAATTGCGTCGCGACTCAATACATCGTCCTCGAGCCGACTTGTCTCCAAGGGTCTAGTGCTGCCTCGGGTACCTTATGGTCGTTCTCCTGTGAGTCTAGATTTTCGAATCCGACGCAAAACTGACAGTTAATTGTAACGTTCAGAGCCTCTTAATGACGATGGAACACACAAATTGCGTCGCGATTCAATACATCGTCCTACAGCCGACTTGTCTCCAAGGGTCTATTGCTGCCTCGGGCACCTTATGGTCGTTCTCCTGTGAGTCTAGTTTTTCGAATGCGATGCAAAACTGACAGTTAATTGTAACGTTCAGAGCCTCTTAATGACGATGGAACACACAAATTGCGTCGCGATTCAATACATCGTCCTCCAGCCGACTTGTCTCTAAGGGTCTATTGCTGCCTCGGGCACCTTATGGTCGTTCATCTGTGAGTCTAGATTTTCGAATCCGACGCAAAACTGACAGTTAATTGAAAGGTTCAGAGCCTCTTAATGACGATGGAACACACAAATTGCGTCGCGGTCAATACATCGTCCTCCAGCCGACTTGTCTCCAAGGGTCTATTGCTGCTTCGGGCACCTTATGGTCGTTCTCCTGTGAGTCTAGTTTTTCGAATGCGATGCAAAACTGACAGTTAATTGTAACGTTCAGAGCCTGTTAATGACGATAGAACACACAAATTGCGTCGCGATTCAATACATCGTCCTCCAGACGACTTGTCTCCAAGGGTCTAGTGCTGCCTCGGGCACCTTATGGTCGTTCTCCTGTGAGTCTAGATTTTCGAATCCGACGCAAAACTGACAGTTAATTGTAACGTTCAGAGCCTCTTAATGACGATGGAACACACAAATTGCGTCGCGATTCAATACATCGTCCTACAGCCGACTTGTCTCCAAGGGTCTATTGCTGCCTCGGGCACCTTATGGTCGTTCTCCTGTGAGTCTAGTTTTTCGAATGTGATGCAAAACTGACAGTTAATTGTAACGTTCAGAGCCTGTTAATGACGATGGGACACACAAATTGCTTCGCGACTCAATACATCGTCCTCCAGCCAACTTGTCTCCAAGGGTCTAGTGCTGCCTCGGGCACCTTATGGTCGTTCTCCTGTGAGTCTAGATTTTCGAATCCGAAGCAAAACTGACAGTTAATTGTAACGTTCAGAGCCTCTTAATGACGATGGAACACACAAATTGCGTCGCGATTCAATACATCGTCCTACAGCCGACTTGTCTCCAAGGGTCTAGTGCTGCCTCGGGCACCATATGCTCGTTCTCCTGTGAGTCTAGATTTTCGAATCCGACGCAAAACTGAGAGTGAATTGTAACGTTCAGAGCCGCTTGATGACGATGGAACACACAAATTGCGTCGCGATTCAATACATCTTCCTCCAGCAGACTTGTCTCGAAGGGTCTATTGCTGCTTCGGGCACCTTATGGTCGTTCATCTGTGAGTCTAGATTTTCGAATCCGACGCAAAACTGACAGTTAATTGTAACGTTCAGAGCCTGTAAATGACGATGGGACACACAAATTGCGTCGCGACTCAATACATCGTCCTCCAGCCGACTTGTCTCCAAGGGTCTAGTGCTGCCTCGGGCACCTTATGGTCGTTCTCCTGTGAGTCTAGATTTTCGAATCCGACGCAAAACTGACAGTGAATTGTAACGTTCAGAGCCTCTTAATGACGATGGAACACACAAATTGCGTCGCGAATCAATACATCGTCCTCCAGCCGACTTGTCTCCAAGGGTCTATTGCTGCCTCGGGCACCTTATGGTCGTTCTCCTGTGAGTCTAGTTTTTCGAATGCGATGCAAAACTGACAGTTAATTGTAACGTTCAGAGCCTGTTAATGACGATAGGACACACAAATTGCGTCGCGTCTCAAATCATCGTCCTCCAGCCGACTTGTCTCCAAGGGTCTATTGCTGCCTCGGGCACCTTATGGTCGTTCTCCTGTGAGTCTAGTTTTTCGAATGCGATGCAAAACTGACAGTTAATTGTAACGTTCAGAGCCTCTTAATGACGATGGAACACACAAATTGCGTCGCGATTCAATACATCGTCCTACAGCCGACTTGTCTCCAAGGGTCTAGTGCTGCCTCGGGCACCATATGCTCGTTCTCCTGTGAGTCTAGATTTTCGAATCCGACGCAAAACTGAGAGTGAATTGTAACGTTCAGAGCCTCTTGATGACGATGGAACACACAAATTGCGTCGCGATTCAATACATCTTCCTCCAGCCGACTTGTCTCGAAGGGTCTATTGCTGCCTCGGGCACCTTATGGTCGTTCTCCTGTGAGTCTAGATTTTCGAATCCGACGCAAAACTGACAGTTAATTGTAACGTTCAGAGCCTCTTGATGACATTGGAACACACAAATTGCGTCGCGATTCAATACATCGTCCCACTGCCGACCTGTCTCCAAGGGTCTCTTGCTGCCTCGGGCACCTTATGGTCGTTCTCCTGTGAGTCTAGTTTTCAGAATACGACGCAAAACTGACAGTTAATTGTAACGTTCAGAGCCTGTTAATGACGATGGGACACACAAATTGCGTCGCGACTCAATACATCGTCCTCCAGCCTACTTGTCTCCAATTGTCTAGTGCTGCCTCGGGCACCTTATGGTCGTTCTCCTGTGAGTCTAGATTTTCGAATCCGACGCAAAACTGACAGTTAATTGTAACGTTCAGAGCCTGATACTGACGATGGAACACACAAATTGCGTCGCGATTCAATACATCGTCCGCCAGCCGACTTGTCTCCGAGGTAGTATTGCTGCTCCGGGCACCTTTTGGTCGTTCTCCTATGAGTCTAGTTTTTCGAATCCGGCGCAAAACTGACAGTGAATTGTAACGTTCAGAGCCTCTTAATGACGATGGAACACACAAATTGCGTCGCGATTCAATACATCGACCTCCAGCCGACTTGTCTCGAAGGGTCTATTGGTGCCTCGGGCACCTTATGGTCGTTCTCCTGTGAGTCTAGTTTTTCGAATCCGACGCAAGACTGACAATTAATTGTAACGTTCAGAGCCAGTTAATGACGATGGAACACACAAATTGCGTCGCGATTCAATACATCGTCCTCCAGCCGACTTGTCTCCAAGGGTCTATTGCTGCCTCGGGCACCTTATGGTCGTTCTCCTGTGAGTCTAGTTTTTCGAATCCGACGCAAAACTGACAGTTAATAGTAATGTTCAGAGTCTGTTAATGACGATGGAACACACAAATTGCGTCGCGATTCAATACATCTTCCTCCCGCCGACTTGTCTCCAAGGGTGTAGTGCTGCCTCGGGCACCTTATGGTCGTTCATCTGTGAGTCTAGATTTTCGAATCCGACGCAAAACTGACAGTTAATTGTAACGTTCAGAGCCTGTTAATGACGATGGGACACACAAATTGCGTCGCGTCTCAATACATCGTCCTCCAACCGACTTGTCTCCAAGGGTCTATTGCTGCCTCGGGCACCTTATGGTCGTTCTCCTGTGAGTCTAGTTTTTCGAATGCGATGCAAAACTGACAGTTAATTGTAACGTTCAGGGCCTCTTAATGACGATGGAACACACAAATTGCGTCGCGATTCAATACATCGTCCTCCAGCCGACTTGTCTCGAAGGGTCTATTGCTGCCTCGGGCACCTTATGGTCGTTCTCCTGTGAGTCTAGTTTTTCGAATGCGATGCAAAACTGACAGTTAATTGTAACGTTCAGAGCCTGTTAATGACGATGGGACACACAAATTGCGTCGCGACTCAATACATCGTCCTCGAGCCGACTTGTCTCCAAGGGTCTAGTGCTGCCTTGGGCACCTTATGGTCGTTCTCCTGTGAGTCTAGATTTTCGAATCCGACGCAAAACTGACAGTTAATTGTAACGTTCAGAGCCTCTTAATGACGATGGAACACACAAATTGCGTCGCGATTCAATACATCGTCCTCCAGCCGACTTGTCTCTAAGGGTCTATTGCTGCCTCGGGCACCTTATGGTCGTTCACCTGTGAGTGTAGATTTTCGAATCCGACGCAAAACTGACAGTTAATTGTAAGGTTCAGAGCCTCTTAATGACGATGGAACACACAAATTGCGTCGCGGTCAATACATCGTCCTCCAGCCGACTTGTCTCCAAGGGTCTATTGCTGCTTCGGGCACCTTATGGTCGTTCTCCTGTGAGTCTAGTTTTTCGAATGCGATGCAAAACTGACAGTTAATTGTAACGTTCAGAGCCTGTTAATGACGATAGAACACACAAATTGCGTCGCGATTCAATACATCGTCCTCCAGCCGACTTGTCTCCAAGGGTCTAGTGCTGCCTCGGGCACCTTATGGTCGTTCTCCTGTGAGTCTAGATTTTCGAATCCGACGCAAAACTGACAGTTAATTGTAACGTTCAGAGCCTCTTAATGACGATGGAACACACAAATTGCGTCGCGATTCAATACATCGTCCTACAGCCGACTTGTCTCCAGGGGTCTATTGCTGCCTCGGGCACCTTATGGTCGTTCTCCTGTGAGTCTAGTTTTTCGAATGCGATGCAAAACTGACAGTTAATTGTAACGTTCAGAGCCTGTTAATGACGATGGGACACACAAATTGCGTCGCGACTCAATACATCGTCCTCCAGCCAACTTGTCTCCAAGGGTCTAGTGCTGCCTCGGGCACCTTATGGTCGTTTTCCTGTGAGTCTAGATTTTCGAATCCGACGCAAAACTGACAGTTAATTGTAACGTTCAGAGCCTCTTAATGACGATGGAACACACAAATTGCGTCGCGATTCAATACATCGTCCTACAGCCGACTTGTCTCGAAGGGTCTAGTGCTGCCTCGGGCACCATATGCTCGTTCTCCTGTGAGTCTAGATTTTCGAATCCGACGCAAAACTGAGAGTGAATTGTAACGTTCAGAGCCTCTTGATGACGATGGAACACACAAATTGCGTCGCGATTCAATACATCTTCCTCCAGCCGACTTGTCTCGAAGGGTCTATTGCTGCCTCGGGCACCTTATGGTCGTTCATCTGTGAGTCTAGATTTTCGAATCCGACGCAAAACTGACAGTTAATTGTGAGGTTCAGAGCCTCTTAATGACGATGGAACACACAAATTGCGTCGCGATTCAATACATCGTCCTCCAGCCGACTTGTCTCCAAGGGTCTATTGCTGCCTCGGGCACCTTATGGTCGTTCTCCTGTGAGTCTAGTTTTTCGAATGCGATGCAAAACTGACAGTTAATTGTGACGTTCAGAGCCTGTTAATGACGATGGGACACATAAATTGCGTCGCGACTCAATACATCGTCCTCCAGCCGACTTGTCTCCAAGGGTCTAGTGCTGCCTCGGGCACCTTATGGTCGTTCTCCTGTGAGTCTAGATTTTCGAATCCGACGCAAAACTGACAGTGAATTGTAACGTTCAGAGCCTCTTGATGACGATGGAACACACAAATTGCGTCGCGATTCAATACATCGTCCCACAGCCGACCTGTCTCCAAGGGTCTCTTGCTGCCTCGGGCACCTTATGGTCGTTCTCCTGTGAGTCTAGTTTTCAGAATACGACGCAAAACTGACAGTTAATTGTAACGTTCAGAGCCTGTTAATGACGATGGAACACACAAATTGCGTCGCGATTCAATACATCGTCCGCCAGCCGACTTGTCTCCGAGGTAGTATTGCTGCTCCGGGCACCTTTTGGTCGTTCTCCTATGAGTCTAGTTTTTCGAATCCGGCGCAAAACTGACAGTGAATTGTAACGTTCAGAGCCTCTTAATGACGATGGAACACACAAATTGCGTCGCGATTCAATACATCGTCCTCCAGCCGACTTGTCTCGAAGGGTCTATTGGTGCCTCGGGCACCTTATGGTCGTTCTCCTGTGAGTCTAGTTTTTCGAATCCGACGCAAAACTGACAATTAATTGTAACGTTCAGAGCCTGTTAATGACGATGGAACACACAAATTGCGTCGCGATTCAATACATCGTCCTCAGCCGCCTTGTCTCCAAGGGTCTATTGCTGCCTCGGGCACCTTATGGTCGTTCTCCTGTGAGTCTAGTTTTTCGAATCCGACGCAAAACTGACAGTTAATTGTAATGTTCAGAGTCTGTTAATGACGATGGAACACACAAATTGCGTCGCGATTCAATACATCTTGCTCCCGCCGACTTGTCTCCAAGGGTGTAGTGCTGCCTCGGGCACCTTATGGTCGTTCATCTGTGAGTCTAGATTTTCGAATCCGACGCAAAAGTGACAGTTAATTGTAACGTTCAGAGCCTGTTAATGACGATGGGACACACAAATTGCGTCGCGTCTCAATACATCGTCCTCCAACCGACTTGTCTCCAAGGGTCTATTGCTGCCTCGGGCACCTTATGGTCGTTCTCCTGTGAGTCTAGTTTTTCGAATGCGATGCAAAACTGACAGTTAATTGTAACGTTCAGGGCCTCTTAATGACGATGGAACACACAAATTGCTTCGCGATTCAATACATCGTCCTCCAGCCGACTTGTCTCCAAGGGTCTATTGCTGCCTCGGGCACCTTATGGTCGTTCTCCTGTGAGTCTAGTTTTTCGAATGCGATGCAAAACTGACAGTTAATTGTAACGTTCAGAGCCTGTTAATGACGATGGGACACACAAATTGCGTCGCGACTCAATACATCGTCCTCGAGCCGACTTGTCTCCAAGGGTCTAGTGCTGCCTCGGATACCTTATGGTCGTTCTCCTGTGAGTCTAGATTTTCGAATCCGACGCAAAACTGACAGTTAATTGTAACGTTCAGAGCCTGTTAATGACGATAGAACACACAAATTGCGTCGCGATTCAATACATCGTCCTCCAGCCGACTTGTCTCCAAGGGTCTAGTGCTGCCTCGGGCACCTTATGGTCGTTCTCCTGTGAGTCTAGATTTTCGAATCCGACGCAAAACTGACAGTTAATTGTAACGTTCAGAGCCTCTTAATGACGATGGAACACACAAATTGCGTCGCGATTCAATACATCGTCCTACAGACGACTTGTCTCCAAGGGTCTATTGCTGCCTCAGGCACCTTATGGTCGTTCTCCTGTGAGTCTAGTTTTTCGAATGCGATGCAAAACTGACAGTTAATTGTAACGTTCAGAGCCTGTTAATGACGATGGGACACACAAACTGCGTCGCGACTCAATACATCGTCCTCCAGCCAACTTGTCTCCAAGGGTCTAGTGCTGCCTCGGGCACCTTATGGTCGTTCTCCTGTGAGTCTAGATTTTCGAATCCGACGCAAAACTGACAGTTAATTGTAACGTTCAGAGCCTCTTAATGACGATGGAACACACAAATTGCGTCGCGATTCAATACATCGTCCTACAGCCGACTTGTCTCCAAGGGTCTAGTGCTGCCTCGGGCACCATATGCTCGTTCTCCTGTGAGTCTAGATTTTCGAATCCGACGCAAAACTGACAGTGAATTGTAACGTTCAGAGCCTCTTGATGACGATGGAACACACAAATTGCGTCGCGATTCAATACATCGTCCCACAGCCGACCTGTCTCCAAGGGTCTCTTGCTGCCTCGGGCACCTTATGGTCGTTATCCTGTGAGTCTAGTTTTCAGAATACGACGCAAAACTGACAGTTAATTGTAACGTTCAGAGCCTGTTAATGACGATGGGACACACAAATTGCGTCGCGACTCAATACATCGTCCTCCAGCCGACTTGTCTCCAAGGGTCTAGTGCTGCCTCGGGCACCTTATGGTCGTTCTCCTGTGAGTCTAGATTTTCGAATCCGACGCAAAACTGACAGTTAATTGTAACGTTCAGAGCCTGATACTGACGATGGAACACACAAATTGTGTCGCGATTCAATACATCGTCCTCCAGCCGACATGTCTCCGAGGTAGTATTGCTGCTCCGGGCACCTTTTGGTCGTTCTCCTATGAGTCTAGTTTTTCGAATCCGGCGCAAAACTGACAATTAATTGTAACGTTCAGAGCCTCTTAATGACGATGGAACACAAATTGCGTCGCGATTCAATACATCGTCCTCCAGCCGACTTGTCTCCGAGGTAGTATTGCTGCTCCTGGCACCTTATGGTCGTTCTCCTGTGAGTCTAGTTTTTCGAATACGACGCAAAACTGACAGTTAATTGTAACGTTCAGAGCCTGTTATTGACGATGGAACACACAAATTGCGTCGCGACTCAATACATCGTCCTACAGCCGACTTGTCTCCAAGGGTCTAGTGCTGCCTCGGGCACCATATGCTCGTTCTCCTGTGAGTCTAGATTTTCGAATCCGACGCAAAACTGACAGTGAATTGTAACGTTCAGAGCCTGTTAATGACGATGGGACACACAAATTGCGTCGCGACTCAATACATCGTCCTCCAGCCGACTTGTCTCCAAGGGTCTAGTGCTGCCTCGGGCACCATATGCTCGTTCTCCTGTGAGTCTAGATCTTCGAATCCGACGCAAAACTGACAGTTAATTGTAACGTTCAGAGCCTCTTAATGACGATGGAACACACAAATTGCGTCGCGATTCAATACATCGTCCTACAGCCGACTTGTATCCAAGGGTCTAGTGCAACCTCGGGCACCATATGCTCGTTCTCCTGTGAGTCTAGATTTTCGAATGCGATGCAAAACTGACAGTTAATTGTAACGTTCAGAGCCTCTTAATGACGATGGAACACACAAATTGCGTAGCGATTCAATACATCGTCCTCCAGCCGACTTGTCTCGAACGGTCTATTGGTACCTCGGGCACCTTATGGTCGTTCTCCTGTGAGTCTAGTTTTTCGAATACGACGCAAAACTGACAATTAATTGTAACGTTCAGAGCCTCTTAATGACGATGGAACACACAAATTGCATCGCGATTCAATACATCGTCCTCCAGCCGACTTGTCTCGAAGGGTCTATTGCTGCCTCGGGCACCTTATGGTCGTTCATCGGTGAGTCTAGATTTTCGAATCCGACGCAAAACTGACAGTTAATTGTAAGGTTCAGAGCCTCTTAATGACGATGGAACACACAAATTGCGTCGCGAATCAATACATCGTCCTGCAGCCGACTTGTCTCCAAGGGTCTATTGCTGCCTCGGGCACCTTATGGTCGTTCTCCTGTGAGTCTAGTTTTTCGAATGCGATGCAAAACAGACAGTTAATTGTAACGTTCAGAGCCTGTTAATGACGATGGGACACACAAATTGCGTCGCGTCTCAATACATCGTCCTCCAGCCGACTTGTCTCCAAGGGTCTATTGCTGCCTCGGGCACCTTATGGTCGTTCTCCTGTGAGTCTAGTTTTTCGAATGCTATGCAAAACTGACAGTTAATTGTAACGTTCAGAGCCTCTTAATGACGATGGAACACACAAATTGCGTCGCGATTCAATACATCGTCCTACAGCCGACTTGTCTCCAAGGGTCTAGTGCTGCCTCGGGCACCATATGCTCGTTCTCCTGTGAGTCTAGATTTTCGAATCCGACGCAAAACTGAGAGTGAATTGTAACGTTCAGAGCCTCTTGATGACGATGGAACACACAAATTGCGTCGCGATTCAATACATCGTCCTCCAGCCGACTTGTCTCGAAGGGTCTATTGCTGCCTCGGGCACCTTATGGTCGTTCATCTGTGAGTCTAGATTTTCGAATCCGACGCAATACTGACAGTTGATTGTAACGTTCAGAGCCTCTTGATGACGATGGAACACACAAATTGCATCGTGATTCAATACATCGTCCCACAGCCGACCTGTCTCCAAGGGTCTCTTGCTGCCTCGGGCACCTTATGGTCGTTCTCCTGTGAGTCTAGTTTTCAGAATACGACGCAAAACTGACAGTTAATTGTAACGTTCAGAGCCTCTTAAGGACGATGGAACACACAAATTGTGTCGCGACTCAATACATCGTCCTCCAGCCGACTTGTCTCGAAGGGTCTATTGGTGTCTCGGGCACCTTATGGTCGTTCTCCTGTGAGTCTAGATTTTCGAATCCGACGCAAAACTGAGAGTGAATTGTAACGTTCAGAGCCTGTTAATGACGATGGGACACACAAATTGCGTCGCGATTCAATACATCGTCCTCCAGCCGACTTGTCTCCAAGGGTCTATTGCTGCCTCGGGCACCTTATGGTCGTTCTTCTGTGAGTCTAGTTTTTCGAATGCGATGCAAAACTGACAGTTAATTGTAACGTTCAGAGCCTGTTAATGACGATGGGACACACAAATTGCGTCGCGTCTCAATACATCGTCCTCCAGCCGACTTGTCTCCAAGGGTCTATTGCTGCCTCGGGCACCTTATGGTCGTTCTCCTGTGAGTCTAGTTTTTCGAATGCGATGCAAAACTGACAGTTAATTGTAACGTTCAGAGCCTCTTAATGACGATGGAACACACAAATTGCGTCGCGATTCAATACATCGTCCTACAGCCGACTTGTCTCCAAGGGTCTAGTGCTGCCTCGGGCACCATATGCTCGTTCTCCTGTGAGTCTAGATTTTCGAATCCGACGCAAAACTGAGAGTGAATTGTATCGTTCAGAGCCTCTTGATGACGATGGAACACACAAATTGCGTCGCGATTCAATACATCGTCCTCCAGCCGACTTGTCTCGAAGGGTCTATTGCTGCCTCGGGCACCTTATGGTCGTTCATTTGTGAGTCTAGATTTTCGAATCCGACGCAAAACTGACAGTTAATTGTAAGGTTCAGAGCCTCTTAATGACGATGGAACACACAAATTGCGTCGCGATTCAATACATCGTCCTCCAGCCGACTTGTCTCCAAGGGTCTATTGCTGCCTCGGGCACCTTATGGTCGTTCTCCTGTGAGTCTAGTTTTTCGAATGCGATGCAAAACTGACAGTTAATTGTAACGTTCAGAGCCTGTTAATGACGATGGAACACACAAATTGCGTCGCGACTCAATACATCGTCCTCCAGCCGACTTGTCTCCAAGGGTCTAGTGCTGCCTCGGGCACCTTATGGTCGTTCTCCTGTGAGTCTAGATTTTCGAATCCGACGCAAAACTGACAGTTAATTGTAACGTTCAGAGCCTCTTAATGACGATGGAACACACAAATTGCGTCGCGATTCAATACATCGTCCTACAGCCGACTTGTCTCCAAGGGTCTAGTGCTGCCTCGGGCACCATATGCTCGTTCTCCTGTGAGTCTAGATTTTCGAATCCGACGCAAAACTGACAGTGAATTGTAACGTTCAGAGCCTCTTGATGACGATGGAACACACAAATTACGTCGTGATTCAATACATCGTCCCACAGCCGACCTGTCTCCAAGGGCCTCTTACTGCCTCGGGCACCTTATGGTCGTTCTCCTGTGAGTCTAGTTTTCAGAATACGACGCAAAACTGACAGTTAATTGTAACGTTCAGAGCCTCTTAATGACGATGGAATACACAAATTGTGTCGCGACTCAATACATCGTCCTCCAGCCGACTTGTCTCGAAGGGTCTATTGGTGCCTCGGGCACCTTATGGTCGTTCTCCTGTGAGTCTAGATTTTCGAATCCGACGCAAAACTGAGAGTGAATTGTAACGTTCAGAGCCTGTTAATGACGATGGGACACACAAATTGCGTCGCGACTCAATACATTGTCCTCCAGCCGACTTGTCTCCAAGGGTCTAGTGCTGCCTCGGGCACCATATGCTCGTTCTCCTGTGAGTCTAGATTTTCGAATCCGACGCAAAACTGACAGTTAATTGTAACGTTCAGAGCCTGATACTGACGATGGAACACACAAATTGCGTCGCGATTGAATACATCGTCCTCCAGCCGACATGTCTCCGAGGTAGTATTGCTGCTCCTGGCACCTCTTGGTCGTTCTCCTATGAGTCTAGTTTTTCGAATCCGCCGCAAAACTGACAATTAATTGTAACGTTCAGAGCCTCTTAATGACGATGGAACACACAAATTGCGTCGCGATTCAATACATCGTCCTCCAGCCGACATGTCTCCGAGGTAGTATTGCTGCTCCTGGCACCTCTTGGTCGTTCTCCTATGAGTCTAGTTTTTCGAATCCGACGAAAACTGACAGTTAATTGTAACGTTCAGAGCCTGATACTTACGATGGAACACACAAATTGCGTCGCGATTCAATACATCGTCCTCCAGCCGACTTGTCTCCGAGGTAGTATTGCTGCTCCTGGCACCTCTTGGTCGTTCTCCTATGAGTCTAGTTTTTCGAATCCGGCGCAAAACTGACAATTAATTGTAACGTTCAGAGCCTCTTAATGACGATGGAACACACAAATTGCGTCGCGATTCAATACATCGTCCTACAGCCGACTTGTCTCCAAGGGTCTATTGCTGCCTCAGGCACCTTATGGTCGTTCTCCTGTGAGTCTAGTTTTTCGAATGCGATGCAAAACTGACAGTTAATTGTAACGTTCAGAGCCTGTTAATGACGATGGGACACACAAATTGCGTCGCGACTCAATACATCGTCCTCCAGCCAACTTGTCTCCAAGGGTCTAGTGCTGCCTCGGGCACCTTATGGTCGTTCTCCTGTGAGTCTAGATTTTCGAATCCGACGCAAAACTGACAGTTAATTGTAACGTTTAGAGCCTCTTAATGACGATGGAACACACAAATTGCGTCGCGATTCAATACATCGTCCTACAGCCGACTTGTCTCCAAGGGTCTAGTGCTGCCTCGGGCACCATATGCTCGTTCTCCTGTGAGTCTAGATTTTCGAATCCGACGCAAAACTGACAGTGAATTGTAACGTTCAGAGCCTCTTGATGACGATGGAACACACAAATTGCGTCGCGATTCAATACATCGTCCCACAGCCGACCTGTCTCCAAGGGTCTCTTGCTGCCTCGGGCACCTTATGGTCGTTATCCTGTGAGTCTAGTTTTCAGAATACGACGCAAAACTGACAGTTAATTGTAACGTTCAGAGCCTGTTAATGACGATGGGACACACAAATTGCGTCGCGACTCAATACATCGTCCTCCAGCCGACTTGTCTCCAAGGGTCTAGTGCTGCCTCGGGCACCTTATGGTCGTTCTCCTGTGAGTCTAGATTTTCGAATCCGACGCAAAACTGACAGTTAATTGTAACGTTCAGAGCCTGATACTGACGATGGAACACACAAATTGTGTCGCGATTCAATACATCGTCCTCCAGCCGACATGTCTCCGAGGTAGTATTGCTGCTCCGGGCACCTTTTGGTCGTTCTCCTATGAGTCTAGTTTTTCGAATCCGGCGCAAAACTGACAATTAATTGTAACGTTCAGAGCCTCTTAATGACGATGGAACACAAATTGCGTCGCGATTCAATACATCGTCCTCCAGCCGACTTGTCTCCGAGGTAGTATTGCTGCTCCTGGCACCTTATGGTCGTTCTCCTGTGAGTCTAGTTTTTCGAATACGACGCAAAACTGACAGTTAATTGTAACGTTCAGAGCCTGTTATTGACGATGGAACACACAAATTGCGTCGCGACTCAATACATCGTCCTACAGCCGACTTGTCTCCAAGGGTCTAGTGCTGCCTCGGGCACCATATGCTCGTTCTCCTGTGAGTCTAGATTTTCGAATCCGACGCAAAACTGACAGTGAATTGTAACGTTCAGAGCCTGTTAATGACGATGGGACACACAAATTGCGTCGCGACTCAATACATCGTCCTCCAGCCGACTTGTCTCCAAGGGTCTAGTGCTGCCTCGGGCACCATATGCTCGTTCTCCTGTGAGTCTAGATCTTCGAATCCGACGCAAAACTGACAGTTAATTGTAACGTTCAGAGCCTCTTAATGACGATGGAATACACAAATTGCGTCGCGATTCAATACATCGTCCTACAGCCGACTTGTATCCAAGGGTCTAGTGCAACCTCGGGCACCATATGCTCGTTCTCCTGTGAGTCTAGATTTTCGAATGCGATGCAAAACTGACAGTTAATTGTAACGTTCAGAGCCTCTTAATGACGATGGAACACACAAATTGCGTAGCGATTCAATACATCGTCCTCCAGCCGACTTGTCTCGAACGGTCTATTGGTACCTCGGGCACCTTATGGTCGTTCTCCTGTGAGTCTAGTTTTTCGAATGCGATGCAAAACAGACAGTTAATTGTAACGTTCAGAGCCTGTTAATGACGATGGGACACACAAATTGCGTCGCGTCTCAATACATCGTCCTCCAGCCGACTTGTCTCCAAGGGTCTAATGCTGCCTCGGGCACCTTGTGGTCGTTCTCCTGTGAGTCTAGATTTTCGAATGCTATGCAAAACTGACAGTTAATTGTAACGTTCAGAGCCTCTTAATGACGATGGAACACACAAATTGCGTCGCGATTCAATACATCGTCCTACAGCCGACTTGTCTCCAAGGGTCTAGTGCTGCCTCGGGCACCATATGCTCGTTCTCCTGTGAGTCTAGATTTTCGAATCCGACGCAAAACTGAGAGTGAATTGTAACGTTCAGAGCCTCTTGATGACGATGGAACACACAAATTGCGTCGCGATTCAATACATCGTCCTCCAGCCGACTTGTCTCGAAGGGTCTATTGCTGCCTCGGGCACCTTATGGTCGTTCATCTGTGAGTCTAGATTTTCGAATCCGACGCAATACTGACAGTTGATTGTAACGTTCAGAGCCTCTTGATGACGATGGAACACACAAATTGCATCGTGATTCAATACATCGTCCCACAGCCGACCTGTCTCCAAGGGTCTCTTGCTGCCTCGGGCACCTTATGGTCGTTCTCCTGTGAGTCTAGTTTTCAGAATACGACGCAAAACTGACAGTTAATTGTAACGTTCAGAGCCTCTTAATGACGATGGAACACACAAATTGTGTCGCGACTCAATACATCGTCCTCCAGCCGACTTGTCTCGAAGGGTCTATTGGTGTCTCGGGCACCTTATGGTCGTTCTCCTGTGAGTCTAGATTTTCGAATCCGACGCAAAACTGAGAGTGAATTGTAACGTTCAGAGCCTGTTAATGACGATGGGACACACAAATTGCGTCGCGATTCAATACATCGTCCTCCAGCCGACTTGTCTCCAAGGGTCTATTGCTGCCTCGGGCACCTTATGGTCGTTCTTCTGTGAGTCTAGTTTTTCGAATGCGATGCAAATCTGACAGTTAATTGTAACGTTCAGAGCCTGTTAATGACGATGGGACACACAAATTGCGTCGCGTCTCAATACATCGTCCTCCAGCCGACTTGTCTCGAAGGGTCTATTGCTGCCTCGGGCACCTTATGGTCGTTCTCCTGTGAGTCTAGTTTTTCGAATGCGATGCAAAACTGACAGTTAATTGTAACGTTCAGAGCCTCTTAATGACGATGGAACACACAAATTGCGTCGCGATTCAATACATCGTCCTACAGCCGACTTGTCTCCAAGGGTCTAGTGCTGCCTCGGGCACCATATGCTCGTTCTCCTGTGTGTCTAGATTTTCGAATCCGACGCAAAACTGAGAGTGAATTGTATCGTTCAGAACCTCTTGATGACGATGGAACACACAAATTGCGTCGCGATTCAATACATCGTCCTCCAGCCGACTTGTCTCGAAGGGTCTATTGCTGCCTCGGGCACCTTATGGTCGTTCATTTGTGAGTCTAGATTTTCGAATCCGACGCAAAACTGACAGTTAATTGTAAGGTTCAGAGCCTCTTAATGACGATGGAACACACAAATTGCGTCGCGATTCAATACATCGTCCTCCAGCCGACTTGTCTCCAAGGGTCTATTGCTGCCTCGGGCACCTTATGGTCGTTCTCCTGTGAGTCTAGTTTTTCGAATGCGATGCAAAACTGACAGTTAATTGTAACGTTCAGAGCCTGTTAATGACGATGGAACACACAAATTGCGTCGCGACTCAATACATCGTCCTCCAGCCGACTTGTCTCCAAGGGTCTAGTGCTGCCTCGGGCACCTTATGGTCGTTCTCCTGTGAGTCTAGATTTTCGAATCCGACGCAAAACTGACAGTTAATTGTAACGTTCAGAGCCTCTTAATGACGATGGAACACACAAATTGCGTCGCGATTCAATACATCGTCCTACAGCCGACTTGTCTCCAAGGGTCTAGTGCTGCCTCGGGCACCATATGCTCGTTCTCCTGTGAGTCTAGATTTTCGAATCCGACGCAAAACTGACAGTGAATTGTAACGTTCAGAGCCTCTTGATGACGATGGAACACACAAATTACGTCGTGATTCAATACATCGTCCCACAGCCGACCTGTCTCCAAGGGCCTCTTACTGCCTCGGGCACCTTATGGTCGTTCTCCTGTGAGTCTAGTTTTCAGAATACGACGCAAAACTGACAGTTAATTGTAACGTTCAGAGCCTCTTAATGACGATGGAATACACAAATTGTGTCGCGACTCAATACATCGTCCTCCAGCCGACTTGTCTCGAAGGGTCTATTGGTGCCTCGGGCACCTTATGGTCGTTCTCCTGTGAGTCTAGATTTTCGAATCCGATGCAAAACTGAGAGTGAATTGTAACGTTCAGAGCCTGTTAATGACGATGGGACACACAAATTGCGTCGCGACTCAATACATTGTCCTCCAGCCGACTTGTCTCTAAGGGTCTAGTGCTGCCTCGGGCACCATATGCTCGTTCTCCTGTGAGTCTAGATTTTCGAATCCGACGCAAAACTGACAGTTAATTGTAACGTTCAGAGCCTGATACTGACGATGGAACACACAAATTGCGTCGCGATTCAATACATCGTCCTCCAGCCGACATGTCTCCGAGGTAGTATTGCTGCTCCTGGCACCTCTTGGTCGTTCTCCTATGAGTCTAGTTTTTCGAATCCGCCGCAAAACTGACAATTAATTGTAACGTTCAGAGCCTCTTAATGACGATGGAACACACAAATTGCGTCGCGATTCAATACATCGTCCTCCAGCCGACATGTCTCCGAGGTAGTATTGCTGCTCCTGGCACCTCTTGGTCGTTCTCCTATGAGTCTAGTTTTTCGAATCCGACGCAAAACTGACAGTTAATTGTAACGTTCAGAGCCTGATACTTACGATGGAACACACAAATTGCGTCGCGATTCAATACATCGTCCTCCAGCCGACTTGTCTCCGAGGTAGTATTGCTGCTCCTGGCACCTCTTGGTCGTTCTCCTATGAGTCTAGTTTTTCGAATCCGGCGCAAAACTGACAATTAATTGTAACGTTCAGAGCCTCTTAATGACGATGGAACACACAAATTGCGTCGCGATTCAATACATCGTCCTACAGCCGACTTGTCTCCAAGGGTCTATTGCTGCCTCGGGCACCTTATGATCGTTCATCGGTGAGTCTAGATTTTCGAATCCGACGCAAAACTGACAGTTAATTGTAACGTTCAGAGCCTCTTAATGACGATGGAACACACAAATTGCGTCGCGATTCAATACATCGTCCTCCAGCCGACTTGTCTCCAAGGGTCTATTGCTGCCTCGGGCACCTTATGGTCGTTCTCCTGTGAGTCTAGATTTTCGAATCCGACGCAAAACTGACAGTTAATTGTAACGTTCAGAGCCTCTTAATGACGATGGAACACACAAATTGCGTCGCGATTCAATACATCGTCCTACAGCCGACTTGTCTCCAAGGGTCTAGTGCTGCCTCGGGCACCATATGCTCGTTCTCCTGTGAGTCTAGATTTTCGAATCCGACGCAAAACTGACAGTGAATTGTAACGTTCAGAGCCTCTTGATTACGATGGAACACACAAATTACGTCGTGATTCAATACATCGTCCCACAGCCGACCTGTCTCCAAGGGTCTCTTACTGTCTCGGGCACCTTATGGTCGTTCTCCTGTGAGTCTAGTTTTCAGAATACGACGCAAAACTGACAGTTAATTGTAACGTTCAGAGCCTCTTAATGACGATGGAATACACAAATTGTGTCGCGACTCAATACATCGTCCTCCAGCCGACTTGTCTCGAAGGGTCTATTGGTGCCTCGGGCACCTTATGGTCGTTCTCCTGTGAGTCTAGATTTTCGAATCCGACGCAAAACTGAGAGTGAATTGTAACGATCAGAGCCTGTTAATGACGATGGGACACACAAATTGCGTCGCGACTCAATACATCGTCCTCCAGCCGACTTGTCTCCAAGGGTCTAGTGCTGCCTCGGGCACCATATGCTCGTTCTCCTGTGAGTCTAGATTTTCGAATCCGACGCAAAACTGACAGTTAATTGTAACGTTCAGAGCCTGATACTGACGATGGAACACACAAATTGCGTCGCGATTCAATACATCGTCCTCCAGCCGACATGTCTCCGAGGTAGTATTGCTGCTCCTGGCACCTCTTGGTCGTTCTCCTATGAGTCTAGTTTTTCGAATCCGCCGCAAAACTGACAATTAATTGTAACGTTCAGAGCCTCTTAATGACGATGGAACACACAAATTGCGTCGCGATTCAATACATCGTCCTACAGCCGACTTGTCTCGAAGGGTCTATTGCTGCCTCGGGCACCTTATGGTCGTTCTCCTGTGAGTCTAGTTTTTCGAATGCGATGCAAAACTGACAGTTAATTGTAACGTTCAGAACCTGTTAATGACGATGGGACACACAAATTGCGTCGCGACTCAATACATCGTCCTCCAGCCGACTTGTCTCCAAGGGTCTAGTGCTGCCTCGGGTACCTTATGGTCGTTCTCCTGTGAGTCTAGATTTTCGAATCCGACGCAAAACTGACAGTTAATTGTAACGTTCAGAGCCTCTTAATGACGATGGAACACACAAATTGCGTCGCGATTCAATACATCGTCCTACAGCCGACTTGTCTCCAAGGGTCTAGTGCTGCCTCGGGCACCATATGCTCGTTCTCCTGTGAGTCTAGTTTTTCGAATCCGGCGCAAAACTGACAATTAATTGTAACGTTCAGAGCCTGTTAATGACGATGGGACACACAAATTGCGTCGCGATTCAATACATCGTCCTACAGCCGACTTGTCTCCAAGGGTCTAGTGCTGCCTCGGGCACCATATGCTCGTTCTCCTGTGAGTCTAGATTTTCGAATGCGATGCAAAACTGACAGTTAATTGTAACGTTCAGAGCCTGATACTGACGATGGAACACACAAATTGCGTCGCGATTCAATACATCGTCCTCCAGCCGACATGTCTCCGAGGTAGTATTGCTGCTCCTGGCACCTCTTGGTCGTTCTCCTATGAGTCTAGTTTTTCGAATCCGACGCAAAACTGACAGTTAATTGTAACGTTCAGAGCCTGATACTTACGATGGAACACACAAATTGCGTCGCGATTCAATACATCGTCCTCCAGCCGACTTGTCTCCGAGGTAGTATTGCTGCTCCTGGCACCTCTTGGTCGTTCTCCTATGAGTCTAGTTTTTCGAATCCGGCGAAAACTGACAATTAATTGTAACGTTCAGAGCCTCTTAATGACGATGGAACACACAAATTGCGTCGCGATTCAATACATCGTCCTACAGCCGACTTGTCTCCAAGGGTCTATTGCTGCCTCGGGCACCTTATGATCGTTCATCGGTGAGTCTAGATTTTCGAATCCGACGCAAAACTGACAGTTAATTGTAAGGTTCAGAGCCTCTTAATGACGATGGAACACACAAATTGCGTCGCGAATCAATATATCGTCCTCCAGCCGACTTGTCTCCAAGGGTCTATTGCTGCCTCGGGCACCTTATGGTCGTTCTCCTGTGAGTCTAGATTTTCGAATGCGATGCAAAACTGACAGTTAATTGTAACGTTCAGAGCCTGTTAATGACGATGGGACACACAAATTGCGTCGCGTCTCAATACATCGTCCTCCAGCCGACTTGTCTCCAAGGGTCTATTGCTGCCTCGGGCACCTTATGGTCGTTCTCCTGTGAGTCTAGATTTTCGAATCCGACGCAAAACTGACAGTTAATTGTAACGTTCAGAGCCTGTTAATGACAATGGAACACACAAATTGCGTCGCGAATCAATACATCGTCCTCCAGCCGACTTGTCTCCAAGGGTCTATTGCTGCCTCGGGCACCATATGCTCGTTCTCCTGTGAGTCTAGATTTTCGAATCCGGCGCAAAACTGACAATTAATTGTAACGTTCAGAGCCTCTTAATGACGATGGAACACACAAATTGCGTCGCGAATCAATACATCGTCCTCCAGCCGACTTGTCTCCAAGGGTCTATTGCTGCCTCGGGCACCTTATGGTCGTTCTCCTGTGAGTCTAGTTTTTCGAATGCGATGCAAAACTGACAGTTAATTGTAACGTTCAGAGCCTCTTAATGACGATGGAACACACAAATTGCGTCGCGATTCAATACATCGTCCTCCAGCCGACTTGTCTCCAAGGGTCTATTGCTGCCTCGGGCACCTTATGGTCGTTCTCCTGTGAGTCTAGTTTTTCGAATACGACTCAAAACTGACAATTAATTGTAACGTTCAGAGCCTCTTAATGACGATGGAACACACAAATTGCGTCGCGATTCAATACATCGTCCTCCAGCCGACTTGTCTCGAAGGGTCTATTGCTGCCTCGGGCACCTTATGGTCGTTCATCGGTGAGTCTAGATTTTCGAATCCGACGCAAAACTGACAGTTAATTGTAAGGTTCAGAGCCTCTTAATGACGATGGAACACACAAATTGCGTCGCGATTCAATACATCGTCCTCCAGCCGACTTGTCTCCAAGGGTCTATTGCTGCCTCGGGCACCTTATGGTCGTTCTCCTGTGAGTCTAGATTTTCGAATCCGACGCAAAACTGACAGTTAATTGTAACGTTCAGAGCCTCTTAATGACGATGGGACACACAAATTGCGTCGCGTCTCAATACATCGTCCTCCAGCCGACTTGTCTCCAAGGGTCTATTGCTGCCTCGGGCACCTTATGGTCGTTCTCCTGTGAGTCTAGATTTTCGAATCCGACGCAAAACTGACAGTTAATTGTAACGTTCAGAGCCTGTTAATGACAATGGAACACACAAATTGCGTCGCGAATCAATACATCGTCCTCCAGCCGACTTGTCTCCAAGGGTCTATTGCTGCCTCGGGCACCATATGCTCGTTCTCCTGTGAGTCTAGATTTTCGAATCCGGCGCAAAACTGACAATTAATTGTAACGTTCAGAGCCTCTTAATGACGATGGAACACACAAATTGCGTCGCGAATCAATACATCGTCCTCCAGCCGACTTGTCTCCAAGGGTCTATTGCTGCCTCGGGCACCTTATGGTCGTTCTCCTGTGAGTCTAGTTTTTCGAATGCGATGCAAAACTGACAGTTAATTGTAACGTTCAGAGCCTCTTAATGACGATGGAACACACAAATTGCGTCGCGATTCAATACATCGTCCTCCAGCCGACTTGTCTCCAAGGGTCTATTGCTGCCTCGGGCACCTTATGGTCGTTCTCCTGTGAGTCTAGTTTTTCGAATACGACTCAAAACTGACAATTAATTGTAACGTTCAGAGCCTCTTAATGACGATGGAACACACAAATTGCGTCGCGATTCAATACATCGTCCTCCAGCCGACTTGTCTCGAAGGGTCTATTGCTGCCTCGGGCACCTTATGGTCGTTCATCGGTGAGTCTAGATTTTCGAATCCGACGCAAAACTGACAGTTAATTGTAAGGTTCAGAGCCTCTTAATGACGATGGAACACACAAATTGCGTCGCGAATCAATACATCGTCCTCCAGCCGACTTGTCTCCAAGGGTCTATTGCTGCCTCGGGCACCTTATGGTCGTTCTCCTGTGAGTCTAGATTTTCGAATGCGATGCAAAACTGACAGTTAATTGTAACGTTCAGAGCCTGTTAATGACGATGGGACACACAAATTGCGTCGCGTCTCAATACATCGTCCTCCAGCCGACTTGTCTCCAAGGGTCTATTGCTGCCTCGGGCACCTTATGGTCGTTCTCCTGTGAGTCTAGATTTTCGAATCCGACGCAAAACTGACAGTTAATTGTAACGTTCAGAGCCTCTTAATGACGATGGAACACACAAATTGCGTCGCGAATCAATACATCGTCCTCCAGCCGACTTGTCTCCAAGGGTCTATTGCTGCCTCGGTCACCATATGCTCGTTCTCCTGTGAGTCTAGATTTTCGAATCCGGCGCAAAACTGACAACTAATTTTAACGTTCAGAACCTCTTAATGACGATGGAACACACAAATTGCGTCGCGAATCAATACATCGACCTCCAGCCGACTTGTCTCCAAGGGTCTATTGCTGCCTCGGGCACCTTATGGTCGTTCTCCTGTGAGTCTAGTTTTTCGAACGCGATGCAAAACTGACAGTTAATTGTAACGTTCAGAGCCTGTTAATGACGATGGGACACACAAATTGCGTCGCGTCTCAATACATCGTCCTCCAGCCGACTTGTCTCCAAGGGTCTATTGCTGATTCGGGCACCTTATGGTCGTTCTCCTGTGAGTCTAGATTTTCGAATCCGACGCAAAACTGACAGTTAATTGTAACGTTCACAGCCTCTTAATGACGATGGAACACACAAATTGCGTCGCGATTCAATACATCGTCCTCCAACCGACTTGTCTCGAAGGGTCTATTGCTCCCTCGGGCATCTTATGGTCGTTCTCCTGTGAGTGTAGTTTTTCGAATCCGATGCAAAACTGACAGTTAATTGTAACGATCAGAGCCTGTTATTCACGATGGAACACACAAATTGCGTCGCGATTCAATACATCGTCCTCCAGCCGACTTGTCTCAGAGGTACTATTGCTGCCCCTGGCACCTTTTGGTCGTTCTCCTATGAGTCTAGTTTTTCGAATCCGGCGCAAAACTGACAATTAATTGTAACGTTCAGAGCCTCTTAATGACGATGGAACACACAAATTGCGTCGCGACTCAATACATCGTCCTACAGGCGACTTGTCTCCAAGGGTCTAGTGCTGCCTCGGGCACCATATGCTCGTTCTCCTGTGAGTCTAGATTTTCGAATCCGACGCAAAACTGACAGTTAATTGTAACGTTCAGAGCCTGTTAATGACGATGGGACACACAAATTGCGTCGCGATTCAATACATCGTCCTCCAGCCGACCTGTCTCCAAGGGTCTATTGCTGCCTCGGGAACCTTATGGTCGTTCTCCTGTGAGTCTAGGTTTTCGAATCCGACGCAAAACTGACACTTAATTGTAACGTTCAGAGCCTCTTAATGACGATGGAACACACAAATTGCGTCGCGAATCAATACATCGTCCTCCAGCCGAATTGTCTCCAAGGGTGTAGTGCTGCCTCGGGCACCTTATGGTCGTTCTCCTGTGAGTCTAGATTTTCGAATCCGACGCAAAACTGACAGTTAATTGTAACGTTCAGAGCCTCTTAATGACGATGGAACACACAAATTGCGTCGCGATTCAATACATCGTCCTCCAGCCGACTTGTCTCCAAGGGTCTATAGCTGCCTCGGGCACCTTATTGTCGTTCTTCTGTGAGTCTAGATTTTCGAATCCGACGCAAAACTGACAGTTAATTGTAACGTTCAGAGCCTGTTAATGACGATGGGACACACAAATTGCGTCGCGATTCAATACATCGTCCTCCAGCCGACCTGTCTCCAAGGGTCTATTGCTGCCTCGGGCACCTTATGGTCGCTCTCCTGTGAGTCTTGATTTTCGAATCCGACGCAAAACTGACAGAGAATTGTAACGTTCAGAGCCTCTTAATGACGATGGAACACTCAAATTGCGTCGCGATTCAATACATCGTCCTCCAGCCGACTTGTCTCGAAGGGTGTATTGCTGCCTCGGGCACCTTATGGTCGATCTCCTGTGATTCTAGTTTTTCGAATCCGACGCAAAACTGACAGATAATTGTAACGTTCAGAGCGTCTTAATGACGATGGAACACACAAATTGCGTCGCGATTCAATACATCGTCCTCCAGCCGACCTGTCTCCAAGGGTCTATTGCTGCCTAGTGCACCTTATGGTCGCTCTGCTGTGAGACTAGTTTTCCGAATACGACGCATAACTGACTGTTAATTGTAACGTTCAGAGCCTGTTAATGACGATGGAACACACAAATTGCGTCGCGATTCAATACATCGTCCTCCAGCCGACCTGTCTCCAAGGGTCTATTGCTGCCTCGGGCACCTTATGGTTGTTCTCCTGTGAGTCTAGTTTTTCGAATCCGACGCAAAACTGACGGTTAATTGTAACGTTCAGAGCCTCTTAATGACGATGGAACACACACATTGCGTCGCGATTCAATACATCGTCCTCCAGCCGACCTGTCTCCATGGGTCTATTGCTGCCTCGGGCACCTTATGGTCGTTCTCCTGTGAGTCTAGATTTTCGAATCCGACGCAAAACTGACAGTTAATTGTAACGTTCAGAGCCTCTTAATGACGATGGAACACACAAATTGCGTCGCGATTCAATACATCGTCCTCCAGCCGACTTGTCTCCGAGGTAGTATTGCTGCCCCGGGCACCTAATGGTCGTTCTTCTATGAGTCTAGTTTTCCGAATCCGACGCAAAACTGACAGTTAATTGTAACGTTCAGAGCCTGTTAATGACGATGGGACACACAAATTGCGTCGCGATTCAATACATCGTCCTCCAGCCGACTTGTCTCGAAGGGTCTATTGCTGCCTCGGGCACCTTATGGTCGTTCATCGGTGAGTCTAGATTTTCGAATCCGACGCAAAACTGACAGTTAATTGTAAGGTTCAGAGCCTCTTAATGACGATGGAACACACAAATTGCGTCGCGAATCAATACATCGTCCTCCAGCCGACTTGTCTCCAAGGGTCTATTGCTGCCTCGGGCACCTTATGGTCGTTCTCCTGTGAGTCTAGATTTTCGAATGCGATGCAAAACTGACAGTTAATTGTAACGTTCAGAGCCTGTTAATGACGATGGGACACACAAATTGCGTCGCGTCTCAATACATCGTCCTCCAGCCGACTTGTCTCCAAGGGTCTATTGCTGCCTCGGGCACCTTATGGTCGTTCTCCTGTGAGTCTAGATTTTCGAATCCGACGCAAAACTGACAGTTAATTGTAACGTTCAGAGCCTCTTAATGACGATGGAACACACAAATTGCGTCGCGAATCAATACATCGTCCTCCAGCCGACTTGTCTCCAAGGGTCTATTGCTGCCTCGGTCACCATATGCTCGTTCTCCTGTGAGTCTAGATTTTCGAATCCGGCGCAAAACTGACAACTAATTTTAACGTTCAGAACCTCTTAATGACGATGGAACACACAAATTGCGTCGCGAATCAATACATCGACCTCCAGCCGACTTGTCTCCAAGGGTCTATTGCTGCCTCGGGCACCTTATGGTCGTTCTCCTGTGAGTCTAGTTTTTCGAACGCGATGCAAAACTGACAGTTAATTGTAACGTTCAGAGCCTGTTAATGACGATGGGACACACAAATTGCGTCGCGTCTCAATACATCGTCCTCCAGCCGACTTGTCTCCAAGGGTCTATTGCTGATTCGGGCACCTTATGGTCGTTCTCCTGTGAGTCTAGATTTTCGAATCCGACGCAAAACTGACAGTTAATTGTAACGTTCACAGCCTCTTAATGACGATGGAACACACAAATTGCGTCGCGATTCAATACATCGTCCTCCAACCGACTTGTCTCGAAGGGTCTATTGCTCCCTCGGGCATCTTATGGTCGTTCTCCTGTGAGTGTAGTTTTTCGAATCCGATGCAAAACTGACAGTTAATTGTAACGATCAGAGCCTGTTATTCACGATGGAACACACAAATTACGTCGCGATTCAATACATCGTCCTCCAGCCGACTTGTCTCAGAGGTACTATTGCTGCCCCTGGCACCTTTTGGTCGTTCTCCTATGAGTCTAGTTTTTCGAATCCGGCGCAAAACTGACAATTAATTGTAACGTTCAGAGCCTCTTAATGACGATGGAACACACAAATTGCGTCGCGACTCAATACATCGTCCTACAGCCGACTTGTCTCCAAGGGTCTAGTGCTGCCTCGGGCACCATATGCTCGTTCTCCTGTGAGTCTAGATTTTCGAATCCGACGCAAAACTGACAGTTAATTGTAACGTTCAGAGCCTGTTAATGACGATGGGACACACAAATTGCGTCGCGATTCAATACATCGTCCTCCAGCCGACCTGTCTCCAAGGGTCTATTGCTGCCTCGGGAACCTTATGGTCGTTCTCCTGTGAGTCTAGGTTTTCGAATCCGACGCAAAACTGACACTTAATTGTAACGTTCAGAGCCTCTTAATGACGATGGAACACACAAATTGCGTCGCGAATCAATACATCGTCCTCCAGCCGAATTGTCTCCAAGGGTGTAGTGCTGCCTCGGGCACCTTATGGTCGTTCTCCTGTGAGTCTAGATTTTCGAATCCGACGCAAAACTGACAGTTAATTGTAACGTTCAGAGCCTCTTAATGACGATGGAACACACAAATTGCGTCGCGATTCAATACATCGTCCTCCAGCCGACCTGTCTCCAAGGGTCTATTGCTGCCTCGGGCACCTTATGGTTGTTCTCCTGTGAGTCTAGTTTTTCGAATCCGACGCAAAACTGACGGTTAATTGTAACGTTCAGAGCCTCTTAATGACGATGGAACACACACATTGCGTCGCGATTCAATACATCGTCCTCCAGCCGACCTGTCTCCATGGGTCTATTGCTGCCTCGGGCACCTTATGGTCGTTCTCCTGTGAGTCTAGATTTTCGAATCCGACGCAAAACTGACAGTTAATTGTAACGTTCAGAGCCTCTTAATGACGATGGAACACACAAATTGCGTCGCGATTCAATACATCGTCCTCCAGCCGACTTGTCTCCAAGGGTCTATTGCTGCCTCGGGCACCTTATGGTCGTTCTCCTGTGAGTCTAGTTTTTCGAATACGACTCAAAACTGACAATTAATTGTAACGTTCAGAGCCTCTTAATGACGATGGAACACACAAATTGCGTCGCGATTCAATACATCGTCCTCCAGCCGACTTGTCTCGAAGGGTCTATTGCTGCCTCGGGCACCTTATGGTCGTTCATCGGTGAGTCTAGATTTTCGAATCCGACGCAAAACTGACAGTTAATTGTAAGGTTCAGAGCCTCTTAATGACGATGGAACACACAAATTGCGTCGCGAATCAATACATCGTCCTCCAGCCGACTTGTCTCCAAGGGTCTATTGCTGCCTCGGGCACCTTATGGTCGTTCTCCTGTGAGTCTAGATTTTCGAATGCGATGCAAAACTGACAGTTAATTGTAACGTTCAGAGCCTGTTAATGACGATGGGACACACAAATTGCGTCGCGTCTCAATACATCGTCCTCCAGCCGACTTGTCTCCAAGGGTCTATTGCTGCCTCGGGCACCTTATGGTCGTTCTCCTGTGAGTCTAGATTTTCGAATCCGACGCAAAACTGACAGTTAATTGTAACGTTCAGAGCCTCTTAATGACGATGGAACACACAAATTGCGTCGCGAATCAATACATCGTCCTCCAGCCGACTTGTCTCCAAGGGTCTATTGCTGCCTCGGTCACCATATGCTCGTTCTCCTGTGAGTCTAGATTTTCGAATCCGGCGCAAAACTGACAACTAATTTTAACGTTCAGAACCTCTTAATGACGATGGAACACACAAATTGCGTCGCGAATCAATACATCGACCTCCAGCCGACTTGTCTCCAAGGGTCTATTGCTGCCTCGGGCACCTTATGGTCGTTCTCCTGTGAGTCTAGTTTTTCGAACGCGATGCAAAACTGACAGTTAATTGTAACGTTCAGAGCCTGTTAATGACGATGGGACACACAAATTGCGTCGCGTCTCAATACATCGTCCTCCAGCCGACTTGTCTCCAAGGGTCTATTGCTGATTCGGGCACCTTATGGTCGTTCTCCTGTGAGTCTAGATTTTCGAATCCGACGCAAAACTGACAGTTAATTGTAACGTTCACAGCCTCTTAATGACGATGGAACACACAAATTGCGTCGCGATTCAATACATCGTCCTCCAACCGACTTGTCTCGAAGGGTCTATTGCTCCCTCGGGCATCTTATGGTCGTTCTCCTGTGAGTGTAGTTTTTCGAATCCGATGCAAAACTGACAGTTAATTGTAACGATCAGAGCCTGTTATTCACGATGGAACACACAAATTGCGTCGCGATTCAATACATCGTCCTCCAGCCGACTTGTCTCAGAGGTACTATTGCTGCCCCTGGCACCTTTTGGTCGTTCTCCTATGAGTCTAGTTTTTCGAATCCGGCGCAAAACTGACAATTAATTGTAACGTTCAGAGCCTCTTAATGACGATGGAACACACAAATTGCGTCGCGACTCAATACATCGTCCTACAGCCGACTTGTCTCCAAGGGTCTAGTGCTGCCTCGGGCACCATATGCTCGTTCTCCTGTGAGTCTAGATTTTCGAATCCGACGCAAAACTGACAGTTAATTGTAACGTTCAGAGCCTGTTAATGACGATGGGACACACAAATTGCGTCGTGATTCAATACATCGTCCTCCAGCCGACCTGTCTCCAAGGGTCTATTGCTGCCTCGGGAACCTTATGGTCGTTCTCCTGTGAGTCTAGGTTTTCGAATCCGACGCAAAACTGACACTTAATTGTAACGTTCAGAGCCTCTTAATGACGATGGAACACACAAATTGCGTCGCGAATCAATACATCGTCCTCCAGCCGAATTGTCTCCAAGGGTGTAGTGCTGCCTCGGGCACCTTATGGTCGTTCTCCTGTGAGTCTAGATTTTCGAATCCGACGCAAAACTGACAGTTAATTGTAACGTTCAGAGCCTCTTAATGACGATGGAACACACAAATTGCGTCGCGATTCAATACATCGTCCTCCAGCCGACTTGTCTCCAAGGGTCTATAGCTGCCTCGGGCACCTTATTGTCGTTCTTCTGTGAGTCTAGATTTTCGAATCCGACGCAAAACTGACAGTTAATTGTAACGTTCAGAGCCTGTTAATGACGATGGGACACACAAATTGCGTCGCGATTCAATACATCGTCCTCCAGCCGACCTGTCTCCAAGGGTCTATTGCTGCCTCGGGCACCTTATGGTCGCTCTCCTGTGAGTCTTGATTTTCGAATCCGACGCAAAACTGACAGAGAATTGTAACGTTCAGAGCCTCTTAATGACGATGGAACACTCAAATTGCGTCGCGATTCAATACATCGTCCTCCAGCCGACTTGTCTCGAAGGGTGTATTGCTGCCTCGGGCACCTTATGGTCGATCTCCTGTGATTCTAGTTTTTCGAATCCGACGCAAAACTGACAGATAATTGTAACGTTCAGAGCGTCTTAATGACGATGGAACACACAAATTGCGTCGCGATTCAATACATCGTCCTCCAGCCGACCTGTCTCCAAGGGTCTATTGCTGCCTAGTGCACCTTATGGTCGCTCTGCTGTGAGACTAGTTTTCCGAATACGACGCATAACTGACTGTTAATTGTAACGTTCAGAGCCTGTTAATGACGATGGAACACACAAATTGCGTCGCGATTCAATACATCGTCCTCCAGCCGACCTGTCTCCAAGGGTCTATTGCTGCCTCGGGCACCTTATGGTTGTTCTCCTGTGAGTTTAGTTTTTCGAATCCGACGCAAAACTGACGGTTAATTGTAACGTTCAGAGCCTCTTAATGACGATGGAACACACACATTGCGTCGCGATTCAATACATCGTCCTCCAGCCGACCTGTCTCCATGGGTCTATTGCTGCCTCGGGCACCTTATGGTCGTTCTCCTGTGAGTCTAGATTTTCGAATCCGACGCAAAACTGACAGTTAATTGTAACGTTCAGAGCCTCTTAATGACGATGGAACACACAAATTGCGTCGCGATTCAATACATCGTCCTCCAGCCGACTTGTCTCCGAGGTAGTATTGCTGCCCCGGGCACCTAATGGTCGTTCTTCTATGAGTCTAGTTTTCCGAATCCGACGCAAAACTGACAGTTAATTGTAACGTTCAGAGCCTGTTAATGACGATGGGACACACAAATTGCGTCGCGATTCAATACATCGTCCTCCAACCGACTTGTCTCGAAGGGTCTATTGCTGCCTCGGGCATCTTATGGTCGTTCTCCTGTGAGTCTAGTTTTTCGAATCCGATGAAAAACTGACAGTTAATTGTAACGATCAGAGCCTGTTATTGACGATGGAACACACAAATTGCGTCGCGATTCAATACATCGTCCTCCAGCCGACTTGTCTCAGATGTACTATAGCTGCCCCTGGCACCTTTTGGTCGTTCTCCTATGAGTCTAGTTTATCGAATCCGGCGCAAAACTGACAGTTAATTGTAACGTTCAGAGCCTCTTAATGACGATGGAACACACAAATTGCGTCGCGATTCAATACATCGTCCGACAGCCGACCTGTCTCCAAGGGTCTATAGCTGCCTCGGGCACCTTATGGTCGTTCCCCTGTGAGTCTAGATTTTCGAATCCGACGCAAAACTGACAGTTAATTGTAACGTTCAGAGCGTCTTAATGACGATGGAACACACAAATTGCGTCGCGATTCAATACATCATCCTACAGCCGACTTGTCTCGAAGGGTCTATTGCTGCCTCGGGCACCTTATGGTCGATCTCCTGTGATTCTAGTTTTTCGAATCCGACGCAAAACTGACAGTTAATTGTAACGTTCAGAGCGTCTTAATGACGATGGAACACACAAATTGCGTCGCGATTCAATACATCGTCCTCCAGCCGACCTGTCTCCAAGGGTCTATTGCTGCCTCGGGCACCTTATGGTTGTTCTCCTGTGAGTCTAGTTTTTCGAATCCGACGCAAAACTGACGGTTAATTGTAACGTTCAGAGCCTCTTAATGACGATGGAACACACAAATTGCGTCGCGATTCAATACATCGTCCTCCAGACGACCTGTCTCCATGGGTCTATTGCTGCCTCGGGCACCTGATGGTCGTTCTCCTGTGAGTCTAGATTTTCGAATCCGACGCAAAACTGACAGTTAATTGTAACGTTCAGAGCCTCTTAATGACGATGGAACACACAAATTGCGTCGCGATTCAATACATCGTCCTCCAGCCGACTAGTCTCCAAGGGTATATAGCTGCCTCGGGCACCTTATGGTCGATCTCCTGTGATTCTAGTTTTTCGAATCCGACGAAAAACTGACAGTTAATTGTAACGTTCTGAGCCTCTTAATGACGATGGAACACAGAAATTGTGTCGCGATTCAATACATCGTCGTACAGCCGACTTGTCTCCAAGGGTCTAGTGCTCCCTCGGGCATCTTATGGTCGTTCTCCTGTGAGTCTAGACTTTCGAATCCGACGCAAAACTGACAGTAAATTGTAACGTTCAGATCCTGTTAATGACAATGGAACACACAAATTGCGTCGCGATTCAATATATGGTCCTCCAGCCGACTTGTCTCCAAGGGTATATAGCTGCCTCGGGCACCTTATGGTCGTTCTTCTGGGAGTTTAGTTTTTCGAATCCGACGCAAAACTGACAGTTAATTGTAACGTTCAGAGCCTCTTAATGACGATGGAACACTCAAATTGCGTCGAAATTCAATACATCGTCCTCCAACCGACTTGTCTCGAAGGGTCTATTGCTGCCTCGGACATCTTATGGCCGTTGTCCTGTGAGTCTAGTTTTTCGAATCCGATGCAAAACTGACAGTTAATTGTAACGATCAGAGCCTCTTAATGACGATGGAACACACAAATTACGTCGCGATTCAATACATCGTCCTCCAGCCGACTTGTCTCGAAGGGTCTAGTGCTGCCTCGGGCACCTTATAGTCGTTCTCCTGTGAGTCTAGATTTTCGAATCCGACGCAAAACTGACGGTTAATTGTAACGTTCAGAGCCTCTTAATGACGATGGAACACTCAAATTGCGTCGCGATTCAATACATCGTCCTCCAGCCGACTTGTCTCGAAGGGTCTATTGGTGCCTCGGGCACCTTATGGTCGTTCTCCTGTGAGTCTAGATTTTCGAATACAACGCAAAACTGACAGAGAATTGTAACTTTCAGAGCCTCTTAATGACGATGGAACACTCCAATTGCGTCGCGATTCAATTTATCGTCCTCCAGCCGACTTGTCTCGAAGGGTCTATTGCTGCCTCGGGCACCTTATGGTCGTTCTCCTGTGAGTCTTGATTTTCGAATCCGACGCAAAACTGACAGTTCATTGTAACGTTCAGAGCCTCTTTATGACAATGGAACACACAAATTGCGTCGCGATTCAATACATCGCCCGACAGCCGACCAGTCTCCAAGTGTCTATTGCTGCCTCGGGCACCTTATGGTCGCTCTGCTGTGAGTCTAGTTTTCCGAATACGACGCATAACTGACAGTTAATTGTAACGTTCAGAGCCTGTTAATGACGATGGAACACATAAATTGCGTCGCGATTAAATACATCGTCCTCCAGCCGACTTGTCTCCAAGGGTCTATAGCGGCCTCCGGCACCTTATGGTCGTTCTTCTGTGAGACTAGTTTTTCGAATCCGACGCAAAACGGAAAATTAATTGTAACGTTCAGAGCCTCTTAATGACGATGGAACACACAAATTGCGTCGAGATTCAATACATCGTCCGACAGCCGACCTGTCTCCAAGGGTCTATTGCTGCCTCGGGCACCTTATGGTCGCTCTGCTGTGTGTCTAGATTTTCGAATCCGACGCAAAACTGACAGTTAATTGTAACGTTCAGAGCCTCTTAATGACGATGGAACACACTAATTGCGTCGCGATTCAATACATCGTCCTACAGCCGACTTGTCTCCAAGGGTCTAGTGCTGCCTCGGGCACCTTATGGTCGTTCTCCTGTGAGTCTCGATTTTCGAATCCGACGCAAAACTGATAGTTAATTGTGACGTTCAGAGCCTCTTAATGACGATGGAACACACAAATTGCGTCGCGATTCAATACATCGTCCTCCAGCCGACTTGTCTCCAAGGGTCTAGTGCTGCCTCGGGCACCTTATGGTCGTTCTCCTGTGAGTCTAGATTTTCGAATCCGACGCAAAACTGACAGAGAATTGTAACGTTCAGAGCCTCTTAATGACGATGGAACACTCAAATTGCGTCGCGATTCAATACATCGTCCTCCAACCGACTTGTCTCGAAGGGTCTATTGCTGCCTCGGGCATCTTATGGTCGTTCTCCTGTGAGTCTAGTTTTTCGAATCCGATGCAAAACTGACAGTTAATTGTAACGATCAGAGCCTGTTATTGACGATGGAACACACAAATTGCGTCGCGATTCAATACATCGTCCTCCAGCCGACTTGTCTCAGAGGTACTATTGCTGCCCCTGGCACCTTTTGGTCGTTCTCCTATGAGTCTAGTTTATCGAATCCGGCGCAAAACTGACAGTTAATTGTAACGTTCAGAGCCTCTTAATGACGATGGAACACACAAATTGCGTCGCGATTCAATACATCGTCCTCCAGCCGACTTGTCTCCAAGGGCCTAGTGCTGCCTCGGGCACCTTATGGTCGTTCTTCTGTGAGTCTAGATTTTCGAATCCGATGCAAAACTGACAGTTAATTGTAAGGTTCAGAACCTCTTAATGACGATGGAACACACAAATTGCGTCGCGATTCAATACATCGTCCTCCAGCCGACCTGTCTCCAAGGGTCTATTGCTGCCTCGGGAACCTTATGGTCGTTCTCCTGTGAGTCTAGGTTTTCGAATCCGACGCAAAACTGACAGTTAATTGTAACGTTCAGAGCCTCTTAATGACGATGGAACACACAAATTGCGTCGCGAATCAATACATCGTCCTCCAGCCGAATTGTCTCCAAGGGTCTAGTGCTGCCTCGGACACCTTATGGTCGTTCTCCTGTGAGTCTAGATTTTCGAATCCGACGCAAAACTGACAGTTAATTGTAACGTTCAGAGCCTCTTAATGACAATGGAACACACAAATTGCGTCGCGATTCAATACATCGTCCTCCAGCCGACTTGTCTCCAAGGGTCTATAGCTGCCTCGGGCACCTTATGGTCGTTCTTCTGGGAGTCTAGTTTTTCGAATCCGACGCAAAACTGACAGTTAATTGTAACGTTCAGAGCCTCTTAATGACGATGGAACACACAAATTGCGTCGAGATTCAATACATCGTCCGACAGCCGACCTGTCTCCAAGGGTCTATTGCTGCCTCGGGCACATTATGGTCGCTCTGCTGTGAGTTTAGTTTTCCGAATACGACGCATAACTGACAATTAATTGTAACGTTCAGAGCCTCTTAATGACGATGGAACACACAAATTGCGTCGCGATTCAATACATCGTCCTCCAGCTGACTTGTCTCCAAGGGTCTATAGCTGCCTCGGGCACCTTATTGTCGATCTTCTGTGAGTCTAGTTTTTCGAATCCGACGCAAAACTGACAATTAATTGTAACGTTCAGAGCCTCTTAATGACGATGGAACACACAAATTGCGTCGAGATTCAATACATCGTCCGACAGCCGACCTGTCTCCAAGGGTCTATAGCTGCCTCGGGCACCTTACGGTCGTTCCCCTGTGAGTCTAGATTTTCGAATCCGACGCAAAACTGACAGTTAATTGTAACGTTCAGAGCGTCTTAATGACGATGGAACACACAAATTGCGTCGCGATTCAATACATCGTCCTCCAGCCGACCTGTCTCCAAGGGTCTATTGCTGCCTCGGGCACCTTATGGTTGTTCTCCTGTGAGTCTAGTTTTTCGAATCCGACGAAAAACTGACGGTTAATTGTAACGTTCAGAGCCTCTTAATGACGATGGAACACACAAATTGCGTCGCCATTCAATACATCGTCCTCCAGCCGACCTGTCTCCATGGGTCTATTGCTGCCTCGGGCACCTTATGGTCGTTCTCCTGTGAGTCTAGATTTTCGAATCCGACGCAAAACTGACAGTTAATTGTAACGTTCAGAGCCTCTTAATGACGATGGAACACACAAATTGCGTCGCGATTCAATACATCGTCCTCCAGCCGACTTGTCTCCGAGGTAGTATTGCTGCCCCGGGCACCTAATGGTCGTTCTTCTATGAGTCTAGTTTTCCGAATCCGACGAAAAACTGACAGTTAATTGTAACGTTCTGAGCCTGTTAATGACGATGGAACACACAAATTGCGTCGCGATTCAATACATCGTCCTCCAGCCGACCTGTCTCCATGGGTCTATTGCTGCCTCGGGCACCTTATGGTCGTTCTCCTGTGAGTCTAGATTTTCGAATCCGACGCAAAACTGACAGTTAATTGTAACGTTCAGAGCCTCTTAATGACGATGGAACACACAAATTGTGTCGCGATTCAATACATCGTCCTACAGCCGACTTGTCTCCAAGGGTCTAGTGCTCCCTCGGGCATCTTATGGTCGTTCTCCTGTGAGTCTAGATTTTCGAATCCGACGCAAAACTGACACTAAATTGTAACGTTCAGATCCTGTTAATGACAATGGAACACACAAATTGCGTCGCGATTCAATATATGGTCCTCCAGCGGACCTGTCTCGAAGGGTCTATTGCTGCCTCGGGCACCTTATGGTCGTTCTCCTGTGAGTCTAGATTTTCGAATCCGACGCAAAACTGACAGTTAATTGTAACGTTCAGAGCCTCTTAATGACAATGGAACACACAAATTGCGTCGCGATTCAATACATCGTCCTCCAGCCGACTTGTCTCCAAGGGTCTATAGCTGCCTCGGGCACCTTATGGTCGTTCTTCTGTGAGTTTAGTTTTTCGAATCCGACGCAAAACTGACAATTAATTGTAACGTTCAGAGCCTCTTAATGACGATGGAACACACTAATTGCGTCGCGATTCAATACATCGTCCTACAGCCGACTTGTCTCCAAGGGTCTAGTGCTGCCTCGGGCACCTTATGGTCGTTCTCCTGTGAGTCTCGATTTTCGAATCCGACGCAAAACTGATAGTTAATTGTGACGTTCAGAGCCTCTTAATGACGATGGAACACACAAATTGCGTCGCGATTCAATACATCGTCCTCCAGCCGACTTGTCTCCAAGGGTCTAGTGCTGCCTCGGGCACCTTATGGTCGTTCTCCTGTGAGTCTAGATTTTCGAATCCGACGCAAAACTGACAGAGAATTGTAACGTTCAGAGCCTCTTAATGACGATGGAACACTCAAATTGCGTCGCGATTCAATACATCGTCCTCCAACCGACTTGTCTCGAAGGGTCTATTGCTGCCTCGGGCATCTTATGGTCGTTCTCCTGTGAGTCTAGTTTTTCGAATCCGATGCAAAACTGACAGTTAATTGTAACGATCAGAGCCTGTTATTGACGATGGAACACACAAATTGCGTCGCGATTCAATACATCGTCCTCCAGCCGACTTGTCTCAGAGGTACTATTGCTGCCCCTGGCACCTTTTGGTCGTTCTCCTATGTGTCTAGTTTATCGAATCCGGCGCAAAACTGACAGTTAATTGTAACGTTCAGAGCCTCTTAATGACGATGGAACACACAAATTGCGTCGCGATTCAATACATCGTCCTCCAGCCGACTTGTCTCCAAGGGCCTAGTGCTGCCTCGGGCACCTTATGGTCGTTCTTCTGTGAGTCTAGATTTTCGAATCCGATGCAAAACTGACAGTTAATTGTAAGGTTCAGAACCTCTTAATGACGATGGAACACACAAATTGCGTCGCGATTCAATACATCGTCCTCCAGCCGACCTGTCTCCAAGGGTCTATTGCTGCCTCGGGAACCTTATGGTCGTTCTCCTGTGAGTCTAGGTTTTCGAATCCGACGCAAAACTGACAGTTAATTGTAACGTTCAGAGCCTCTTAATGACGATGGAACACACAAATTGCGTCGCGAATCAATACATCGTCCTCCAGCCGAATTGTCTCCAAGGGTCTAGTGCTGCCTCGGACACCTTATGGTCGTTCTCCTGTGAGTCTAGATTTTCGAATCCGACGCAAAACTGACAGTTAATTGTAACGTTCAGAGCCTCTTAATGACAATGGAACACACAAATTGCGTCGCGATTCAATACATCGTCCTCCAGCCGACTTGTCTCCAAGGGTCTATAGCTGCCTCGGGCACCTTATGGTCGTTCTTCTGGGAGTCTAGTTTTTCGAATCCGACGCAAAACTGACAGTTAATTGTAACGTTCAGAGCCTCTTAATGACGATGGAACACACAAATTGCGTCGAGATTCAATACATCGTCCGACAGCCGACCTGTCTCCAAGGGTCTATTGCTGCCTCGGGCACATTATGGTCGCTCTGCTGTGAGTTTAGTTTTCCGAATACGACGCATAACTGACAATTAATTGTAACGTTCAGAGCCTCTTAATGACGATGGAACACAGAAATTGCGTCGCGATTCAATACATCGTCCTCCAGCTGACTTGTCTCCAAGGGTCTATAGCTGCCTCGGGCACCTTATTGTCGATCTTCTGTGAGTCTAGTTTTTCGAATCCGACGCAAAACTGACAATTAATTGTAACGTTCAGAGCCTCTTAATGACGATGGAACACACAAATTGCGTCGAGATTCAATACATCGTCCGACAGCCGACCTGTCTCCAAGGGTCTATAGCTGCCTCGGGCACCTTACGGTCGTTCCCCTGTGAGTCTAGATTTTCGAATCCGACGCAAAACTGACAGTTAATTGTAACGTTCAGAGCGTCTTAATGACGATGGAACACACAAATTGCGTCGCGATTCAATACAACGTCCTCCAGCCGACCTGTCTCCAAGGGTCTATTGCTGCCTCGGCACCTTATGGTTGTTCTCCTGTGAGTCTAGTTTTTCGAATCCGACGAAAAACTGACGGTTAATTGTAACGTTCAGAGCCTCTTAATGACGATGGAACACAGAAATTGCGTCGCGATTCAATACATCGTCCTCCAGCTGACTTGTCTCCAAGGGTCTATAGCTGCCTCGGGCACCTTACGGTCGTTCCCCTGTGAGTCTAGATTTTCGAATCCGACGCAAAACTGACAGTTAATTGTAACGTTCAGAGCGTCTTAATGACGATGGAACACACAAATTGCGTCGCGATTCAATACATCGTCCTCCAGCCGACCTGTCTCCAAGGGTCTATTGCTGCCTCGGGCACCTTATGGTTGTTCTCCTGTGAGTCTAGTTTTTCGAATCCGACGAAAAACTGACGGTTAATTGTAACGTTCAGAGCCTCTTAATGGCGATGGAACACACAAATTGCGTCGCCATTCAATACATCGTCCTCCAGCCGACCTGTCTCCATGGGTCTATTGCTGCCTCGGGCACCTTATGGTCGTTCTCCTGTGAGTCTAGATTTTCGAATCCGACGCAAAACTGACAGTTAATTGTAACGTTCAGAGCCTCTTAATGACGATGGAACACACAAATTGCGTCGCGATTCAATACATCGTCCTCCAGCCGACTTGTCTCCGAGGTAGTATTGCTGCCCCGGGCACCTAATGGTCGTTCTTCTATGAGTCTAGTTTTCCGAATCCGACGAAAAACTGACAGTTAATTGTAACGTTCTGAGCCTGTTAATGACGATGGAACACACAAATTGCGTCGCGATTCAATACATCGTCCTCCAGCCGACCTGTCTCCATGGGTCTATTGCTGCCTCGGGCACCTTATGGTCGTTCTCCTGTGAGTCTAGATTTTCGAATCCGACGCAAAACTGACAGTTAATTGTAACGTTCAGAGCCTCTTAATGACGATGGAACACACAAATTGTGTCGCGATTCAATACATCGTCCTACAGCCGACTTGTCTCCAAGGGTCTAGTGCTCCCTCGGGCATCTTATGGTCGTTCTCCTGTGAGTCTAGATTTTCGAATCCGACGCAAAACTGACACTAAATTGTAACGTTCAGATCCTGTTAATGACAATGGAACACACAAATTGCGTCGCGATTCAATATATGGTCCTCCAGCGGACCTGTCTCGAAGGGTCTATTGCTGCCTCGGGCACCTTATGGTCGTTCTCCTGTGAGTCTAGATTTTCGAATCCGACGCAAAACTGACAGTTAATTGTAACGTTCAGAGCCTCTTAATGACAATGGAACACACAAATTGCGTCGCGATTCAATACATCGTCCTCCAGCCGACTTGTCTCCAAGGGTCTATAGCTGCCTCGGGCACCTTATGGTCGTTCTTCTGTGAGTTTAGTTTTTCGAATCCGACGCAAAACTGACAATTAATTGTAACGTTCAGAGCCTCTTAATGACGATGGAACACACTAATTGCGTCGCGATTCAATACATCGTCCTACAGCCGACTTGTCTCCAAGGGTCTAGTGCTGCCTCGGGCACCTTATGGTCGTTCTCCTGTGAGTCTCGATTTTCGAATCCGACGCAAAACTGATAGTTAATTGTGACGTTCAGAGCCTCTTAATGACGATGGAACACACAAATTGCGTCGCGATTCAATACATCGTCCTCCAGCCGACTTGTCTCCAAGGGTCTAGTGCTGCCTCGGGCACCTTATGGTCGTTCTCCTGTGAGTCTAGATTTTCGAATCCGACGCAAAACTGACAGAGAATTGTAACGTTCAGAGCCTCTTAATGACGATGGAACACTCAAATTGCGTCGCGATTCAATACATCGTCCTCCAACCGACTTGTCTCGAAGGGTCTATTGCTGCCTCGGGCATCTTATGGTCGTTCTCCTGTGAGTCTAGTTTTTCGAATCCGATGCAAAACTGACAGTTAATTGTAACGATCAGAGCCTGTTATTGACGATGGAACACACAAATTGCGTCGCGATTCAATACATCGTCCTCCAGCCGACTTGTCTCAGAGGTACTATTGCTGCCCCTGGCACCTTTTGGTCGTTCTCCTATGAGTCTAGTTTATCGAATCCGGCGCAAAACTGACAGTTAATTGTAACGTTCAGAGCCTCTTAATGACGATGGAACACACAAATTGCGTCGCGATTCAATACATCGTCCTCCAGCCGACTTGTCTCCAAGGGCCTAGTGCTGCCTCGGGCACCTTATGGTCGTTCTTCTGTGAGTCTAGATTTTCGAATCCGATGCAAAACTGACAGTTAATTGTAAGGTTCAGAACCTCTTAATGACGATGGAACACACAAATTGCGTCGCGATTCAATACATCGTCCTCCAGCCGACCTGTCTCCAAGGGTCTATTGCTGCCTCGGGAACCTTATGGTCGTTCTCCTGTGAGTCTAGGTTTTCGAATCCGACGCAAAACTGACAGTTAATTGTAACGTTCAGAGCCTCTTAATGACGATGGAACACACAAATTGCGTCGCGAATCAATACATCGTCCTCCAGCCGAATTGTCTCCAAGGGTCTAGTGCTGCCTCGGACACCTTATGGTCGTTCTCCTGTGAGTCTAGATTTTCGAATCCGACGCAAAACTGACAGTTAATTGTAACGTTCAGAGCCTCTTAATGACAATGGAACACACAAATTGCGTCGCGATTCAATACATCGTCCTCCAGCCGACTTGTCTCCAAGGGTCTATAGCTGCCTCGGGCACCTTATGGTCGTTCTTCTGGGAGTCTAGTTTTTCGAATCCGACGCAAAACTGACAGTTAATTGTAACGTTCAGAGCCTCTTAATGACGATGGAACACACAAATTGCGTCGAGATTCAATACATCGTCCGACAGCCGACCTGTCTCCAAGGGTCTATTGCTGCCTCGGGCACATTATGGTCGCTCTGCTGTGAGTTTAGTTTTCCGAATACGACGCATAACTGACAATTAATTGTAACGTTCAGAGCCTCTTAATGACGATGGAACACAGAAATTGCGTCGCGATTCAATACATCGTCCTCCAGCTGACTTGTCTCCAAGGGTCTATAGCTGCCTCGGGCACCTTATTGTCGATCTTCTGTGAGTCTAGTTTTTCGAATCCGACGCAAAACTGACAATTAATTGTAACGTTCAGAGCCTCTTAATGACGATGGAACACACAAATTGCGTCGAGATTCAATACATCGTCCGACAGCCGACCTGTCTCCAAGGGTCTATTGCTGCCTCGGGCACATTATGGTCGCTCTGCTGTGAGTTTAGTTTTCCGAATACGACGCATAACTGACAATTAATTGTAACGTTCAGAGCCTCTTAATGACGATGGAACACAGAAATTGCGTCGCGATTCAATACATCGTCCTCCAGCTGACTTGTCTCCAAGGGTCTATAGCTGCCTCGGGCACCTTATTGTCGATCTTCTGTGAGTCTAGTTTTTCGAATCCGACGCAAAACTGACAATTAATTGTAACGTTCAGAGCCTCTTAATGACGATGGAACACACAAATTGCGTCGAGATTCAATACATCGTCCGACAGCCGACCTGTCTCCAAGGGTCTATAGCTGCCTCGGGCACCTTACGGTCGTTCCCCTGTGAGTCTAGATTTTCGAATCCGACGCAAAACTGACAGTTAATTGTAACGTTCAGAGCGTCTTAATGACGATGGAACACACAAATTGCGTCGCGATTCAATACATCGTCCTCCAGCCGACCTGTCTCCAAGGGTCTATTGCTGCCTCGGGCACCTTATGGTTGTTCTCCTGTGAGTCTAGTTTTTCGAATCCGACGAAAAACTGACGGTTAATTGTAACGTTGAGAGCCTCTTAATGACGATGGAACACACAAATTGCGTCGCCATTCAATACATCGTCCTCCAGCCGACCTGTCTCCATGGGTCTATTGCTGCCTCGGGCACCTTATGGTCGTTCTCCTGTGAGTCTAGATTTTCGAATCCGACGCAAAACTGACAGTTAATTGTAACGTTCAGAGCCTCTTAATGACGATGGAACACACAAATTGCGTCGCGATTCAATACATCGTCCTCCAGCCGACTTGTCTCCGAGGTAGTATTGCTGCCCCGGGCACCTAATGGTCGTTCTTCTATGAGTCTAGTTTTCCGAATCCGACGAAAAACTGACAGTTAATTGTAACGTTCTGAGCCTGTTAATGACGATGGAACACACAAATTGCGTCGCGATTCAATACATCGTCCTCCAGCCGACCTGTCTCCATGGGTCTATTGCTGCCTCGGGCACCTTATGGTCGTTCTCCTGTGAGTCTTGATTTTCGAATCCGACGCAAAACTGACAGTTAATTGTAACGTTCAGAGCCTCTTAATGACGATGGAACACACAAATTGTGTCGCGATTCAATACATCGTCCTACAGCCGACTTGTCTCCAAGGGTCTAGTGCTCCCTCGGGCATCTTATGGTCGTTCTCCTGTGAGTCTAGATTTTCGAATCCGACGCAAAACTGACACTAAATTGTAACGTTCACATCCTGTTAATGACAATGGAACACACAAATTGCGTCGCGATTCAATATATGGTCCTCCAGCGGACCTGTCTCGAAGGGTCTATTGCTGCCTCGGGCACCTTATGGTCGTTCTCCTGTGAGTCTAGATTTTCGAATCCGACGCAAAACTGACAGTTAATTGTAACGTTCAGAGCCTCTTAATGACAATGGAACACACAAATTGCGTCGCGATTCAATACATCGTCCTCCAGCCGACTTGTCTCCAAGGGTCTATAGCTGCCTCGGGCACCTTATGGTCGTTCTTCTGTGAGTTTAGTTTTTCGAATCCGACGCAAAACTGACAATTAATTGTAACGTTCAGAGCCTCTTAATGACGATGGAACACACAAATTGCGTCGAGATTCAATACATCGTCCGACAGCCGACCTGTCTCCAAGGGTCTATAGCTGCCTCGGGCACCTTATGGTCGTTCCCCTGTGAGTCTAGATTTTCGAATCCGACGCAAAACTGACAGTTAATTGTAACGTTCAGAGCGTCTTAATGACGATGGAACACACAAATTGCGTCGCGATTCAATACATCATCCTACAGCCGACTTGTCTCCAAGGGTCTATTGCTGCCTCGGGCACCTTATGGTCGCTCTCCTGTGAGTCTAGATTTTCGAATCCGACGCAAAACTGACAGAGAATTGTAACGTTCAGAGTCTCTTAATGACGATGGAACACTCAAATTGCGTCGCGATTGAATACATCGTCCTCCAGCCGACTTGTCTCGAAGGGTCTATTGCTGCCTCGGGCACCTTATGGTCGATCTCCTGTGATTCTAGTTTTTCGAATTCGACGCAAAACTGACAGTTAATTGTAACGTTCAGAGCGTCTTAATGACGATGGAACACACAAATTGCGTCGCGATTCAATACATCGTCCTCCAGCCGACCTGTCTCCAAGGGTCTATTGCTGCCTCGGGCACCTTATGGTTGTTCTCCTGTGAGTCTAGTTTTTCGAATCCGACGCAAAACTGACGGTTAATTGTAACGTTCAGAGCCTCTTAATGACGATGGAACACACACATTGCGTCGCGATTCAATACATCGTCCTCCAGCCGACCTGTCTCTATGGGTCTATTGCTGCCTCGGGCACCTTATGGTCGTTCTCCTGTGAGTCTAGATTTTCGAATCCGACGCAAAACTGACAGTTAATTGTAACGTTCAGAGCCTCTTAATGACGATGGAACACACAAATTGCGTAGCGATTCAATACATCGTCCTCCAGCCGACTTGTCTCCGAGGTAGTATTGCTGCCCCGGGCACCTAATGGTCGTTCTTCTATGAGTCTAGTTTTCCGAATCCGACGAAAAACTGACAGTTAATTGTAACGTTCTGAGCCTGTTAATGACGATGGAACACAGAAATTGTGTCGCGATTCAATACATCGTCCTACAGCCGACTTGTCTCCAAGGGTCTAGTGCTCAATCGGGCATCTTATGGTCGTTCTCCTGTGAGTCTAGATTTTCGAATCCGACGCAAAACTGACAGTAAATTGTAACGTTCAGATCCTGTTAATGACAATGGAACACACAAATTGCGTCGCGATTCAATATATGGTCCTCCAGCCGACTTGTCTCCAAGGGTCTATAGCTGCCTCGGGCACCTTATGTTCATTCTTCTGGGAGTCTAGTTTTTCGAATCCGACGCAAAACTGACAGTTAATTGTAACGTTCAGAGCCTCTTAATGACGAAGGAACACTCAAATTGCGTCGCGATTCAATACATCGTCCTCCAACCGACTTGTCTCGAAGGGTCTATTGCTGCCTCGGGCATCTTATGGTCGTTCTCCTGTGAGTCTAGTTTTTCGAATCCGATGAAAAACTGACAGTTAATTGTAACGATCAGAGCCTGTTATTGACGATGGAACACTCAAATTGCGTCGCGATTCAATACATCGTCCTCCAGCCGACTTGTCTCAGATGTACTATAGCTGCCCCTGGCACCTTTTGGTCGTTCTCCTATGAGTCTAGTTTATCGAATCCGGCGCTAAACTGACAGTTAATTGTAACGTTCAGAGCCTCTTAATGACGATGGAACACACAAATTGCGTCGCGATTCAATACATCGTCCTCCAGCCGACTTGTCTCCAAGGGTCTAGTGCTGCCTCGGGCACCTTATGGTCGTTCTTCCATGAGTCTAGATTTTCGAATCCGACGCAAAACTGACAGTTAATTGTAAGGTTCAGAGCCTGTTAATGACGATGGAACACACAAATTGCGTCGCGATTCAATACATCGTCCTCCAGCGGACCTGTCTCCAAGGGTCTGTTGCTGCCTCGGGCACCTTATGGTCGTTCTCCTGTGAGTCTAGGTTTTCGAATCCGACGCAAAACTGACAGTTAATTGTAACGTTCAGAGCCTCTTAGTGACGATGGAACACACAAATTGCGTCGCGAATCAATACATCGTCCTCCAGCCGAATTGTCTCCAACGGTGTATAGCTGCCTCGGGCACCTTATGGTCGTTCTTCTGGGAGTCTAGTTTTTCGAATCCGACGCAAAAATGACAGTTAATTGTAACGTTCAGAGCCTCTTAATGACGATGGAACACACAAATTGCGTCGAGATTCAATACATCGTCCGACAGCCGACCTGTCTCCAAGAGTCTATTGCTGCCTCGGGCACGTTATGGTCGCTCTGCTGTGAGTCTAGTTTTCCGAATACGACGCATAACTGAGAGTTAATTGTAACGTTCAGAGCCTGTTAATGACGATGGAACACATAAATTGCGTCGCGATTCAATACATCGTCCTACAGCCGACTTGTCTCCAAGGGTCTAGTGCTGCCTCGGGCACCTTATGGTCGTTCTTTTGTGAGTCTCGATTTTCGAATCCGACGCAAAACTGATAGTTAATTGTGAAGTTCAGAGCCTCTTAATGACGATGGAACACACAAATTGCGTCGCGATTCAATACATCGTCCTCCAGCCGACTTGTCTCCAAGGGTCTATTGCTGCCTCGGGCACCTTATGGTCGTTCTCCTGTGAGTCTAGATTTTCGAATCCGACGCAAAACTGACAGAGAATTGTAACGTTCAGAGCCTCTTAATGACGATGGAACACACAAATTGCGTCGCGATTCAATACATCGTCCTCCAGCCAACTTGTCTCCAAGGGTCTAGTGCTGCCTCGGGCACCTTATGGTCGTTCTTCTGTGAGTCTAGATTTTCGAATCCGACGCAAAACTGACAGTTAATTGTAAGGTTCAGAGCCTCTTAATGACGATGGAACACACAAATTGCGTCGCGATTCAATACATCGTCACCCAGCCGACTTGTCTCAGAGGTACTATTGCTGCCCCTGGCACCTTTTGGTCGTTCTCCTATGAGTATAGTTTATCGAATCCGGCGCAAAACTGACAGTTAATTGTAACGTTCAGAGCCTCTTAATGACGATGGAACACACAAATTGCGTCGCGATTCAATACATCGTCCTCCAGCCAACTTGTCTCCAAGGGTCTAGTGCTGCCTCGGGCACCTTATGGTCGTTCTTCTGTGAGTCTAGATTTTCGAATCCGACGCAAAACTGACAGTTAATTGTAAGGTTCAGAGCCTCTTAATGACGATGGAACACACAAATTGCGTCGCGATTCAATACATCGTCCTCCAGCCGACCTGTCTCCAAGGGTGTATTGCTGCCTCGGGAACCTTATGGTCGTTCTCCTGTGAGTCTAGGTTTTCGAATCCGACGCAATACTGACAGTTAATTGTAACGTTCAGAGCCTCTTAATGACGATGGAAGACACAAATTGCGTCGCGAATCAATACATCGTCCTCCAGCCGAATTGTCTCCAAGGGTCTAGTGCTGCCTCGGGCACCTTATGGTCGTTCTCCTGTGAGTCTAGATTTTCGAATCCGACGCAAAACTGACAGTTAATTGTAACGTTCAGAGTCTCTCAATGACAATGGAACACACAAATTGCGTCGCGATTCAATACATCGTCCTCCAGCCGACTTGTCTCCAAGGGTCTATAGCTGCCTTGGGCACCTTATGGTCGTTCTTCTGGGAGTCTAGTTTTTCGAATCCGACGCAAAACTGACAGTTAATTGTAACGTTCAGAGCCTCTTAATGACGATGGAACACACAAATTGCGTCGAGATTCAATACATCGTCCGACAGCCGACCTGTCTCCAAGGGTCTATTGCTGCCTCGGGCACATTATGGTCGCTCTGCTGTGAGTTTAGTTTTCCGAATACGACGCATAACTGACAGTTAATTGTAACGTTCAGAGCCTCTTAATGACGATGGAACACAGAAATTGTGTCGCGATTCAATACATCGTCCTCCAGCCGACTTGTCTCCACGGGTCTATAGCTGCCTCGGGCACCTTATGGTCGTTCTTCTGTGAGTCTAGTTTTTCGAATCCGACGCAAAACTGACAGTTAATTGTAACGTTCAGAGCCTCTTAATGACGATGGAACACACAAATTGCGTCGAGATTCAATACATCGTCCGACAGCCGACCTGTCTCCAAGGGTCTATAGCTGCCTCGGGCACCTTATGGTCGTTCCCCTGTGAGTCTAGATTTTCGAATCCGACGCAAAACTGACAGTTAATTGTAACGTTCAGAGCGTCTTAATGACGATGGAACACACAAATTGCGTCGCGATTCAATACATCGTCCTCCAGCCGACCTGTCTCCAAGGGTCTATTGCTGCCTCGGGCACCTTATGGTTGTTCTCCTGTGAGTCTAGTTTTTCGAATCCGACGCAAAACTGACGGTTAATTGTAACGTTTAGAGCCTCTTAATGACGATGGAACACACAAATTGCGTCGCGATTCAATACATCGTCCTCCAGCCGACCTGTCTCCATGGGTCTATTGCTGTCTCGGGCACCTTATGGTCGTTCTCCTGTGAGTCTAGATTTTCGAATCCGACGCAAAACTGACAGTTAATTGTAACGTTCAGATCCTGTTAATGACAATGGAACACACAAATTGCGTCGCGATTCAATATATGGTCCTCCAGCCGACTTGTCTCCAAGGGTATATAGCTGCCTCGGGCACCTTATGGTCGTTCTTCTGGGAGTCTAGTTTTTCGAATCCGACGCAAAACTGACAGTTAATTGTAACGTTTAGAGCCTCTTAATGACGATGGAACACTCAAATTGCGTCGCGATTCAATACATCGTCCTCCAACCGACTTGTCTCGAAGGGTCTATTGCTGCCTCGGGCATCTTATGGTCGTTCTCCTGTGAGTCTAGTTTTTCGAATCCGATGCAAAACTGACAGTTAATTGTAACGATCAGAGCCTCTTAATGACGATGGATCACACAAATTGCGTCGCGATTCAATACATCGTCCTGCAGCCGACTTGTCTCAGAGGTACTATTGCTGCCCCTGGCACCTTTTGGTCGTTCTCCTATGAGTCTAGTTTATCGAATCCGGCGCAAAACTGACAGTTAATTGTAACGTTCAGAGCCTCTTAATGACGATGGAACACACAAATTGCGTCGCGATTCAATACATCGTCCTCCAGCCGACTTGTCTCCAAGGGTCTAGTGCTGCCTCGGGCACCTTATGGTCGCTCTCCTGTGAGTCTAGATTTTCGAATCCGACGCAAAACTGACAGAGAATTGTAACGTTCAGAGTCTCTTAATGACGATGGAACACTCAAATTGCGTCGCGATTGAATACATCGTCCTCCAGCCGACTTGTCTCGAAGGGTCTATTGCTGCCTCGGGCACCTTATGGTCGATCTCCTGTGATTCTAGTTTTTCGAATTCGACGCAAAACTGACAGTTAATTGTAACGTTCAGAGCGTCTTAATGACGATGGAACACACAAATTGCGTCGCGATTCAATACATCGTCCTCCAGCCGACCTGTCTCCAAGGGTCTATTGCTGCCTCGGGCACCTTATGGTTGTTCTCCTGTGAGTCTAGTTTTTCGAATCCGACGCAAAACTGGCGGTTAATTGTAACGTTCAGAGCCTCTTAATGACGATGGAACACACACATTGCGTCGCGATTCAATACATCGTCCTCCAGCCGACCTGTCTCTATGGGTCTATTGCTGCCTCGGGCACCTTATGGTCGTTCTCCTGTGAGTCTAGATTTTCGAATCCGACGCAAAACTGACAGTTAATTGTAACGTTCAGAGCCTCTTAATGACGATGGAACACACAAATTGCGTCGCGATTCAATACATCGTCCTCCAGCCGACTTGTCTCCGAGGTAGTATTGCTGCCCCGGGCACCTAATGGTCGTTCTTCTATGAGTCTAGTTTTCCGAATCCGACGAAAAACTGACAGTTAATTGTAACGTTCTGAGCCTGTTAATGACGATGGAACACAGAAATTGTGTCGCGATTCAATACATCGTCCTACAGCCGACTTGTCTCCAAGGGTCTAGTGCTCAATCGGGCATCTTATGGTCGTTCTCCTGTGAGTCTAGATTTTCGAATCCGACGCAAAACTGACAGTAAATTGTAACGTTCAGATCCTGTTAATGACAATGGAACACACAAATTGCGTCGCGATTCAATATATGGTCCTCCAGCCGACTTGTCTCCAAGGGTCTATAGCTGCCTCGGGCACCTTATGTTCATTCTTCTGGGAGTCTAGTTTTTCGAATCCGACGCAAAACTGACAGTTAATTGTAACGTTCAGAGCCTCTTAATGACGAAGGAACACTCAAATTGCGTCGCGATTCAATACATCGTCCTCCAACCGACTTGTCTCGAAGGGTCTATTGCTGCCTCGGGCATCTTATGGTCGTTCTCCTGTGAGTCTAGTTTTTCGAATCCGATGAAAAACTGACAGTTAATTGTAACGATCAGAGCCTGTTATTGACGATGGAACACTCAAATTGCGTCGCGATTCAATACATCGTCCTCCAGACGACTTGTCTCAGATGTACTATAGCTGCCCCTGGCACCTTTTGGTCGTTCTCCTATGAGTCTAGTTTATCGAATCCGGCGCTAAACTGACAGTTAATTGTAACGTTCAGAGCCTCTTAATGACGATGGAACACACAAATTGCGTCGCGATTCAATACATCGTCCTCCAGCCGACTTGTCTCCAAGGGTCTAGTGCTGCCTCGGGCACCTTATGGTCGTTCTTCCATGAGTCTAGATTTTCGAATCCGACGCAAAACTGACAGTTAATTGTAAGGTTCAGAGCCTCTTAATGACGATGGAACACACAAATTGCGTCGCGATTCAATACATCGTCCTCCAGCGGACCTGTCTCCAAGGGTCTGTTGCTGCCTCGGGCACCTTATGGTCGTTCTCCTGTGAGTCTAGGTTTTCGAATCCGACGCAAAACTGACAGTTAATTGTAACGTTCAGAGCCTCTTAGTGACGATGGAACACACAAATTGCGTCGCGAATCAATACATCGTCCTCCAGCCGAATTGTCTCCAACGGTGTATAGCTGTCTCGGGCACCTTATGGTCGTTCTTCTGGGAGTCTAGTTTTTCGAATCCGACGCAAAAATGACAGTTAATTGTAACGTTCAGAGCCTCTTAATGACGATGGAACACACAAATTGCGTCGAGATTCAATACATCGTCCGACAGCCGACCTGTCTCCAAGAGTCTATTGCTGCCTCGGGCACGTTATGGTCGCTCTGCTGTGAGTCTAGTTTTCCGAATACGACGCATAACTGAGAGTTAATTGTAACGTTCAGAGCCTGTTAATGACGATGGAACACATAAATTGCGTCGCGATTCAATACATCGTCCTACAGCCGACTTGTCTCCAAGGGTCTAGTGCTGCCTCGGGCACCTTATGGTCGTTCTTTTGTGAGTCTCGATTTTCGAATCCGACGCAAAACTGATAGTTAATTGTGAAGTTCAGAGCCTCTTAATGACGATGGAACACACAAATTGCGTCGCGATTCAATACATCGTCCTCCAGCCGACTTGTCTCCAAGGGTCTAGTGCTGCCTCGGGCACCTTATGGTCGTTCTCCTGTGAGTCTAGATTTTCGAATCCGACGCAAAACTGACAGAGAATTGTAACGTTCAGAGCCTCTTAATGACGATGGAACACTCAAATTTCGTCGCGATTCAATACATCGTCCTCCAACCGACTTGTCTCGAAGGGTCTATTGCTGCCACGGGCATCTTATGGTCGTTCTCCTGTGAGTTTAGTTTTTCGAATCCGATGCAAAACTGACAGTTAATTGTAACGATCAGAGCCTGTTATTGACGATGGAACACACAAATTGCGTCGCGATTCAATACATCGTCACCCAGCCGACTTGTCTCAGAGGTACTATTGCTGCCCCTGGCACCTTTTGGTCGTTCTCCTATGAGTCTAGTTTATCGAATCCGGCGCAAAACTGACAGTTAATTGTAACGTTCAGAGCCTCTTAATGACGATGGAACACACAAATTGCGTCGCGATTCAATACATCGTCCTCCAGCCGACTTGTCTCCAAGGGTCTAGTGCTGCCTCGGGCACCTTATGGTCGTTCTTCTGTGAGTCTAGATTTTCGAATCCGACGCAAAACTGACAGTTAATTGTAAGGTTCAGAGCCTCTTAATGACGATGGAACACACAAATTGCGTCGCGATTCAATACATCGTCCTCCAGCCGACCTGTCTCCAAGGGTGTATTGCTGCCTCGGGAACCTTATGGTCGTTCTCCTGTGAGTCTAGGTTTTCGAATCCGACGCAATACTGACAGTTAATTGTAACGTTCAGAGCCTCTTAATGACGATGGAAGACACAAATTGCGTCGCGAATCAATACATCGTCCTCCAGCCGAATTGTCTCCAAGGGTCTAGTGCTGCCTCGGGCACCTTATGGTCGTTCTCCTGTGAGTCTAGATTTTCGAATCCGACGCAAAACTGACAGTTAATTGTAACGTTCAGAGCCTCTTAATGACGATGGAACACTCAAATTGCGTCGCGATTCAATACATCGTCCTCCAACCGACTTGTCTCGAAGGGTCTATTGCTGCCTCGGGCATCTTATGGTCGTTCTCCTGTGAGTCTAGTTTTTCGAATCCGATGCAAAACTGACAGTTAATTGTAACGATCAGAGCCTCTTAATGACGATGGAACACACAAATTGCGTCGCGATTCAATACATCGTCCTGCAGCCGACTTGTCTCAGAGGTACTATTGCTGCCCCTGGCACCTTTTGGTCGTTCTCCTATGAGTCTAGTTTATCGAATCCGGCGCAAAACTGACAGTTAATTGTAACGTTCAGAGCCTCTTAATGACGATGGAACACACAAATTGCGTCGCGATTCAATACATCGTCCTCCAGCCGACTTGTCTCCAAGGGTCTACTGCTGCCTCGGGCACCTTATGGTCGTTCTCCTGTGAGTCTAGATTTTCGAATCCGACGCAAAACTGACAGTTAATTGTAACGTTCAGAGCCTCTCAATGACAATGGAACACACAAATTGCGTCGCGATTCAATACATCGTCCTCCAGCCGACTTGTCTCCAAGGGTCTATAGCTGCCTTGGGCACCTTATGGTCGTTCTTCTGGGAGTCTAGTTTTTCGAATCCGACGCAAAACTGACAGTTAATTGTAACGTTCAGAGCCTCTTAATGACGATGGAACACACAAATTGCGTCGAGATTCAATACATCGTCCGACAGCCGACCTGTCTCCAAGGGTCTATTGCTGCCTCGGGCACATTATGGTCGCTCTGCTGTGAGTTTAGTTTTCCGAATACGACGCATAACTGACAGTTAATTGTAACGTTCAGAGCCTCTTAATGACGATGGAACACAGAAATTGTGTCGCGATTCAATACATCGTCCTCCAGCCGACTTGTCTCCACGGGTCTATAGCTGCCTCGGGCACCTTATGGTCGTTCTTCTGTGAGTCTAGTTTTTCGAATCCGACGCAAAACTGACAATTAATTGTAACGTTCAGAGCCTCTTAATGACGATGGAACACACAAATTGCGTCGAGATTCAATACATCGTCCGACAGCCGACCTGTCTCCAAGGGTCTATAGCTGCCTCGGGCACCTTATGGTCGTTCCCCTGTGAGTCTAGATTTTCGAATCCGACGCAAAACTGACAGTTAATTGTAACGTTCAGAGCGTCTTAATGACGATGGAACACACAAATTGCGTCGCGATTCAATACATCGTCCTCCAGCCGACCTGTCTCCAAGGGTGTATTGCTGCCTCGGGAACCTTATGGTCGTTCTCCTGTGAGTCTAGGTTTTCGAATCCGACGCAATACTGACAGTTAATTGTAACGTTCAGAGCCTCTTAATGACGATGGAAGACACAAATTGCGTCGCGAATCAATACATCGTCCTCCAGCCGAATTGTCTCCAAGGGTCTAGTGCTGCCTCGGGCACCTTATGGTCGTTCTCCTGTGAGTCTAGATTTTCGAATCCGACGCAAAACTGACAGTTAATTGTAACGTTCAGAGCCTCTCAATGACAATGGAACACACAAATTGCGTCGCGATTCAATACATCGTCCTCCAGCCGACTTGTCTCCAAGGGTCTATAGCTGCCTTGGGCACCTTATGGTCGTTCTTCTGGGAGTCTAGTTTTTCGAATCCGACGCAAAACTGACAGTTAATTGTAACGTTCAGAGCCTCTTAATGACGATGGAACACACAAATTGCGTCGAGATTCAATACATCGTCCGACAGCCGACCTGTCTCCAAGGGTCTATTGCTGCCTCGGGCACATTATGGTCGCTCTGCTGTGAGTTTAGTTTTCCGAATACGACGCATAACTGACAGTTAATTGTAACGTTCAGAGCCTCTTAATGACGATGGAACACAGAAATTGTGTCGCGATTCAATACATCGTCCTCCAGCCGACTTGTCTCCACGGGTCTATAGCTGCCTCGGGCACCTTATGGTCGTTCTTCTGTGAGTCTAGTTTTTCGAATCCGACGCAAAACTGACAATTAATTGTAACGTTCAGAGCCTCTTAATGACGATGGAACACACAAATTGCGTCGAGATTCAATACATCGTCCGACAGCCGACCTGTCTCCAAGGGTCTATAGCTGCCTCGGGCACCTTATGGTCGTTCCCCTGTGAGTCTAGATTTTCGAATCCGACGCAAAACTGACAGTTAATTGTAACGTTCAGAGCGTCTTAATGACGATGGAACACACAAATTGCGTCGCGATTCAATACATCGTCCTCCAGCCGACCTGTCTCCAAGGGTCTATTGCTGCCTCGGGCACCTTATGGTTGTTCTCCTGTGAGTCTAGTTTTTCGAATCCGACGTAAAACTGACGGTTAATTGTAACGTTCAGAGCCTCTTAATGACGATGGAACACACAAATTGCGTCGCGATTCAATACATCGTCCTCCAGCCGACCTGTCTCCATGGGTCTATTGCTGTCTCGGGCACCTTATGGTCGTTCTCCTGTGAGTCTAGATTTTCGAATCCGACGCAAAACTGACAGTTAATTGTAACGTTCAGAGCCTCTTAATGACGATGGAACACACAAATTGCGTCGCGATTCAATACACCGACCTCCAGCCGACTTGTCTCCGAGGTAGTATTGCTGCCCCGGGCACCTAATGGTCGTTCTTCTATGAGTCTAGTTTTCCGAATCCGACGAAAAACTGACAGTTAATTGTAACGTTCTGAGCCTGTTAATGACGATGGAACACAGAAATTGTGTCGCGATTCAATACATCGTCCTACAGGCGACTTGTCTCCAAGGGTCTAGTGCTCCCTCGGGCATCTTATGGTCGTTCTCCTGTGAGTCTAGATTTTCGAATCCGACGCAAAACTGACAGTAAATTGTAACGTTCAGATCCTGTTAATGACAATGGAACACACAAATTGCGTCGCGATTCAATATATGGTCCTCCAGCCGACTTGTCTCCAAGGGTATATAGCTGCCTCGGGCACCTTATGGTCGTTCTTCTGGGAGTCTAGTTTTTCGTATCCGACGCAAAACTGACAGTTAATTGTAACGTTCAGAGCCTCTTAATGACAATGGAACACTCAAATTGCGTCGCGATTCAATACATCGTCCTCCAACCGACTTGTCTCGAAGGGTCTATTGCTGCCTCGGGCATCTTATGGTCGTTCTCCTGTGAGTCTAGTTTTTCGAATCCGATGCAAAACTGACAGTTAATTGTAACGATCAGAGCCTCTTAATGACGATGGAACACACAAATTGCGTCGCGATTCAATACATCGTCCTGCAGCCGACTTGTCTCAGAGGTACTATTGCTGCCCCTGGCACCTTTTGGTCGTTCTCCTATGAGTCTAGTTTATCGAATCCGGCGCAAAACTGACAGTTAATTGTAACGTTCAGAGCCTCTTAATGACGATGGAACACACAAATTGCGTCGCGATTCAATACATCGTCCTCCAGCCGACTTGTCTCCAAGGGTCTAGTGCTGCCTCGGGCACCTTATGGTCGTTCTTCTGTGAGTCTAGATTTTCGAATCCGACGCAAAACTGACAGTTAATTGTAAGGTTCAGAGCCTCTTAATAACGATGGAACACACAAATTGCGTCGCGATTCAATACATCGTCCTCCAGCCGACCTGACTCCAAGGGTCTATTGCTGCCTCGGGCACCTTATGGTCGTTCTCCTGTGAGTCTAGGTTTTCGAATCCGACGCAAAACTGACAGTTAATTGTAAGGTTCAGCGTCTCTTAATGACGATGGAACACACAAATTGCGTCGCGAATCAATACATCGTCCACCAGCCGAATTGTCTCCAAGGGTCTAGTGCTGCCTCGGGCACCTTATGGTCGTTCTCCTGTGAGTCTAGATTTTCGAATCCGACGCAAAACTGACAGTTAATTGTAACGTTCAGAGCCTCTTAATGACAATGGAACACACAAATTGCGTCGCGATTCAATACATCGTCCTCCAGCTGACTTGTCTCCAAGGGTCTATATCTGCCTCGGGCACCTTATGGTCGTTCTTCTGGGAGTCTAGTTTTTTGAATCCGACGCAAAACTGACAGTTAATTGTAACGTTCAGAGCCTCTTAATGACGATGGAACACACAAATTGCGTCGCGATTCAATACATCGTCCTGCAGCCGACTTGTCTCAGAGGTACTATTGCTGCCCCTGGCACCTTTTGGTCGTTCTCCTATGAGTCTAGTTTATCGAATCCGGCGCAAAACTGACAGTTAATTGTAACGTTCAGAGCCTCTTAATGACGATGGAACACACAAATTGCGTCGCGATTCAATACATCGTCCTACAGCCGACTTGTCTCCAAGGGTCTAGTGCTGCCTCGGGCACCTTATGGTCGTTCTCCTATGACTCTCGATTTTCGAATCCGACGCAAAACTGATAGTTAATTGTAACGTTCAGAGCCTCTTAATGACGATGGAACACACAAATTGCGTCGCGATTCAATACATCGTCCTCCAGCCGACTTGTCTCCAAGGGTCTAGTGCTGCCTCGGGCACCTTATGGTCGTTCTCCTGTGACTCTAGATTTTCGAATCCGACGCAAAACTGACAGTTAATTGTAACGTTCAGAGCCTCTTAATGACGATGGAACACTCAAATTGCGTCGCGATTCAATACATCGTCCTCCAACCGACTTGTCTCGAAGGGTCTATTGCTGCCTCGGGCATCTTATGGTCGTTCTCCTGTGAGTCTAGTTTTTCGAATCCGATGCAAAACTGACAGTTAATTGTAACGATCAGAGCCTCTTAATGACAATGGAACACACAAATTGCGTCGCGATTCAATACATCGTCCTCCAGCCGACTTGTCTCCAAGGGTCTCGTGCTGCCTCGGGCACCTTATGGTCGTTCTCCTGTGAGTCTAGGTTTTAGAATCCGACGCAAAACTGACAGTTAATTGTAACGTTCAGAGCCTCTTAATGACGATGGAACACACAAATTGCGTCGCGAATCAATACATCGTCCTCCAGCCGAATTGTCTCCAAGGGTCTAGTGCTGCCTCGGGCACCTTATGGTCGTTCTCCTGTGAGTCTAGGTTTTAGAATCCGACGCAAAACTGACAGTTACTTGTAACGTTCAGAGCCTCTTAATGACGATGGAACACACAAATTGCGTCGCGATTCAATACATCGTCCTCCAGCCGACTTGTCTCCAAGGGTCTAGTGCTGCCTCGGGCACCTTATGGTCGTTCTCCTGTGAGTCTAGGTTTTAGAATCCGACGCAAAACTGACAGTTAATTGTAACGTTCAGAGCCTCTTAATGACGATGGAACACACAAATTGCGTCGCGAATCAATACATCGTCCTCCAGCCGAATTGTCTCCAAGGGTCTAGTGCTGCCTCGGGCACCTTATGGTCGTTCTCCTGTGAGTCTAGATTTTCGAATCCGACGCAAAACTGACAGTTAATTGTAACGTTCAGAGCCTCTTAATGACAATGGAACACACAAATTGCGTCGCGATTCAATACATCGTCCTCCAGCCGACTTGTCTCCAAGGGTCTATAGCTGCCTCGGGCACCATATTGTCGTTCTTCTGTGAGTCTAGTTTTTCGAATCCGACGCAAAACTGACAATTAATTGTAACGTTCAGAGCCTGTTAATAACGATGGAACACACAAATTGCGTCGCGATTCAATACATCGTCCTCCAGCCGACCTGTCTCCAAGGGTCTATTGCTGCCTCGGGCACCTTATGGTCGCTCTGCTGTGAGTCTAGTGTTCCGAATACGACGCATAACTGATAGTTAATTGTAATGTTCAGAGCCTGTTAATATCGATGGAACACACAAATTGCGTCGCGATTCAATACATTGGCCTACAGCCGACTTGTCTCCAAGGGTCTATAGCTGCCTCGGGCACCTTATGGTCGTTCCCCTGTGAGTCTAGATTTTCGAATCCGACGCAAAACTGACAGTTAATTGTAACGTTCAGAGCGTCTTAATGACGATGGAACACACAAATTGCGTCGCGATTCAATACATCATCCTACAGCCGACTTGTCTCCAAGGGTCTATAGCTGCCTCGGGTACCTTATGGTCGCCCTCCTGTGAGTCTAGATTTTCGAATCCGACGCAAAACTGACAGTTAATTGTAACGTTCAGAGCGTCTTAATGACGATGGAACACACAAATTGCGTCGCGATTCAATACATCGTCCTCCAGCCGACCAGTCACCAAGGGTCTATTGCTGCCTCGGGCACCTTATGGTCGCTCTGCTGTGAGTCTAGTTTTCCGAATACGACGCGTAACTGACAGTTAATAGCAACGTTCAGAGCCTGTTAATGACGATGGAACACACAAATTGCGTCGCGATTCAATACATCGTCCTACAGCCGACTTGTCTCCAAGGGTCTAGTGCTGCCTCGGGCACCTTATGGTCTTTCTTCTGTGAGTCTAGATTTTCGAATCCGACGCAAAACTGACAGTTAATTGTAAGGTTCAGAGTCTCTTAATGACGATGGAACACACAAATTGCGTCGCGATTCAATACATCGTCCTCCAGCCGACCTGTCTCCAAGGGTCTATTGCTGCCTCGGGCACCTTATGGTTGTTCTCCTGTGAGTCTAGTTTTTCGAATCCGACGCAAAACTGACAGTTAATTGTAACGTTCAGAGCCTCTTAATGACGATGGAACACACAAATTGCGTCGCGATTCAATACATCGTCCTCCGGCCGACTTGTCCCCAAGGGTCTAGTGCTGCCTCGGGCACCTTATTGGTCGTTCTTCTGTGAGTCTAGATTTTCGAATCCGACGCAAAACTGACAGTTAATTGTAAGGTTCAAAGCCTCTTAATGACGATGGAACATACAAATTGCGTCGCGATTCAATACATCGTCCTCCAGCAGACTTGTCTCCAAGGGTCTAGTGCTGCCTCGGGCACCTTATGGTCGTTCTCCTGTGAGTCTAGATTTTCGAATCCGACGCAAAACTGACAGTTAATTGTAACGTTCAGAGCCTCTTAATGACAATGGAACACACAAATTGCGTCGCGATTCAATACATGGTCCTCCAGCCGACTTGTCTCCAAGGGTATATAGCTGCCTCGGGCACCTTATGGTCGTTCTTCTGGGAGTCTAGTTTTTCGAATCCGACGCAAAACTGACAGTTAATTGTAACGTTCAGAGCCTCTTAATGACGATGGAACACACAAATTGCGTCGAGATTCAATACATCGTCCGACAGCCGACCTGTCTCCAAGGGTCTATTGCTGCCTCGGGCACCTTATGGTCGCTCTGCTGTGAGTCTAGTTTTCCGAATACGACGCATAACTGACAGTTAATTGTAACGTTCAGAGCCTGTTAATGACGATGGAACACACAAATTGCGTCGCGATTCAATACATCGTCCTCCAGCCGACTTGTCTCCAAGGGTCTATAGCTGCCTCCGGCACCTTATGGTCGTTCTTCTGTGAGTCTAGTTTTTTGAATCCGACGCAAAACTGAAAATTAATTGTAACGTTCAGAGCCTCTGAAAGACGATGGAACACACAAATTGCGTCGAGATTCAATACATCGTCCTCCAGCCGACCTGTCTCCAAGGGTCTATTGCTGCCTCGGGCACCTGATGGTCGCTCTGCTGTGAGTCTAGTTTTCCGAATACGACGCCTAACTGACAGTTAATTGTAACGTTCAGAGCCTCTTAATGACGATGGAACACACAAATTGCGTCGCGAAACAATACATCGTCCTACAGCCGACTTGTCTCCAAGGGTCTAGTGCTGCCTCGGGCACCTTATGATCGTTCCCCTGTGAGTCTAGATTTTCGAATCCGACGCAAAACTGACAGTTAATTGTAAGGTTCAGAGCCTCTTAATGACGATGGAACACTCAAATTGCGTCGCGATTCAATACATCGTCCTCCAGCCGACTTGTCTCCAAGGGTCTATTGCTGCCTCGGGCACCTTATGGTCGTTCTCCTGTGAGTCTTGATTTTCGAATCCGACGCAAAACTGACAGTTAATTGTAACGTTCAGAGCCTCTTAATGACAATGGAACACACAAATTGCGTCGCGATTCAATACATGGTCCTCCAGCCGACTTGTCTCCCTGGGTCTATAGCTGCCTCGGGCACCTTATGGTCGTTCTTCTGGGAGTCTAGTTTTTCGAATCCGACGCAAAACTGACAGTTAATTGTAAGGTTCAGAGCCTCTCAATGACGATGGGACACACAAATTGCGTCGCGATTCAATACATCGTCCTCCAGCCGACTTGTCTCAGAGGTACTATTGCTGCCCCTGGCACCTTTTGGTCGTTCTCCTATGAGTCTAGTTTATCGAATCCGGCGCAAAACTGACATTTAATTGTAACGTTCAGAGCCTCTTAATGACGATGGAACATACAAATTGCGTCGCGATTCAATACATCGTCCTCCAGCAGACTTGTCTCCAAGGGTCTAGTGCTGCCTCGGGCACCTTATGGTCGTTTTTCTGTGAGTCTAGATTTTCGAATCCGACGCAAAACTGACAGTTAATTATAAGGTTCAGAGCCTCTTAATGACGATGGAACACACAAATTGCGTCGCGATTCAATACATCGTCCTACAGCCGAATTGTCTCCAAGGGTCTAGTGCTGCCTCGGGCACCTTATGGTCGTTCTCCTGTGAGTCTAGATTTTCGAATCCGACGCAAAACTGACAGTTAATTGTAACGTTCAGAGCCTCTTAATGACAATGGAACACACAAATTGCGTCGCGATTCAATACATGGTCCTCCAGCCGACTTGTCTCCAAGGGTATATAGCTGCCTCGGGCACCTTATGGTCGTTCTTCTGGGAGTCTAGTTTTTCGAATCCGACGCAAAACTGACAGTTAATTGTAACGTTCAGAGCCTCTTAATGACGATGGAACACACAAATTACGTCGAGATTCAATGCATCGTCCGACAGCCGACCTGTCTCCAAGGGTCTATTGCTGCCTCGGGCACCTTATGGTCGCTCTGCTGTGAGTCTAGTTATCCGAATACGACGCATAACTGACAGTTAATTGTAACGTTCAGAGCCTGTTAATGACGATGGAACACACAAATTGCGTCGCGATTCAATACATCGTCCTCCAGCCGACTTGTCTCCAAGGGTCTATAGCTGCCTCCGGCACCTTATGGTCGTTCTTCTGTGAGTCTAGTTTTTTGAATCCGACGCAAAACTGAAAATTAATTGTAACTTTCAGAGCCTCTGAAAGACGATGGAACACACAAATTGCGTCGAGATTCAATACATCGTCCTCCAGCCGACCTGTCTGCAAGGGTCTATTGCTGCCTCGGGCACCTGATGGTCGCTCTGCTGTGAGTCTAGTTTTCCGAATAAGACGCCTAACTGACAGTTAATTGAAACGTTCAGAGCCTCTTAATGACGATGCAACACACAAATTGCGTCGCGATACAATACATCGTCCTACAGCCGACCTGTCTCCATGGGTCTATTGCTGCCTCGGGCACGTTATGGTCGCTCTGCTGTGAGTCTAGTTTCCCGAATACGACGCATAACTGACAGTTAATTTTAACGTTCAGAGCCTGTTAATGACGATGGAACACACAAATTGCGTCGCGATTCAATACATCGTCCTCCAGCCGACTTGTCTCCAAGGGTCTATAGCTGCCTCCGGCACCTTATGGTCGTTCTTCTGTTAGTCTAGTTTTTCGAATCCGACGCAAAACTGACAATTAATTGCAACTTTCAGAGCCTCTTAATGACGATGGAACACACAAATTGCGTCGAGATTCAATACATCGTCCGACAGCCGACCTGTCTCCAAGGGTCTATTGCTGCCTCGGGCACGTTATGGTCGCTCTGCTGTGAGTCTAGTTTTCCGAATACGACGCATAACTGAGAGTTAATTGTAACGTTCAGAGCCTGTTAATGACGATGGAACACATAAATTGCGTCGCGATTCAATACATCGTCCTACAGCCGACTTGTCTCCAAGGGTCTAGTGCTGCCTCGGGCACCTTATGGTCGTTCCCCTGTGTGTCTAGATTTTCGAATCCGACGCAAAACTGACAGTTAATTGTAACGTTCAGAGCCTCTTAATGACGATGGAACACACAAATTTCGTCGCGATTCAATACATCGTCCTACAGCCGACTTGTCTCCAAGGGTCTAGTGCTGCCTCGGGCACCTTATGGTCGTTCTCCTGTGACTCTCGATTTTCGAATCCGACGCAAAACTGATAGTTAATTGTGACGTTCAGAGCCTCTTAATGACGATGGAAAACACAAATTGCGTCGCGATTCAATACATCGTCCTCTAGCCGACTTGTCTCCAAGGGTCTAGTGCTGCCTCGGGCACCTTATGGTCGTTCTCCTGTGAGTCTAGATTTTCGAATCCGGCGCAAAACTGACAGTTAATTGTAACGTTCAGAGCCTCTTAATGACGATGGAACACACAAATTGCGTCGCGATTCAATACATCGTCCTCCAGCCGACTTGTCTCCAAGGGTCTAGTGCTGCCTCGGGCGCCTTATGGTCGTTCTCCTGTGAGTCTAGGTTTTCGAATCCGACGCAAAACTGACAGTTAATTGTAACGTTCAGAGCCTCTTAATGACGATGGAACACACAAATTGCGTCGCGAATCAATACATCGTCCTCCAGCCGAATTGTCTCCAAGGGTCTAGTGCTGCCTCGGGCACCTTATGGTCGTTCTCCTGTGAGTCTAGATTTTCGAATCCGACGCAAAACTGACAGTTAATTGTAACGTTCAGAGCCTCTTAATGACAATGGAACACACAAATTGCGCGCGATTCAATACATCGTCCTCCAGCCGACTTGTCTCCAAGGGTCTATAGCTGCCTCGGGCACCTTATGGTCGTTCTTCTGGGAGTCTAGTTTTTCGAATCCGACGCAAAACTGACAGTTAATTGTAACGTTCAGAGCCTCTTAATGATGATGAACACACAAATTGCGTCGAGATTCAATACATCGTCCGACAGCCGACCTGTCTCCAAGGGTCTATTGCTGCCTCGGGCACATTATGGTCGCTCAGCTGTGAGTTTAGTTTTCCGAATACGACTCATAACTGACAGTTAATTGTAACGTTCAGAGCCTCTTAATGACGATGGAACACAGAAATTGCGTCGCGATTCAATACATCGTCCTCCAGCCGACTTGTCTCCAAGGGTCTATAGCTGCCTCGGGCACCTTATTGTCGTTCTACTGTGAGTCTAGTTTTTCGAATCCGACGCAAAACTGACAATTAATTGTAACGTTCAGAGCCTCTTAATGACGATGGAACACACAAATTGCGTCGCGATTCAATACATCGTCCTCCAGCCGACCTGTCTCCAAGGGTCTATTGCTGCCTCGGGCACCTTATGGTCGCTCTGCTGTGAGTCTAGTTTTCCGAATACGACGCATAACTGATAGTTAATTGTAACGTTCAGAGCCTGTTAATAACGATGGAACACACAAATTGCGTCGCGATTCAATACATCGTCCTACAGCCGACTTGTCTCCAAGGGTCTATAGCTGCCTCGGGCACCTTATGGTCGTTCCCCTGTGAGTCTAGATTTTCGAATCCGACGCAAAACTGACATTTAATTGTAACGTTCAGAGCGTCTTAATGACGATGGAACACACAAATTGCGTCGCGATTCAATACATCATCCTACAGCCGACTTGTCTCCAAGGGTCTATTGCTGCCTCGGGCACCTTATGGTCGCTCTGCTGTGAGTCTAGTTTTCCGAATACGACGCATAACTGACAGTTAATTGTAACGTTCAGAGCCTGTTAATGACGATGGAACACACAAATTGCGTCGCGATTCAATACATCGTCCTCCAGCCGACTTGTCTCCGAGGTAGTATTGCTGCCCCGGGCACCTAATGGTCGTTCTTCTATGAGTCTAGTTTTCAGAATCCGACGAAAAACTGACAGTTAATTGTAACGTTCAGAGCCTCTTAATGACTATGGAACACAGAAATTGTGTCGCGATTCAATACATCGTCCTACAGCCGACTTGTCTCCAAGGGTCTAGTGCTCCCTCGGGCATCTTATGGTCGTTCTTCTGTGAGTCTAGATTTTCGAATTCGACGTAAAACTGACAGTTAATTGTAAGGTTCAGAGCCTCTTAATGACGATGGAACACACAAATTGCGTCGCGATTCAATACATCGTCCTCCAGCCGACTTGTCTCAGAGGTACTATTGCTGCCCCTGGCACCTTTTGGTCGTTCTCCTATGAGTCTAGTTTATCGAATCCGGCGCAAAACTGACAGTTAATTGTAACGTTCAGAGCCTCTTAATGACGATGGAACATACAAATTGCGTCGCGATTCAATACATCGTCCTCCAGCAGACTTGTCTCCAAGGGTCTAGTGCTGCCTCGGGCACCTTATGGTCGTTCTTCTGTGAGTCCAGATTTTCGAATCCGACGCAAAACTGACAGTTAATTGTAAGGTTCAGAGCCTCTTAATGACGATGGAACACACAAATTGCGTCGCGATTCAATACATCGTCCTACAGCCGAATTGTCTCCAAGGGTCTAGTGCTGCCTCGGGCACCTTATGGTCGTTCTCCTATGAGTCTAGATTTTCGAATCCGACGCCAAACTGACAGTTAATTGTAACGTTCAGAGCCTCTTAATGACAATGGAACACACAAATTGCGTCGCGATTCAATACATGGTCCTCCAGCCGACTTGTCTCCAAGGGTATATAGCTGCCTCGGGCACCTTATGGTCGTTCTTCTGGGAGTCTAGTTTTTCGAATCCGACGCAAAACTGACAGTTAATTGTAACGTTCAGAGCCTCTTAATGACGATGGAACACACAAATTGCGTCGAGATTCAATACATTGTCCGACAGCCGACCTGTCTCCAAGGGTCTATTGCTGCCTCGGGCACCTTATGGTCGCTCTGCTGTGAGTCTAGTTTTCCGAATACGACGCATAACTGACAGTTAATTGTAACGTTCAGAGCCTGTTAATGACGATGGAACACACAAATTGCGTCGCGATTCAATACATCGTCCTCCAGCCGACTTGTCTCCAAGGGTCTATAGCTGCCTCCGGCACCTTATGGTCGTTCTTCTGTGAGTCTAGTTTTTTGAATCCGACGCAAAACTGAAAATTAATTGTAACGTTCAGAGCCTCTGAAAGACGATGGAACACACAAATTGCGTCGAGATTCAATACATCGTCCTCCAGCCGACCTGTCTCCAAGGGTCTATTGCTGCCTCGGGCACCTTATGGTCGCTCTGCTGTGAGTCTAGTTTTCCGAATACGACGCCTAACTCACAGTTAATTGTAACGTTCAGAGCCTCTTAATGAAGATGGAACACACAAATTGCGTCGCGATTCAATACATCGTCCTACAGCCGACTTGTCTCCAAGGGTCTAGTGCTGCCTCGGGCACCTTATGGTCGTTCCCCTGTGAGTCTAGATTTTCGAATCCGACGCAAAACTGACAGTTAATTGTAACGTTCAGAGCCTCTTAATGACGATGGAACACTCAAATTGCGTCGCGATTCAATACATCGTCCTCCAGCCGACTTGTCTCGAAGGGTCTATTGCTGCCTCGGGCACCTTATGGTCGTTCTCCTGTGAGTCTTGATTTTCGAATCCGACGCAAAACTGACAGTTAATTGTAACGTTCAGATCCTCTTAATGACAATGGAACACACAAATTGCGTCGCGATTCAATACATGGTCCTGCAGCCGACTTGTCTCCATGGGTCTATAGCTGCCTCGGGCACCTTATGGTCGTTCTTCTGGGAGTCTAGTTTTTCGAATCCGACGCAAAACTGACAGTTAATTGTAACGTTCAGAGCCTCTTAATGACGATGGCACACACAAATTGCGTCGAGATTCAATACATCGTCCTACAGCCGACTTGTCTCCAAGGGTCTAGTGCTCCCTCGGGCATCTTATGGTCGTTCTTCTGTGAGTCTACATTTTCGAATCCGACGCAAAACTGACAGTTAATTGTAAGGTTCAGAGCCTCTCAATGACGATGGGACACACAAATTGCGTCGCGATTCAATACATCGTCCTCCAGCCGACTTGTCTCAGAGGTACTATTGCTGCCCCTGGCACCTTTTGGTCGTTCTCCTATGAGTCTAGTTTATTGAATCCGGCGCAAAACTGACATTTAATTGTAACGTTCAGAGCCTCTTAATGACGATGGAACATACAAATTGCGTCGCGATTCAATACATCGTCCTCCAGCAGACTTGTCTCCAAGGGTCTAGTGCTGCCTCGGGCACCTTATGGTCGTTTTTCTGTGAGTCTACATTTTCGAATCCGACGCAAAACTGACAGTTAATTGTAAGGTTCAGAGCCTCTTAATGACGATGGAACACACAAATTGCGTCGCGATTCAATACATCGTCCTACAGCCGAATTGTCTCCAAGGGTCTAGTGCTGCCTCGGGCACCTTATGGTCGTTCTTCTGTGAGTCTAGATTTTCGAATCCGACGCAAAACTGACAGTTAATTGTAACGTTCAGAGCCTCTTAATGACAATGGAACACACAAATTGCGTCGCGATTCAATACATGGTCCTCCAGCCGACTTGTCTCCAAGGGTATATAGCTGCCTCGGGCACCTTATGGTCGTTCTTCTGGGAGTCTAGTTTTTCGAATCCGACGCAAAACTGACAGTTAATTGTAACGTTCAGAGCCTCTTAATGACGATGGAACACACAAATTGCGTCGCGATTCAATACATCGTCCTACAGCCGACTTGCCTCCAAGGGTCTAGTGCTGCCTCGGGCACCTTATGGTCGTTCTTCTGGGAGTCTAGTTTTTCGAATCCGACGCAAAACTGACAGTTAATTGTAACGTTCAGAGCCTCTTAATGACGATGGAACACACAAATTACGTCGAGATTCAATGCATCGTCCGACAGCCGACCTGTCTCCAAGGGTCTATTGCTGCCTCGGGCACCTTATGGTCGCTCTGCTGTGAGTCTAGTTATCCGAATACGACGCATAACTGACAGTTAATTGTAACGTTCAGAGCCTGTTAATGACGATGGAACACACAAATTGCGTCGCGATTCAATACATCGTCCTCCAGCCGACTTGTCTCCAAGGGTCTATAGCTGCCTCCGGCACCTTATGGTCGTTCTTCTGTGAGTCTAGTTTTTTGAATCCGACGCAAAACTGAAAATTAATTGTAACTTTCAGAGCCTCTGAAAGACGATGGAACACACAAATTGCGTCGAGATTCAATACATCGTCCTCCAGCCGACCTGTCTGCAAGGGTCTATTGCTGCCTCGGGCACCTGATGGTCGCTCTGCTGTGAGTCTAGTTTTCCGAATAAGACGCCTAACTGACAGTTAATTGAAACGTTCAGAGCCTCTTAATGACGATGCAACACACAAATTGCGTCGCGATACAATACATCGTCCTACAGCCGACCTGTCTCCATGGGTCTATTGCTGCCTCGGGCACGTTATGGTCGCTCTGCTGTGAGTCTAGTTTCCCGAATACGACGCATAACTGACAGTTAATTTTAACGTTCAGAGCCTGTTAATGACGATGGAACACACAAATTGCGTCGCGATTCAATACATCGTCCTCCAGCCGACTTGTCTCCAAGGGTCTATAGCTGCCTCCGGCACCTTATGGTCGTTCTTCTGTTAGTCTAGTTTTTCGAATCCGACGCAAAACTGACAATTAATTGCAACTTTCAGAGCCTCTTAATGACGATGGAACACACAAATTGCGTCGAGATTCAATACATCGTCCGACAGCCGACCTGTCTCCAAGGGTCTATTGCTGCCTCGGGCACGTTATGGTCGCTCTGCTGTGAGTCTAGTTTTCCGAATACGACGCATAACTGAGAGTTAATTGTAACGTTCAGAGCCTGTTAATGACGATGGAACACATAAATTGCGTCGCGATTCAATACATCGTCCTACAGCCGACTTGTCTCCAAGGGTCTAGTGCTGCCTCGGGCACCTTATGGTCGTTCCCCTGTGTGTCTAGATTTTCGAATCCGACGCAAAACTGACAGTTAATTGTAACGTTCAGAGCCTCTTAATGACGATGGAACACACAAATTTCGTCGCGATTCAATACATCGTCCTACAGCCGACTTGTCTCCAAGGGTCTAGTGCTGCCTCGGGCACCTTATGGTCGTTCTCCTGTGACTCTCGATTTTCGAATCCGACGCAAAACTGATAGTTAATTGTGACGTTCAGAGCCTCTTAATGACGATGGAAAACACAAATTGCGTCGCGATTCAATACATCGTCCTCTAGCCGACTTGTCTCCAAGGGTCTAGTGCTGCCTCGGGCACCTTATGGTCGTTCTCCTGTGAGTCTAGATTTTCGAATCCGGCGCAAAACTGACAGTTAATTGTAACGTTCAGAGCCTCTTAATGACGATGGAACACACAAATTGCGTCGCGATTCAATACATCGTCCTCCAGCCGACTTGTCTCCAAGGGTCTAGTGCTGCCTCGGGCGCCTTATGGTCGTTCTCCTGTGAGTCTAGGTTTTCGAATCCGACGCAAAACTGACAGTTAATTGTAACGTTCAGAGCCTCTTAATGACGATGGAACACACAAATTGCGTCGCGAATCAATACATCGTCCTCCAGCCGAATTGTCTCCAAGGGTCTAGTGCTGCCTCGGGCACCTTATGGTCGTTCTCCTGTGAGTCTAGATTTTCGAATCCGACGCAAAACTGACAGTTAATTGTAACGTTCAGAGCCTCTTAATGACAATGGAACACACAAATTGCGCGCGATTCAATACATCGTCCTCCAGCCGACTTGTCTCCAAGGGTCTATAGCTGCCTCGGGCACCTTATGGTCGTTCTTCTGGGAGTCTAGTTTTTCGAATCCGACGCAAAACTGACAGTTAATTGTAACGTTCAGAGCCTCTTAATGATGATGAACACACAAATTGCGTCGAGATTCAATACATCGTCCGACAGCCGACCTGTCTCCAAGGGTCTATTGCTGCCTCGGGCACATTATGGTCGCTCAGCTGTGAGTTTAGTTTTCCGAATACGACTCATAACTGACAGTTAATTGTAACGTTCAGAGCCTCTTAATGACGATGGAACACAGAAATTGCGTCGCGATTCAATACATCGTCCTCCAGCCGACTTGTCTCCAAGGGTCTATAGCTGCCTCGGGCACCTTATTGTCGTTCTACTGTGAGTCTAGTTTTTCGAATCCGACGCAAAACTGACAATTAATTGTAACGTTCAGAGCCTCTTAATGACGATGGAACACACAAATTGCGTCGCGATTCAATACATCGTCCTCCAGCCGACCTGTCTCCAAGGGTCTATTGCTGCCTCGGGCACCTTATGGTCGCTCTGCTGTGAGTCTAGTTTTCCGAATACGACGCATAACTGATAGTTAATTGTAACGTTCAGAGCCTGTTAATAACGATGGAACACACAAATTGCGTCGCGATTCAATACATCGTCCTACAGCCGACTTGTCTCCAAGGGTCTATAGCTGCCTCGGGCACCTTATGGTCGTTCCCCTGTGAGTCTAGATTTTCGAATCCGACGCAAAACTGACATTTAATTGTAACGTTCAGAGCGTCTTAATGACGATGGAACACACAAATTGCGTCGCGATTCAATACATCATCCTACAGCCGACTTGTCTCCAAGGGTCTATTGCTGCCTCGGGCACCTTATGGTCGCTCTGCTGTGAGTCTAGTTTTCCGAATACGACGCATAACTGACAGTTAATTGTAACGTTCAGAGCCTGTTAATGACGATGGAACACACAAATTGCGTCGCGATTCAATACATCGTCCTCCAGCCGACTTGTCTCCGAGGTAGTATTGCTGCCCCGGGCACCTAATGGTCGTTCTTCTATGAGTCTAGTTTTCAGAATCCGACGAAAAACTGACAGTTAATTGTAACGTTCAGAGCCTCTTAATGACTATGGAACACAGAAATTGTGTCGCGATTCAATACATCGTCCTACAGCCGACTTGTCTCCAAGGGTCTAGTGCTCCCTCGGGCATCTTATGGTCGTTCTTCTGTGAGTCTAGATTTTCGAATTCGACGTAAAACTGACAGTTAATTGTAAGGTTCAGAGCCTCTTAATGACGATGGAACACACAAATTGCGTCGCGATTCAATACATCGTCCTCCAGCCGACTTGTCTCAGAGGTACTATTGCTGCCCCTGGCACCTTTTGGTCGTTCTCCTATGAGTCTAGTTTATCGAATCCGGCGCAAAACTGACAGTTAATTGTAACGTTCAGAGCCTCTTAATGACGATGGAACATACAAATTGCGTCGCGATTCAATACATCGTCCTCCAGCAGACTTGTCTCCAAGGGTCTAGTGCTGCCTCGGGCACCTTATGGTCGTTCTTCTGTGAGTCCAGATTTTCGAATCCGACGCAAAACTGACAGTTAATTGTAAGGTTCAGAGCCTCTTAATGACGATGGAACACACAAATTGCGTCGCGATTCAATACATCGTCCTACAGCCGAATTGTCTCCAAGGGTCTAGTGCTGCCTCGGGCACCTTATGGTCGTTCTCCTATGAGTCTAGATTTTCGAATCCGACGCCAAACTGACAGTTAATTGTAACGTTCAGAGCCTCTTAATGACAATGGAACACACAAATTGCGTCGCGATTCAATACATGGTCCTCCAGCCGACTTGTCTCCAAGGGTATATAGCTGCCTCGGGCACCTTATGGTCGTTCTTCTGGGAGTCTAGTTTTTCGAATCCGACGCAAAACTGACAGTTAATTGTAACGTTCAGAGCCTCTTAATGACGATGGAACACACAAATTGCGTCGAGATTCAATACATTGTCCGACAGCCGACCTGTCTCCAAGGGTCTATTGCTGCCTCGGGCACCTTATGGTCGCTCTGCTGTGAGTCTAGTTTTCCGAATACGACGCATAACTGACAGTTAATTGTAACGTTCAGAGCCTGTTAATGACGATGGAACACACAAATTGCGTCGCGATTCAATACATCGTCCTCCAGCCGACTTGTCTCCAAGGGTCTATAGCTGCCTCCGGCACCTTATGGTCGTTCTTCTGTGAGTCTAGTTTTTTGAATCCGACGCAAAACTGAAAATTAATTGTAACGTTCAGAGCCTCTGAAAGACGATGGAACACACAAATTGCGTCGAGATTCAATACATCGTCCTCCAGCCGACCTGTCTCCAAGGGTCTATTGCTGCCTCGGGCACCTTATGGTCGCTCTGCTGTGAGTCTAGTTTTCCGAATACGACGCCTAACTCACAGTTAATTGTAACGTTCAGAGCCTCTTAATGAAGATGGAACACACAAATTGCGTCGCGATTCAATACATCGTCCTACAGCCGACTTGTCTCCAAGGGTCTAGTGCTGCCTCGGGCACCTTATGGTCGTTCCCCTGTGAGTCTAGATTTTCGAATCCGACGCAAAACTGACAGTTAATTGTAACGTTCAGAGCCTCTTAATGACGATGGAACACTCAAATTGCGTCGCGATTCAATACATCGTCCTCCAGCCGACTTGTCTCGAAGGGTCTATTGCTGCCTCGGGCACCTTATGGTCGTTCTCCTGTGAGTCTTGATTTTCGAATCCGACGCAAAACTGACAGTTAATTGTAACGTTCAGATCCTCTTAATGACAATGGAACACACAAATTGCGTCGCGATTCAATACATGGTCCTGCAGCCGACTTGTCTCCATGGGTCTATAGCTGCCTCGGGCACCTTATGGTCGTTCTTCTGGGAGTCTAGTTTTTCGAATCCGACGCAAAACTGACAGTTAATTGTAACGTTCAGAGCCTCTTAATGACGATGGCACACACAAATTGCGTCGAGATTCAATACATCGTCCTACAGCCGACTTGTCTCCAAGGGTCTAGTGCTCCCTCGGGCATCTTATGGTCGTTCTTCTGTGAGTCTACATTTTCGAATCCGACGCAAAACTGACAGTTAATTGTAAGGTTCAGAGCCTCTCAATGACGATGGGACACACAAATTGCGTCGCGATTCAATACATCGTCCTCCAGCCGACTTGTCTCAGAGGTACTATTGCTGCCCCTGGCACCTTTTGGTCGTTCTCCTATGAGTCTAGTTTATTGAATCCGGCGCAAAACTGACATTTAATTGTAACGTTCAGAGCCTCTTAATGACGATGGAACATACAAATTGCGTCGCGATTCAATACATCGTCCTCCAGCAGACTTGTCTCCAAGGGTCTAGTGCTGCCTCGGGCACCTTATGGTCGTTTTTCTGTGAGTCTACATTTTCGAATCCGACGCAAAACTGACAGTTAATTGTAAGGTTCAGAGCCTCTTAATGACGATGGAACACACAAATTGCGTCGCGATTCAATACATCGTCCTACAGCCGAATTGTCTCCAAGGGTCTAGTGCTGCCTCGGGCACCTTATGGTCGTTCTTCTGTGAGTCTAGATTTTCGAATCCGACGCAAAACTGACAGTTAATTGTAACGTTCAGAGCCTCTTAATGACAATGGAACACACAAATTGCGTCGCGATTCAATACATGGTCCTCCAGCCGACTTGTCTCCAAGGGTATATAGCTGCCTCGGGCACCTTATGGTCGTTCTTCTGGGAGTCTAGTTTTTCGAATCCGACGCAAAACTGACAGTTAATTGTAACGTTCAGAGCCTCTTAATGACGATGGAACACACAAATTGCGTCGCGATTCAATACATCGTCCTACAGCCGACTTGCCTCCAAGGGTCTAGTGCTGCCTCGGGCACCTTATGGTCGTTCTCCTGTGACTCTCGATTTTCGAATCCGACGCAAAACTGATAGTTAATTGTGACGTTCAGAGCCTCTTAATGACGATGGAAAACACAAATTGCGTCGCGATTCAATACATCGCCCTCTAGCCGACTTGTCTCCAAGGGTCTAGTGCTGCCTCGGGCACCTTATGGTCGTTCTCCTGTGAGTCTAGATTTTCGAATCCGGCGCAAAACTGACTGTTAATTGTAACGTTCAGAGCCTCTTAATGACGATGGAACATACAAATTGCGTCGCGATTCAATACATCGTCCTCCAGCCGACTTGTCTCCAAGGGTCTAGTGCTGCCTCGGGCGCCTTATGGTCGTTCTCCTGTGAGTCTAGGTTTTCGAATCCGACGCAAAACTGACAGTTAATTGTAACGTTCAGAGCCTCTTAATGACGATGGAACACACAAATTGCGTCGCGAATCAATACATCGTCCTCCAGCCGAATTGTCTTCAAGGGTCTAGTGCTGCCTCGGGCACCTTATGGTCGTTCTCCTGTGAGTCTAGATTTTCGAATCCGACGCAAAACTGACAGTTAATTGTAACGTTCAGAGCCTCTTAATGACAATGGAACACACAAATTGCGCGCGATTCAATACATCGTCCTCCAGCCGACTTGTCTCCAAGGGTATATAGCTGCCTCGGGCACCTTATGGTCGTTCTTCTGGGAGTCTATTTTTTCGAATCCGACGCAAAACTGACAGTTAATTGTAACGTTCAGAGCCTCTTAATGACGATGGAACACACAAATTGCGTCGAGATTCAATACATCGTCCGACAGCCGACCTGTCTCCAAGGGTCTATTGCTGCCTCGGGCACCTTATGGTCGCTCTGCTGTGAGTCTAGTTTTCCGAATACGACGCATAACTGACAGTTAATTGTAACGTTCAGAGCCTGTTAATGACGATGGAACACACAAATTGCGTCGCGATTCAATACATCGTCCTCCAGCCGACTTGTCTCCAAGGGTCTATAGCTGCCTCCGGCACCTTATGGTCGTTCTTCAGTGAGTCTAGTTTTTTGAATCCGACGCAAAACTGAAAATTAATTGTAACGTTCAGAGCCTCTGAAAGACGATGGAACACACAAATTGCGTCGAGATTCAATACATCGTCCTCCAGCCGACCTGTCTCCAAGGGTCTATTGCTGCCTCGGGCACCTGATGGTCGCTCTGCTGTGAGTCTAGTTTTCCGAATACGACGCCTAACTGACAGTTAATTGTAACGTTCAGAGCCTCTTAATGAAGATGGAACACACAAATTGCGTCGCGATACAATACATCGTCCTACAGCCGACTTGTCTCCAAGGGTCTAGTGCTGCCTCGGGCACCTTATGGTCGTTCCCCTGTGAGTCTAGATTTTCGAATCCGACGCAAAACTGACAGTGAATTGTAACGTTCAGAGCCTCTTAATGACGATGGAACACTCAAATTGCGTCGCGATTCAATACATCGTCCTCCAGCCGACTTGTCTCGAAGGGTCTATTGCTGCCTCGGGCACCTTATGGTCGTTCTCCTGTGAGTCTTGATTTTCGAATCCGACGCAAAACTGACAGTTAATTGTAACGTTCAGAGCCTCTTAATGACACTGGAACACACAAATTGCGTCGCGATTCAATACATGGTCCTGCAGCCGACTTGTCTCCATGGGTCTATAGCTGCCTCGGGCACCTTATGGTCGTTCTTCTGGGAGTCTAGTTTTTCGAATCCGACGCAAAACTGACAGTTAATTGTAACGTTCAGAGCCTCTTAATGACGATGGAACACACAAATTGCGTCGAGATTCAATACATCGTCCTACAGCCGACTTGTCTCCAAGGGTCTAGTGCTCCCTCGGGTATCTTATGGTCGTTCTTCTGTGAGTCTAGATTTTCGAATCCGACGCAAAACTGACAGTTAATTGTAAGGTTCAGAGCCTCTCAATGACGATGGGACACACAAATTGCGTCGCGATTCAATACATCGTCCTCCAGCCGACTTGTCTCAGAGGTACTATTGCTGCCCCTGGCACCTTTTGGTCGTTCTCCTATGAGTCTAGTTTATAGAATCCGGCGCAAAACTGACATTTAATTGTAACGTTCAGAGCCTCTTAATGACGATGGAACATACAAATTGCGTCGCGATTCAATACATCGTCCTCCAGCAGACTTGTCTCCAAGGGTCTAGTGCTGCCTCGGGCACCTTATGGTCGTTTTTCTGTGAGTCTAGATTTTCGAATCCGACGCAAAACTGACAGTTAATTGTAAGGTTCAGAGCCTCTTAATGACGATGGAACACACAAATTGCGTCGCGATTCAATACATCGTCTTCCAGCCGACTTGTCTCCGAGGTAGTATTGCTGCCCCGGGCACCTAATGGTCGTTCTTCTATGAGTCTAGTTTTCAGAATCCGACGAAAAACTGACAGTTAATTGTAACGTTCTGAGCCTCTTGATGACGATGGAACACAGAAATTGTGTCGCGATTCAATACATCGTCCTACAGCCGACTTGTCTCCAAGGGTCTAGTGCTCCCTCGGGCATCTTATGGTCGTTCTTCTGTGAGTCTAGATTTTCGAATCCGACGCAAAACTGACAGTTAATTGTAAGGTTCAGAGCCTCTTAATGACGATGGAACAAACAAATTGCGTCGCGATTCAATACATCGTCCTCCAGCCGACTTGTCTCATACTATTGCTGCCCCTGGCACCTTTTGGTCGTTCTCCTATGAGTCTAGTTTATCGAATCCGGCGCAAAACTGACAGTTAATTGTAACGTTCAGAGCCTCTTAATGACGATGGAACATACAAATTGCGTCGCGATTCAATACATCGTCCTCCAGCAGACTTGTCTCCAAGGGTCTAGTGCTGCCTCGGGCACCTTATGGTCGTTCTTCTGTGAGCCTAGATTTTCGAATCCGACGCAAAACTGACAGTTAATTGTAAGTTTCAGAGCCTCTTAATGACGATGGAACACACAAATTGCGTCGCGATTCAATACATCGTCCTACAGCCGAATTGTCTCCAAGGGTCTAGTGCTGCCTCGGGCACCTTATGGTCGTTCTCCTGTGAGTCTAGATTTTCGAATCCGACGCAAAACTGACAGTTAATTGTAACGTTCAGAGCCTCTTAATGACAATGGAACACACAAATTGCGTCGCGATTCAATACATGGTCCTCCAGCCGACTTGTCTCCAAGGGTATATAGCTGCCTCGGGCACCTTATGGTCGTTCTTCTGGGAGTCTAGTTTTTCGAATCCGACGCAAAACTGACAGTTAATTGTAACGTTCAGAGCCTCTTAATGACGATGGAACACACAAATTGCGTCGAGATTCAATACATCGTCCTCCAGCCGACCTGTTTCCAAGGGTCTATTGCTGCCTCGGGCACCTTATGGTCGCTCTGCTGTGAGTCTAGTTTTCCGAATACGACGCATAACTGACAGTTAATTGTAACGTTCAGAGCCTGTTAATGACGATGGAACACACAAATTGCGTCGCGATTCAATACATCGTCCTCCAGCCGACTTGTCTCCAAGGGTCTATAGCTGCCTCCGGCACCTTATGGTCGTTCTTCTGTGAGTCTAGTTTTTTGAATCCGACGCAAAACTGAAAATTAATTGTAACGTTCAGAGCCTCTGAAAGACGATGGAACACACAAATTGCGTCGAGATTCAATACATCGTCCTCCAGCCGACCTGTCTCCAAGGGTCTATTGCTGCCTCGGGCACCTGATGGTCGCTCTGCTGTGAGTCTAGTTTTCCGAATACGACGCCTAACTGACAGTTAATTGTAACGTTCAGAGCCTCTGAATGAAGATGGAACACACAAATTGCGTCGCGATACAATACATCGTCCTACAGCCGACTTGTCTCCAAGGGTCTAGTGCTGCCTCGGGCACCTTATGGTCGTTCCCCTGTGAGTCTAGATTTTCGAATCCGACGCAAAACTGACAGTTAATTGTAACGTTCATAGCCTCTTAATGACGATGGAACACTCAAATTGCGTCGCGATTCAATACATCGTCCTCCAGCCGACTTGTCTCGAAGGGTCTATTGCTGCCTCGGGCACCTTATGGTCGTTCTCCTGTGAGTCTTGATTTTCGAATCCGACGCAAAACTGACAGTTAATTGTAACGTTCAGAGCCTCTTAATGACAATGGAACACACAAATTGCGTCGCGATTCAATACATCGTACTCCAGCCGACTTGTCTCCATGGGTCTATAGCTGCCTCGGGCACCTTATGGTCGTTCTTCTGGGAGTCTAGTTTTTCGAATCCGACGCAAAACTGACAGTTAATTGTAACGTTCAGAGCCTCTTAATGACGATGGAACACACAAATTGCGTCGAGATTCAATACATCGTCCTACAGCCGACTTGTCTCCAAGGGTCTAGTGCTCCCTCGGGCATCTTATGGTCGTTCTTCTGTGAGTCTAGATTTTCGAATCCGACGCAAAACTGACAGTTAATTGTAAGGTTCAGAGCCTCTCAATGCCGATGGGACACACAAATTGCGTCGCGATTCAATACATCGTCCTCCAGCCGACTTGTCTCAGAGGTACTATTGCTGCCCTTGGCACCTTTTGGTCGTTCTCCTATGAGTCTAGTTTATCGCATCCGGCGCAAAACTGACAGTTAATTGTAACGTTCAGAGCCTCTTAATGACGATGGAACATACAAATTGCGTCGCGATTCAATACATCGTCCTCCAGCAGACTTGTCTCCAAGGGTCTAGTGCTGCCTCGGGCACCTTATGGTCGTTTTTCTGTGAGTCTAGATTTTCGAATCCGACGCAAAACTGACAGTTAATTGTAACGTCAGAGCATCTTAATGACAATGGAACACACAAATTGCGTCGCGATTCAATACATGGTCCTCCAGCCGACTTGTCTCCAAGGGTCTATTGCTGCCTCGGGCACCTTATGGTCGTTCTCCTGTGAGTCTAGATTTTCGAATCCGACGCAAAACTGACAGTTAATTGTAAGGTTCAGAGCCTCTTAATGACGATGGAACACACAAATTGCGTCGCGATTCAATACATCGTCCTACAGCCGAATTGTCTCCAAGGGTCTAGTGCTGCCTCGGGCACCTTATGGTCGTTCTTCTGTGAGTCTAGATTTTCGAATCCGACGCAAAACTGACAGTTAATTGTAACGTCAGAGCATCTTAATGACAATGGAACACACAAATTGCGTCGCGATTCAATACATGGTCCTCCAGCCGACTTGTCTCCAAGGGTATATAGCTGCCTCGGGCACCTTATGGTCGTTCTTCTGGGAGTCTAGTTTTTCGAATCCGACGCAAAACTGACAGTTAATTGTAACGTTCAGAGCCTCTTAATGACGATGGAACACACAAATTGCGTCGAGATTCAATACATCGTCCTCCAGCCGACCTGTCTCCAAGGGTCTATTGCTGCCTCGGGCACCTTATGGTCGCTCTGCTGTGAGTCTAGTTATCCGAATACGACGCATAACTGACAGTTAATTGTAACGTTCAGAGCCTGTTAATGACGATGGAACACACAAATTGCGTCGCGATTCAATACATCGTCCTCCAGCCGACTTGTCTCCAAGGGTCTATAGCTGCCTCCGGCACCTTATGGTCGTTCTTCTGTGAGTCTAGTTTTTTGAATCCGACGCAAAACTGATAGTTAATTGTGACGTTCAGAGCCTCTTAATGAAGATGGAAAACACAAATTGCGTCGCGATTCAATACATCGTCCTCTAGCCGACTTGTCTCCAAGGGTCTAGTGCTGCCTCGGGCACCTTATGGTCGTTCTCCTGTGAGTCTAGATTTTCGAATCCGGCGCAAAACTGACAGTTAATTGTAACGTTCAGAGCCTCTTAATGACGATGGAACACACAAATTGCGTCGCGATTCAATACATCGTCCTCCAGCCGACTTGTCTCCAAGGATCTAGTGCTGCCTCGGGCGCCTTATGGTCGTTCTCCTGTGAGTCTAGGTTTTCGAATCCGACGCAAAACTGACAGTTAATTGTAACGTTCAGAGCCTCTTAATGACGATGGAACACACAAATTGCGTCGCGAATCAATACATCGTCCTCCAGCCGAATTGTCTTCAAGGGTCTATTGCTGCCTCGGGCACCTTATGGTCGTTCTCCTGTGAGTCTAGATTTTCGAATCCGACGCAAAACTGACAGTTAATTGTAACGTTCATAGCCTCTTAATGACGATGGAACACTCAAATTGCGTCGCGATTCAATACATCGTCCTCCAGCCGACTTGTCTCGAAGGGTCTATTGCTGCCTCGGGCACCTTATGGTCGTTCTCCTGTGAGTCTTGATTTTCGAATCCGACGCAAAACTGACAGTTAATTGTAACGTTCAGAGCCTCTTAATGACAATGGAACACACAAATTGCGTCGCGATTCAATACATGGTCCTCCAGCCGACTTGTCTCCATGGGTCTATAGCTGCCTCGGGCACCTTATGGTCGTTCTTCTGGGAGTCTAGTTTTTCGAATCCGACGCAAGACTGACAGTTAATTGTAACGTTCAGAGCCTCTTAATGACGATGGAACACACAAATTGCGTCGAGATTCAATACATCGTCCTACAGCCGACTTGTCTCCAAGGGTCTAGTGCTCCCTCGGGCATCTTATGGTCGTTCTTCTGTGAGTCTAGATTTTCGAATCCGACGCAAAACTGACAGTTAATTGTAAGGTTCAGAGCCTCTCAATGACGATGGGACACACAAATTGCGTCGCGATTCAATACATCGTCCTCCAGCCGACTTGTCTCAGAGGTACTATTGCTGCCCCTGGCACCTTTTGGTCGTTCTCCTATGAGTCTAGTTTATCGAATCCGGCGCAAAACTGACATTTAATTGTAACGTTCAGAGCCTCTTAATGACGATGGAACATACAAATTGCGTCGCGATTCAATACATCGTCCTCCAGCAGACTTGTCTCCAAGGGTCTAGTGCTGCCTCGGGCACCTTATGGTCGTTTTTCTGTGAGTCTAGATTTTCGAATCCGACGCAAAACTGACAGTTAATTGTAAGGTTCAGAGCCTCTTAATGACGATGGAACACACAAATTGCGTCGCGATTCAATACATCGTCCTACAGCCGAATTGTCTCCAAGGGTCTAGTGCTGCCTCGGGCACCTTATGGTCGTTCTTCTGTGAGTCTAGATTTTCGAATCCGACGCAAAACTGACAGTTAATTGTAACGTCAGAGCCTCTTAATGACAATGGAACACACAAATTGCGTCGCGATTCAATACATGGTCCTCCAGCCGACTTGTCTCCAAGGGTATATAGCTGCCTCGGGCACCTTATGGTCGTTCTTCTGGGAGTCTAGTTTTTCGAATCCGACGCAAAACTGACAGTTAATTGTAACGTTCAGAGCCTCTTAATGACGATGGAACACACAAATTGCGTCGAGATTCAATACATCGTCCTCCAGCCGACCTGTCTCCAAGGGTCTATTGCTGCCTCGGGCACCTTATGGTCGCTCTGCTGTGAGTCTAGTTTTCCGAATACGACGCATAACTGACAGTTAATTGTAACGTTCAGAGCCTGTTAATGACGATGGAACACACAAATTGCGTCGCGATTCAATACATCGTCCTCCAGCCGACTTGTCTCCAAGGGTCTATAGCTGCCTCCGGCACCTTATGGTCGTTCTTCTGTGAGTCTAGTTTTTTGAATCCGACGCAAAACTGAAAATTAATTGTAACGTTCAGAGCCTCTGAAAGACGATGGAACACACAAATTGCGTCGAGATTCAATACATCGTCCTCCAGCCGACCTGTCTCCAAGGGTCTATTGCTGCCTCGGGCACCTGATGGTCGCTCTGCTGTGAGTCTAGTTTTCCGAATACGACGCCTAACTGACAGTTAATTGTAACGTTCAGAGCCTCTTAATGAAGATGGAACACACAAATTGCGTCGCGATACAATACATCGTCCTACAGCCGACTTGTCTCCAAGGGTCTAGTGCTGCCTCGGGCACCTTATGGTCGTTCCCCTGTGAGTCTAGATTTTCGAATCCGACGCAAAACTGACAGTTAATTGTAACGTTCATAGCCTCTTAATGACGATGGAACACTCAAATTGCGTCGCGATTCAATACATCGTCCTCCAGCCGACTTGTCTCGAAGGGTCTATTGCTGCCTCGGGCACCTTATGGTCGTTCTCCTGTGAGTCTTGATTTTCGAATCCGACGCAAAACTGACAGTTAATTGTAACGTTCAGAGCCTCTTAATGACAATGGAACACACAAATTGCGTCGCGATTCAATACATCGTACTCCAGCCGACTTGTCTCCATGGGTCTATAGCTGCCTCGGGCACCTTATGGTCGTTCTTCTGGGAGTCTAGTTTTTCGAATCCGACGCAAAACTGACAGTTAATTGTAACGTTCAGAGCCTCTTAATGACGATGGAACACACAAATTGCGTCGAGATTCAATACATCGTCCTACAGCCGACTTGTCTCGAAGGGTCTAGTGCTCCCTCGGGCATCTTATGGTCGTTCTTCTGTGAGTCTAGATTTTCGAATCCGACGCAAAACTGACAGTTAATTGTAAGGTTCAGAGCCTCTCAATGCCGATGGGACACACAAATTGCGTCGCGATTCAATACATCGTCCTCCAGCCGACTTGTCTCAGAGGTACTATTGCTGCCCTTGGCACCTTTTGGTCGTTCTCCTATGAGTCTAGTTTATCGCATCCGGCGCAAAACTGACAGTTAATTGTAACGTTCAGAGCCTCTTAATGACGATGGAACATACAAATTGCGTCGCGATTCAATACATCGTCCTCCAGCAGACTTGTCTCCAAGGGTCTAGTGCTGCCTCGGGCACCTTATGGTCGTTTTTCTGTGAGTCTAGATTTTCGAATCCGACGCAAAACTGACAGTTAATTGTAACGTCAGAGCATCTTAATGACAATGGAACACACAAATTGCGTCGCGATTCAATACATGGTCCTCCAGCCGACTTGTCTCCAAGGGTCTATTGCTGCCTCGGGCACCTTATGGTCGTTCTCCTGTGAGTCTAGATTTTCGAATCCGACGCAAAACTGACAGTTAATTGTAAGGTTCAGAGCCTCTTAATGACGATGGAACACACAAATTGCGTCGCGATTCAATACATCGTCCTACAGCCGAATTGTCTCCAAGGGTCTAGTGCTGCCTCGGGCACCTTATGGTCGTTCTTCTGTGAGTCTAGATTTTCGAATCCGACGCAAAACTGACAGTTAATTGTAACGTCAGAGCATCTTAATGACAATGGAACACACAAATTGCGTCGCGATTCAATACATGGTCCTCCAGCCGACTTGTCTCCAAGGGTATATAGCTGCCTCGGGCACCTTATGGTCGTTCTTCTGGGAGTCTAGTTTTTCGAATCCGACGCAAAACTGACAGTTAATTGTAACGTTCAGAGCCTCTTAATGACGATGGAACACACAAATTGCGTCGAGATTCAATACATCGTCCTCCAGCCGACCTGTCTCCAAGGGTCTATTGCTGCCTCGGGCACCTTATGGTCGCTCTGCTGTGAGTCTAGTTATCCGAATACGACGCATAACTGACAGTTAATTGTAACGTTCAGAGCCTGTTAATGACGATGGAACACACAAATTGCGTCGCGATTCAATACATCGTCCTCCAGCCGACTTGTCTCCAAGGGTCTATAGCTGCCTCCGGCACCTTATGGTCGTTCTTCTGTGAGTCTAGTTTTTTGAATCCGACGCAAAACTGATAGTTAATTGTGACGTTCAGAGCCTCTTAATGAAGATGGAAAACACAAATTGCGTCGCGATTCAATACATCGTCCTCTAGCCGACTTGTCTCCAAGGGTCTAGTGCTGCCTCGGGCACCTTATGGTCGTTCTCCTGTGAGTCTAGATTTTCGAATCCGGCGCAAAACTGACAGTTAATTGTAACGTTCAGAGCCTCTTAATGACGATGGAACACACAAATTGCGTCGCGATTCAATACATCGTCCTCCAGCCGACTTGTCTCCAAGGATCTAGTGCTGCCTCGGGCGCCTTATGGTCGTTCTCCTGTGAGTCTAGGTTTTCGAATCCGACGCAAAACTGACAGTTAATTGTAACGTTCAGAGCCTCTTAATGACGATGGAACACACAAATTGCGTCGCGAATCAATACATCGTCCTCCAGCCGAATTGTCTTCAAGGGTCTATTGCTGCCTCGGGCACCTTATGGTCGTTCTCCTGTGAGTCTAGATTTTCGAATCCGACGCAAAACTGACAGTTAATTGTAACGTTCATAGCCTCTTAATGACGATGGAACACTCAAATTGCGTCGCGATTCAATACATCGTCCTCCAGCCGACTTGTCTCGAAGGGTCTATTGCTGCCTCGGGCACCTTATGGTCGTTCTCCTGTGAGTCTTGATTTTCGAATCCGACGCAAAACTGACAGTTAATTGTAACGTTCAGAGCCTCTTAATGACAATGGAACACACAAATTGCGTCGCGATTCAATACATGGTCCTCCAGCCGACTTGTCTCCATGGGTCTATAGCTGCCTCGGGCACCTTATGGTCGTTCTTCTGGGAGTCTAGTTTTTCGAATCCGACGCAAGACTGACAGTTAATTGTAACGTTCAGAGCCTCTTAATGACGATGGAACACACAAATTGCGTCGAGATTCAATACATCGTCCTACAGCCGACTTGTCTCCAAGGGTCTAGTGCTCCCTCGGGCATCTTATGGTCGTTCTTCTGTGAGTCTAGATTTTCGAATCCGACGCAAAACTGACAGTTAATTGTAAGGTTCAGAGCCTCTCAATGACGATGGGACACACAAATTGCGTCGCGATTCAATACATCGTCCTCCAGCCGACTTGTCTCAGAGGTACTATTGCTGCCCCTGGCACCTTTTGGTCGTTCTCCTATGAGTCTAGTTTATCGAATCCGGCGCAAAACTGACATTTAATTGTAACGTTCAGAGCCTCTTAATGACGATGGAACATACAAATTGCGTCGCGATTCAATACATCGTCCTCCAGCAGACTTGTCTCCAAGGGTCTAGTGCTGCCTCGGGCACCTTATGGTCGTTTTTCTGTGAGTCTAGATTTTCGAATCCGACGCAAAACTGACAGTTAATTGTAAGGTTCAGAGCCTCTTAATGACGATGGAACACACAAATTGCGTCACGATTCAATACATCGTCCTACAGCCGAATTGTCTCCAAGGGTCTAGTGCTGCCTCGGGCACCTTATGGTCGTTCTTCTGTGAGTCTAGATTTTCGAATCCGACGCAAAACTGACAGTTAATTGTAACGTCAGAGCCTCTTAATGACAATGGAACACACAAATTGCGTCGCGATTCAATACATGGTCCTCCAGCCGACTTGTCTCCAAGGGTATATAGCTGCCTCGGGCACCTTATGGTCGTTCTTCTGGGAGTCTAGTTTTTCGAATCCGACGCAAAACTGACAGTTAATTGTAACGTTCAGAGCCTCTTAATGACGATGGAACACACAAATTGCGTCGAGATTCAATACATCGTCCTCCAGCCGACCTGTCTCCAAGGGTCTATTGCTGCCTCGGGCACCTTATGGTCGCTCTGCTGTGAGTCTAGTTTTCCGAATACGACGTATAACTGACAGTTAATTGTAACGTTCAGAGCCTGTTAATGACGATGGAACACACAAATTGCGTCGCGATTCAATACATCGTCCTCCAGCCGACTTGTCTCCAAGGGTCTATAGCTGCCTCCGGCACCTTATGGTCGTTCTTCTGTGAGTCTAGTTTTTTGAATCCGACGCAAAACTGAAAATTAATTGTAACGTTCAGAGCCTCTGAAAGACGATGGAACACACAAATTGCGTCGAGATTCAATACATCGTCCTCCAGCCGACCTGTCTCCAAGGGTCTATTGCTGCCTCGGGCACCTGATGGTCGCTCTGCTGTGAGTCTAGTTTTCCGAATACGACGCCTAACTGACAGTTAATTGTAACGTTCAGAGCCTCTTAATGAAGATGGAACACACAAATTGCGTCGCGATACAATACATCGTCCTACAGCCGACTTGTATCCAAGGGTCTAGTGCTGCCTCGGGCACCTTATGGTCGTTCCCCTGTGAGTCTAGATTTTCGAATCCGACGCAAAACTGACAGTTAATTGTAACGTTCATAGCCTCTTAATGACGATGGAACACTCAAATTGCGTCGCGATTCAATACATCGTCCTCCAGCCGACTTGTCTCGAAGGGTCTATTGCTGCCTCGGGCACCTTATGGTCGTTCTCCTGTGAGTCTTGATTTTCGAATCCGACGAAAAACTGACAGTTAATTGTAACGTTCAGAGCCTCTTAATGACAATGGAACACACAAATTGCGTCGCGATTCAATACATGGTCCTCCAGCCGACTTGTCTCCATGGGTCTATAGCTGCCTCGGGCACCTTATGGTCGATCTTCTGGGAGTCTAGTTTTTCGAATCCGACGCAAAACTGACAGTTAATTGTAACGTTCAGAGCCTCTTAATGACGATGGAACACACAAATTGGGTCGAGATTCAATACATCGTCCTACAGCCGACTTGTCTCCAAGGGTCTAGTGCTCCCTCGGGCATCTTATGGTCGTTCTTCTGTGAGTCTAGATTTTCGAATCCGACGCAAAACTGACAGTTAATTGTAAGGTTCAGAGCCTCTCAATGACGATGGGACACACAAATTGCGTCGCGATTCAATACATCGTCCGCCAGCCGACTTGTCTCAGAGGTACTATTGCTGCCCCTGGCACCTTTTGGTCGTTCTCCTATGAGTCTAGTTTATCGAATCCGGCGCAAAACTGACATTTAATTGTAACGTTCAGAGCCTCTTAATGACGATGGAACATACAAATTGCGTCGCGATTCAATACATCGTCCTCCAGCAGACTTGTCTCCAAGGGTCTAGTGCTGCCTCGGGCACCTTATGGTCGTTTTTCTGTGAGTCTAGATTTTCGAATCCGACGCAAAACTGACAGTTAATTGTAAGGTTCAGAGCCTCTTAATGACGATGGAACACACAAATTGCGTCGCGATTCAATACATCGTCCTACAGCCGAATTGTCTCCAAGGGTCTAGTGCTGCCTCGGGCACCTTATGGTCGTTCTTCTGTGAGTCCAGATTTTCGAATCCGACGCAAAACTGACAGTTAATTGTAACGTCAGAGCCTCTTAATGACAATGGAACACACAAATTGCGTCGCGATTCAATACATGGTCCTCCAGCCGACTTGTCTCCAAGGGTATATAGCTGCCTCGGGCACCTTATGGTCGTTCTTCTGGGAGTCTAGTTTTTCGAATCCGACGCAAAACTGACAGTTAATTGTAACGTTCAGAGCCTCTTAATGACGATGGAACACACAAATTGCGTCGAGATTCAATACATCGTCCTCCAGCCGACCTGTCTCCAAGGGTCTATTGCTGCCTCGGGCACCTTATGGTCGCTCTGCTGTGAGTCTAGTTATCCGAATACGACGCATAACTGACAGTTAGTTGTAACGTTCAGAGCCTGTTAATGACGATGGAACACACAAATTGCGTCGCGATTCAATACATCGTCCTCCAGCCGACTTGTCTCCAAGGGTCTATAGCTGCCTCCGGCACCTTATGGTCGTTCTTCTGTGAGTCTAGTTTTTTGAATCCGACGCAAAACTGATAGTTAATTGTGACGTTCAGAGCCTCTTAATGACGATGGAAAACACAAATTGCGTCGCGATTCAATACATCGTCCTCTAGCCGACTTGTCTCCAAGGGTCTAGTGCTGCCTCGGGCACCTTATGGTCGTTCTCCTCCGAGTCTAGATTTTCGAATCCGGCGCAAAACTGACAGTTAATTGTAACGTTCAGAGCCTCTTAATGACGATGGAACACACAAATTGCGTCGCGATTCAATACATCGTCCTCCAGCCGACCTGTTTCCAAGGGTCTATTGCTGCCTCGGGCACCTTATGGTCGCTCTGCTGTGAGTCTAGTTTTCCGAATACGACGCATAACTGATAGTTAATTGTAACGTTCAGAGCCTGTTAATAACGATGGAACACACAAATTGCGTCGCGATTCAATACATCGTCCTCCAGCCGACTTGGCTCCAAGGGTCTATAGCTGCCCCGGGCACCTTATTGTCGTTCTTCTGTGAGTCTAGTTTTTCGAATCCGACGCAAAACTGACAATTAATTGTAACGTTCAGAGCCTCTTAATGACGATGGAACACACAAATTGCGTCGCGATTCAATACATCGTCCTCCAGCCGACCTGTTTCCAAGGGTCTATTGCTGCCTCGGGCACCTTATGGTCGCTCTGCTGTGAGTCTAGTTTTTCGAATACGACGCATAACTGATAGTTAATTGTAACGTTCAGAGCCTGTTAATAACGATGGAACACACAAATTGCGTCGCGATTCAATACATCGTCCTACAGCCGACTTGTCTCCAAGGGTCTATAGCTGCCTCGGGCACCTTATGGTCGTTCCCCTGTGAGTCTAGATTTTCGAATCCGACGCAAAACTGACAGTTAATTGTAACGTTCAGAGCGTCTTAATGACGATGGAACACACAAATTGCGTCGCGATTCAATACATCATCCTACAGCCTACTTGTCTCCAAGGGTCTATTGCTGCCTCGGTCACCTTATGGTCGCTCTCCTGTGAGTCTAGATTTTCGAATCCGACGCAAAACTGACAGATAATTGTAACGTTCAGAGCCTCTTAATGACGATGGAACACTCAAATTGCGTCGCGATTCAATACATTGTCCTCCAGCCGACTTGTCTCCAAGGGTCTATTGCTGCCTCGGGCACCTTATGGTCGATCTCCTGTGATTCTAGTTTTTCGAATCCGACGCAAAACTGACAGTTAATTGTAACGTTCAGAGCGTCTTAATGACGATGGAACACACAAATTGCGTCTCGATTCAATACATCGTCCTCCAGCCGACCTGTCTCCAAGGGTCTAGTGCTGCCTCGGGCACCTTATGGTCTTTCTTCTGTGAGTCTAGATTTTCGAATCCGACGCAAAACTGACAGTTAATTGTAAGGTTCAGAGTCTCTTAATGACGATGGAACACACAAATTGCGTCGCGATTCAATACATCGTCCTCCAGCCGACCTGTCTCCAAGGGTCTATTGCTGCCTCGGGCACCTTATGGTTGTTCTCCTGTGAGTCTAGTTTTTCGAATCCGACGCAAAACTGACAGTTAATTGTAACGTTGAGAGCCTCTTAATGACGATGGAACACACAAATTGCGTCGCGATTCAATACATCGTCCTCCAGCCGACTTGTCTCCAAGGGTCTAGTGCTGCCTCTGGCACCTTATGGTCGTTCTTCTGTGAGTCTAGATTTTCGAATCCGACGCAAAACTGACAGTTAATTGTAAGGTTCAAAGCCCCTTAATGACGATGGAACACAAAAATTGCGTCGCGATTCAATACATCGTCCCCCAGCCGACCTGTCTCCATGGGTCTATTGCTGCCTCGGGCACCTTATGGTCGTTCTCCTGTGAGTCTAGATTTTCGAATCCGACGCAAAACTGACAGTTAATTGTAACGTTCAGAGCCTCTTAATGACGATGGAACACACAAATTGCGTCGCGATTCAATAAATCGTCCTCCAGCCGACTAGTCTCCAAGGGTATATAGCTGCCTCGGGCACCTTATCGTCGTTCTCCTGTGAGTCCAGTTTTTCGAATCCGACGCAAAACTGACAATTAATTGTAACGTTCAGAGCCTCTTAATGACGATGGAACACACAAATTGCGTCGAGATGCAGTACATCGTCCGACAGCCGACCTGTCTCCAAGGGTCTATTGCTGCCTCGGGCACCTTATGGTCGCTCTGCTGTGAGTCTAGTTTTCCGAATACGACGCATAACTGACAGTTAATTGTAACGTTCAGAGCCTGTTAATGACGATGGAACACACAAATTGCGTCGCGATTCAATACATCGTCTTCCAGCCGACTTGTGTCCGAGGTAGTATTGCTGCCCCGGGCACCTAATGGTCGTTCTTCTATGAGTCTAGTTTTCAGAATCCGACGAAAAACTGACAGTTAATTGTAACGTTCTGTGCCTCTTGATGACGATGGAACACAGAAATTTTGTCGCGATTCAATACATCGTCCTACAGCCGACTTGTCTCCAAGGGTCTAGTGCTCACTCGGGCATCTTATGGTCGTTCTTCTGTGAGTCTAGATTTTCGAATCCGACGAAAAACTGACAGTTAATTGTAAGGTTCAGAGCCTCTTAATGACGATGGAACACACAAATTGCGTCGCGATTCAATACATCGTCGTACAGCCGACTTGTCTCCAAGGGTCTAGTGCTGCCTCGGGCACCTTATGGTCGTTCCCCTGTGTGTCTAGATATTCGAATCCGACGCAAAACTGACAGTTAATTGTAACGTTCAGAGCCTCTTAATGACGATGGAACACACAAATTGAGTCGCGATTCAATACATCGTCCTACAGCCGACTTGTCTCCAAGGGTCTAGTGCTGCCTCGGGCACCTTATGGTCGTTCTCCTGTGAGTCTCGATTTTCGAATCCGACGCAAAACTGATAGTTAATTGTGACGTTCAGAGCCTCTTATAGACGATGGATCACACAAATTGCGTCGCGATTCAATACATCGTCCTCCAGCCGACTTGTCTCCAAGGGTCTAGTGCTGCCTCGGGCACCTTATGGTCGTTCTCCTGTGAGTCTAGATTTTCGAATCCGACGCAAAACTGACAGTTAATTGTAACGTTCAGAGCCTCTTAATGACAATGGAACACACAAATTGCGTCGCGATTCAATACATGGTCCTCCAGCCGACTTGTCTCCAAGGGTATATAGCTGCCTCGGGCACCTTATGGTCGTTCTTCTGGGAGTCTAGTTTTTCGAATCCGACGCAAAACTGACAGTTAATTGTAACGTTCAGAGCCTCTTAATGACGATGGAACACACAAATTGCGTCGAGATTCAATACATCGTCCGACAGCCGACCTGTCTCCAAGGGTCTATTGCTGCCTCGGGCACCTTATGGTCGCTCTGCTGTGAGTTTAGTTTTCCGAATACGACGCATAACTGACAGTTAATTGTAACGTTCAGAGCCGACTTGTCTCCAAGGGTCTATAGCTGCCTCCGGCACCTTATGGTCGTTCTTCTGTGAGTCTAGTTTTTTGAATTCGACGCAAAACTGAAAATTAATTGTAACGTTCAGAGCCTCTGAAAGACGATGGAACACACAAATTGCGTCGAGATTCAATACATCGTCCTCCAGCCGACCTGTCTCCAAGGGTCTATTGCTGCCTCGGGCACGTTATGGTCGCTCTGCTGTGAGTCTAGTTTTCCGAATACGACGCATAACTGAGAGTTAATTGTAACGTTCAGAGCGTCTTAATGACGATGGAACACATAAATTGCCTCGCGATTCAATACATCGTCCTACAGCCGACTTGTCTCCAAGGGTCTAGTGCTGCCTCGGGCACCTTATGGTCGTTCCCCTGTGTGTCTAGATTTTCGAATCCGACGCAAAACTGACAGTTAATTGTAACGTTCAGAGCCTCTTAATGACGATGGAACACACAAATTGCGTCGCGATTCAATACATCGTCCTACAGCCGACTTGTCTCCAAGGGTCTAGTGCTGCCTCGGGCACCTTATGGTCGTTCTCCTGTGACTCTCGATTTTCGAATCCGACGCAAAACTGATAGTTAATTGTGACGTTCAGAGCCTCTTAATGACGATGGAACACACAAATTGCGTCGCGATTCAATACATCGTCCTCTAGCCGACTTGTCTCCAAGGGTCTAGTGCTGCCTCGGGCACCTTATGGTCGTTCTCCTGTGAGTCTAGATTTTCGAATCCGGCGCAAAACTGACAGTTAATTGTAACGTTCAGAGCCTCTTAATGACGATGGAAAACACAAATTGCGTCGCGATTCAATACATCGTCCTCCAGCCGACTTGTCTCCAAGGGTCTAGTGCTGCCTCGGGCGCCTTATGGTCGTTCTCCTGTGAGTCTAGGTTTTCGAATCCGACGCAAAACTGACAGTTAATTGTAACGTTCAGAGCCTCTTAATGACGATGGAACACACAAATTGCGTCGCGAATCAATACATCGTCCTCCAGCCGAATTGTCTCCAAGGGTCTAGTGCTGCCTCGGGCACCTTATGGTCGTTCTCCTGTGAGTCTAGATTTTCGAATCCGACGCAAAACTGACAGTTAATTGTAACGTTCAGAGCCTCTTAATGACAATGGAACACACAAATTGCGTCGCGATTCAATACATCGTCCTCCAGCCGACTTGTCTCGATCGGTCTATAGCTGCCTCGGGCACCTTATGGTCGTTCTTCTGGGAGTCTAGTTTTTGAATCCGACGCAAAACTGACAGTTAATTGTAACGTTCAGAGCCTCTTAATGATGATGAACACACAAATTGCGTCGAGATTCAATACATCGTCCGACAGCCGACCTGTCTCCAAGGGTCTATTGCTGCCTCGGGCACCTTATGGTCGTTCTCCTGTGAGTCTAGTTTTCCGAATACGACGCATAACTGATAGTTAATTGTAACGTACAGAGCCTGCTAATAACGATGGAAGACACAAATTGCGTCGCGATTCAATACATCGTCCTACAGCCGACTTGTCTCCAAGGGTCTATAGCTGCCTCGGGCACCTTATGGTCGTTCCCCTGTGAGTCTAGATTTTCGATTCCGACGCAAAACTGACAATTAATTGTAACGTTCAGAGCGTCTTAATGACGATGGAACACACAAATTGCGTCGCGATTCAATACATCATCCTACAGCCGACTTGTCTCCAAGGGTCTATTGCTGCCTCGGGCACCTTATGGTCGCTCTCCTGTGAGTCTAGATTTTCGAATCCGGCGCAAAACTGACAGAGAATTGTAACGTTCAGAGCCTCTTAATGACGATGGAACACTCAAATTGCGTCGCGATTCAATACATCGTCCTCCAGCCGACTTGTCTCGAAGGGTCTATTGCTGCCTCGGGCACCTTATGGTCGATCTCCTGTGATTCTAGTTTTTCGAATCCGACGCAAAACTGACAGTTAATTGTAACGTTCAGAGCGTCTTAATGACGATGGAACACTCAAATTGCGTCGCGATTCAATACATCGTCCTCCAGCCGACTTGTCACGAAGGGTCTATTGCTGCCTCGGGCACCTTATGGTCGATCTCTTGTGATTCTAGTTTTTCGAATCCGACGCAAAACTGACAGTTAATTGTAACGTTCAGAGCGTCTTAATGACGATGGAACACACAAATTGCGTCGCGACTCAATACATCGTCCTCCAGCCGACCTGTCTCCAAGGGTCTAGTGCTGCCTCGGGCACCTTATGGTCTTTCTTCTGTGAGTCTAGATTTTCGAATCCGACGCAAAACTGACAGTTAATTGTAACGTTCAGAGCCTTTTAATGACGATGGAACACACAAATTGCGTCGCGATTCAATACATCGTCCTCCAGCCGACCTGTCTCCAAGGGTCTATTGCTGCCTCGGGCACCTTATGGTTGTTCTCCTGTGAGTCTAGTTTTTCGAATCCGACGCAAAACTGGCAGTTAATTGTAACGTTCAGAGCCTCTTAATGACGATGGAACACACAAATTGCGTCGCGATTCAATACATCGTCCTCCAGCCGACTTGTCTCCAAGGGTCTAGTGCTGCCTCGGGCACCTTATGGTCGTTCTTCTGTGAGTCTAGATTTTCGAATCCGACGAAAAACTGACAGTTAATTGTAAGGTTCAAAGCCTCTTAATGACGATGGAACACACAAATTGCGTCGCGATTCAATACATCGTCCTCCAGCCGACCTGTCTCCATGGGTCTATTGCTTCCTCGGGCACCTTATGGTCGTTCTCCTGTGAGTCTAGATTTTCGAATCCGACGCAAAACTGACAGTTAATTGTAACGTTCAGAGCCTCTTAATGACGATGGAACACACAAATTGCGTCGCGATTCAATAAATCGTCCTCCAGCCGACTAGTCTCCAAGGGTATATAGCTGCCTCGGGCACCTTATCGTCGTTCTCCTGTGAGTCCAGTTTTTCGAATCCGACGCAAAACTGACAATTAATTGTAACGTTCAGAGCCTCTTAATGACGATGGAACACACAAATTGCGTCGAGATGCAGTACATCGTCCGACAGCCGACCTGTCTCCAAGGGTCTATTGCTGCCTCGGGCACATTATGGTCGCTCAGCTGTGAGTTTAGTTTTCCGAATACGACGCATAACTGACAGTTAATTGTAACGTTCAGAGCCTCTTAATGACGATGGAACACACAAATTGCGTCGCGATTCAATACATCGTCCTCCAGCCGACTTGTCTCCAAGGGTCTATAGCTGCCTCGGGCACCTTATTGTCGTTCTTCTGTGAGTCTAGTTTTTCGAATCCGACGAAAAACTGACAGTTAATTGTAACGTTCTGAGCCTCTTAATGACGATGGAACACAGAAATTGTGTCGCGATTCAATACATCGTCCTACAGCCGACTTGTCTCCTAGGGTCTAGTGCTCCCTCGGGCATCTTATGGTCGTTCTTCTGTGAGTCTAGATTTTCGAATCCGACGCAAAACTGACAGTTAATTGTAAGGTTCAGAGCCTCTTGATGACGATGGAACACAGAAATTGTGTCGCGATTCAATACATCGTCCTACAGCCGACTTGTCTCCAAGGGTCTAGTGCTCCCTCGGGCATCTTATGGTCGTTCTTCTGTGAGTCTAGATTTTCGAATCCGACGCAAAACTGACAGTTAATTGTAAGGTTCAGAGCCTCTTAATGACGATGGAACACACAAATTGCGTCGCGATTCAATATATCGTCCTACAGCCGACTTGTCTCCAAGGGTCTAGTGCTGCCTCGGGCACCTTATGGTCGTTCCCCTGTGTGTCTAGATATTCGAATCCGACGCAAAACTGACAGTTAATTGTAACGTTCAGAGCCTCTTAATGACGATGGAACACACAAATTGCGCCGCGATTCAATACATCGTCCTACAGCCGACTTGTCTCCAAGGGTCTAGTGCTGCCTCGGGCACCTTATGGTCGTTCTCCTGTGAGTCTCGATTTTCGAATCCGACGCAAAACTGATAGTTAATTGTGACGTTCAGAGCCTCTTATAGACGATGGATCACACAAATTGCGTCGCGATTCAATACATCGTCCTCCAGCCGACATGTCTCCAAGGGTATATAGCTGCCTCGGGCACCTTATGGTCGTTCTTCTGGGAGTCTAGTTTTTCGAATCCGACGCAAAACTGACAGTTAATTGTAACGTTCAGAGCCTCTTAATGACGATGGAACACACAAATTGCGTCGAGATTCAATACATCGTCCGACAGCCGACCTGTCTCCAAGGGTCTATTGCTGCCTCGGGCTCCTTATGGTCGCTCTGCTGTGAGTTTAGTTTTCCGAATACGACGCATAACTGACAGTTAATTGTAACGTTCAGAGCCGATTTGTCTCCAAGGGTCTATAGCTGCCTCCGGCACCTTATGGTCGTTCTTCTGTGAGTCTAGTTTTTTGAATCCGACGCAAAACTGAAAATTAATTGAAACGTTCAGAGCCTCTGAAAGACGATGGAACACACAAATTGCGTCGAGATTCAATACATCGTCCTCCAGCCGACCTGTCTCCAAGGGTCTATTGCTGCCTCGGGCACCTGATGGTCGCTCTGCTGTGAGTCTAGTTTTCCGAATACGACGCCTAACTGACAGTTAATTGTAACGTTCAGAGCCTCTTAATGACGATGGAACACACAAATTGCGTCGCGATACAATACATCGTCCTACAGCCGACTTGTCTCCAAGGGTCTAGTGCTGCCTCGGGCACCTTATGGTCGTTCCCCTGTGAGTCTAGATTTTCGAATCCGACGCAAAACTGACAGTTAATTGTAACGTTCAGAGCCTCTTAATGACGATGGAACACTCAAATTGCGTCGCGATTCAATACATCGTCCTCCAGCCGACTTGTCTCGAAGGGTCTATTGCTGCCTCGGGCACCTTATGGTCGTTCTCCTGTGAGTCTTGATTTTCGAATCCGACGCAAAACTGACAGTTAATTGTAACGTTCAGAGCCTCTTAATGACAATGGAACACACAAATTGCGTCGCGATTCAATACATGGTCCTCCAGCCGACTTGTCTCCATGGGTCTATAGCTGCCTCGGGCACCTTATGGTCGTTCTTCTGGGAGTCTAGTTTTTCGAATCCGACGCAAAACTGACAGTTAATTGTAACGTTCAGAGCCTCTTAATGGCGATGGAACACACAAATTGCGTCGAGATTCAATACATCGTCCGACAGCCGACCTGTCTCCAAGGGTCTATTGCTGCCTCGGGCACGTTATGGTCGCTCTGCTGTGAGTCTAGTTTTCCGAATACGACGCATAACTGACAGTTAATTGTAACGTTCAGAGCCTGTTAATGACGATGGAACACACAAATTGCGTCGCGATTCAATACATCGTCCTCCAGCCGACTTGTCTCCAAGGGTCTATTGCTGCCTCGGGCACGTTATGGTCGCTCTGCTGTGAGTCTAGTTTTCCGAATACGACGCATAACTGAGAGTTAATTGTAACGTTCAGAGCGTCTTAATGACGATGGAACACATAAATTGCCTCGCGATTCAATACATCGTCCTACAGCCGACTTGTCTCCAAGGGTCTAGTGCTGCCTCGGGCACCTTATGGTCGTTCCCCTGTGTGTCTAGATTTTCGAATCCGACGCAAAACTGACAGTTAATTGTAACGTTCAGAGCCTCTTAATGACGATGGAACACACAAATTGCGTCGCGATTCAATACATCGTCCTACAGCCGACTTGTCTCCAAGGGTCTAGTGCTGCCTCGGGCACCTTATGGTCGTTCTCCTGTGACTCTCGATTTTCGAATCCGACGCAAAACTGATAGTTAATTGTGACGTTCAGAGCCTCTTAATGACGATGGAACACACAAATTGCGTCGCGATTCAATACATCGTCCTCTAGCCGACTTGTCTCCAAGGGTCTAGTGCTGCCTCGGGCACCTTATGGTCGTTCTCCTGTGAGTCTAGATTTTCGAATCCGGCGCAAAACTGACAGTTAATTGTAACGTTCAGAGCCTCTTAATGACAATGGAACACACAAATTGCGTCGCGATTCAATACATCGTCCTCCAGCCGACTTGTCTCCAAGGGTCTATAGCTGCCTCGGGCACCTTATAATCGTTCTTCTGGGAGTCTAGTTTTTCGAATCCGACGCAAAACTGACAGTTAATTGTAACGTTCAGAGCCTCTTAATGATGATGAACACACAAATTGCGTCGAGATTCAATACATCGTCCGACAGCCGACCTGTCTCCAAGGGTCTATTGCTGCCTCGGGCACATTATGGTCGCTCAGCTGTGAGTTTAGTTTTCCGAATACGACGCATAACTGACAGTTAATTGTAACGTTCAGAGCCTCTTAATGACGATGGAACACACAAATTGCGTCGCGATTCAATACATCGTCCTACAGCCGACTTGTCTCCAAGGGTCTAGTGCTGCCTCGGGCACCTTATGGTCGTTCTCCTGTGACTCTCGATTTTCGAATCCGACGCAAAACTGATAGTTAATTGTGACGTTCAGAGCCTCTTAATGACGATGGAACACACAAATTGCGTCGCGATTCAATACATCGTCCTCTAGCCGACTTGTCTCCAAGGGTCTAGTGCTGCCTCGGGCACCTTATGGTCGTTCTGCTGTGAGTCTAGATTTTCGAATCCGGCGCAAAACTGACAGTTAATTGTAACGTTCAGAGCCTCTTAATGACGATGGAACACACAAATTGCGTCGCGATTCAATACATCGTCCTCCAGCCGACTTGTCTCCATGGGTCTAGTGCTGCCTCGGGCGCCTTATGGTCGTTCTCCTGTGAGTCTAGGTTTTCGAATCCGACGCAAAACTGACAGTTAATTGTAACGTTCAGAGCCTCTTAATGACGATGGAACACACAAATTGCGTCGCGAATCAATACATCGTCCTCCAGCCGAATTGTCTCCAAGGGTCTAGTGCCGCCTCGGGCACCTTATGGTCGTTCTTCTGTGAGTCTAGATTTTCGAATCCGACGCAAAACTGACAGTTAATTGTAAGGTTCAGAGCCTCTTAATGACGATGGAACACACAAATTGCGTCACGATTCAATACATCGTCCTCCAGCCGACTTGTCTCAGAGGTACTATTGCTGCCCCTGGCACCTTTTGGTCGTTCTCCTATGAGTCTAGTTAATCGAATCCGGCGCAAAACTGACAGTTAATTGTAACGATCAGAGCCTCTTAATGACGATGGAACATACAAATTGCGTCGCGATTCAATACATCGTCCTCCAGCAGACTTGTCTCCAAGGGTCTAGTGCTGCCTCGGGCACCTTATGGTCGTTCTTCTGTGAGTCTAGATTTTCGAATCCGACGCAAAACTGACAGTTAATTGTAAGGTTCAGAGCCTCTTAATGACGATGGAACACACAAATTGCGTCGCGACTCAATACATCGTCCTACAGCCGAATTGTCTCCAAGGGTCTAGTGCTGCCTCGGGCACCTTATGGACGTTCTCCTGTGAGTCTAGATTTTCGAATCCGACGCAAAACTGACAGTTAATTGTAACGTTCAGAGCCTCTTAATAACAATGGAACACACAAATTGCGTCGCGATTCAATACATGGTCCTCCAGCCGACTTGTCTCCAAGGGTATATAGCTGCCTCTGGCATCTTATGGTCGTTCTTCTGGGAGTCTAGTTTTTCGAATCCGACGCAAAACTGACAGTTAATTGTAACGTTCAGAGCCTCTTAATGACGATGGAACACACAAATTGCGTCGAGATTCAATACATCGTCCGACAGCCGACCTGTCTCCAAGGGTCTATTGCTGCCTCGGGCACCTTATGGTCGCTCTGCTGTGAGTTTAGTTTTCCGAATACGACGCATAACTGACAGTTAATTGTAACGTTCAGAGCCTGTTAATGACGATGGAACACACAATTTGCGTCGCGATTCAATACATCGTCCTCCAGCCGACTTGTCTCCAAGGGGCTATAGCTGCCTCCGGCACCTTATGGTCGTTCTTCTGTGAGTCTAGTTTTTTGAATCCGACGCAAAACTGAAAATTAATTGTAACGTTCAGAGCCTCTGAAAGACGATGGAACACACAAATTGCGTCGAGATTCAATACATCGTCCTCCAGCCGACCTGTCTCCAAGGGTCTATTGCTGCCTCGGGCACCTGATGGTCGCTCTGCTGTGAGTCTAGTTTTCCAAATACGACGCTTAACTGACAGTTAATTGTAACGTTCAGAGCCTCTTAATGACGATGGAACACACAAATTGCGTCGCGATACAATACATCGTCCTACAGCCGACTTGTCTCCAAGGGTCTAGTGCTGCCTCGGGCACCTTATGGTCGTTCCCCTGTGAGTCTAGATTTTCGAATCCGACGCAAAACTGACAGTTAATTGTAACGTTCAGAGCCTCTTAATGACGATGGAACACTCAAATTGCGTCGCGATTCAATACGTCGTCCTCCAGCCGACTTGTCTCGAAGGGTCTATTGCTGTCTCGGGCACCTTATGGTCGTTCTCCTGTGAGTCTTGATTTTCGAATCCGACGCAAAACTGACAGTTAATTGTAACGTTCAGAGCCTCTTAATGACAATGGAACACACAAATTGCGTCGCGATTCAATACATGGTCCTCCAGCCGACTTGTCTCCATGAGTCTATAGCTGCCTCGGGCACCTTATGGTCGTTCTTCTGGGAGTCTAGTTTTTCGAATCCGACGCAAAACTGACAGTTAATTGTAACGTTCAGAGCCTCTTAATGACGATGGAACACACAAATTGCGTCGAGATTCAATACATCGTCCGACAGCCGACCTGTCTCCAAGTGTCTATTGCTGCCTCGGGCACGTTATGGTCGCTCTGCTGTGAGTCTAGTTTTCCGAATACGACGCATAACTGACAGTTAATTGTAACGTTCAGAGCCTGTTAATGACGATGGAACACACAAATTGCGTCGCGATTCAATACATCGTCCTCCAGCCGACTTGTCTCCAAGGGTCTATAGCTGCCTCCGGCACCTTATGGTCGTTCTTCTGTTAGTCTAGTTTTTCGAATCCGACGCAAAACTGACAATTAATTGTAACGTTCAGAGCCTCTTAATGACGATGGAACACACAAATTGCGTCGAGATTCAATACATCGTCCGACAGCCGACGTGTCTCCAAGGGTCTATTGCTGCCTCGGGGACGTTATGGTCGCTCTGCTGTGAGTCTAGTTTTCCGAATACGACGCATAACTGACAGTTAATTGTAACGTTCAGAGCCTGTTAATGACGATGGAACACACAAATTGCGTCGCGATTCAATACATCGTCCTTCAGCCGACTTGTCTCCAAGGGTGTATAGCTGCCTCCGGCACCTTATGGTCGTTCTTCTGTTAGTCTAGTTTTTCGAATCCGACGCAAAACTGACAATTAATTGTAACGTTCAGAGCCTCTTAATGACGATGGAACATACAAATTGCGTCGAGATTCAATACATCGTCCGACAGCCGACCTGTCTCCAAGGGTCTATTGCTGCCTCGGGCACGTTATGGTCGCTCTGCTGTGAGTCTAGTTTTCCGAATACGACGCATAACTGAGAGTTAATTGTAACGTTCAGAGCGTCTTAATGACGATGGAACACATAAATAGCCTCGCGATTCAATACATCGTCCTACAGCCGACTTGTCTCCAAGGGTCTAGTGCTGCCTCGGGCACCTTATGGTCGTTCCCCTGTGTGTCTAGATTTTCGAATCCAACGCAAAACTGACAGTTAATTGTAACGTTCAGAGCCTCTTAATGACGATGGAACACACAAATTGCGTCGCGATTCTATACATCGTCCTACAGCCGACTTGTCTCCAAGGGTCTAGTGTTGCCTCGGGCACCTTATGGTCGTTCTCCTGTGACTCTCGATTTTCGAATCCGACGCAAAACTGATAGTTAATTGTGACGTTCAGAGCCTCTTAATGACGATGGAACACACAAATTGCGTCGCGATTCAATACATCGTCCTCTAGCCGACTTGTCTCCAAGGGTCTAGTGCTGCCTCGGGCACCTTATGGTCGTTCTCCTGTGAGTCTAGATTTTCGAATCCGGCGCAAAACTGACAGTTAATTGTAACGTTCAGAGCCTGTTAATGACGATTGAACACACAAATTGCGTCGCGATTCAATACATCGTCCTCCAGCCGACTTGTCTCCAAGGGTCTAGTGCTGCCTCGGGCGCCTTATGGTCGTTCTCCTGTGAGTCTAGGTTTTCGAATCCGACGCAAAACTGACAGTTAATTGTAACGTTCAGAGCCTCTTAATGACGATGGAACACACAAATTGCGTCGCGAATCAATACATCGTCCTCCAGCCGAATTGTCTCTAAGGGTCTAGTGCTGCCTCGGGCACCTTATGGTCGTTCTCCTGTGAGTCTAGATTTTCGAATCCGACGCAAAACTGACAGTTAATTGTAACGTTCAGAGCCTCTTAATGACAATGGAACACACAAATTGCGTCGCGATTCAATACATCGTCCTCCAGCCGACTTGTCTCCAAGGGTCTATAGCTGCCTCGGGCACCTTATGGTCGTTCTTCTGGGAGTCTAGTTTTTCGAATCCGACGCAAAACTGACAGTTAATTGTAACGTTCAGAGCCTCTTAATGATGATGTACACACAAATTGCGTCGAGATTCAATACATCGTCCGACAGCCGACCTGTCTCCAAGGGTCTATTGCTGCCTCGGGCACATTATGGTCGCTCAGCTGTGAGTTTAGTTTTCCGAATACGACGCATAACTGACAGTTAATTGTAACGTTCAGAGCCTTTTAATGACGATGGAACACAGAAATTGCGTCGCGATTCAATACATCGTCCTCCAGCCGACTTGTCTCCAAGGGTCTATAGCTGCCTCGGGCACCTTATTGTCGTTCTTCTGTGAGTATAGTTTTTCGAATCCGACGCAAAACTGACAATTAATTGTAACGTTCAGAGCCTCTTAATGACGATGGAACACACAAATTGCGTCGCGATTCAATACATCGTCCTCCAGCCGACCTGTCTCCAAGGGTCTATTGCTGCCTCGGGCACCTTATGGTCGCTCTGCTGTGAGTCTAGTTTTCCGAATACGACGCATAACTGATAGTTAATTGTAACGTTCAGAGCCTGTTAATAACGATGGAACACACAAATTGCGTCGCGATTCAATACATCGTCCTACAGCCGACTTGTCTCCAAGGGTCTATAGCTGCCTCGGTTACCTTATGGTCGTTCCCCTGTGAGTCTAGATTTTGGAATCCGACGCAAAACTGACAGTTAATTGTAACGTTCAGAGCGTCTTAATGACGATGGAACACACAAATTGCGTCGCGATTCAATACATCATCCTACAGCCGACTTGTCTCCAAGGGTCTATTGCTGCCTCGGGCACCTTATGGTCGCTCTCCTGTGAGTCTAGATTTTCGAATCCGACGCAAAACTGACAGAGAATTGTAACGTTCAGAGCCTCTTAATGACGATGGAACACTCAAATTGCGTCGCGATTCAATACATCGTCCTCCAGCCGACTTGTCTCGAAGGGTCTATTGCTGCCTCGGGCACCTTATGGTCGATCTCCTGTGATTCCAGTTTTTCGAATCCGACGCAAAACTGACAGTTAATTGTAACGTTCAGAGCGTCTTAATGACGATGGAACACTCAAATTGCGTCGCGATTCAATACATCGTCCTCCAGCCGACTTGTCTCGAAGGGTCTATTGCTGCCTCGGGCACCTTATGTTCGATCTCTTGTGATTCTAGTTTTTCGAATCCGACGCAAAACTGACAGTTAATTGTAACGTTCAGAGCGTCTTAATGACGATGGAACACACAAATTGCGTCGCGATTCAATACATCGTCCTCCAGCCGACCTGTCTCCAAGGGTCTAGTGCTGCCTCGGGCACCTTATGGTTGTTCTCCTGTGAGTCTAGTTTTTCGAATCCGACGCAAAACTGGCAGTTAATTGTAACGTTCAGAGCCTCTTAATGACGATGGAACACACAAATTGCGTCGCGATTCAATACATCGTCCTCCAGCCGACCTGTCTCCAAGGGTCTAGTGCTGCCTCGGGCACCTTATGGTCGTTCTTCTGTGAGTCTAGATTTTCGATTCCGACGCAAAACTGACGGTTAATTGTAAGGTTCAAAGCCTCTTAATGACGATGGAACACACAAATTGCGTCGCGATTCAATACATCGTCCTCCAGCCGACCTGTCTCCATGGGTCTATTGCTTCCTCGGGCACCTTATGGTCGTTCTCCTGTGAGTATTGATTTTCGAATCCGACGCAAAACTGACAGTTAATTGTAACGTTCAGAGCCTCTTAATGACGATGGAACACACAAATTGCGTCGCGATTCAATAAATCGTCCTCCAGCCGACTAGTCTCCAAGGGTATATAGCTGCCTCGGGCACCTTATCGTCGTTCTCCTGTGAGTCCAGTTTTTCGAATCCGACGCAAAACTGACAATTAATTGTAACGTTCAGAGCCTCTTAATGACGATGGAACACACAAATTGCGTCGAGATGCAGTACATCGTCCGACAGCCGACCTGTCTCCAAGGGTCTATTGCTGCCTCGGGCACATTATGGTCGCTCAGCTGTGAGTTTAGTTTTCCGAATACGACGCATAACTGACAGTTAATTGTAACGTTCAGAGCCTCTTAATGACGATGGAACACACAAATTGCGTCGCGATTCAATACATCGTCCTCCAGCCGACTTGTCTCCAAGGGTCTATAGCTGCCTCGGGCACCTTATTGTCGTACTTCTGTGAGTCTAGTTTTTCGAATCCGACGAAAAACTGACAGTTAATTGTAACGTTCTGAGCCTCTTAATGACGATGGAACACAGAAATTGTGTCGCGATGCAATACATCGTCCTACAGCCGACTTGTCTCCAAGGGTCTAGTGCTCCCTCGGGCATCTTATGGTCGTTCTTCTGTGAGTCTAGATTTTCGAATCCGACGCAAAACTGACAGTTAATTGTAAGGTTCAGAGCCTCTTAATGACGATGGAACACACAAATTGCGTCACGATTCAATACATCGTCCTCCAGCCGACTTGTCTCAGAGGTACTATTGCTGCCCCTGGCACCTTTTGGTCGTTCTCCTATGAGTCTAGTTTATCGAATCCGGCGCAAAACTGACAGTTAATTGTAACGATCAGAGCCTCTTAATGACGATGGAACATACAAATTGCGTCGCGATTCAATACATCGTCCTCCAGCAGACTTGTCTCCAAGGGTATATAGCTGCCTCGGGCACCTTATGGTCGTTCTTCTGGGAGTCTAGTTTTTCGAATCCGACGCAAAACTGACAGTTAATTGTAACGTTCAGAGCCTCTTAATGACGATGGAACACACAAATTGCGTCGAGATTCAATACATCGTCCTCCAGCCGACCTGTCTCCAAGGGTCTATTGCTGCCTCGGGCACCTGATGGTCGCTCTGCTGTGAGTCTAGTTTTCCAAATACGACGCAAAACTGATAGTTAATTGTAACGTTCAGAGCCTCTTAATGACGATGGAACACTCAAATTGCGTCGCGATTCAATACGTCGTCCTCCAGCCGACTTGTCTCGAAGGGTGTATTGCTGCCTCGGGCACCTGATGGTCGCTCTGCTGTGAGTCTAGTTTTCCAAATACGACGCAAAACTGACAGTTAATTGTAACGTTCAGAGCGTCTTAATGACGAGGGAACACACAAATTGCGTCGCGATTCAATACATCGTCCTCCAGCCGACCTGTCTCCAAGGGTCTATTGCTGCCTCGGGCACCTTATGGTCGCCCTGCTGTGAGTCTAGTTTTCCGAATACGACGCGTAACTGACAGTTAATAGTAACGTTCAGAGCCTGTTAATGACGATGGAACACACAAATTGCGTCGCGATTCAATACATCGTCCTACAGCCGACTTCTCTCCAAGGGTCTATAGCTGCCTCCGGCACCTTATGGTCGTTCTTCTGTTAGTCTAGTTTTTCGAATCCGACGCAAAACTGACAATTAATTGTAACGTTCAGAGCCTCTTAATGACGATGGAACACACAAATTGCGTCGAGATGCAGTACATCGTCCGACAGCCGACCTGTCTCCAAGGGTCTATTGCTGCCTCGGGCACCTGATGGTCGCTCAGCTGTGAGTTTAGTTTTCCGAATACGACGCATAACTGACAGTTAATTGTAACGTTCAGAGCCTCTTAATGACGATGGAACACACAAATTGCGTCGCGATTCAATACATCGTCCTCCAGCCGACTTGTCTCCAAGGGTCTATAGCTGCCTCGGGCACCTTATTGTCGTTCTTCTGTGAGTCTAGTTTTTCGAATCCGACGAAAAACTGACAGTTAATTGTAACGTTCTGAGCCTCTTAATGACGATGGAACACAGAAATTGTGTCGCGATGCAATACATCGTCCTACAGCCGACTTGTCTCCAAGGGTCTAGTGCTCCCTCGGGCATCTTATGGTCGTTCTTCTGTGAGTCTAGATTTTCGAATCCGACGCAAAACTGACAGTTAATTGTAAGGTTCAGAACCTCTTAATGACGATGGAACACACAAATTGCGTCACGATTCAATACATCGTCCTCCAGCCGACTTGTCTCAGAGGTACTATTGCTGCCCCTGGCACCTTTTGGTCGTTCTCCTATGAGTCTAGTTTATCGAATCCGGCGCAAAACTGACAGTTAATTGTAACGATCAGAGCCTCTTAATGACGATGGAACATACAAATTGCGTCGCGATTCAATACATCGTCCTCCAGCAGACTTGTCTCCAAGGGTCTAGTGCTGCCTCGGGCACCTTATGGTCGTTCTTCTGTGAGTCTAGATTTTCGAATCCGACGCAAAACTGACAGTTAATTGTAAGGTTCAGAGCCTCTTAATGACGATGGAACACACAAATTGCACCGCGATTCAATACATCGTCCTACAGCCGAATTGTCTCCAAGGGTCTAGTGCTGCCTCGGGCACCTTATGGTCGTTCTCCTGTGAGTCTAGATTTTCGAATCCGACGCAAAACTGACAGTTAATTGTAACGTTCAGAGCCTCTTAATGACAATGGAACACACAAATTGCGTCGCGATTCAATACATGGTCCTCCAGCCGACTTGTCTCCAAGGGTATATAGCTGCCTCGGGCACCTTATGGTCGTTCTTCTGGGAGTCTAGTTTTTCGAATCCGACGCAAAACTGACAGTTAATTGTAACGTTCAGAGCCTCTTAATGACGATGGAACACACAAATTGCGTCGAGATTCAATACATCGTCCGACAGCCGACCTGTCTCCAAGGGTCTATTGCTGCCTCGGGCACCTGATGGTCACTCTGCTGTGAGTCTAGTTTTCCAAATACGACGCCTAACTGACAGTTAATTGTAACGTTCAGAGCCTCTTAATGACGATGGAACACACAAATTGCGTCGCGATACAATACATCGTCCTACAGCCGACTTGTCTCCAAGGGTCTAGTGCTGCCTCGGGCACCTTATGGTCGTTCCCCTGTGAGTCTAGATTTTCGAATCCGACGCAAAACTGACAGTTAATTGTAACGTTCAGAGCCTCTTAATGACGATGGAACACACAAATTGGGTCGCGATTCAATACATCGTCCTACAGCCGAATTGTCTCCAAGGGTCTAGTGCTGCCTCGGGCACCTTATGGTCGTTCTCCTGTGAGTCTAGATTTTCGAATCCGACGCAAAACTGACAGTTAATTGTAACGTTCAGAGCCTCTTAATGACAATGGAACACACAAATTGCGTCGCGATTCAATACATGGTCCTCCAGCCGACTTGTCTCCAAGGGTATATAGCTGCCTCGGGCACCTTATGGTCGTTCTTCTGGGAGTCTAGTTTTTCGAATCCGACCCAAAACTGACAGTTAATTGTAACGTTCAGAGCCTCTTAATGACGATGGAACACACAAATTGCGTCGAGATTCAATACATCGTCCTCCAGCCGACCTGTCTCCAAGGGTCTATTGCTGCCTCGGGCACCTGATGGTCGCTCTGCTGTGAGTCTAGTTTTCCAAATACGACGCAAAACTGACAGTTAATTGTAACGTTCAGAGCCTCTTAATGACGATGGAACACTCAAATTGCGTCGCGATTCAATACGTCGTCCTCCAGCCGACTTGTCTCGAAGGGTCTATTGCTGCCTCGGGCACCTTATGGTCGTTCTCCTGTGAGTCTTGATTTTCGAATCCGACGCAAAACTGACAGTTAATTGTAACGTTCAGAGCCTCTTAATGACAATGGAACACACAAATTGCGTCGCGATTCAATACATGGTCCTCCAGCCGACTTGTCTCCATGGGTCTATAGCTGCCTCGGGCACCTTATGGTCGTTCTTCTGGGAGTCTAGTTTTTCGAATCCGGCGCAAAACTGACAGTTAATTGTAACGTTCAGAGCCTCTTAATGACGATGGAACACACAAATTGCGTCGAGATTCAATACATCGTCCGACAGCCGACCTGTCTCCAAGTGTCTATTGCTGCCTCGGGCACGTTATGGTCGCTCTGCTGTGAGTCTAGTTTTCCGAATACGACGCATAACTGACAGTTAATTGTAACGTTCAGAGCCTGTTAATGACGATGGAACACACAAATTGCGTCGCGATTCAATACATTGTCCTCCAGCCGACTTGTCTCCAAGGGTCTATAGCTGCCTCCGGCACCTTATGGTCGTTCTTCTGTTAGTCTAGTTTTTCGAATCCGACGCAAAACTGACAATTAATTGTAACGTTCAGAGCCTCTTAATGACGATGGAACACACAAATTGCGTCGAGATTCAATACATCGTCCGACAGCCGACGTGTCTCCAAGGGTCTATTGCTGCCTCGGGCACGTTATGGTCGCTCTGCTGTGAGTCTAGTTTTCCGAATACGACGCATAACTGAGAGTTAATTGTAACGTTCAGAGCCTGTTAATGACGATGGAACACATAAATTGCGTCGCGATTCAATACATCGTCCTACAGCCGACTTGTCTCCATGGGTCTAGTGCTGCCTCGGGCACCTTATGGTCGTTCCCCTGTGTGTCTAGATTTTCGAATCCGACGCAAAACTGACAGTTAATTGTAACGTTCAGAGCCTCTTAATGACGATGGAACACACAAATTGCGTCGCGATTCAATACATCGTCCTACAGCCGACTTGTCTCCAAGGGTCTAGTGCTGCCTCGGGCACCTTATGGTCGTTCTCCTGTGACTCTCGATTTTCGAATCCGACGCAAAACTGATAGTTAATTGTGACGTTCAGAGCCTCTTAATGACGATGGAACACACAAATTGTGTCGCGATTCAATACATCGTCCTCCAACCGACTTGTCTCGAAGGGTCTATTGCTGCCTCGGGCATCTTATGGTCGTTCTCCTGTGAGTCTAGTTTTTCGAATCCGATGCAAAACTGACAGTTAATTGTAATGATCAGAGCCTGTTATTGACGATGGAAAACACAAATTGCGTCGAGATTCAATACATCGTCCGACAGCCGACCTGTCTCCAAGGGTCTATAGCTGCCTCGGGCACCTTATGGTCGTTCTTCTGTGAGTCTAGTTTTTCGAATCCGAAGCAAAACTGACAGTTAATTGTAACGTTCAGAGCCTCATAATGATGATGGAACACACAAATTGCGTCGAGATTCAATACATCGTCCGACAGCCGACCTGTCTCCAAGGGTCTATTGCTGCCTCGTGCACATTATGGTCGCTCAGCTGTGAGTTTAGTTTTCCGAATACGACGCATAACTGACAGTTAATTGTAACGTTCAGAGCCTCTTAATGACGATGGAACACAGAAATTGCGTCGCGATTCAATACATCGTCCTCCAGTCGACTTGTCTCCAAGGGTCTATAGCTGCCTCGGGCACCTTATTGTCGTTCGTCTGTGAGTCTAGTTTTTCGAATCCGACGCAAAACTGACAATTAATTGTAACGTTCAGAGCCTCTTAATGACGATGGAACACACAAATTGCGTCGAGATTCAATACATCGTCCGACAGCCGACCTGTCTCCAAGGGTCTATTGCTGCCTCGGGCACCTTATGGTCGCTCTGCTGTGAGTCTAGTTTTCCGAATACGACGCATAACTGATAGTAAATTGTAACGTTCAGAGCCTGTTAATAACGATGGAACACACAAATTGCGTCGCGATTCAATACATCGTCCTACAGCCGACTTGTCTGAAAGGGTCTATAGCTGCCTCGGGCACCTTATGGTCGCTCTCCTGTGAGTCTAGATTTTCGAATCCGACGCAAAACTGACAGAGAATTGTAACGTTCAGAGCCTCTTAATGACGATGGAACACTCAAATTGCGTCGCGATTCAATACATCGTCCTCCAGCCGACTTGTCTCGAAGGGTCTATTGCTGCCTCGGGCACCTTATGGTCGATCTACTGTGAATCTAGTTTTTCGAATCCGACGCAAAACTTACAGTTAATTGTAACGTTCAGAGCGTCTTAATGACGATGGAACACACAAATTGCGTCGCGATTCAATACATCGTCCTCAAGCCGACCTGTCTCCATGGGTCTATTGCTGCCTCGGGCACCTTATGGTCGCTCTGCCGTGAGTCTAGTTTTTCGAATCCGATGCAAAACTGACAGAGAATTGTAACGTTCAGAGCCTCTTAATGACGATGGAACACTCAAATTGCGTCGCGATTCAATACATCGTCCTCCAACCGACTTGTCTCGAAGGGTCTATTGCTGCCTCGGGCACATTATGGTCGATCTCCTGTGATTCTAGTTTTTCGAATCCGACGCAAAACTGACAGTTAATTGTAACGTTCAGAGCGTCGTAATGACGAGGGAACACACAAATTGCGTCGCGATTCAATACATCGTCCTCCAGCCGACCTGTCTCCAAGGGTCTATTGCTGCCTCGGGCACCTTATGGTCGCTCTGCTGTGAGTCTAGATTTTCGAATCCGACGCAAAACTGACAGTTAATTGTAAGGTTCAGAGCCTCTTAATGACGATGGAACACACAAATTGCGACGCGATTCAATACATCGTCCTCCAGCCGACCTGTCTCCAAGGGTCTATTGCTGCCTCGGGCACCTTATGGTTGTTCTCCTGTGAGTCTAGTTTTTCGAATCCGACGCAAAACTGACAGTTAATTGTAACGTTCAGAGCCTCTTAATGACGATGGAACACACAAATTGCGTCGCGATTCAATACATCGTCCTCCAGCCGACTTGTCTCCAAGGGTCTAGTGCTGCCTCGGGCACCTTGTGGTCGTTCTTCAGTGAGTCTAGATTTTCGAATCCGACGCAAAACTGACAGTTAATTGTAAGGTTCAGAGCCTCTTAATGACGATGGAACACACAAATTGCGTCGCGATTCAATACATCGTCCTCCAGCCGACCTGTCTCCATGGGTCTATTGCTGCCTCGGGCACCTTATGGTCGTTCTCCTGTGAGTCTAGATTTTCGAATCCGACGCAAAACTGACAGTTAATTGTAACGTTCAGAGCCTCTTAATGACGATGGAACACACAAATTGCGTCGCGATTCAATAAGTCGTCCTCCAGCCGACTAGTCTCCAAGGGTATATAGCTGCCTCGGGCACCTTATCGTCGTTCTCCTGTGAGTCCAGTTTTTCTAATCCGACGCAAAACTGACAATTAATTGTAACGTTCAGAGCCTCTTAATGACGTTGGAACACACAAATTGCGTCGAGATGCAGTACATCGTCCCACAGCCGACCTGTCTCCAAGGGTCTATTGCTGCCTCGGGCACCTTATGGTCGCTCTGCTGTGAGTCTAGTTTTCCGAATACGACGCCTAACTGACAGTTAATTGTAACATTCAGAGCCTGTTAATGACGATGGAACACACAAATTGCGTCGCGAAACAATACATCGTCCTACAGCCGACTTGTCTCCAAGGGTCTAGTGCTGCCTCGGGCACCTTATGGTCGTTCCCCTGTGAGTCTAGATTTTCGAATCCGACGCAAAACTGATAGTTAATTGTGACGTTCAGAGCCTCTTAATGACGATGGAACACACAAATTGCGTCGCGATTTAATACATCGTCCTCCAGCCGACTTGTCTCCAAGGGTCTAGTGCTGCCTCGGGCACCTTATGGTCGTTCTCCTGTCAGTCTAGATTTTCGAATCCGACGCAAAACTGACAGTTAATTGTAACGTTCAGAGCCTCTTAATGATGATGGAACACACAAATTGCGTCGAGATTCAATACATCGTCCGAAAGCCGACCTGTCTCCAAGGGTCTATTGCTGCCTCGGGCACATTATGGTCGCTCAGCTGTGAGTTTAGTTTTCCGAATACGACGCATAACTGACAGTTAATTGTAACGTTCAGAGCCTGTTAATGACGATGGAACACACAAATTGCGTCGCGATTCAATACATCGTCCTCCAGCCGACTTGTCTCCAAGGGTCTATAGTTGCCTCGGGCACCTTATTGTCGTTCTTCTGTGAGTCTAGTTTTTCGAATCCGACGCAAAACTGACAGTTAATTGTAACGTTCAGAGCGTCGTAATGACGAGGGAACACACAAATTGCGTCGCGATTCAATACATCGTCCTCCAGCCGACCTGTCTCCAAGGGTCTATTGCTGCCTCGGGCACCTTATGGTCGCTCTGCTGTGAGTCTAGATTTTCGAATCCGACGCAAAACTGACAGTTAATTGTAAGGTTCAGAGGCTCTTAATTACGATGGAACACACAAATTGCGTCGCGATTCAATACATCGTCCTCCAGCCGACCTGTCTCCAAGGGTCTATTGCTGCCTCGGGCACCTTATGGTTGTTCTCCTGTGAGTCTAGTTTTTCGAATCCGACGCAAAACTGACAGTTAATTGTAACGTTCAGAGCCTCTTAATGACGATGGAACACACAAATTGCGTCGCGATTCAATAAATCGTCCTCCAGCCGACTAGTCTCCAAGGGTATATAGCTGCCTCGGGCACCTTATCGTCGTTCTCCTGTGAGTCCAGTTTTTCGAAACCGACGCAAAACTGACAATTAATTGTAACGTTCAGAGCCTCTTAATGACGATGGAACACACAAATTGCGTCGAGATGCAGTAGATCGTCCCACAGCCGACCTGTCTCCAAGGGTCTATTGCTGCCTCGGGCACCTTATGGTCGCTCTGCTGTGAGTCTAGTTTTCCGAATACGACGCCTAACTGACAGTTAATTGTAACGTTCAGAGCCTGTTAATGACGATGGAACACACAAATTGCGTCGCGATACAATACATCGTCCTACAGCCGACTTGTCTCCAAGGGTCTAGTGCTGCCTCGGGCACCTTATGGTCGTTCCCCTGTGAGTCTAGATTTTCGAATCCGACGCAAAACTGACAGTTAATTGTAACGTTCAGAGCCTCTTAATGACAATGGAACACACAAATTGCGTCGCGATCAATACATGGTCCTCCAGCCGACTTGTCTCCAAGGGTATATAGCTGCCTCGGGCACGTTATGGTCGTTCTTCTGGGAGTCTAGTTTTTTGAATCCGACGCAAAACTGACAGTTAATTGTAACGTTCAGAGCCTCTTAATGACGATGGAACACACAAATTGCGTCGAGATTCAATACATCGTCCGACAGCCGACCTGTCTCCAAGGGTCTATTGCTGCCTCGGGCACCTTATGGTCGCTCTGCTGTGAGTCTAGTTTTCCGAATACGACGCATAACTGAAAGTTAATTGTAACGTTCAGAGCCTGTTAATGACGATGGAACACACAAATTGCGTCGCGATTCAATACATCGTCCTCCAGCCGACTTGTCTCCAAGGGTCTATAGCTGCCTCCGGCACCTTATGGTCGTTCTTCTGTGAGTCTAGTTTTTTGAATCCGACGCAAAACTGAAAATTAATTGTAACGTTCAGAGCCTCTTAAAGACGATGGAACACACAAATTGCGTCGAGATTCAATACATCGTCCTCCAGCCGACCTGTCTCCAAGGGTCTATTGCTGCCTCGGGCACCTGATGGTCGCTCTGCTGTGAGTCTAGTTTTCCGAATACGACGCCTAACTGACAGTTAATTGTAACGTTCAGAGCCTGTTAATGACGATGGAACACAAAAATTGCGTCGCGATACAATACATCGTCCTACAGCCGACTTGTCTCCAAGGGTCTAGTGCTGCCTCGGGCACCTTATGGTCGTTCCCCTGTGAGTCTAGATTTTCGAATCCGACGCAAAACTGACAGTTAATTGTAACTTTCAGAGCCTCTTAATGACGATGGAACACTCAAATTGCGTCGCGATTCAATACATCGTCCTCCAGCCGACTTGTCTCGAAGGGTCTATTGCTGCCTCGGGCACCTTATGGTCGTTCTCCTGTGAGTCTTGATTTTCGAATCCGACGGAAAACTGACAGTTAATTGTAACGTTCAGAGCCTCTTAATGACAATGGAACACACAAATTGCGACGCGATTCAATACATGGTCCTCCAGCCGACTTGTCTCCATGGGTCTATAGCTGCCTCGGGCACCTTATGGTCGTTCTTCTGGGAGTCTAGTTTTTCGAATCCGACGCAAAACTGACAGTTAATTGTAAGGTTCAGAGCCTCTTAATGACGATGGAACACACAAATAGCGTCGAGATTCAATACATCGTCCGACAGCCGACCTGTCTCCAAGGGTCTATTGCTGCCTCGGGCACGTTATGGTCGCTGTGCTGTGAGTCTAGTTTTCCGAATACGACGCATAACTGACAGTTAATTGTAACGTTCAGAGCCTGTAAATGACGATGGAACACACAAATTGCGTCGCGATTCAATACATCGTCCTCCAGCCGACTTGTCTCCAAGGGTCTATAGCTGCCTCCGGCACCTTATGGTCGTTCTTCTGTTAGTCTAGTTTTTCGAATCCGACGCAAAACTGACAATTAATTGTAACGTTCAGAGCCTCTTAATGACGATGGAACACACAAATTGCGTCGAGATTCAATACATCGTCCTCCAGCCGACCTGTCTCCAAGGGTCTATTGCTGCCTCGGGCACGTTATGGTCGCTCTTCTGTGAGTCTAGTTTTCCGAATACGACGCATAACTGAGAGTTAATTGTAACGTTCAGAGCCTGTTAATGACGATGGAACACATAAATTGCGTCGCGATTCAATACATCGTCCTACAGCCGACTTGTCTCCAAGGGTCTATTGCTGCCTCGGGCACCTTATGGTCGTTCCCCTGTGTGTCTAGATTTTCGAATCCGACGCAAAACTGACAGTTAATTGTAACGTTCAGAGCCTCTTAATGACGATGGAACACACTAATTGCGTCGCGATTCAATACATCGTCCTACAGCCGACTTGTCTCCAAGGGTCTAGTGCTGCCTCGGGCACCTTATGGTCGTTCTCCTGTGACTCTCCATTTTCGAATCCGACGCAAAACTGATAGTTAATTGTGACGTTCAGAGCCTCTTAAAGACGATGGAACACACAAATTGCGTCGCGATTCAATACATCGTCCTCCAGCCGACTTGTCTCCAAGGGTCTAGTGCTGCCTCGGGCACCTTATGGTCGTTCTCCTGTGAGTCTAGATTTTCGAATCCGACGCAAAACTGACAGAGAATTGTAACGTTCAGAGCCTCTTAATGACGATGGAACACTCAAATTGCGTCGCGATTCAATACATCGTCCTCCAGCAGACTTGTCTCGAAGGGTCTATTGCTGCCTCGGGCACCTTATGGTCGATCTCCTGTGATTCTAGTTTTTCGAATCCGACGCAAAACTGACAGTTAATTGTAACGTTCAGAGCGTCTTAATGACGAGGGAACACACAAATTGCGTCGCGATTCAATACATCGTCCTCCAGCCGACCTGTCTCCAAGGGTCTATTGCTGCCTCGGGCACCTTATGGTCGCTCTGCTGTGAGTCTAGTTTTCCGAATACGACGCGTAACTGACAGTTAATAGTAACGTTCAGAGCCTGTTAATGACGATGGAACACACAAATTGCGTCGCGATTCAATACATCGTCCTACAGCCGACTTGTCTCCAAGGGTCTAATGCTGCCTCGGGCACCTTATGGTCTTTCTTCTGTGAGTCTAGATTTTCGAATCCGACGCAAAACTGACAGTTAATTGTAAGGTTCAGAGGCTCTTAATGACGATGGAACACACAAATTGCGTCGCGATTCAATACATCGTCCTCCAGCCGACCTGTCTCCAAGGGTCTATTGCGGCCTCGGGCACCTTATGGTTGTTATCCTGTGAGTCTAGTTTTTCGAATCCGACGCAAAACTGACAGTTAATTGTAACGTTCAGAGCCTCTTAATGACGATGGAACACACAAATTGCATCGCGATTCAATACATCGTCCTCCAGCCGACTTGTCTCCAAGGGTCTAGTGCTGCCTCGGGCACCTTATGGTCGTTCTTCTGTGAGTCTAGATTTTCGAATCCGACGCAAAACTGACAGTTAATTGTAAGGTTCAGAGCCTCTTAATGACGATGGAACACACAAATTGCGTCGCGATTCAATACATCGTCCTCCAGCCGACCTGTCTCCATGGGTCTAGTGCTGCCTCGGGCACCTTATGGTCGTTCTCCTGTGAGTCTAGATTTTCGAATCCGACGCAAAACTGACAGGTAATTGTAACGTTCAGAGCCTGATACTGACGATGGAACACACAAATTGCGTCGCGATTCAATACATCGTCCTCCAGCCGACTTGTCTCGAAGGGTCTATTGCTGCCTCGGGCACCTTATGGTCGTTCATCGGTGAGTCTAGATTTTCGAATCCGACGCAAAACTGAAAGTTAATTGTAAGGTTCAGAGCCTCTTAATGACGATGGAACACACAAATTGCGTCGCGATTCAATACATCGTCCTCCAGCCGACTTGTCTCCAAGGGTCTATAGCTGCCTCGGGCACCTTATCGTCGTTCTCCTGTGAGTCTAGTTTTCAGAATACGACGCAAAACTGACGGTTATTTGTAACGTTCAGAGCCTGTTAATGACGATGGAACACACAAATTGCGTCGCGATACAATACATCGTCCTACAGCCGACTTGTCTCCAAGGGTCTAGTGCTGCCTCGGGCACCTTATGGTCGTTCCCCTGTGAGTCTAGATTTTCGAATCCGACGCAAAACTGACAGTTAATTGTAACGTTCAGAGCCTCTTAATGACAATGGAACACACAAATTGCGTCGCGATTCAATACATCATCCTCCAGCCGACTTGTCTCCAAGGGTCTATAGCTGCCTCCGGCACCTTATGGTCGTTCTTCTGTGAGTCTAGTTTTTTGAATCCGACGCAAAACTGAAAATTAATTGTAACGTTCAGAGCCTCTTAAAGACGATGGAACACACAAATTGCGTCGAGATTCAATATATCGTCCTCCAGCCGACCTGTCTCCAAGGGTCTATTGCTGCCTCGGGCACCTGATGGTCGCTCTGCTGTGAGTCTAGTTTTCCGAATACGACGCCTAACTGACAGTTAATTGTAACGTTCAGAGCCTCTTAATGACGATGGAACACAAAAATTGCGTCGCGATACAATACATCGTCCTACAGCCGACTTGTCTCCAAGGGTCTAGTGCTGCCTCGGGCACCTTATGGTCGTTCCCCTGTGAGTCTAGATTTTCGAATCCGACGCAAAACTGACAGTTAATTGTAACTTTCAGAGCCTCTTAATGACGATGGAACACTCAAATTGCGTCGCGATTAAATAAATCGTCCTCCAGCCGACTTGTCTCGAAGGGTCTATTGCTGCCTCGGGCACCTTATGGTCGTTCTCCTGTGAGTCTTGATTTTCGAATCCGACGGAAAACTGACAGTTAATTGTAACGTTCAGAGCCTCTTAATGACAATGGAACACAAAAATTGCGTCGCGATTCAATACATGGTCCTCCAGCCGACTTGTCTCCATGGGTCTACAGCTGCCTCGGGCACCTTATGGTCGTTCTTCTGGGAGTCTAGTTTTTCGAATCCGACGCAAAACTGACAGTTAATTGTAACGTTCAGAGCCTCTTAATGACGATGGAACACACAAATTGCGTCGAGATTCAATACATCGTCCGACAGCCGACCTGTCTCCAAGGGTCTATTGCTGCCTCGGGCACGTTATGGTCGCTCTGCTGTGAGTCTAGTTTTCCGAATACGACGCATAACTGACAGTTAATTGTAACGTTCAGAGCCTGTTAATGACGATGGAACACACAAATTGCGTCGCGATTCAATACATCGTCCTCCAGCCGACTTGTCTCCAAGGGTATATAGCTGCCTCCGGCACCTTATGGTCGTTCTTCTGTTAGTCTAGTTTTTCGAATCCGACGCAAAACTGACAATTAATTGTAACGTTCAGAGCCTCTTAATGACGATGGAACACACAAATTGCGTCGAGATTCAATACATCGCCCGACAGCCGACCTGTCTCCAAGGGTCTATTGCTGCCTCGGGCACGTTATGGTCGCTCTGCTGTGAGTCTAGTTTTCCGAATACGACGCATAACTGAGAGTTAATTGTAACGTTCAGAGCCTGTTAATGACGATGGAACACATAAATTGCGTCGCGATTCAATACATCGTCCTACAGCCGACTTGACTCCAAGGGTCTATTGCTGCCTCGGGCACCTTATGGTCGTTCCCCTGTGTGTCTAGATTTTCGAATCCGACGCAAAACTGACAGTTAATTGTAACGTTCAGAGCCTGTTAATGACGATGGAACACACTAATTGCGTCGCGATTCAATACATCGTCCTACAGCCGACTTGTCTCCAAGGGTCTAGTGCTGCCTCGGGCACCTTATGGTCGTTCTCCTGTGACTCTCGATTTTCGAATCCGACGCAAAACTGATAGTTAATTGTGACGTTCAGAGCCTCTTAAAGACGATGGAACACACAAATTGCGTCGCGATTCAATACATCGTCCTCCAGCCGACTTGTCTCCAAGGGTCTAGTGCTGCCTCGGGCACCTTATGGTCGTTCTCCTGTGAGTCTAGATTTTCGAATCCGACGCAAAACTGACAGAGAATTGTAACGTTCAGAGCCTCTTAATGACGATGGAACACTCAAATTGCGTCGCGATTCAATACATCGTCCTGCAGCCGACTTGTCTCAGAGGTACTATTGCTGCCCCTGGCACCTTTTGGTCGTTCTCCTATGAGTCTAGTTTATCGAATCCGGCGCAAAACTGACAGTTAATTGTAACGTTCAGAGCCTCTTAATGACGATGGAACACACAAATTGCGTCGCGATTCAATACATCGTCCTCCAGCCGACTTGTCTCCAAGGGTCTAGTGCTGCCTCGGGCACCTTATGGTCGTTCTTCTGTGAGTCTAGATTTTCGAATCCGACGCAAAACTGACAGTTAATTGTAAGGTTCAGATCCTCTTAATGACGATGGAACACACAAATTGCGTCGCGATTCAATACATCGTCCTCCAGCCGACCTGTCTCCAAGGGTCTATTGCTGCCTCGGGCACATTATGGTCGTTCTCCTGTGAGTCTAGGTTTTCGAATCCGACGCAAAACTGACAGTTAATTGTAACGTTCAGAGCCTCTTAATGACGATTGAACACACAAATTGCGTCGCGAATCAATACATCGTCCTCCAGCCGAATTGTCTGCAAGGGTCTAGTGCTGCCTCGGGCACCTTATGGTCGTTCTCCTGTGAGTCTAGATTTTCTAATCCGACGCAAAACTGACAGTTAATTGTAACGTTCAGAGCCTCTTAATGACAATGGAACACACAAATTGCGTCGCGATTCAATACATGGTCCTCCAGCCGACTTGTCTCCATGGGTCTATAGCTGCCTCGGGCACCTTATGGTCGTTCTTCTGGGAGTCTAGTTTTTCGAATCCGACGCAAAACTGACAGTTAATTGTAACGTACAGAGCCTCTTAATGACGATGGAACACTCAAATTGCGTCGCGATTCAATACATCGTCCTCCAGCCGACTTGTCTCGAAGGGTCTATTGCTGCCTCGGGCACCTTATGGTCGCTCTGCTGTGAGTCTAGTTTTCCGAATACGACGCGTAACTGACAGTTAATAGTAACGTTCAGAGCCTGTTAATGACGATGGAACACACAAATTGCGTCGCGATTCAATACATCGTCCTACAGCCGACTTGTCTCCAAGGGTCTAATGCTGCCTCGGGCACCTTATGGTCTTTCTTCTGTGAGTCTAGATTTTCGAATCCGACGCAAAACTGACAGTTAATTGTAAGGTTCAGAGGCTCTTAATGACGATGGAACACACAAATTGCGTCGCGATTCAATACATCGTCCTCCAGCCGACCTGTCTCCATGGGTCTAGTGCTGCCTCGGGCACCTTATGGTCGTTCTCCTGTGAGTCTAGATTTTCGAATCCGACGCAAAACTGACAGTTAATTGTAACGTTCAGAGCCTCTTAATGACGATGGAACACACAAATTGCGTCGCGATTCAATAAATCGTCCTCCAGCCGACTAGTCTCCAAGGGTATATAGCTGCCTCGGGCACCTTATCGTCGTTCTCCTGTGAGTCCAGTTTTTCGAATCCGACGCAAAACTGACAATTAATTGTAACGTTCAGAGCCTCTTAATGACGATGGAACACACAAATTGCGTCGAGATGCAGTACATCGTCCCACATCCGACCTGTCTCCAAGGGTCTATTGCTGCCTCGGGCACCTTATGGTCGCTCTGCTGTGAGTCTAGTTTTCCAAATACAGCGCCTAACTGACAGTTAATTGTAACGTTCAGAGCCTGTTAATGACGATGGAACACACAAATTGCGTCGCGATACAATACATCGTCCTACAGCCGACTTGTCTCCAAGGGTCTAGTGCTGCCTCGGGCACCTTATGGTCGTTCCCCTGTGAGTCTAGATTTTCGAATCCGACGCAAAACTGACAGTTAATTGTAACGTTCAGAGCCTCTTAATGACAATGGAACACACAAATTGCGTCGCGATTCAATACATCATCCTCCAGCCGACTTGTCTCCAAGGGTCTATAGCTGCCTCCGGCACCTTATGGTCGTTCTTCTGTGAGTCTAGTTTTTTGAATCCGACGCAAAACTGAAAATTAATTGTAACGTTCAGAGCCTCTTAAAGACGATGGAACACACAAATTGCGTCGAGATTCAATATATCGTCCTCCAGCCGACCTGTCTCCAAGGGTCTATTGCTGCCTCGGGCACCTGATGGTCGCTCTGCTGTGAGTCTAGTTTTCCGAATACGACGCCTAACTGACAGTTAATTGTAACGTTCAGAGCCTCTTAATGACGATGGAACACAAAAATTGCGTCGCGATACAATACATCGTCCTACAGCCGACTTGTCTCCAAGGGTCTAGTGCTGCCTCGGGCACCTTATGGTCGTTCCCCTGTGAGTCTAGATTTTCGAATCCGACGCAAAACTGACAGTTAATTGTAACTTTCAGAGCCTCTTAATGACGATGGAACACTCAAATTGCGTCGCGATTAAATAAATCGTCCTCCAGCCGACTTGTCTCGAAGGGTCTATTGCTGCCTCGGGCACCTTATGGTCGTTCTCCTGTGAGTCTTGATTTTCGAATCCGACGGAAAACTGACAGTTAATTGTAACGTTCAGAGCCTCTTAATGACAATGGAACACAAAAATTGCGTCGCGATTCAATACATGGTCCTCCAGCCGACTTGTCTCCATGGGTCTATAGCTGCCTCGGGCACCTTATGGTCGTTCTTCTGGGAGTCTAGTTTTTCGAATCCGACGCAAAACTGACAGTTAATTGTAACGTTCAGAGCCTCTTAATGACGATGGAACACACAAATTGCGTCGAGATTCAATACATCGTCCGACAGCCGACCTGTCTCCAAGGGTCTATTGCTGCCTCGGGCACGTTATGGTCGCTCTGCTGTGAGTCTAGTTTTCCGAATACGACGCATAACTGACAGTTAATTGTAACGTTCAGAGCCTGTTAATGACGATGGAACACACAAATTGCGTCGCGATTCAATACATCGTCCTCCAGCCGACTTGTCTCCAAGGGTATATAGCTGCCTCCGGCACCTTATGGTCGTTCTTCTGTTAGTCTAGTTTTTCGAATCCGACGCAAAACTGACAATTAATTGTAACGTTCAGAGCCTCTTAATGACGATGGAACACACAAATTGCGTCGAGATTCAATACATCGTCCGACAGCCGACCTGTCTCCAAGGGTCTATTGCTGCCTCGGGCACGTTATGGTCGCTCTGCTGTGAGTCTAGTTTTCCGAATACGACGCATAACTGAGAGTTAATTGTAACGTTCAGAGCCTGTTAATGACGATGGAACACATAAATTGCGTCGCGATTCAATACATCGTCCTACAGCCGACTTGTCTCCAAGGGTCTATTGCTGCCTCGGGCACCTTATGGTCGTTCCCCTGTGTGTCTAGATTTTCGAATCCGACGCAAAACTGACAGTTAATTGTAACGTTCAGAGCCTCTTAATGACGATGGAACACACTAATTGCGTCGCGATTCAATACATCGTCCTACAGCCGACTTGTCTCCAAGGGTCTAGTGCTGCCTCGGGCACCTTATGGTCGTTCTCCTGTGACTCTCGATTTTCGAATCCGACGCAAAACTGATAGTTAATTGTGACGTTCAGAGCCTCTTAAAGACGATGGAACACACAAATTGCGTCGCGATTCAATACATCGTCCTCCAGCCGACTTGTCTCCAAGGGTCTAGTGCTGCCTCGGGCACCTTATGGTCGTTCTCCTGTGAGTCTAGATTTTCGAATCCGACGCAAAACTGACAGAGAATTGTAACGTTCAGAGCCTCTTACTGACGATGGAACACTCAAATTGCGTCGCGATTCAATACATCGTCCTGCAGCCGACTTGTCTCAGAGGTACTATTGCTGCCCCTGGCACCTTTTGGTCGTTCTCCTATGAGTCTAGTTTATCGAATCCGGCGCAAAACTGACAGTTAATTGTAACGTTCAGAGCCTCTTAATGACGATGGAACACACAAATTGCGTCGCGATTCAATACATCGTCCTCCAGCCGACTTGTCTCCAAGGGTCTAGTGCTGCCTCGGGCACCTTATGGTCGTTCTTCTGTGAGTCTAGATTTTCGAATCCGACGCAAAACTGACAGTTGATTGTAAGGTTCAGATCCTCTTAATGACGATGGAACACACAAATTGCGTCGCGATTCAATACATCGTCCTCCAGCCGACCTGTCTCCAAGGGTCTATTGCTGCCTCGGGCACATTATGGTCGTTCTCCTGTGAGTCTAGGTTTTCGAATCCGACGCAAAACTGACAGTTAATTGTAACGTTCAGAGCCTCTTAATGACGATTGAACACACAAATTGCGTCGCGAATCAATACATCGTCCTCCAGCCGAATTGTCTGCAAGGGTCTAGTGCTGCCTCGGGCACCTTATGGTCGTTCTCCTGTGAGTCTAGATTTTCTAATCCGACGCAAAACTGACAGTTAATTGTAACGTTCAGAGCCTCTTAATGACAATGGAACACACAAATTGCGTCGCGATTCAATACATGGTCCTCCAGCCGACTTGTCTCCATGGGTCTATAGCTGCCTCGGGCACCTTATGGTCGTTCTTCTGGGAGTCTAGTTTTTCGAATCCGACGCAAAACTGACAGTTAATTGTAACGTACAGAGCCTCTTAATGACGATGGAACACTCAAATTGCGTCGCGATTCAATACATCGTCCTCCAGCCGACTTGTCTCGAAGGGTCTATTGCTGCCTCGGGCACCTTATGGTCGTTCTCCTGTGAGTCTTGATTTTCGAATCCGACGGAAAACTGACAGTTAATTGTAACGTTCAGAGCCTCTTGATGACAATGGAACACACAAATTGCGTCGCGATTCAATACATGGTCCTCCAGCCGACTTGTCTCCATGGGTCTATAACTGCCTCGGGCACCTTATGGTCGTTCTTCTGGGAGTCTAGTTTTTCGAATCCGACGCAAAACTGACAGTTAATTGTAACGTTCAGAGCCTCTTAATGACGATGGAACACACAAATTGCGTCGAGATTCAATACATCGTCCGACAGCCGACCTGTCTCCAAGGGTCTATTGCTGCCTCGGGCACGTTATGGTCGCTCTGCTGTGAGTCTAGTTTTCCGAATACGACGCATAACTGACAGTTAATTGTAACGTTCAGAGCCTGTTAATGACGATGGAACACACAAATTGCGTCGCGATTCAATACATCGTCCTTCAGCCGACTTGTCTCCAAGGGTCTATAGCTGCCTCCGGCACCTTATGGTCGTTCTTCTGTTAGTCTAGTTTTTCGAATCCGACGCAAAACTGACAATTAATTGTAACGTTCAGAGCCTCTTAATGACGATGGAACACACAAATTGCGTCGAGATTCAATACATCGTCCGACAGCCGACCTGTCTCCAAGGGTCTATTGCTGCCTCGGGCACGTTATGGTCGCTCTGCTGTGAGTCTAGTTTTCCGAACACGACGGATAACTGAGAGTTAATTGTAACGTTCAGAGCCTGTTAATGACGATGGAACACATAAATTGCGTCGCGATTCAATACATCGTCCTACAGCCGACTTGTCTCCAAGGGTCTATTGCTGCCTCTGGCACCTTATGGTCGTTCCCCTGTGTGTCTAGATTTTCGAATTCGACGCAAAACTGACAGTTAATTGTAACGTTCAGAGCCTCTTAATGACGATGGAACACACTAATTGCGTCGCGATTCAATACATCGTCCTACAGCCGACTTGTCTCCAAGGGTCTAGTGCTGCCTCGGGAACCTTATGGTCGTTCTCCTGTGAGTCTAGATTTTCGAATCCGACGCAAAACTGACAGAGAATTGTAACGTTCAGAGCCTCTTAATGACGATGGAACACTCAAATTGCGTCGCAATTCAATACATCGTCCTGCAGCCGACTTGTCTCAGAGGTACTATTGCTGCCCCTGGCACCTTTTGGTCGTTCTCCTATGAGTCTAGTTTATCGAATCCGGCGCAAAACTGACAGTTAATTGTAACGTTCAGAGCCTCTTAATGACGATGGAACACACAAATTGCGTCGCGATTCAATACATCGTCCTCCAGCCGACTTGTCTCCAAGGGTCTAGTGCTGCCTCGGGCACCTTATGGTCGTTCTTCTGTGAGTCTAGATTTTCGAATCCGACGCAAAACTGACAGTTAATTGTAAGGTTCAGATCCTCTTAATGACGATGGAACACACAAATTGCGTCGCGATTCAATACATCGTCCTCCAGCCGACCTGTCTCCAAGGGTCTATTGCTGCCTCGGGCACCTTATGGTCGTTCTCCTGTGAGTCTAGGTTTTCGAATCCGACGCAAAACTGACAGTTAATTGTAACGTTCAGAGCCTCTTAATGACGATGGAACACACAAATTGCGTCGCGAATCAATACATCGTCCTCCAGCCGAATTGTCTGCAAGGGTCTAGTGCTGCCTCGGGCACCTTATGGTCGTTCTCCTGTGAGTCTAGATTTTCTAATCCGACGCAAAACTGACAGTTAATTGTAACGTTCAGAGCCTCTTAATGACAATGGAACACACAAATTGCGTGAGCGATTCAACACATGGTCCTCCAGCCGACTTGTCTCCATGGGTCTATAGCTGCCTCGGGCACCTTATGGTCGTTCTTCTGGGAGTCTAGTTTTTCGAATCCGACGCAAAACTGACAGTTAATTGTAACGTTCAGAGCCTCCTAATGATGATGGAACACACAAATTGCGTCGAGATTCAATACATCGTCCGACAGCCGACCTGTCTCCAAGGGTCTATTGCTGCCTCGGGCACCTTATGGTCGCTCTGCTGTGAGTCTAGTTTTCCGAATACGACGCATAACTGACAGTTAATTGTAACGTTCAGAGCCTGTTAATGACGATGGAACACACAAATTGCGTCGCGATTCAATACATCGTCCTCCAGCCGACTTGTCTCCAAGGGTCTATAGCTGCCTCCGGCACCTTATGGTCGTTCTTCTGTGAGTCTAGTTTTTTGAATCCGACGCAAAACTGAAAATTAATTGTAACGTTCAGAGCCTCTTAAAGACGATGGAACACACAAATTGCGTCGAGATTCAATACATCGTCCTCCAGCCGACCTGTCTCCAAGGGTCTATTGCTGCCTCGGGCACCTGATGGTCGCTCTGCTGTGAGTCTAGTTTTCCGAATACGACGCCTAACTGACAGTTAATTGTAAGGTTCAGAGCCTCTTAATGACGATGGAACACACAAATTGCGTCGCGATTCAATACATCGTCCTCCAGCCGACCTGTCTCCATGGGTCTATTGCAGCCTCGGGCACCTTATGGTCGTTCTCCTGTGAGTCTAGATTTTCGAATCCGACGCAAAACTGACAGTTAATTGTAACGTTCAGAGCCTCTTAATGACGATGGAACACACAAATTGCGTCGCGATTCAATAAATCGTCCTCCAGCCGACTAGTCTCCAAGGGTATATAGCTCCCTCGGGCACCTTATCGTCCTTCTCCTGTGAGTCCAGTTTTTCGAATCCGACGCAAAACTGACAATTAATTGTAACGTTCAGAGCCTCTTAATGACGATGGAACACACAAATTGCGTCGAGATGCAGTACATCGTCCCACAGCCGACCTGTCTCCAAGGGTCTATTGTTGCCTCGGGCACCTTATGGTCGCTCTGCTGTGAGTCTAGTTTTCCGAATACGACGCCTAACTGACAGTTAATTGTAACATTCAGAGCCTGTTAATGACGATGGAACACACAAATTGCGTCGCGAAACAATACATCGTCCTACAGCCGACTTGTCTCCAAGGGTCTAGTGCTGCCTCGGGCACCTTATGGTCGTTCCCCTGTGAGTCTAGATTTTCGAATCCGACGCAAAACTGATAGTTAATTGTGACGTTCAGAGCCTCCTAATGACGATGGAACACACAAATTGCGTCGCGATTCAATACATCGTCCTCCAGCCGACTTGTCTCCAAGGGTCTAGTGCTGCCTCGGGCACCTTATGGTCGTTCTCCTGTCAGTCTAGATTTTCGAATCCGACGCAAAACTGACAGTTAATTGTAACGTTCAGAGCCTCTTAATGATGATGGAACACACAAATTGCGTCGAGATTCAATACATCGTCCGACAGCCGACCTGTCTCCAAGGGTCTATTGCTGCCTCGGGCACCTTATGGTCGTTCTCCTGTGAGTCTAGGTTTTCGAATCCGACGCAAAACTGACAGTTAATTGTAACGTTCAGAGCCTCTTAATGACGATGGAGCACACAAATTGCGTCGCGAATCAATACATCGTCCTACAGCCGACTTGTCTCCAAGGGTCTAGTGCTGCCTCGGGCACCTTATGGTCGTTCTCCTGTGACTCTCGATTTTCGAATCCGACGCAAAACTGATAGTTAATTGTGACGTTCAGAGCCTCTTAAAGACGATGGAACACACAAATTGCGTCGCGATTCAATACATCGTCCTCCAGCCGACTTGTCTCCAAGGGTCTAGTGCTGCCTCGGGCACCTTATGGTCGTTCTCCTGTGAGTCTAGATTTTCGAATCCGACGCAAAACTGACAGAGAATTGTAACGTTCAGAGCCTCTTAATGACGATGGAACACTCAAATTGCGTCGCGATTCAATACATCGTCCTGCAGCCGACTTGTCTCAGAGGTACTATTGCTGCCCCTGGCACCTTTTGGTCGTTCTCCTATGAGTCTAGTTTATCGAATCCGGCGCAAAACTGACAGTTAATTGTAACGTTCAGAGCCTCTTAATGACGATGGAACACACAAATTGCGTCGCGATTCAATACATCGTCCTCCAGCCGACTTGTCTCCAAGGGTCTAGTGCTGCCTCGGGCACCTTATGGTCGTTCTTCTGTGAGTCTAGATTTTCGAATCCGACGCAAAACTGACAGTTAATTGTAAGGTTCAGATCCTCTTAATGACGATGGAACACACAAATTGCGTCGCGATTCAATACATCGTCCTCCAGCCGACCTGTCTCCAAGGGTCTATTGCTGCCTCGGGCACATTATGGTCGTTCTCCTGTGAGTCTAGGTTTTCGAATCCGACGCAAAACTGACAGTTAATTGTAACGTTCAGAGCCTCTTAATGACGATTGAACACACAAATTGCGTCGCGAATCAATACATCGTCCTCCAGCCGAATTGTCTGCAAGGGTCTAGTGCTGCCTCGGGCACCTTATGGTCGTTCTCCTGTGAGTCTAGATTTTCTAATCCGACGCAAAACTGACAGTTAATTGTAACGTTCAGAGCCTCTTAATGACAATGGAACACACAAATTGCGTCGCGATTCAATACATGGTCCTCCAGCCGACTTGTCTCCATGGGTCTATAGCTGCCTCGGGCACCTTATGGTCGTTCTTCTGGGAGTCTAGTTTTTCGAATCCGACGCAAAACTGACAGTTAATTGTAACGTACAGAGCCTCTTAATGACGATGGAACACTCAAATTGCGTCGCGATTCAATACATCGTCCTCCAGCCGACTTGTCTCGAAGGGTCTATTGCTGCCTCGGGCACCTTATGGTCGTTCTCCTGTGAGTCTTGATTTTCGAATCCGACGGAAAACTGACAGTTAATTGTAACGTTCAGAGCCTCTTAATGACAATGGAACACACAAATTGCGTCGCGATTCAATACATGGTCCTCCAGCCGACTTGTCTCCATGGGTCTATAACTGCCTCGGGCACCTTATGGTCGTTCTTCTGGGAGTCTAGTTTTTCGAATCCGACGCAAAACTGACAGTTAATTGTAACGTTCAGAGCCTCTTAATGACGATGGAACACACAAATTGCGTCGAGATTCAATACATCGTCCGACAGCCGACCTGTCTCCAAGGGTCTATTGCTGCCTCGGGCACGTTATGGTCGCTCTGCTGTGAGTCTAGTTTTCCGAATACGACGCATAACTGACAGTTAATTGTAACGTTCAGAGCCTGTTAATGACGATGGAACACACAAATTGCGTCGCGATTCAATACATCGTCCTTCAGCCGACTTGTCTCCAAGGGTCTATAGCTGCCTCCGGCACCTTATGGTCGTTCTTCTGTTAGTCTAGTTTTTCGAATCCGACGCAAAACTGACAATTAATTGTAACGTTCAGAGCCTCTTAATGACGATGGAACACACAAATTGCGTCGAGATTCAATACATCGTCCGACAGCCGACCTGTCTCCAAGGGTCTATTGCTGCCTCGGGCACGATATGGTCGCTCTGCTGTGAGTCTAGTTTTCCGAACACGACGGATAACTGAGAGTTAATTGTAACGTTCAGAGCCTGTTAATGACGATGGAACACATAAATTGCGTCGCGATTCAATACATCGTCCTACAGCCGACTTGTCTCCAAGGGTCTATTGCTGCCTCTGGCACCTTATGGTCGTTCCCCTGTGTGTCTAGATTTTCGAATTCGACGCAAAACTGACAGTTAATTGTAACGTTCAGAGCCTCTTAATGACGATGGAACACACTAATTGCGTCGCGATTCAATACATCGTCCTACAGCCGACTTGTCTCCAAGGGTCTAGTGCTGCCTCGGGAACCTTATGGTCGTTCTCCTGTGAGTCTAGATTTTCGAATCCGACGCAAAACTGACAGAGAATTGTAACGTTCAGAGCCTCTTAATGACGATGGAACACTCAAATTGCGTCGCAATTCAATACATCGTCCTGCAGCCGACTTGTCTCAGAGGTACTATTGCTGCCCCTGGCACCTTTTGGTCGTTCTCCTATGAGTCTAGTTTATCGAATCCGGCGCAAAACTGACAGTTAATTGTAACGTTCAGAGCCTCTTAATGACGATGGAACACACAAATTGCGTCGCGATTCAATACATCGTCCTCCAGCCGACTTCTCTCCAAGGGTCTAGTGCAGCCTCGGGCACCTTATGGTCGTTCTTCTGTGAGTCTAGATTTTCGAATCCGACGCAAAACTGACAGTTAATTGTAAGGTTCAGATCCTCTTAATGACGATGGAACACACAAATTGCGTCGCGATTCAATACATCGTCCTCCAGCCGACCTGTCTCCAAGGGTCTATTGCTGCCTCGGGCACCTTATGGTCGTTCTCCTGTGAGTCTAGGTTTTCGAATCCGACGCAAAACTGACAGTTAATTGTAACGTTCAGAGCCTCTTAATGACGATGGAACACACAAATTGCGTCGCGAATCAATACATCGTCCTCCAGCCGAATTGTCTGCAAGGGTCTAGTGCTGCCTCGGGCACCTTATGGTCGTTCTCCTGTGAGTCTAGATTTTCTAATCCGACGCAAAACTGACAGTTAATTGTAACGTTCAGAGCCTCTTAATGACAATGGAACACACAAATTGCGTGAGCGATTCAACACATGGTCCTCCAGCCGACTTGTCTCCATGGGTCTATAGCTGCCTCGGGCACCTTATGGTCGTTCTTCTGGGAGTCTAGTTTTTCGAATCCGACGCAAAACTGACAGTTAATTGTAACGTTCAGAGCCTCCTAATGATGATGGAACACACAAATTGCGTCGAGATTCAATACATCGTCCGACAGCCGACCTGTCTCCAAGGGTCTATTGCTGCCTCGGGCACCTTATGGTCGCTCTGCTGTGAGTCTAGTTTTCCGAATACGACGCATAACTGACAGTTAATTGTAACGTTCAGAGCCTGTTAATGACGATGGAACACACAAATTGCGTCGCGATTCAATACATCGTCCTCCAGCCGACTTGTCTCCAAGGGTCTATAGCTGCCTCCGGCACCTTATGGTCGTTCTTCTGTGAGTCTAGTTTTTTGAATCCGACGCAAAACTGAAAATTAATTGTAACGTTCAGAGCCTCTTAAAGACGATGGAACACACAAATTGCGTCGAGATTCAATACATCGTCCTCCAGCCGACCTGTCTCCAAGGGTCTATTGCTGCCTCGGGCACCTGATGGTCGCTCTGCTGTGAGTCTAGTTTTCCGAATACGACGCCTAACTGACAGTTAATTGTAAGGTTCAGAGCCTCTTAATGACGATGGAACACACAAATTGCGTCGCGATTCAATACATCGTCCTCCAGCCGACCTGTCTCCATGGGTCTATTGCAGCCTCGGGCACCTTATGGTCGTTCTCCTGTGAGTCTAGATTTTCGAATCCGACGCAAAACTGACAGTTAATTGTAACGTTCAGAGCCTCTTAATGACGATGGAACACACAAATTGCGTCGCGATTCAATAAATCGTCCTCCAGCCGACTAGTCTCCAAGGGTATATAGCTCCCTCGGGCACCTTATCGTCCTTCTCCTGTGAGTCCAGTTTTTCGAATCCGACGCAAAACTGACAATTAATTGTAACGTTCAGAGCCTCTTAATGACGATGGAACACACAAATTGCGTCGAGATGCAGTACATCGTCCCACAGCCGACCTGTCTCCAAGGGTCTATTGTTGCCTCGGGCACCTTATGGTCGCTCTGCTGTGAGTCTAGTTTTCCGAATACGACGCCTAACTGACAGTTAATTGTAACATTCAGAGCCTGTTAATGACGATGGAACACACAAATTGCGTCGCGAAACAATACATCGTCCTACAGCCGACTTGTCTCCAAGGGTCTAGTGCTGCCTCGGGCACCTTATGGTCGTTCCCCTGTGAGTCTAGATTTTCGAATCCGACGCAAAACTGATAGTTAATTGTGACGTTCAGAGCCTCCTAATGACGATGGAACACACAAATTGCGTCGCGATTCAATACATCGTCCTCCAGCCGACTTGTCTCCAAGGGTCTAGTGCTGCCTCGGGCACCTTATGGTCGTTCTCCTGTCAGTCTAGATTTTCGAATCCGACGCAAAACTGACAGTTAATTGTAACGTTCAGAGCCTCTTAATGATGATGGAACACACAAATTGCGTCGAGATTCAATACATCGTCCGACAGCCGACCTGTCTCCAAGGGTCTATTGCTGCCTCGGGCACATTATGGTCGCTCAGCTGTGAGTTTAGTTTTCCGAATACGACGCATAACTGACAGTTAATTGTAACGTTCAGAGCCTGTTAATGACGATGGAACACACAAATTGCGTCGCGATTCAATACATCGTCCTCCAGCCGACTTGTCTCCAAGGGTCTATAGTTGCCTCGGGCACCTTATTGTCGTTCTTCTGTGAGTCTAGTTTTTCGAATCCGACGCAAAACTGACAATTAATTGTAACGTTCAGAGCCTCTTAATGACGATGGAACACACAAATTGCGTCGCGATTCAATACATCATCCTACAGCCGACTTGTCTCCAAGGGTCTATTGCTGCCTCGGGCACCTTATGGTCGCTCTCCTGTGAGTCTAGATTTTCGAATCCGACGCAAAACTGACAGAGAATTGTAACGTTCAGAGCCTCTTAATGACAATGGAACACACAAATTGCGTCGTGATTCAATACATGGTCCTCCAGCCGACTTGTCTCCAAGGGTATATAGCTGCCTCGGGCACGTTATGGTCGTTCTTCTGGGAGTCTAGTTTTTCGAATCCGACGCAAAACTGACAGTTAATTGTAACGTTCAGAGCCTCTTAATGACGATGGAACACACAAATTGCGTCGAGATTCAATACATCGTCCGACAGCCGACCTGTCTCCAAGGGTCTATTGCTGCCTCGGGCACCTTATGGTCGCTCTGCTGTGAGTCTAGTTTTCCGAATACGACGCATAACTGACAGTTAATTGTAACGTTCAGAGCCTGTTAATGACGATGGAACACACAAATTGCGTCGCGATTCAATACATCGTCCTCCAGCCGACTTGTCTCCAAGGGTCTATAGCTGCCTCCGGCACCTTATGGTCGTTCTTCTGTGAGTCTAGTTTTTTGAATCCGACGCAAAACTGAAAATTAATTGTAACGTTCAGAGCCTCTTAAAGACGATGGAACACACAAATTGCGTCGAGATTCAATACATCGTCCTCCAGCCGACCTGTCTCCAAGGGTCTATTGCTGCCTCGGGCACCTGATGGTCGCTCTGCTGTGAGTCTAGTTTTCCGAATACGACGCCTAACTGACAGTTAATTGTAACGTTCAGAGCCTGTTAATGACGATGGAACACAAAAATTGCGTCGCGATACAATACATCGTCCTACAGCCGACTTGTCTCCAAGGGTCTAGTGCTGCCTCGGGCACCTTATGGTCGTTCCCCTGTGAGTCTAGATTTTCGAATCCGACGCAAAACTGACAGTTAATTGTAACTTTCAGAGCCTCTTAATGACGATGGAACACTCAAATTGCGTCGCGATTCAATACATCGTCCTCCAGCCGACTTGTCTCGAAGGGTCTATTGCTGCCTCGGGCACCTTATGGTCGTTCTCCTGTGAGTCTTGATTTTCGAATCCGACGGAAAACTGACAGTTAATTGTAACGTTCAGAGCCTCTTAATGACAATGGAACACACAAATTGCGTCGCGATTCAATACATGGTCCTCCAGCCGACTTGTCTCCATGGGTCTATAGCTGCCTCGGGCACCTTATGGTCGTTCTTCTGGGAGTCTAGTTTTTCGAATCCGACGCAAAACTGACAGTTAATTGTAAGGTTCAGAGCCTCTTAATGACGATGGAACACACAAATTGCGTCGAGATTCAATACATCGTCCGACAGCCGACCTGTCTCCAAGGGTCTATTGCTGCCTCGGGCACGTTATGGTCGCTGTGCTGTGAGTCTAGTTTTCCGAATACGACGCATAACTGACAGTTAATTGTAACGTTCAGAGCCTCTTAATGACGATGGAACACACAAATTGCGTCGCGATTCAATACATCGTCCTCCAGCCGACTTGTCTCCAAGGGTCTATAGCTGCCTCCGGCACCTTATGGTCGTTCTTCTGTTAGTCTAGTTTTTCGAATCCGACGCAAAACTGACAATTAATTGTAACGTTCAGAGCCTCTTAATGACGATGGAACACACAAATTGCGTCGAGATTCAATACATCGTCCGACAGCCGACCTGTCTCCAAGGGTCTATTGCTGCCTCGGGCACGTTATGGTCGCTCTGCTGTGAGTCTAGTTTTCCGAATACGACGCATAACTGAGAGTTAATTGTAACGTTCAGAGCCTGTTAATGACGATGGAACACACAAATTGCGTCGCGATTCAATACATCGTCCTACAGCCGACTTGTCTCCAAGGGTCTATTGCTGCCTCGGGCACCTTATGGTCGTTCCCCTGTGTGTCTAGATTTTCGAATCCGACGCAAAACTGACAGTTAATTGTAACGTTCAGAGCCTCTTAATGACGATGGAACACACTAATTGCGTCGCGATTCAATACATCGTCCTACAGCCGACTTGTCTCCAAGGGTCTAGTGCTGCCTCGGGTACCTTATGGTCGTTCTCCTGTGACTCTCGATTTTCGAATCCGACGCAAAACTGATAGTTAATTGTGACGTTCAGAGCCCCTTAAAGACGATGGAACACACAAATTGCGTCGCGATTCAATACATCGTCCTCCAGCCGACTTGTCTCCAAGGGTCTAGTGCTGCCTCGGGCACCTTATGGTCGTTCTCCTGTGAGTCTAGATTTTCGAATCCGACGCAAAACTGACAGAGAATTGTAACGTTCAGAGCCTCTTAATGACGATGGAACACTCAAATTGCGTCGCGATTCAATACATCGTCCTCCAGCCGACTTGTCTCGAAGGGTCTATTGCTGCCTCGGGCACCTTATGGTCGATCTCCTGTGATTCTAGTTTTTCGAATCCGACGCAAAACTGACAGTTAATTGTAACGTTCAGAGCGTCTTAATGACGAGGGAACACACAAATTGCGTCGCGATTCAATACATCGTCCTCCAGCCGACCTGTCTCCAAGGGTCTATTGCTGCCTCGGGCACCTTATGGTCGCTCTGCTGTGAGTCTAGTTTTCCGAATACGACGCGTAACTGACAGTTAATAGTAACGTTCAGAGCCTGTTAATGACGATGGAACACACAAATTGCGTCGCGATTCAATACATCGTCCTACAGCCGACTTGTCTCCAAGGGTCTAATGCTGCCTCGGGCACCTTATGGTCTTTCTTCTGTGAGTCTAGATTTTCGAATCCGACGCAAAACCGACAGTTAATTGTAAGGTTCAGAGGCTCTTAATGACAATGGAACACACAAATTGCGTCGCGATTCAATACATCGTCCTCCAGCCGACCTGTCTCCAAGGGTCTATTGCTGCCTCGGGCACCTTATGGTTGTTGTCCTGTGAGTCTAGTTTTTCGAATCCGACGCAAAACTGACAGTTAATTGTAACGTTCAGAGCCTCTTAATGACGATGGAACACACAAATTGCGTCGCGATTCAATACATCGTCCTCCAGCCGACTTGTCTCCAAGGGTCCAGTGCTGCCTCGGGCACCTTATGGTCGTTCTTCTGTGAGTCTAGATTTTCGAATCCGACGCAAAACTGACAGTTAATTGTAAGGTTCAGAGCCTCTTAATGACGATGGAACACACAAATTGCGTCGCGATTCAATACATCGTCCTCCAGCCGACCTGTCTCCATGGGTCTAGTGCTGCCTCGGGCACCTTATGGTCGTTCTCCTGTGAGTCTAGATTTGCGAATCCGACGCAAAACTGACAGTTAATTGTAACGTTCAGAGCCTCTTAATGACGATGGAACACACAAATTGCGTCGCGATTCAATAAATCGTCCTCCAGCCGACTAGTCTCCAAGGGTATATAGCTGCCTCGGGCACCTTATCGTCGTTCTCCTGTGAGTCCAGTTTTTCGAATCCGACGCAAAACTGACAATTAATTGTAACGTTCAGAGCCTCTTAATGACGATGGAACACACAAATTGCGTCGAGATGCAGTACATCGTCCCACAGCTGACCTGTCTCCAAGGGTCTATTGCTGCCTCGGGCACCTTATGGTCGCTCTGCTGTGAGTCTAGTTTTCCGAATACGACGCCTAACTGACAGTTAATTGTAACGTTCAGAGCCTGTTAATGACGATGGAACACACAAATTGCGTCGCGATACAATACATCGTCCTACAGCCGACTTGTCTCCAAGGGTCTAGTGCTGCCTCGGGCACCTTATGGTCGTTCCCCTGTGAGTCTAGATTTTCGAATCCGACGCAAAACTGACAGTTAATTGTAACGTTCAGAGCCTCTTAATGACAATGGAACACACAAATTGCGTCGCGATTCAATACATGGTCCTCCAGCCGACTTGTCTCCAAGGGTATATAGCTGCCTCGGGCACGTTATGGTCGTTCTTCTGGGAGTCTAGTTTTTCGAATACGACGCATAACTGACAGTTAATTGTAACGTTCAGAGCCTGTTAATGACGATGGAACACACAAATTGCGTCGCGATTCAATACATCGTCCTCCAGCCGACTTGTCTCCAAGGGTCTATAGCTGCCTCCGGCACCTTATGGTCGTTCTTCTGTGAGTCTAGTTTTTTGAATCCGACGCAAAACTGAAAATTAATTGTAACGTTCAGAGCCTCTTAAAGACGATGGAACACACAAATTGCGTCGAGATTCAATATATCGTCCTCCAGCCGACCTGTCTCCAAGGGTCTATTGCTGCCTCGGGCACCTGATGGTCGCTCTGCTGTGAGTCTAGTTTTCCGAATACGACGCCTAACTGACAGTTAATTGTAAGGTTCAGAGCCTCTTAATGACGATGGAACACAAAAATTGCGTCGCGATACAATACATCGTCCTCCAGCAGACTTGTTTCCAAGGGTCTAGTGCTGCCTCGGGCACCTTATGGTCGTTCCCCTGTGAGTCTAGATTTTCGAATCCGACGCAAAACTGACAGTTAATTGTAACTTTCAGAGCCTCTTAATGACGATGGAACACTCAAATTGCGTCGCGATTCAATAAATCGTCCTCCAGCCGACTTGTCTCGAAGGGTCTATTGCTGCCTCGGGCACCTTATGGTCGTTCTCCTGTGAGTCTTGATTTTCGAATCCGACGGAAAACTGACAGTTAATTGTAACGTTCAGAGCTTCTTAATGACAATGGAACACACAAATTGCGTCGCGATTCAATACATGGTCCTCCAGCCGACTTGTCTCCATGGGTCTATAGATGCCTCGGGCACCTTATGGTCGTTCTTCTGGGAGTCTAGTTTTTCGAATCCGACGCAAAACTGACAGTTAATTGTAACGTTCAGAGCCTCTTAATGACGATGGAACACACAAATTGCGTCGAGATTCAATACATCGTCCGACAGCCGACCTGTCTCCAAGGGTCTATTGCTGCCTCGGGCACGTTATGGTCGCTCTGCTGTGAGTCTAGTTTTCCGAATACGACGCATAACTGACAGTTAATTGTAACGTTCAGAGCCTGTTAATGACGATGGAACACACAAATTGCGTCGCGATTCAATACATCGTCCTCCAGCCGACTTGTCTCCAAGGGTCTATAGCTGCCTCCGGCACCTTATGGTCGTTCTTCTGTTAGTCTAGTTTTTCGAATCCGACGCAAAACTGACAATTAATTGTAACGTTCAGAGCCTCTTAATGACGATGGAACACACAATTTGCGTCGAGATTCAATACATCGTCCGACAGCCGACCTGTCTCCAAGGGTCTATTGCTGCCTCGGGCACGTTATGGTCGCTCTGCTGTGAGTCTAGTTTTCCGAATACGACGCATAACTGAGAGTTAATTGTAACGTTCAGAGCCTGTTAATGACGATGGAACACATAAATTGCGTCGCGATTCAATACATCGTCCTACAGCCGACTTGTCTCCAAGGGTCTATTGCTGCCTCGGGCACCTTATGGTCGTTCCCCTGTGTGTCTAGATTTTCGAATCCGACGCAAAACTGACAGTTAATTGTAACGTTCAGAGCCTCTTAATGACGATGGAACACACTAATTGCGTCGCGATTCAATACATCGTCCTACAGCCGACTTGTCTCCAAGGGTCTAGTGCTGCCTCGGGCACCTTATGGTCGTTCTCCTGTGGCTCTCCATTTTCGAATCCGACGCAAAACTGATAGTTAATTGTGACGTTCAGAGCCTCTTAAAGACGATGGAACACACAAATTGCGTCGCGATTCAATACATCGTCCTCCAGCCGACTTGTCTCCAAGGGTCTAGTGCTGCCTCGGGCACCTTTTGGTCGTTCTCCTATGAGTCTAGTTTATCGAATCCGGCGCAAAACTGACAGTTAATTGTAACGTTCAGAGCCTCTTAATGACAATGGAACACACAAATTGCGTCGCGATTCAATACATGGTCCTCCAGCCGACTTGTCTCCATGGGTCTATAGCTGCCTCGGGCACCTTATGGTCGTTCTTCTGGGAGTCTAGTTTTTCGAATCCGACGCAAAACTGACACTTAATTGTAACGTTCAGAGCCTCTTAATGACGATGGAACACACAAATTGCGTCGAGATTCAATACATCGTCCGACAGCCGACCTGTCTCCAAGGGTTTATTGCTGCCTCGGGCACGTTATGGTCGCTCTGCTGTGAGTCTAGTTTTCCGAATACGACGCATAACTGACAGTTAATTGTAACGTTCAGAGCCTGTTAATGACGATGGAACACACAAATTGCGTCGCGATTCAATACATCGTCCTCCAGCCGAACTGTCTGCAAGGGTCTAGTGCTGCCTCGGGCACCTTATGGTCGTTCTCCTGTGAGTCTAGATTTTCTAATCCGACGCAAAACTGACAGTTAATTGTAACGTTCAGAGCCTCTTAATGACAATGGAACACACAAATTGCGTCGCGATTCAATACATGGTCCTCCAGCCGACTTGTCTCCATGGGTCTATAGCTGCCTCGGGCACCTTATGGTCGTTCTTCTGGGAGTCTAGTTTTTCGAATCCGACGCAAAACTGACAGTTAATTGTAACGTTCAGAGCCTCTTAATGATGATGGAACACACAAATTGCGTCGCGATTCAATACATCGTCCTCCAGCCGACCTGTCTCCATGGGTCTAGTGCTGCCTCGGGCACCTTATGGTCGTTCTCCTGTGAGTCTAGATTTGCGAATCCGACGCAAAACTGACAGTTAATTGTAACGTTCAGAGCCTCTTAATGACGATGGAACACACAAATTGCGTCGCGATTCAATAAATCGTCCTTCAGCCGACTAGTCTCCAAGGGTATATAGCTGCCTCGGGCACCTTATCGTCGTTCTCCTGTGAGTCCAGTTTTTCGAATCCGACGCAAAACTGACAATTAATTGTAACGTTCAGAGCCGCTTAATGACGATGGAACACACAAATTGCGTCGAGATGCAGTACATCGTCCCACAGCCGACCTGTCTCCAAGGGTCTATTGCTGCCTCGGGCACCTTATGGTCGCTCTGCTGTGAGTCTAGTTTTCCGAATACGACGCCTAACTGACAGTTAATTGTAACGTTCAGAGCCTGTTAATGACGATGAAACACACAAATTGCGTCGCGATACAATACATCGTCCTACAGCCGACTTGTCTCCAAGGGTCTAGTGCTGCCTCGGGCACCTTATGGTCGTTCCCCTGTGAGTCTAGATTTTCGAATCCGACGCAAAACTGACAGTTAATTGTAACGTTCAGAGCCTCTTAATGACAATGGAACACACAAATTGCGTCGCGATTCAATACATGTTCCTCCAGCCGACTTGTCTCCAAGGGTATATAGCTGCCTCGGGCACGTTATGGTCGTTCTTCTGGGAGTCTAGTTTTTCGAATACGACGCATAACTGACAGTTAATTGTAACGTTCAGAGCCTGTTAATGACGATGGAACACACAAATTGCGTCGCGATTCAATACATCGTCCTCCAGCCGACTTGTCTCCAAGGGTCTATAGCTGCCTCCGGCACCTTATGGTCGTTCTTCTGTGAGTCTAGTTTTTTGAATCCGACGCAAAACTGAAAATTAATTGTAACGTTCAGAGCCTCTTAAAGACGATGGAACACACAAATTGCGTCGAGATTCAATATATCGTCCTCCAGCCGACCTGACTCCAAGGGTCTATTGCTGCCTCGGGCACCTGATGGTCGCTCTGCTGTGAGTCTAGTTTTCCGAATACGACGCATAACTGACAGTTAATTGTAACGTTCAGAGCCTCTTAATGACGATGGAACACAAAAATTGCGTCGCGATACAATACATCGTCCTCCAGCAGACTTGTTTCCAAGGGTCTAGTGCTGCCTCGGGCACCTTATGGTCGTTCCCCTGTGAGTCTAGATTTTCCAATCCGACGCAAAACTGATAGTTAATTGTAACTTTCAGAGCCTCTTAATGACGATGGAACACTCAAATTGCGTCGCGATTCAATAAATCGTCCTCCAGCCGACTTGTCTCGAAGGGTCTATTGCTGCCTCGGGCACCTTATGGTCGTTCTCCTGTGAGTCTTGATTTTCGAATCCGACGGAAAACTGACAGTTAATTGTAACGTTCAGAGCTTCTTAATGACAATGGAACACACAAATTGCGTCGCGATTCAATACATGGTCCTCCAGCCGACTTGTCTCCATGGGTCTATAGCTGCCTCGGGCACCTTATGGTCGTTCTCCTGTGAGTCTAGTTTTTCGAATCCGACGCAAAACTGACAGTTAATTGTAACGTTCAGAGCCTCTTAATGACGATGGAACACACAAATTGCGTCGAGATTCAATACATCGTCCGACAGCCCACCTGTCTCCAAGGGTCTATTGCTGCCTCGGGCACGTTATGGTCGCTCTGCTGTGAGTCTAGTTTTCCGAATACGACGCATAACTGACAGTTAATTGTAACGTTCAGAGCCTGTTAATGACGATGGAACACACAAATTGCGTCGCGATTCAATACATCGTCCTCCAGCCGACTTGTCTCCAAGGGTCTATAGCTGCCTCCGGCACCTTATGGTCGTTCTTCTGTTAGTCTAGTTTTTCGAATCCGACGCAAAACTGACAATTAATTGTAACGTTCAGAGCCTCTTAATGACGATGGAACACACAATTTGCGTCGAGATTCAATACATCGTCCGACAGCCGACCTGTCTCCAAGGGTCTATTGCTGCCTCGGGCACATTATGGTCGCTCTGCTGTGAGTCTAGTTTTCCGAATACGACGCATAACTGACAGTTAATTGTAACGTTCAGAGCCTCTTAATGACGATGGAACACACAAATTGCGTCGCGATTCAATACATCGTCCTCCAGCCGACCTGTCTCCATGGGTCTAGTGCTGCCTCGGGCACCTTATGGTCGTTCTCCTGTGAGTCTAGACTTGCGAATCCGACGCAAAACTGACAGTTAATTGTAACGTTCAGAGCCTCTTAATGACGATGGAACACACAAATTGCGTCGCGATTCAATAAATCGTCCTCCAGCCGACTAGTCTCCAAGGGTATATAGCTGCCTCGGGCACCTTATCGTCGTTCTCCTGTGAGTCCAGTTTTTCGAATCCGACGCAAAACTGACAATTAATTGTAACGTTCAGAGCCTCTTAATGACGATGGAACACACAAATTGCGTCGAGATGCAGTACATCGTCCCACAGCCGACCTGTCTCCAAGGGTCTATTGCTGCCTCGGGCACCTTATGGTCGCTCTGCTGTGAGTCTAGTTTTCCGAATACGACGCCTAACTGACAGTTAATTGTAACGTTCAGAGCCTGTTAATGACGATGGAACACACAAATTGCGTCGCGATACAATACATCGTCCTACAGCCGACTTGTCTCCAAGGGTCTAGTGCTGCCTCGGGCACCTTATGGTCGTTCCCCTGTGAGTCTAGATTTTCGAATCCGACGCAAAACTGACAGTTAATTGTAACGTTCAGAGCCTCTTAATGACAATGGAACACACAAATTGCGTCGCGATTCAATACATGTTCCTCCAGCCGACTTGTCTCCAAGGGTATATAGCTGCCTCGGGCACGTTATGGTCGTTCTTCTGGGAGTCTAGTTTTTCGAATACGACGCATAACTGACAGTTAATTGTAACGTTCAGAGCCTGTTAATGACGATGGAACACACAAATTGCGTCGCGATTCAATACATCGTCCTCCAGCCGACTTGTCTCCAAGGGTCTATAGCTGCCTCCGGCACCTTATGGTCGTTCTTCTGTGAGTCTAGTTTTTTGAATCCGACGCAAAACTGAAAATTAATTGTAACGTTCAGAGCCTCTTAAAGACGATGGAACACACAAATTGCGTCGAGATTCAATATATCGTCCTCCAGCCGACCTGTCTCCAAGGGTCTATTGCTGCCTCGGGCACCTGATGGTCGCTCTGCTGTGAGTCTAGTTTTCCGAATACGACGCCTAACTGACAGTTAATTGTAACGTTCAGAGCCTCTTAATGACGATGGAACACAAAAATTGCGTCGCGATACAATACATCGTCCTCCAGCAGACTTGTTTCCAAGGGTCTAGTGCTGCCTCGGGCACCTTATGGTCGTTCCCCTGTGAGTCTAGATTTTCGAATCCGACGCAAAACTGACAGTTAATTGTAACTTTCAGAGCCTCTTAATGACGATGGAACACTCAAATTGCGTCGCGATTCAATAAATCGTCCTCCAGCCGACTTGTCTCGAAGGGTCTATTGCTGCCTCGGGCACCTTATGGTCGTTCTCCTGTGAGTCTTGATTTTCGAATCCGACGGAAAACTGACAGTTAATTGTAACGTTCAGAGCTTCTTAATGACAATGGAACACACAAATTGCGTCGCGATTCAATACATGGTCCTCCAGCCGACTTGTCTCCATGGGTCTATAGCTGCCTCGGGCACCTTATGGTCGTTCTTCTGGGAGTCTAGTTTTTCGAATCCGACGCAAAACTGACAGTTAATTGTAACGTTCAGAGCCTCTTAATGACGATGGAACACACAAATTGCGTCGAGATTCAATACATCGTCCGACAGCCGACCTGTCTCCAAGGGTCTATTGCTGCCTCGGGCACGTTATGGTCGCTCTGCTGTGAGTCTAGTTTTCCGAATACGACGCATAACTGACAGTTAATTGTAACGTTCAGAGCCTGTTAATGACGATGGAACACACAAATTGCGTCGCGATTCAATACATCGTCCTCCAGCCGACTTGTCTCCAAGGGTCTATAGCTGCCTCCGGCACCTTATGGTCGTTCTTCTGTTAGTCTAGTTTTTCGAATCCGACGCAAAACTGACAATTAATTGTAACGTTCAGAGCCTCTTAATGACGATGGAACACACAATTTGCGTCGAGATTCAATACATCGTCCGACAGACGACCTGTCTCCAAGGGTCTATTGCTGCCTCGGGCACATTATGGTCGCTCTGCTGTGAGTCTAGTTTTCCGAATACGACGCATAACTGACAGTTAATTGTAACGTTCAGAGCCTCTTAATGACGATGGAACACACAAATTGCGTCGCGATTCAATACATCGTCCTCCAGCCGACTTGTCTCCAAGGGTCTATAGCTGCCTCCGGCACCTTATGGTCGTTCTTCTGTGAGGCTAGTTTTTTGAATCCGACGCAAAACTGAAAATTAATTGTAACGTTCAGAGCCTCTTAAAGACGATGGAACACACAAATTGCGTCGAGATTCAATACATCGTCCTCCAGCCGACCTGTCTCCAAGGGTCTATTGCTGCCTCGGGCACCTGATGGTCGCTCTGCTGTGAGTCTAGTTTTCCGAATACGACGCCTAACTGACAGTTAATTGTAACGTTCAGAGCCTGTTAATGACGATGGAACACAAAAATTGCGTCGCGATACAATACATCGTCCTACAGCCGCCTTGTCTCCAAGGGTCTAGTGCTGCCTCGGGCACCTTATGGTCGTTCCCCTGTGAGTCTAGATTTTCGAATCCGACGCAAAACTGACAGTTAATTGTAACTTTCAGAGCCTCTTAATGACGATGGATCACTCAAATTGCGTCGCGATTCAATACATCGTCCTCCAGCCGACTTGTCTGGAAGGGTCTATTGCTGCCTCGGGCACCTTATGGTCGTTCTCCTGTGAGTCTTGATTTTCGAATCCGACGCAAAACTGACAGTTAATTGTAACGTTCAGAGCCTCTTAATGACAATGGAACACACAAATTGCGTCGCGATTCAATACATGGTCCTCCAGCCGATTTGTCTCTATGGGTCTATAGCTGCCTCGGGCACCTTATGGTCGTTCTTCTGGGAGTCTAGTTTTTCGAATCCGACTCAAAACTGACAGTTAATTGTAAGGTTCAGAGCCTCTTAATGACGATGGAACACACAAATTGCGTCGAGATTCAATACATCGTCCGACAGCCGACCTGTCTCCAAGGGTCTATTGCTGCCTCGGGCACGTTATGGTCGCTCTGCTGTGAGTCTAGTTTTCCGAATACGACGCATAACTGACAGTTAATTGTAACGTTCAGAGCCTGTTAATGACGATGGAACACACAAATTGCGTCGCGATTCAATACATCGTCCTCCAGCCGACTTGTCTCCAAGGGTCTATAGCTGCCTACGGCACCTTATGGTCGTTCTTCTGTTAGTCTAGTTTTTCGAATCCGACGCAAAACTGACAATTAATTGTAACGTTCAGAGCCTCTTAATGACGATGGAACACACAAATTGCGTCGAGATTCAATACATCGTCCGACAGCCGACCTGTCTCCAAGGGTCTATTGCTGCCTCGGGCACGTTATGGTCGCTCTGCTGTGTGTCTAGTTTTCCGAATACGACGCATAACTGAGAGTTAATTGTAACGTTCAGAGCCTCTTAATGACGATGGAACACATAAATTGCGTCGCGATTCAATACATCGTCCTACAGCCGACTTGTCTCCAAGGGTCTATTGCTGCCTCGGGCACCTTATGGTCGTTCCCCTGTGTGTCTAGATTTTCGAATCCGACGCAAAACTGACAGTTAATTGTAACGTTCAGAGCCTCTTAATGACGATGGAACACACTAATTGCGTCGCGATTCAATACATCGTCCTACAGCCGACTTGTCTCCAAGGGTCTATTGCTGCCTCGGGCACCTTATGGTCGTTCTCCTGTGACTCTCGATTTTTGAATCCGACGCAAAACTGATAGTTAATTGTGACGTTCAGAGCCTCTTAAAGACGATGGAACACACAAATTGCGTCGCGATTCAATACATCGTCCTCCAGCCGACTTGTCTTAAAGGGTCTAGTGCTGCCTCGGGCACCTTATGGTCGTTCTCCTGTGAGTCTAGATTTTCGAATCCCGACGCAAAACTGACAGAGAATTGTAACGTTCAGAGCCTCTTAATGACGATGGAACACTCAAATTGCGTCGCGATTCAATACATCGTCCTGCAGCCGACTTGTCTCAGAGGTACTATTGCTGCCCCTGGCACCTTTTGGTCGTTCTCCTATGAGTCTAGTTTATCGAATCCGGCGGAAAACTGACAGTTAATTGTAACGTTCAGAGCCTCTTAATGACGATGGAACACACAAATTGCGTCGCGAATCAATACATCGTCCTCCAGCCGAATTGTCTGCAAGGGTCTAGTGCTGCCTCGGGCACCTTATGGTCGTTCTCCTGTGAGTCTAGATTTTCTAATCCGCAGCAAAACTGACAGTTAATTGTAACGTTCAGAGCCTCTTAATGACAATGGAACACACAAATTGCGTCGCGATTCAATACATGGTCCTCCAGCCGACTTGTCTCCATGGGTCTATAGCTGCCTCGGGCGCCTTATGGCCGTTCTTCTGCGAGTTTAGTTTTTCGAATCCGACGCAAAACTGACAGTTACTTGTAACGTTCAGAGCCTCTTAATGACGATGGAACACTCAAATTGCGTCGCGATTCAATACATCGTCCTCCAGCCGACTTGTCTCGAAGGGTCTATTGCTGCCTCGGGCACCTTATGGTCGTTCTCCTGTGAGTCTTGATTTTCGAATCCGACGGAAAACTGACAGTTAATTGTAACGTTCAGAGCCTCTTAATGACAATGGAACACACAAATTGCGTCGCGATTCAATACATGGTCCTCCAGCCGACTTGTCTCCATGGGTCTATAGCTGCCTCGGGCACCTTATGGTCGTTCTTCTGGGAGTCTAGTTTTTCGAATCCGACGCAAAACTGACAGTTAATTGTAACGTTCAGAGCCTCTTAATGACGATGGAACACACAAATTGCGTCGAGATTCAACACATCGTCCGACAGCCGACCTGTCTCCAAGGGTCTATTGCTGCCTCGGGCACGTTATGGTCGCTCTGCTGTGAGTCTAGTTTTCCGAATACGACGCATAACTGACAGTTAATTGTAACGTTCAGAGCCTGTTAATGACGATGGAACACACAAATTGCGTCGCGATTCAATACATCGTCCTTCAGCCGACTTGTCTCCAAGGGTCAATAGCTGCCTCCGGCACCTTATGGTCGTTCTTCTGTTAGTCTAGTTTTTCGAATCCGACGCAAAACTGACAATTAATTGTAACGTTCAGAGCCTCTTAATGACGATGGAACACACAAATTGCGTCGAGATTCAATATATCGTCCGACAGCCGACCTGTCTCCAAGGGTCTATTGCTTCCTCGGGCACGTTATGGTTGCTCTGCTGTGAGTCTAGTTTTCCGAATACGACGCATAACTGAGAGTTAATTGTAACGTTCAGAGCCTGTTAATGACGATGGAACACATAAATTGCGTCGCGATTCAATACATCGTAGTACAGCCGACTTGTCTCCAAGGGTCTATTGCTGCCCCTGGCACCTTTTGGTCGTTCTCCTATGAGTCTAGTTTATCGAATCCGGCGCAAAACTGACAGTTAATTGTAACGTTCAGAGCCTCTTAAAGACGATGGAACACACAAATTGCGTCGCGATTCAATACATCGTCCTCCAGCCGACTTGTCTCCAAGGGTCTAGTGCTGCCTCGGGCACCTTATGGTCGTTCTTCTGTGAATCTAGATTTTCGAATCCGACGCAAAACTGACAGTTAATTGTAAGGTTCAGATCCTCTTAATGACGATGGAACACACAAATTGCGTCGCGATTCAATACATCGTCCTCCAGCCGACCTGTCTCCAAGGGTCTATTGCTGCCTCGGGCACCTTATGGTCGTTCTCCTGTGAGTCTAGGTTTTCGAATCCGACGCAAAACTGACAGTTAATTGTAACGTTCAGAGCCTCTTAATGACGATGGAACACACAAATTGCGTCGCGAATCAATACATCGTCCTCCAGCCGACTTGTCTCCAAGGGTCTATAGCTGCCTCCGGCACCTTATGGTCGTTCTTCTGTGAGTCTAGTTTTTTGAATCCGACGCAAAACTGAAAATTAATTGTAACGTTCAGAGCCTCTTAAAGACGATGGAACACACAAATTGCGTCGAGATTCAATACATCGTCCTCCAGCCGACCTGTCTCCAAGGGTCTATTGCTGCCTCGGGCACCTGATGGTCGCTCTGCTGTGAGTCTAGTTTTCCGAATACGACGCCTAACTGACAGTTAATTGTAACGTTCAGAGCCTGTTAATGACGATGGAACACAAAAATTGCGTCGCGATACGATACATCGTCCTACAGCCGACTTGTCTCCAAGGGTCTAGTGCTGCCTCGGGCACCTTATGGTCGTTCCCTTGTGAGTCTAGATTTTCGAATCCGACGCAAAACTGACAGTTAATTGTAACTTTCAGAGCCTCTTAATGACGATGGAACACTCAAATTGCATCGCGATTCAATACATCGTCCTCCAGCCGACTTGTCTCGAAGGGTCTATTGCTGCCTCGGGCACCTTATGGTCGTTCTCCTGTGAGTCTTGATTTTCGAATCCGACGGAAAACTGACAGTTAATTGTAACGTTCAGAGCCTCTTAATGACAATGGAACACACAAATTGCGTCGCGATTCAATACATGGTCCTGCAGCCGACTTGTCTCCATGGGTCTATAGCTGCCTCGGGCACCTTATGGTCGTTCTTCTGGGAGTCTAGTTTTTCGAATCCGACGCAAAACTGACAGTTAATTGTAAGGTTCAGAGCCTCTTAATGACGATGGAACACACAAATTGCGTCGAGATTCAATACATCGTCCGACAGCCGACCTGTCTCCAAGGGTCTATTGCTTCCTCGGGCACGTTATGGTCGCTCTGCTGTGAGTCTAGTTTTCCGAATACGACGCATAACTGACAGTTAATTGTAACGTTCAGAGCCTGTTAATGACGATGGAACACACAAATTGCGTCGCGATTCAATACATCGTCCTCCAGCCGACTTGTCTCCAAGGGTCTATAGCTGCCTCCGGCACCTTATGGTCGTTCTTCTGTTAGTCTGGTTTTCGAATCCGACGCAAAACTGACAATTAATTGTAGCGTTCAGAGCCTCTTAATGACGATGGAACACACAAATTGCGTCGAGATTCAATACATCGTCCTACAGCCGACTTGTCTCCAAGGGTCTAGTGCTGCCTCGGGCACCTTATGGTCGTTCTCCTGTGACTCTCGATTTTCGAATCCGACGCAAAACTGATAGTTAATTGTGACGTTCAGAGCCTCTTAAAGACGATGGAACACACAAATTGCGTCGCGATTCAATACATCGTCCTCCAGCCGACTTGTCTCCAAGGGTCTAGTGCTGCCTCGGGCACCTTATGGTCGTTCTCCTGAGTGTCTAGATTTTCGAATCCGACGCAAAACTGACAGAGAATTGTAACGTTCAGAGCCTCTTAATGACGATGGAACACTGAATTTGCGTCGCGATTCAATACATTGTCCTCCAGCCGACTTGTCTCGAAGGGTCTATTGCTGCCTCGGGCACCTTATGGTCGATCTCCTGTGATTCTAGTTTTTCGAATCCGACGCAAAACTGACAGTTAATTGTAACGTTCAGAGCGTCTTAATGACGAGGGAACACACAAATTGCGTCGCGATTCAATACATCGTCCTCCAGCCGACCTGTCTCCAAGGGTCTATTGCTGCCTCGGGCACCTTATGGTCGCTCTGCTGTGAGTCTAGTTTTCCGAATACGACGCGTAACTGACAGTTAATAGTAACGTTCAGAGCCTGTTAATGACGATGGAACACACAAATTGCGTCGCGATTCAATACATCGTCCTACAGCCTACTTGTCTCCAAGGGTCTAGTGCTGCCTCGGGCACCTTATGGTCTTTCTTCTGTGAGTCTATATTTTCGAATCCGACGCAAAACTGACAGTTAATTGTAAGGTTCAGAGGCTCTTAATGACGATGGAACACACAAATTGCGTCGCGATTCAATACATCGTCCTCCAGCCGACCTGTCTCCAAGGGTCTATTGCTGCCTCGGGCACCTTATGGTTGTTCTCCTGTGAGTCTAGTTTTTCGAATCCGACGCAAAACTGACAGTTAATTGTAACGTTCAGAGCCTGTTAATGACGATGGAACACACAAATTGCGTCGCGATTCAATACATCGTCCTCCAGCCGACTTGTCTCCAAGGGTCTAGTGCTGCCTCGGGCACCTTATGGTCGTTCTTCTGTGAGTCTAGATTTTCCGAATCCGACGCAAAACTGACAGTTAATTGTAAGGTTCAGAGCCTCTTAATGACGATGTAACACACAAATTGCGTCGCGATTCAATACATCGTCCTCCAGCCAACCTGTCTCCATGGGTCTATTGCTGCCTCGGGCACCTTATGGTCGTTCTCCTGTGAGTCTAGATTTTCGAATCCGACGCAAAACTGACAGTTAATTGTAACGTTCAGAGCCTCTTAATGACGATGGAACACACAAATTGCGTCGCGATTCAATAAATCGTCCTCCAGCCGACTAGTCTCCAAGGGTATATAGCTGCCTCGGGCACCTTATCGTCGTTCTCCTGTGAGTCCAGTTTTTCGAATCCGACGCAAAACTGACAATTAAATGTAACGTTCAGAGCCTCTTAATGACGATGGAACACACAAATTGCGTCGAGATGCAGTACATCGTCCCACAGCCGACCTGTCTCCAAGGGTCTATTGCTGCCTCGGGCACCTTATGGTCGCTCTGCTGTGAGTCTAGTTTTCCGAATACGACGCCTAACTGACAGTTAATTGTAACGTTCAGAGCCTGTTAATGACGATGGAACACAAAAATTGCGTCGCGATACAATACATCGTCCTACAGCCGACTTGTCTCCAAGGGTCTAGTGCTGCCTCGGGCACCTTATGGTCGTTCCCCTGTGAGTCTAGATTTTCGAATCCGACGCAAAACTGACAGTTAATTGTAACGTTCAGAGCCTCTTAATGACAATGGAACACACAAATTGCGTCGCGATTCAATACATGGTCCTCCAGCCGACTTGTCTCCAAGGGTATATAGCTGCCTCGGGCACCTTATGGTCGTTCTTCTGGGAGTCTAGTTTTTCGAAACCGACGCAAAACTGACCGTCAATTGTAACGTTCAGAGCCTCTTAATGACGATGGAACACACAAATTGCGTCGAGATTCAATACATCGTCCGACAGCCGACCTGTCTCCAAGGGTCTATTGCTGCCTCGGGCACCTTATGGTGGCTCTGCTGTGAGTCTAGTTTTCCGAATACGACGCATAACTGACAGTTAATTGTAACGTTCAGAGCCTGTTAATGACGATGGAACACACAAATTGCGTCGCGATTCAATACATCGTCCTCCAGCCGACTTGTCTCCAAGGGTATATAGCTGCCTCGGGCACCTTATCGTCGTTCTCCTGTGAGTCCAGTTTTTCGAATCCGACGCAAAACTGACAATTAATTGTAACGTTCAGAGCCTCTTAATGACGATGGAACACACAAATTGCGTCGAGATGCAGTACATCGTCCCCCAGCCGACCTGTCTCCAAGGGTCTATTGCTGCCTCGGGCACCTTATGGTCGCTCTGCTGTGAGTCTAGTTTTCCGAATACGACGCCTAACTGACAGTTAATTGTAACGTTCAGAGCCTGTTAATGACGATTTAACACACAAATTGCGTCGCGAAACAATACATCGTCCTACAGCCGACTTGTCTCCAAGGGTCTAGTGCTGCCTCGGGCACCTTATGGTCGTTCCCCTGTGAGTCTAGATTTTCGAATCATACGCAAAACTGATACTTAATTGTGACGTTCAGAGCCTCTTAATGACGATGGAACACACAAATTGCGTCGCGATTCAATACATCGTCCTCCAGCCGACTTGTCTCCAAGGGTCTTGTGCTGCCTCGGGCACCGTATGGTCTTTCTTCTGCGAGTCTAGATTTTCGAATCATACGCAAAACTGATAGTTAATTGTGACGTTCAGAGCCTCTTAATGACGATGGAACACACAAATTGCGTCGCGATTCAATACATCGTCCGACAGCCGACCTGTCTCCAAGGGTCTATAGCTGCCTCGGGCACCTTATGGTCGTTCTTCTGGGAGTCTAGTTTTTCGAATCCGACGCAAAACTGACAGTTAATTGTAACGTTCAGAGCCTCTTAATGATGATGGAACACACAAATTGCGTCGAGATTCAATACATCGTCCGACAGCCGACCTGTCTCCAAGGGTCTATTGCTGCCTCGGGCACATTATGGTCGCTCAGCTGTGAGTTTAGTTTTCCGAATACGACGCATAACTGACAGTTAATTGTAACGTTCAGAGCCTCTTAATGACGATGGAACACACAAATTGCGTCGCGATTCAATACATCGTCCTCCAGCCGACTTGTCTCCAAGGGTCTATAGCTGCCTCGGGCACCTTATTGTCGTTCTTCTGTGAGTCTAGTTTTTCGAATCCGACGCAAAACTGACAATTAATTGTAACGTTCAGAGCCTCTTAATGACGATGGAACACACAAATTGCGTCGAGATTCAATACATCGTCCTCCAGCCGACTTGTCTCGAAGGGTCTATTGCTGCCTCGGGCACCTTATGGTCGATCTCCTGTGATTCTAGTTTTTCGAATCCGACGCAAAACTGACAGTTAATTGTAACGTTCAGAGCGTCTTAATGACGAGGGAACAGACAAATTGCGTCGCGATTCAATACATCGTCCTCCAGCCGACCTGTCTCCAAGGGTCTATTGCTGCCTCGGGCACCTTATGGTCGCTCTGCTGTGAGTCTAGTTTTCCGAATACGACGCGTAACTGATAGTTAATAGTAACGTTCAGAGCCTGTTAATGACGATGGAACACACAAATTGCGTCGCGATTCAATACATCGTCCTACAGCCGACTTGTCTCCAAGGGTCTAGTGCTGCCTCGGGCACCTTATGGTCTTTCTTCTGTGAGTCTAGATTTTCGAATCCGACGCAATACTGACAGTTAATTGTAAGGTTCAGAGGCTCTTAATGACGTTGGAACACACAAATTGCGTCGCGATTCAATACATCGTCCTCCAGCCGACCTGTCTCCAAGGGTCTATTGCTGCCTCGGGCACCTTATGGTTGTTCTACTGTGAGTCTAGTTTTTCGAATCCGACGCAAAACTGACAGTTAATTGTAACGTTCAGAGCCTCTTAGTGACGATGGAACACACAAATTGCGTCGCGATTCAATACATCGTCCTCCAGCCGACTTGTCTCCAAGGGTCTAGTGCTGCCTCGGGCACCTTATGGTCGTTCTCCTGTGAGTCTAGATTTTCGAATCCGACGCAAAACTGACAGTTAATTGTAACGTTCAGAGCCTCTTAATGACGATGGAGCACACAAATTGCGTCGCGATTCAATAAATCGTCCTCCAGCCGACTAGTCTCCAAGGGTATATAGCTGCCTCGGGCACCTTATCGTCGTTCTCCTGTGAGTCCAGTTTTTCGAATCCGACGCAAAACTGACAATTAATTGTAACGTTCAGAGCCTCTTAATGACGATGGAAAACACAAATTGCGTCGAGATGCAGTACATCGTCCCACAGCCGACCTGTCTCCAAGGGTCTATTGCTGCCTCGGGCACCTTATGGTCGCTCTGCTGTGAGTCAAGTTTTCCGAATACGACGCCTAACTGACAGTTAATTGTAACGTTCAGAGCCTGTTAATGACGATGGAACACACAAATTGCATCGCGATACAATACATCGTCCTACAGCCGCCTTGTCTCCAAGGGTCTAGTGCTGCCTCGGGCACCTTATGGTCGTTCCCCTGTGAGTCTAGATTTTCGAATCCGACGCAAAACTGACAGTTAATTGTAACTTTCAGAGCCTCTTAATGAGAATGGAACACACAAATTGCGTCGCGATTCAATACATCGTCCGACAGCCGACCTGTCTCCAAGGGTCTATTGCTGCCTCGGGCACCTTATGGTCGCTCTGCTGTGAGTCTAGTTTTCCGAATACGACGCATAACTGACAGTTAATTGTAACGTTCAGAGCCTGTTAATGACGATGGAACACACAAATTGCGTCGCGATTCAATACATCGTCCTCCAGCCGACTTGTCTCCAAGGGTCTATAGCTGCCTCCGGCACCTTAAGGTCGTTCTTCTGTGAGTCTAGTTTTTTGAATCCGACGCAAAACTGAAAATTAATTGTAACGTTCAGAGCCTCTTAAAGACGATGGAACACACAAATTGCGTCGAGATTCAATACATCGTCCTCCAGCCGACCTGTCTCCAAGGGTCTATTGCTGCCTCGGGCACCTGATGGTCGCTCTGCTGTGAGTCTAGTTTTCCGAATACGACGCCTAACTGACAGTTAATTGTAACGTTCAGAGCCTGTTAATGACGATGGAACACACAAATTGCGTCGCGATACAATACATCGTCCTACAGCCGACTTGTCTCCAAGGGTCTAGTGCTGCCTCGGGCACCTTATGGTCGTTCCCCTGTGAGTCTAGATTTTCGAATCCGACGCAAAACTGACAGTTAATTGTAACGTTCAGAGCCTCTTAATGACGATGGAACACACAAATTGCGTCGAGATTCAATACATCGTCCTCCAGCCGACCTGTCTCCAAGGGTCTATTGCTGCCTCGGGCACCTGATGGTCGCTCTGCTGTGAGTCTAGTTTTCCGAATACGACGCGTAACTGAGAGTTAATTGTAACGTTCAGAGCCTGTTAATGACGATGGAACACAGAAATTGCGTCGCGATTCAATACATCGTCCTCCAGCCGACTTGTCTCCAAGGGTCTATTGCTGCCTCGGTCACCTTATGGTCGTTCTCCTGTGATTCTAGATTTTCGAATCCGACGCAAAACTGACAGAGAATTGTAACGTTCAGAGCGTCTTAATGACGATGGAACACTCAAATTGCGTCGCGATTCAATACATCGTCCTGCAGCCGACTTGTCTCAGAGGTACTATTGCTGCCCCTGGCACCTTTTGGTCGTTCTCCTATGAGTCTAGTTTATCGAATCCGGCGCTAAACTGACAGTTAATTGTAACGTTCAGAGCCTCTTAATGACGATGGAACACACAAATTGCGTCGCGATTCAATACATCGTCCTCCAGCCGACTTGTCTCCAAGGGTCTAGTGCTGTTTCGGGCACCTTATGGTCGTTCTTCTGTGAGTCTAGATTTTCGAATCCGACGCAAAACTGACAGTTAATTGTAAGGTTCAGATCCTCTTAATGACGATGGAACACACAAATTGCGTCGCGATTCAATACATCGTCCTCCAGCCGACCTGTCTCCAAGGGTCTATTGCTGCCTCGGGCACCTTATGGTCGTTCTCCTGTGAGTCTAGGTTTTCGAATCCGACGCAAAACTGACAGTTAATTGTAACGCTCAGAGCCTCTTAATGACGATGGAACACACAAATTGCGTCGCGAATCAATACATCGTCCTCCAGCCGAATTGTCTGCAAGGGTCTAGTGCTGCCTCGGGCACCTTATGGTCGTTCTCCTGTGAGTCTAGATTTTCTAATCCGACGCAAAACTGACAGTTAATTGTAATGTTCAGAGCCTCTTAATGACAATGGAACACACAAATTGCGTCGCGATTCAATACATGGTCCTCCAGCCGACTTGTCTCCATGGGTCTATAGCTGCCTCGGGTACCTTATGGTCGTTCTTCTGGGAGTCTAGTTTTTTGAATCCGACGCAAAACTGACAGTTAATTGTAACGCTCAGAGCCTCTTAATGACGATGGAACACACAAATTGCGTCGCGAATCAATACATCGTCCCCCAGCCGAATTGTCTGCAAGGGTCTATAGCTGCCTCGGGCACCTTATTGTCGTTCTTCTGTGAGTCTAGTTTTTCGAATCCGACGCAAAACTGACAATTAATTGTAACGTTCAGAGCCTCTTAATGACGATGGAACACACAAATTGCGTCGAGATTCAATACATCGTCCTCCAGCCGACTTGTCTCGAAGGGTCTATTGCTGCCTCGGGCACCTTATGGTCGATCTCCTGTGATTCTAGTTTTTCGAATCCGACGCAAAACTGACAGTTAATTGTAACGTTCAGAGCGTCTTAATGACGAGGGAACAGACAAATTGCGTCGCGATTCAATACATCGTCCTCCAGCCGACCTGTCTCCAAGGGTCTATTGCTGCCTCGGGCACCTTATGGTCGCTCTGCTGTGAGTCTAGTTTTCCGAATACGACGCGTAACTGATAGTTAATAGTAACGTTCAGAGCCTGTTAATGACGATGGAACACACAAATTGCGTCGCGATTCAATACATCGTCCTACAGCCGACTTGTCTCCAAGGGTCTAGTGCTGCCTCGGGCACCTTATGGTCTTTCTTCTGTGAGTCTAGATTTTCGAATCCGACGCAATACTGACAGTTAATTGTAAGGTTCAGAGGCTCTTAATGACGTTGGAACACACAAATTGCGTCGCGATTCAATACATCGTCCTCCAGCCGACCTGTCTCCAAGGGTCTATTGCTGCCTCGGGCACCTTATGGTTGTTCTACTGTGAGTCTAGTTTTTCGAATCCGACGCAAAACTGACAGTTAATTGTAACGTTCAGAGCCTCTTAGTGACGATGGAACACACAAATTGCGTCGCGATTCAATACATCGTCCTCCAGCCGACTTGTCTCCAAGGGTCTAGTGCTGCCTCGGGCACCTTATGGTCGTTCTCCTGTGAGTCTAGATTTTCGAATCCGACGCAAAACTGACAGTTAATTGTAACGTTCAGAGCCTCTTAATGACGATGGAGCACACAAATTGCGTCGCGATTCAATAAATCGTCCTCCAGCCGACTAGTCTCCAAGGGTATATAGCTGCCTCGGGCACCTTATCGTCGTTCTCCTGTGAGTCCAGTTTTTCGAATCCGACGCAAAACTGACAATTAATTGTAACGTTCAGAGCCTCTTAATGACGATGGAAAACACAAATTGCGTCGAGATGCAGTACATCGTCCCACAGCCGACCTGTCTCCAAGGGTCTATTGCTGCCTCGGGCACCTTATGGTCGCTCTGCTGTGAGTCAAGTTTTCCGAATACGACGCCTAACTGACAGTTAATTGTAACGTTCAGAGCCTGTTAATGACGATGGAACACACAAATTGCATCGCGATACAATACATCGTCCTACAGCCGCCTTGTCTCCAAGGGTCTAGTGCTGCCTCGGGCACCTTATGGTCGTTCCCCTGTGAGTCTAGATTTTCGAATCCGACGCAAAACTGACAGTTAATTGTAACTTTCAGAGCCTCTTAATGAGAATGGAACACACAAATTGCGTCGCGATTCAATACATCGTCCGACAGCCGACCTGTCTCCAAGGGTCTATTGCTGCCTCGGGCACCTTATGGTCGCTCTGCTGTGAGTCTAGTTTTCCGAATACGACGCATAACTGACAGTTAATTGTAACGTTCAGAGCCTGTTAATGACGATGGAACACACAAATTGCGTCGCGATTCAATACATCGTCCTCCAGCCGACTTGTCTCCAAGGGTCTATAGCTGCCTCCGGCACCTTAAGGTCGTTCTTCTGTGAGTCTAGTTTTTTGAATCCGACGCAAAACTGAAAATTAATTGTAACGTTCAGAGCCTCTTAAAGACGATGGAACACACAAATTGCGTCGAGATTCAATACATCGTCCTCCAGCCGACCTGTCTCCAAGGGTCTATTGCTGCCTCGGGCACCTGATGGTCGCTCTGCTGTGAGTCTAGTTTTCCGAATACGACGCCTAACTGACAGTTAATTGTAACGTTCAGAGCCTGTTAATGACGATGGAACACACAAATTGCGTCGCGATACAATACATCGTCCTACAGCCGACTTGTCTCCAAGGGTCTAGTGCTGCCTCGGGCACCTTATGGTCGTTCCCCTGTGAGTCTAGATTTTCGAATCCGACGCAAAACTGACAGTTAATTGTAACGTTCAGAGCCTCTTAATGACGATGGAACACACAAATTGCGTCGAGATTCAATACATCGTCCTCCAGCCGACCTGTCTCCAAGGGTCTATTGCTGCCTCGGGCACCTGATGGTCGCTCTGCTGTGAGTCTAGTTTTCCGAATACGACGCGTAACTGAGAGTTAATTGTAACGTTCAGAGCCTGTTAATGACGATGGAACACAGAAATTGCGTCGCGATTCAATACATCGTCCTCCAGCCGACTTGTCTCCAAGGGTCTATTGCTGCCTCGGTCACCTTATGGTCGTTCTCCTGTGATTCTAGATTTTCGAATCCGACGCAAAACTGACAGAGAATTGTAACGTTCAGAGCGTCTTAATGACGATGGAACACTCAAATTGCGTCGCGATTCAATACATCGTCCTGCAGCCGACTTGTCTCAGAGGTACTATTGCTGCCCCTGGCACCTTTTGGTCGTTCTCCTATGAGTCTAGTTTATCGAATCCGGCGCTAAACTGACAGTTAATTGTAACGTTCAGAGCCTCTTAATGACGATGGAACACACAAATTGCGTCGCGATTCAATACATCGTCCTCCAGCCGACTTGTCTCCAAGGGTCTAGTGCTGTTTCGGGCACCTTATGGTCGTTCTTCTGTGAGTCTAGATTTTCGAATCCGACGCAAAACTGACAGTTAATTGTAAGGTTCAGATCCTCTTAATGACGATGGAACACACAAATTGCGTCGCGATTCAATACATCGTCCTCCAGCCGACCTGTCTCCAAGGGTCTATTGCTGCCTCGGGCACCTTATGGTCGTTCTCCTGTGAGTCTAGGTTTTCGAATCCGACGCAAAACTGACAGTTAATTGTAACGCTCAGAGCCTCTTAATGACGATGGAACACACAAATTGCGTCGCGAATCAATACATCGTCCTCCAGCCGAATTGTCTGCAAGGGTCTAGTGCTGCCTCGGGCACCTTATGGTCGTTCTCCTGTGAGTCTAGATTTTCTAATCCGACGCAAAACTGACAGTTAATTGTAATGTTCAGAGCCTCTTAATGACAATGGAACACACAAATTGCGTCGCGATTCAATACATGGTCCTCCAGCCGACTTGTCTCCATGGGTCTATAGCTGCCTCGGGTACCTTATGGTCGTTCTTCTGGGAGTCTAGTTTTTTGAATCCGACGCAAAACTGACAGTTAATTGTAACGCTCAGAGCCTCTTAATGACGATGGAACACACAAATTGCGTCGCGAATCAATACATCGTCCCCCAGCCGAATTGTCTGCAAGGGTCTAGTGCTGCCTCGGGCACCTTATGGTCGTTCTCCTGTGAGTCTAGATTTTCTAATCCGACGCAAAACTGACAGTTAATTGTAACGTTCAGAGCCTCTTAATGATGATGGAACACACAAATTGCGTCGAGATTCAATACATCGTCCGACAGCCTACCTGTCTCCAAGGGTCTATTGCTGCCTCGGGCACATTATGGTCGCTCAGCTGTGAGTTTAGTTTTCCAAATACGACGCATAACTGACAGTTAATTGTAACGTTCAGAGCCTCTTAATGACGATGGAACACAGAAATTGCGTCGCGATTCAATACATCGTCCTCCAGCCGACTTGTCTCCAAGGGTCTATTGCTGCCTCGGGCACCTTATGGTCGCTCTGCTGTGAGTCTAGTTTTCCGAATACGACGCATAACTGACAGTTAATTGTAACGTTCAGAGCCTGTTAATGACGATGGAACACACAAATTGCGTCGCGATTCAATACATCGTCCTCCAGCCGACTTGTCTCCGAGGTAGTATTGCTGCCCCGGGCACCTAATGTTCGTTCTTCTATGAGTCTAGTTTTCCGAATCCGACGAAAAACTGACAGTTCATTGAAACGTTCTGAGCCTCTTAATGACGATGGAACACAGAAATTGTGTCGCGATTCAATACATCGTCCTACAGCCGACTTGTCTCCAAGGGTCTAGTGCTCCCTCGGGCATCTTATGGTCGTTCTTCTGTGAGTCTAGATTTTCGAATCCGACGCAAAACTGACAGTTAATTGTAAGGTTCAGAGCCTCTTAATGACGATGGAACACACAAATTGCGTCGCGATTCAATACATCGTCCTCCAGCCGACTTGTCTCCAAGGGTCTATTGCTGCCTCGGGCACCTTATGGTCGCTCTCCTGTGAGTCTAGATTTTCGAATCCGACGCAAAACTGACAGAGAATTGTAACGTTCAGAGCCTCTTAATGACGATGGAACACTCAAATTGCGTCGCGATTCAATACATCGTCCTCCAGCCGACTTTTCTCGAAGGGTCTATTGCTGCCTCGGGCACCTTATGGTCGATCTCCTGTGATTCTAGTTTTTCGAATCCGACGCAAAACTGACAGTTAATTGTAACGTTCAGAGCGTCTTAATGACAATGGAACACACAAATTGCGTCGCGATTCAATACATCGTCCTCCAGCCGACTTGTCTCCAAGGGTATATAGCTGCCTCGGGCACCTTATGGTCGTTCTTCTGGGAGTCTAGTTTTTCGAATCCGACGCAAAACTGACAGTTAATTGTAACGTTCAGAGCATGTTAATGACGATGGAACACACAAATTGCGTCGCGATTCAATACATCGTCCTCCAGCCGACTTGTCTCCAAGGGTCTATAGCTGCCTCCGGCACCTTAAGGTCGTTCTTCTGTGAGTCTAGTTTTTTGAATCCGACGCAAAACTGAAAATTAATTGTAACGTTCAGAGCCTCTTAAAGACGATGGAACACACAAATTGCGTCGAGATTCAATACATCGTCCTCCAGCCGACCTGTCTCCAAGGGTCTATTGCTGCCTCGGGCACCTGATGGTCGCTCTGCTGTGAGTCTAGTTTTCCGAATACGACGCCTAACTGACAGTTAATTGTAACGTTCAGAGCCTGTTAATGACGATGGAACACACAAATTGCGTCGCGATACAATACATCGTCCTACAGCCGACTTGTCTCCAAGGGTCTAGTGCTGCCTCGGGCACCTTATGGTCGTTCCCCTGTGAGTCTAGATTTTCGAATCCGACGCAAAACTGACAGTTAATTGTAACGTTCAGAGCCTCTTAATGACGATGGAACACTCAAATTGCGTCGCGATTCAATACATCGTCCGACAGCCGACCTGTCTCCAAGGGTCTATTGCTGCCTCGGGCACGTTATGGTCGCTCTGCTGTGAGTCTAGTTTTCCGAATACGACGCATAACTGACAGTTAATTGTAACGTTCAGAGCCTGTTAATGACGATGGAACACACAAATTGCGTCGCGATTCAATACATCGTCCTCCAGCCGACTTGTCTCCAAGGGTCTATAGCTGCCTCCGGCACCTTATGGTCGTTCTTCTGTTAGTCTAGTTTTTCGAATCCGACGCAAAACTGACAATTAATTGTAACGTTCAGAGCATCTTAATGACGATGGAACACACAAATTGCGTCGAGATTCAATACATCGTCCGACAGCCGACCTGTCTGCAAGGGTCTATTGCTGCCTCGGGCACGTTATGGTCGCTCTGCTGTGAGTCTAGTTTTCCGAATACGACGCGTAACTGAGAGTTAATTGTAACGTTCAGAGCCTGTTAATGACGATGGAACACTCAAATTGCGTCGCGATTCAATACATCGTCCTGCAGCCGACTTGTCTCAGAGGTACTATTGCTGCCCCTGGCACCTTTTGGTCGTTCTCCTATGAGTCTAGTTTATCGAATCCGGCGCTAAACTGACAGTTAATTGTAACGTTCAGAGCCTCTTAATGACGATGGAACACACAAATTGCTTCGCGATTCAATACATCGTCCTCCAGCCGACTTGTCTCCAAGGGTCTATTGCTGCCTCGGTCACCTTATGGTCGTTCTCCTGTGATTCTAGATTTTCGAATCCGACGCAAAACTGACAGAGAATTGTAACGTTCAGAGCCTCTTAATGACGATGGAACACTCAAATTGCGTCGCGATTCAATACATCGTCCTGCAGCCGACTTGTCTCAGAGGTACTATTGCTGCCCCTGGCACCTTTTGGTCGTTCTCCTATGAGTCTAGTTTATCGAATCCGGCGCTAAACTGACAGTTAATTGTAACGTTCAGAGCCTCTTAATGACGATGGAACACACAAATTGCTTCGCGATTCAATACATCGTCTCCAGCCGACTTGTCTCCAAGGGTCTAGTGCTGTTTCGGGCACCTTATGGTCGTTCTTCTGTGAGTCTAGATTTTCGAATCCGACGCAAAACTGACAGTTAATTGTAAGGTTCAGATCCTCTTAATGACGATGGAACACACAAATTGCGTCGCGATTCAATACATCGTCCTCCAGCCGACCTGTCTCCAAGGGTCTATTGCTGCCTCGGGCACCTTATGGTCGTTCTCCTGTGAGTATAGGTTTTCGAATCCGACGCAAAACTGACAGTTAATTGTAACGCTCAGAGCCTCTTAATGACGATGGAACACACAAATTGCGTCGCGAATCAATACATCGTCCTCCAGCCGAATTGTCTGCAAGGGTCTAGTGCTGCCTCGGGCACCTTATGGTCGTTCTCCTGTGAGTCTAGATTTTCTAATCCGACGCAAAACTGTTAATTGTAACGTTCAGAGCCTCTTAATGACAATGGAACACACAAATTGCGTCGCGATTCAATACATGGTCCTCCAGCCGACTTGTCTCCATGGGTCTATAGCTGCCTCGGGCACCTTATGGTCGTTCTTCTGGGAGTCTAGTTTTTCGAATCCGACGCATAACTGACAGTTAATTGAAAGGTTCAGAGCCTCTTAATGACGATGGAACACACAAATTGCGTCGCGATTCAATACATCGTCCTCCAGCCGACCTGTCTCCAAGGGTCTAGTGCTGCCTCGGGCACCTTATGGTCGTTCTCCTGTGAGTCTAGATTTTCGAATCCGACGCAAAACTGACAGTTAATTGTAACGTTCAGAGCCTCTTAATGACGATGGAGCACACAAATTGCGTCGCGATTCAATAAATCGTCCTCCAGCCGACTAGTCTCCAAGGGTATATAGCTGCCTCGGGCACTTTATCGTCGTTCTCCTGTGAGTCCAGTTTTTCGAATCCGACGCAAAACTGACAATTAATTGTAACGTTCAGAGCCTCTTAATGACGATGGAACACACAAATTGCGTCGAGATGCAGTACATCGTCCCACAGCCGACCTGTCTCCAAGGGTCTATTGCTGCCTCGGGCACCTTATGGTCGCTCTGCTGTGAGTCAAGTTTTCCGAATACGACGCCTAACTGACAGTTAATTGTAACGTTCAGAGCCTGTTAATGACGATGGAACACACAAATTGCATCGCGATACAATACATCGTCCTACAGCCGCCTTGTCTCCAAGGGTCTAGTGCTGCCTCGGGCACCTTATGGTCGTTCCCCTGTGAGTCTAGATTTTCGAATCCGACGCAAAACTGACAGTTAATTGTAACGTTCAGAGCCTCTTAATGACAATGGAACACACAAATTGCGTCGCGATTCAATACATCGTCCTCCAGCCGACTTGTCTCCAAGGGTATATAGCTGCCTCGGGCACCTTATGGTCGTTCTTCTGGGAGTCTAGTTTTTCGAATCCGACGCAAAACTGACAGTTAATTGTAACGTTCAGAGCCTCTTAATGACGATGGAACACACAAATTGCGTCGAGATTCAATACATCGTCCGACAGCCGACCTGTCTCCAAGGATCTATTGCTGCCTCGGGCACCTTATGGTCGCTCTGCTGTGAGTCTAGTTTTCCGAATACGACGCATAACTGACAGTTAATTGTAACGTTCAGAGCCTGTTAATGACGATGGAACACACAAATTGCGTCGCGATTCAATACATCGTCCTACAGCCGACTTGTCTCCAAGGGTCTATAGCTGCCTCTGGCACCTTAACGTCGTTCTTCTGTGAGTCTAGTTTTTTGAATCCGACGCAAAACTGAAAATTAATTGTAACGTTCAGAGCCTCTTAAAGACGATGGAACACACAAATTGCGTCGAGATTCAATACATCGTCCTCCAGCCGACCTGTCTCCAAGGGTCTATTGCTGCCTCGGGCACCTGATGGTCGCTCTGCTGTGAGTCTAGTTTTCCGAATCCGACGCCTAACTGGCAGTTAATTGTAACGTTCAGAGCCTGTTAATGACGATGGAACACACAAATTGCGTCGCGATACAATACATCGTCCTACAGCCGACTTGTCTCCAAGGGTCTAGTGCTGCCTCGGGCACCTTATGGTCGTTCCCCTGTGAGTCTAAATTTTCGAATCCGACGCAAAACTGACAGTTAATTGTAACGTTCAGAGCCTCTTAATGACGATGGAACACTCAAATTGCGTCGCGATTCAATACATCGTCCTCCAGCCGACTTGTCTCGAAGGGTCTATTGCTGCCTCGGGCACCTTATGGTCGTTCTCCTGTGAGTCTTGATTTTCGAATCCGACGCAAAACTGACAGTTAATTGTAACGTTCAGAGCCTCTTAATGACGATGGAACACACAAATTGCGTCGAGATTCAATACATCGTCCGACAGCCGACCTGTCTCCAAGGGTCTATTGCTGCCTCGGGCACGTTATGGTCGCTCTGGTGTGAGTCTAGTTTTCCGAATACGACGCATAACTGACAGTTAATTGTAACGTTCAGAGCCTGTTAATGGCGATGGAACACACAAATTGCGTCGCGATTCAATACATCGTCCTCCAGCCGACTTGTCTCCAAGGGTCTATAGCTGCCTCCGGCACCTTATAGTCGTTCTTCTGTTAGTCTAGTTTTTCGAATCCGACGCAAAACTGACAATTAATTGTAACGTTCAGAGCATCTTAATGACGATGGAACACACAAATTGCGTCGAGATTCAATACATCGTCCGACAGCCGACCTGTCTCCAGGGGTCTATTGCTGCCTCGGGCACGTTATGGTCGCTCTGCTGTGAGTCTAGTTTTCCGAATACGACGCGTAACTGAGAGTTAATTGTAACGTTCAGAGCCTGTTAATGACGATGGAACACAGAAATTGCGTCGCGATTCAATACATCGTCCTCCAGCCGACTTGTCTCCAAGGGTCTATTGCTGCCTCGGTCACCTTATGGTCGTTCTCCAGTGATTCTAGATTTTCGAATCCGGCGCAAAACTGACAGAGAATTGTAACGTTCAGAGCCTCTTAATGACGATGGAACACTCAAATTGCGTCGCGATTCAATACATCGTCCTGCAGCCGACTTGTCTCAGAGGTACTATTGCTGCCCCTGGCACCTTTTGGTCGTTCTCCTATGAGTCTAGTTTATCGAATCCGGCGCTAAACTGACAGTTAATTGTAACGTTCAGAGCCTCTTAATGACGATGGAACACACAAATTGCGTCGCGATTCAATACATCGTCCTCCAGCCGACTTGTCTCCAAGGGTCTAGTGCTGTTTCGGGCACCTTATGGTCGTTCTTCTGTGAGTCTAGATTTTCGAATCCGACGCAAAACTGACAGTTAATTGTAAGGTTCAGATCCTCTTAATGACGATGGAACACACAAATTGCGTCGCGATTCAATACATCGTCCTCCAGCCGACCTGTCTCCAAGGGTCTACTGCTGCCTCGGGCACCTTATGGTCGTTCTCCTGTGAGTCTAGGTTTTCGAATCCGACGCAAAACTGACAGTTAATTGTAACGCTCAGAGCCTCTTAATGACGATGGAACACACAAATTGCGTCGCGAATCAATACATCGTCCTCCAGCCGAATTGTCTGCAAGGGTCTAGTGCTGCCTCGGGCACCTTATGGTCGTTCTCCTGTGAGTCTAGATTTTCTAATCCGACGCAAAACTGACAGTTAATTGTAACGTTCAGAGCCTCTTAATTACAATGGAACACACAAATTGCGTCTCGATTCAATACATGGTCCTCCAGCCGACTTGTCTCCATGGGTCTATAGCTGCCTCGGGCACCTTATGGTCGTTCTTCTGGGAGTCTAGTTTTTCGAATCCGACGCAAAACTGACAGTTAATTGTAACGTTCAGAGCCTCTTAATGATGATGGAACACACAAATTGCGTCGAGATTCAATACATCGTCCGACAGCCTACCTGTCTCCAAGGGTCTATTGCTGCCTCGGGCACCTTATGGTCGCTCTCCTGTGAGTCTAGATTTTCGAATCCGACGCAAAACTGACAGAGAATTGTAACGTTCAGAGCCTCTTAATGACGATGGAACACTCAAATTGCGTCGCGATTCAATACATCGTCCTCCAGCCGACTTTTCTCGAAGGGTCTATTGCTGCCTCGGGCACCTTATGGTAGATCTCATGTGATTCTAGTTTTTCGAATCCGACGCAAAACTGACAGTTAATTGTAACGTTCAGAGCGTCTTAATGACGATGGAACACACAAATTGCGTCGCGATTCAATACATCGTCCTCCAGCCGACTTTTCTCGAAGGGTCTATTGCTGCCTCGGGCACATTATGGTCGCTCAGCTGTGAGTTTAGTTTTCCAAATACGACGCATAACTGACAGTTAATTGTAACGTTCAGAGCCTCTTAATCACGATGGAACACAGAAATTGCGTCGCGATTCAATACATCGTCCTCCAGCCGACTTGTCTCCAAGGGTCTATTGCTGCCCCGGGCACCTTATGGTCGCTCTGCTGTGAGTCTAGTTTTCCGAATACGACGCATAACTGACAGTTAATTGTAACGTTCAGAGCCTGTTAATGACGATGGAACACACAAATTGCGTCGCGATTCAATACATCGTCCTCCAGCCGACTTGTCTCCGAGGTAGTATAGCTGCCCCGGGCACCTAATGTTCGTTCTTCTATGAGTCTAGTTTTCCGAATCCGACGAAAAACTGACAGTTCATTGATACGTTCTGAGCCTCGTAATGACGATGGAACACAGAAATTGTGTCGCGATTCAATACATCGTCCTACAGCCGACTTGTCTCCAAGGGTCTAGTGCTCCCTCGGGCATCTTATGGTCGTTCTTCTGTGAGTCTAGATTTTCGAATCCGACGCAAAACTGACAGTTAATTGTAAGGTTCAGAGCCTCTTAATGACTATGGAGCACACAAATTGCGTCGCGATTCAATACATCGTCCTCCAGCCGACTTGTCTCCAAGGGTCTATTGCTGCCTCGGGCACCTTATGGTCGCTCTCCTGTGAGTCTAGATTTTCGAATCCGACGCAAAACTGACAGAGAATTGTAACGTTCAGAGCCTCTTAATGACGATGGAACACTCAAATTGCGTCGCGATTCAATACATCGTCCTCCAGCCGACTTTTCTCGAAGGGCCTATTGTTGCCTCGGGCACCTTATGGTCGATCTCATGTGATTCTAGTTTTTCGAATCCGACGCAAAACTGACAGTTAATTGTAACGTTCAGAGCGTCTTAATGACGATGGAACACACAAATTGCGTCGCGATTCAATACATCGTCCTCCAGCCGACCTGTCTCCAAGGGTCTATTGCTGCCTCGGGCACCTTATGGTCGCTCTGCTGTGAGTCTAGTTTTCCGAATACGAAGCGTAACTGACAGTTAATAGTAACGTTCAGAGCCTGTTAATGACGATGGAACACACAAATTGCGTCGCGATTCAATACATCGTCCTACAGCCGACTTGTCTCCAAGGGTCTAGTGCTGACTCGGGCACCTTATGGTCTTTCTTCTGTGAGTCTAGATTTTCGAATCCGACGCAAAACTGACAGTTAATTGTAAGGTTCAGAGCCTCTTAATGACGATGGAACACACAACAAATTGCGTCGCGATTCAATACATCGTCCTCCAGCCGACTTGTCTCCAAGGGTCTAGTGCTGCCTCGGGCACCTTATGGTCGTTCTTCTGTGAGTCTAGATTTTCGAATCCGACGCAAAACTGACAGTTAATTGTAAGGTTCAGAGCCTCTTAATGACGATGGAACACACAAATTGCGTCGCGATTCAATACATCGTCCTCCAGCTGACCTGTCTCCATGGGTCTATTGCTGCCTCGGGCACTTTATGGTCGTTCTCCTGTGAGTCTAGATTTTCGAATCCGACGCAAAACTGACAGTTAATTGTAACGTTCAGAGCCTCTTAATGACGATGGAACACACAAATTGTGTCGCGATTCAATAAATCGTCCTCCAGCCGACAAGTCTCCAAGGGTATATAGCTGCCTCGGGCACCTTATCGTCGTTCTCCTGTGAGTCCAGTTTATCGAATCCGACGCAAAACTGACAATTAATTGTAACGTTCTGAGCCTCTTAATGACGATGGAACACAGAAATTGTGTCGCGATTCAATACATCGTCCTACAGCCGACTTGTCTCCAAGGGTCTAGTGCTCCCTCGGGCATCTTATGGTCGTTCTTCTGTGAGTCTAGATTTTCGAATCCGACGCAAAACTGACAGTTAATTGTAAGGTTCAGAGCCTCTTAATGACGATGGAACACACAAATTGCGTCGCGATTCAATACATCGTCCTCCAGCCGACTTGTCTCAGAGGTACTATTGCTGCCCCTGGCACCTTTTGGTCGTTCTCCTATGAGTCTAGTTTATCGAATCCGGCGCAAAACTGACAGTTAATTGTAACATTCAGAGCCTCTTAATGACGATGGAACATACAAATTGCGTCGCGATTCAATACATCGTCCTCCAGCAGACTTGTCTCCAAGGGTCTAGTGCTGCCTCGGGCACCTTATGGTCGTTCTTCTGTGAGTCTAGATTTTCGAATCCGACGCAAAACTGACAGTTAATTGTAAGGTTCAGAGCCTCTTAATGACGATGGAACACACAAATTGCGTCGCGATTCAATACATCGTCCTACAGCCGAATTGTCTCCAAGGGTCTATAGCTGCCTCGGGCACCTTATGGTCGTTCTCCTGTGAGTCTAGATTTTCGAATCCGACGCAAAACTGACAGTTAATTGTAACGTTCAGAGCCTCTTAATGACAATGGAACACACAAATTGCGTCGCGATTCAATACATGGTCCTCCAGCCGACTTGTCTCCAAGGGTATATAGCTGCCTCGGGCACCTTATGGTCGTTCTTCTGGGAGTCTAGTTTTTCGAATCCGACGCAAAACTGACAGTTAATTGTAACGTTCAGAGCCTCTTAATGACGATGGAACACACAAATTGCGTCGAGATGCAATACATCATCCGACATCCGACCTGTCTCCAAGGGTCTATTGCTGCCTCGGGCACCTTATGGTCGCTCTGCTGTGAGTCTAGTTTTCCGAATACGACGCGTAACTGAGAGTTAATTGTAACGTTCAGAGCCTGTTAATGACGATGGAACACAGAAATTGCGTCGCGATTCAATACATCGTCCTCCAGCCGACTTGTCTCCAAGGGTCTATTGCTGCCTCGGTCACCTTATGGTCGTTCTCCTGTGAGTCTAGATTTTCGAATCCGACGCAAAACTGACAGAGAATTGTAACGTTCAGAGCCTCTTAATGACGATGGAACACTCAAATTGCGTCGCGATTCAATACATCGTCCTGCAGCCGACTTGTCTCAGAGGTACTATTGCTGCCCCTGGCACTTTTGGTCGTTCTCCTATGAGTCTAGTTTATCGAATCCGGCGCTAAACTGACAGTTAATTGTAACGTTCAGAGCCTCTTAATGACGATGGAACACACAAATTGCGTCGCGATTCAATACATCGTCCTCCAGCCGGCTTGTCTCCAAGGGTCTAGTGCTGTTTCGGGCACCTTATGGTCGTTCTTCTGTGAGTCTAGATTTTCGAATCCGACGCAAAACTGACAGTTAATTGTAAGGTTCAGATCCTCTTAATGACGATGGAACACACAAATTGCGTCGCGATTCAATACATCGTCCTCCAGCCGACCTGTCTCCAAGGGTCTATTGCTGCCTCGGGCACCTTATGGTCGTTCTCCTGTGAGTCTAGGTTTTCGAATCCGATGCAAAACTGACAGTTAATTGTAACGCTCAGAGCCTCTTAATGACGATGGAACACACAAATTGCGTCGCGAATCAATACATCGTCCACCAGCCGAATTGTCTGCAAGGGTCTAGTGCTGCCTCGGGCACCTTATGGTCGTTCTCCTGTGAGTCTAGATTTTCTAATCCGACGCAAAACTGACAGTTAATTGTAACGTTCAGAGCCTCTTAATGACAATGGAACACACAAATTGCGTCGCGATTCAATACATGGTCCTCCAGCCGACTTGTCTCCATGGGTCTATAGCTGCCTCGGGCACCTTATGGTCGTTCTTCTGGGAGTCTAGTTTTTCGAATCCGACGCAAAACTGACAGTTAATTGTAACGTTCAGAGCCTCTTAATGATGATGGAACACACAAATTGCGTCGAGATTCAATACATCGTCCGACAGCCTACCTGTCTCCAAGGGTCTATTGCTGCCTCGGGCACATTATGGTCGCTCAGCTGTGAGTTTAGTTTTCCAAATACGACGCATAACTGACAGTTAATTGTAACGTTCAGAGCCTCTTAATGACGATGGAACACAGAAATTGCGTCGCGATTCAATACATCGTCCTCCAGCCGACTTGTCTCCAAGGGTCTATTGCTGCCTCGGGCACCTTATGGTCGCTCTTCTGTGAGTCTAGTTTTCCGAATACGACGCATAACTGACAGTTAATTGTAACGTTCAGAGCCTGTTAATGACGATGGAACACACAAATTGCGTCGCGATTCAATACATCGTCCTCCAGCCGACTTGTCTCCGAGGTAGTATTGCTGCCCCGGGCACCTAATGTTCGTTCTTCTATGAGTCTAGTTTTCCGAATCCGACGAAAAACTGACAGTTCATTGAAACGTTCTGAGCCTCTTAATGACGATGGAACACAGAAATTGTGTCGCGATTCAATACATCGTCCTACAGCCGACTTGTCTCCAAGGGTCTAGTGCTCCCTCGGGCATCTTATGGTCGTTCTTCTGTGAGTCTAGATTTTCGAATCCGACGCAAAACTGACAGTTAATTGTAAGGTTCAGAGCCTCTTAATGACGATGGAACACACAAATTGCGTCGCGATTCAATACATCGTCCTCCAGCCGACTTGTCTCCTAGGGTCTATTGCTGCCTCGGGCACCTTATGGTCGCTCTCCTGTGAGTCTAGATTTTCGAATCCGACGCAAAACTGACAGAGAATTGTAACGTTCAGAGCCTCTTAATGCCGATGGAACACTCAAATTGCGTCGCGATTCAATACATTGTCCTCCAGCCGACTTGTCTCGAAGGGTCTATTGCTGCCTCGGGCACCTTATGGTCGATCTCCTGTGATTCTAGTTTTTCGAATCCGACGCAAAACTGACAGTTAATTGTAACGTTCAGAGCGTCTTAATGACGATGGAACACACAAATTGCGTCGCGATTCAATACATCGTCCTCCAGCCGACCTGTCTCCAAGGGTCTATTGCTGCCTCGGGCACCTTATGGTCGCTCTGCTGTGAGTCTAGTTTTCCGAATACGAAGCGTAACTGACAGTTAATAGTAACGTTCAGAGCCTGTTAATGACGATGGAACACACAAATTGCGTCGCGATTCAATACATCGTCCTACAGCCGACTTGTCTCCAAGGGTCTAGTGCTGACTCGGGCACCTTATGGTCTTTCTTCTGTGAGTCTAGATTTTCGAATCCGACGTAAAACTGACAGTTAATTGTAAGGTTCAGAGCCTCTTAATGACGATGGAACACACAAATTGCGTCGCGATTCAATACATCGTCCTCCAGCCGACCTGTCTCCAAGGGTCTATTGCTGCCTCGGGCACCTTATGGTTGTTCTCCTGTGAGTCTAGTTTTTCGAATCCGACGCAAAACTGACAGTTAATTGTAACGTTCAGAGCCTCTTAATGACGATGGAACACACAACAAATTGCGTCGCGATTCAATACATCGTCCTCCAGCCGACTTGTCTCCAAGGGTCTAGTGCTGCCTCGGGCACCTTATGGTCGTTCTTCTGTGAGTCTAGATTTTCGAATCCGACGCAAAACTGACAGTTAATTGTAAGGTTCAGAGCCTCTTAATGACGATGGAACACACAAATTGCGTCGCGATTCAATACATCGTCCTCCAGCTGACCTGTCTCCATGGGTCTATTGCTGCCTCGGGCACTTTATGGTCGTTCTCCTGTGAGTCTAGATTTTCGAATCCGACGCAAAACTGACAGTTAATTGTAACGTTCAGAGCCTCTTAATGACGATGGAACACACAAATTGTGTCGCGATTCAATAAATCGTCCTCCAGCCGACAAGTCTCCAAGGGTATATAGCTGCCTCGGGCACCTTATCGTCGTTCTCCTGTGAGTCCAGTTTATCTAATCCGACGCAAAACTGACAATTAATTGTAACGTTCTGAGCCTCTTAATGACGATGGAACACAGAAATTGTGTCGCGATTCAATACATCGTCCTACAGCCGACTTGTCTCCAAGGGTCTAGTGCTCCCTCGGGCATCTTATGGTCGTTCTTCTGTGAGTCTAGATTTTCGAATCCGACGCAAAACTGACAGTTAATTGTAAGGTTCAGAGCCTCTTAATGACGATGGAACACACAAATTGCGTCGCGATTCAATACATCGTCCTCCAGCCGACTTGTCTCAGAGGTACTATTGCTGCCCCTGGCACCTTTTGGTCGTTCTCCTATGAGTCTAGTTTATCGAATCCGGCGCAAAACTGACAGTTAATTGTAACATTCAGAGCCTCTTAATGACGATGGAACATACAAATTGCGTCGCGATTCAATACATCGTCCTCCAGCAGACTTGTCTCCAAGGGTCTAGTGCTGCCTCGGGCACCTTATGGTCGTTCTTCTGTGAGTCTAGATTTTCGAATCCGACGCAAAACTGACAGTTAATTGTAACGTTCAGAGCCTCTTAATGACGATGGAACACACAAATTGCGTCGCGATTCAATACATCGTCCTACAGCCGAATTGTCTCCAAGGGTCTATAGCTGCCTCGGGCACCTTATGGTCGTTCTCCTGTGAGTCTAGATTTTCGAATCCGACGCAAAACTGACAGTTAATTGTAACGTTCAGAGCCTCTTAATGACAATGGAACACACAAATTGCGTCGCGATTCAATACATGGTCCTCCAGCCGACTTGTCTCCAAGGGTATATAGCTGCCTCGGGCACCTTATGGTCGTTCTTCTGTGAGTCTAGTTTTTTGAATCCGACGCAAAACTGAAAATTAATTGTAACGTTCAGAGCCTCTTAACGACGATGGAACACACAAATTGCGTCGAGATTCAATACATCGTCTGACAGCCGACCTGTCTCCAAGGGTCTATTGCTGCCTCGGGCACCTGATGGTCGCTCTGCTTTGAGTCTAGTTTTCCGAATACGACGCATAACTGACAGTTAATTGTAACGTTCAGAGCCTGTTAATGACGATGGAACACAAAAATTGCGTCGCGATACAATACATCGTCCTACAGCCGACTTGTCTCCAAGGGTCTAGTGCTGCCTCGGGCACCTTATGGTCGTTCCCCTGTGAGTCTAGATTTTCGAATCCGACGCAAAACTGACAGTTAATTGTAACGTTCAGAGCCTCTTAATGACAATGGAACACACAAATTGCGTCGCGATTCAATACATGGTCCTCCAGCCGACTTGTCTCCATGGGTCTATAGCTGCCTCCGGCACCTTATGGTCGTTCTTCTGTTAGTCTAGTTTTTCGAATCCGACGCAAAACTGACAATTAATTGTAACGTTCAGAGCATCTTAATGACGATGGAACACACAAATTGCGTCGAGATTCAATACATCGTCCGACAGCCGACCTGTCTCCAAGGGTCTATTGCTGCCTCGGGCACGTTATGGTCGCTCTGCTGTGAGTCTAGTTTTCCGAATACGACGCGTAACTGAGAGTTAATTGTAACGTTCAGAGCCTGTTAATGACGATGGAACACAGAAATTGCGTCGCGATTCAATACATCGTCCTCCAGCCGACTTGTCTCCAAGGGTCTATTGCTGCCTCGGTCACCTTATGGTCGTTCTCCTGTGAGTCTAGATTTTCGAATCCGACGCAAAACTGACAGAGAATTGTAACGTTCAGAGCCTCTTAATGACGATGGAACACTCAAATTGCGTCGCGATTCAATACATCGTCCTGCAGCCGACTTGTCTCTGAGGTACTATTGCTGCCCCTGGCACCTTTTGGTCGTTCTCCTATGAGTCTAGTTTATCGAATCCGGCGCTAAACTGACAGTTAATTGTAACGTTCAGAGCCTCTTAATGACGATGGAACACACAAATTGCGTCGCGATTCAATACATCGTCCTCCAGCCGACTTGTCTCCAAGGGTCTAGTGCTGTTTCGGGCACCTTATGGTCGTTCTTCTGTGAGTCTAGATTTTCGAATCCGACGCAAAACTGACAGTTAATTGTAAGGTTCAGATCCTCTTAATGACGATGGAACACACAAATTGCGTCGCGATTCAATACATCGTCCTCCAGCCGACCTGTCTCCAAGGGTCTATTGCTGCCTCGGGCACCTTATGGTCGTTCTCCTGTGAGTCTAGGTTTTCGAATCCGACGCAAAACTGACAGTTAATTGTAACGTTCAGAGCCTCTTAATGACGATGGAACACACAAATTGCGTCGCGAATCAATACATCGTCCTCCAGCCGAATTGTCTCCAAGGGTCTAGTGCTGCCTCGGGCACCTTATGGTCGTTCTCCTGTGAGTCTAGATTTTCTAATCCGACGCAAAACTGACAGTTAATTGTAACGTTCAGAGCCTCTTAATGACAATGGAACACACAAATTGCGTCGCGATTCAATACATGGTCCTCCAGCCGACTTGTCTCCATGGGTCTATAGCTGCCTCGGGCACCTTATGGTCGTTCTTCTGGGAGTCTAGTTTTTCGAATCCGACGCAAAACTGACAGTTAATTGTAACGTTCAGAGCCTCTTAATGATGATGGAACACACAAATTGCGTCAAGATTCAATACATCGTCCGACAGCGTACCTGTCTCCAAGGGTCTATTGCTGCCTCGGGCACATTATGGTCGCTCAGCTGTGAGTTTAGTTTTCCAAATACGACGCATAACTGACAGTTAATTGTAACGTTCAGAGCCTCTTAATGACGATGGAACACAGAAATTGCGGCGCGATTCAATACATCGTCCTCCAGCCGACTTGTCTCCAAGGGTCTATTGCTGCCTCGGGCACCTTATGGTCGCTCTGCTGTGAGTCTAGTTTTCCGAATACGACGCATAACTGACAGTTAATTGTAACGTTCAGAGCCTGTTAATGACGATGGAACACACAAATTGCGTCGCGATTCAATACATCGTCCTCCAGCCGACTTGTCTCCGAGGTAGTATTGCTGCCCCGGGCACCTAATGTTCGTTCTTCTATGAGTCTAGTTTTCCGAATCCGACGAAAAACTGACAGTTCATTGAAACGTTCTGAGCCTCTTAATGACGATGGAACACAGAAATTGTGTCGCGATTCAATACATCGTCCTACAGCCGACTTGTCTCCAAGGGTCTAGTGCTCCCTCGGGCATCTTATGGTCGTTCTTCTGTGAGTCTAGATTTTCGAATCCGACGCAAAACTGACAGTTAATTGTAAGGTTCAGAGCCTCTTAATGACGATGGAATACACAAATTGCGTCGCGATTCAATACATCGTCCTCCAGCCGACTTGTCTCCAAGGGTCTATTGCTGCCTCGGGCACCTTATGGTCGCTCTGCTGTGAGTCTAGTTTTCCGAATACGAAGCGTAACTGACAGTTAATAGTAACGTTCAGAGCCTGTTAATGACGATGGAACACACAAATTGCGTCGCGATTCAATACATCGTCCTACAGCCGACTTGTCTCCCAGGGTCTAGTGCTGACTCGGGCACCTTATGGTCTTTCTTCTGTGAGTCTAGATTTTCGAATCCGACGTAAAACTGACAGTTAATTGTAAGGTTCAGAGCCTCTTAATGACGATGGAACACACAAATTGCGTCGCGATTCAATACATCGTCCTCCAGCCGACCTGTCTCCAAGGGTCTATTGCTGCCTCGGGCACCTTATGGTTGTTCTCCTGTGAGTCTAGTTTTTCGAATCCGACGCAAAACTGACAGTTAATTGTAACGTTCAGAGCCTCTTAATGACGATGGAACACACAACAAATTGCGTCGCGATTCAATACATCGTCCTCCAGCCGACTTGTCTCCAAGGGTCTAGTGCTGCCTCGGGCACCTTATGGTCGTTCTTCTGTGAGTCTAGATTTTCGAATCCGACGCAAAACTGACAGTTAATTGTAAGGTTCAGAGCCTCTTAATGACGATGGAACACACAAATTGCGTCGCGATTCAATACATCGTCCTCCAGCTGACCTGTCTCCATGGGTCTATTGCTGCCTCGGGCACTTTATGGTCGTTCTCCTGTGAGTCTAGATTTTCGAATCCGACGCAAAACTGACAGTTAATTGTAACGTTCAGAGCCTCTTAATGACGATGGAACACACAAATTGTGTCGCGATTCAATAAATCGTCCTCCAGCCGACAAGTCTCCAAGGGTATATAGCTGCCTCGGGCACCTTATCGTCGTTCTCCTGTGAGTCCAGTTTATCGAATCCGACGCAAAACTGACAATTAATTGTAACGTTCTGAGCCTCTTAATGACGATGGAACACAGAAATTGTGTCGCGATTCAATACATCGTCCTACAGCCGACTTGTCTCCAAGGGTCTAGTGCTCCCTCGGGCATCTTATGGTCGTTCTTCTGTGAGTCTAGATTTTCGAATCCGACGCAAAACTGACAGTTAATTGTAAGGTTCAGAGCCTCTTAATGACGATGGAACACACAAATTGCGTCGCGATTCAATACATCGTCCTCCAGCCGACTTGTCTCAGAGGTACTATTGCTGCCCCTGGCACCTTTTGGTCGTTCTCCTATGAGTCTAGTTTATCGAATCCGGCGCAAAACTGACAGTTAATTGTAACATTCAGAGCCTATGACGATGGAACATACAAATTGCGTCGCGATTCAATGCATCGTCCTCCAGCAGACTTGTCTCCAAGGGTCTAGTGCTGCCTCGGGCACCTTATGGTCGTTCTTCTGTGAGTCTAGATTTTCGAATCCGACGCAAAACTGACAGTTAATTGTAAGGTTCAGAGCCTCTTAATGACGATGGAACACACAAATTGCGTCGCGATTCAATACATCGTCCTCCAGCCGAATTGTCTCCAAGGGTCTATAGCTGCCTCGGGCACCTTATGGTCGTTCTCCTGTGAGTCTAGAGTTTCGAATCCGACGCAAAACTGACAGTTAATTGTAACGTTCAGAGCCTCTTAATGACAATGGAACACACAAATTGCGTCGCGATTCAATACATGGTCCTCCAGCCGACTTGTCTCCAAGGGTATATAGCTGCCTCGGGCACCTTATGGTCGTTCTTCTGGGAGTCTAGTTTTTCGAATCCGACGCAAAACTGACAGTTAATTGTAGCGTTCAGAGCCTGTTAATGACGATGGAACACACAAATTGCGTCGCGATTCAATACATCGTCCTCCAGCCGACTTGTCTCCAAGGGTCTATAGCTGCCTCCGGGACCTTATGGTCGTTCTTCTGTGAGTCTAGTTTTTTGAATCCGACGCAAAACTGAAAATTAATTGTAACGTTCAGAGCCTCTTAAAGACGATGGAACACACAAATTGCGTCGAGATTCAATACATCGTCCTCCAGCCGACCTGTCTCCAAGGGTCTATTGCTGCCTCGGGCACCTGATGGTCGCTCTGCTGTGAGTCTAGTTTTCCGAATACGACGCATAACTGACAGTTAATGGTAACGTTCAGAGCCTGTTAATGACGATGGAACACAAAAATTGCGTCGCGATACAATACATCGTCCTACAGCCGACTTGTCTCCAAGGGTCTGGTGCTGCCTCGGGCACCTTATGGTCGTTCCCCTGTGAGTCTAGATTTTCGAATCCGACGCAAAACTGACAGTTAATTGTAACGTTCAGAGCCCCTTAATGACAATGGAACACACAAATTGCGTCGCGATTCAATACATGGTCCTCCAGCCGACTTGTCTCCATGGGTCTATAGCTGCCTCGGGCACCTTATGGTCGTTCTTCTGGGAGTCTAGTTTTTCGAATCCGACGCAAAACTGACAGTTAATTGTAACGTTCAGAGCCTCTTAATGACGATGGAACACACAAATTGCGTCGAGATTCAATACATCGTCCGACAGCCGACCTGTCTCCAAGGGTCTATTGTTGCCTCGGGCACGTTATGGTCGCTCTGCTGTGAGTCTAGTTTTCCGAATACGACGCATAACTGACAGTTAATTGTAACGTTCAGAGCCTGTTAATGACGATGGAACACACAAATTGCGTCGCGATTCAATACATCGTCCTCCAGCCGACTTGTCTCCAAGGGTCTATAGCTGCCTCCGCACCTTATGGTCGTTCTTCTGTTAGTCTAGTTTTTCGAATCCGACGCAAAACTGACAATTAATTGTAACGTTCAGAGCTTCTTAATGACGATGGAACACACAAATTGCGTCGAGATTCAATACATCGTCCGACAGCCGACCTGTCTCCAAGGGTCTATTGCTGCCTCGGGCACCTTATGGTCGCTCTGCAGTGAGTCTAGTTTTCCGAATACGACGCATAACTGTCAGTTAATTGTAACGTTCAGAGCCTGTTAATGACGATGGAACACACAAATTGCGTCGCGATTGAATACATCGTCCTACAGCCGACTTGTCTCCAAGGGTCTAGTCCTGCCTCGGGCTCCTTATGGTCGTTCCCCTGTGAGTCTAGATTTTCGAATCCGACGCAAAACTGACAGTTAATTGTGACGTTCAGAGCCCCTTAATGACGATGGAACACACAAATTGCGTCCCGATACAATACATCGTCCTCCAGCCGGCTTGTCTCGAAGGGTCTATTGCTGCCTCGGGCACCTTATGGTCGATCTCCTGTGATTCTAGTTTTTGGAATTTGACGCAAAACTGACAGTTAATTGTATCGTTTAGAGCGTCTTAATGACGGTGGAACACACAAATTGCGTCGCGATTCAATACATCGTCCTCCAGCCGACCTGTCTCCAAGGGTATATTGCTGCCTCGGGCACCTTATGGTCGCTCTGCTGTGAGTCTAGTTTTCCGAATACGACGCATAACTGACAGTTCATAGTAACGTTCAGAGCCTGTTAATCACGATGGAACACACAAATTGCGTCGCGATTCAATAGATCGTCCTACAGCCGACTTGTCTCCAAGGGTCTAGTGCTGCCTCGGGCACCTTATGGTCTTTCTTCTGTGTGTCTAGATTTTCGAATCCGACGCAAAACTGACAGTTAATTTTAAGTTTCAGAGCCTCTTAATGACGATGGAACACACAAATTGCGTCGCGATTCAATACATCGTCCTCCAGCCGACCTGTCTCCAAGGGTCTAGTGCTGCCTCGGGCACCTTATGGTCGTTCTCCTGTGAGTCTTGATTTTCGAATCCGACGCAAAACTGAGAGAGAATTGTAACGTTCAGAGCCTCTTAATGACGATGGAACACACAAATTGCGTCGCGATTCAATACATCGTCCTCCAGCCGACTTGTCTCGAAGGGTCTATTGCTGCCGCGGGCACCTTATGGTCGTTCTCCTGTGAGTCTAGATTTTCGAATCCGACGCAAAACTGACAGAATTGTAACGTTCAGAGCCTCTTAATGACAATGGAACACACAAATTGCGTCGCGATTCAATACATCGTCCGACAGCCGACATGTCTCCAAGTGTCTATTGCTGCCTCGGGCACCTTATGGTCGCGCTGCTGTGAATCTAGTTTTCCGAATACGACGCATAACTGACAGTTAATTGTAACGTTCAGAGCCTGTTAATGACGATGGAACACATAAATTGCGTCGCGATTAAATACATCGTCCTCCAGCCGACTTGTCTCCAAGGGTCTATAGCGGCCTCCGGCACCTTATGGTCGTTCTTCTGTGAGACTAGTTTTTCGAATCCGACGCAAAACTGACAATTAATTGTAACGTTCAGAGCCTGTTAATGACGATGGAACACAGAAATTGCGTCGAGATTCAATACATCGTCCGACAGCCGACCTGTCTCCAAGGGTCTATTGCTGCCTCGGGCACCTTATGGTCGCTCTGCTGTGAGTCTAGTTTTCCGAATACGACACATAACTGACAGTTAATTGTAACGTTCAGAGCCTGTTAATGACGATGGAACACACAAATTGCGTCGAGATTCAATACATCGTCCTCCAGCCGACTTGTCTCCAAGGGTCTATAGCTGCCTCCGGCACCTTATGGTCGTTCTTCTGTTAGTCTAGTTTTTCGAATCCGACGAAAAACTGACAATTAATTGTAACGTTCAGAGCCTCTTAATGACGATGGAACACACAAATTGCGTCGAGATTCAATACATCGTCCGACAGCCGACCTGTCTCCAAGGGTCTATTGCTGCTTCGGGCACCTTATGGTCGCTCTGCAGTGAGTCTAGTTTTCCGAATACGACGGATAACTGTCAGTTAATTCTAACGTTCAGAGCCTGTTAATGACGATGGAACACACAAATTGCGTCGCGATTCAATACATCGTCCTACAGCCGACTTGTCTCCAAGGGTCTAGTGCTGCCTCGGGCACCTTATGGTCGTTCTTCTGTGAGTCTAGATTTTTGAATCCGACGCAAAACTGACAGTTAATTGTAAGGTTCAGAGCCTCTTAATGACGATGGAACACACAAATTGCGTCGCGATTCAATACATCGTCCTCCAGCCGATCTGTCTCCATGGGTCTATTGCTGCCTCGGGCACATTATGGTCGTTCTCCTGTGAGTCTAGATTTTCGAATCCGACGCAAAACTGACAGTTAATTGTAACGTTCAGAGCCTCTTAATGACGATGGAACACACAAATTGCGTCGCGATTCAATAAATCGTCCTCCAGCCGACTAGTCTCCAAGTGTATATAGCTGCCTCGGGCACCTTATCGTCGTTCTCCTGTGAGTCCAGTTTTTCGAATCCGACGCAAAACTGACAATTAATTGTAACGTTCAGAGCCTCTTAATGACGATGGAACACACAAATAGCGTCGAGATGCAGTACATCGTCCCACAGCCGACCTGTCTCCAAGGGTCTATTGCTGCCTCGGGCACCTTATGGTCGCTCTGCTGTGAGTCTAGTTTTCCGAATACGACGCATAACTGACAGTTAATTGTAACGTTCAGAGCCTGTTAATGACGATGGAACACACAAATTGCGTCGCGATTCAATACATCGTCCTACAGCCGACTTGTCTCCGAGGTAGTATTGCTGCCCCGGGCACCTAATGTTCGTTCTTCTATGAGTCTAGTTTTCCGAATCCGACGAAAAACTGACAGTTCATTGAAACGTTCTGAGCCTCTTAATGACGATGGAACACAGAAATTGTGTCGCGATTCAATACATCGTCCTCCAGCCGACTTGTCTCCAAGGGTCTAGTGCTCCCTCGGGCATCTTATGGTCGTTCTTCTGTGAGTCTAGATTTTCGAATCCGACGCAAAACTGACAGTTAATTGTAAGGTTCAGAGCATCTTAATGACTATGGAACACACAAATTGCGTCCCGATTCAATACATCGTCCTCCAGCCGACTTGTCTCAGAGGTACTATTGCTGCTCCTGGCACCTTTTGGTCGTTCTCCTATGAGTCTAGTTTATCGAATCCGGCGCAAAACTGACAGTTAATTGTAACATTCAGAGCCTCTTAATGACGATGGAACATACAAATTGCGTCGCGATTCAATACATCGTCCTCCAGCAGACTTGTCTCCAAGGATCTAGTGCTGCCTCGGGCACCTTATGGTCGTTCTTCTGTGAGTCTAGATTTTCGAATCCGACGCAAAACTGACAGTTAATTGTAAGGTTCAGAGCCTGTTAATGACGATGGAACACACAAATTGCATCGCGATTCAATACATCGTCCTACAGCCGAATTGTCTCCAAGGGTCTAGTGCTGCCTCGGGCACCTTATGGTCGTTCTCCTGTGAGTCTAGATTTTCGAATCCGACGCAAAACTGACAATTAATTGTAACGTTCAGAGCCTCTTAATGACGATGGAACACACAAATTGCGTCGAGATTCAATACATCGTCCGACAGCCGACCTGTCTCCAAGGGTCTATTGCTGCCTCGGGCACCTTATGGTCGCTCTGCTGTGAGTCTAGTTTTCCCAATACGACGCATAACTGACAGTTAATTGTAACGTTCAGAGCCTGTTAATGACGATGGAACACACAAATTGCGTCGAGATTCAATACATCGTCCGTCAGCCGACCTGTCTCCAAGGGTCTATTGCTGCCTCGGGCACCTTATGGTCGCTCTGCTGTGAGTCTAGTTTTCCCAATACGACGCATAACTGACAGTTAATTGTAACGTTCAGAGCCTGTTAATGACGATGGAACACACAAATTGCGTCGCGATTCAAAACATCGTCCTCCAGCCGACTTGTCTCCAAGGGTCTATAGCTGCCTCCGGCACCTTATGGTCGTTCTTCTGTTAGTCTAGTTTTTCGAATCCGACGCAAAACTGACAATTAATTGTAACGTTCAGAGCTTCTTAATGACGATGGAACACACAAATTGCGTCGAGATTCAATACATCGTCCGACAGCCGACCTGTCTCCAAGGGTCTATTGCTGCCTCGGGCACCTTATGGTCGCTTTGCAGTGAGTCTAGTTTTCCGAATACGACGCATAACTGTCAGTTAATTCTAACGTTCAGAGCCTGTTAATGACTATGGAACACACAAATTGCGTCGCGATTCAATACATCGTCCTCCAGCCGACTTGTCTCCAAGGGTCTAGTGCTGCCTCGGGCACCTTATGGTCGTTCTCCTGTGAGTTTAGATTTTCGAATCCGACGCAAAACTGACAGAGAATTGTAACGTTCAGAGCCTCGTAATGACGATGGAACACTCAAATTGCGTCGCGATTCAATACATCGTCCTCCAGCCGACAAGTCTCCAAGGGTATATTGCTGCCTCGGGCACCTTAGGTCGATCTCCTGTAATTCTAGTTTTTGGAATCAGACGCAAAACTGACAGTTAATTGTATCGTTCAGAGCGTCTTAATGACGGTGGAATTGCGTCGCGATTCAATAAATCGTCCTCCAGGCGACCTGTCTCCAAGGGTCTATTGCTGCCTCGGGCACCTTATGGTCGCTCTGCTGTGAGTCTAGTTTTCCGAATACGACGCATAACTGACAGTTAATAGTAACGTTCAGAGCCTGTTAATCACGATGGAACACACAAATTGCGTCGCGATTCAATAGATCGTCCTACAGCCGACTTGTCTCCAAGGGTCTAGTGCTGCCTCGGGCACCTTATGGTCTTTCTTCTGTGTGTCTAGATTTTCGAATCCGACGCAAAACTGACAGTTAATTTTAAGTTTCAGAGCCTCTTAATGACGATGGAACACACAAATTGCGTCGCGATTCAATACATCGTCCTCCAGCCGACCTGTCTCCAAGGGTCTAGTGCTGCCTCGGGCACCTTATGGTCGTTCTCCTGTGAGTCTAGATTTTCGAATCCGACCCAAAACTGACAGAGAATTGTAACGTTCAGAGCCTCTTAATGACGATGGAACACACAAATTGCGTCGCGATTCAATACATCGTCCTCCAGCCGACTTGTCTCGAAGGGTCTATTGCTGCCTCGGGCACCTTATGGTCGTTCTCCTGTGAGTCTAGATTTTCGAATCCGACGCAAAACTGACAGAATTGTAACGTTCAGAGCCTCTTAATGACAATGGAACACACAAATTGCGTCGCGATTCAATACATCGTCCGACAGCCGACCTGTCTCCAAGTGTCTATTGCTGCCTCGGGCACCTTATGGTCGCTCTGCTGTGAATCTAGTTTTCCGAATACGACGCATAACTGACAGTTAATTGTAACGTTCAGAGCCTGTTAATGACGATGGAACACATAAATTGCGTCGCGATTAAATACATCGTCCTCCAGCCGACTTGTCTCCAAGGGTCTATAGCGGCCTCCGGCACCTTATAGTCGTTCTTCTGTGAGACTAGTTTTTCGAATCCGACGCAAAACTGACAGAATTGTAACGTTCAGAGCCTCTTAATGACAATGGAACACACAAATTGCGTCGAGATTCAATACATCGTCCCACAGCCGACCTGTCTCCAAGGGTCTATTGCTGCCTCGGGCACCTTATGGTCGTTCTCCTGTGAGTCTAGATTTTCGAATTCGACGCAAAACTGACAGAATTGTCAAGGGTCTATTGCTGCCTCGGGCACCTTATGGTCGCTCTGCTGTGAGTCTAGTTTTCCGAATACGACGCATAACTGACAGTTAATTGTAACGTTCAGAGCCTGTTAATGACGATGGAACACACAAATTGCGTCGCGATTCAATACATCGTCCTCCAGCCGACTTGTCTCCAAGGGTCTATAGCTGCCTCCGGCACCTTATGGTCGTTCTTCTGTTAGTCTAGTTTTTCGAATCCGACGAAAAACTGACAATTAATTGTAACGTTCAGAGCCTCTTAATGACGATGGAACACACAAATTGCGTCGAGATTCAATACATCGTCCGACAGCCGACCTGTCTCCAAGGGTCTATTGCTGCCTCGGGCACCTTATGGTCGCTCTGCTGTGAGTCTAGTTTTCCGAATACGACGGATAACTGTCAGTTAATTCTAACGTTCAGAGCCTGTTAATGACGATGGAACACACAAATTGCGTCGCGATTCAATACATCGTCCTACAGCCGACTTGTCTCCAAGGGTCTAGTGCTGCCTCGGGCACCTTATGGTCGTTCCCCTGTGAGTCTAGATTTTCGAATCCGACGCAAAACTGACAGTTAATTGTAACGTTCAGAGCCTCTTAATGACGATGGAACACACAAATTTCGTCGAGATGCAGTACATCGTCCCACAGCCGACCTGTCTCCAAGGGTCTATTGCTGCCTCGGGCACCTTATGGTCGCTCTGCTGTGAGTCTAGTTTTCCGAATACGACGCATAACTGACAGTTAATTGTAACGTTCAGAGCCTGTTAATGACGATGGAACACACAAATTGCGTCGCGATTCAATAGATCGTCCTATAGCCGATGTCTCCAAGGGTCTATTGCTGTCTCGGGCACCTTATGGTCGCTCTGCTGTGAGTCTAGTTTTCCGAATACGACGCATAACTGACAGTTAATAGTAACGTTCAGAGCCTGTTAATGACGATGGAACACATAAATTGCGTCGCGATTAAATACATCGTCCTCCAGCCGACTTGTCTCCAAGGGTCTATAGCGGCCTCCGGCACCTTATGGTCGTTCTTCTGTGAGACTAGTTTTTCGAATCCGACGCAAAACTGACAATTAATTGTAACGTTCAGAGCCTCTTAATGACGATGGAACACACAAATTGCGTCGCGATTCAATACATCGTCCGACAGCCGACCTGTCTCCAAGGGTCTATAGTTTTCCGAATACGACGCATAACTGACAGTTAATTGTAACGTTCAGAGCCTGTTAATGACGATGGAACACACAAATTGCGTCGCGATTCAATACATCGTCCTACAGCCGACTTGTCTCCAAGGGTCTAGTGCTGCCTCGGGCACCTTATGGTCGTTCTCCTGTGAGTCTAGATTTTCGAATCCGACGCAAAACTGACAGAGAATTGTAACGTTCAGAGCCTCTTAATGACGATGGAACACTCAAATTGCGTCGCGATTCAATACATAGTCCTCCAGCCGACCTGTCTCCAAGGGTCTAGTGTTGCCTCGGGCACCTTATGGTCGTTCTCCTGTGAGTCTAGATTTTCGAATCCGACGCAAAACTGACAGAGAATTGTAACGTTCAGAGCCTCTTAATGACGATGGAACACTCAAATTGCGTCGCGATTCAATACATCGTCCTCCAGCCGACTTGTCTCGAAGGGTCTATTGCTGCCTCGGGCAGACTCCTGTGAGTCTAGATTTTCGAATCCGACACAAAACTGACAGAGAATTGTAACGTTCAGAGCCTCTTAATGACAATGGAACACAAATTGCGTCGCGATTCAATACATCGTCCGACAGCCGACCTGTCTCCAAGTGTCTATTGCTGCCTCGGGCACCTTATGGTCGCTCTGCTGTGAGTCTAGTTTTCCGAATACGACGCATAACTGACAGTTAATTGTAACGTTCAGAGCCTGTTAATGACGATGGAACACATAAATTGCGTCGCGATTAAATACATCGTCCTCCAGCCGACTTGTCTCCAAGGGTCTATAGCGGCCTCCGGCACCTTATGGTCGTTCTTCTGTGAGACTAGTTTTTCGAATCCGACGCAAAACTGACAATTAATTGTAACGTTCAGAGCCTCTTAATGACGATGGAACACACAAATTGCGTCGAGATTCAATACATCGTCCGACAGCCGACCTGTCTCCAAGGGTCTATAGTTTTCCGAATACGACGCATAACTGACAGTTAATTGTAACGTTCAGAGCCTGTTAATGACGATGGAACACACAAATTGCGTCGCGATTCAATACATCGTCCTACAGCCGACTTGTCTCCAAGGGTCTAGTGCTGCCTCGGGCACCTTATGGTCGTTCCCCTGTGTGTCTAGATTTTCGAATCCGACGCAAAACTGACAGTTAATTGTAAGGTTCAGAGCCCCTTAATGACGATGGAACACACAAATTGCGTCGCGATTCAATACATCGTCCTCCAGCCGACCAGTCTCCAAGGCTCTATTGCTGCCTCTGGCACCTTATGGTCGTTCTCCTGTGAGTCTAGGTTTTCGAATCCGACGCAAAACTGACATTTAATTGTAACGTTCAGAGCCGCTTAATGACGATGGAACACACAAATGGCGTCGCGAATCAATACATCGTCCTCCAGCCGAATTGTCTCCAAGGGTCTAGTGCTGCCGCGGGCACCTTATGGTCGTTCTCCTGTGAGTCTAGATTTTCGAATCCGTCGCAAAACTGACAGTTAATTGTAACGATCAGAGCCTGTTATTGACGATGGAACACACAAATTGCGTCGCGATTCAATACATCGTCCTCCAGCCGACTTGTCTCAGAGGTACTAATGCTGCCCCTGGCACCTTTTGGTCGTTCTCCTATGAGTCTAGTTTATCGAATCCGGCGCAAAACTGACCGTTAATTGTAACGTTCAGAGCCTCTTAATGACGATGGAACACACAAATTGCGTCGCGATTCAATACATCGTCCGCCAGCCGACTTGTCTCCAAGGGTCTAGTGCTGCCTCGGGCACCTTATGGTCGTTCTTCTGTGAGTCTAGATTTTCGAATCCGACGCAAAACTGACAGTTAATTGTAAGGTTCAGAGCCTCTTAATGACGATGGAACACACAAATTGCGTCGCGATTCAATACATCGTCCTCCAGCCAACCTGTCTCCAAGGGTCTATTGCTGCCTCGGGCACCTTATGGTCGTTCTCCTGTGAGTCTAGGTTTTCGAATCCAACGCAAAACTGACAGTTAATTGTAACGTTCAGAGCGTCTTAATGACGATGGAACACACAAATTGCGTCGCGAATCAATACATCGTCCTCCAGCCGAATTGTCTCCAAGGGTCTAGTGCTGCTTTGGGCACCTTATGGTCGTTCTCCTGTGAGTCTAGATTTTCGAATCCGACGCAAAACTGACAGAGAATTGTAACGTTCAGAGCCTCTTAATGACGATGGAACACTCAAATTGCGTCGCGATTCAATACATCGTCCTCCAACCGACTTGTCTCGAAGGGTCTATTGCTGCCTCGGGCATCTTATGGTCATTCTCCTGTGAGTCTAGTTTTTCGAATCCGATGCAAAACTGACAGTTAATTGTAACGATCAGAGCCTGTTATTGACGATGGAACACACAAATTGCGTCGCGATTCAATACATCGTCCTCCAGCCGACTTGTCTCAGAGGTACTATTGCTGCCCCTGGCACCTTTTGGTCGTTCTCCTATGAGTCTAGTTTATCGAATCCGGCGCAAAACTGACTGTTAATTGTAACGTTCAGAGCCTCTTAATGACAATGGAACACACAAATTGCGTCGCGATTCAATACATCGTCCTCCAGCCGACTTGTCTCCAAGGGTCTATAGCTGCCTCGGGCACCTTATGGTCGTTCTCCTGTGAGTCTAGGTTTTCGAATCCGACGCAAAACTGACAGTTAATTGTAACGTTCAGAGCCTCTTAATGACGATGGAACACTCAAATTGCGTCGCGATTCAATACATCGTCCTCCAGCCGACTTGTCTCGAAGGGTCTATTGCTGCCACGGGCACCTTACGGTCGATCTCCTGTGATTCTAGTTTTTCGAATCCGACGCAAAACTGACAGTTAATTGTAACGTTCAGAGCCTCTTAATGACGATGGAACACACAAATTGCGTCGCGATTCAATACATCGTCCTCCAGCCGACCTGTCTCCAAGGGTCTATTGCTGCCTCGGGCACCTTATGGTCGCTCTGCTGTGAGTCTAGTTTTCCGAATACGACGCGTTACTGACAGTTAATAGTAACGTTCAGAGCCTGTTAATGACGATGGAACACACAAATTGCGTCGCGATTCAATAGATCGTCCTACAGCCGACTTGTCTCCAAGTGTCTAGTGCTGCCTCGGGCACCTTATGGTCTTTCTTCTGTGAGTCTAGATTTTCGAATCCGACGCAGAACTGACAGTTAATTTGTAAGGTTCAGAGAGTCTTAATGACGATGGAACACACAAATTGCGTCGCGATTCAATACATCGTCCTCCAGCCGACCTGTCTCCAAGGGTCTATTGCTGCCTCGGGCACCTTATGGTCGTTATCCTGTGAGTCTAGTTTTTCGAATCCGACGCAAAACTGACAGTTAATTGTAACGTTCAGAGCCTCTTAATGACGATGGAACACACAAATTGCGTCGAGATTCAATACATCGTCCTCCAGCCGACTTGTCTCCAAGGGTCTAGTGCTGCCTCGGGCACCTTATGGTCTTTCTTCTGTGAGTCTAGATTTTCGAATCCGACGCAAAACTGACAGTTAATTGTAAGGTTCAGAGCCTCTTAATGACGATGGAACACACAAATTGCGTCGCGATTCAATACATCGTCCTCCAGCCGACTAGTCTCCAAGGGTCTATAGCTGCCTCGGGCACCTTATCGTCGTTCTCCTGTGAGTCCAGTTTTTCGAATCCGACGCAAAACTGACAGTTAATTGTAACGTTCAGAGCCTCTTAATGACGATGGAACACACAAATTGCGTCGCGATTCAATACATCGTCCTCCAGCCGACTTGTCTCGAAGGGTCTATTGCTGCCTCGGGCACCTTATGGTCGTTCTCCTGTGAGTCTAGATTTTCGAATCCGACGCAAAACTGACAGAATTGTAACGTTCAGAGCCTCTTAATGACAATGGAACACACAAATTGCGTCGCGATTCAATACATCGTCCGACAGCCGACCTGTCTCCAAGTGTCTATTGCTGCCTCGGGCACCTTATGGTCGCTCTGCTGTGAATCTAGTTTTCCGAATACGACGCATAACTGACAGTTAATTGTAACGTTCAGAGCCTGTTAATGACGATGGAACACATAAATTGCGTCGCGATTAAATACATCGTCCTCCAGCCGACTTGTCTCCAAGGGTCTATAGCGGCCTCCGGCACCTTATAGTCGTTCTTCTGTGAGACTAGTTTTTCGAATCCGACGCAAAACTGACAATTAATTGTAACGTTCAGAGCCTGTTAATGACGATGGAACACAGAAATTGCGTCGAGATTCAATACATCGTCCCACAGCCGACCTGTCTCCAAGGGTCTATTGCTGCCTCGGGCACCTTATGGTCGTTCTCCTGTGAGTCTAGATTTTCGAATTCGACGCAAAACTGACAGAATTGTCAAGGGTCTATTGCTGCCTCGGGCACCTTATGGTCGCTCTGCTGTGAGTCTAGTTTTCCGAATACGACGCATAACTGACAGTTAATTGTAACGTTCAGAGCCTGTTAATGACGATGGAACACACAAATTGCGTCGCGATTCAATACATCGTCCTCCAGCCGACTTGTCTCCAAGGGTCTATAGCTGCCTCCGTCACCTTATGGTCGTTCTTCTGTTAGTCTAGTTTTTCGAATCCGACGAAAAACTGACAATTAATTGTAACGTTCAGAGCCTCTTAATGACGATGGAACACACAAATTGCGTCGAGATTCAATACATCGTCCGACAGCCGACCTGTCTCCAAGGGTCTATTGCTGCCTCGGGCACCTTATGGTCGCTCTGCTGTGAGTCTAGTTTTCCGAATACGACGGATAACTGTCAGTTAATTCTAACGTTCAGAGCCTGTTAATGACGATGGAACACACAAATTGCGTCGCGATTCAATACATCGTCCTACAGCCGACTTGTCTCCAAGGGTCTAGTGCTGCCTCGGGCACCTTATGGTCGTTCTTCTGTGAGTCTAGATTTTCGAATCCGACGCAAAACTGACAGTTAATTGTAACGTTCAGAGCCTCTTAATGACGATGGAACACACAAATTGCGTCGCGATTCAATAAATCGTCCTCCAGCCGACTAGTCTCCAAGGGTATATAGCTGCCTCGGGCACCTTATCGTCGTTCTCCTGTGAGTCCAGTTTTTCGAATCCGACGCAAAACTGACAATTAATTGTAACGTTCAGAGCCTCTTAATGACGATGGAACACACAAATTGCGTCGAGATGCAGTACATCGTCCCACAGCCGACCTGTCTCCAAGGGTCTATTGCTGCCTCGGGCACCTTATGGTCGCTCTGCTGTGAGTCTAGTTTTCCGAATACGACGCATAACTGACAGTTAATTGTAACGTTCAGAGCCTGTTAATGACGATGGAACACACAAATTGCGTCGCGATTCAATAGATCGTCCTATAGCCGATGTCTCCAAGGGTCTATTGCTGTCTCGGGCACCTTATGGTCGCCCTGCTGTGAGTCTAGTTTTCCGAATACGACGCATAACTGACAGTTAATAGTAACGTTCAGAGCCTGTTAATGACGATGGAACACACAAATTGCGTCGCGATTCAATAGATCGTCCTACAGCCGACTTGTCTCCAAGGGTCTAGTGCTGCCTCGGGCACCTTATGGTCTTTCCTCTGTGAGTCTAGATTTTCGAATCCGACGCAAAACTGACAGTTAATTTTAAGGTTCAGAGCCTCTTAATGACGATGGAAGACACAAATTGCCTCGCGATTCAATACATCGTCCTCCAGCCGACCTGTCTCCAAGGGTGTAGTGCTGCCTCGGGCACCTTATGGTCGTTCTCCTGTGAGTCTAGATTTTCGAATCCAACGCAAAACTGACAGAGAATTGTAACGTTCAGAGCCTCTTAATGACGATGGAACACAAAAATTGCGTCGAGATTCAATACATCGTCCGACAGCCGACCTGTCTCCAAGGCACCTTATGGTCGTTCTTCTGTGAGACTAGTTTTTCGAATCCGACGCAAAACTGACAATTAATTGTAACGTTCAGAGCCTCTTAATGACGATGGAACACACAAATTGCGTCGAGATTCAATACATCGTCCTCCAGCCGACCTGTCTCCAAGGGTCTATTGCTGCCTCGGGCACCTTATGGTCGCTCTGCTGTGAGTCTAGTTTTCCGAATACGACGCATAACTGACAGTTAATTGTAACGTTCAGAGCCTGTTAATGACGATGGAAAACATAAATTGCGTCGCGATTCAACAGATCGTCCTACAGCCGACTTGTCTCCAAGGGTCTAGTGCTGCCTTGGGCACCTTATGGTCTTTCTTCTGTGAGTCTAGATTTTCGAATCCGACGCAAAACTGACAGAGAATTGTAACGTTCAGAGCCTCTTAATGACAATGGAACGCACAAATTGCGTTGCGATTCAATACATCGTCCGACAGCCGACCTGTCTCCAAGTGTCTATTGCTGCCTCGGGCACCTTATGGTCGCTCTGCTGTGAGTCTAGTTTTCCGAATACGACGCATAACTGACAGTTAATTGTAACGTTCAGAGCCTGTTAATGACGATGGAACACATAAATTGCGTCGCGATTCAATACATCGTCCTCCAGCCGACTTGTCTCCAAGGGTCTATAGCGGCCTCCGGCACCTTATGGTCGTTCTTCTGTGAGACTAGTTTTTCGAATCCGACGCAAAACTGACAATTAATTGTAACGTTCAGAGCCTCTTAATGACGATGGAACACACAAATTGCGTCGAGATTCAATACATCGTCCTCCAGCCGACCTGTCTCCAAGGGTCTATTGCTGCCTCGGGCACCTTATGGTCGCTCTGCTGTGAGTCTAGTATTCCGAATACGACGCATAACTGACAGTTAATTGTAACGTTCAGAGCCTGTTAATGACGATGGAACACACAAATTGCGTCGCGATTCAATACATCGTCCTACAGCCGACTTGTCTCCAAGGGTCTAGTGCTGCCTCGGGCACCTTATGGTCGTTCCCCTGTGTGTCTAGATTTTCGAATCCGACGCAAAACTGACAGTTAATTGTAACGTTCAGAGCCTCTTAATGACGATGGAACACACAAATTGCGTCGCGATTCAATACATCGTCCTCCAGCCGACCTGTCTCCAAGGGTCTATTGCTGCCTCGGGCACCTTATTGACGCTCTGCTGTGAGTCTAGTTTTCCGAATACGACGCATAACTGACAGTTAATAGTAACGTTCAGAGCCTGTTAATGACGATGGAACACACAAATTGCGTCGCGATTCAACAGAGCGTCCTACAGCCGACTTGTCTCCAAGGGTCTAGTGCTGCCTCGGGCACCTTATGGTCTTTCTTCTGTGAGTCTAGATTTTCGAATCCGACGCAAAACTGACAGTTAATTTTAAGGTTCAGAGCCTCTTAATGACGATGGAACACACAAATTGCGTCGCGATTCAATAGATCGTCCTACAGCCGACTTGTCTCCAAGGGTCTAGTGCTGCCTCGGGCACCTTATGGTCGTTCCCCTGTGTGTCTAGATTTTCGAATCCGACGCAAAACTGACAGAGAATTGTAACGTTCAGAGCCTCTTAATGACGATGGAACACTCAAATTGCGTCGCGATTCAATACATAGTCCTCCAGCCGACCTGTCTCCAAGGGTCTAGTGTTGCCTCGGGCACCTTATGGTCGTTCTCCTGTGAGTCTAGATTTTCGAATCCGACGCAAAACTGACAGAGAATTGTAACGTTCAGAGCCTCTTAATGACGATGGAACACTCAAATTGCGTCGCGATTCAATACATCGTCCTCCAGCCGACTTGTCTCGAAGGGTCTATTGCTGCCTCGGGCAGACTCCTGTGAGTCTAGGTTTTCGAATCCGACACAAAACTGACAGAGAATTGTAACGTTCAGAGCCTCTTAATGACAATGGAACACAAATTGCGTCGCGATTCAATACATCGTCCGACAGCCGACCTGTCTCCAAGTGTCTATTGTTGCCTCGGGCACCTTATGGTCGCTCTGCTGTGAGTCTAGTTTTCCGAATACGACGCATAACTGACAGTTAATTGTAACGTTCAGAGCCTGTTAATGACGATGGAACACATAAATTGCGTCGCGATTAAATACATCGTCCTCCAGCCGACTTGTCTCCAAGGGTCTATAGCGGCCTCCGGCACCTTATGGTCGTTCTTCTGTGAGACTAGTTTTTCGAATCCGACGCAAAACTGACAATTAATTGTAACGTTCAGAGCCTCTTAATGACGATGGAACACACAAATTGCGTCGAGATTCAATACATCGTCCGACAGCCGACCTGTCTCCAAGGGTCTATAGTTTTCCGAATACGACGCATAACTGACAGTTAATTGTAACGTTCAGAGCCTGTTAATGACGATGGAACACACAAATTGCGTCGCGATTCAATACATCGTCCTACAGCCGACTTGTCTCCAAGGGTCTAGTGCTGCCTCGGGCACCTTATGGTCGTTCCCCTGTGTGTCTAGATTTTCGAATCCGACGCAAAACTGACAGTTAATTGTAAGGTTCAGAGCCCCTTAATGACGATGGAACACACAAATTGCGTCGCGATTCAATACATCGTCCTCCAGCCGACCTGTCTCCAAGGCTCTATTGCTGCCTCTGGCACCTTATGGTCGTTCTCCTGTGAGTCTAGGTTTTCGAATCCGACGCAAAACTGACATTTAATTGTAACGTTCAGAGCCTCTTAATGACGATGGAACACACAAATTGCGTCGCGATTCAACAGAGCGTCCTCCAGCCGAATTGTCTCCAAGGGTCTAGTGCTGCCTCGGGCACCTTATGGTCGTTCTCCTGTGAGTCTAGATTTTCGAATCCGTCGCAAAACTGACAGTTAATTGTAACGATCAGAGCCTGTTATTGACGATGGAACACACAAATTGCGTCGCGATTCAATACGTCGTCCTCCAGCCGACTTGTCTCAGAGGTACTATTGCTGCCCCTGGCACCTTTTGGTCGTTCTCCTATGAGTCTAGTTTATCGAATCCGGCGCAAAACTGACCGTTAATTGTAACGTTCAGAGCCTCTTAATGACGATGGAACACACAAATTGCGTCGCGATTCAATACATCGTCCGCCAGCCGACTTGTCTCCAAGGGTCTAGTGCTGCCTCGGGCACCTTATGGTCGTTCTTCTGTGAGTCTAGATTTTCGAATCCGACGCAAAACTGACAGTTAATTGTAAGGTTCAGAGCCTCTTAATGACGATGGAACACACAAATTGCGTCGCGATTCAATACATCGTCCTCCAGCCAACCTGTCTCCAAGGGTCTATTGCTGCCTCGGGCACCTTATGGTCGTTCTCCTGTGAGTCTAGGTTTTCGAATCCAACGCAAAACTGACAGTTAATTGTAACGTTCAGAGCGTCTTAATGACGATGGAACACACAAATTGCGTCGCGAATCAATACATCGTCCTCCAGCCGAATTGTCTCCAAGGGTCTAGTGCTGCTTTGGGCACCTTATGGTCGTTCTCCTGTGAGTCTAGATTTTCGAATCCGACGCAAAACTGACAGAGAATTGTAACGTTCAGAGCCTCTTAATGACGATGGAACACTCAAATTGCGTCGCGATTCAATACATCGTCCTCCAACCGACTTGTCTCGAAGGGTCTATTGCTGCCTCGGGCATCTTATGGTCATTCTCCTGTGAGTCTAGTTTTTCGAATCCGATGCAAAACTGACAGTTAATTGTAACGATCAGAGCCTGTTATTGACGATGGAACACACAAATTGCGTCGCGATTCAATACATCGTCCTCCAGCCGACTTGTCTCAGAGGTACTATTGCTGCCCCTGGCACCTTTTGGTCGTTCTCCTATGAGTCTAGTTTATCGAATCCGGCGCAAAACTGACTGTTAATTGTAACGTTCAGAGCCTCTTAATGACAATGGAACACACAAATTGCGTCGCGATTCAATACATCGTCCTCCAGCCGACTTGTCTCCAAGGGTCTATAGCTGCCTCGGGCACCTTATGGTCGTTCTCCTGTGAGTATAGGTTTTCGAATCCAACGCAAAACTGACAGTTAATTGTAACGTTCAGAGCCTCTTAATGACGATGGAACACTCAAATTGCGTCGCGATTCAATACATCGTCCTCCAGCCGACTTGTCTCGAAGGGTCTATTGCTGCCACGGGCACCTTACGGTCGATCTCCTGTGATTCTAGTTTTTCGAATCCGACGCAAAACTGACAGTTAATTGTAACGTTCAGAGCCTCTTAATGACGATGGAACACACAAATTGCGTCGCGATTCAATACATCGTCCTCCAGCCGACCTGTCTCCAAGGGTCTATTGCTGCCTCGGGCACCTTATGGTCGCTCTGCTGTGAGTCTAGTTTTCCGAATACGACGCGTAACTGACAGTTAATAGTAACGTTCAGAGCCTGTTAATGACGATGGAACACACAAATTGCGTCGCGATTCAATAGATCGTCCTACAGCCGACTTGTCTCCAAGTGACTAGTGCTGCCTCGGGCACCTTATGGTCTTTCTTCTGTGAGTCTAGATTTTCGAATCCGACGCAAAACTGACAGTTAATTTGTAAGGTTCAGAGAGTCTTAATGACGATGGAACACACAAATTGCGTCGCGATTCAATACATCGTCCTCCAGCCGACCTGTCTCCTCGGGCACCTTACGGTCGTTCTCCTGTGAGTCTAGTTTTTCGAATCCGACGCAAAACTGACAGTTAATTGTAACGTTCAGAGCCTCTTAATGACGATGGAACACACAAATTGCGTCGAGATTCAATACATCGTCCTCCAGCCGACTTGTCTCCAAGGCTCTAGTGCTGCCTCGGGCACCTTATGGTCTTTCTTCTGTGAGTCTAGATTTTCGAATCCGACGCAAAACTGACAGTTAATTGTAAGGTTCAGAGCCTCTTAATGACGATGGAACACACAAATTGCGTCGCGATTCAATAGATCGTCCTCCAGCCGACCTGTCTCCATGGGTCTATTGCTGCTTCGGGCACCTTATGGTCGTTCTCCTGTGAGTCTAGATTTTCGCATCCGACGCAAAACTGACAGTTAATTGTAACGTTCAGAGCCTCTTAATGACGATGGAACACACAAATTGCGTCGCGATTCAATACATCGTCCTCCAGCCGACTAGTCTCCAAGGGTCTATAGCTGCCTCGGGCACCTTATCGTCGTTCTCCTGTGAGTCCAGTTTTTCGAATCCGACGCAAAATTGACAATTAATTCTAACGTTCAGAGCCTCTTAATGACGATGGAACACACAAATTGCGTCGAGATGCAGTACATCGTCCGACAGCCGACCTGTCTCCAAGGGTCTATTGCTGCCTCGGGCACCTTATGGTCGTTCTCCTGTGAGTCTAGATTTTCGAATCCGACGCAAAACAGACAGAGAATTGTAACGTTCTGAGCCTGTTAATGACGATGGAACACACAAATTGCGTCGCGATTCAATACATCGTCCTCCAGCCGACTTGTCTCCGAGGTAGTATTGCTGCCCCGGGCACCTAATGGTCGTTCTTCTATGCGTCTAGTTTTCCGAATCCGACGAAAAACTGACAGTTAATTGTAACGTTCTGAGCCTCTTAATGACGATGGAACACAGAAATTGTGTCGCGATTCAATACATCGTCCTACAGCCGACTTGTCTCCAAGGGTCTAGTGCTCCCTCGGGCATCTTATGGTCGTTCTCCTGTGTGTCTAGATTTTCAAATCCGACGCAAAACTGACATTGAATTGTAGCGTTCAGAGCCTGTTAATGACGATGGAACACACAAATTGCGTCGCGATTCAATACATCGTCCTCCAGCCGACTTGTCTCCGAGGGTCTAGTGCTGCGTCGGGCACCTTATGGTCGTTCTCCTGTGAGTCTAGATTTTCGAATCCGACGCAAAACTGACAGAGAATTGTAACGTTCAGAGCCTCTTAATGACCATGGAACACTCAAATTGCGTCGCGATTCAATACATCGTCCTCCAGCAGACTTGTCTCCAAGGGTCTAGTGCTGCCTCGGGCACCTTATGGTCGTTATTCTGTGAGTATAGATTTTCGAATCCGACGCAAAACTGACAGTTAATTGTAAGGTTCAGAGCCTCTTAATGACGATGGAACACACAAATTGCGTCGCGATTCAATACATCGTCCTACAGCCGAATTGTCTCCAAGGGTCTAGTGCTGCCTCTTGCACCTTATGGTCGTTCTCCTGTGAGTCTAGATTTTCGAATCCGACGCAAAACTGACAGTTAATTGTAACGTTCAGAGCCTCTTAATGACGATGGAACACACAAATTGCGTCGCGATTCAATACATCGTCCTCCAGCCGACTTGTCTCCAAGGGTCTATAGCGGCCTCCGGCACCTTATGGTCGTTCTTCTGTGAGACTAGTTTTTCGAATCCGACGCAAAACTGACAATTAATTGTAACGTTCAGAGCCTCTTAATGACGATGGAACACACAAATTGCGTCGCGATTCAATACATCGTCCTCCAGCCGACTTGTCTCGAAGGGTCTATTGCTGCCTCGGGCACCTTATGGTCGTTCTCCTGTGAGTCTTGATTTTCGAATCCGACGCAAAACTGACAGTTAATTGTAACGTTCAGAGCCTCTTAATGACAATGGAACACACAAATTGCGTCGCGATTCAATACATGGTCCTCCAGCCGACTTGTCTCCATGGGTCTATAGCTGCCTCGGGCACCTTATGGTCGCTCTGCTGTGAGTCTAGTTTTCCGAATACGACGCGTAACTGACAGTTAATAGTAACGTTCAGAGCCTGTTAATGACGATGGAACACACAAATTGCGTCGCGATTCAATAGATCGTCCTACAGCCGACTTGTCTCCAAGTGTCTAGTGCTGCCTCGGGCACCTTATGGTCTTTCTTCTGTGAGTCTAGATTTTCGAATCCGACGCAAAACTGACAGTTAATTTGTAAGGTTCAGAGAGTCTTAATGACGATGGAACACACAAATTGCGTCGCGATTCAATACATCGTCCTCCAGCCGACCTGTCTCCAAGGGTCTATTGCTGCCTCGGGCACCTTATGGTCGTTCTCCTGTGAGTCTAGTTTTTCGAATCCGACGCAAAACTGACAGTTAATTGTAACGTTCAGAGCCTCTTAATGACGATGGAACACACAAATTGCGTCGAGATTCAATACATCGTCCTCCAGCCGACTTGTCTCCAAGGGTCTAGTGCTGCCTCGGGCACCTTATGGTCTTTCTTCTGTGAGTCTAGATTTTCGAATCCGACGCAAAACTGACAGTTAATTGTAAGGTTCAGAGCCTCTTAATGACGATGGAATACACAAATTGCGTCGCGATTCAATACATCGTCCTCCAGCCGACCTGTCTCCATGGGTCTATTGCTGCCTCGGGCACCTTATGGTCGTTCTCCTGTGAGTCTAGATTTTCGCATCCGACGCAAAACTGACAGTTAATTGTAACGTTCAGAGCCTCTTAATGACGATGGAACACACAAATTGCGTCGCGATTCAATACATCGTCCTCCAGCCGACTAGTCTCCAAGGGTTTATAGCTGCCTCGGGCACCTTATCGTCGTTCTCCTGTGAGTCCAGTTTTTCGAATCCGACGCAAAACTGACAATTAATTGTAACGTTCAGAGCCTCTTAATGACGATGGAACACACAAATTGCGTCGAGATGCAGTACATCGTCCGACAGCCGACCTGTCTCCAAGGGTCTATTGCTGCCTCGGGCACCTTATGGTCGTTCTCCTGTGAGTCTAGATTTTCGAATCCGACGCAAAACAGACAGAGAATTGTGACGTTCTGAGCCTGTTAATGACGATGGAACACACAAATTGCGTCGCGATTCAATACATCGTCCTCCAGCCGACTTGTCTCCGAGGTAGTATTGCTGCCCCGGGCACCTAATGGTCGTTCTTCTATGCGTCTAGTTTTCCGAATCCGACGAAAAACTGACAGTTAATTGTAACGTTCTGAGCCTCTGAATGACGATGGAACACAGAAATTGTGTCGCGATTCAATACATCGTCCTACAGCCGACTTGTCTCCAAGGGTCTAGTGCTCCCTCGGGCATCTTATGGTCGTTCTCCTGTGTGTCTAGATTTTCGAATCCGACGCAAAACTGACATTGAATTGTAGCGTTCAGAGCCTGTTAATGACGATGGAACACACAAATTGCGTCGCGATTCAATACATCGTCCTCCAGCCGACTTGTCTCCGAGGGTCTAGTGCTGCGTCGGGCACCTTATGGTCGTTCTCCTGTGAGTCTAGATTTTCGAATCCGACGCAAAACTGACAGAGAATTGTAACGTTCAGAGCCTCTTAATGACCATGGAACACTCAAATTGCGTCGCGATTCAATACATCGTCCTCCAGCAGACTTGTCTCCAAGGGTCTAGTGCTGCCTCGGGCACCTTATGGTCGTTATTCTGTGAGTATAGATTTTCGAATCCGACGCAAAACTGACAGTTAATTGTAAGGTTCAGAGCCTCTTAATGACGATGGAACACACAAATTGCGTCGCGATTCAATACATCGTCCTACAGCCGAATTGTCTCCAAGGGTCTAGTGCTGCCTCGGGCACCTTATGGTCGTTCTCCTGTGAGTCTAGATTTTCGAATCCGACGCAAAACTGACAGTTAATTGTAACGTTCAGAGCCTCTTAATGACGATGGAACACACAAATTGCGTCGCGATACAATACATCGTATTACAGCCGACTTGTCTCCAAGGGTCTAGTGCTGCCTCGGGCACCTTATGGTCGTTCCCCTGTGAGTCTAGATTTTCGAATCCGACGCAAAACTGACAGTTAATTGTAACGTTCAGAGCCTCTTAATGACGATGGAACACTCTAATTGCGTCGCGATTCAATACATCGTCCTCCAGCCGACTTGTCTCGAAGGGTCTATTGCTGCCTCGGGCACCTTATGGTCGTTCTCCTGTGAGTCTTGATTTTCGAATCCGACGCAAAACTGACAGTTAATTGTAACGTTCAGAGCCTCTTAATGACGATGGAACACTCTAATTGCGTCGCGATTCAATACATCGTCCTCCAGCCGACTTGTCTCGAAGGGTCTATTGCTGCCTCGGGCACCTTATGGTCGTTCTCCTGTGAGTCTTGATTTTCGAATCCGACGCAAAACTGACAGTTAATTGTAACGTTCAGAGCCTCTTAATGACAATGGAACACACAACTTGCGTCGCGATTCAATACATGGTCCTCCAGCCGACTTGTCTCCATGGGTCTATAGCTGCCTCGGGCACCTTATGGTCGTTCTTCTGGGAGTCTAGTTTTTCGAATCCGACGCAAAACTGACAGTTAATTGTAACGTTCAGAGCCTCTTAATGACGATGGAACACACAAATTGCGTAGAGATTCAATACATCGTCCTCCAGCCGACCTGTCTCCAAGGGTCTATTGCTGCCTTGGGCACATTATGGTCGCTCTGCTGTGAGTCTAGTTTTCCGAATACGACGCATAACTGACAGTTAATTGTGACGTTCAGAGCCTGTTAATGACGATGGAACACACAAATTGCGTCGCGATTCAATACATCGTCCTCCAGCCGACTAGTCTCCAAGGGTCTATTGCTGCCTCGGGCACGTTATGGTCGCTCTGCTGTGAGTCTAGTTTTCCGAATACGACGCAAAACTGACAATTAATTGTAACGTTCAGAGCCTCTTAATGACGATGGAACACACAAATTGCGTCGAGATTCAATACATCGTCCTCCAGCCGACCTGTCTCCAAGGGTCTATTGCTGCCTCGGGCACCTTATGGTCGCTCTGCTGTGAGTCTAGTATTCCGAATACGACGCATAACTGACAGTTAATTGTAACGTTCAGAGCCTGTTAATGACGATGGAACACACAAATTGCGTCGCGATTCAATACATCGTCCTACAGCCGACTTGTCTCCAAGGGTCTAGTGCTGCCTCGGGCACCTTATGGTCGTTCCCCTGTGTGTCTAGATTTTCGAATCCGACGCAAAACTGACAGTTAATTGTAACGTTCAGAGCCTCTTAATGACGATGGAACACACAAATTGCGTCGCGATTCAATACATCGTCCTCCAGCCGACCTGTCTCCAAGGGTCTATTGCTGCCTCGGGCACCTTATTGACGCTCTGCTGTGAGTCTAGTTTTCCGAATACGACGCATAACTGACAGTTAATAGTAACGTTCAGAGCCTGTTAATGACGATGGAACACACAAATTGCGTCGCGATTCAACAGAGCGTCCTACAGCCGACTTGTCTCCAAGGGTCTAGTGCTGCCTCGGGCACCTTATGGTCGTTCTCCTGTGAGTCTAGATTTTCGAATCCGACGCAAAACTGACAGTTAATTGTAAGGTTCAGAGCCTCTTAATGACGATGGAACACTCAAATTGCGTCGCGATTCAATAGATCGTCCTACAGCCGACTTGTCTCCAAGGGTCTAGTGCTGCCTCGGGCACCTTATGGTCGTTCTCCTGTGAGTCTAGATTTTCGAATCCGACGCAAAACTGACAGAGAATTGTAACGTTCAGAGCCTCTTAATGACGATGGAACACTCAAATTGCGTCGCGATTCAATACATCGTCCTCCAGCCGACATGTCTCCAAGGGTCTAGTGTTGCCTCGGGCACCTTATGGTCGTTCTCCTGTGAGTCTAGATTTTCGAATCCGACGCAAAACTGACAGAGAATTGTAACATTCAGAGCCTCTTAATGACGATGGAACACTCAAATTGCGTCGCGATTCAATACATCGTCCTCCAGCCGACTTGTCTCGAAGGGTCTATTGCTGCCTCGGGCAGACTCCTGTGAGTCTAGATTTTCGAATCCGACACAAAACTGACAGAGAATTGTAACGTTCAGAGCCTCTTAATGACAATGGAACACAAATTGCGTCGCGATTAAATACATCGTCCTAAATCCGACTTGTCTGCAAGGGTCTAGTGCTGCCTCGGGCACCTTATGGTCGTTCCCCTGTGTGTCTAGATTTTCGAATCCGACGCAAAACTGACAGTTAATTGTAAGGTTCAGAGCCCCTTAATGACGATGGAACACACAAATTGCGTCGAGATTCAATACATCGTCCGACAGCCGACCTGTCTCCAAGGGTCTATAGTTTTCCGAATACGACGCATAACTGACAGTTAATTGTAACGTTCAGAGCCTGTTAATGACGATGGAACACACAAATTGCGTCGCGATTCAATACATCGTCCTACATCCGACTTGTCTCCAAGGGTCTAGTGCTGCCTCGGGCACCTTATGGTCGTTCCCCTGTGTGTCTAGATTTTCGAATCCGACGCAAAACTGACAGTTAATTGTAAGGTTCAGAGCCTCTTAATGACGATGGAACACTCAAATTGCGTCGCGATTCAATAGATCGTCCTACAGCCGACTTGTCTCCAAGGGTCTAGTGCTGCCTCGGGCACCTTATGGTCGTTCTCCTGTGAGTCTAGATTTTCGAATCCGACGCAAAACTGACAGAGAATTGTAACGTTCAGAGCCTCTTAATGACGATGGAACACTCAAATTGCGTCGCGATTCAATACATCGTCCTCCAGCCGACATGTCTCCAAGGGTCTAGTGTTGCCTCGGGCACCTTATGGTCGTTCTCCTGTGAGTCTAGATTTTCGAATCCGACGCAAAACTGACAGAGAATTGTAACATTCAGAGCCTCTTAATGACGATGGAACACTCAAATTGCGTCGCGATTCAATACATCGTCCTCCAGCCGACTTGTCTCGAAGGGTCTATTGCTGCCTCGGGCAGACTCCTGTGAGTCTAGATTTTCGAATCCGACACAAAACTGACAGAGAATTGTAACGTTCAGAGCCTCTTAATGACAATGGAACACAAATTGCGTCGCGATTAAATACATCGTCCTAAATCCGACTTGTCTCCAAGGGTCTAGTGCTGCCTCGGGCACCTTATGGTCGTTCCCCTGTGTGTCTAGATTTTCGAATCCGACGCAAAACTGACAGTTAATTGTAAGGTTCAGAGCCCCTTAATGACGATGGAACACACAAATTGCGTCGAGATTCAATACATCGTCCGACAGCCGACCTGTCTCCAAGGGTCTATAGTTTTCCGAATACGACGCATAACTGACAGTTAATTGTAACGTTCAGAGCCTGTTAATGACGATGGAACACACAAATTGCGTCGCGATTCAATACATCGTCCTACATCCGACTTGTCTCCAAGGGTCTAGTGCTGCCTCGGGCACCTTATGGTCGTTCCCCTGTGTGTCTAGATTTTCGAATCCGACGCAAAACTGACAGTTAATTGTAAGGTTCAGAGCCCCTTAATGACGATGGAACACACAAATTGCGTCGCGATTCAATACATCGTCCTCCAGCCGACCTGTCTCCAAGGCTCTATTGCTGCTTCGGGCACCTTATGGTCGTTCTCCTGTGAGTCTAGGTTTTCGAATCCGACGCAAAACTGACATTTAATTGTAACGTTCAGAGCCTCTTAATGACGATGGAACACACAAATGGCGTCGCGAATCAATACATCGTCCTCCAGCCGAATTGTCTCCAAAGGTCTAGTGCTGCCTCGGGCACCTTATGGTCGTTCTCCTGTGAGTCTAGATTTTCGAATCCGTCGCAAAACTGACAGTTAATTGTAACGATCAGAGCCTGTTATTGACGATGGAACACACAAATTGCGTCGCGATTCAATACATCGTCCTCCAGCCGACTTGTCTCAGAGGTACTATTGCTGCCCCTGGCACCTTTTGGTCGTTCTCCTATGAGTCTAGTTTATCGAATCCGGCGCAAAACTGACCGTTAATTGTAACGTTCAGAGCCCCTTAATGACGATGGAACACACAAATTGCGTCGCGATTCAATACATCGTCCGCCAGCCGACTTGTCTCCAAGGGTCTAGTGCTGCCTCGGGCACCTTATGGTCGTTCTTCTGTGAGTCTAGATTTTCGAATCCGACGCAAAACTGACAGTTAATTGTTAGGTTCAGAGCCTCTTAATGACGATGGAACACACAAATTGCGTCGCGATTCAATACATCGTCCTCCAGCCAACCTGTCTCCACGGGTCTATTGCTGCCTCGGGTACCTTATGGTCGTTCTCCTGTGAGTCTAGGTTTTCGAATCCAACGCAAAACTGACAGTTAATTGTAACGTTCAGAGCCTCTTAATGACGATGGAACACACAAATTGCGTCGCGAATCAATACATCGTCCTCCAGCCGAATTGTCTCCAAGGGTCTAGTGCTGCTTTGGGCACCTTATGGTCGTTCTCCTGTGAGTCTAGATTTTCGAATCCGACGCAAAACTGACAGAGAATTGTAACGTTCAGAGCCTCTTAATGACGATGGAACACTCAAATTGCGTCGCGATTCAATACATCGTCCTCCAACCGACTTGTCTCGAAGGGTCTATTGCTGCCTCGGGCATCTTATGGTCATTCTCCTGTGAGTCTAGTTTTCCGAATACGACGCAAAACTGACAATTAATTGTAACGTTCAGAGCCTCTTAATGACGATGGAACACACAAATTGCGTCGCGATTCAATACATCGTCCGACAGCCGACCTGTCTCCAAGTGTCTATTGCTGCCTCGGGCACCTTATGGTCGCTCTGCTGTGAGTCTAGTTTTCCGAATACGACGCATAACTGACAGTTACTTGTAACGTTCAGAGCCTGTTAATGACGATGGAACACATAAATTGCGTCGCGATTAAATACATCGTCCTCCAGCCGACTTGTCTCCAAGGGTCTATAGCGGCCTCCGGCACCTTATGGTCGTTCTTCTGTGAGACTAGTTTTTCGAATCCGACGCAAAACTGACAATTAATTGTAACGTTCAGAGCCTCTTAATGACGATGGAACACACAAATTGCGTCGAGATTCAATACATCGTCCGACAGCCGACCTGTCTCCAAGGGTCTATAGTTTTCCGAATACGACGCATAACTGACAGTTAATTGTAACGTTCAGAGCCTCTTAATGACGATGGAACACACAAATTGCGTCGCGATTCAATACATCGTCCTACATCCGACTTGTCTCCAAGGGTCTAGTGCTGCCTCGGGCACCTTATGGTCGTTCCCCTGTGTGTCTAGATTTTCGAATCCGACGCAAAACTGACAGTTAATTGTAAGGTTCAGAGCCCCTTAATGACGATGGAACACACAAATTGCGTCGCGATTCAATACATCGTCCTCCAGCCGACCTGTCTCCAAGGCTCTATTGCTGCCTCGGGCACCTTATGGTCGTTCTCCTGTGAGTCTAGGTTTTCGAATCCGACGCAAAACTGACATTTAATTGTAACGTTCAGAGCCTCTTAATGACGATGGAACACACAAATGGCGTCGCGAATCAATACATCGTCCTCGAGCCGAATTGTCTCCAAGGGTCTAGTGCTGCCTCGGGCACCTTATGGTCGTTCTCCTGTGAGTCTAGATTTTCGAATCCGTCGCAAAACTGACAGTTAATTGTAACGATCAGAGCCTGTTATTGACGATGGAACACACAAATTGCGTCGCGATTCAATACATCGTCCTCCAGCCGACTTGTCTCAGAGGTACTATTGCTGCCCCTGGCACCTTTTGGTCGTTCTCCTATGAGTCTAGTTTATCGAATCCGGCGCAAAACTGACCGTTAATTGTAACGTTCAGAGCCTCTTAATGACGATGGAACACACAAATTGCGTCGCGATTCAGTACATCGTCCGCCAGCCGACTTGTCTCCAAGGGTCTAGTGCTGCCTCGGGCACCTTATGGTCGTTCTTCTGTGAGTCTAGATTTTCGAATCCGACGCAAAACTGACAGTTAATTGTAAGGTTCAGAGCCTCTTAATGACGATGGAACACACAAATTGCGTCGCGATTCAATACATCGTCCTCCAGCCAACCTGTCTCCAAGGGTCTATTGCTGCCTCGGGCACCTTATGGTCGTTCTTCTGTGAGTCTAGGTTTTCGAATCCAACGCAAAACTGACAGTTAATTGTAACGTTCAGAGCCTCTTAATGACGATGGAACACACAAATTGCGTCGCGAATCAATACATCGTCCTCCAGCCGAATTGTCTCCAAGGGTCTAGTGCTGCTTTGGGCACCTTATGGTCGTTCTCCTGTGAGTCTAGATTTTCGAATCCGACGCAAAACTGACAGAGAATTGTAACGTTCAGAGCCTCTTAATGACGATGGAACACTCAAATTGCGTCGCGATTCAATACTTCGTCCTCCAACCGACTTGTCTCGAAGGGTCTATTGCTGCCTCGGGCATCTTATGGTCATTCTCCTGTGAGTCTAGTTTTTCGAATCCGATGCAAAACTGACAGTTAATTGTAACGATCAGAGCCTGTTATTGACGATGGAACACACAAATTGCTCCGCGATTCAATACATCGTCCTCCAGCCGACTTGCCTCAGAGGTACTATTGCTGCCCCTGGCACCTTTTGGTCGTTCTCCTATGAGTCTAGTTTATCGAATCCGGCGCAAAACTGACAGTTAATTGTAACGTTCAGAGCCTCTTAATGACAATGGAACACACAAATTGCGTCGCGATTCAATACATCGTCCTCCAGCCGACTTGTCTCCAAGGGTCTATAGCTGCCTCGGGCACCTTATGGCCGTTCTCCTGTGAGTCTAGGTTTTCGAATCCGACGCAAAACTGACAGTTAATTGTAACGTTCAGAGCCTCTTAATGACGATGGAACACTCAAATTGCGTCGCGATTCAATACATCGTCCTCCAGCCGACTTGTCTCGAAGGGTCTATTGCTGCCACGGGCACCTTACGGTCGATCTCCTGTGATTCTAGTTTTTCGAATCCGACGCAAAACTGACAGGTAATTGTAACGTTCAGAGCCTCCTAATGACGATGGAACACACAAATTGCGTCGCGATTCAATACATCGTCCTCCAGCCGACCTGTCTCCAAGGGTCTATTGCTGCCTCGGGCACCTTATGGTCGCTCTGCTGTGAGTCTAGTTTTCCGAATACCACGCGTAACTGACAGTTAATAGTAACGTTCAGAGCCTGTTAATGACGATGGAACACACAAATTGCGTCGCGATTCAATAGATCGTCCTACAGCCGACTTGTCTCCAAGTGTCTAGTGCTGCCTCGGGCACCTTATGGTCTTTCTTCTGTGAGTCTAGATTTTCGAATCCGACGCAAAACTGACAGTTAATTTGTAAGGTTCAGAGAGTCTTAATGACGATGGAACACACAAATTGCGTCGCGATTCAATACATCGTCCTCCAGCCGACCTGTCTCCAAGGGTCTATTGCTGCCTCGGGCACCTTATGGTCATTCTCCTGTGAGTCTAGTTTTTCGAATCCGACGCAAAACTGACAGTTAATTGTAATGTTCAGAGCCTCTTAATGACGATGGAACACACAAATTGCGTCGAGATTCAATACATCGTCCTCCAGCCGACTTGTCTCCAAGGGTCTAGTGCTGCCTCGGGCACCTTATGGTCTTTCTTCTGTGAGTCTAGATTTTCGAATCCGACGCAAAACTGACAGTTAATTGTAAGGTTCAGAGCCTCTTAATGACGATGGAACACACAAATTGCGTCGCGATTCAATACATCGTCCTACAGCCGACCTGTCTCCATGGGTCTATTGCTGCCTCGGGCACCTTATGGTCGTTCTCCTGTGAGTCTAGATTTTCGCATCCGACGCAAAACTGACAGTTAATTGTAACGTTCAGAGCCTCTTAATGACGATGGAACACACAAATTGCGTCGCGATTCAATACATCGTCCTCCAGCCGACTTGTCTCCAAGGGTCTAGTGCTGCCTCGGGCACCTTATGGTCGTTCTTCTGTGAGTCTAGATTTTCGAATCCGACGCAAAACTGACAGTTAATTGTAACGTTCAGAGCCTCTTAATGACGATGGAACACACAAATTGCGTCGAGATGCAGTACATCGTCCGACTGCCGATCTGTCTCCAAGGGTCTATTGCTGCCTCGGGCACCTTATGGTCGCTCTGCTGTGTCTAGTTTTCCGAATACGACGCATAACTGACAGTTAATTGTAACGTTCAGAGCCTGTTAATGACGATGGAACACACAAATTGCGTCGCGATTCAATACATCGTCCTCCAGCCGACTTGTCTCCGAGGTAGTATTGCTGCCCCGGGCACCTAATGGTCGTTCTTCTATGCGTCTAGTTTTCCGAATCCGACGAAAAACTGACAGTTAATTGTAACGTTCTGAGCCTCTTAATGACGATGGAACACAGAAATTGTGTCGCGATTCAATACATCGTCCTCCAGCCGACTTGTCTCCAAGGGTCTAGTGCTGCCTAGGGCACCTTATGGTCGTATTCCTGTGAGTCTAGATTTTCGAATCCGACGCAAAACTGACAGTTAATTGTAACGTTCAGAGCCTCTTAATGACGATGGAACACACAAATTGCGTCGCGATTCAATACATCGTCCTCCAGCCGACCTGTCTCCAATGGTCTATTGCTGCCTCGGGCACCTTATGGTCGTTCTCCTAGGAGTGTAGTTTTTCGAATCCGACGCAAAACTGACAGTTAATTGTAACATTCAGAGCCTCTTAATGACGATGGAACACACAAATTGCGTCGCGATTCAATACATCGTCCTCCAGCCGACTTGTCTCCAAGGGTCTAGTGCTGCCTAGGGCACCTTATGGTCGTATTCCTGTGAGTCTAGATTTTCGAATCCGACGCAAAACTGACAGTTGATTGTAACGTTCAGAGCCTCTTAATGACGATGGAACACACAAATTGCGTCGCGAATCAATACATCGTCCTCCAGCCGACTTGTCTCCGAGGTACTATTGCTGCCCCGGGCACCTTTTGGTCGTTCTCCTAGGAGTGTAGTTTTTCGAATCCGGCCCAAAACTGACAGTTAATTGTAACGTTCAGAGCCTATTAATGACGATGGAACACACAAATTGCGTCGCGATTCAATACATCGTCCTCCAGCCGACTTGTCTCCGAGGTACTATTGCTGCCCCGGGCACCTTTTGGTCGTCCTCCGAGGAGTGTAGTTTTTCGAATCCGGCGCAAGACTGACAGTTAATTGTAACGTTCAGAGCCTCTTAATGACGATGGAACACACAAATTGCGTCGCGATTCAATACATCGTCCTCCCGCCGACTCGTCTCCAAGGGTCTAGTGCTGCCCCGGGCACCTTATGGTCGTTCTTCTGTGAGTCTAGATTTTCGAATCCGACGCAAAACTGACAGTTAATTGTAACGTTCAGAAACTCTTAATGACGATAGAACACACAAATTATGTCGCGATTCAATACATCGTCCTCCAGCCGATTTGTCTCCAAGGGTCTAGTGCTGCCTTGGGCACCTTATGGTCTTTCTCCTGTGAGTCTAGATTTTCGAATCCGACGCAAAACTGACAGTTAATTGTAAGGTTCAGAGCCTCTTAATGACGATGGAACACACAAATTGCGTCGCGATTCAATACATCGTCCTCCAGCCGACTTGTCTCAGAGGTACTATTGCTGCCCCGGGCACCTTTTGGTCGTTCTCCTATGAGTCTAGTTTATCGAATCCGGCGCAAAACTGACAGTTAATTGTAACGTTCAGAGCCTCTTAATGACGATGGAACACACAAATTGCGTCGCGATTCAATACATCGTCCTCCAGCCGACCTGTCTCCAATGGTCTATTGCTGCCTCGGGCACCTTATGGTCGTTCTCCTAGGAGTGTAGTTTTTCGAATCCGGCGCAAAACTGACAGTTAATTGTAACGTTCAGAGCCTCTTAATGACGATGGAACACACAAATTGCGTCGCGATTCAATACATCGTCCTCCAGCCGACTTGTCTCCAAGGGTCTAGTGCTGCCTCGGGCACCTTATGGTCATATTCCTGTGAGTCTAGATTTTCGAATCCGACGCAAAACTGACAGTTAATTGTAACGTTCAGAGCCTCTTAATGACGATGGAACACACAAATTGCGTCGCGATTAAATATATCGTCCTCCAGCCGACTTGTCTCCGAGGTACTATTGCTGCCCCGGGCACCTTTTGGTCGTTCTCCTAGGAGTGTAGTTTTTCGAATCCGGCGCAAAACTGACAGTTAATTGTAATGTTCAGAGCCTCTTAATGACGATGGAACACACAAATTGCGTCGCGATTCAATACATCGTCCTCCAGCCGACTTGTCTCCAAGGGTCTATTGCTGCCTCGCGTACCGTATGGTCATTCTCCTGTGAGTCTAGTTTTTGGAATCCGACGCAAAACTGAAAGTTAATTGCAACGATCAGAGGCTCTTAATGACGATGGAACACACAAATTGCGTCGCGATTCAATACATCGTCCTCCAGCCGAATTGTCTCCAAGGGTCTAGTGCTGCCACGGGCGCCTTATGGTCGTTCTCCTGTGAGTCTAGATTTTCGAATCCGACGCAAAACTGACAGTGAATTGTAAGGTTCAGAGCCTCTTAATGACGATGGAACACACAAATTGCGTCGCGATTCAATACATCGTCCTACAGCCGACCTGTCTCCAAGGGGTTATTGCTGCCTCGGGCACCTTATGGTCGTTCTCCTGTGAGTCTAGTTTTTCGAATCCGACGCAAAACTGACAGTTAATTGTAAGGTTCAGATCCTCTTAATGACGATGGAACACACAAATTGCGTCGTGAATAAATACATCGTCCTCCAACCGAATTGTCTCCAAGGGTCTATTGCTGCCTTGGGCACCTTATGGTCGTTCTCCTGTGAGTCTAGATTTTCGAATCCGACGCAAAACTGACAGTTAATTGTAACGTTCAGAGCCTCTTAATGACGATGGAACACACAAATTGCGTCGCGATTTAATACGTCGTCCTCCAGCCGAATTGTCTCCAAGGGTCTAGTGCTGCCACGGGCGCCTTATGGTCGTTCTCCTGTGAGTCTAGATTTTCGAATCAGACGCAAAACTGACAGTTAATGTAATGTTCAGAGCCTCTTAATGACGATGGAACACACAAATTGCGTCGCGATTCAATACATCGTCCTCCAGCCGACCTGTCTCCAATGGTCTATTGCTGCCTCGGGCACCTTATGGTCTTTCTCCTAGGAGTGTAGTTTTTCGAATCCGGCGCAAAACTGACAGTTAATTGTAACGTTCAGAGCCTCTTAATGACGATGGAACACAAAAATTGCGTCGCGATTCAATACATCGTCCTCCAGCCGACTGGTCTCCAAGGGTCTAGTGCTGCCTCGGGCACCTTATGGTCGTTCTTCTGTGAGTCTAGATTTTCGAATCCGACGCAAAACTGACAGTTAATTGTAAGGTTCAGAGCCTCTTAATGACGATGGAACACACAAATTGCGTCGCCATTCAATACATCGTCCTCCAGCCGACTTGTCTCAGAGGTACTATTGCTGCCCCGGGCACCTTTTGGTCGTTCTTCTATGAGTCTAGTTTATCGAATCCGGCGCAAAACTGACAGTTAATTGTAACGTTCAGAGCCTCTTAATGACGATGGAACACACAAATTGCGTCGCGATTCAATAAATCGTCCTCCAGCCGACTTGTCTCCAAGGGTCTATAGCTGCCTCGGGCACCTTATGGTCGTTCTCCTGTGAGTCTAGATTTTCGAATCCGACGCAAACCTAACAGTTAATTGTAACGTTCAGAGTCTCTTAATGACGATGGAACACACAAATTGCGTCGCGATTCAATACATCGTCCTCCAGCCGACTTGTCTCCGAGGTACTATTGCTGCCCCGGGCACCTTTTGGTCGTTCTCCTAGGAGTGTAGTTTTTCGAATCCGGCGCAAAACTGACAGTTAATTGTAACATTCAGAGCCTCTTAGTGACGATGGAACACACAAATTGCGTCGCGATTCAATACATCGTCCTCCAGCCGACTTGTCTCCAAGGGTCTAGTGCTGCCTCGGGCAGCTTATGGTGGTATTCCTGTGAGTCTAGATTTTCGAATCCGACGCAAAACTGACAGTTAATTGTAGCGTTCAGCGCCTCTTAATGACGATGTAACACACAAATTGCGTCGCGATTCAATACATCGTCCTCCAGCCGACTTGTCTCCAAGGGTCTATTGCTGCCTCGGGCCCCGTATGGTCGTTCTCCTGTGAGTCTAGTTTTTGGAATCCGACGCAAAACTGAAAGTTAATTGTAACGATCAGAGCCTCTTAATGACGATGGAACACACAAATTGCGTCGCGATTCAATACATCGTCCTCCAGCCGACTTGTCTCCAAGGGTCTATTGCTGCCTCGGGCACCGTATGGTCGTTCTCCTGTGAGTCTAGTTTTTGGAATCCGACGCAAAATGAAAGTTAATTGTAACGATCAGAGCCTCTTAATGACGATGGAACACACAAATTGCGTCGCGAATCAATACATCGTCCTCCAGCCGACTTGTCTCAGAGGTACTATTGCTGCCCCGGGCACCTTTTGGTCGTTCTTCTATGAGTCTAGTTTATCGAATCCGGCGCAAAACTGACAGTTAATTGTAACGTTCAGAGCCTCTTAATGACGATGGAACACACAAATTGCGTCGCGATTCAATATATCGTCCTCCAGCCGACTTTACTCCAAGGGTCTATAGCTGCCTCGGGCACCATATGGTCGTTCTCCTGTGAGTCTAGATTTTCGAATCCGACGCAAAACTGACAGTTAATTGTAATGTTCAGAGCCTCTTAATGACGATGGAACACACAAATTGCGTCGCGATTCAATACATCGTCCTCCAGCCGACTTGTCTCCAAGGGTCTAGTGCTGCCTCGGGCACCTTATGGTCGTTCTCCTGTGGGTCTAGATTTTCGAATCCGACGCAAAACTGACAGTTAATTGTAACGTTCAGAGCCTCTTAATGACGATGGAACACACAAATTGCGTCGCGATTCAATACCTCGTCCTCCAGCCGACTTGTCTCCGAGGTACTTTTGCTGCCCCGGGCACCTTTTGGTCGTTCTCCGAGGAGTGTAGTTTTTCGAATCCGACGCAAGACTGACAGTTAATTGTAACGTTCAGAGCCTCTTAATGACGATGGAACACACAAAATGCGTCGCGATACAGTAAATCGTCCTCCAGCCGACTTGTCTCCAAGGGTCTATAGCTGCGTCGGGCACCTTATCGTCTTTCTCCTGTGAGTCTAGTTTTTCGATTCCGACGCAAAACTGACAGTTAATTGTAACGTTCAGAGCCTGTTAATGACGATGGAACACACAAATTGCGCCGCGATTCAATACATCGTCCTCCAGCCGAATTGTATCCAAGGGTCTAGTTCTGCCCCGGGCACCTTATAGTCGTTCTTCTGTGAGTCTAGATTTTCGAATCCGACGCAAATCTAACAATTGTAACGTTCAGAGCCTGTTAATGACGATGGAACACACAAATTGCGTCGTGATTCAATACATCGTCCTACAGCCGACTTGTCTCAGAGGTACTATTGCTGCCCCGGGCACCTTTTGGTCGTTTTCCTATGAGTCTAGTTTATCGAATCCGGCGCAAAACTGACAGTTAATTGTAACGTTCAGAGCCTCTTAATGACGATGGAACACACAAATTGCGTCGTGATTCAATACATCGTCCTACAGCCGACTTGTCTCAGAGGTACTATTGCTGCCCCGGGCACCTTTTGGTCGTTCTCCGAGGAGTGTAGTTTTTCAAATCCGGCGCAAGACTGACAGTTAATTGTAACGTTCAGAGCCTCTTAATGACGATGGAACACACAAATTGCGTCGCGATTCAATACATCGTCCTCCAGCCGACTTGTCTCCAAGGGTCTAGTGCTGCCTCGGGCACCTTATGGTCGTTCTCCTGTGAGTCTAGATTTTCGAATCCGACGCAAAACTGACAGTTAATTGTAACGTTCAGAAACTCTTAATGACGATAGAACACGTAAATTGCGTCGCGATTCAATACATCGTCCTCAAGCCGACTTGTCTCCAAGGGTCTATTGCTGCCTCGGGCACCGTATGGTCGTTCTCCTGTGTGTCTAGTTTTTCGAATCCGACGCAAAACTTACAGTGAATTGTAAGGTTCAGAGCCTCTTAATGACGATGGAACACACAAATTGCGTCGCGAAGCAATACATCGTCCTACAGCCGACCTGTCTCCAAGGGGTTATTGCTGCCTCGGGCACCTTATGGTCGTTCTCCTGTGAGTCTAGTTTTTCGAATCCGACGCAAAACTGACCGTTAATTGTAAGGTTCAGATCCTCTTAATGACGATGGAACACACAAATTGCGTCGCGAATCAATACATCGTCCTAGAGCCGAATTGTCTCCAAGGGTCTAGTGCTGCCTTGGGCACCTTATGGTCGTTCTCCTGTGAGTCTAGATTATCGAATCCGACGCAAAACTGACAGTTAATTGTAACGTTCAGAGCCTCTTAATGACGATGGAACACACAAATTGCGTCCCGATTCAATACGTCGTCCTGCAGCCGAATTGTCTCCAAGGGTCTAGTGCTGCCACGGGCGCTTTATGGTCGTTCTCCTGTGAGTCTAGATTTTCGAATCCGACGCAAAACTGACAGTTAATTGTAAGGTTCAGAGCCTCTTAATGACGATGGAACACACAAATTGCGTCGCGATTCAATACATCGTCCTCCAGCCGACTTGTCTCAGAGGTACTATTGCTGCCCCGGGCACCTTTTGGTCGTTGTCCTATGAGTCTAGTTTATCGAATCCGGCGCAAAACTGACAGTTAATTGTAACGTTCAGAGCCTCTTAATGACGATGGAACACACAAATTGCGTCGCGATTCAATACATCGTCCTCCAGCCTACCTGTCTCCAATGGTCTATTGCTGCCTCGGGCACCTTATGGTCGTTCTCCTAGGAGTGTAGTTTTTCGAATCCGGCGGAAAACTGACAGTTAATTGTAACGTTCAGAATCTCTTAATGACGATGGAACACACAAATTGCGTCGCGATTCAATACATCGTCCTCCAGCCGAATTGTCTCCAAGGGTCTATTGCTGCCTCGAGCACCGTATGGTCGTTCTCCTGTGAGTCTAGTTTTTCGAATCCGACGCAAACCTGAAAGTTAATTGTAACGTTCAGAAACTCTTAATGACGATGGAACACACAAATTGCGTCGCGATTCAATACATCGTCCTCCAGCCGACTTGTCTCCGAGGTACTATTGCTGCCCCGAGCACCTTTTGGTCGTTCTCCGAGGAGTGTAGTTTTTCGAATCCGGCGCAAGACTGACAGTTAATTGTAACGTTCAGAGCCTCTTAATGACGATGGAACACACAAATTGCGTCGCGATTCAATACATCGTCCTCCAGCCGACTTGTCTCCAAGGGTCTAGTGCTGCCTCGTGCACCTTATGGTCGTTCTCCTGTGAGTCTAGTTTTTCGAATCCGACGCAAAGCTGACAGTTAATTGTAACGTTCAGAAACTCTTAATGACGATAGAACACACAAATTGCGTCGCGATTCAATACATCATCCTCCAGCCGACGTGTCTCCGAGGTACTATTGCTGCCTCGGGCACCGTATGGTCGTTCTCATGTGAGTCTAGTTTTTCGAATCCGACGCAAAACTGAAAGTTAATTGTAACGTCCATATCCTCTTAATGACGATGGAACACACAAATTGCGTCGCGATTCAATACATCGTCCTCCAGCCGAATTGTCTCCAAGGGTCTAGTGCTGCCTTGGGCACCTTATGGTCTTTCTCCTGTGAATCTAGATTTTCGAATCCGACGCAAAACTGACAGTTAATTGTAACGTTCAGAGCCTCTTAATGACGATGGAACACACAAAATGCGTCGCGATACAATACAGCGTCCTCCAGCCGACTTGTCTCCAAGGGTCTATAGCTGCCTCGGGCACCTTATCGTCTTTCTCCTCTGAGTCTAGTTTTTCGAATCCGACGCAAAACTGACAGTTAATTGTAACGTTCAGAGCCTGTTAATGACGATGGAACACTCAAATTGCGTCGAGATTCAATACATCTTCCGTCAGCCAACCTGTCTCCAAGGGTCTATTGCTGCCTCGGACACCTTATGGTAGTTCTGCTGTGAGTCTAGTTTTCTGAATACGACGCATAACTGACAGTAAATTGTAACGTTCAGAGCCTGTTAATGACGTTGGAACACAGAAATTGCGTCGCGATTCAATACATCGTCCTCCAGCCGACCTGTCTCCAATGGTCTATTGCTGCCTCGGGCACCTTATGGTCGTTCTCCTAGGAGTGTAGTTTTTCGAATCCGGCGCAAAACTGACAGTTAATTGTAACGTTCAGAGCCTCTTAATGACGATGGAACACACAAATTGCGTCGCGATTCAATACATCGTCCTCCAGCCGACTTGTCTCCAAGTGTCTAGTGCTGCCTCGGGCACCTTATGGTCGTTCTTCTGTGAGTCTAGATTTTCGAATCCGACGCAAAACTGACAGTTAATTGTAAGGTTCAGAGCCTCTTAATGACGATGGAACACACAAATTGCGTCGCGATTCAATGCATCGTCCTCCAGCCGACTTGTCTCCGAGGAACTATTGCTGCCCCGGGCACCTTTTGGTCGTTCTCCTAGGTGTGTAGTTTTTCGAATCCGGCGCAAAACTGACAGTTAATTGTAATGTTCAGAGCCTCTTAATGACGATGGAACACACAAGTTGCGTCGCGATTCAATACATCGTCCTCCAGCCGACTTGTCTCCAAGGGTCTATTGCTGCCTCTGGCACCGTATGGTCATTCTCCTGTGAGTCTAGTTTTTGGAATCCGACGCAAAACTGAAAGTTAATTGTAACTATCAGAGGCTCTTAATGACGATGGAGCACACAAATTGCGTCGCGATTCATTACATCGTCCTCCAGCCGAATTGTCTCCAAGGGTCTAGTGCTGCCACGGGCGCCTTATGGTCGTTCTCCTGTGAGTCTAGATTTTCGAATCCGACGCAAAACTGACAGTTAATTGTAAGGTTCTGATCCTCTTAATGACGATGGAACACACAAATTGCGTCGCGAAGCAATACATCGTCCTCCAGCCGAATTGTCTCCAAGGGTCTATTGCTGCCTTGGGCACCTTATGGTCGTTCTCCTGTGAGTCTAGATTTTCGAATCCGACGCAAAACTGACAGTTAATTGTAACGTTCAGAGCCTCTTAATGACGATGGAACACACAAATTGCGTCGCGATTCAATACGTCGTCCTGCAGCCGAATTGTCTCCAAGGGTCTAGTGCTGCCACGGGCGCTTTATGGTCGTTCTCCTGTGAGTCTAGATTTTCGAATCCGACGCAAAACTGACAGTTAATTGTAACGTTCAGAGCCTCTTAATGACGATGGAACACACAAATTGCGTCGCGATTCAATGCATCGTCCTCCAGCCGACTTGTCTCCGAGGAACTATTGCTGCCCCGGGCACCTTTTGGTCGTTCTCCTAGGTGTGTAGTTTTTCGAATCCGGCGCAAAACTGACAGTTAATTGTAATGTTCAGAGCCTCTTAATGACGATGGAACACACAAGTTGCGTCGCGATTCAATACATCGTCCTCCAGCCGACTTGTCTCCAAGGGTCTATTGCTGCCTCTGGCACCGTATGGTCATTCTCCTGTGAGTCTAGTTTTTGGAATCCGACGCAAAACTGAAAGTTAATTGTAACTATCAGAGGCTCTTAATGACGATGGAGCACACAAATTGCGTCGCGATTCATTACATCGTCCTCCAGCCGAAATGTCTCCAAGGGTCTAGTGCTGCCACGGGCGCCTTATGGTCGTTCTCCTGTGAGTCTAGATTTTCGAATCCGACGCAAAACTGACAGTTAATTGTAAGGTTCTGATCCTCTTAATGACGATGGAACACACAAATTGCGTCGCGAAGCAATACATCGTCCTCCAGCCGAATTGTCTCCAAGGGTCTATTGCTGCCTTGGGCACCTTATGGTCGTTCTCCTGTGAGTCTAGATTTTCGAATCCGACGCAAAACTGACAGTTAATTGTAACGTTCAGAGCCTCTTAATGACGATGGAACACACAAATTGCGTCGCGATTCAATACGTCGTCCTGCAGCCGAATTGTCTCCAAGGGTCTAGTGCTGCCACGGGCGCTTTATGGTCGTTCTCCTGTGAGTCTAGATTTTCGAATCCGACGCAAAACTGACAGTTAATTGTAACGTTCAGAGCCTCTTAATGACGATGGAACACACAAATTGCGTCGCGATTCAATACATCGTCCTCCAGCCGACTTGTCTCAGAGGTACTATTGCTGCCCCGGGCACCTTTTGGTCGTTCTCCTATGAGTCTTGTTTATCGAATCCGGCGCAAAACTGACAGTTAATTGTAACGTTCAGAGCCTCTTAATGACGATGGAACACACAAATTGCGTCGCGATTCAATACATCGTCCTCCAGCCTACCTGTCTCCAATGGTCCATTGCTGCCTCCTGCACCTTATGGTCGTTCTCCTAGGAGTGTAGTTTGTCGAATCCGGCGGAAAACAAACAGTTAATTGTAACGTTCAGAGCCTCTTAATGACGATGGAACACACAAATTGCGTCGCGATTCAATACATCGTCCTCCAGCCTACCTGTCTCCAATGGTCCATTGCTGCCTCCAGCACCTTATGGTCGTTCTCCTAGGAGTGTAGTTTGTCGAATCCGGCGGAAAACAAACAGTTAATTGTAACGTTCAGAGCCTCTTAATGACGATGGAACACACAAATTGCGTCGCGATTCAATACATCGTCCTCCAGCCGAATTGTCTCCAAGGGTCTATTGCTGCCTCGAGCACCGTATGGTCGTTCTCCTGTGAGTCTAGTTTTTCGAATCCGACGCAAACCTGAAAGTTAATTGTAACGTTCAGAAACTCTTAATGACGATGGAACACTCAAATTGCGTCGCGATTCAATACATCGTCCTCCAGCCGACTTGTCTCCGAGGTACTATTGCTGCCCCGGGCACCTTTTGGTCGTTCTCCGAGGAGTGTAGTTTTTCGAATCCGGCGCAAGACTGACAGTTAATTGTAACGTTCAGAGCCTCTTAATGACGATGGAACACACAAATTGCGTCGCGATTCAATACATCGTCCTCCAGCCGACTTGTCTCCAAGGGTCTAGTGCTGCCTCGGGCACCTTATGGTCGTTCTCCTGTGAGTCAAGTTTTTCGAATCCGACGCAAAACTGACAGTTAATTGTAACGTTCAGAAACTCTTAATGACGATAGAACACCCAAATTGCGTCGCGATTCAATACATCGTCCTCCAGCCGACGTGTCTCCGAGGTACTATTGCTGCCTCGGGCACCGTATGGTCGTTCTCCTGTGAGTCTAGTTTTTCGAATCCGACGCAAAACTGAAAGTTAATTGTAACGTCCATAGCCTCTTAATGACGATGGAACACACAAATTACGTCGCGATTCAATACATCGTCCTCCAGCCGAATTGTCTCCAAGGGTCTAGTGCTGCCTTGGGCACCTTATGGTCTTTCTCTTGTGAATCTAGATTTTCGAATCCGACGCAAAACTGACAGTTAATTGTAACGTTCAGAGCCTCTTCATGACGATGGAACACACAAAATGCGTCGCGATACAATACAGCGTCCTCCAGCCGACTTGTCTCCAAGGGTCTATAGCTGCCTCGGGCACCTTATCGTCTTTCTCCTCTGAGTCTAGTTTTTCGAATCCGACGCAAAACTGACAGTTAATTGTAACGTTCAGAGCCTGTTAATGACGATGGAACACTCAAATTGCGTCGAGATTCAATACATCTTCCGTCAGCCAACCTGTCTCTAAGGGTCTATTGCTGCCTCGGACACCTTATGGTCGTTCTGCTGTGAGTCTAGTTTTCTGAATACGACGCATAACTGACAGTAAATTGTAACGTTCAGAGCCTGTTAATGACGTTGGAACACAGAAATTGCGTCGCGATTCAATACATCGTCCTCCAGCCGACCTGTCTCCAATGGTCTATTGCTGCCTCGGGCACCTTATGGTCGTTCTCCTAGGAGTGTAGTTTTTCGAATCCGGCGCAAAACTGACAGTTAATTGTAACGTTCAGAGCCTCTTAATGACGATGGAACACACAAATTGCGTCGCGATTCAATACATCGTCCTCCAGCCGACTTGTCTCCAAGGGTCTAGTGCTGCCTCGGGCACCTTATGGTCGTTCTTCTGTGAGTCTAGATTTTCAAATCCGACGCAAAACTGACAGTTAATTGTAAGGTTCAGAGCCTCTTATTGACGATGGAACACACAAATTGCGTCGCGATTCAATACATCGTCCTCCAGCCGACTTGTCTCAGAGGTACTATTGCTGCCCCGGGCACCTTTTGGTCGTTCTCCTATGAGTCTAGTTTTTCGAATCCGGCGCAAAACTGACAGTTAATTGTAACGTTCAGAGCCTCTTAATGACGATGGAACGCACAATTTGCGTCGCGATTCAATATATCGTCCTCCAGCCGAATTGTCTCCAAGGGTCTACTGCTGCCTGGGGCACCGTATGGTCGTTCTCCTGTGAGTCTAGTTTTTCGAATCCGACGCAAAACTGAAACTTAATTGTAACGTTCAGAAACTCTTAATGACGATGGAACACACAAATTGCGTCGCGATTCAATACATCGTCCTCCAGCCGACTTGTCTCCGAGGTACTATTGCTGCCCCGGGCACCTTTTGGTCGTTCTCCGAGGAGTGTAGTTTTTCAAATACGGCGCAAGACTGACAGTTAATTGTAACGTTCAGAGCCTCTTAATGACGATGGAACACACAAGTTGCGTCGCGATTCAATACATCGTCCTCCAGCCGACTTGTCTCCAAGGGTCTAGTGCTGCCTCGGACACCTTATGGTCGTTCTCCAATGAGTCTAGATTTTCGAATCCGACGCAAAACTGACAGTTAATTGTAACGTTCAGAGCCTCTTAATGACGATGGAACACACAAATTGCGTCGCGATTCAATACGTCGTCCTCCAGCCGAATTGTCTCCAAGGGTCTAGTGCTGCCACGGGCGCCTTATGGTCGTTCTCCTGTGAGTCTAGATTTTCGAATCAGACGCAAAACTGACAGTTAATGTAATGTTCAGAGCCTCTTAATGACGATGGAACACACAAATTGCGTCGCGATTCAATACATCGTCCTCCAGCCGACCTGTCTCCAATGGTCTATTGCTGCCTCGGGCACCTTATGGTCTTTCTCCTAGGAGTGTAGTTTTTCGAATCCGGCGCAAAACTGACAGTTAATTGTAACGTTCAGAGCCTCTTAATGACGATGGAACACAAAAATTGCGTCGCGATTCAATACATCGTCCTCCAGCCGACTGGTCTCCAAGGGTCTAGTGCTGCCTCGGGCACCTTATGGTCGTTCTTCTGTGAGTCTAGATTTTCGAATCCGACGCAAAACTGACAGTTAATTGTAAGGTTCAGAGCCTCTTAATGACGATGGAACACACAAATTGCGTCGCCATTCAATACATCGTCCTCCAGCCGACTTGTCTCAGAGGTACTATTGCTGCCCCGGGCACCTTTTGGTCGTTCTTCTATGAGTCTAGTTTATCGAATCCGGCGCAAAACTGACAGTTAATTGTAACGTTCAGAGCCTCTTAATGACGATGGAACACACAAATTGCGTCGCGATTCAATAAATCGTCCTCCAGCCGACTTGTCTCCAAGGGTCTATAGCTGCCTCGGGCACCTTATGGTCGTTCTCCTGTGAGTCTAGATTTTCGAATCCGACGCAAACCTAACAGTTAATTGTAACGTTCAGAGTCTCTTAATGACGATGGAACACACAAATTGCGTCGCGATTCAATACATCGTCCTCCAGCCGACTTGTCTCCGAGGTACTATTGCTGCCCCGGGCACCTTTTGGTCGTTCTCCTAGGAGTGTAGTTTTTCGAATCCGGCGCAAAACTGACAGTTAATTGTAACATTCAGAGCCTCTTAGTGACGATGGAACACACAAATTGCGTCGCGATTCAATACATCGTCCTCCAGCCGACTTGTCTCCAAGGGTCTAGTGCTGCCTCGGGCAGCTTATGGTGGTATTCCTGTGAGTCTAGATTTTCGAATCCGACGCAAAACTGACAGTTAATTGTAGCGTTCAGCGCCTCTTAATGACGATGTAACACACAAATTGCGTCGCGATTCAATACATCGTCCTCCAGCCGACTTGTCTCCAAGGGTCTATTGCTGCCTCGGGCCCCGTATGGTCGTTCTCCTGTGAGTCTAGTTTTTGGAATCCGACGCAAAACTGAAAGTTAATTGTAACGATCAGAGCCTCTTAATGACGATGGAACACACAAATTGCGTCGCGATTCAATACATCGTCCTCCAGCCGACTTGTCTCCAAGGGTCTATTGCTGCCTCGGGCACCGTATGGTCGTTCTCCTGTGAGTCTAGTTTTTGGAATCCGACGCAAAATGAAAGTTAATTGTAACGATCAGAGCCTCTTAATGACGATGGAACACACAAATTGCGTCGCGAATCAATACATCGTCCTCCAGCCGACTTGTCTCAGAGGTACTATTGCTGCCCCGGGCACCTTTTGGTCGTTCTTCTATGAGTCTAGTTTATCGAATCCGGCGCAAAACTGACAGTTAATTGTAACGTTCAGAGCCTCTTAATGACGATGGAACACACAAATTGCGTCGCGATTCAATATATCGTCCTCCAGCCGACTTTACTCCAAGGGTCTATAGCTGCCTCGGGCACCATATGGTCGTTCTCCTGTGAGTCTAGATTTTCGAATCCGACGCAAAACTGACAGTTAATTGTAATGTTCAGAGCCTCTTAATGACGATGGAACACACAAATTGCGTCGCGATTCAATACATCGTCCTCCAGCCGACTTGTCTCCAAGGGTCTAGTGCTGCCTCGGGCACCTTATGGTCGTTCTCCTGTGGGTCTAGATTTTCGAATCCGACGCAAAACTGACAGTTAATTGTAACGTTCAGAGCCTCTTAATGACGATGGAACACACAAATTGCGTCGCGATTCAATACCTCGTCCTCCAGCCGACTTGTCTCCGAGGTACTTTTGCTGCCCCGGGCACCTTTTGGTCGTTCTCCGAGGAGTGTAGTTTTTCGAATCCGACGCAAGACTGACAGTTAATTGTAACGTTCAGAGCCTCTTAATGACGATGGAACACACAAAATGCGTCGCGATACAGTAAATCGTCCTCCAGCCGACTTGTCTCCAAGGGTCTATAGCTGCGTCGGGCACCTTATCGTCTTTCTCCTGTGAGTCTAGTTTTTCGATTCCGACGCAAAACTGACAGTTAATTGTAACGTTCAGAGCCTGTTAATGACGATGGAACACACAAATTGCGCCGCGATTCAATACATCGTCCTCCAGCCGAATTGTATCCAAGGGTCTAGTTCTGCCCCGGGCACCTTATAGTCGTTCTTCTGTGAGTCTAGATTTTCGAATCCGACGCAAATCTAACAATTGTAACGTTCAGAGCCTGTTAATGACGATGGAACACACAAATTGCGTCGTGATTCAATACATCGTCCTACAGCCGACTTGTCTCAGAGGTACTATTGCTGCCCCGGGCACCTTTTGGTCGTTTTCCTATGAGTCTAGTTTATCGAATCCGGCGCAAAACTGACAGTTAATTGTAACGTTCAGAGCCTCTTAATGACGATGGAACACACAAATTGCGTCGTGATTCAATACATCGTCCTACAGCCGACTTGTCTCAGAGGTACTATTGCTGCCCCGGGCACCTTTTGGTCGTTCTCCGAGGAGTGTAGTTTTTCAAATCCGGCGCAAGACTGACAGTTAATTGTAACGTTCAGAGCCTCTTAATGACGATGGAACACACAAATTGCGTCGCGATTCAATACATCGTCCTCCAGCCGACTTGTCTCCAAGGGTCTAGTGCTGCCTCGGGCACCTTATGGTCGTTCTCCTGTGAGTCTAGATTTTCGAATCCGACGCAAAACTGACAGTTAATTGTAACGTTCAGAAACTCTTAATGACGATAGAACACGTAAATTGCGTCGCGATTCAATACATCGTCCTCAAGCCGACTTGTCTCCAAGGGTCTATTGCTGCCTCGGGCACCGTATGGTCGTTCTCCTGTGTGTCTAGTTTTTCGAATCCGACGCAAAACTTACAGTGAATTGTAAGGTTCAGAGCCTCTTAATGACGATGGAACACACAAATTGCGTCGCGAAGCAATACATCGTCCTACAGCCGACCTGTCTCCAAGGGGTTATTGCTGCCTCGGGCACCTTATGGTCGTTCTCCTGTGAGTCTAGTTTTTCGAATCCGACGCAAAACTGACCGTTAATTGTAAGGTTCAGATCCTCTTAATGACGATGGAACACACAAATTGCGTCGCGAATCAATACATCGTCCTCCAGCCGAATTGTCTCCAAGGGTCTAGTGCTGCCTTGGGCACCTTATGGTCGTTCTCCTGTGAGTCTAGATTATCGAATCCGACGCAAAACTGACAGTTAATTGTAACGTTCAGAGCCTCTTAATGACGATGGAACACACAAATTGCGTCCCGATTCAATACGTCGTCCTGCAGCCGAATTGTCTCCAAGGGTCTAGTGCTGCCACGGGCGCTTTATGGTCGTTCTCCTGTGAGTCTAAATTTTCGAATCCGACGCAAAACTGACAGTTAATTGTAAGGTTCAGAGCCTCTTAATGACGATGGAACACACAAATTGCGTCGCGATTCAATACATCGTCCTCCAGCCGACTTGTCTCAGAGGTACTATTGCTGCCCCGGGCACCTTTTGGTCGTTGTCCTATGAGTCTAGTTTATCGAATCCGGCGCAAAACTGACAGTTAATTGTAACGTTCAGAGCCTCTTAATGACGATGGAACACACAAATTGCGTCGCGATTCAATACATCGTCCTCCAGCCTACCTGTCTCCAATGGTCTATTGCTGCCTCGGGCACCTTATGGTCGTTCTCCTAGGAGTGTAGTTTTTCGAATCCGGCGGAAAACTGACAGTTAATTGTAACGTTCAGAATCTCTTAATGACGATGGAACACACAAATTTCGTCGCGATTCAATACATCGTCCTCCAGCCGAATTGTCTCCAAGGGTCTATTGCTGCCTCGAGCACCGTATGGTCGTTCTCCTGTGAGTCTAGTTTTTCGAATCCGACGCAAACCTGAAAGTTAATTGTAACGTTCAGAAACTCTTAATGACGATGGAACACACAAATTGCGTCGCGATTCAATACATCGTCCTCCAGCCGACTTGTCTCCGAGGTACTATTGCTGCCCCGAGCACCTTTTGGTCGTTCTCCGAGGAGTGTAGTTTTTCGAATCCGGCGCAAGACTGACAGTTAATTGTAACGTTCGGAGCCTCTTAATGACGATGGAACACACAAATTGCGTCGCGATTCAATACATCGTCCTCCAGCCGACTTGTCTCCAAGGGTCTAGTGCTGCCTCGTGCACCTTATGGTCGTTCTCCTGTGAGTCTAGTTTTTCGAATCCGACGCAAAGCTGACAGTTAATTGTAACGTTCAGAAACTCTTAATGACGATAGAACACACAAATTGCGTCGCGATTCAATACATCATCCTCCAGCCGACGTGTCTCCGAGGTACTATTGCTGCCTCGGGCACCGTATGGTCGTTCTCATGTGAGTCTAGTTTTTCGAATCCGACGCAAAACTGAAAGTTAATTGTAACGTCCATATCCTCTTAATGACGATGGAACACACAAATTGCGTCGCGATTCAATACATCGTCCTCCAGCCGAATTGTCTCCAAGGGTCTAGTGCTGCCTTGGGCACCTTATGGTCTTTCTCCTGTGAATCTAGATTTTCGAATCCGACGCAAAACTGACAGTTAATTGTAACGTTCAGAGCCTCTTAATGACGATGGAACACACAAAATGCGTCGCGATACAATACAGCGTCCTCCAGCCGACTTGTCTCCATGGGTCTATAGCTGCCTCGGGCACCTTATCGTCTTTCTCCTCTGAGTCTAGTTTTTCGAATCCGACGCAAAACTGACAGTTAATTGTAACGTTCAGAGCCTGTTAATGACGATGGAACACTCAAATTGCGTCGAGATTCAATACATCTTCCGTCAGCCAACCTGTCTCCAAGGGTCTATTGCTGCCTCGGACACCTTATGGTAGTTCTGCTGTGAGTCTAGTTTTCTGAATACGACGCATAACTGACAGTAAATTGTAACGTTCAGAGCCTGTTAATGACGTTGGAACACAGAAATTGCGTCGCGATTCAATACATCGTCCTCCAGCCGACCTGTCTCCAATGGTCTATTGCTGCCTCGGGCACCTTATGGTCGTTCTCCTAGGAGTGTAGTTTTTCGAATCCGGCGCAAAACTGACAGTTAATTGTAACGTTCAGAGCCTCTTAATAACGATGGAACACACAAATTGCGTCGCGATTCAATACATCGTCCTCCAGCCGACTTGTCTCCAAGTGTCTAGTGCTGCCTCGGGCACCTTATGGTCGTTCTTCTGTGAGTCTAGATTTTCGAATCCGACGCAAAACTGACAGTTAATTGTAACGTTCAGAGCCTCTTAATGACGATGGAACACACAAATTGCGTCGCGATTCAATGCATCGTCCTCCAGCCGACTTGTCTCCGAGGAACTATTGCTGCCCCGGGCACCTTTTGGTCGTTCTCCTAGGTGTGTAGTTTTTCGAATCCGGCGCAAAACTGACAGTTAATTGTAATGTTCAGAGCCTCTTAATGACGATGGAACACACAAGTTGCGTCGCGATTCAATACATCGTCCTCCAGCCGACTTGTCTCCAAGGGTCTATTGCTGCCTCTGGCACCGTATGGTCATTCTCCTGTGAGTCTAGTTTTTGGAATCCGACGCAAAACTGAAAGTTAATTGTAACTATCAGAGGCTCTTAATGACGATGGAGCACACAAATTGCGTCGCGATTCATTACATCGTCCTCCAGCCGAATTGTCTCCAAGGGTCTAGTGCTGCCACGGGCGCCTTATGGTCGTTCTCCTGTGAGTCTAGATTTTCGAATCCGACGCAAAACTGACAGTTAATTGTAAGGTTCTGATCCTCTTAATGACGATGGAACACACAAATTGCGTCGCGAAGCAATACATCGTCCTCCAGCCGAATTGTCTCCAAGGGTCTATTGCTGCCTTGGGCACCTTATGGTCGTTCTCCTGTGAGTCTAGATTTTCGAATCCGACGCAAAACTGACAGTTAATTGTAACGTTCAGAGCCTCTTAATGACGATGGAACACACAAATTGCGTCGCGATTCAATACGTCGTCCTGCAGCCGAATTGTCTCCAAGGGTCTAGTGCTGCCACGGGCGCTTTATGGTCGTTCTCCTGTGAGTCTAGATTTTCGAATCCGACGCAAAACTGACAGTTAATTGTAACGTTCAGAGCCTCTTAATGACGATGGAACACACAAATTGCGTCGCGATTCAATGCATCGTCCTCCAGCCGACTTGTCTCCGAGGAACTATTGCTGCCCCGGGCACCTTTTGGTCGTTCTCCTAGGTGTGTAGTTTTTCGAATCCGGCGCAAAACTGACAGTTAATTGTAATGTTCAGAGCCTCTTAATGACGATGGAACACACAAGTTGCGTCGCGATTCAATACATCGTCCTCCAGCCGACTTGTCTCCAAGGGTCTATTGCTGCCTCTGGCACCGTATGGTCATTCTCCTGTGAGTCTAGTTTTTGGAATCCGACGCAAAACTGAAAGTTAATTGTAACTATCAGAGGCTCTTAATGACGATGGAGCACACAAATTGCGTCGCGATTCATTACATCGTCCTCCAGCCGAAATGTCTCCAAGGGTCTAGTGCTGCCACGGGCGCCTTATGGTCGTTCTCCTGTGAGTCTAGATTTTCGAATCCGACGCAAAACTGACAGTTAATTGTAAGGTTCTGATCCTCTTAATGACGATGGAACACACAAATTGCGTCGCGAAGCAATACATCGTCCTCCAGCCGAATTGTCTCCAAGGGTCTATTGCTGCCTTGGGCACCTTATGGTCGTTCTCCTGTGAGTCTAGATTTTCGAATCCGACGCAAAACTGACAGTTAATTGTAACGTTCAGAGCCTCTTAATGACGATGGAACACACAAATTGCGTCGCGATTCAATACGTCGTCCTGCAGCCGAATTGTCTCCAAGGGTCTAGTGCTGCCACGGGCGCTTTATGGTCGTTCTCCTGTGAGTCTAGATTTTCGAATCCGACGCAAAACTGACAGTTAATTGTAACGTTCAGAGCCTCTTAATGACGATGGAACACACAAATTGCGTCGCGATTCAATACATCGTCCTCCAGCCGACTTGTCTCAGAGGTACTATTGCTGCCCCGGGCACCTTTTGGTCGTTCTCCTATGAGTCTTGTTTATCGAATCCGGCGCAAAACTGACAGTTAATTGTAACGTTCAGAGCCTCTTAATGACGATGGAACACACAAATTGCGTCGCGATTCAATACATCGTCCTCCAGCCTACCTGTCTCCAATGGTCCATTGCTGCCTCCTGCACCTTATGGTCGTTCTCCTAGGAGTGTAGTTTGTCGAATCCGGCGGAAAACAAACAGTTAATTGTAACGTTCAGAGCCTCTTAATGACGATGGAACACACAAATTGCGTCGCGATTCAATACATCGTCCTCCAGCCTACCTGTCTCCAATGGTCCATTGCTGCCTCCAGCACCTTATGGTCGTTCTCCTAGGAGTGTAGTTTGTCGAATCCGGCGGAAAACAAACAGTTAATTGTAACGTTCAGAGCCTCTTAATGACGATGGAACACACAAATTGCGTCGCGATTCAATACATCGTCCTCCAGCCGAATTGTCTCCAAGGGTCTATTGCTGCCTCGAGCACCGTATGGTCGTTCTCCTGTGAGTCTAGTTTTTCGAATCCGACGCAAACCTGAAAGTTAATTGTAACGTTCAGAAACTCTTAATGACGATGGAACACTCAAATTGCGTCGCGATTCAATACATCGTCCTCCAGCCGACTTGTCTCCGAGGTACTATTGCTGCCCCGGGCACCTTTTGGTCGTTCTCCGAGGAGTGTAGTTTTTCGAATCCGGCGCAAGACTGACAGTTAATTGTAACGTTCAGAGCCTCTTAATGACGATGGAACACACAAATTGCGTCGCGATTCAATACATCGTCCTCCAGCCGACTTGTCTCCAAGGGTCTAGTGCTGCCTCGGGCACCTTATGGTCGTTCTCCTGTGAGTCAAGTTTTTCGAATCCGACGCAAAACTGACAGTTAATTGTAACGTTCAGAAACTCTTAATGACGATAGAACACCCAAATTGCGTCGCGATTCAATACATCGTCCTCCAGCCGACGTGTCTCCGAGGTACTATTGCTGCCTCGGGCACCGTATGGTCGTTCTCCTGTGAGTCTAGTTTTTCGAATCCGACGCAAAACTGAAAGTTAATTGTAACGTCCATAGCCTCTTAATGACGATGGAACACACAAATTACGTCGCGATTCAATACATCGTCCTCCAGCCGAATTGTCTCCAAGGGTCTAGTGCTGCCTTGGGCACCTTATGGTCTTTCTCTTGTGAATCTAGATTTTCGAATCCGACGCAAAACTGACAGTTAATTGTAACGTTCAGAGCCTCTTCATGACGATGGAACACACAAAATGCGTCGCGATACAATACAGCGTCCTCCAGCCGACTTGTCTCCAAGGGTCTATAGCTGCCTCGGGCACCTTATCGTCTTTCTCCTCTGAGTCTAGTTTTTCGAATCCGACGCAAAACTGACAGTTAATTGTAACGTTCAGAGCCTGTTAATGACGATGGAACACTCAAATTGCGTCGAGATTCAATACATCTTCCGTCAGCCAACCTGTCTCTAAGGGTCTATTGCTGCCTCGGACACCTTATGGTCGTTCTGCTGTGAGTCTAGTTTTCTGAATACGACGCATAACTGACAGTAAATTGTAACGTTCAGAGCCTGTTAATGACGTTGGAACACAGAAATTGCGTCGCGATTCAATACATCGTCCTCCAGCCGACCTGTCTCCAATGGTCTATTGCTGCCTCGGGCACCTTATGGTCGTTCTCCTAGGAGTGTAGTTTTTCGAATCCGGCGCAAAACTGACAGTTAATTGTAACGTTCAGAGCCTCTTAATGACGATGGAACACACAAATTGCGTCGCGATTCAATACATCGTCCTCCAGCCGACTTGTCTCCAAGGGTCTAGTGCTGCCTCGGGCACCTTATGGTCGTTCTTCTGTGAGTCTAGATTTTCAAATCCGACGCAAAACTGACAGTTAATTGTAAGGTTCAGAGCCTCTTATTGACGATGGAACACACAAATTGCGTCGCGATTCAATACATCGTCCTCCAGCCGACTTGTCTCAGAGGTACTATTGCTGCCCCGGGCACCTTTTGGTCGTTCTCCTATGAGTCTAGTTTTTCGAATCCGGCGCAAAACTGACAGTTAATTGTAACGTTCAGAGCCTCTTAATGACGATGGAACGCACAATTTGCGTCGCGATTCAATATATCGTCCTCCAGCCGAATTGTCTCCAAGGGTCTACTGCTGCCTGGGGCACCGTATGGTCGTTCTCCTGTGAGTCTAGTTTTTCGAATCCGACGCAAAACTGAAACTTAATTGTAACGTTCAGAAACTCTTAATGACGATGGAACACACAAATTGCGTCGCGATTCAATACATCGTCCTCCAGCCGACTTGTCTCCGAGGTACTATTGCTGCCCCGGGCACCTTTTGGTCGTTCTCCGAGGAGTGTAGTTTTTCAAATACGGCGCAAGACTGACAGTTAATTGTAACGTTCAGAGCCTCTTAATGACGATGGAACACACAAGTTGCGTCGCGATTCAATACATCGTCCTCCAGCCGACTTGTCTCCAAGGGTCTAGTGCTGCCTCGGACACCTTATGGTCGTTCTCCAATGAGTCTAGATTTTCGAATCCGACGCAAAACTGACAGTTAATTGTAACGTTCAGAGCCTCTTAATGACGATGGAACACACAAATTGCGTCGCGATTCAATACGTCGTCCTGCAGCCGAATTGTCTCCAAGGGTCTAGTGCTGCCACGGGCGCTTTATGGTCGTTCTCCTGTGAGTCTAGATTTTCGAATCCGACGCAAAACTGACAGTTAATTGTAACGTTCAGAGCCTCTTAATGACGATGGAACACACAAATTGCGTCGCGATTCAATACATCGTCCTCCAGCCGACTTGTCTCAGAGGTACTATTGCTGCCCCGGGCACCTTTTGGTCGTTCTCCTATGAGTCTTGTTTATCGAATCCGGCGCAAAACTGACAGTTAATTGTAACGTTCAGAGCCTCTTAATGACGATGGAACACACAAATTGCGTCGCGATTCAATACATCGTCCTCCAGCCTACCTGTCTCCAATGGTCCATTGCTGCCTCCTGCACCTTATGGTCGTTCTCCTAGGAGTGTAGTTTGTCGAATCCGGCGGAAAACAAACAGTTAATTGTAACGTTCAGAGCCTCTTAATGACGATGGAACACACAAATTGCGTCGCGATTCAATACATCGTCCTCCAGCCTACCTGTCTCCAATGGTCCATTGCTGCCTCCTGCACCTTATGGTCGTTCTCCTAGGAGTGTAGTTTGTCGAATCCGGCGGAAAACAAACAGTTAATTGTAACGTTCAGAGCCTCTTAATGACGATGGAACACACAAATTGCGTCGCGATTCAATACATCGTCCTCCAGCCGAATTGTCTCCAAGGGTCTATTGCTGCCTCGAGCACCGTATGGTCGTTCTCCTGTGAGTCTAGTTTTTCGAATCCGACGCAAACCTGAAAGTTAATTGTAACGTTCAGAAACTCTTAATGACGATGGAACACTCAAATTGCGTCGCGATTCAATACATCGTCCTCCAGCCGACTTGTCTCCGAGGTACTATTGCTGCCCCGGGCACCTTTTGGTCGTTCTCCGAGGAGTGTAGTTTTTCGAATCCGGCGCAAGACTGACAGTTAATTGTAACGTTCAGAGCCTCTTAATGACGATGGAACACACAAATTGCGTCGCGATTCAATACATCGTCCTCCAGCCGACTTGTCTCCAAGGGTCTAGTGCTGCCTCGGGCACCTTATGGTCGTTCTCCTGTGAGTCAAGTTTTTCGAATCCGACGCAAAACTGACAGTTAATTGTAACGTTCAGAAACTCTTAATGACGATAGAACACCCAAATTGCGTCGCGATTCAATACATCGTCCTCCAGCCGACGTGTCTCCGAGGTACTATTGCTGCCTCGGGCACCGTATGGTCGTTCTCCTGTGAGTCTAGTTTTTCGAATCCGACGCAAAACTGAAAGTTAATTGTAACGTCCATATCCTCTTAATGACGATGGAACACACAAATTACGTCGCGATTCAATACATCGTCCTCCAGCCGAATTGTCTCCAAGGGTCTAGTGCTGCCTTGGGCACCTTATGGTCTTTCTCTTGTGAATCTAGATTTTCGAATCCGACGCAAAACTGACAGTTAATTGTAACGTTCAGAGCCTCTTCATGACGATGGAACACACAAAATGCGTCGCGATACAATACAGCGTCCTCCAGCCGACTTGTCTCCAAGGGTCTATAGCTGCCTCGGGCACCTTATCGTCTTTCTCCTCTGAGTCTAGTTTTTCGAATCCGACGCAAAACTGACAGTTAATTGTAACGTTCAGAGCCTGTTAATGACGATGGAACACTCAAATTGCGTCGAGATTCAATACATCTTCCGTCAGCCAACCTGTCTCTAAGGGTCTATTGCTGCCTCGGACACCTTATGGTCGTTCTGCTGTGAGTCTAGTTTTCTGAATACGACGCATAACTGACAGTAAATTGTAACGTTCAGAGCCTGTTAATGACGTTGGAACACAGAAATTGCGTCGCGATTCAATACATCGTCCTCCAGCCGACCTGTCTCCAATGGTCTATTGCTGCCTCGGGCACCTTATGGTCGTTCTCCTAGGAGTGTAGTTTTTCGAATCCGGCGCAAAACTGACAGTTAATTGTAACGTTCAGAGCCTCTTAATGACGATGGAACACACAAATTGCGTCGCGATTCAATACATCGTCCTCCTGCCGACTTGTCTCCAAGGGTCTAGTGCTGCCTCGGGCACCTTATGGTCGTTCTTCTGTGAGTCTAGATTTTCAAATCCGACGCAAAACTGACAGTTAATTGTAAGGTTCAGAGCCTCTTATTGACGATGGAACACACAAATTGCGTCGCGATTCAATACATCGTCCTCCAGCCGACTTGTCTCAGAGGTACTATTGCTGCCCCGGGCACCTTTTGGTCGTTCTCCTATGAGTCTAGTTTTTCGAATCCGGCGCAAAACTGACAGTTAATTGTAACGTTCAGAGCCTCTTAATGACGATGGAACGCACAATTTGCGTCGCGATTCAATATATCGTCCTCCAGCCGAATTGTCTCCAAGGGTCTACTGCTGCCTGGGGCACCGTATGGTCGTTCTCCTGTGAGTCTAGTTTTTCGAATCCGACGCAAAACTGAAACTTAATTGTAACGTTCAGAAACTCTTAATGACGATGGAACACACAAATTGCGTCGCGATTCAATACATCGTCCTCCAGCCGACTTGTCTCCGAGGTACTATTGCTGCCCCGGGCACCTTTTGGTCGTTCTCCGAGGAGTGTAGTTTTTCAAATACGGCGCAAGACTGACAGTTAATTGTAACGTTCAGAGCCTCTTAATGACGATGGAACACACAAGTTGCGTCGCGATTCAATACATCGTCCTCCAGCCGACTTGTCTCCAAGGGTCTAGTGCTGCCTCGGACACCTTATGGTCGTTCTCCAATGAGTCTAGATTTTCGAATCCGACGCAAAACTGACAGTTAATTGTAACGTTCAGAGCCTCTTAATGACGATGGAACACACAAATTGCGTCGCGATTCAATACGTCGTCCTCCAGCCGAATTGTCTCCAAGGGTCTAGTGCTGCCACGGGCGCCTTATGGTCGTTCTCCTGTGAGTCTAGATTTTCGAATCAGACGCAAAACTGACAGTTAATGTAATGTTCAGAGCCTCTTAATGACGATGGAACACACAAATTGCGTCGCGATTCAATACATCGTCCTCCAGCCGACCTGTCTCCAATGGTCTATTGCTACCTCAGGCACCTTATGGTCGTTCTCCTAGGAGTGTAGTTTTTCGAATCCGGCGCAAAACTGACAGTTAATTGTAACGTTCAGAGCCTCTTAATGACGATGGAACACACAAATTGCGTCGCGATTCAATACATCGTCCTCCAGCCGACTTGTCTCCAAGGGTCTAGTGCTGCCTCGGGCACCTTATGGTCATTCTTCTGTGAGTCTAGATTTTCGAATCCGACGCAAAACTGACAGTTAATTGTAATGTTCAGTGCCTCTTAATGACGATGGAACACACAAATTGCGTCGCAATTCAATACATCGTCCTCCAGCCGACTTGTCTCAGAGGTACTATTGCTGCCCCGGGCACATTTTGGTCGTTCTCCTAGGAGTGTTGTTTATCGAATCCGGCTCAAAACTGACAGTTAATTGTAACGTTCAGAGCCTCTTAATGACGATGGAACACACAAATTGCGTCGCGATTCAATACATCGTCCTCCAGCCGACCTGTCTCCAATGGTCTATTGCTGCCTCGGGCACCTTATGGTCGTTCTCCTAGGAGTGTAGTTTTTCGAATCCGGCGCAAAACTGACAGTTAATTGAAACGCTCAGAGCCTCTTAATGACGATGGAACACACAAATTGCGTCGCGATTCAATACATCGTCCTCCAGCCGAATTGTCTCCAAGGGTCTAGTGCTGCCTCGTGCACCTTATGGTCGTTCTCCTGTGAGTCTAGTTTTTCGAATCCGACGCAAAACTGACAGTTAATTGTAACGTTCAGAGCCTCTTAATGACGATGGAACACACAAATTGCGTCGCGATTCAATACATCGTCCTCCAGCCGACCTGTCTCCAATGGTCTATTGCTGCCTCGGGCACCTTATGGTCGTTCTCCTAGGAGTGTAGTTTTTCGAATCCGGCGCAAAACTGACAGTTAATTGTAACGTTCAGAGCCTCTTAATGACGATCGATCACACAAATTGCGTCGCGATTCAGTGCATCGTCCTCCAGCCGACCTGTCTCCAATGGTCTATTGCTGCCTCGGGCACTTTATGGTCGTTCTCCTGTGAGTCTAGTTTTTCGAATCCGACGCAAAACTGACAGTTAATTGTAACGTTCAGAGCCTGTTAATGACGATGGAACACACAAATTGCGTCGCGATTCAATACACCGTCCTCCAGCCGACTTGTCTCCAAGGGTCTGTAGCTGCCTCGGGCACCTTATCGTCGTTTTCCTGTGAGTCTAGTTTTTCGAATTCGACGCAAAACTGACAGTTAATTGTAAGGTTCAGAGCCTCTTAATGACGATGGAACACAAACATTGCGTCGCGATTCAATACATCGTCCTCCAGCCGACTTGTCTCAGAGGTACTATTGCTGCCCCGGGCACCTTTTGGTCGTTCTCCTATGAGTCTAGTTTATCGAATCCGGCGCAAAAATGACAGTTAATTGTAACGTTCAGAGCCTCTTAATGACGATGGAACACACAAATTGCGTCGCGATTCAATACATCGTCCTCCAGCCGACCTGTCTCCAATGGTCTATGCTGCCTCGGGCACCTTATGGTCGTTCTCCTAGGAGTGTAGTTTTTCGAATCCGGCGCAAAACTGACAGTTAATTGTATCGTTCAGAGCCTCTTAATGACGATGGAACACACAAATTGCGTCGCGACTCAATTCATCGTCTCACAGCCGACCTGTCTCCAATGGTCTATTGCTGCCTCGGGCAATTTATGGTCGTTCTCCTGTGAGTCTAGTTTTTCGAATCCGACGCAAAACTGACAGTTAATTGTAACGTTCAGAGCCTCTTAATGACGATGGAACACGCAAGTTGCGTCGCGATTCAATACATCGTCCTCCAGCCGACTTGTCTCCAAGGGTCTAGTGCTGCTTTGGGCACCTTATGGTCGCTCTCCTGTGAGTCTAGATTTTCGAATCCGACGCAAAACTGACAGTTAATTCTAACGTTCAGAGCCTCTTAATGACGATGGAACACACAAATTGCGTCGCGATTCAACACATCGTCCTCCAGCAGACTTGTCTCCAAGGGTCTATAGCTGCCTCGGGCACCTTATCGTCGTTTTCCTGTGAGTCAAGTTTTTCGAATCCGACGCAAAACTGACAGTTAATTGTAACGTTCAGAGCCTCTTAATGACGATGGAACACACAAATTGCGTCGAGATTCAATATATCGTCCTCCAGCCGACCTGCCTCCAAGGGTCTATTGCTGCCTCGGGCACCTTATGGTCGTTCTCCTCTGAGTCTGGTTTTTCGAATCCGATGCAAAACTGACAGTTAAGTGTAACGTTCAGAGCCTCTTAATGACGATGGAACACACAAATTACGTCGCGAATCAATACATCGTCCTCCAGTCGAATTGTCTCCAAGGGTCTAGTGCTGCCTCGGGCACCTTATGGTCGTTCTCCTGTGAGTCTAGATTTTCGAATCCGTCGCAAAACTGACAGTTAATTGTAACGTTCAGAGCCTCTTAATGACGATGGAACACACAAATTGCGTCGCGATTCAGTACATCGTCCTCCAGCCGACTTGTCTCCAAGGGTCTAGTGCTGCCTCGGGCACCTTATGGTCGTTCTCCTGTGAGTCTAGATTTTCGAATCCGACGCAAAACTGACAGTTAATTGTAACGTTCAGAGCCTCTTAATGACGATGGAACACACAAATTGCGTCGCGATTCAATACATCGTCCTCCAGCCTACCTGTCTCCAATGGTCCATTGCTGCCTCGGGCACCTTATGGTCGTTCTCCTAGGAGTGTAGTTTGTCGAATCCGGCGGAAAACAAACAGTTAATTGTAACGTTCAGAATCTCTTAATGACGATGGAACACACAAATTGCGTCGCGATTCAATACATCATCCTCCAGCCGAATTGTCTCCAAGGGTCTATTGCTGCCTCGAGCACCGTATGGTCGTTCTCCTGTGAGTCTAGTTTTTCGAATCCGACGCAAACCTGAAAGTTAATTGTAACGTTCAGAAACTCTTAATGACGATGGAACACTCAAATTGCGTCGCGATTCAATACATCGTCCTCCAGCCGACTTGTCTCCGAGGTACTATTGCTGCCCCGGGCAGCTTTTGGTCGTTCTCCGAGGAGTGTAGTTTTTCGAATCCGGCGCAAGACTGACAGTTAATTGTAACGTTCAGAGCCTCTTAATGACGATGGAACACACAAATTGCGTCGCGATTCAATACATCGTCCTCCAGCCGACTTGTCTCCAAGGGTCTAGTGCTGCCTCGGGCACCTTATGGTCGTTCTCCTGTGAGTCAAGTTTTTCGAATCCGACGCAAAACTGACAGTTAATTGTAACGTTCAGAAACTCTTAATGACGATAGAACACCCAAATTGCGTCGCGATTCAATACATCGTCCTCCAGCCGACGTGTCTCCGAGGTACTATTGCTGCCTCGGGCACCGTATGGTCGTTCTCCTGTGAGTCTAGTTTTTCGAATCCGACGCAAAACTGAAAGTTAATTGTAACGTCCATAGCCTCTTAATGACGATGGAACACACAAATTGCGTCGCGATTCAATACATCGTCCTCCAGCCGAATTGTCTCCAAGGGTCTAGTGCTGCCTTGGGCACCTTATGGTCTTTCTCTTGTGAATCTAGATTTTCGAATCCGACGCAAAACTGACAGTTAATTGTAACGTTCAGAGCCTCTTCATGACGATGGAACACACAAAATGCGTCGCGATACAATACAGCGTCCTCCAGCCGACTTGTCTCCAAGGGTCTGTAGCTGCCTCGGGCACCTTATCGTCTTTCTCCTCTGAGTCTAGTTTTTCGAATCCGACGCAAAACTGACAGTTAATTGTAACGTTCAGAGCCTGTTAATGACGATGGAACACTCAAATTGCGTCGAGATTCAATACATCTTCCGTCAGCCAACCTGTCTCTAAGGGTCTATTGCTGCCTCGGACACCTTATGGTCGTTCTGCTTTGAGTCTAGTTTTCTGAATACGACGCATAACTGACAGTAAATTGTAACGTTCAGAGCCTGTTAATGACGTTGGAACACAGAAATTGCGTCGCGATTCAATACATCGTCCTCCAGCCGACCTGTCTCCAATGGTCTATTGCTGCCTCGGGCACCTTATGGTCGTTCTCCTAGGAGTGTAGTTTTTCGAATCCGGCGCAAAACTGACAGTTAATTGTAACGTTCAGAGCCTCTTAATGACGATGGAACACACAAATTGCGTCGCGATTCAATACATCGTCCTCCAGCCGACTTGTCTCCAAGGGTCTAGTGCTGCCTCGGGCACCTTATGGTCGTTCTTCTGTGAGTCTAGATTTTCGAATCCGACGCAAAACTGACAGTTAATTGTAAGGTTCAGAGCCTCTTATTGACGATGGAACACACAAATTGCGTCGCGATTCAATACATCGTCCTCCAGCCGACTTGTCTCAGAGGTACTATTGCTGCCCCGGGCACCTTTTGGTCGTTCTCCTATGAGTCTAGTTTATCGAATCCGGCGCAAAACTGACAGTTAATTGTAACGTTCAGAGCCTCTTAATGACGATGGAACACACAAATTGCGTCGCGATTCAATATATCGTCCTCCAGCCGAATTGTCTCCAAGGGTCTACTGCTGCCTGGGGCACCGTATGGTCGTTCTCCTGTGAGTCTAGATTTTCGAATCCGACCCAAAACTGAAACTTAATTGTAACGTTCATAAACTCTTAATGACGATGGAACACACAAATTGCGTCGCGATTCAATACATCGTCCTCCAGCCGACTTGTCTCCGAGGTACTATTGCTGCCCCGGGCACCTTTTGGTCGTTCTCCGAGGAGTGTAGTTTTTCAAATCCGGCGCAAGACTGACAGTTAATTGTAACGTTCAGAGCCTCTTAATGACGAAGGAACACACAAGTTGCGTCGCGATTCAATACATCGTCCTCCAGCCGACTTGTCTCCAAGGGTCTAGTGCTGCCTCGGACACCTTATGGTCGTTCTCCAATGAGTCTAGATTTTCGAATCCGACGCAAAACTGACAGTTAATTGTAACGTTCAGAGCCTGTTAATGACGATGGAACACTCAAATTGCGTCGAGATTCAATACATCGTCCTACAGCCGACTTGTCTCAGAGGTACTATTGCTGCCCTGGGCCCCTTTTGGTCGTTCTCCTATGAGTATAGTTTATCGAATCCGACGCAAAACTGACAGTTAATTGTAATTTTCAGAGCCTCTTAATGACGATGGAACACACAAATTGCGTCGCGATTCAATACATGGTCCTACAGCCGACTTGTCTCAGAGGTACTATTGCTGCCCCGGGCAACTTTTGGTCGTTCTCCTATGAGTCTTGTTTATCGAATCCGGCGCAAAACTGACAGTTAATTGTAACGTTCAGAGCCTCTTAATGACGATGGAACACACAAATTGCGTCGCGATTCAATTCATCGTCCTCCAGCCGACTTGTCTCCAAGTGTCTAGTGCTGCCTCGTGCACCTTATGGTCGTTCTTCTGTGAGTCTAGATTTTCGAATCCGACGCAAAACTGACAGTTAATTGAAAGGTTCAGAGTCTCTTAATGACGATGGAACACACAAATTGCGTCGCGATTCAATACATCGTCCTCCAGCCGACTTGTCTCAGAGGTACTATTGCTGCCCCGGGCACCTTTTCGTCGTTCTCCTATGAGTCTAGTTTATCGAATCCGGCGCAAAACTGACAGTTAATTGTAACGTTCAGAGCCTCTTAATGACGATGGAACACACAAATTGCGTCGCGATTCAATACATCGTCCTCCAGCCGACCTGTCTCCAATGGTCTATTGCTGCCTCCTGCACCTTATGGTCGTTCTCCTAGGAGTGTAGTTTTTCGAATCCGGCGCAAAACTGACAGTTAATTGTAACGTTCAGAGCCTCTTAATGACGATGGAACACACAAATTGCGTCGCGATTCAATACATCGTCCTCCAGCCGAATTGTCTCCAAGGGTCTATTGCTGCCTCGGGCACCTTATGGTCGTTCTCCTGTGAGTCTAGTTTTTCGAATCCGACGCAAAACTGACAGTTAATTGTAACGTTCAGAGCCTGTTAATGACGATGGAACACACAAATTGCGTCGCGATTCAACACATCGTCCTCCAGCCGACTTGTCTCCAAGGGTCTGTAGCTGCCTCGGGCACCTTATCGTCGTTTTCCTGTGAGTCTAGTTTTTCGAATCCGACGCAAAACTGACAGTTAATTGTAAGGTTCAGAGCCTCTTAATGACGATGGAACACAAACATTGCGTCGCGATTCAATACATCGTCCTCCAGCCGACTTGTCTCAGAGATACTATTGCTGCCCCGGGCACCTTTTGGTCGTTCTCCTATGAGTCTAGTTTATCGAATCCGGCGCAAAACTGACAGTTAATTGTAACGTTCAGAGCCTCTTAATGACGATGGAACACACAAATTGCGTCGCGATTCAATACATCGTCCTCCAGCCGACCTGTCTCCAATGGTCTATTGCTGCCTCGGGCACCGTATGGTCGTTCTCCTGTGAGTCTAGTTTTTCGAATCCGACATAAAACTGAAACTTAATTGTAACGTTCAGAAACTCTTAATGACGATGGAACACACAAATTGCGTCGCGATTCAATACATCGTCCTCCAGCCGACTTGTCTCCGAGTTACTATTGCTGCCCCGAGCACCTTTTGGTCGTTCTCCGAGGAGTGTAGTTTTTCAAATCCGGCGCAAGACTGACAGTTAATTGTAACGTTCAGAGCCTCTTAATGACGATGGAACACACAAGTTGCGTCGCGATTCAATACATCGTCCTCCAGCCGACTTGTCTCCAAGGGTCTAGTGCTGCTTTGGGCACCTTATGGTCGCTCTCCTGTGAGTCTAGATTTTCGAATCCGACGCAAAACTGACAGTTAATTCTAACGTTCAGAGCCTCTTAATGACGATGGAACACACAAATTGCGTCGCGATTCAACACATCGTCCTCCAGCCGACTTGTCTCCAAGGGTCTATAGCTGCCTCGGGCACCTTATCGTCGTTTTCCTGTGAGTCTAGTTTTTCGAATCCGACGCAAAACTGACAGTTAATTGTAACGTTCAGAGCCTCTTAATGACGATGGAACACACAAATTGCGTCGAGATTCAATACATCGTCCGACAGCCGACCTGCCTCCAAGGGTCTATTGCTGCCTCGGGCACCTTATGGTCGTTCTCCTGTGAGTCTAGATTTTCGAATCCGACGCAAAACTGACAGTTAATTGTAACGTTCAGAGCCTCTTAATGACGATGGAACACACAAATTGCGTCGCGATTCAATACATCGTCCTCCAGCCTACCTGTCTCCAATGGTCCATTGCTGCCTCGGGCACCTTATGGTCGTTCTCCTAGGAGTGTAGTTTGTCGAATCCGGCGGAAAACAAACAGTTAATTGTAACGTTCAGAATCTCTTAATGACGATGGAACACACAAATTGCGTCGCGATTCAATACATCGTCCTCCAGCCGAATTGTCTCCAAGGGTCTATTGCTGCCTCGAGCACCGTATGGTCGTTCTCCTGTGAGTCTAGTTTTTCGAATCCGACGCAAACCTGAAAGTTAATTGTAACGTTCAGAAACTCTTAATGACGATGGAACACTCAAATTGCGTCGCGATTCAATACATCTTCCTCCAGCCGACTTGTCTCCGAGGTACTATTGCTGCCCCGGGCAGCTTTTGGTCGTTCTCCGAGGAGTGTAGTTTTTCGAATCCGGCGCAAGACTGACAGTTAATTGTAACGTTCAGAGCCTCTTAATGACGATGGAACACACAAATTGCGTCGCGATTCAATACATCGTCCTCCAGCCGACTTGTCTCCAAGGGTCTAGTGCTGCCTCGGGCACCTTATGGTCGTTCTCCTGTGAGTCAAGTTTTTCGAATCCGACGCAAAACTGACAGTTAATTGTAACGTTCAGAAACTCTTAATGACGATAGAACACCCAAATTGCGTCGCGATTCAATACATCGTCCTCCAGCCGACGTGTCTCCGAGGTACTATTGCTGCCTCGGGCACCGTATGGTCGTTCTCCTGTGAGTCTAGTTTTTCGAATCCGACGCAAAACTGAAAGTTAATTGTAACGTCCATAGCCTCTTAATGACGATGGAACACACAAATTGCGTCGCGATTCAATACATCGTCCTCCAGCCGAATTGTCTCCAAGGGTCTAGTGCTGCCTTGGGCACCTTATGGTCTTTCTCTTGTGAATCTAGATTTTCGAATCCGACGCAAAACTGACAGTTAATTGTAACGTTCAGAGCCTCTTCATGACGATGGAACACACAAAATGCGTCGCGATACAATACAGCGTCCTCCAGCCGACTTGTCTCCAAGGGTCTATAGCTGCCTCGGGCACCTTATCGTCTTTCTCCTCTGAGTCTAGTTTTTCGAATCCGACGCAAAACTGACAGTTAATTGTAACGTTCAGAGCCTGTTAATGACGATGGAACACTCAAATTGCGTCGAGATTCAATACATCTTCCGTCAGCCAACCTGTCTCTAAGGGTCTATTGCTGCCTCGGACACCTTATGGTCGTTCTGCTTTGAGTCTAGTTTTCTGAATACGACGCATAACTGACAGTAAATTGTAACGTTCAGAGCCTGTTAATGACGTTGGAACACAGAAATTGCGTCGCGATTCAATACATCGTCCTCCAGCCGACCTGTCTCCAATGGTCTATTGCTGCCTCGGGCACCTTATGGTCGTTCTCCTAGGAGTGTAGTTTTTCGAATCCGGCGCAAAACTGACAGTTAATTGTAACGTTCAGAGCCTCTTAATGACGATGGAACACACAAATTGCGTCGCGATTCAATACATCGTCCTCCAGCCGACTTGTCTCCAAGGGTCTAGTGCTGCCTCGGGCACCTTATGGTCGTTCTTCTGTGAGTCTAGATTTTCGAATCCGACGCAAAACTGACAGTTAATTGTAAGGTTCAGAGCCTCTTATTGACGATGGAACACACAAATTGCGTCGCGATTCAATACATCGTCCTCCAGCCGACTTGTCTCAGAGGCACCTTTTGGTCGTTCTCCTATGAGTCTAGTTTATCGAATCCGGCGCAAAACTGACAGTTAATTGTAACGTTCAGAGCCTCTTAATGACGATGGAACACACAAATTGCGTCGCGATTCAATATATCGTCCTCCAGCCGAATTGTCTCCAAGGGTCTACTGCTGCCTGGGGCACCGTATGGTCGTTCTCCTGTGAGTCTAGTTTTTCGAATCCGACCCAAAACTGAAACTTAATTGTAACGTTCATAAACTCTTAATGACGATGGAACACACAAATTGCGTCGCGATTCAATACATCGTCCTCCAGCCGACTTGTCTCCGAGGTACTATTGCTGCCCCGGGCACCTTTTGGTCGTTCTCCGAGGAGTGTAGTTTTTCAAATCCGGCGCAAGACTGACAGTTAATTGTAACGTTCAGAGCCTCTTAATGACGAAGGAACACACAAGTTGCGTCGCGATTCAATACATCGTCCTCCAGCCGACTTGTCTCCAAGGGTCTAGTGCTGCCTCGGACACCTTATGGTCGTTCTCCAATGAGTCTAGATTTTCGAATCCGACGCAAAACTGACAGTTAATTGTAACGTTCAGAGCCTGTTAATGACGATGGAACACTCAAATTGCGTCGAGATTCAATACATCGTCCTACAGCCGACTTGTCTCCAAGGGTCTAGTGCTGCCTCGGGCACCTTATGGTCGTTCTCCTGTGAGTCTAGATTTTCGAATCCGACGCAAAACTGACAGTTAATTGTAATTTTCAGAGCCTCTTAATGACGATGGAACACGCAAATTGCGTCGCGATTCAATACATGGTCCTACAGCCGACTTGTCTCAGAGGTACTATTGCTGCCCCGGGCAACTTTTGGTCGTTCTCCTATGAGTCTTGTTTATCGAATCCGGCGCAAAACTGACAGTTAATTGTAACGTTCAGAGCCTCTTAATGACGATGGAACACACAAATTGCGTCGCGATTCAATTCATCGTCCTCCAGCCGACTTGTCTCCAAGTGTCTAGTGCTGCCTCGTGCACCTTATGGTCGTTCTTCTGTGAGTCTAGATTTTCGAATCCGACGCAAAACTGACAGTTAATTGAAAGGTTCAGAGTCTCTTAATGACGATGGAACACACAAATTGCGTCGCGATTCAATACATCGTCCTCCAGCCGACTTGTCTCAGAGGTACTATTGCTGCCCCGGGCACCTTTTCGTCGTTCTCCTATGAGTCTAGTTTATCGAATCCGGCGCAAAACTGACAGTTAATTGTAACGTTCAGAGCCTCTTAATGACGATGGAACACACAAATTGCGTCGCGATTCAATACATCGTCCTCCAGCCGACCTGTCTCCAATGGTCTATTGCTGCCTCGGGCACCTTATGGTCGTTCTCCTAGGAGTGTAGTTTTTCGAATCCGGCGCAAAACTGACAGTTAATTGTAACGTTCAGAGCCTCTTAATGACGATGGAACACACAAATTGCGTCGCGATTCAATACATCGTCCTCCAGCCGAATTGTCTCCAAGGGTCTATTGCTGCCTCGGGCACCTTATGGTCGTTCTCCTGTGAGTCTAGTTTTTCGAATCCGACGCAAAACTGACAGTTAATTGTAACGTTCAGAGCCTGTTAATGACGATGGAACACACAAATTGCGTCGCGATTCAACACATCGTCCTCCAGCCGACTTGTCTCCAAGGGTCTGTAGCTGCCTCGGGCACCTTATCGTCGTTTTCCTGTGAGTCTAGTTTTTCGAATCCGACGCAAAACTGACAGTTAATTGTAAGGTTCAGAGCCTCTTAATGACGATGGAACACAAACATTGCGTCGCGATTCAATACATCGTCCTCCAGCCGACTTGTCTCAGAGGTACTATTGCTGCCCCGGGCACCTTTTGGTCGTTCTCCTATGAGTCTAGTTTATCGAATCCGGCGCAAAACTGACAGTTAATTGTAACGTTCAGAGCCTCTTAATGACGATGGAACACACAAATTGCGTCGCGATTCAATACATCGTCCTCCAGCCGACCTGTCTCCAATGGTCTATTGCTGCCTCGGGCACCGTATGGTCGTTCTCCTGTGAGTCTAGTTTTTCGAATCCGACCCAAAACTGAAACTTAATTGTAACGTTCAGAAACTCTTAATGACGATGGAACACACAAATTGCGTCGCGATTCAATACATCGTCCTCCAGCCGACTTGTCTCCGAGTTACTATTGCTGCCCCGAGCACCTTTTGGTCGTTCTCCGAGGAGTGTAGTTTTTCAAATCCGGCGCAAGACTGACAGTTAATTGTAACGTTCAGAGCCTCTTAATGACGATGGAACACACAAGTTGCGTCGCGATTCAATACATCGTCCTCCAGCCGACTTGTCTCCAAGGGTCTAGTGCTGCTTTGGGCACCTTATGGTCGCTCTCCTGTGAGTCTAGATTTTCGAATCCGACGCAAAACTGACAGTTAATTCTAACGTTCAGAGCCTCTTAATGACGATGGAACACACAAATTGCGTCGCGATTCAACACATCGTCCTCCAGCCGACTTGTCTCCAAGGGTCTATAGCTGCCTCGGGCACCTTATCGTCGTTTTCCTGTGAGTCTAGTTTTTCGAATCCGACGCAAAACTGACAGTTAATTGTAACGTTCAGAGCCTCTTAATGACGATGGAACACACAAATTGCGTCGAGATTCAATACATCGTCCGACAGCCGACCTGCCTCCAAGGGTCTATTGCTGCCTCGGGCACCTTATGGTCGTTCTCCTCTGAGTCTGGTTTTTCGAATCCGATGCAAAACTGACAGTTAAGTGTAACGTTCAGAGCCTCTTAATGACGATGGAACACACAAATTACGTCGCGAATCAATACATCGTCCTCCAGTCGAATTGTCTCCAAGGGTCTAGTGCTGCCTCGGGCACCTTATGATCGGTCTCCTGTGAGTCTAGATTTTCGAATCCGACGCAAAACTGACAGATAATTGTAACGTTCAGAGCCTCTTAATGACGATGGAACACACAAATTGCGTCGCGATTCAGTACATCGTCCTCCAGCCGACTTGTCTCCAAGGGTCTAGTGCTGCCTCGGGCACCTTATGGTCGTTCTCCTGTGAGTCTAGATTTTCGAATCCGACGCAAAACTGACAGTTAATTGTAACGTTCAGAGCCTCTTAATGACGATGGAACACACAAATTGCGTCGCGATTCAATACATCGTCCTCCAGCCTACCTGTCTCCAATGGTCCATTGCTGCCTCGGGCACCTTATGGTCGTTCTCCTAGGAGTGTAGTTTGTCGAATCCGGCGGAAAACAAACAGTTAATTGTAACGTTCAGAATCTCTTAATGACGATGGAACACACAAATTGCGTCGCGATTCAATACATCGTCCTCCAGCCGAATTGTCTCCAAGGGTCTATTGCTGCCTCGAGCACCGTATGGTCGTTCTCCTGTGAGTCTAGTTTTTCGAATCCGACGCAAACCTGTAAGTTAATTGTAACGTTCAGAAACTCTTAATGACGATGGAACACTCAAATTGCGTCGCGATTCAATACATCGTCCTCCAGCCGACTTGTCTCCGAGGTACTATTGCTGCCCCGGGCACCTTTTGGTCGTTCTCCGAGGAGTGTAGTTTTTCGAATCCGGCGCAAGACTGACAGTTAATTGTAACGTTCAGAGCCTCTTAATGACGATGGAACACACAAATTGCGTCGCGATTCAATACATCGTCCTCCAGCCGACTTGTCTCCAAGGGTCTAGTGCTGCCTCGGGCACCTTATGGTCGTTCTCCTGTGAGTCAAGTTTTTCGAATCCGACGCAAAACTGACAGTTAATTGTAACGTTCAGAAACTCTTAATGACGATAGAACACCCAAATTGCGTCGCGATTCAATACATCGTCCTCCAGCCGACGTGTCTCCGAGGTACTATTGCTGCCTCGGGCACCGTATGGTCGTTCTCCTGTGAGTCTAGTTTTTCGAATCCGACGCAAAACTGAAAGTTAATTGTAACGTCCATAGCCTCTTAATGACGATGGAACACACAAATTGCGTCGCGATTCAATACATCGTCCTCCAGCCGAATTGTCTCCAAGGGTCTAGTGCTGCCTTGGGCACCTTATGGTCTTTCTCTTGTGAATCTAGATTTTCGAATCCGACGCAAAACTGACAGTTAATTGTAACGTTCAGAGCCTCTTCATGACGATGGAACACACAAAATGCGTCGCGATACAATACAGCGTCCTCCAGCCGACTTGTCTCCAAGGGTCTATAGCTGCCTCGGGCACCTTATCGTCTTTCTCCTCTGAGTCTAGTTTTTCGAATCCGACGCAAAACTGACAGTTAATTGTAACGTTCAGAGCCTGTTAATGACGATGGAACACTCAAATTGCGTCGAGATTCAATACATCTTCCGTCAGCCAACCTGTCTCTAAGGGTCTATTGCTGCCTCGGACACCTTATGGTCGTTCTGCTGTGAGTCTAGTTTTCTGAATACGACGCATAACTGACAGTAAATTGTAACGTTCAGAGCCTGTTAATGAGGTTGGAACACAGAAATTGCGTCGCGATTCAATACATCGTCCTCCAGCCGACCTGTCTCCAATGGTCTATTGCTGCCTCGGGCACCTTATGGTCGTTCTCCTAGGAGTGTAGTTTTTCGAATCCGGCGCAAAACTGACAGTTAATTGTAACGTTCAGAGCCTCTTAATGACGATGGAACACACAAATTGCGTCGCGATTCAATACATCGTCCTCCAGCCGACTTGTCTCCAAGGGTCTAGTGCTGCCTCGGGCACCTTATGGTCGTTCTTCTGTGACTCTAGATTTTCGAATCCGACGCAAAACTGACAGTTAATTGTAAGGTTCAGAGCCTCTTATTGACGATGGAACACACAAATTGCGTCGCGATTCAATACATCGTCCTCCAGCCGACTTGTCTCAGAGGTACTATTGCTGCCCCGGGCACCTTTTGGTCGTTCTCCTATGAGTCTAGTTTATCGAATCCGGCGCAAAACTGACAGTTAATTGTAACGTTCAGAGCCTCTTAATGACGATGGAACACACAAATTGCGTCGCGATTCAATATATCGTCCTCCAGCCGAATTGTCTCCAAGGGTCTACTGCTGCCTGGGGCACCGTATGGTCGTTCTCCTGTGAGTCTAGTTTTTCGAATCCGACCCAAAACTGAAACTTAATTGTAACGTTCAGAAACTCTTAATGACGATGGAACACACAAATTGCGTCGCGATTCAATACATCGTCCTCCAGCCGACTTGTCTCCGAGGTACTATTGCTGCCCCGGGCACCTTTTGGTCGTTCTCCGAGGAGTGTAGTTTTTCAAATCCGGCGCAAGACTGACAGTTAATTGTAACGTTCAGAGCCTCTTAATGACGATGGAACACACAAGTTGCGTCGCGATTCAATACATCGTCCTCCAGCCGACTTGTCTCCAAGGGTCTAGTGCGGCCTCGGACACCTTATGGTCGTTCTCCAATGAGTCTAGATTTTCGAATCCGACGCAAAACTGACAGTTAATTGTAACGTTCAGAGCCTGTTAATGACGATGGAACACTCAAATTGCGTCGAGATTCAATACATCGTCCTACAGCCGACTTGTCTCAGAGGTACTATTGCTGCCCTGGGCCCCTTTTGGTCGTTCTCCTATGAGTATAGTTTATCGAATCCGACGCAAAACTGACAGTTAATTGTAATTTTCAGAGCCTCTTAATGACGATGGAACACACAAATTGCGTCGCGATTCAATACATGGTCCTACAGCCGACTTGTCTCAGAGGTACTATTGCTGCCCCGGGCAACTTTTGGTCGTTCTCCTATGAGTCTTGTTTATCGAATCCGGCGCAAAACTGACAGTTAATTGTAACGTTCAGAGCCTCTTAATGACGATGGAACACACAAATTGCGTCGCGATTCAATACATCGTCCTCCAGCCGACTTGTCTCCAAGGGTCTAGTGCTGCCTCGTGCACCTTATGGTCGTTCTTCTGTGAGTCTAGATTTTCTAATCCGACGCAAAACTGACAGTTAATTGTAAGGTTCAGAGTCTCTTAATGACGATGGAACACACAAATTGCGTCGCGATTCAATACATCGTCCTCCAGCCGACTTGTCTCAGAGGTACTATTGCTGCCCCGGGCACCTTTTCGTCGTTCTCCAATGAGTCTAGTTTATCGAATCCGGCGCAAAACTGACAGTTAATTGTAACGTTCAGAGCCTCTTAATGACGATGGAACACACAAATTGCGTCGCGATTCAATACATCGTCCTCCAGCCGACCTGTCTCCAATGGTCTATTGCTGCCTCGGGCACCTTATGGTCGTTCTCCTAGGAGTGTAGTTTTTCGAATCCGGCGCAAAACTGACAGTTAATTGTAACGTTCAGAGCCTCTTAATGACGATGGAACACACAAATTGCGTCGCGATTCAATACATCGTCCTCCAGCCGAATTGTCTCCAAGGGTCTAGTGCTGCCTCGTGCACCTTATGGTCGTTCTCCTGTGTGTCTAGTTTTTCGAATCCGACGCAAAACTGACAGTTAATTGTAACGTTCAGAGCCTCTTAATGACGATCGATCACACAAATTGCGTCGCGATTCAATGCATCGTCCTCCAGCCGACCTGTCTCCAATGGTCTATTGCTGCCTCGGGCACTTTATGGTCGTTCTCCTGTGAGTCTAGTTTTTCGAATCCGACGCAAAACTGACAGTTAATTGTAACGTTCAGAGCCTGTTAATGACGATGGAACACACAAATTGCGTCGCAATTCAACACATCGTCCTCCAGCCGACTTGTCTCCAAGGGTCTGTAGCTGCCTCGGCCACCTTATCGTCGTTTTCCTGTGAGTCTAGTTTTTCGAATCCGACGCAAAACTGACAGTTAATTGTAAGGTTCAGAGCCTCTTAATGACGATGGAACACACACATTGCGTCGCGATTCAATACATCGTCCTCCAGCCGACTTGTCTCAGAGGTACTATTGCTGCCCCGGGCACCTTTTGGTCGTTCTCCTATGAGTCTAGTTTATCGAATCCGGCGCAAAACTGACAGTTAATTGTAACGTTCAGAGCCTCTTAATAACGATGGAACACACAAATTGCGTCGCGATTCAATACATCGTCCTCCAGCCGACCCGTCTCCAATGGTCTATTGCTGCCTCGGGCACCTTATGGTCGTTCTCCTAGGAGTGTAGTTTTTCGAATCCGGCGCAAAACTGACAGATAATTGTAACGTTCAGAGCCTCTTAATGACGATGGAACACACAAATTGCGTCGCGACTCAATTCATCGTCTTACAGCCGACCTGTCTCCAATGGTCTATTGCTGCCTCGGGCAATTTATGGTCGTTATCCTGTGAGTCTAGTTTTTCGAAACCGACGCAAAACTGACAGTTAATTGTAACGTTCAGAGCCTCTTAATGACGATGGAACACACAAATTGTGTCGCGATTCAATACATCGTCCTCCAGCCGACTTGTCTCCAAGGGTCTAGTGCTGCTTTGGGCACCTTATGGTCGCTCTCCTGTGAGTCTAGATTTTCGAATCCGACGCAAAACTGACAGTTAATTCTAACGTTCAGAGCCTCTTAATGACGATGGAACACACAAATTGCGTCGCGATTCAACACATCGTCCTCCAGCCGACTTGTCTCCAAGGGTCTAGTGCTGCCTCGGGCACCTTATGGTCGTTCTCCTGTGAGTCTAGATTTTCGAATCCGACGCAAAACTGACAGTTAATTGTAACGTTCAGAGCCTCTTAATGACGATGGAACACACAAATTGCGTCGCGATTCAATACATCGTCCTCCAGCCTACCTGTCTCCAATGGTCCATTGCTGCCTCGGGCACCTTATGGTCGTTCTCCTAGGAGTGTAGTTTGTCGAATCCGGCGGAAAACAAACAGTTAATTGTAACGTTCAGAATCTCTTAATGACGATGGAACACACAAATTGCGTCGCGATTCAATACATCGTCCTCCAGCCGAATTGTCTCCATGGGTCTATTGCTGCCTCGAGCACCGTATGGTCGTTCTCCTGTGAGTCTAGTTTTTCGAATCCGACGCAAACCTGTAAGTTAATTGTAACGTTCAGAAACTCTTAATGACGATGGAACACTCAAATTGCGTCGCGATTCAATACATCGTCCTCCAGCCGACTTGTCTCCGAGGTACTATTGCTGCCCCGGGCACCTTTTGGTCGTTCTCCGAGGAGTGTAGTTTTTCGAATCCGGCGCAAGACTGACAGTTAATTGTAACGTTCAGAGCCTCTTAATGACGATGGAACACACAAATTGCGTCGCGATTCAATACATCGTCCTCCAGCCGACTTGTCTCCAAGGGTCTAGTGCTGCCTCGGGCACCTTATGGTCGTTCTCCTGTGAGTCAAGTTTTTCGAATCCGACGCAAAACTGACAGTTAATTGTAACGTTCAGAAACTCTTAATGACGATAGAACACCCAAATTGCGTCGCGATTCAATACATCGTCCTCCAGCCGACGTGTCTCCGAGGTACTATTGCTGCCTCGGGCACCGTATGGTCGTTCTCCTGTGAGTCTAGTTTTTCGAATCCGACGCAAAACTGAAAGTTAATTGTAACGTCCATAGCCTCTTAATGACGATGGAACACACAAATTGCGTCGCGATTCAATACATCGTCCTCCAGCCGAATTGTCTCCAAGGGTCTAGTGCTGCCTTGGGCACCTTATGGTCTTTCTCTTGTGAATCTAGATTTTCGAATCCGACGCAAAACTGACAGTTAATTGTAACGTTCAGAGCCTCTTCATGACGATGGAACACACAAAATGCGTCGCGATACAATACAGCGTCCTCCAGCCGACTTGTCTCCAAGGGTCTATAGCTGCCTCGGGCACCTTATCGTCTTTCTCCTCTGAGTCTAGTTTTTCGAATCCGACGCAAAACTGACAGTTAATTGTAACGTTCAGAGCCTGTTAATGACGATGGAACACTCAAATTGCGTCGAGATTCAATACATCTTCCGTCAGCCAACCTGTCTCTAAGGGTCTATTGCTGCCTCGGACACCTTATGGTCGTTCTGCTGTGAGTCTAGTTTTCTGAATACGACGCATAACTGACAGTAAATTGTAACGTTCAGAGCCTGTTAATGAGGTTGGAACACAGAAATTGCGTCGCGATTCAATACATCGTCCTCCAGCCGACCTGTCTCCAATGGTCTATTGCTGCCTCGGGCACCTTATGGTCGTTCTCCTAGGAGTGTAGTTTTTCGAATCCGGCGCAAAACTGACAGTTAATTGTAACGTTCAGAGCCTCTTAATGACGATGGAACACACAAATTGCGTCGCGATTCAATACATCGTCCTCCAGCCGACTTGTCTCCAAGGGTCTAGTGCTGCCTCGGGCACCTTATGGTCGTTCTTCTGTGAGTCTAGATTTTCGAATCCGACGCAAAACTGACAGTTAATTGTAAGGTTCAGAGCCTCTTATTGACGATGGAACACACAAATTGCGTCGCGATTCAATACATCGTCCTCCAGCCGACTTGTCTCCGAGGTACTATTGCTGCCCCGGGCACCTTTTGGTCGTTCTCCGAGGAGTGTAGTTTTTCAAATCCGGCGCAAGACTGACAGTTAATTGTAACGTTCAGAGCCTCTTAATGACGATGGAACACACAAGTTGCGTCGCGATTCAATACATCGTCCTCCAGCCGACTTGTCTCCAAGGGTCTAGTGCTGCCTCGGACACCTTATGGTCGTTCTCCAATGAGTCTAGATTTTCGAATCCGACGCAAAACTGACAGTTAATTGTAACGTTCAGAGCCTGTTAATGACGATGGAACACTCAAATTGCGTCGAGATTCAATACATCGTCCTACAGCCGACTTGTCTCAGAGGTACTATTGCTGCCCTGGGCCCCTTTTGGTCGTTCTCCTATGAGTATAGTTTATCGAATCCGACGCAAAACTGACAGTTAATTGTAATTTTCAGAGCCTCTTAATGACGATGGAACACACAAATTGCGTCGCGATTCAATACATGGTCCTACAGCCGACTTGTCTCAGAGGTACTATTGCTGCCCCGGGCAACTTTTGGTCGTTCTCCTATGAGTCTTGTTTATCGAATCCGGCGCAAAACTGACAGTTAATTGTAACGTTCAGAGCCTCTTAATGACGATGGAACACACAAATTGCGTCGCGATTCAATACATCGTCCTCCAGCCGACTTGTCTCCAAGGGTCTAGTGCTGCCTCGTGCACCTTATGGTCGTTCTTCTGTGAGTCTAGATTTTCTAATCCGACGCAAAACTGACAGTTAATTGTAAGGTTCAGAGTCTCTTAATGACGATGGAACACACAAATTGCGTCGCGATTCAATACATCGTCCTCCAGCCGACTTGTCTCAGAGGTACTATTGCTGCCCCGGGCACCTTTTCGTCGTTCTCCAATGAGTCTAGTTTATCGAATCCGGCGCAAAACTGACAGTTAATTGTAACGTTCAGAGCCTCTTAATGACGATGGAACACACAAATTGCGTCGCGATTCAATACATCGTCCTCCAGCCGACCTGTCTCCAATGGTCTATTGCTGCCTCGGGCACCTTATGGTCGTTCTCCTAGGAGTGTAGTTTTTCGAATCCGGCGCAAAACTGACAGTTAATTGTAACGTTCAGAGCCTCTTAATGACGATGGAACACACAAATTGCGTCGCGATTCAATACATCGTCCTCCAGCCGAATTGTCTCCAAGGGTCTAGTGCTGCCTCGTGCACCTTATGGTCGTTCTCCTGTGTGTCTAGTTTTTCGAATCCGACGCAAAACTGACAGTTAATTGTAACGTTCAGAGCCTCTTAATGACGATCGATCACACAAATTGCGTCGCGATTCAATGCATCGTCCTCCAGCCGACCTGTCTCCAATGGTCTATTGCTGCCTCGGGCACTTTATGGTCGTTCTCCTGTGAGTCTAGTTTTTCGAATCCGACGCAAAACTGACAGTTAATTGTAACGTTCAGAGCCTGTTAATGACGATGGAACACACAAATTGCGTCGCGATTCAACACATCGTCCTCCAGCCGACTTGTCTCCAAGGGTCTGTAGCTGCCTCGGCCACCTTATCGTCGTTTTCCTGTGAGTCTAGTTTTTCGAATCCGACGCAAAACTGACAGTTAATTGTAAGGTTCAGAGCCTCTTAATGACGATGGAACACACACATTGCGTCGCGATTCAATACATCGTCCTCCAGCCGACTTGTCTCAGAGGTACTATTGCTGCCCCGGGCACCTTTTGGTCGTTCTCCTATGAGTCTAGTTTATCGAATCCGGCGCAAAACTGACAGTTAATTGTAACGTTCAGAGCCTCTTAATAACGATGGAACACACAAATTGCGTCGCGATTCAATACATCGTCCTCCAGCCGACCCGTCTCCAATGGTCTATTGCTGCCTCGGGCACCTTATGGTCGTTCTCCTAGGAGTGTAGTTTTTCGAATCCGGCGCAAAACTGACAGATAATTGTAACGTTCAGAGCCTCTTAATGACGATGGAACACACAAATTGCGTCGCGACTCAATTCATCGTCTTACAGCCGACCTGTCTCCAATGGTCTATTGCTGCCTCGGGCAATTTATGGTCGTTCTCCTGTGAGTCTAGTTTTTCGAAACCGACGCAAAACTGACAGTTAATTCTAACGTTCAGAGCCTCTTAATGACGATGGAACACACAAATTGCGTCGCGATTCAACACATCGTCCTCCAGCCGACTTGTCTCCAAGGGTCTATAGCTGCCTCGGGCACCTTATCGTCGTTTTCCTGTGAGTCTAGTTTTTCGAATCCGACGCAAAACTGACAGTTAATTGTAACGTTCAGAGCCTCTTAATGACGATGGAACACACAAATTGCGTCGAGATTCAATACATCGTCCGACAGCCGACCTGTCTCCAAGGGTCTATTGCTGCCTCGGGCACCTTATGGTCGTTCTCCTCTGAGTCTGGTTTTTCGAATCCGATGCAAAACTGACAGTTAAGTGTAACGTTCAGAGCCTCTTAATGACGATGGAACACACAAATTACGTCGCGAATCAATACATCGTACTCCAGTCGAATTGTCTCCAAGGGTCTAGTGCTGCCTCGGGCACCTTATGGTCGTTCTCCTGTGAGTCTAGATTTTCGAATCCGACGCAAAACTGACAGATAATTGTAACGTTCAGAGCCTCTTAATGACGATGGAACACACAAATTGCGTCGCGATTCAGTACATCGTCCTCCAGCCGACTTGTCTCCAAGGGTCTAGTGCTGCCTCGGGCACCTTATGGTCGTTCTCCTGTGAGTCTAGATTTTCGAATCTGACGCAAAACTGACAGTTAATTGTAACGTTCAGAGCCTCTTAAAGACGATGGAACACACAAATTGCGTCGCGATTCAATACATCGTCCTCCAGCCGAATTGTCTCCAAGGGTCTAGTGCTGCCTTGGGCACCTTATGGTCTTTCTCCTGTGAGTCTAGATTTTCGAATCCGACGCAAAACTGACAGTTAATTGTAAGGTTCAGAGCCTCTTAATGACGATGGAACACACAAAATGCGTCGCGATTCAATACATCGTCCTCCAGCCGACTTGTCTCCAAGGTCTATAGCTGCCTCGGGCACCTTATCGTCTTTCTCCTCTGAGTCTAGTTTTTCGAATCCGACGCAAAACTGACAGTTAATTGTAATTTTCAGAGCCTCTTAATGACGATGGAACACACAAATTGCGTCGCGATTCAATACATGGTCCTACAGCCGACTTGTCTCAGAGGTACTATTGCTGCCCCGGGCAACTTTTGGTCGTTCTCCTATGAGTCTTGTTTATCGAATCCGTCGCAAAACTGACAGTTAATTGTAACGTTCAGAGCCTCTTAATGACGATGGAACACACAAATTGCGTCGCGATTCAATACATCGTCCTCCAGCCGACTTGTCTCCAAGGGTCTAGTGCTGCCTCGTGCACCTTATGGTCGTTCTTCTGTGAGTCTAGATTTTCGAATCCGACGCAAAACTGACAGTTAATTGTAAGGTTCAGAGTCTCTTAATGACGATGGAACACACAAATTGCGTCGCGATTCAATACATCGTCCTCCAGCCGACTTGTCTCAGAGGTACTATTGCTGCCCCGGGCACCTTTTCGTCGTTCTCCTATGAGTCTAGTTTATCGAATCCGGCGCAAAACTGACAGTTAATTGTAACGTTCAGAGCCTCTTAATGACGATGGAACACACAAATTGCGTCGCGATTCAATACATCGTCCTCCAGCCGACCTGTCTCCAATGGTCTATTGCTGCCTCGGGCACCTTATGGTCGTTCTCCTAGGAGTGTAGTTTTTCGAATCCGGCGCAAAACTGACAGTTAATTGTAACGTTCAGAGCCTCTTAATGACGATGGAACACACAAATTGCGTCGAGATTCAATACATCGTCCGACAGCCGACCTGTCTCCAAGGGTCTATTGCTCCCTCGGGCACCTTATGGTCGTTCTCCTCTGAGTCTGGTTTTTCGAATCCGATGCAAAACTGACAGTTAATTGTAACGTTCAGAGCCTCTTAATGACGATGGAACACACAAATTACGTCGCGAATCAATACATCGTCCTCCAGTCGAATTGTCTCCAAGGGTCTAGTGCTGCCTCGGGCACCATATGGTCGTTCTTCTGTGAGTCTAGATTTTCGAATCCGACGCAAAACTGACAGTTAATTGTAATTTTCAGAGCCTCTTAATGACGATGGAACACACAAATTGCGTCGCGATTCAATACATGGTCCTACAGCCGACTTGTCTCAGAGGTACTATTGCTGCCCCGGGCAACTTTTGGTCGTTCTCCTATGAGTCTTGTTTATCGAATCCGGCGCAAAACTGACAGTTAATTGTAACGTTCAGAGCCTCTTAATGACGATGGAACACACAAATTGCGTCGCGATTCAATACATCGTCCTCCAGCCGACTTGTCTCCAAGGGTCTAGTGCTGCCTCGTGCACCTTATGGTCGTTCTTCTGTGAGTCTAGATTTTCGAATCCGACGCAAAACTGACAGTTAATTGTAACGTTCAGAGCCTCTTAATGACGATGGAACACACAAATTACGTCGCGAATCAATACATCGTCCTCCAGTCGAATTGTCTCCAAGGGTCTAGTGCTGCCTCGGGCACCTTATGGTCGTTCTCCTGTGAGTCTAGATTTCCGAATCCGACGCAAAACTGACAGTTAATTGTAAGGTTCAGAGCCTCTTAATGACGATGGAACACACAAAATGCGTCGCGATTCAATACATCGTCCTCCAGCTGACATGTCTCCAAGGGTCTATTGCTGCCTCGGGCACCTTATCCTCTTTCTCCTCTGAGTCTAGTTTTTCGAATCCGACGCAAAACTGACAGTTAATTGTAACTTTCAGAGCCTCTTAATGACGATGGAACACACAAATTGCGTCGCGATTCAATCCATGGTCCTACAGCCGACTTGTCTCAGAGGTACTATCGCTGCCCCGGGCACCTTTTGGTTGTTCTCCTAGGAGTGTAGTTTTTCGAATGCGGCGCAAACCTGACAGTTAATTGTAACGTTCAGAGCCTCTTAATGACGATGGAACACACAAATTGCGACGCGATTCAATACATCGTCCTCCAGCCGACTTGTCTCCAAGGGTCTAGTGCTGCCTCGTGCACCTTATGGTCGTTCTTCTGTGAGTCTAGATTTTCGAATCCGACGCAAAACTGACAGTTAATTGTAACGTTCAGAGCCTCTTAATGACGATGGAACACACAAATTGCGTCGCGATTCAATACATCGTCCTCCAGCCGACCTGTCTCCAATGGTCTATTGCTGCCTCGGGCACCTTATGGTCGTTCTCCTAGGAGTGTAGTTTTTCGAATCCGGCGCAAACCTGACAGTTAATTGTAACGTTCAGAGCCTCTTAATGACGATCGAACACACAAATTGCGTCGCGTTTCAATTCATCGTCCTCCAGCCGACCTGTCTCCAATGGTCAATTGCTGCCTCGGGCACTTTATGGTCGTTCTCCTGTGAGTCTAGTTTTTCGAATCCGACGCAAAACTGACAGTTATTTGTAACGTTCAGAGCCTCTTAATGACGATGGAACACACAAATTGCGTCGCGATTCAATACATCGTCCTCCAGCCGACCTGTCTCCAATGGTCTATTGCAGCCTCGGGCACCTTATGGTCGTTCTCCTAGGAGTGTAGTTTTTCGAATCCGGCGCAAAACTGACAGTAAATTGTAACGTTCAGAGCCTCTTAATGACGATCGATCACACAAATTGCGTCGCGATTCAATTCATCGTCCTCCAGCCGACCTGTCTCCAATGGTCTATTGCTGCCTCGGGCACTTTATGGTCGTTCTCCTGTGAGTCTAGTTTTTCGAATCCGACGCAAAACTGACAGTTAATTGTAACGTTCAGAGCCTCTTAATGACGATGGAACACACAAATTGCGTCGCGATTCAACACATCGTCCTCCAGCCGACTTGTCTCCAAGGGTCTGTAGCTGCCTCGGGCACCTTATCGTCGTTTTCCTGTGAGTCTAGTTTTTCGAATCCGACGCAAAAGTGACAGTTAATTGTAAGGTTCAGAGCCTCTTAATGACGATGGAACACACACATTGCGTCGCGATTCAATACATCGTCCTCCAGCCGACTTGTCTCAGAGGTACTATTGCTGCCCCGGGCACCTTTTGGTGGTTCTCCTATGAGTCTAGTTTATCGAATCCGGCTTAAAACTGACAGTTAATTGTAACGTTCAGAGCCTCTTAATGACGATGGAACACACAAATTGCGTCGCGATTCAATACATCGTCCTCCAGCCGACTTGTCTCAGAGGTACTATTGCTGCCCCGGGCACCTTTTGGTCGTTCTCCTATGAGTCTAGTTTATCGAATCCGGCGCAAAACTGACAGTTAATTGTAACGTTCAGAGCCTCTTAATGACGATGGAACACACAAATTGCGTCGCGATTCAATTCATCGTCTTCCAGCCGACCTGTCTCCAATGGTCTATTGCTACCTCGGGCACTTTATGGTCGTTCCCCTGTGAGTCTAGTTTTTCGAATCCGACGCAAAACTGACAGTTAATTGTAACGTTCAGAGCCTCTTAATGACGATGGAACACACAAATTGCGTCGCGATTCAATACATCGTCCTCCAGCCGACTTGTCTCCAAGGGTCTAGTGCTGCCTTGGGCACCTAATGGTCGCTCTCCTGTGAGTCTAGATTTTTGAATCCGACGCAAAACTGACAGTTAATTCTAACGTTCAGAGCCTCTTAATGACGATGGAACACACAAATTGCGTCGCGATTCAACACATCGTCCTCCAGCCGACTTGTCTCCAAGGGTCTATAGCTGCCTCGGGCACCTTATCGTCGTTTTCCTGTGAGTCTAGTTTTTCGAATCCGACGCAAAACTGACAGTTAATTGTAACTTTCAGAGCCTCTTAATAACGATGGAACACACAAATTGCGTCGCGATTCAATACATGGTCCTACAGCCGACTTGTCTCAGAGGTACTATTGCTGCCCCGGGCAACTTTTGGTCCTTCTCCTATGAGTCTTGTTTATCGAATCCGTCGCAAAACTGACAGTTAATTGTGACGTTCAGAGCCTCTTAATGACGATGGAACACACAAATTGCGTCGCGATTCAATACATCGTCCTCCAGCCGACCTGTCTCCAATGATCTATTGCTGCCTCGGGCACCTTATGGTCGTTCTCCTGTGAGTCTAGTTTTTCGAATCCGACGCAAAACTGAAAGTTAATTGTAACGTTCAGAGCCTCCTAATGACGATGGAACTCACAAATTGCGTCGCGATTCAATACATCGTCCTCCAGCCGAATTGTCTCCAAGGGTCTAGTGCTGCCTTGGGCACCTTATGGTCTTTCTCCTGTGAGTCTAGATTTTCGAATCCGACGCAAAACTGACAGTTAATTGTAACGTTCAGAGCCTCTTAATGACGATGGAACACACAAAATGCGTCGCTATTCAATACATCGTCCTCCAGCCGACTTGTCTCCAAGGGTCTAGTTCTGCCCCGGGCACCTTATGCTCGTTCTTCTGTGAGTCTAGATTTTCTAATCCGACGGAAAACTGACAGTTAATTGTAACGTTCAGAGCCTCTTAATGACGATGGAACACACAAATTACGTCGCGATTCAATACATCGTCCTCCAGCCGACTTGTCTCCGAGGTACTATTGCTGCCCCGGGCACCTTTTGGTCGTTCTCCGAGGAGTGTAGTTTTTCGACTCCGGCGCAAAACTGACAGTTAATTGTAATTTTCAGAGCCTCTTAATGACGATGGAACACACAAATTGCGTCGCGATTCAATACATCGTCCTCCAGCCGACTTGTCTCCAAGGGTCTAGTGCTGCCTCGGGCACCTTATGGTCGTTCTCCTCTGAGTCTGGTTTTTCGAATCCGATGCAAAACTGACAGTTAATTGTAACGTTCAGAGCCTCTTAATGACGATGGAACACACAAATTACGTCGCGATTCAATACATCGTCCTCCAGCCGACTTGTCTCCAAGGGTCTAGTGCTGCCTTGGGCACCTAATGGTCGCTCTCCTGTGAGTCTAGATTTTTGAATCCGACGCAAAACTGACAGTTAATTCTAACGTTCAGAGCCTCTTAATGACGATGGAACACACAAAATGCGTCGCGATTCAATACATCGTCCTCCAGCCGACTTGTCTCCAAGGGTCTATAGCTGCCTCGGGCACCTTATCGTCTTTCTCCTCTGAGTCTAGTTTTTCGAATCCGACGCAAAACTGACAGTTAATTGTAATTTTCAGAGCCTCTTAATGACGATGGAACACACAAATTGCGTCGCGATTCAATACATGGTCCTACGGCCGACTTGTCTCAGAGGTACTATTGCTGCCCCGGGCAACTTTTGGTCGTTCTCCTATGAGTCTTGTTTATCGAATCCGGCGCAAAACTGACAGTTAATTGTAACGTTCAGAGCCTCTTAATGACGATGGAACACACAAATTGCGTCGCGATTCAATACATCGTCCTCCAGCCGACTTGTCTCCAAGGGTCTAGTGCTGCCTCGTGCACCTTATGGTCGTTCTTCTGTGAGTCTAGATTTTCGAATCCGACGCAAAACTGACAGTTAATTGTAAGGTTCAGGGTCTCTTAATGACGATGGAACACACAAATTGCGTCGCGATTCAATACATCGTCCTCCAGCCGACTTGTCTCAGAGGTACTATTGCTGCCCCGGGCACCTTTTCGTCGTTCTCCTATGAGTCTAGTTTATCGAATCCGGCGCAAAACTGACAGTTAATTGTAACGTTCAGAGCCTCTTAATGACGATGGAACACACAAATTGCGTCGCGATTCAATACATCGTCCTCCAGCCGACCTGTCTCCAATGGTCTATTGCTGCCTCGGGCACCTTATGGTCGTTCTCCTAGGAGTGTAGTTTTTCGAATCCGGCGCAAAACTGACAGTTAATTGTAACGTTCAGAGCCTCTTAATGACGATGGAACACACAAATTGCGTCGAGATTCAATACATCGTCCGACAGCCGACCTGTCTCCAAGGGTCTATTGCTCCCTCGGGCACCTTATGGTCGTTCTCCTCTGAGTCTGGTTTTTCGAATCCGATGCAAAACTGACAGTTAATTGTAACGTTCAGAGCCTCTTAATGACGATGGAACACACAAATTACGTCGCGAATCAATACATCGTCCTCCAGTCGAATTGTCTCCAAGGGTCTAGGGCTGCCTCGGGCACCTTATGGTCGTTCTTCTGTGAGTCTAGATTTTCGAATCCGACGCAAAACTGACAGTTAATTGTAATTTTCAGAGCCTCTTAATGACGATGGAACACACAAATTGCGTCGCGATTCAATACATGGTCCTACAGCCGACTTGTCTCAGAGGTACTATTGCTGCCCCGGGCAACTTTTGGTCGTTCTCCTATGAGTCTTGTTTATCGAATCCGGCGCAAAACTGACAGTTAATTGTAACGTTCAGAGCCTCTTAATGACGATGGAACACACAAATTGCGTCGCGATTCAATACATCGTCCTCCAGCCGACTTGTCTCCAAGGGTCTAGTGCTGCCTCGTGCACCTTATGGTCGTTCTTCTGTGAGTCTAGATTTTCGAATCCGACGCAAAACTGACAGTTAATTGTAAGGTTCAGAGTCTCTTAATGACGATGGAACACACAAATTGCGTCGCGATTCAACACATCGTCCTCCAGCCGACTTGTCTCCAAGGGTCTATTGCTCCCTCGGGCACATTATGGTCGTTCTCCTCTGAGTCTGGTTTTTCGAATCCGATGCAAAACTGACAGTTAATTGTAACGTTCAGAGCCTCTTAATGACGATGGTACACACAAATTACGTCGCGAATCAATACATCGTCCTCCAGTCGAATTTTCTCCAAGGGTCTAGTGCTGCTTCGGGCACCTTATGGTCGTTCTCCTGTGAGTATAGATTTTCGAATCCGACGCAAAACTGACAGTTAATTGTAAGGTTCAGAGCCTCTTAATGACGATGGAACACACAAAATGCGTCGCGATTCAATACATCGTCCTCCAGCCGACTTGTCTCCAAGGGTCTATATCTGCCTCGGGCACCTTATCGTCTTTCTCCTCTGAGTCTAGTTTTTCGAATCCGACGCAAAACTGACAGTTAATTGTAACTTTCGGAGCCTCTTAATGACGATGGAACACACAAATTGCGTCGCGATTCAATACATGGTCCTACAGCCGACTTGTCTCAGAGGTACTATCGCTGCCCCGGGCACCTTTTGGTTGTTCTCCTAGGAGTGTAGTTTTTCGAATGCGGCGCAAACCTGACAGTTAATTGTAACGTTCAGAGCCTCTTAATGACGATGGAACACACAAATTGCGACGCGATTCAATACATCGTCCTCCAGCCGACTTGTCTCCAAGGGTCTAGTGCTGCCTCGTGCACCTTATGGTCGTTCTTCTGTGAGTCTAGATTTTCGAATCCGACGCAAAACTGACAGTTAATTGTAACGTTCAGAGCCTCTTAATGACGATGGAACACACAAATTGCGTCGCGATTCAATACATCGTCCTCCAGCCGACCTGTCTCCAATGGTCTATTGCTGCCTCGGGCACCTTATGGTCGTTCTCCTAGGAGTGTAGTTTTTCGAATCCGGCGCAAACCTGACAGTTAATTGTAACGTTCAGAGCCTCTTAATGACGATCGAACACACAAATTGCGTCGCGTTTCAATTCATCGTCCTCCAGCCGACCTGTCTCCAATGGTCAATTGCTGCCTCGGGCACTTTATGGTCGTTCTCCTGTGAGTCTAGTTTTTCGAATCCGACGCAAAACTGACAGTTATTTGTAACGTTCAGAGCCTCTTAATGACGATGGGACACACAAATTGCGTCGCGATTCAATACATCGTCCTCCAGCCGACCTGTCTCCAATGGTCTATTGCAGCCTCGGGCACCTTATGGTCGTTCTCCTAGGAGTGTAGTTTTTCGAATCCGGCGCAAAACTGACAGTAAATTGTAACGTTCAGAGCCTCTTAATGACGATCGATCACACAAATTGCGTCGCGATTCAATTCATCGTCCTCCAGCCGACCTGTCTCCAATGGTCTATTGCTGCCTCGGGCACTTTATGGTCGTTCTCCTGTGAGTCTAGTTTTTCGAATCCGACGCAAAACTGACAGTTAATTGTAACGTTCAGAGCCTCTTAATGACGATGGAACACACAAATTGCGTCGCGATTCAACACATCGTCCTCCAGCCGACTTGTCTCCAAGGGTCTGTAGCTGCCTCGGGCACCTTATCGTCGTTTTCCTGTGAGTCTAGTTTTTCGAATCCGACGCAAAAGTGACAGTTAATTGTAAGGTTCAGAGCCTCTTAATGACGATGGAACACACACATTGCGTCGCGATTCAATACATCGTCCTCCAGCCGACTTGTCTCAGAGGTACTATTGCTGCCCCGGGCACCTTTTGGTGGTTCTCCTATGAGTCTAGTTTATCGAATCCGGCTTAAAACTGACAGTTAATTGTAACGTTCAGAGCCTCTTAATGACGATGGAACACACAAATTGCGTCGCGATTCAATACATCGTCCTCCAGCCGACTTGTCTCAGAGGTACTATTGCTGCCCCGGGCACCTTTTGGTCGTTCTCCTATGAGTCTAGTTTATCGAATCCGGCGCAAAACTGACAGTTAATTGTAACGTTCAGAGCCTCTTAATGACGATGGAACACACAAATTGCGTCGCGATTCAATTCATCGTCTTCCAGCCGACCTGTCTCCAATGGTCTATTGCTACCTCGGGCACTTTATGGTCGTTCTCCTGTGAGTCTAGTTTTTCGAATCCGACGCAAAACTGACAGTTAATTGTAACGTTCAGAGCCTCTTAATGACGATGGAACACACAAATTGCGTCGCGATTCAATACATCGTCCTCCAGCCGACTTGTCTCCAAGGGTCTAGTGCTGCCTTGGGCACCTAATGGTCGCTCTCCTGTGAGTCTAGATTTTTGAATCCGACGCAAAACTGACAGTTAATTCTAACGTTCAGAGCCTCTTAATGACGATGGAACACACAAATTGCGTCGCGATTCAACACATCGTCCTCCAGCCGACTTGTCTCCAAGGGTCTATAGCTGCCTCGGGCACCTTATCGTCGTTTTCCTGTGAGTCTAGTTTTTCGAATCCGACGCAAAAGTGACAGTTAATTGTAACGTTCAGAGCCTCCTAATGACGATGGAACACACAAATTGCGTCGAGATTCAATACATCGTCCGACAGCCGACCTGATTCCAAGGGTCTATTGCTGCCTCGGGCACCTTATGGTCGTTCTCCTCTGAGTCTGGTTTTTCGAATCCGATGCAAAACTGACAGTTAATTGTAACGTTCAGAGCCTCTTAATGACGATGGAACACACAAATTGCGTCGCGATTCAATACATGGTCCTACAGCCGACTTGTCTCAGAGGTACTATTGCTGCCCCGGGCAACTTTTGGTCGTTCTCCTATGAGTCTTGTTTATCGAATCCGGCGCAAAACTGACAGATAATTGTAACGTTCAGAGCCTCTTAATGACGATGGAACACACAAATTGCGTCGCGATTCAATACATCGTCCTCCAGCCGAATTGTCTCCAAGGGTCTAGTGCTGCCTTGGGCACCTTATGGTCTTTCTCCTGTGGGTCTAGATTTTCGAATCCGACGCAAAACTGACAGTTAATTGTAAGGTTCAGAGCCTGTTAATGATGATGGAACACACAAAATGCATCGCGATTCAATACATCGTCCTCCAGCCGACTTGTCTCCAAGGGTCTATAGCTACCTCGGGCACCTTATCGTCTTTCTCCTCTGAGTCTAGTTTTTCGAATCCGACGCAAAACTGACAGTTAATTGTAACTTTCAGAGCCTCTTAATAACGATGGAACACACAAATTGCGTCGCGATTCAATACATGGTCCTACAGCCGACTTGTCTCAGAGGTACTATTGCTGCCCCGGGCAACTTTTGGTCCTTCTCCTATGAGTCTTGTTTATCGAATCCGTCGCAAAACTGACAGTTAATTGTGACGTTCAGAGCCTCTTAATGACGATGGAACACACAAATTGCGTCGCGATTCAATACATCGTCCTCCAGCCGACCTGTCTCCAATGATCTATTGCTGCCTCGGGCACCTTATGGTCGTTCTCCTGTGAGTCTAGTTTTTCGAATCCGACGCAAAACTGAAAGTTAATTGTAACGTTCAGAGCCTCCTAATGACGATGGAACTCACAAATTGCGTCGCGATTCAATACATCGTCCTCCAGCCGAATTGTCTCCAAGGGTCTAGTGCTGCCTTGGGCACCTTATGGTCTTTCTCCTGTGAGTCTAGATTTTCGAATCCGACGCAAAACTGACAGTTAATTGTAACGTTCAGAGCCTCTTAATGACGATGGAACACACAAAATGCGTCGCTATTCAATACATCGTCCTCCAGCCGACTTGTCTCCAAGGGTCTAGTTCTGCCCCGGGCACCTTATGCTCGTTCTTCTGTGAGTCTAGATTTTCTAATCCGACGGAAAACTGACAGTTAATTGTAACGTTCAGAGCCTCTTAATGACGATGGAACACACAAATTACGTCGCGATTCAATACATCGTCCTCCAGCCGACTTGTCTCCGAGGTACTATTGCTGCCCCGGGCACCTTTTGGTCGTTCTCCGAGGAGTGTAGTTTTTCGAATCCGGCGCAAAACTGACAGTTAATTGTAACGTTCAGAGCCTCTTAATGACGATGGAACACACAAATTGCGTCGCGATTCAATACATCGTCCTCCAGCCGACTTGTCTCAGAGGTACTATTGCTGCCCCGGGCAACTTTTGGTCGTTCTCCTATGAGTCTAGTTTATCGAATCCGGCGCAAAACTGACAGTTAATTGTAACGTTCAGAGCCTCTTAATGACGATGGAACACACAAATTGCGTCGCGATTCAATACATCGTCCTCCAGCCGACCTGTCTCCAATGGTCTATTGCTGCCTCGGGCACCTTATGGTCGTTCTCCTAGGAGTGTAGTTTTTCGAATCCGGCGCAAAACTGACAGTTAATTGTAACGTTCAGAGCCTCTTAATGACGATGGAACACACAAATTGCGTCGCGATTCAATACATCGTCCTCCAGCCGACTTGTCTCCAAGGGTCTAGTGCTGCCTCGGGCACCTTATGGTCATATTCCTGTGAGTCTAGATTTTCGAATCCGACGCAAAACTGACAGTGAATCGTAACGTTCAGAGCCTCTTAATGACGATGGAACACACAAATTGCGTCGCGACTCAACACATCGTTCTACAGCCGACTTGTCTCAGAGGTACTATTGCTGCCCCGGGCACCTTTTGGTCGTTTTCCTATGAGTCTAGTTTATCGAATCCGGCGCAAAACTGACAGTTAATTGTAACGTTCAGAGCCTCTTAATGACGATGGAACACACAAATTGCGTCGCGATTCAATACATCGTCCTCCAGCCAACTTGTCTCCAAGGGTCTAGTGCTGCCTCGGGCACCTTATGGTCGTTCTTCTGTGAGTCTAGATTCTCGAATCCGACGCAAAACTGACAGTTAATTGTAACGTTCAGAGCCTCTTAATGACGATGGATTACACAAATTGCGTCGCGATTCAATACATCGTCCTCCAGCCGACTTGTCTCCAAGGGTCTATTGCTGCCTCGGGCACCTTATGCTCGTTCTTCTGTGTGTCTAGATTTTCGAATCCTACGCAAAACTGACAGTTAATTGTAACGTTCCGAGCCTCTTAATGACGATGGAACACACAAATTGCGTCGCGATTCAATACATCGTCCTCCAGCCGACTTGTCTCCAAGGGTCTAGTGCTGCCTCGGGCACCTTATGGTCGTTCTTCTGTGAGTCTAGATTTTCGAATCCGACGCAACACTGACAATTAATTGTAACGTTCAGAGCATCTTAATGACGATAAAACACACAAATTGCGTCGCGATTCGATACATCGTCCTCCAGCCGACCTGTCTCCAAGGGTCTATTGCTGCCTCGGGCACCTTATGGTCGTCCTCCTATGAGTCTGGTTCTTCGATTCCGACGCAAAACTGACAGTTAATTGTAACGTTCAGAGCCTCTTAATGACGATGGAACACACAAATTGCGGCGCGAATCAATACATCGTCCGCCAGCCGAATTGTCTCCAAGGGTCTAGTGCTGCCTCGGGCACCTTATGGTCGTTCTCCTGTGAGTCTAGATTTTCGAATCCGACGCAAAACTGAGAGTTAATTGTAACGTTCAGAGCCCCTTAATGATGATGGAACACACAAATTGCGTCGCGATTCAATACATCGTCCTCCAGCCGACTTGTCTCCAAGGGTCTATAGCTGCTTCGGGCTCCTTATCGTCATTCTCCTGTGAGTCTAGTTTTTCGAATCCAACGCAAAACTGACTGTTAATTGCAATGTTCAGAGCCTCTTAATGACGATGGAACACACAAATTGCGTCGAGATTCAATACATCGTCCGACAGCCGACCTGTCTCCAAGGGTCTATTGCTGCCTCGGGCACCTATTGGTCGTTCTGCTGTGAGTCTAGTTTTCCGAATACGGCGCATAATTGACGGTTAATTGTAACGTTCAGAGCCTGTTAATGACGGTGGAACACACAAATTGCGTTGTGATTCAATACATCGTCCTCCAGCCGCCTTGTCTCCAAGGGTCTATTGCTGCCTCGGGCACCTTATGGTCGTTCTCCTGTGAGTCTAGTTTTTCGAATCCGACGCAAAACTGAAAGTTAATTGTAACGTTCAGAGCCTCCTAATGACGATGGAACCCACAAATTGCGTCGCGATTCAATACATCGTCCTCCAGCCGAATTGTCTCCAAGGGTCTAGTGCTGCCTTGGGCACCTTATGGTCTTTCTCCAGTGAGTCTAGATTTTCGAATCCGACGCAAAACTGACAGTTAATTGTAACGTTCAGAGCCTCTTAATGACGATGGAACACACAAAATGCGTCGCTATTCAACACATCGTCCTCCAGCCGACTTGTCTCCAAGGGTCTATTGCTCCCTCGGGCACATTATGGTCGTTCTCCGCTGAGTCTGGTTTTTCGAATCCGATGCAAAACTGACAGTTAATTGTAACGTTCAGAGTCTCTTAATGACGATGGAACACACAAATTGCGTCGCGATTCAACACATCGTCCTCCAGCCGACTTGTCTCCAAGGGTCTATTGCTCCCTCGGGCACATTATGGTAGTTCTCCTCTGAGTCTGGTTTTTCGAATCCGATGCAAAACTGACAGTTAATTGTAACATTCAGAGCCTCTTAATGACGATGGAACACACAAATTGCGTCGCGATTCAATACATCGTCCTCCAGCCGACCTGTCTCCAATGGTCTATTGCTGCCTCGGGCACCTTATGGTCGTTCTCCTCTGAGTCTAGTTTTTCGAATCCGACGAAAAACTGACAGTTAATTGTAACTTTCAGAGCCTCTTAATGACGATGGAACACACAAATTGCGTCGCGATTCAATACATGGTCCTACAGCCGACTTGTCTCAGAGGTACTATCGCTGCCCCGGGCACCTTTTGGTTGTTCTCCTAGGAGTGTAGTTTTTCGAATGCGGCGCAAACCTGACAGTTAATTGTAACGTTCAGAGCCTCTTAATGACGATGGAACACACAAATTGCGACGCGATTCAATACATCGTCCTCCAGCCGACTTGTCTCCAAGGGTCTAGTGCTGCCTCGTGCACCTTATGGTCGTTCTTCTGTGAGTCTAGATTTTCGAATCCGACGCAAAACTGACAGTTAATTGTAACGTTCAGAGCCTCTTAATGACGATGGAACACACAAATTGCGTCGCGATTCAATACATCGTCCTCCAGCCGACCTGTCTCCAATGGTCTATTGCTGCCTCGGGCACCTTATGGTCGTTCTCCTAGGAGTGTAGTTTTTCGAATCCGGCGCAAACCTGACAGTTAATTGTAACGTTCAGAGCCTCTTAATGACGATCGAACACACAAATTGCGTCGCGTTTCAATTCATCGTCCTCCAGCCGACCTGTCTCCAATGGTCAATTGCTGCCTCGGGCACTTTATGGTCGTTCTCCTGTGAGTCTAGTTTTTCGAATCCGACGCAAAACTGACAGTTATTTGTAACGTTCAGAGCCTCTTAATGACGATGGAACACACAAATTGCGTCGCGATTCAATACATCGTCCTCCAGCCGACCTGTCTCCAATGGTCTATTGCAGCCTCGGGCACCTTATGGTCGTTCTCCTAGGAGTGTAGTTTTTCGAATCCGGCGCAAAACTGACAGTAAATTGTAACGTTCAGAGCCTCTTAATGACGATCGATCACACAAATTGCGTCGCGATTCAATTCATCGTCCTCCAGCCGACCTGTCTCCAATGGTCTATTGCTGCCTCGGGCACTTTATGGTCGTTCTCCTGTGAGTCTAGTTTTTCGAATCCGACGCAAAACTGACAGTTAATTGTAACGTTCAGAGCCTCTTAATGACGATGGAACACACAAATTGCGTCGCGATTCAACACATCGTCCTCCAGCCGACTTGTCTCCAAGGGTCTGTAGCTGCCTCGGGCACCTTATCGTCGTTTTCCTGTGAGTCTAGTTTTTCGAATCCGACGCAAAAGTGACAGTTAATTGTAAGGTTCAGAGCCTCTTAATGACGATGGAACACACACATTGCGTCGCGATTCAATACATCGTCCTCCAGCCGACTTGTCTCAGAGGTACTATTGCTGCCCCGGGCACCTTTTGGTGGTTCTCCTATGAGTCTAGTTTATCGAATCCGGCTTAAAACTGACAGTTAATTGTAACGTTCAGAGCCTCTTAATGACGATGGAACACACAAATTGCGTCGCGATTCAATACATCGTCCTCCAGCCGACTTGTCTCAGAGGTACTATTGCTGCCCCGGGCACCTTTTGGTCGTTCTCCTATGAGTCTAGTTTATCGAATCCGGCGCAAAACTGACAGTTAATTGTAACGTTCAGAGCCTCTTAATGACGATGGAACACACAAATTGCGTCGCGATTCAATTCATCGTCTTCCAGCCGACCTGTCTCCAATGGTCTATTGCTACCTCGGGCACTTTATGGTCGTTCTCCTGTGAGTCTAGTTTTTCGAATCCGACGCAAAACTGACAGTTAATTGTAACGTTCAGAGCCTCTTAATGACGATGGAACACACAAATTGCGTCGCGATTCAATACATCGTCCTCCAGCCGACTTGTCTCCAAGGGTCTAGTGCTGCCTTGGGCACCTAATGGTCGCTCTCCTGTGAGTCTAGATTTTTGAATCCGACGCAAAACTGACAGTTAATTCTAACGTTCAGAGCCTCTTAATGACGATGGAACACACAAATTGCGTCGCGATTCAACACATCGTCCTCCAGCCGACTTGTCTCCAAGGGTCTATAGCTGCCTCGGGCACCTTATCGTCGTTTTCCTGTGAGTCTAGTTTTTCGAATCCGACGCAAAAGTGACAGTTAATTGTAACGTTCAGAGCCTCCTAATGACGATGGAACACACAAATTGCGTCGAGATTCAATACATCGTCCGACAGCCGACCTGATTCCAAGGGTCTATTGCTGCCTCGGGCACCTTATGGTCGTTCTCCTCTGAGTCTGGTTTTTCGAATCCCTTGCAAAACTGACAGTTAATTGTTTCGTTCAGAGCCTCTTAATGACGATGGAACACACAAATTGCGTCGCGATTCAATACATGGTCCTACAGCCGACTTGTCTCAGAGGTACTATTGCTGCCCCGGGCAACTTTTGGTCGTTCTCCTATGAGTCTTGTTTATCGAATCCGGCGCAAAACTGACAGTTAATTGTAACGTTCAGAGCCTCTTAATGACGATGGAACACACAAATTGCGTCGCGATTCAATACATCGTCCTCCAGCCGAATTGTCTCCAAGGGTCTAGTGCTGCCTTGGGCACCTTATGGTCTTTCTCCTGTGGGTCTAGATTTTCGAATCCGACGCAAAACTGACAGTTAATTGTAAGGTTCAGAGCCTGTTAATGATGATGGAACACACAAAATGCGTCGCGATTCAATACATCGTCCTCCAGCCGACTTGTCTCCAAGGGTCTATAGCTACCTCGGGCACCTTATCGTCTTTCTCCTCTGAGTCTAGTTTTTCGAATCCGACGCAAAACTGACAGTTAATTGTAACTTTCAGAGCCTCTTAATAACGATGGAACACACAAATTGCGTCGCGATTCAATACATGGTCCTACAGCCGACTTGTCTCAGAGGTACTATTGCTGCCCCGGGCAACTTTTGGTCCTTCTCCTATGAGTCTTGTTTATCGAATCCGTCGCAAAACTGACAGTTAATTGTGACGTTCAGAGCCTCTTAATGACGATGGAACACACAAATTGCGTCGCGATTCAATACATCGTCCTCCAGCCGACCTGTCTCCAATGATCTATTGCTGCCTCGGGCACCTTATGGTCGTTCTCCTGTGAGTCTAGTTTTTCGAATCCGACGCAAAACTGAAAGTTAATTGTAACGTTCAGAGCCTCCTAATGACGATGGAACTCACAAATTGCGTCGCGATTCAATACATCGTCCTCCAGCCGAATTGTCTCCAAGGGTCTAGTGCTGCCTTGGGCACCTTATGGTCTTTCTCCTGTGAGTCTAGATTTTCGAATCCGACGCAAAACTGACAGTTAATTGTAACGTTCAGAGCCTCTTAATGACGATGGAACACACAAAATGCGTCGCTATTCAATACATCGTCCTCCAGCCGACTTGTCTCCAAGGGTCTAGTTCTGCCCCGGGCACCTTATGCTCGTTCTTCTGTGAGTCTAGATTTTCTAATCCGACGGAAAACTGACAGTTAATTGTAACGTTCAGAGCCTCTTAATGACGATGGAACACACAAATTACGTCGCGATTCAATACATCGTCCTCCAGCCGACTTGTCTCCGAGGTACTATTGCTGCCCCGGGCACCTTTTGGTCGTTCTCCGAGGAGTGTAGTTTTTCGAATCCGGCGCAAAACTGACAGTTAATTGTAACGTTCAGAGCCTCTTAATGACGATGGAACACACAAATTGCGTCGCTATTCAATACATCGTCCTCCAGCCGACTTGTCTCCAAGGGTCTAGTTCTGCCCCGGGCACCTTATGCTCGTTCTTCTGTGAGTCTAGATTTTCTAATCCGACGGAAAACTGACAGTTAATTGTAACGTTCAGAGCCTCTTAATGACGATGGAACACACAAATTACGTCGCGATTCAATACATCGTCCTCCAGCCGACTTGTCTCCGAGGTACTATTGCTGCCCCGGGCACCTTTTGGTCGTTCTCCGAGGAGTGTAGTTTTTCGAATCCGACGCAAAACTGAAAGTTAATTGTAACGTTCAGAGCCTCCTAATGACGATGGAACTCACAAATTGCGTCGCGATTCAATACATCGTCCTCCAGCCGAATTGTCTCCAAGGGTCTAGTGCTGCCTTGGGCACCTTATGGTCTTTCTCCTGTGAGTCTAGATTTTCGAATCCGACGCAAAACTGACAGTTAATTGTAACGTTCAGAGCCTCTTAATGACGATGGAACACACAAAATGCGTCGCTATTCAATACATCGTCCTCCAGCCGACTTGTCTCCAAGGGTCTAGTTCTGCCCCGGGCACCTTATGCTCGTTCTTCTGTGAGTCTAGATTTTCTAATCCGACGGAAAACTGACAGTTAATTGTAACGTTCAGAGCCTCTTAATGACGATGGAACACACAAATTACGTCGCGATTCAATACATCGTCCTCCAGCCGACTTGTCTCCGAGGTACTATTGCTGCCCCGGGCACCTTTTGGTCGTTCTCCGAGGAGTGTAGTTTTTCGAATCCGGCGCAAAACTGACAGTTAATTGTAACGTTCAGAGCCTCTTAATGACGATGGAACACACAAATTGCGTCGCGATTCAATACATCGTCCTCCAGCCGACTTGTCTCAGAGGTACTATTGCTGCCCCGGGCAACTTTTGGTCGTTCTCCTATGAGTCTAGTTTATCGAATCCGGCGTAAAACTGACAGTTAATTGTAACGTTCAGAGCCTCTTAATGACGATGGAACACACAAATTGCGTCGCGATTCAATACATCGTCCTCCACCCGACCTGTCTCCAATGGTCTATTGCTGCCTCGGGCACCTTATGGTCGTTCTCCTAGGAGTGTAGTTTTTCGAATCCGGCGCAAAACTGACAGTTAATTGTAACGTTCAGAGCCTCTTAATGACGATGGAACACACAAATTGCGTCGCGATTCAATACATCGTCCTCCAGCCGACTTGTCTCCAAGGGTCTAGTGCTGCCTCGGCCACCTTATGGTCATATTCCTGTGAGTCTAGATTTTCGAATCCGACGCAAAACTGACAGTGAATCGTAACGTTCAGAGCCTCTTAATGACGATGGAACACACAAATTGCGTCGCGACTCAACACATCGTTCTACAGCCGACTTGTCTCAGAGGTACTATTGCTGCCCCGGGCACCTTTTGGTCGTTTTCCTATGAGTCTAGTTTATCGAATCCGGCGCAAAACTGACAGTTAATTGTAACGTTCAGAGCCTCTTAATGACGATGGAACACACAAATTGCGTCGCGATTCAATACATCGTCCTCCAGCCAACTTGTCTCCAAGGGTCTAGTGCTGCCTCGGGCACCTTATGGTCGTTCTTCTGTGAGTCTAGATTTTCGAATCCGACGCAAAACTGACAGTTAATTGTAACGTTCAGAGCCTCTTAATGACGATGGAACACACAAATTGCGTCGCGATTCAATACATCGTCCTCCAGCCGACTTGTCTCCAAGGGTCTATTGCTGCCTCGGGCACCTTATGCTCGTTCTTCTGTGTGTCTAGATTTTCGAATCCTACGCAAAACTGACAGTTAATTGTAACGTTCCGAGCCTCTTAATGACGATGGAACACACAAATTGCGTCGCGATTCAATACATCGTCCTCCAGCCGACTTGTCTCCAAGGGTCTAGTGCTGCCTCGGGCACCTTATGGTCGTTCTTCTGTGAGTCTAGATTTTCGAATCCGACGCAACACTGACAGTTAATTGTAACGTTCAGAGCATCTTAATGACGATAAAACACACAAATTGCGTCGCGATTCGATACATCGTCCTCCAGCCGACCTGTCTCCAAGGGTCTATTGCTGCCTCGGGCACCTTATGGTCGTCCTCCTATGAGTCTGGTTCTTCGATTCCGACGCAAAACTGACAGTTAATTGTAACGTTCAGAGCCTCTTAATGACGATGGAACACACAAATTGCGGCGCGAATCAATACATCGTCCGCCAGCCGAATTGTCTCCAAGGGTCTAGTGCTGCCTCGGGCACCTTATGGTCGTTCTCCTGTGAGTCTAGATTTTCGAATCCGACGCAAAACTGAGAGTTAATTGTAACGTTCAGAGCCCCTTAATGATGATGGAACACACAAATTGCGTCGCGATTCAATACATCGTCCTCCAGCCGACTTGTCTCGAAGGGTCTATAGCTGCTTCGGGCTCCTTATCGTCATTCTCCTGTGAGTCTAGTTTTTCGAATCCAACGCAAAACTGACTGTTAATTGCAATGTTCAGAGCCTCTTAATGACGATGGAACACACAAATTGCGTCGAGATTCAATACATCGTCCGACAGCCGACCTGTCTCCAAGGGTCTATTGCTGCCTCGGGCACCTATTGGTCGTTCTGCTGTGAGTCTAGTTTTCCGAATACGGCGCATAATTGACGGTTAATTGTAACGTTCAGAGCCTGTTAATGACGGTGGAACACACAAATTGCGTTGTGATTCAATACATCGTCCTCCAGCCGCCTTGTCTCCAAGGGTCTATTGCTGCCTCGGGCACCTCATGGTCGTTCTCCTGTGAGTCTAGTTTTTCGAATCCGACGCAAAACTGAAAGTTATTTGTAACGTTCAGAGCCTCCTAATGACGATGGAACCCACAAATTGCGTCGCGATTCAATACATCGTCCTCCAGCCGAATTGTCTCCAAGGGTCTAGTGCTGCCTTGGGCACCTTATGGTCTTTCTCCAGTGAGTCTAGATTTTCGAATCCGACGCAAAACTGACAGTTAATTGTAACGTTCAGAGCCTCTTAATGACGATGGAACACACAAAATGCGTCGCTATTCAATACATCGTCCTCCAGCCGACTTGTCTCCATGGGTCTAGTTCTGCCCCGGGCACCTTATGCTCGTTCTTCTGTGAGTCTAGATTTTCGAATCCTACGCAAAACTGACAGTTAATTGTAACGTTCAGAGCCCCTTAATGATGATGGAACACACAAATTGCTTCGCGATTCAATACATCGTCCTCCAGCCGACTTGTCTCCAAGGGTCTATAGCTGCTTCGGGCTCCTTATCGTCATTCTCCTGTGAGTCTAGTTTTTCGAATCCAACGCAAAACTGACTGTTAATTGCAATGTTCAGAGCCTCTTAATGACGATGGAACACACAAATTGCGTCGCGATTCAATACATCGTCCGACAGCCGACCTGTCTCCAAGGGTCTATTGCTGCCTCGGGCACCTATTGGTCGTTCTGCTGTGAGTCTAGTTTTCCGAATACGACGCATAACTGACGGTTAATTGTAACGTTCTGAGCCTGTTAATGACGGTGGAACACACAAATTGCGTCGCGATTCAATACATCGTCCTCCAGCCGCCTTGTCTCCAAGGGTCTATTGCTGCCTCGGGCACCTTATGGTCGTTCTCCTGTGAGTCTAGTTTTTCGAATCCGACGCAAAACTGAAAGTTAATTGTAACGTTCAGAGCCTCCTAATGACGATGGAACTCACAAATTGCGTCGCGATTCAATACATCGTCCTCCAGCCGAATTGTCTCCAAGGGTCTAGTGCTGCCTTGGGCACCTTATGGTCTTTCTCCTGTGAGTCTAGATTTTCGAATCCGACGCAAAACTGACAGTTAATTGTAACGTTCAGAGCCTCTTAATGACGATGGAACACACAAAATGCATCGCTATTCAATACATCGTCCTCCAGCCGACTTGTCTCCAAGGGTCTAGTTCTGCCCCAGGCACCTTATGCTCGTTCTTCTGTGAGTCTAGATTTTCGAATCCGACGCAAAACTGACAGTTAATTGTAACGTTCAGAGCCTCTTAATGACGATGGAACACACAAAATGCGTCGCTATTCAATACATCGTCCTCCAGCCGACTTGTCTCCAAGGGTCTAGTTCTGCCCCGGGCACCTTATGCTCGTTCTTCTGTGAGTCTAGATTTTCTAATCCGACGGAAAACTGACAGTTAATTGTAACGTTCAGAGCCTCTTAATGACGATGGAACACACAAATTGCGTCGCGATTCAATACATCGTCCTACAGCCGACTTGTCTCAGAGGTACTATTGCTGCCCCGGGCACCTTTTGGTCGTTTTCCTATGAGTCTAGTTTATCGAATCCGGCGCAAAACTGACAGTTAATTGTAACGTTCAGAGCCTCTTAATGACGATGGAACACACAAATTGCGTCGCGATTCAATACATCGTCCTCCAGCCAACTTGTCTCCAAGGGTCTAGTGCTGCCTCGGGCACCTTATGGTCGTTCTTCTGTGAGTCTAGATTTTCGAATCCGACGCAAAACTGACAGTTAATTGTAACGTTCAGAGCCTCTTAATGACGATGGAAAACACAAATTGCGTCGCTATTCAATACATCGTCCTCCAGCCGACTTGTCTCAGAGGTACTATTGCTGCCCCGGGCACCTTTTGGTCGTTCTCCTATGAGTCTAGTTTATCGAATCCGGCGCAAAACTGACAGTTAATTGTAACGTTCAGAGCCTCTTAATGACGATGGAACACACAATTTGCGTCGCGATTCAATACATCGTCCTCCAGCCGACCTGTCTCCAATGGTCTATTGCTGCCTCGGGCACCTTATGGTCGTTCTCCTAGGAGTATAGTTTTTCGAATCCGGCGCAAAACTGACAGTTAATTGTAACGTTCAGAGCCTCTTAATGACGATGGAACACACAAATTGCGTCGCGATTCAATACATCGTCCTCCAGCCGACTTGTCTCCATGGGTCTAGTGCTGCCTCGGGCACCTTATGGTCATATTCCTGTGAATCTAGATTTTCGAATCCGACGCAAAACTGACAGTGAATTGTAACGTTCAGAGCCTCTTAATGACGATGGAACACACAAATTGCGTCGCGATTCAACACATCGTTCTACAGCCGACTTGTCTCAGAGGTACTATTGCTGCCCCGGGCACATTTTGGTCGTTTTCCTATGAGTCTAGTTTATCGAATCCGGCGCAAAACTGACAGTTAATTGTAACGTTCAGAGCCTCTTAATGACGATGGAACACACAAATTGCGTCGCGATTCAATACATCGTCCTCCAGCCAACTTGTCTCCAAGGGTCTAGTGCTGCCTCGGGCACCTTATGGTCGTTCTTCTGTGAGTCTAGATTTTCGAATCCGACGCAAAACTGACAGTTAATTGTAACGTTCAGAGCCTCTTAATGACGATGGAACACACAAATTGCGTCGCGATTCAATACATCGTCCTCCAGCCGACTTGTCTCCAAGGGTCTATTGCTGCCTCGGGCACCTTATGGTCGTTCTCCTGTGAGTCTAGATTTTCGAATCCGACGCAAAACTGACAGTTAATTGTAACGTTCAGAAACTCTTAATGACGATGGAACACACAAATTGCGTCGCGATTCAATACATCGTCCTCCAGCCGAATTGTCTCCAAGGGTCTATTGCTGCCTCGGGCACCGTATGGTCGTTCTCCTGTGAGTCTAGTTTTTCGAATCCGACTCAAATCTGAAAGTTAATTGTAACGTTCAGAGCCTCTTAATGACGATGGAACACACAAATTGCGTCGCGATTCAATACATCGTCCTCCAGCCGACTTGTCTCCGAGGTACTATTGCTGCCCCGGGCACCTTTTGGTCGTTCTCCGAGGAGTGTAGTTTTTCAAATCCGGCGCAAAACTGACAGTTAATTGTAACGTTCAGAGCCTCTTAATGACGATGGAACACACAAATTGCGTCGCGATTCAATACATCGTCCTCCAGCCGACTTGTCTCCAAGAGTCTAGTGCTGCCTCGGGCACCTTATGGTCGTTCTCCTGTGAGTCTAGATTTTCGAATCCGACGCAAAACTGTGAGTTAATTGTAACGTTCAGAAACTCTTAATGACGAAGGAACACACAAATTGCGTCGCGATTCAATACATCGTCCTCCAGCCGACTTGTCTCCAAGGGTCTATTGCTGCCTCGGGCACTGTATGGTCGTTCTCCTGTGAGTCTAGTTTTTCGAATCCGACGCAAAACTGACAGTTAATTGTAACGTTCAGAGCCCTTTAATGACGATGGAACACACAAATTGCGTCGCGATTCAATACATCGTCCTGCAGCCGACTTGTCTCCAAGGGTCTATTGCTGCCTCGGGCACCTTATGGTCGTTCTCCTGTGAGTCTAGTTTTTCGAATCCGACGCGAAACTGCCTCGGGAACCTGAACGTTACAATTAACTGTCAGTTTTGCGTCGGATACGAAAGACTAGACTCACAGGAGAACGACCATAAGGTGCCCGAGGCAGCACTAGACTCTTGGAGACAAGTCGGCTGGAGGACGATGTATTGAATCGCGACGCAATTTGTGTTTTCCATCGTCATTATGAGGCTCTGAACGTTACAATTAACTGTCAGTTTTGCGTCGGATTCGAAAAACTAGACTCACAGGAGAACGACCATAAGGTGCCCGAGGCAGCACTAGACCCTTGGAGACAAGTCGGCTGGAGGACGATGTATTGAATCGCGACGCAATTTGTGTGTTCCATCGTTATTTAGGGGCTCTAAACGTTACAATTCCCTGTCAGTTTTGCGCCGGATTCGATAAACTAGACTCATAGGAGAACGACCAAAAGGTGCCAGGGGCAGCAATAGTACCTCTGAGACAAGTCGGCTGGAGGACGATGTATTGAATCGCGACGCAATTTGTGTGTTCTATCGTCATGAACAGGCTCCGAACGTTACAATTAACTGTCAGTTTTGCGACGGATTCGAAGAACTAGACTCACAGGAGAACGACCATAAGGTGCCCGAGGCAGCAATAGTAACTCTGAGACAAGTCGGCTGGAGGACGATGTATTGAATCGCGACGCAATTTGTGTGTTGCATCGTCATTAAGAGGCTCTGAACGTTACAATTAACTGTCAGTTTTGCGACGGATTCGAAAATCTAGACTCACAGAAGAACGACCATAAGGTGCCCAAGGCAGCACTAGACCCTTGGAGACAATTTTGCTGGAGGACGATGTATTGATTCGGGACTTAATTTGTGTGTTCCATCGTCTTTAAGAGGCTCTGAACGTTACAATTAACTGTAAGTTTTGTGTCGGATTCGAAAACTAGACTCACAGGAGAACGACCATAAGGTGCCCGAGGCAGCACTTGACCCTTGGAGACAAGTCGGCTGGAGGACGATGTATTGAATCGCGACGCAATTTGTGTGTTCCATCGTCATTAAGAGGCTCTGAACGTTAAAATTAACTGTCAGTTTTGCGCCGGATTCGAAAAACTAGACTCATAGGAGAACGACCAAAAGGTGCCCGGGGCAGCAATACTACGTCGGAGACAAGTCGGCTGGAGGACGATGTATTTGATCGCGACGCAAATTGTGTGTTCCATCGTCATTATGAGGCTCTGAACGTTACAATTAACTGTCAGTTTTGCGTCGTATTCGGAAAACTAGACTCACAGGAGAACGACTATAAGGTTCCCGAGGCAGCAAGAGACTCTTGGAGACAGGTCGGCTGTAGGACGATGTATTTAATCGCGACGCAATTTGTGTGTTCCATCGTCATTAAGAGGCTCTGAACGTTACAATTAACTTTCAGTTTTGCGTCGGATTCGAAAATCTGGACTCACAGGAGAACGACCATAAGGCGCCCGAGGCAGCCCTAGACCCTTCGAGACAATTCGGCAGGAGGACGATGTATTGAATCGCGACGCAATTTGTGTGTTCCATCGTCATTAAGAGGCTCTGAACGTTACAATTAACTGTCAGTTTTGCGTCGGATTCGAAACACTAGACTCACAGGAGAACGACCATATGGTGCCCCAGGACGCACTAGACCCTTGGAGACAGGTCGGCTGGAGGACGATGTATTGAATCTCGACGCAATTTGTGTGTTCCATCATCATTAAGAGGCTCTGAACCTTACAATTAACTGTCAGTTTTGCGTCGGATTCGAAAATCTAGACTCACAGAAGTACGACCATAAGGTGCCCGAGGCAGCAATAGACCCTTGGAGACAGGTCGGCTGGACGACGATGTTCTGCATCGCGACGCAATTTGTGTGTTCCATCGTCATTAAGAGGCTCTGAACGTTACAATTAACTGTCAGTTTTGCGTTGGATTCGAAAAACTAGACTCACAGGAGAACGACCATAAAGTGCCAGAGGTAGCAATAGACCCATGGAGACTGGTCGGCTGGAGGACGATGTATTGAATCGCGACGCAATTTGTGTGTTCCGTCGTCATTAAGAGGCTCTGAACGTTACAATTAACTGTCAGTTATGCGTCGTATTCGGAAAACTAGACTCACAGCAGAACGACCATAAGGTGCACGAGGCAGCAATAGACCCTTGGAGACAGGTCGGCTGTCGGACGATGTATTGAATCTTTACGCAATTTGTGTGTTCCATTGTCATTAACAGGCTCTGAACGTTACAATTAACTGTCAGTTTTGCGTCGGATTCGAAAAACTAGACTATCAGGAGAACGACGATAAGGTGCCCGAGGCAGCTGTAGACCCTTGGAGACAAGTCGCCTGGAGGACGATGTATTGAATCGCGACGCAATTTGTGTGTTCCATCGTCATTAAGATGCTCTGAACGTTACAATTAACTGTTAGTTTTGCTCCGAATTCGAAAAACTAGACTCATAGGAGAACGACCAAAAGGTGCCCGTGGCAGCAATACTGCGACAGAGACAAGTCGGCTGGAGGACGATGTATTTGATCGCGACGCAAATAGTGTGTTCCATCGTCATTATCAGGCTCTGAACGTTACGTTTTGCGTCGTATTCGGAAAACTAGACTCACAGGAGAACGACTATAAGGTTCCCGAGGCAGCAAGAGACTCTTGGAGACAGGTCGGCTGTAGGACGATGTATTGAATCGCGACGCAATTTGTGTGTTCCATCGTCATTAAGAGGCTCTGAACGTTACAATTAACTTTCAGTTTTGCGTCGGATTCGAAAATCTGGACTCACAGGAGAACGACCATAAGGCGCCCGAGGCAGCCCTAGACCCTTCGAGACAATTCGGCAGGAGGACGATGTATTGAATCGCGACGCATTTTTTTTGTGTTCCATCGTCATTAAGAGGCTCTGAACGTTACAATTAACTGTCAGTTTTGCGTCGGATTCGAAACACTAGACTCACAGGAGAACGACCATATGGTGCCCCAGGACGCACTAGACCCTTGGAGACAGGTCGGCTGGAGGACGATTTATTGAATCTCGACGCAATTTGTGTGTTCCATCATCATTAAGAGGCTCTGAACCTTACAATTAACTGTCAGTTTTGCGTCGGATTCGAAAATCTAGACTCACAGAAGTACGACCATAAGGTGCCCGAGGCAGCACTAGACCCTTGGAGACAAGTCGGCTGGAGGACGATGTATTGAATCGCGACGCAATTTGTGTGTTCCATCGTCATTAAGAGGCTCAAAACCTTTCAATTAACTGTCAGTTTTGCTCGGATTCGAAAAACTAAACTCACAGGAGAACGACCATACGGTGCCCGAGACAGCAATAGACCCTTGGAGACAGGTCGGCTGGAGGTCGATGTATTGAATCTCGACGCAATTTGTGTGTTCCATCGTCATTAAGACGCTCTTAACGTTGCAATTAACTGTCAGTTTTGCGTCGGATACGAAAAACTAGACTCACAGAAGAACGACGATAAGGTGCCCGAGGCAGCAATAGACCCTTGGAGACAGGTCGGCTGGAGGACGATGTATTGCATCGCGACGCAATTTGTGTGTTCCATCGTCATTAAGAGGCTCTGAACGTTACAATTAACTGTCAGTTTTGCGTCGGATTCGAAAAACTAGACTCACAGGAGAACGACCATAAAGTGCCAGAGGTAGCAATAGACCCATGGAGACTGGTCGGCTGGAGGACGATGTATTGAATCGCGACGCAATTTGTGTGTTCCGTCGTCATTATGAGGCTCTGAACGTTACAATTAACTGTCAGTTATGCGTCGTATTCGGAAAACTAGACTCACAGCAGAACGACCATAAGGTGCACGAGGCAGCAATAGACCCTTGGAGACAGGTCGGCTGTCGGACGATGTATTGAATCTTTACGCAATTTGTGTCTTCCACTGTCATTAACAGGCTCTGAACGTTACAATTAACTGTCAGTTTTGCGTCGGATTCGAAAAACTAGACTATCAGGAGAACGACGATAAGGTGCCCGAGGCAGCTGTAGACCCTTGGAGACAAGTCGCCTGGAGGACGATGTATTGAATCGCGACGCAATTTGTGTGTTCCATCGTCATTAAGAGGCTCTGAACGTTACAATTAACTGTTTTGCGCCGGATTCGAAAAACTAGACTCATAGGAGAACGACCAAAAGGTGCCCGTGGCAGCAATACTGCGACAGAGACAAGTCGGCTGGAGGACGATGTATTTGATCGCGACGCAAAAAAGTGTGTTCCATCGTCATTATCAGGCTCTGAACGTTACAATTAACTGTCAGTTTTGCGTCGTATTCGGAAAACTAGACTCACAGGAGAACGACCATAAGGTGCCCGAGGCAGCAAGAGACTTGGAGACAGGTCGGCTGTAGGACGATGTATTGAATCGCGACGCAATTTGTGTGTTCCATCGTCATTAAGAGGCTCTGAACGTTACAAATAGCTGTCAGTTTTGCGTCGGATTCGAAAATCTAGACTCACAGGAGAACGACCATAAGGCGCCGGAGGCAGCCCTAGACCCTTCGAGACAATTCGGCTGGAGGACGATGTATTGAATCGCGACGCAATTTGTGTGTTCCATCGTCATTAAGAGGCTCTGAACGTTACAATTAACTGTCAGTTTTGCGTCGGATTCGAAACACTAGACTAAAAGGGAACGACCATATGGTGCCCCAGGCAGCACTAGACCCTTGGAGACAGGTCGGCTGTAGGACGATGTATTGAATCGCGACGCAATTTGTGTGTTCCATCGTCATTAAGAGGCTCTGAACCTTACAATTAACTGTCAGTTTTGCGTCGGATTCGAAAATCTAGACTCACAGACGAACGACCATAAAGTGCCCGAGGCAGCAATAGTACCTCTGAGACAAGTCGGCTGGAGGACGATGTATTGAATCGCAACGCAATTTGTGTGTTCGATCGTCATTTAGAGGCTCTGAACGTTACAATTAACTGTCAGTTTTGCGCCGGTTTCGATAAACTAGACTCATAGGAGAACGACCAAAAGGTGCCCGGGGCAGCAATAGTACCTCTGAGACAAGTCGGTTGGAGGACGATGTATTGAATCGCGACGCAATTTGTGTCTTCCATCGTCATTAAGAGGCTCAAAACCTTGCAATTAACTGTCAGTTTAGCGTCGGATTCGAAAATCTAGACCCACAGGAGAACGACCATAAGGTGCCCGAGGAAGCACTAGACCCTTGGAGACAAGTCGGCTGTCGGACGATGTATTGAATCTCGACGCAATTTGTGTGTTCCATCGTCATTAAGAGGCTCTTAACGTTACAATTAACTGTCAGTTTTGCGTCGGATACGAAAATCTAGACTCACAGAAGAACGACGATAAGGTGCCCGAGGCAACACTAGACCCTTGGAGACAAGTCGGCTGGAGGACGATGTATTGAATCGTGACGCAATTTGTGTGTTCCATCGTCATTAAGAGGCTCTGAACGTTACAATTAACTGTCAGTTTTGCGCCGGATTCGAAAAACTAGACTCATAGGAGAACGATCAAAAGGTGCCAAGGGCAGCAATAGTACCTCGGAGACAAGTCGGCTGGAGGACGATGTATTTGATCGCGACGCAAATAGTGTGTTCCATCGTCATTATCAGGCTCTGAACGTTACAATTAACTGTCAGTTTTGCGTCGTATTCGGAAAACTAGACTCACAGGAGAACGACCATAAGGTGCCCGAGGCAGCAAGAGACTTCGAGACAGGTCGGCTGTAGGACGATGTATTGAATCGCGACGCAATTTGTGTGTTCCATCGTCATTAAGAGGCTCTGAACGTTACAATTAGCTGTCAGTTTTGCGTCGGATTCGAAAATCTAGACTCACAGGAGAACGACCATAAGGCGCCCGAGGCAGCCCTAGACCCTTCGAGACAATTCGGCTGGAGGACGATGTATTGAATCGCGACGCAATTTGTGTGTTCCATCGTCATTAAGAGGCTCTGAACGTTACAATTAACTGTCAGTTTTGCGTCGGATTCGAAACACTAGACTAAAAGGGAACGACCATATGGTGCCCCAGGCAGCACTAGACCCTTGGAGACAGGTCGGCTGTAGGACGATGTATTGAATCGCGACGCAATTTGTGTGTTCCATCGTCATTAAGAGGCTCTGAACCTTACAATTAACTGTCAGTTTTGCGTCGGATTCGAAAATCTAGACTCACAGAAGAACGACCGTAAGGTGCCCGAGGCAGCACTAGACCCTTGGAGACAAGTCGGCTGGAGGACGATGTATTGAATCGCGACGCAATTTGTGTGTTCCATCGTCTTTAAGAGGCTCAAAACCTTACAATTAACTGTCAGTTTTGCGTCGGATTCGAAAAACTAGACTCACAGGAGAACGACCATATGGTGCCCGAGACAGCAATAGACCCTTGGAGACAGGTCGGCTGGAGGACGATGTATTGAATCTCGACGCAATTTGTGTGTTCCATCGTCATTAAGACGCTCTTAACGTTGCAATTAACTGTCAGTTTTGCGTCGGATACGAAAAACTAGACTCACAGAAGAACGACGATAAGGTGCCCGAGGCAGCTATAGACCCTTGGAGACAGGTCGGCTGGAGGACGATGTATTGAATCGCGACGCAATTTGTGTGTTCCATCGTCATTAAGAGGCTCTGAACGTTACAATTAACTGTCAGTTTTGCGTCGGATTCGAAAAACTAGACTCACAGGAGAACGACCATAAAGTGCCAGAGCCCGCAATAGACCCTTAGAGACAGGTCGGCTGGAGGACGATGTATTGAATCGCGACGCAATTTGTGTGTTCCGTCGTCATTAAGAGGCTCTGAAGGTTACAATTAACTGTCAGTTATGCGTCGTATTCGGAAAACTAGACTCACAGCAGAACGACCATAAGGTGCACGAGGCAGGAATAGACCCTTGGAGACAGGTCGGCTGTCGGACGATGTATTGAATCTTTACGCAATTTGTGTGTTCCATTGTCATTAACAGGCTCTGAACGTTACAATTTACTGTCAGTTTTGCGTCGGATTCGAAAAACTAGACTATCAGGAGAACGACGATAAGGTGCCCGAGGCAGCTATAGACCCTTGGAGACAAGTCGCCTGGAGGACGATGTATTGAATCGCGACGCAATTTGTGTGTTCCATCGTCATTAAGAGGCCCTGAACGTTACAATTAACTGACAGTTTTGCGTCGGATTCGAAAATCTAGACTCACAGGAGAACGAACATAAGGTGCCCAAGGTGGCACTAGATCCTTGGAGACAATTCGGCTGGAGGACGATGTGTTGATTCGCGACGCAAGTTGTGTGTTTCATCGTCATTAAGAGGCTGTGAACGTTACAATTAACTGTCAGTTTTGCGTCGGATTCGAAAAACTAGACTCACAGGAGAACGACGATAAGGTGCCCGAGGGAGCAATAGACCCTTGGAGACAGGTCGGCTGGAGGACGATGTATTGAATCGCTACGCAATTTGATTGTTCCATCGTCATTAAGAGGCTCTGAACCTTACAATTAACTGTCAGTTTTGCGTCGGATTCGAAAATCTAGACTCACAGACGAACGACCATAAGGTGCCCGAGGCAGCAATAGTACCTCTGAGACAAGTCGGCTGGAGGACGATGTATTGAATCGCGACGCAATTTGTGTGTTCGATCGTCATTTAGAGGCTCTGAACGTTACAATTAACTGTCAGTTTTGCGCCGGATTCGATAAACTAGACTCATAGGAGAACGACCAAAAGGTGCCCGGGGCAGCAATAGTACCTCTGAGACAAGTCGGCTGGAGGACGATGTATTGAATCGCGACGCAATTTGTGTGTTCCATCGTCATTAAGAGGCTCTGAACCTTACTATTAACTGTCAGTTTTGCGTCGGATTCGAAAAACTAGACTCACAGAACAACGACCATAAGGTGCCCGGGGCAGCACTAGACCCTTGGAGACAAGTCGGCTGGAGAACGATGTATTGAATCGCGACGCAATTTGTGTGTTCCATCGCTATTAAGAGGCTCTCAACGTTTCAATTAACTGTCAGTTTTGCGTCGGATTCGAAAATCTAGGCTCACAGGGGAACGACCATAAGGTGCCCGAGGCAGCTATAGACCCTTGGAGACAAGTCGGCTGGAGGACGATGTATTGAATCGCGACGCAATTTGTGTGTTCCATCGTCATTAAGAGGCTCTGAACGTTACAATTAACTGTCAGTCTTGCATCGGATTCGAAAATCTAGACTCACAGGAGAACGAACATAAGGTGTCCAAGGCAGCACTAGACCCTTGGAGACAATTCGGCTGGAGGACGATGTGTTTATTCGCGACGAAATTTGTGTGTTTCATCGTCATTAAGAGGCTCTGAACGTTACAATTAACTGTCAGTTTTGCGTCGGATTCGAAAAACTAGACTCACACGAGAACGACGATAAGCTGCCCGAGGGAGCAATAGACCCTTGGAGACAGGTCGGCTGGAGGACGATGTATTGAATCGCGACGCAATTTGTGTGTTCCATCGTCATTAAAGGCACTGAACCTTACAATTAACTGTCAGTTTTGCGTCGGATTCGAAAATCTAGACTCACAGACGAACGACCATAAGGTGCCCGGGGCAGCAATAGTACCTCTGAGACAAGTCCCTGGTGGACGATGTATTGAATCGCGACGCTATTTGTGTGTTCCATCGTCATTAAGTGGCTCAGAACCTTACAATTAACTGTCAGTTTTGCGTCGGATTCGAAAAACTAGACTCACAGAAGAACGACCATAAGGTGCCCGGGGCAGCACTAGACCCTTGGAGACAAGTCGGCTGGAGGACGATGTATTGAATCGCGACGCAATTTGTGTGTTCCATCGTCATTAAGAGGCTCTGAACGTTACAATTAACTGTCAGTTTTGCGTCGGATTCGAAAAACTAGACTCACAGGAGAACGACCATAAGGTGCCCGAGGCAGCTATAGACCCTTGGAGACAAATCGGCTGGAGGACGATGTATTGAATCCGCGACGCAATTTGTGTGTTCCATCGTCATTAAGAGGCTCTGAACGTTACAATTAAGTGTCAGTTTTGCATCGGATTCGAAAATCTAGACTCACAGGAGAACGAACATAAGGTGCCCAAGGCAGCACTAGACCCTTGGAGACAATTCGGCTTGAGGACGATGTGTTGATTCGCGACGGAATTTGTGTGTTCCATCGTCATTAAAAGGCTCTGAACGTTACAATTATCTGTCAGTTTTGCGTCGGATTCGAAAAACTAGACTCACAGGAGAACGACCATAAGGTGCCCGAGGAAGCAATAGACCCTTGGAGACAGGTCGCCTGGAGGACGATGTATTGAATCGCGACGCAATTTGTGTGTTCCATCGTCATTAAGAGGCTCTGAACCTTACAATTAACTGTCAGTTTTGCGTCGGATTCGAAAATCTAGACTCACAGACGAACGACCATAAGGTGCCCGAGGCAGCACTACACCCTTGGAGATAAATCGGCTGGAGGACGATGTATTGAATCGCGACGCAATTTGTGTGTTCCATCGTCATTAAGAGGCTCTGAACGTTGCAATTAACTGTCAGTTTTGCGTCGGATTCGAAAATCTAGACTCACAGGAGAACGACCATAAGGTGCCCAAGGCAGGCAGCACTTGACCCTTGGAGACAATTCGGCTGGAGTACGATGTATTGATTCGCGACGCAATTTGTGTGTTCCATCGTCATTAAGAGGCTCTGAACGTTACAATTAAGTGTCAGTTTTGTGTCGGATTCGAAAAACTAGACTCACAGGAGAACGACCATAAGTTGCCCGAAGCAGCAATAGACCCTTGGAGAAAGGGCGGCTGGAGGACGATGTATTGAATCTCGACGCAATTTGTGTGTTCCATCGTCATTAAGAGACTCTGAACCTTACAATTAACTGTCAGTTTTGCGTCAAATTTGAAAATCTACACAGAAGAACGACCATAAGGTGCCCGAGGCAGCACTAGACCCTTGGAGACAAGTCGGCTGGAGGACGATGTATTGAATCGCGACGCAATTTGTGTGTTCCATCGTCATTAAGAGGCTCTGAACGTTACAATTAACTGTCAGGTTTGCGCCGGATTCGATATACTAGACTCATAGGAGAACGACCAAAAGGAGCCCGGGGCAGCAATAGTACCTCTGAGACAAGTCGGCTGGAGGACGATGTATTGAATCGCGACGCAATTTGTGTGTTCCATCGTCATTAAGAGGCTCTGAACGTTACAATTCACTGTCAGTTTTGCGTCGTATTCGGAAAACTAGACTGACAGGAGAACGACCATAAGGTGCCCTAGGCAGCAAGAGACCCTTGGAGACAGGTCGGCTGTAGGACGATGTATTGAATCGCGACGCAATTTGTGTGTTCTATCGTCATTAAGAGGCTCTGAACGTTACAATTACCTGTCAGTTTTGCGTCGGATTCGAAAATCTAGACTCACAGGAGAACGACCATAAGGTGCCCGAGGCAGCACTAGACTCTTGGAGACAAGTCGGCTGGAGGACGATGTATTGAATCGCGTGGCAATTTGTGTGTTCCATCGTCATTAAGAGGCTCTGAACGTTACAATTCACGATGTATTGAATCGCGACGCAATTTGTGTGTTCTATCGTCATTAAGAGGCTCTGAACGTTACAATTACCCGTCAGTTTTGCGTCGGATTCGAAAATCTAGACTCACAGGAGAACGACCATAAGGTGCCCGAGGCAGCACTAGACTCTTGGAGACAAGTCGGCTGGAGGACGATGTATTGAATCGCGTGGCAATTTGTGTGTTCCATCGTCATTAAGAGGCTCTGAACGTTACAATTCACTGTCAGTTTTGCGCCGGATTCGATAAACTAGACTCATAGGAGAACGACCAAAAGGTGCCCGGGGCAGCAATAGTACCACGGAGACAAGTAGGCTGGAGGACGATGTATTGAATCGCGACGCAATTTGTGTGTTCCATCGTCATTAAGAGGCTCTGAACCTTACAATTAACTGTCAGTTTTGCGTCGGATTCGAAAATCTAGACTCACAGAAGAACAACCATAAGGTGCCCGAGGCAGCACTAGACCCTTGGAGACAAGTCGGCTGGAGGACGATGTATTGAATCGCGACGCAATTTGTGTGTTCCGTCGTCATTTAGAGGCTCTGAACGTTACAATTAACTGTCAGTTTTGCGCCGGATTCGAAAAACCACACTCCTAGGAGAAAGACCATAAGGTGCCCGGGGCAGCAGTTGTACCTCGGAGACAAGTCGGCTGGAGGAAGATGTATTGAATCGCGACGCAATTTGTGAGTTCCATCGTCATTAACAGGCTCTGAACGTTACAATTAACTGTCAGTTATGCGTCGTATTCGGAAAACTAGACTCACAGGAGAACGACCATAAGGTGCCCGAAGCAGCAATAGACCCTCGGAGAAAGGGCGGTTGGAGGACGATGTATTGAATCTCGACGCAATTTGTGTGTTCCATCGTCATTAAGAGGCTCTGAACCTTACAATTAACTGTCAGTTTTGCGTCAAATTTGAAAATCTACACAGAAGAACGACCATAAGGTGCCCGAGGCAGCACTAGACCCTTAGAGACAAGTCGGCTGGAGGACGATGTATTGAATCGCGACGCAATTTGTGTGTTCCATCTTCATTAAGAGGCTCTGAACGTTACAATTCACTGTCAGTTTTGCGTCGTATTCGGAAATCTAGACTGACAGGAGAACGACCATAAGGTGCCCTAGGCAGCAAGAGACCCTTGGAGACAGGTCGGTTGTAGGACGATGTATTGAATCGCTACGCAATTTTTGTGTTCTATCGTCATTAAGAGGCTCTGAACGTTACAATTAACTGTCAGTTTTGCGTCGGATTAGAAAATCTAGACTCACAGGAGAACGACCATAAGGTGCCCGAGGCAGCACTAGACTCTTGGAGACAAGTCGGCTGGAGGACGATGTATTGAATCGCGACACAATTTGTGTGTTCCATCGTCATTAAGAGGCTCTGATCGTTACAATTAACTGTCAGTTTTGCGTCGGATTCGAAAATCTAGACTCACAGGAGAACGAACATAAGGTGCCCAAGGTAGCACTAGACCCTTGGAGACAATTCGGCTGGAGGACGATGTGTTGATTCGCGACGCAATTTGTGTGTTCCATCGTCATTAAGAGGCTCTGAACCTTACAATTAACTGTCAGTTTTGCGTCGGATTCGAAAATTTACACTCACAGACGAACGACCATAAGGTGCCCGAGGCAGCACTAGACCCTTGGAGACAAGTCGGATGGAGGACGATGTATTGAATCGCGACGCAATTTGTGTGTTCGATCGTCATCAAGAGGCTCTGAACGTTACAATTAACTGTCAGTTTTGCGCCGGATTCGAAAAACTAGACTCATAGGAGAACGATCAAAAGGTGCCAAGGGCAGCAATAGTACCTCGGAGGCAAGTCGGCTGGAGGACGATGTATTGAATCGCGACGCAATTTGTGTGTTCCATCGTCATTAAGAGGCTCTGAACCTTACAATTAACTGTCAGTTTTCCGCCGGATTCGATAAACTAGACTCACAGGAGAACGACCATAAGGTGCCCGTGGCAGCAATAGACCCTTGGAGACAAGTCGGCTGGAGGACAATCTATTGACTCGCGACGCAATTTGTGTGTTCCATTGTCATTAAGAGGCTCTGAACGTTACAATTAACTGTGAGTTTTGAGTCGGATTCGAAAAACTAGACTCACAGGAGAACGACCATAAGGTGCCCGAGGCAGCACTAGACCCTTGGAGACAAGTCGGCTGGAGGACGATGTATTGAATCGCGACGCAATTTGTGTGTTCCATCGTCATTAAGAGGCTCTGAACGTTACAATTAACTGTCAGTTTTGCGCCGGATTCGAAAAACTAGACTCATAGGAGAACGATCAAAAGGTGCCAGGGGCAGCAATAATACCTCGGAGACAAGTCGGCTGGAGGACGATGTATTGAATCGCGACGCAATTAGTGTGTTCCATCGTCATTAAGAGGCGCTGAAAGTTACAATTAACTGTCAGTTCTGCGCCGGATTCGATAAACTAGACTAATAGGAGAACGACCAAAAGGTGCCCGGGGCAGCAATACTACGTCGGAGACAAGTCGGCTGGAGGACGATGTATTTGATCGCGACGCAAATTGTGTGTTCCATCGTCATTATGAGGCTCTGAACGTTACAATTCACTGTCAGTTTTGCGTCGTATTCGGAAAACTAGACTCACAGGAGAACGACCATAAGGTTCCCGAGGCAGCAAGAGACTCTTGGAGACAGGTCGGCTGTAGGACGATGTATTGAATCGCGACGCAATTTGTGTGTTCCATCGTCATTAAGAGGCTATGAACGTTACTATTAACTTTCAGTTTTGCGTCGGATTCGAAAATCTGGACTCACAGGAGCACGACCATAAGGCGCCCGAGGCAGCCCTAGACCCTTCGAGACAATTCGGCTGGAGGACGATGTATTGAATCGCGACGCAATTTGTGTGTTCCATCGTCATTAAGAGGCTCTGAACCTTACAATTAACTCTCAGTTTTGCGTCGGATTCGAAAATCTAGACTCACAGAAGAACGACCGTAAGGTGCCCGAGGCAGCACTAGACCCATGGAGACAAGTCGGCTGGAGGACGATGTATTGAATCGCGACGCAATTTGTGTGTTCCATCGTCTTTAAGAGGCTCAAAACCTTACAATTAACTGTCAGTTTTGCGTCGGATTCGAAAAACTAGACTCACAGGAGAACGACCATACGGTGCCCGAGACAGCAATAGACCCTTGGAGACAGGTCGGCTGGAGGACGTTGTATTGAATCGCGACGCAATTTGTGTGTTCCATCGTCATTAAGACGCTCTTAACGTTGCAATTAACTGTTAGTTTTGCGTCGGATACGAAAAACTAGACTCACAGAAAAACGACGATAAGGTGCCCGAGGCAGCTATAGATCCTTGGAGACAGGTCGGCTGGAGGACGATGTATTGAATCGCGACGCAATTTGTGTGTTCCATCGTCATTAAGAGGCCCTGAACGTTACAATTAACTGTCAGTTTTGCGTCGGATTCGAAAATCTAGACTCACAGGAGAACGAACATAAGGCCAAGGCAGCACTAGATCCTTGGAGACCATTCGGCTGGAGGACGATGTGTTGATTCGCGACGCAATTTGTGTGTTTCATCGTCATTAAGAGGCTGTGAACGTTACAATTAACTGTCAGTTTTGCGTCGGATTCGAAAAACTAGACTCACAGGAGAACGACGATAAGGTGCCCGACGGAGCAATAGACCCTTGGAGACAGGTCGGCTGGAGGACGATGTATTGAATCGCTACGCAATTTGATTGTTCCATCGTCATTAAGAGGCTCTGAACCTTACAATTAACTGTCAGTTTTGCGTCGGATTCGAAAATCTAGACTCACAGACGAACGACCATAAGGTGCCCGAGGCAGCAATAGTACCTCTGAGACAAGTCGGCTGGAGGACGATGTATTGAATCGCGACGCAATTTGTGTGTTCGATCGTCATTTAGAGGCTCTAAACGTTACAATTAACTGTCAGTTTTGCGCCGGATTCGATAAACTTGACTCATAGGAGGACGACCAAAAGATGCCCGGGGCAGCAATAGTACCTCTGAGACAAGTCGGCTGGAGGACGATGTATTGAATCGCAACGCAATTTGTGTGTTCCATCGTCATTAAGAGGCTCTGAACGTTACAATTAACTGTCAGTTTTGCGTCGGATTCGAAAAACTAGACTCACAGAAGAACGACCATAAGGTGCCCGGGGCAGCACTAGACACTTGGAGACAAGTCGGCTGGAGGACGATGTATTGAATCGCGACGTAATTTGTGTGTTCCATCGTCATTAAGAGGCTCTGAACGTTACAATTAACTGTCAGTTTTACGTCGGATTCGAAAAACTAGACTCACAGGAGAACGACCATAAGGTGCCCGAGGCAGCTATAGACCCTTGGAGACAAATCGGCTGGAGGACGATGTATTGAATCGCGACGCAATTTGTGTGTTCCATCGTCATTAAGAGGCTCTGAACGTTACAATTAAGTGTCAGTTTTGCATCGGATTCGAAAATCTAGACTCACAGGAGAACGAACATAAGGTGCCCAAGGCAGCACTAGACCCTTGGAGACAATTCGGCTTGAGGACGATGTATTGAATCGCGACGCAATTTGTGTGTTCCATCGTCATTAAGAGGCTCTGAACGTTGCAATTAACTGTCAGTTTTGCGTCGGATTCGAAAATCTAGACTCACAGGAGAACGACCATAAGGTGCCCAAGGCAGGCAGCACTTGACCCTTGGAGACAATTCGGCTGGAGTACGATGTATTGATTCGCGACGCAATTTGTGTGATCCATCGTCATTAAGAGGCTCTGAACGTTACAATTAAGTGTCAGTTTTGTGTCGGATTCGAAAAACTAGACTCACAGGAGAACGACCATAAGGTGCCCGAAGCAGCAATAGACCCTCGGAGAAAGGGCGGCTGGAGGACGATGTATTGAATCTCGACGCAATTTGTGTGTTCCATCGTCATTAAGAGGCTCTGAACGTTACAATTCACTGTCAGTTTTGCGTCGGATTCGAAAATCTACACAGAAGAACGACCATAAGGTGCCCGAGGCAGCACTAGACCCTTAGAGACAAGTCGGCTGGAGGACGATGTATTGAATCGCGTGGCAATTTGTGTGTTCCATCGTCATTAAGAGGCTCTGAACGTTACAATTCACTGTCAGTTTTGCGCCGGATTCGATAAACTAGACTCATAGGAGAACGACCAAAAGGTGCCCGGGGCAGCAATAGTACCACGGAGACAAGTAGGCTGGAGGACGATGTATTGAATCGCGACGCAATTTGTGTGTTCCATCGTCATTAAGAGGCTCTGAACCTTACAATTAACTGTCAGTTTTGCGTCGGATTCGAAAATCTAGACTCACAGAAGAACGACCATAAGGTGCCCGAGGCAGCACTAGACCCTTGGAGACAAGTCAGCTGGAGGACGATGTATTGAATCGCGACGCAATTTGTGTGTTCCGTCGTCATTTAGAGGCTCTGAACGTTACAATTAACTGTCAGTTTTGCGCCGGATTCGAAAAACTACACTCCTAGGAGAAAGACCATATGGTGCCCGGGGCAGCAGTTGTACCTCGGAGACAAGTCGGCTGGAGGAAGATGTATTGAATCGCGACGCAATTTGTGTGTTCCATTGTCCTTAACAGGCTCTGAACGTTACAATTAACTATCAGTTTTGCGTCGGATTCGAGAAACTAGACTCACAGGAGAACGACGATAAGGTGCCCGAGGCAGCAATAGACCCTTGGAGACAAGTCGGCTGGAGGACGATGTATTGAATCGCGACGCAATTTGTGTGTTCCATCGTCATTAAGAGGCTCTGAACGTTACAATTAACTGTCAGTTTTGCGTGGGATTCGAAAATCTAGACTCACAAGAGAACGACCATAAGGTGCTCAAGGCAGTACTAGACCCTTGGAGACGTTTCGGCTGGAGGACGATGTATTGATTCGCGACGCAATTTGTGTGTTCCATCGTCATTAAGAGGCTCTGAACGTTACATTTAACTGTCAGTTTTGCGTCGGATTCGAAAAACTAGAGTAACAGGATAACGACGATAAGGTGCCCGAGGCAGCTATAGACCCTTGGTGACAAATCGGCTGGAGGACGATGTATTGAATCGCGACGCAATTTGTGTGTTCCATCGTCATTAAGAGGCTCTGAACGTTACAATTAACTGCCAGTTTTGCGTCGGATTCGAAACACTAGACTCACAGGAGAACGACCATATGGTGCCCCAGGCCGCACTAGACCCTTGGAGACAGGTCGGCTGGAGGACGATTTATTGAATCGCGACGCAATTTGTGTGTTCCATCGTCATTAAGAGGCTCTGAACCTTACAATTAACTCTCAGTTTTGCGTCGGATTCGAAAATCTAGACTCACAGAAGAACGACCGTAAGGTGCCCGAGGCAGCACTAGACCCTTGGAGACAAGTCGGCTGGAGGACGATGTATTGAATCGCGACGCAATTTGTGTGTTCCATCGTCTTTAAGAGGCTCAAAACCTTACAATTAACTGTCAGTTTTGCGTCGGATTCGAAAAACTAGACACACAGGAGAACGACCATACGGTGCCCGAGACAGCAATAGACCCTTGGAGACAGGTCGGCTGGAGGACGATGTATTGAATCGCGACGCAATTTGTGTGTTCCATCGTCATTAAGACGCTCTTAACGTTGCAATTAACTGTTAGTTTTGCGTCGGATACGAAAAACTAGACTCACAGAAAAACGACGATAAGGTGCCCGAGGCAGCTATAGACCCTTGGAGACAGGTCGGCTGGAGGACGATGTATTGAATCGCGACGCAATTTGTGTGTTCCATCGTCATTAAGAGGCTCTGAACGTTACAATTTACTGTCAGTTTTGCGTCGGATTCGAAAAACTAGACTATCAGGAGAACGACGATAAGGTGCCCGAGGCAGCTATAGACCCTTGGAGACAAGTCGCCTGGACGACGATGTATTGAATCGCGACGCAATTTGTGTGTTCCATCGTCATTAAGAGGCCCTGAACGTTACAATTAACTGTCAGTTTTGCGTCGGATTCGAAAATCTAGACTCACAGGAGAACGAACATAAGGCCAAGGCAGCACTAGATCCTTGGAGACAATTCGGCTGGAGGACGATGTGTTGATTCGCGACGCAATTTGTGTGTTTCATCGTCATTAAGAGGCTGTGAACGTTACAATTAACTGTCAGTTTTGCGTCGGATTCGAAAAACTAGACTCACAGGAGAACGACGATAAGGTGCCCGAGGGAGCAATAGACCCTTGGAGACAGGTCGGCTGGAGGACGATGTATTGAATCGCTAAGCAATTTGATTGTTCCATCGTCATTAAGAGGCTCTGAACCTTACAATTAACTGTCAGTTCTGCGTCGGATTCGAAAATCTAGACTCACCGACGAACGACCATAAGGTGCCCGAGGCAGCAATAGTACCTCTGAGACAAGTCGGCTGGAGGACGATGTATTGAATCGCGACGCAATTTGTGGTTCGATCGTCATTTAGAGGCTCTGAACGTTACAATTAACTGTCAGTTTTGCGCCGGATTCGATAAACTAGACTCATAGGAGGACGACCAAAAGATGCCCGGGGCAGCAATAGTACCTCTGAGACAAGTCGGCTGGAGGACGATGTATTGAATCGCGACGCAATTTGTGTGTTCCATCGTCATTAAGAGGCTCTGAACCTTACAATTAACTGTCAGTTTTGCGTCGGATTCGAAAAACTAGACTCACAGAAGAACGACCATAAGGTGCCCGGGGCAGCACTAGACCTTTGGAGACAAGTCGGCTGGAGGACGATGTATTGAATCGCGACGTAATTTGTGTGTTCCATCGTCATTAAGAGGCTCTGAACGTTACAATTAACTGTCAGTTTTACGTCGGATTCGAAAAACTAGACTCACAGGAGAACGACCATAAGGTGCCCGAGGCAGCTATAGACCCTTGGAGACAAATCGGCTGGAGGACGATGTATTGAATCGCGACGCAATTTGTGTGTTCCATCGTCATTAAGAGGCTCTGAACGTTACAATTAAGTGTCAGTTTTGCATCGGATTCGAAAATCTAGACTCACAGGAGAACGAACATAAGGTGCCCAAGGCAGCACTAGACCCTTGGAGACAATTCGGCTTGAGGACGATGTGTTGATTCGCGACGCAATTTGTGTGTTCCATCGTCATTAAGAGGCTCTGAACGTTACAATTATCTGTCAGTTTTGCGTCGGATTCGAAAAACTAGACTCACAGGAGAACGACCATAAGGTGCCCGAGGAAGCAATAGACCCTTGGAGACAGGTCGGCTGGAGGACGATGTATTGAATCGCGACGCAATTTATGTGTTCCATCGTCATTAAGAGGCTCTGAACCTTACAATTAACTGTCAGTTTTGCGTCGGATTCGAAAATCTAGACTCACAGACGAACGACCATAAGGTGCCCGAGGCAGCACTAGACCCTTGGAGATAAGTCGGCTGGAGGACGATGTATTGAATCGCGACGCAATTTGTGTGTTCCATCGTCATTAAGAGGCTCTGAACGTTGCAATTAACTGTCAGTTTTGCGTCGGATTCGAAAATTTAGACTCACAGGAGAACGACCATAAGGTGCCCAAGGCAGGCAGCACTTGACCCTTGGAGACAATTCGGCTAGAGTACGATGTATTGATTCGCGACGCAATTTGTGTGATCCATCGTCATTAAGAGGCTCTGAACGTTACAATTAAGTGTCAGTTTTGTGTCGGATTCGAAAAACTAGACTCACAGGAGAACGACCATAAGGTGCCCGAAGCAGCAATAGACCCTCGGAGAAAGGGCGGCTGGAGGACGATGTATTGAATCTCGACGCAATTTGTGTGTTCCATCGTCATTAAGAGGCTCTGAACCTTACAATTAACTGTCAGTTTTGCGTCAAATTTGAAAATCTACACAGAAGAACGACCATAAGGTGCCCGAGGCAGCACTAGACCCTTAGAGACAAGTCGGCTGGAGGACGATGTATTGAATCGCGACGCAATTTGTGTGTTCCATCGTCATTAAGAGGCTCTGAACGTTACAATTCACTGTCAGTTTTGCGTCGTATTCGGAAATCTAGACTGACAGGAGAACGACCATAAGGTGCCCTAGGCAGCAAGAGACCCTTGGAGACAGGTCGGCTGTAGGACGATGTATTGAATCGCGACGCAATTTGTGTGTTCTATCGTCATTAAGAGGCTCTGAACGTTACAATTAACTGTCAGTTTTGCGTCGGATTCGAAAATCTAGACTCACAGGAGAACGACCATTAGGTGCCCGAGGCAGCACTAGACTCTTGGAGACAAGTCGGCTGGAGGACGATGTATTGAATCGCGTGGCAATTTGTGTGTTCCATCGTCATTAAGAGGCTCTGAACGTTACAATTCACTTTCAGTTTTGCGCCGGATTCGATAAACTAGACTCATAGGAGAACGACCAAAAGGTGCCCGGGGCAGCAATAGTACCACGGAGACAAGTAGGCTGGAGGACGATGTATTGAATCGCGACGCAATTTGTGTGTTCCATCGTCATTAAGAGGCTCTGAACCTTACAATTAACTGTCAGTTTTGCGTCGGATTCGAAAATCTAGACTCACAGAAGAACGACCATAAGGTGCCCGAGGCAGCACTAGACCCTTGGAGACAAGTCAGCTGGAGGACGATGTATTGAATCGCGACGCAATTTGTGTGTTCCGTCGTCATTTAGAGGCTCTGAACGTTACAATTAACTGTCAGTTTTGCGCCGGATTCGAAAAACTACACTCCTACGAGAAAGACCATGAGGTGCCCGGGGCAGCAGTTGTACCTCGGAGACAAGTCGGCTGGAGGAAGATGTATTGAATCGCGACGCAATTTGTGAGTTCCATCGTCATTAACAGGCTCTGAACGTTACAATTAACTATCAGTTATGCGTCGTATTCGGAAAACTAGACTCACAGGAGAACGAATATAAGGTGCCCGAGGCGGCAATAGACCCTTGGAGACAGGTCGGCTGTCGGACGATGTATTGAATCTCGACGCAATTTGTGTGTTCCATTGTCATTAACAGGTTCTGAACGTTACAATTAACTGTCAGTTTTGCGTCGGATTCGAGAAACTAGACTCACAGGAGAACGACGATAAGGTGCCCGAGGCAGCAATAGACCCTTGGAGACAAGTCGGCTGGAGGACGATGTATTGAATCGCGACGCAATTTGTGTGTTCCATCGTCATTAAGAGGCTCTGAACGTTACAATTAACTGTCAGTTTTGGGTGGGATTCGAAAATCTAGACTCACAAGAGAACGACCATAAGGTGCTCAAGGCAGTACTAGACCCTTGGAGACAATTCGGCTGGAGGACGATGTATTGATTCGCGACGCAATTTGTGTGTTCCATCGTCATTAAGAGGCTCTGAACGTTACATTTAACTGTCAGTTTTGCGTCGGATTCGAAAAACTAGAGTAACAGGATAACGACGATAAGGTGCCCGAGGCAGCTATAGACCCTTGGTGACAAATCGGCTGGAGGACGATGTATTGAATCGCGACACAATTTGTGTGTTCCATCGTCATTAAGAGGCTCTGATCGTTACAATTAACTGTCAGTTTTGCGTCGGATTCGAAAATCTACACTCACAGACGAACGACCATAAGGTGCCCGAGGCAGCACTAGACCCTTGGAGACAAGTCGGATGGAGGACGATGTATTGAATCGCGACGCAATTTGTGTGTTCGATCGTCATTAAGAGGCTCTGAACGTTACAATTAACTGTCAGTTTTGCGCCGAATTCGATAAACTAGACTCATAGGAGAACGACCATAAGGTGCCCGGGGCAGATATAGTACCTCTGAGACAAGTCGGCTGGAGGACGATGTTTTGAATCGCGACGCAATTTGTGTGTTCCATCGTCCTCAAGTGGCTCTGAACGTTACAATTAATTGTCAGTTATGCGTCGTAGTCGGAAAGCTAGACCCACAGCAGAACGAGCATAAGGTGCCTGAGGCAGCAATAGACCCTGGGAGACAGGTCGGCTGTCGGACGATGTATTGAATCGCGACGCAATTTGTGTGTTCCATCGTCATTAAGAGGCTCTGAACGTTACAATTAACTGTCAGTTTTGCGTCGGATTCGATAATCTAGACTCACAGGAGACCGACCATAAGGTGCCCGGGGCAGCAATAGTACCTCTGAGACAAATCGGCTGGAGGACGATGTATTGAATCGCGACTCAATTTGTGTGTTCCATCGTCATTTAGAGACTCTGAACGTTACGATTAGTTTTGCGTCGGATTCGAAAATCTAGACTCACAGGAGAACGACCATAAGGTGCCCGAGGCAGCACTAGACCCTTGGAGACAAGTCGGCTGGAGGACGATGTATTGAATCGCGACGCATTTTGTGTGTTCCATCGTCATTAAGAGGCTCTCAACGTTACAACTAACTGTCAGTTTTGCGCCGGATTCGAAAAACTACACTCCTAGGAGAACGTCCAAAAGGTGCCCGGGGCAGTAATAGTACCTCGGAGACAAGTCGGCTGGAGGATGATGTATTGAATCGCGACGCAATTTGTGTGTTCCATCGTCATTAACAGGCTCTGAACGTTACAATTAACTGTCAGTTATGCGTCGTATTCGGAAAACTAGACTCACTGCAGATTCGCTGTATTGCCGAGGCAGCAGTAGATCCTTGGAGACAGGTCGGCTGTCGGACGATGTATTGAATCTCGACGCAATTTGTGTGTTTCATCGTCATTACGACGCTCTGAACGTTACAATTAACTGACAGTTTTCCGTCGGATTCGAAAAACTAGACTCACAGGAGAACGACGATAAGGTGCCCGAGGCAGCTAAAGACCCTTAGAGACAAGTCGGCTGGAGGACGATGTATTGAATCGCGACAAAATTTGTGTGTTCTATCGTCATTAAGAGGCTCTGAACGTTACAATTAACTGTCAGTTTTGCGTCGGATTCGAAAATCTAGACTCACAGGAGAACGACCATAAGGTGCCCAAGGCAGCACTAGACCCTTGGAGACAATTCGGCTGGAGGACGATCTATTGAATCGCGACTTAATTTGTGTGTTCCATCGTCATTAAGAGGCTCTGAACGTTACAATTCACTGTCAGTTTTGCGTCGGATTCCAAAAACTAGCCTCACAGGAGAACGACCATAAGGTGCCCGAGGCAACAATACACCCTTGGAGACAGGTCGGCTGGAGGACGATGTACTGAATCGCGACGCAATTTGTGTGTTCCATCGTCATTAAGAGGCTATGAACCTTACAATTAACTGTCAGTTTTGCGTCGGATTCGAAAATCTAGACTCACAGACGAACGACCATAAGGTGCCCGAGGCAGCACTAGACCCTTGGAGACAAGTCGGCTGGAGGACGATGTATTGAATCGCGACGCAATTTGTGTGTTCCATCGTCATTAAGAGGCTCTGAACGTTACAATTAACTGTCAGTTTTGCGTCGGATTCGAAAAACTAGACTCATAGGAGAACGACGATAAGGTGCCCGAAGCAACAATAGACCCTTGGAGAAAGGGCGGCTGGAGGACGATGTATTGAATCGCGACGCCATTTGTGTGTTCCATCGTCATTAAGAGACTCTGAACCTTACAATTAACTGTCAGTTTTGCGTTGGATTCGAAAATCTAGACTCACAATAGAACGACCATAAGGTGCCCGAGGCAGCAATAGACCCTTGGAGACAAGTCGGCTGGAGGACGAAGTTTTGAATCGCGACGCAATTTGTGTGTTCCATCGTCATTAACAGGCTCTGAACGTTACAATTAACTGTCAGTTTTGCGTCGGATTCGATATACTAGACTCATAGGAGACGACCAAAAGGTGCCCGGGGCAGCAATAGTACCTCTGAGACAAGTCGGCTGGAGGACGATGTATTGAATCGCGACGCAATTTGTGTGTTCCATCGTCATTAAGAGGCTCTGAACGTTACAATTAACTGTCAGTTTTGCGCCGGATTCGAAAAACTAGACCCATAGGAGAACCACCAAAAGGTGCCCGGGCAGCAATAGTACCTCGGAGAAAAGTCGGCTGGAGGACGATGTATTGAATCGCGACGCAATTTGTGTGTTCCATCGTCATTAAGAGGCTCTGAACGATACAATTAACTGTCAGATTTGCGTCGTATTCGAAAAACTAGACTCACAGGAGAACGACCATAAGATGCCCGAGGCAGCAAGAGACCCTTGGAGACAGGTCGGCTGTAGGACGATGTATTGAATCGCGACGCAATTTGTGTGTTCCATCGTCATTATCAGGCTCTGAACGTTACAATTAACTGTCAGTTTTGCGCCGGATTCGAAAAACTAGACTCATAGGAGAACGACCAAAAGGTGCCAGGGGCACCAATAGTACCTCTGAGACAAGTCGGCTGGAGGACGATGTATTGAATCGCGACGCTAATTGTGTGTTCCATCGTCATTATCAGGCTCTGAACGTTACAATCAACTGTCAGTTTTGCGTCGGATTCGAAAATCTAGACTCACAGACGAACGACCATAAGGTGCCAGAGGCAGAACTAGACCCTTGGAGACAAGTCGGCTGGAGGACGATGTATTGAATCGCGACGCAATTTGTGTGTTCCATCGTCATTAAGAGGCTCTGAACGCTACAATTAACTGTCAGTTTTGCGTCGGACTCGAAAATCTAGACTCACAGGAGTACGACCATAAGGTGCCCAAGGCAGGCAACACTAGACCCTTGGAGACAATTCGTCTGGAGGACGATTTATTGATTCGCGACGCAATTTGTGTGTTCCATCGTCATTAAGAGGCTCTGAACGTTACAATTAAGTGTCAGTTTTGCGTCGGATTCGAAAAACTAGACTCACAGGAGAACGACTATAAGGTGCCCGAAGCAGCAATAGACCCTTGGAGAAAGGGCGGCTGGAGGACGATGTATTGAATCGCGACGCAATTTGTGTGTTCCATCGTCATTGAGAGACTCTGAACCTTACAATAAACTTTCAGTTTTGCGTCGGATTCGAAAATCTAGACTCACAGAAGAACGACCATAGGTGCCCGAGGCAGCACTAGACCCTTGGAGACAAGTCGGCTGGAGGACGATGTATTGAATCGCGACGCAATTTGTGTGTTCCATCGTCATTACGAGGCTCTGAACGTTACAATTAACTGTCAGTTTTGCGCCGGATTCGGAAAACTAGACTCATAGGAGAACCACCAAAACGTGCCCGGGGCAGCAATAGTACCTCGGAGAAAAGTCGGCTGGAGGACGATGTATTGAATCGCGACGCAATTTGTGTGTCCCATAGTCATTAAGAGGCTCTGAACGTTACAATTAACTGTCAGATTTGCGTCGTATTCGAAAAACTAGACTCACAGGAGAACGACCATAAGATGCCCGAGGCAGCAAGAGACCCTTGGAGACAGGTCGGCTGTAGGACGATGTATTGAATCGCGACGCAATTTGTGTGTTCCATCGTCATTAAGAGGCTCTGAACGTTACAATTAACTGTCAGTTTTGCGCCGGATTCGAAAAACTAGACTCATAGGAGAACGACCAAAAGGTGCCAGGGGCACCAATAGTACCTCTGAGACAAGTCGGCTGGAGGACGATGTATTGAATCGCGACGCAATTTGTGTGTTCCATCGTCATTAAGAGGCTCTGAACGTTACAATTAACTGTCAGTTTTGCGTCGGATTCGAAAAACTAGACTCACAGGAGAACGACCAAAAGGTGCCCGAGGCAGCAATAGACCCTTGGAGACAGGTCGGCTGGAGGACGATGTATTGAATCTCGACGCAATTTGTGTGTTCCATCGTCATTAAGAGGCTCTGAACGTTACAATTAACTGTCAGTTTTGCGTCGGATTCGAAAAACTAGACTCACAGGAGAACGACGATAAGGTGCCCGAGGCCGCTATAGACCCTTGGAGACAAGTCGGCTGGAGGACGATGTATTGAATCGCGACGCAATTTGTGTGTTCCATCGTCATTAAGAGGCTCCGAACGTTACAATTAACTCAGTTTTGCGTCGGATTCGAAAATCTAGACTCATAGGAGAACGACCATAAGGTGGCCAAGGCTGCACTAGACCCTTGGAGACAATTCGGCTGGAGGACGATATATTGATTCGCGACTTAATTTGTGTGTTCCATCGTTATTAAGAGGCTCTGAACGTTACAATTAACTGTCAGTTTTGCGTCGGATTCGAAAATCTAGACTCACAGGATAACGACCATAAGCTGCCCAAGGCAGGCAGCACTAGACCCTTGGAGACAATTCGGCTGGAGGACGATGTATTGATTCGCGACTTAATTTGTGTGTTCCATCGTCATTAAAGGCTCTGAACGTTACAATTCACTGTCAGTTTTGCGCCGGATTCGATAAACTAGACTCATAGGAGAACGACCAAAAGGTGCCCGGGGCAGCAATAGTACCTCTGAGACAAGCCGGCTGGAGGACGATGTATTGAATCGCGACGCAATTTCTGTGCTCCATCGTCATTAAGAGGCTCTGAACGTTACAATTAACTGTCAGTTTTGCGCCGGATTCGAAAAACTACACTCCTAGGAGAACGACCAAAAGGTGCCCGGGGCAGCAATAGTACCTCGGAGACAAGTCGGCTGGAGGACGATGTATTGAATCGCGACGCAATTTGTGTGTTCCATCGTCATTAACAGGCTCTGAACGTTACAATTAACTGTCAGTTATGCGTCGTATTCGGAAAACTAGACTCACAGCGGAATCGCTGTATTGCCGAGGCAGCAATAGACACTTGGAGACAGGTCGGCTGTCGGACGATGTATTGAATCGCGACGCAATTTGTGTGTTCCATCGTCATTAAGAGACTCTGAACCTTACAATTTACTGTCAGTTTTGCGTCGGATTCGAAAAATCTAGACTCACAGAAGAACGACCATAAGGTGCCCGAGGCAGCACTAGACCCTTGGAGACAGGTCGGCTGGAGGACGATGTATTGAATCGCTACGCAATTTGTGTGTTCCATCGTCATTAAGAGGCTCTGAACGTTACAATTAACTGTCAGTTTTGCGCCGGATTCGATATACTAGACTCATGAGAGAACGACCAAAAGGTGCACGGGGCAGCAATAGTACCTCTGAGACAAGTCGGCTGGAGGACGATGTATTGAATCGCGACGCAATTTGTGTGTTCCATCGTCATTAAGAGGCTCTGAACGTTACAATTAACTGTCAGTTTTGCGCCGGATTCTAAAAACTAGACTCATAGGAGAACGATCAAAAGGTGCCCGGGGCAGCAATACTACGTCGGAAACAAGTCGGCTGGAGGACGATGTATTTGATCGCGACGCAAATTGTGTTTTCCATCTTCATTATCAGGCTCTGAACGTTACAATTAACTGTCAGTTTTGCGTCGTATTCGGAAAACTAGACTCACAGGAGAACGACCATAAGGTGCCCGAGGCAGCGCTAGACCCTTGGAGACAAGTCGGCTGGAGGACGATGTATTGAATCGCGACGCAATTTGTATGTTCCATCGTCATTAAGAGGCTCTGAACGTTACAATTAACTGTTAGTTTTGCGCCGGATTCGAAAAACTAGACTCACAGGAGAACGACCATAAGGTGCCCGAGGCAGCAATAGACCCTTGGAGACAAGTCGGCTGGAGGACGATGTATTGAATCGCGACGCAATTTGTTTGTTCCATCGTCATTAAGAGGCTCTGAACGTTACAATTAACTGTCAGTTTTGCGTCGGATTCGAAAATCTAGACTCACAGGAGAACGACCATAAGGTGCCCGAGGAAGCACTAGACCCTTGGAGACAAGTCGGCAGGAGGACGATGTATTGAATCGCGACGCAATTTGTGTGTTCCATCGTCATTAAGAGGCTCTGAACGTTACAATTCACTGTCATATTTGCGCCGGATTCGATAATCTAGACTCATAGCAGAACGACCAAAAGGTGCCCGGGGCAGCAATAGTACCTCTGAGACAAGTCGGCTGAGGACGATGTATTGAATCGCGACGCAATTTGTGTGTTCTATCGTCATTAACAGGCTCTGAATGTTACAATTAACTGTCAGTTTTGCGTCGGATTCGAAAATCTAGACTCATAGGAGAACTACCATAAGGTGCCCGAGGCAGCACTAGACCCTTGGAGACAAGACGGCTGGAGGACGATGTATTGAATCGCGACGCAATTTGTGTGTTCCATCGTTATTAAGAGGCTCTGAACGTTATAATTCACTGTCAGTTTTGCGCCGGATTCGATAAACTAGACTCATAGGAGAACGACCAAAAGATGCCCGGGGCAGCAATAGTACCTCTGAGACAAGTCGGCTGGAGGACGATGTATTGAATCGCGACGCAATTTGTGTGTTCTATCGTCATTAAGAGTCTCTGAACGTTACATCTAACTGTCAGTTTTGCGTCGGATTCGAAAAACTAGACTCACAGGAGAACGACCATAAGGTGCCCGAGGCAGCAATAGACCCTTGGAGACAATTCGGCTGGAGGACGATGTATTGAATCGCGTCGCAATTTGTGTGTTCCATCGTCATTAAGAGGCTCTGAACGTTACAATTAACTGTCAGTTTTGCGTCGGATTCGAAAATCTAGACTCACAGGAGAACGACCATAAGGTGCCCGAGGCAGCACTAGACCCTTGGAGACAAGTCGGACGGAGGAAGATGTATTGAATCGCGACGCAATTTGTGTGTTCCATCGTCATTAAGAGGCTCTGAACGTTACAATTAACTGTCAGTTTTGCGCCGGATTCGAAAAACTAGACTCATAGGAGAACGACCGAAAGGTGCCAGGGTCAGCAATAGTACCCCCGGAGACAAGTCGGCTGGAGGACGATGTATTGAATCGCGACGCAATTTGTGTGTTCCATCGTCATTAAGAGGCTCTGAACGTTACAATTAACTGTCAGTTTTGCGCCGGATTCAAAAAACTAGACTCATAGGAGAACGACCGAAAGGTGCCAGGGTCAGCAATAGTACCCCCGGAGACAAGTCGGCTGGAGGACGATGTATTGAATCGCGACGCAATTTGTGTGTTCCATCGTCATTAAGAGGCTCTGAACGTTACAATTAACTGTCAGTTTTGCGTCGGATTCAATAACTAGACTCACAGGAGAACGACCATAAGGTGCCCCAGGCAGCACTAGACCCTTGGAGACAGGTCGGCTGGAGGACGATGTACTGAATCTCGACGCAATTTGTGTGTTCCAACGTCATTAAGACGCTCTGAACCTTACAATTAACTGTCAGTTTTGCGTCGGATTCGAAAATCTAGACTCACAGAAGAACGACCATAAGGTGCCCGAGGCAGCACTAGACCCTTGGAGACAAGTCGGCTGGAGGACGATGTATTGAATCGCGACGCAATTTGTGTGTTCCATCGTCATTAAGAGGCTCTGAACGTTACAATTAACTGTCAGTTTTGCGCCGGATTCGAAAAACTAGACTCATAGGAGAACCACCAAAACGTGCCCGGGGCAGCAATAGTACCTCGGAGAAAAGTCGGCTGGAGGACGATGTATTGAATCGCGACGCAATTTGTGTGTTCCATAGTCATTAAGAGGCTCTGAACGTTACAATTAACTGTCAGATTTGCGTCGTATTCGAAAAACTAGACTCACAGGAGAACGACCATAAGATGCCCGAGGCAGCAAGAGACCCTTGGAGACACGTCGGCTGTAGGACGATGTATTGAATCGCGACGCAATTTGTGTGTTCCATCGTCATTAAGAGGCTCTGAACGTTACAATTAACTGTCAGTTTTGCGCCGGATTCGAAAAACTAGACTCATAGGAGAACCACCAAAACGTGCCCGAGGCAGCACTAGACCCTTGGAGACAGGTCGGCTGGAGGACGATGTATTGAATCGCGACGCAATTTGTGTGTTCCATAGTCATTAAGAGGCTCTGAACGTTACAATTAACTGTCAGATTTGCGTCGTATTCGAAAAACTAGACTCACAGGAGAACGACCATAAGATGCCCGAGGCAGCAAGAGACCCTTGGAGACAGGTCGGCTGGAGGACGATGTATTGAATCGCGACGCAAATTGTGTGTTCCATCGTCATTATCAGGCTCTGAACTTTAGAATTAAATGTCAGTTTTGCGTCGTATTCGGAAAACTAGACTCACAGGAGAACGACCATAAGGTGCCCGAGGCAGCAAGAGACCCTTGGAGACAAGTCGGCTGGAGGACGATGTATTGAATCGCGACGCAATTTGTGTGTTCCATCGTCATTAAGAGGCTCTGAACGTTACAATTAACTGTCAGTTTTGCGTCGGATTCGAAAATCTAGACTCACAGGAGAACGACCATAAGGTGCCCGAGGCAGCACTAGACTCTTGGAGACAAGTCGGCTGGAGGACAATGTATTGAATCGCGACGCAATTTATGTGTTCCATCGTCATTAAGAGGCTCTGAACGTAACAATTCACTGTCAGTTTTCGGCGGAATCGATAAACTAGACTCATAGGAGAACGACCAAAAGGTGCCCGGGGCAGCAATAGTACCTCTGAGACAAGTCGGCTGGAGGACGATGTATTGAATCGCGACGCAATTTGTGTGTTCTATCGTCATTAACAGGCTCTGAACGTTACAATTAACTGTCAGTTTTGCGTCGGATTCGAAAATCTAGACTCACAGGAGAACGACCATAAGGTGCCCGAGGCAGCACTAGACCCTTGGAGACAAGTCGGCTGGAGGACGATGTATTGAATCGCGACGCAATTTGTGTGTTCCATCGTTTTAAGAGGCTCTGAACGTTACAATTAACTGTCAGTTTTGCGTCGGATTCGAAAATCTAGTCTCACAGGAGAACGACCATAAGGTGCCCGAGGCAGCACTAGACCCTTGGAGACAAGTCGGCTGGAGGACGATGTATTGAATCGCGACGCAATTCGTGTGTTCCATCGTCATTAAGAGGCTCTGAACGTTACAATTAACTGTCAGTTTTGCACCGGATTCGAAAAACTAGACTCATAGGAGAACGAAAAAAAGGTGCCAGGGTCAGCAATAGTACCCCCGGAGTCAAGTCGGCTGGAGGACGATGTATTGAATCACGACGCAATTTGTGTGTTCCATCGTCATTAAGAGGCTCTGAACGTTACAATTCACTCTCATATTTACGCCGGATTCGATAAACTAGACTCATAGGAGAACGACCAAAAGGTGCCCGGAGCAGCAATAGTACCTCTGAGACAAGTCGGCTGGAGGACGATGTATTGAATCGCGGCGCAATTTGTGTGTTCTATCGTCATTAACAGGCTCTGAACGATACAATTAACTGTCACTTTTGCGTCGGATTCGAAAATCTAGACTCACAGGAGAACGACCATAAGGTGCCCGAGGCAGCACTAGACCCTTGGAGACAAGTCGGCTGGAGGACGATGTATTGAATCGCGACGCAATTTGTGTGTTCCATCGTCATTAAGAGGATCTGAACGTTACAATTAACTGCGAGTTTTGCGCCGTATTCGATAAACTAGACTCATAGGAGAACGACCACGAGGTGCCCGGGGCAGCAATAGTACCTCTTAGGCAAGTCGGCTGGAGGACGATGTATTGAATCGCGACGCAATTTGTGTGTTCCATCGTCATTAACAGGCTCTGAACGTTACAATTAACTGTCAGTTTTGCGTCGGATTCGAAAAACTAGACTCACAGGTGAAAGACCATAAGGTGCCCAAGGCAGCACTAGACCCTTGGAGACAATTCGGCTGGAGGACGATGTATTGATTCGCGACGCAATTTGTGTGTTCCATCGTCATTAAGAGGCTCTGAACGTTACAATTAACTGTCAGTTCAGCGTCGGATTCGAAAAACTAGACTCACAGGAGAACGTCCATAAGGTGCAAGAGGCAGCACTAGACCCTTGGAGACAGGTAGGCTGGAGGACGATGTATTGAATCGCGACGCAATTTGTGTGTTCCATCGTCATTAAGAGGCTCTGAACATTACAATTAACTGTCAGTTTTGCGTCGGGTTCGAAAATCTAGACTCACAGACGAACGACCATAAGGTGCCCGAGGCAGCACTAGCCCCTTGGAGACAAGTCGGCTGGAGGACGATGTATTGAATCGCGACGCAATTTGTGTGTTCCATGGCCATTAAGAGGCTCTGAACGTTACAATTAACTGTCAGTTTTGCGCCGGATTCGAAAAACTAGACTCATAGGAGAACCACCAAAAGGTGCCCGGGGCCGCAATAGTACCTCGGAGAAAAGTCGGCTGGAGGACGATGTATTGAATCGCGACGCAATTTGTGTGTTCCATCGTCATTAAGAGGCTCTGAACGTTACAATTAACTGTCAGTTTTGCGTCGGATTCGAAAAACTAGACTCACAGGAGAACGTCCATAAGGTGCCCGAGGCAGCAATAGACCCTTGGAGACAGGTCGGCTGGAGGACGATGTATTTATTCTCGACGCAATTTGTGTGTTCCATCGTCATTAAGAGGCTCTGAACATTACAATTAACTGCAGTTTTGCGTCGGATTCGAAAAACTAGACTCACAGGAGAACGACGATAAGGTGCCCGAGGCAGCTATAGACCCTTGGAGACAAGTCGGCTGGAGGACGATGTATTGAATCGCGACGCAATTTGTGTGTTCCATCGTCATTAAGGGGCTCTGAACGTTACAATTAACTATCAGTTTTGCGTCGGATTCGAAAATCTAGACTCACAGGAGAACGACCATAAGGTGCCCAAGGCAGCACTAGACCCTTGGAGACAATTCGGCTGGAGGACGATGTATTGATTCGCGACGCAATTTGTGTGTTCCATCGTCATTAAGAGGCTCTGAACGTTACAATTAACTGTCAGTTCAGCGTCGGATTCGAAAAACTAGACTCACAGGAGAACGACCATAAGGTGCAAGAGGCAGCACTAGACCCTTGGAGACAGGTAGGCTGGAGGACGATGTATTGAATCGCGACGCAATTTGTGTGTTCCATCGTCATTAAGAGGCTCTGAACATTACAATTAACTGTCAGTTTTGCGTCGGGTTCGAAAATCTAGACTCACAGACGAACGACCATAAGGTGCCCGAGGCAGCACTAGCCCCTTGGAGACAAGTCGGCTGGAGGACGATGTATTGAATCGCGACGCAATTTGTGTGTTCCATGGCCATTAAGAGGCTCTGAACGTTACAATTAACTGTCAGTTTTGCGCCGGATTCGAAAAACTAGACTCATAGGAGAACCACCAAAAGGTGCCCGGGGCCGCAATAGTACCTCGGAGAAAAGTCGGCTGGAGGACGATGTATTGAATCGCGACGCAATTTGTGTGTTCCATCGTCATTAAGAGGCTCTGAACGTTACAATTAACTGTCAGTTTTGCGTCGTATTCGTAAAACTAGACTCACAGGAGAACGACCATAAGGTGCCCGAGGCAGCAAGAGACTCTTGGAGACAGGTCGGCTGTAGGACGACGTATTGAATCGCAATTTGTGTGTTCCATCGTCATTAAGAGGCTCTGAACGTTACAATTAACTGTCAGTTTTGCGTCGGATTCGAAAATCTAGACTCACAGGAGAACGACCATAAGGTGCTCGAGGCAGCGATAGACCCTTGGAGACAGGTCGGCTGGAGGACGATGTATTGAATCGCGACGCAATTTGTGTGTTCCATCGTCATTAAGAGGCTCTGAACCTTACTATTAACTGTCAGTTTTGCGTCGGATTCGAAAAACTAGACTCACAGAACAACGACCATAAGGTGCCCGGGGCAGCACTAGACCCTTGGAGACAAGTCGGCTGGAGAACGATGTATTGAATCGCGACGCAATTTGTGTGTTCCATCGCTATTAAGAGGCTCTCAACGTTTCAATTAACTGTCAGTTTTGCGTCGGATTCGAAAATCTAGGCTCACAGGAGAACGACCATAAGGTGCCCGAGGCAGCTATAGACCCTTGGAGACAAGTCGGCTGGAGGACGATGTATTGAATCGCGACGCAATTTGTGTGTTCCATCGTCATTAAGAGGCTCTGAACGTTACAATTAACTGTCAGTTTTGCGGCGGATTCGAAAAACTAGACTCACAGGAGAACGACCATAAGGTGCCCCAAGCATCACTATACCCTTGGAGACAGGTCGGCTGGAGGACGATGTGTTGAATCGCGACGCAATTTGTGTGTTCCATCGTCATTAAGAGGCTCTGAACGTTACAATTAACTGTCAGTTTTGTGTCGGATTCGAAAATCTAGACTCACAGACGAACGACCATAAGGTGCCCGAGGCCGCACTAGACCCTTGGAGACAAGTCGGCTGGAGGACGATGTATTGATTCGCGACGCAATTTGTGTGTTCCATCGTCATTAAGAGGCTCTGAACGTTACAATTAACTGTCAGTTTTGCGCCGGATTCGAAAAACTAGACTCATAGGAGAACCACCAAGAGGTGCTCGGGGCAGCAATACTACCTCGGAGACAAGTCGGCTGGAGGACGATGTATTGAATCGCGACGCAATTTGTGTGTTCCATCGTCATTAAGAGGCTCTGAACGTTACAATTAACTGTCAGTTATGCGTCGTATTCGTAAAACTAGACTCACAGGAGAACGACCATAGGTGCCCGAGGCAGCAAGAGACTCTTGGAGACAGGTCGGCTGTAGGACGACGTATTGAATCGCGACGCAATTTGTGTGTTCCATCGTCATTAAGAGGCTCTGAACGTTACAATTAACTGTCAGTTTAGCGTCGGATTCGAAAATCTAGACTCACAGACGAACGACCATAAGGTGCCCGAGGCCGCACTAGACCCTTGGAGACAAGTCGGCTGGAGGACGATGTATTGATTCGCGACGCAATTTGTGTGTTCCATCGTCATTAAGAGGCTCTGAACGTTACAATTTAGTGTCAGTTTTGCGCCGGATTCGAAAAACTAGACTCATAGGAGAACCACCAAAAGGTGCCCGGGGCAGCAATAGTACGTCGGAGAAAAGTCGGCTGGAGGACGATGTATTGAATCGCGACGCAATTTGTGTGTTCCATCGTCATTAAGAGGCTTTGAACGTTACAATTAACTGTCAGTTATGCGTCGTATTCGTAAAACTAGACTCACAGGAGAACTACCATAAGGTGCCCGAGGCAGCAAGAGACTCTTGGAGACAGGTCGGCTGTAGGACGACGTAATTAATCGCGACGCAATTTGTGTGTTCCATCGTCATTAAGAGGCTCTGAACGTTACAATTACTGTCAGTTTTGCGTCGGATTCGAAAATCTAGACTCACAGGAGAACGACCATAAGGCGCCAGAAGCAGCACTAGACCCTTCGAGACAATTCGGCTGGAGGACGATGTATTGAATCGCGACGCAATTTGTGTGTTCCATCGTCATTAAGAGGCTCTGAACCTTACAATTAACTGTCAGTTTTGCGTCGGATTCGAAAAACTAGACTCACAGGAGAACGACCAAAAGGTGCCCGAGGCAGCAATAGACCCTTGGAGACAGGTCGGCTGGAGGACGATGTATTGAATCTCGACGCAATTTGTGTGTTCCATCGTCATTAAGAAGCTCTGAACGTTACAATTCACTGTCACTTTTGCGTCGGATTCGAAAATCTAGACTCATAGGAGAAAGACCATAAGGTGCCCGAGGCAGCAAAAGACCCTTGGAGACAAGTTGGCTGTAGGACGATGTATTGAATCGCGACTCAATTAGTGTGTTGCACAGTCATTACGAGGCTCTGAACCTTACAATTAACTGTCAGTTTTGCGACGGGTTCGAAAATCTAGACTCACAGACGAACGACCATAAGGTGCCCCAGGCAGCACTAGACCCTTGGAGACAAGTCGGCTGGAGGACGATGTATTGAATCGCGACGCAATTTGTGTGTTCCATCGCCATTAAGAGGCTCTGAACGTTACAATTAACTGTCAGTTTTGCGCCGGATTCGAAAAACTAGACTCATAGGAGAACCACCAAAAGGTGCCCGGGGCAGCAATAGTACCTCGGAGACAAGTCGGCTGGAGGACGATGTATTGAATCGCGACGCAATTTGTGTGTTCCATCGTCATTAAGAGGCTCTGAACGTTACAATTCACTGTCAGATTTGCGTCGTATTCGGAAAACTAGACTCACAGGAGAACGACCATAAGATCCCCGAGGCAGCAAGAGACCCTTGGAGACAGGTCGGCTGTAGGACGATGTATTGAATCGCGACGCAATTTGTGTGTTCCATCGTCATTAAGAGGCTCTGAACGTTACAATTAACTGTCAGTTTTGCGGCGGATTCGAAAAACTAGACTCATAGGAGAACCACCAAAAGGTGCCCGGGGCAGCATTAGTACCTCAGAGAAAAGTCGGCTGGAGGACGATGTATTGAATCGCGACGCAATTTGTGTGTTCCATCGTCATTAAGAGGCTCTGAACGTTACAATTAACTGTCAGTTTTGCGTCGGATTCGAAAATCTAGACTCACAGGAGAACGACCATAAGGCGCCCGGGCTGCAGTAGACCCTTGGAGACAATTCGGCTGGAGGACGATGTATTGAATCGCGACGCAATTTGTGTGTTCCATCGTCATTAAGAGGCTCTGAACCTTACAATTAACTGTCAGTTTTTCGTCGGATTCGAAAAACTAGACTCACAGGAGAACGTCCAAAAGGTGCCCGAGGCAGCAATAGACCCTTGGAGACAGGTCGGCTGGAGGACGATGTATTGAATCTCGACGCAATTTGTGTGTTCCATCGTCATTAAGAGGCTCTGAACGTTACAATTAACTGCAGTTTTGCGTCGGATTCGAAAAACTAGACTCACAGGAGAACGACGATAAGGTGCCCGAGGCAGCTATATACCCTTGGAGACAAGTCGGCTGGAGGACGATGTATTGAATCGCGACGCAATTTGTGTGTTCCATCGTCATTAAGAGGCTCTGAACGTTACAATTAACTATCAGTTTTGCGTCGGATTCGAAAATCTAGACTCACAGGAGAACGACCATAAGGTGCCCAAGGCAGCACTAGACCCTTGGAGAGAATTCGGCTGGAGGACGATGTATTGATTCGCGACGCAATTTGTGTGTTCCATCGTCATTAAGAGGCTCTGAACGTTACAATTAACTGTCAGTTTAGCGTCGGATTCAAAAAACTAGACTCACAGGAGAACCACCATAAGGTGCAAGAGGCAGCACTAAACCCTTGGAGACAGGTAGGCTGGAGGACGATGTATTGAATCGCGACGCAATTTGTGTGTTCCATCGTCATTAAGAGGCTCTGAACGTTACAATTAACTGTCAGTTTTGCGTCGTATTCGTAAAACTAGACTCACAGGAGAACGACCATCAGGTGCCTTAGGCAGCAAGAGACTCTTGGAGACAGGTCGGCTGTAGGACGACGTATTGAATCGCAATTTGTGTGTTCCATCGTCATTAAGAGGCTCTGAACGTTACAATTAACTGTCAGTTTTGCGTCGGATTCGAAAATCTAGACTCACAGGAGAACGACCATAAGGTGCCCGAGGCAGCACTAGACCCTTCGAGACAATTCGGCTTGAGGACGATGTATTGAATCGCGACGCAATTTGTGTGTTCCATCGTCTTTAAGAGGCTCTGAACGTTACAATTAACTGTCAGTTTTGCGTCGGATTCGAAAAACTAGACTCACAGGAGAACGATCATAAGGTGCCCCAAGCAGCACTAGACCCTTGGAGACAGGTCGGATGGAGGACGATGTATTGAATCGCGACGCAATTTGTGTGTTCCATCGTCATTATCAGGCTCTGAACCTTACAATTAACTGTCAGTGTTGCGCCGGATTCGAAAAACTAGACTCATAGGAGAACGACCAAAAGGTGCTCGGGCAGCAATACTACCTCGGAGACAAGTCGGCTGGAGGACGATGTATTGAATCGCGACGCAATTTGTGTGTTCCATCGTCATTAAGCGGCTCTGAACGTTACAATTAACTGTCAGTTTTGCGTCGGGTTCGAAAATCTAGACTCACAGACGAACGATCATAAGGTGCCCGAGGCAGCACTACACCCTTGGAGACAAGACGGCTGGAGGACGATGTATTGAGTCGCGACGCAATTTGTGTGTTCCATCGTCATTAAGAGGCTCTGAACCTTACAATTAACAGTCAGTTTTGCGTCGGATTCGAAAATCTAGACTCACAGGAGAACGACCATAAGGCGCCCGAGGCAGCACTACACCCTTCGAGACAATTCGGCTGGAGGACGATGAATTGAATCGCGACGCAATTTGTGTGTTCCATCGTCATTAAGAGGCTCTAAACGTTACAATTAACTGTTAGTTTTGCGCCGGATTCGAAAAACTAGACTCATAGGAGAACCACCAAAAGGTGCTCGGGGCAGCAATACTGCCTCGGAGACAAGTCGGCTGGAGGACGATTTATTGAATCGCGACGCAAATTGTGTGTTCCATCGTCATTATCAGGCTCTGAACGTTACAATTAACTGTCAGTTTTGCGTCGGATCGAAAATCTAGACTCACAGGAGAACGACCATAAGGCGCCCGAGGCAGCACTAGAACCTTCGAGACAATTCGGCTGGAGGACGATGTATTGAATCGCGACGCAATTTGTGTGTTCCATCGTCATTAAGAGGCTCTGAACCTTACAATTAACTGTCAGTTTTGCGTCGGGTTCGGTAATCTAGACTCACAGACGAACGACCATAAGGTGCCCGAGGCAGCACTAGACCCTTGGAGACAAGTCGGCTGGAGGACGATGTATTGAATCGCGACGCAATTTGTGTGTTCCATCGCCATTAAGAAGCTCTGAACCTTACAATTAACTGTCAGTTTTGCGCCGGATTCGAAAAACTAGACTCATAGGAGAACCACCAAAAGGTGCCCGGGGCAGCAATAGTACCTCGGAGAAAAGTCGGCTGGAGGACGTTGTATTGAATCGCGACGCAATTTGTGTGTTCCATCGTCATTAAGAGGCTCTGAACGTTACAATTCACTGTCAGATTTGCGTCGTATTCGGAAAACTAGACTCACAGGAGAACGACCATAAGATGCCCGAGGCAGCAAGAGACCCTTGGAGACAGGTCGGCTGTAGGACGATGTATTGAATCGCGACGCAATTTGTGTGTTCCATCGTCATTAAGAGGCTCTGAACGTTACAATTAACTGTCAGTTTTGCGTCGGATTCGAAAATCTAGACTCACAGGAGAACGACCATAAGGCGCCCGAGGTAGCACTAGACCCTTCGAGATATTTCGGCTGGAGGACGATGTATTGAATCGCGACGCAATTTGTGTGTTCCATCGTCATTAAGAGGCTCTGAACGTTACAATTAACTGTCAGTTTTGCGTCGGATTCGAAAAACTAGACTCACAGGAGAACGACCATAAGGTGCCCCAGGCAGCACTAGACCCTTGGAGACAGGTCGGCAGTAGGACGACGTATGGAATCGCGACGCAATTTGTGTGTTCCGTCGTCATTAAGAGGCTCTGAACGTTACAATTAACTGTCAGTTTTGCGTCGGATTGGAAAATCTAGACTCACAGGAGAACGACCATAAGGCGCCCGAGGTAGCACTAGACCCTTCGAGACAATTCGGCTGGAGGACGATGTATTGAATCGCGACGCAATTTGTGTGTTCCATCGTCATTAAGAGGCTCTGAACGTTACATCTAACTGTCAGTTTGGCGTCGGATTCGAAAAACTAGACTCACAGGAGAACGACCATAAGGTGCTCGAGGCAGCGATAGACCCTTGGAGACAGGTCGGCTGGAGGATAATGTATTGAATCGCGACGCAATTTGTGTGTTCCATCGTCATTAAGAGGCTCTGAACGTTACAATTAACTGTCAGTTTTGCGTCGGATTCGAAAATCTAGACTCACAGGAGAACGACCATAAGGTGCCCGAGGCAGCAATAGTACCTCTGAGACAATTAGGCCGGAGGACGATGTATTGAATCGCGACGCAATTTGTGTGTTCCATCGTCATTAAGAGGCTCTAAACGTTACAATTAACTGTCAGTATTGCGCCGGATTCGAAAAACTAGACTCATAGGAGAACGACCAAAAGGTGCTCGGGGCAGCAATACTACCTCGGAGACAAGTCGGCTGGAGGACGATGTATTGAATCGCGACGCAAATTGTGTGTTCCATCGTCATTATCAGGCTCTGAACGTTACAATTAACTGTCAGTTTTGCGTCGGATTCGAAAATCTAGACTCACAGGAGAACGACCATAAGGCGCCCGAGGCAGCACTAGACCCTTCGAGACAATTCGGCTGGAGGACGATGTATTGAATCGCGACGCAATTTGTGTGTTCCATCGTTATTAAGAGTCTCTGAACCTTACAATTAACTGTCAGTTTTGCGTCGGGTTCGAAAATCTAGAGTCACAGACGAACGACCATAAGGTACCCGAGGCAGCACTAGACCCTTGGAGACAAGTCGGCTGGAGGACGATGTATTGAATCGCGACGCAATTTGTGTGTTCCATCGTCATTAATAGGCTCTGAACGTTACAATTAACTGTCAGTTTTGCGCCGGATTGGAAAAACTAGACTCATAGGAGAACCACCAAAAGGTGCCCGGGGCAGCAATAGTACCTCGGAGAAAAGTCGGCTGGAGGACAATGTATTGAATCGCGACGCAATTTGTGTGTTCCATCGTCATTAAGAGGCTCTGAACGTTACAATTAACTGTCAGTTTTGCGTCGTATTCGTAAAACTAGACTCACAGGAGAACGACCATAAGGTGCCCGAGGCAGCAAGAGACTCTTGGAGACAGGTCGGCTGTAGGACGACGTATGGAATCGCGACGCAATTTGTGTGTTCCGTCGTCATTAAGAGGCCCTGAATGTTACAATTAACTGTCAGTTTTGCGTCGGATTCGATAATCTAGACTCACAGGAGAACGACCATAAGGCGCCCGAGGTAGCACTAGACCCTTCGAGATATTTCGGCTGGAGGACGATGTATTGAATCGCGACGCAATTTGTGTGTTCCATCGTCATTAAGAGGCTCTGAACGTTACAATTAACTGTCAGTTTTGCGTCGGATTCGAAAAACTAGACTCACAGGAGAACGACCATAAGGTGCCCCAGGCAGCACTAGACCCTTGGAGACAGGTCGGCAGTAGGACGACGTATGGAATCGCGACGCAATTTGTGTGTTCCGTCGTCATTAAGAGGCTCTGAACGTTACAATTAACTGTCAGTTTTGCGTCGGATTGGAAAATCTAGACTCACAGGAGAACGACCATGAGGCGCCCGAGGTAGCACTAGACCCTTCGAGACAATTCGGCTGGAGGACGATGTATTGAATCGCGACGCAATTTGTGTGTTCCATCGTCATTAAGAGGCTCTGAACGTTACATCTAACTGTCAGTTTGGCGTCGGATTCGAAAAACTAGACTCACAGGAGAACGACCATAAGGTGCTCGAGGCAGCGATAGACCCTTGGAGACAGGTCGGCTGGAGGATAATGTATTGAATCGCGACGCAATTTGTGTGTTCCATCGTCATTAAGAGGCTCTGAACGTTACAATTAACTGTCAGTTTTGCGTCGGATTCGAAAATCTAGACTCACAGGAGAACGACCATAAGGTGCCCGAGGCAGCAATAGTACCTCTGAGACAATTAGGCCGGAGGACGATGTATTGAATCGCGACGCAATTTGTGTGTTCCATCGTCATTAAGAGGCTCTAAACGTTACAATTAACTGTCAGTATTGCGCCGGATTCGAAAAACTAGACTCATAGGAGAACGACCAAAAGGTGCTCGGGGCAGCAATACTACCTCGGAGACAAGTCGGCTGGAGGACGATGTATTGAATCGCGACGCAAATTGTGTGTTCCATCGTCATTATCAGGCTCTGAACGTTACAATTAACTGTCAGTTTTGCGTCGGATTCGAAAATCTAGACTCACAGGAGAACGACCATAAGGCGCCCGAGGCAGCACTAGACCCTTCGAGACAATTCGGCTGGAGGACGATGTATTGAATCGCGACGCAATTTGTGTGTTCCATCGTTATTAAGAGTCTCTGAACCTTACAATTAACTGTCAGTTTTGCGTCGGGTGCGAAAATCTAGAGTCACAGACGAACGACCATAAGGTACCCGAGGCAGCACTAGACCCTTGGAGACAAGTCGGCTGGAGGACGATGTATTGAATCGCGACGCAATTTGTGTGTTCCATCGTCATTAATAGGCTCTGAACGTTACAATTAACTGTCAGTTTTGCGCCGGATTGGAAAAACTAGACTCATAGGAGAACCACCAAAAGGTGCCCGGGGCAGCAATAGTACCTCGGAGAAAAGTCGGCTGGAGGACAATGTATTGAATCGCGACGCAATTTGTGTGTTCCATCGTCATTAAGAGGCTCTGAACGTTACAATTAACTGTCAGTTTTGCGTCGTATTCGTAAAACTAGACTCACAGGAGAACGACCATAAGGTGCCCGAGGCAGCAAGAGACTCTTGGAGACAGGTCGGCTGTAGGACGACGTATGGAATCGCGACGCAATTTGTGTGTTCCGTCGTCATTAAGAGGCCCTGAATGTTACAATTAACTGTCAGTTTTGCGTCGGATTCGATAATCTAGACTCACAGGAGAACGACCATAAGGCGCCCGAGGTAGCACTAGACCCTTCGAGACAATTCGGCTGGAGGACGATGTATTGAATCTCGACGCAATTTGTGTGTTCGATCGTCATTAAGAGGCTCTTAACGATACAATTAACTGTCAGTTCTGCGTCGGATTCGAAAAACTAGACTCACAGGAGAACGACCATAAGGTGACCCAGGCAGCACTAGACCCTTGGAGACATGTCGGCTGGAGGACGATGTATTGAATCGCGACGCAATTTGTGTGTTCCATCGTCATTAAGAGGCTCTGAACCTTACAATTAACTGTCAGTTTTGCGTCGGATTCGCTAATCTAGACTCACAGGAGAACGACCATAAGGCGCCCGAGGCAGCACTAGACCCTTCGAGACAATTCGGCTTGAGGACGGTGTATTGAATCGCGACTCAATTTGTGTGTTCCATCGTCATTAAGAGGTTCTGAAAGTTACAATTAACTGTCAGTTTTGCGGCGGATTCGAAAAACTAGACTCACAGGAGAACGACCATAAGGTGCCCCAGGCAGCACTAGACCCTTGGAGACAGGTCGGCTGGAGGACGATGTATTGAATCGCGACGCAATTTGTGTGTTCCATCGTCATTAAGAGGCTCTGAACGTTACAATTAACTGTCAGTTTTGCGTCGGATTCGAAAATCATGATTCACAGGAGAACGACCATAAGGCGCCCGAGGCAGCACTAGACCCTTCGAGACAATTCGGCTGGAGGACGATGTATTGAATCGCGACGCAATTTGTGTGTTCCATCGTCATTAAGAGGCTCTGAACGTTACAATTAACTCTCAGTTTTGCGTCGGATTCGAAAAACTAGACTCACAGGAGAACGACCATAAGGTGCCCCAGGCAGCACTAGACCCTTGGAGACAGGTCGGCTGGAAGACGATGTATTGAATCGCGACGCAATTTGTGTGTTCCATCGTCATTAACAATGTCTGAACCGTACAATTAACTGTCAGTTTTGCGTCGGATTCGAAAATCTAGACTCACAGGAGAACGAGCATAAGGCGCCCGAGGCAGCACTAGACCCTTCGAGACAATTCGGCTGGAGGACGATGTATTGAATCGCGACGCAATTTGTGTGTTCCATCGTCATTAAGAGGCTGTGAAAGTTACAATTAACTGTCAGTTTTGCGGCGGAATCGAAAAAACTAGACTCACAGTAGAAGGACCATAAGGTGCCCGAGGCAGCAATAGTACCTCGGAGAAAAGTCGGCTGGAGGACGATGTATTGAATCGCGAAGCAATTTGTGTGTTCCATCGTGATTAGGAGGCTCTAAACGTTACAATTAACTGTCAGTTTTGCGCCGGATTCGAAAAACTAGACTCATAGGAGAACGACCAAAAGGTGCCCGGGGCAGCAATACTACCTCGGAGACAAGTCGGCTGGAGGACGATGTATAGAATCGCGACGCAATTTGTGTGTTCCATCGTCATTAAGAGGCTCTGAACCTTACAATTAACTGTCCGTTTTGCGTCGGATTCGCTAATCTAGACTCACAGGAGAACGACCACAAGGCGCCCGAGGCAGCACTAGACCCTTCGAGACAATTCGGCTGGAGGACGATGTATTGAATCGCGACGCAATTTGTGTGTTCCATCGTCATTAAGAGGCTCTGAAAGTTACAATTAACTGTCAGTTTTGCGACGGATTCGAAAAATTAGACTCACAGGAGAACGACCATAAGGTGCCCCAGGCAGCACTAGACCCTTGGAGACAGGTCGGCTGGAGGACGATGTATTGAATCGCGACGCAATTTGTGTGTTCCATCGTCATTAAGAGGCTCTGAACGTTACAATTAACTGTCAGTTTTGCGGCGGATTCGAAAAACTAGACTCACAGGAGAACGACAATAATGTGCCCCAGGCAGCACTAGACCCTTGGAGACAGGTCGGCTGGAGGACGATGTATTGATTCGCGACGCAATTTGTGTGTTCCATCGTCATTAAGAGGCTCTGAACGTTACAATTAGCTGTCAGTTTTGCGTCGGATTCGAAAATCTAGATTCACAGGAGAACGACCATAAGGCGCCCGAGGCAGCACTAGACCCTTCGAAACAATTCGGCTGGAGGACGATGTATTGAATCGCGACGCAATTTGTGTGTTCCATCGTCATTAAGAGGCTCTGAACGTTACAATTAACTGTCAGTTTTGCGTCGGATTCGAAAAACTAGACTCACAGGAGAACGACCATAAGGTGCACCAGGCAGCACTAGACCCTTGGAGACAGGTCGGCTGGAAGACGATGTATTGAATCGCGACGCAATTTGTGTGTTCCATCGTCATTAAGAGGCTCTGAACGTTACAATTATCTGTCAGTTTTGCGTCGGATTCGAGAATCTAGACTCACAGGAGAACGACCATAAGGCGCCCGAGGCAGCACTAGACCCTTCGAGACAATTCGGCTGGAGGACGATGTATTGAATCGCGACGCAATTTGTGTGTTCCATCGTCATTAACAGGCTCTGAACGTTACAATTAACTGTCAGTTTTCCGTCGGATTCGAAAATCTAGACTCACAGACGAACGACCATAAGGTGCCCGATGCAGCACTAGACCCTTGGAGACAAGTCGGCTGGAGGACGATGTATTGAATCGCGACGCAATTTGTGTGTTCTATCTCCGTTAGCAGGTACGAAACGTTACAATTAACTGTCAGTTTTGCGTCGGATTCGAAAAACTAGACTCACAGGAGGGCGACCATGGAATGACCGACGCAGCAATAGACCCATGGAGCCATTCCGGCTGGAGGACGATGTATTGAGTCCCGACGCTATTATTGTGTTCCATCGTCATTAAGAGGCTCTGAACGTTACAATTCACTGTCAGTTTTGCGTCGGATTCGAAAATCTAGACTCACAGGAGAACGACCATAATGTGCCCGAGGCAGCAGTAGTACCTCTGAGACAAGTCGGCTGGAGGACGATGTATTGAATCGCGAAGCAATTTGTGTGTTCCATCGTCATTAAGAGGCTCTAAACGTTACAATTAACTGTCAGTTTTGCGCCGGATTCCAAAAACTAGACTCATAGGAGAACGACCAAAAGGTGCCCGGGGCAGCAATACTACCTCGGAGACAAGTCGGCTGGAGGACGATGTATTGAATCGCGACGCAAATTGTGTGTTCCATCGTCATTATCATTCTCTGAACGTTACAATTAACTGTCAGTTTTGCGTCGGATTCGAAAAATCTAGACTCACAGATGAACGACCATAAGGTGCCCGAGGCAGCACTAGACCCTTCGAGACAATTCGGCTGGAGGACGATGTATTGAATCGCGACGCAATTTGTGTGTTCCATCGTCATTAAGAGGCTCTGAACGTTACAATTAACTCTCAGTTTTGCGTCGGATTCGAAAAACTAGACTCACAGGAGAACGACCATAAGGTGCCCCAGGCAGCACTAGACCCTTGGAGACAGGTCGGCTGGAAGACGATGTATTGAATCGCGACGCAATTTGTGTGTTCCATCGTCATTAACAATGTCTGAACCGTACAATTAACTGTCAGTTTTGCGTCGGATTCGAAAATCTAGACTCACAGGAGAACGAGCATAAGGCGCCCGAGGCAGCACTAGACCCTTCGAGACAATTCGGCTGGAGGACGATGTATTGAATCGCGACGCAATTTGTGTGTTCCATCGTCATTAAGAGGCTGTGAAAGTTACAATTAACTGTCAGTTTTGCGGCGGAATCGAAAAAACTAGACTCACAGTAGAAGGACCATAAGGTGCCCGAGGCAGCAATAGTACCTCGGAGAAAAGTCGGCTGGAGGACGATGTATTGAATCGCGAAGCAATTTGTGTGTTCCATCGTGATTAGGAGGCTCTAAACGTTACAATTAACTGTCAGTTTTGCGCCGGATTCGAAAAACTAGACTCATAGGAGAACGACCAAAAGGTGCCCGGGGCAGCAATACTACCTCGGAGACAAGTCGGCTGGAGGACGATGTATAGAATCGCGACGCAATTTGTGTGTTCCATCGTCATTAAGAGGCTCTGAACCTTACAATTAACTGTCAGTTTTGCGTCGGATTCGCTAATCTAGACTCACAGGAGAACTACCACAAGGCGCCCGAGGCAGCACTAGACCCTTCGAGACAATTCGGCTGGAGGACGATGTATTGAATCGCGACGCAATTTGTGTGTTCCATCGTCATTAAGAGGCTCTGAAAGTTACAATTAACTGTCAGTTTTGCGACGGATTCGAAAAACTAGACTCACAGGAGAACGACCATAAGGTGCCCCAGGCAGCACTAGACCCTTGGAGACAGGTCGGCTGGAGGACGATGTATTGAATCGCGACGCAATTTGTGTGTTCCATCGTCATTAAGAGGCTCTGAACGTTACAATTAACTGTCAGTTTTGCGGCGGATTCGAAAAACTAGACTCACAGGAGAACGACAATAATGTGCCCCAGGCAGCACTAGACCCTTGGAGACAGGTCGGCTGGAGGACGATGTATTGAATCGCGACGCAATTTGTGTGTTCCATCGTCATTAAGAGGCTCTGAACGTTACAATTAGCTGTCAGTTTTGCGTCGGATTCGAAAATCTAGATTCACAGGAGAACGACCATAAGGCGCCCGAGGCAGCACTAGATCCTTCGAAACAATTCGGCTGGAGGACGATGTATTGAATCGCGACGCAATTTGTGTGTTCCATCGTCATTAAGAGGCTCTGAACGTTACAATTAACTGTCAGTTTTGCGTCGGATTCGAAAAACTAGACTCACAGGAGAACGACCATAAGGTGCACCAGGCAGCACTAGACCCTTGGAGACAGGTCGGCTGGAAGACGATGTATTGAATCGCGACGCAATTTGTGTGTTCCATCGTCATTAAGAGGCTCTGAACGTTACAATTATCTGTCAGTTTTGCGTCGGATTCGAGAATCTAGACTCACAGGAGAACGACCATAAGGCGCCCGAGGCAGCACTAGACCCTTCGAGACAATTCGGCTGGAGGACGATGTATTGAATCGCGACGCAATTTGTGTGTTCCATCGTCATTAACAGGCTCTGAACGTTACAATTAACTGTCAGTTTTCCGTCGGATTCGAAAATCTAGACTCACAGACGAACGACCATAAGGTGCCCGAGGCAGCACTAGACCCTTGGAGACAAGTCGGCTGGAGGACGATGTATTGAATCGCGACGCAATTTGTGTGTTCTATCTACGTTAGCAGGTACGAAACGTTACAATTAACTGTCAGTTTTGCGTCGGATTCGAAAAACTAGACTCACAGGAGGGCGACAATGGAATGACCGACGCAGCAATAGACCCATGGAGCCATTCCGGCTGGAGGACGATGTATTGAGTCCCGACGCTATTAGTGTGTTCCATCGTCATTAAGAGGCTCTGAACGTTACAATTCACTGTCAGTTTTGCGTCGGATTTGAAAATCTAGACTCACAGGAGAACGACCATAAGGTGCCCGAGGCAGCAGTAGTACCTCTGAGACAAGTCGGCTGGAGGACGATGTATTGAATCGCGAAGCAATTTGTGTGTTCCATCGTCATTAAGAGGCTCTAAACGTTACAATTAACTGTCAGTTTTGCGCCGGATTCCAAAAACTAGACTCATAGGAGAACGACCAAAAGGTGCCCGGGGCAGCAATACTACCTCGGAGACAAGTCGGCTGGAGGACGATGTATTGAATCGCGACGCAAATTGTGTGTTCCATCGTCATTATCAGGCTCTGAACGTTACAATTAACTGTCAGTTTTGCGTCGGATTCGAAAAATCTAGACTCACAGATGAACGACCATAAGGTGCCCCAGGCAGCACTAGACCCTTCGAGACAATTCGGCTGGAGGACGATGTATTGAATCGCGACGCAATTTGTGTGTTCCATCGTCATTAAGAGGCTCTGAACGTTACAATTAACTCTCAGTTTTGCGTCGGATTCGAAAAACTAGACTCACAGGAGAACGACCATAAGGTGCCCCAGGCAGCACTAGACCCTTGGAGACAGGTCGGCTGGAAGACGATGTATTGAATCGCGACGCAATTTGTGTGTTCCATCGTCATTAAGAGGCTGTGAAAGTTACAATTAACTGTCAGTTTTGCGGCGGAATCGAAAAAACTAGACTCACAGTAGAAGGACCATAAGGTGCCCGAGGCAGCAATAGTACCTCGGAGAAAAGTCGGCTGGAGGACGATGTATTGAATCGCGAAGCAATTTGTGTGTTCCATCGTGATTAGGAGGCTCTAAACGTTACAATTAACTGTCAGTTTTGCGCCGGATTCGAAAAACTAGACTCATAGGAGAACGACCAGAAGGCGCCCGAGGCAGCACTAGACCCTTCGAGACAATTCGGCTGGAGGACGATGTATTGAATCGCGACGCAATTTGTGTGTTCCATCGTCATTAAGAGGCTCTGAAAGTTACAATTAACTGTCAGTTTTGCGACGGATTCGAAAAACTAGACTCACAGGAGAACGACCATAAGGTGCCCCAGGCAGCACTAGACCCTTGGAGACAGGTCGGCTGGAGGACGATGTATTGAATCGCGACGCAATTTGTGTGTTCCATCGTCATTAAGAGGCTCTGAACGTTACAATTAACTGTCAGTTTTGCGGCGGATTCCAAAAACTAGACTCACAGGAGAACGACCATAAGGTGCCCCAGGCAGCACTAGACCCTTGGAGACAGGTCGGCTGGAGGACGATGTATTGAATCGCGACGCAATTTGTGTGTTCCATCGTCATTAAGAGGCTCTGAACGTTACAATTAACTGTCAGTTTTGCGGCGGATTCGAAAAACTAGACTCACAGGAGAACGACAATAATGTGCCCCAGGCAGCACTAGACCCTTGGAGACAGGTCGGCTGGAGGACGATGTATTGAATCGCGACGCAATTTGTGTGTTCCATCGTCATTAAGAGGCTCTGAACGTTACAATTAGCTGTCAGTTTTGCGTCGGATTCGATAATCTAGATTCACAGGAGAACGACCATAAGGCGCCCGAGGCAGCACTAGACCCTTCGAAACAATTCGGCTGGAGGACGATGTATTGAATCGCGACGCAATTTGTGTGTTCCATCGTCATTAAGAGGCTCTGAACGTTACAATTAACTGTCAGTTTTGCGTCGTATTCGAAAAACTAGACTCACAGGAGAACGACCATAAGGTGCACCAGGCAGCACTAGACCCTTGGAGACAGGTCGGCTGGAAGACGATGTATTGAATCGCGACGCAATTTGTGTGTTCCATCGTCATTAAGAGGCTCTGAACGTTACAATTATCTGTCAGTTTTGCGTCGGATTCGAGAATCTAGACTCACAGGAGAACGACCATAAGGCGCCCGAGGCAGCACTAGACCCTTCGAGACAATTCGGCTGGAGGACGATGTATTGAATCGCGACGCAATTTGTGTGTTCCATCGTCATTAACAGGCTCTGAACGTTACAATTAACTGTCAGTTTTCCGTCGGATTCGAAAATCTAGACTCACAGACGAACGACCATAAGGTGCCCGAGGCAGCACTAGACCCTTGGAGACAAGTCGGCTGGAGGACGATGTATTGAATCGCGACGCAATTTGTGTGTTCTATCTCCGTTAGCAGGTACGAAACGTTACAATTAACTGTCAGTTTTGCGTCGGATTCGAAAAACTAGACTCACAGGAGGGCGACCATGGAATGACCGACGCAGCAATAGACCCATGGAGCCATTCCGGCTGGAGGACGATGTATTGAGTCCCGACGCTATTAGTGTGTTCCATCGTCATTAAGAGGCTCTGAACGTTACAATTCACTGTCAGTTTTGCGTCGGATTTGAAAATCTAGACTCACAGGAGAACGACCATAAGGTGCCCGAGGCAGCAGTAGTACCTCTGAGACAAGTCGGCTGGAGGACGATGTATTGAATCGCGAAGCAATTTGTGTGTTCCATCGTCATTAAGAGGCTCTAAACGTTACAATTAACTGTCAGTTTTGCGCCGGATTCCAAAAACTAGACTCATAGGAGAACGACTAAAAGGTGCCCGGGGCAGCAATACTACCTCGGAGACAAGTCGGCTGGAGGACGATGTATTGAATCGCGACGCAAATTGTGTGTTCCATCGTCATTATCAGGCTCTGAACGTTACAATTAACTGTCAGTTTTGCGTCGGATTCGAAAATCTAGACTCACAGGAGAACGACCATAAGGCGCCCGAGGCAGCACTAGACCCTTCGAGACAATTCGGCTGGTGGACGATGTATTGAATCGCGACGCTATTTGTGTGTTCCATCGTCATTAAGAGGCTCTGAACCTTACAATTAACTGTCAGTTTTGCGTCGGGTTCGAAAATCTAGACTCACAGACGAACGACCATAAGGTGCCCGACGCAGCACTAGGCCCTTGGAGACAAGTCGGCTGGAGGACGATGTATTGAATCGCGACGCAATTTGTGTGTTCCATCGTCATTAAGAGGCTCTGAACGTTACAATTCACTGTCAGATTTGCGTCGTATTCGGAAAACTAGACTCACAGGAGAACGACCATAAGATGCCCGAGGCAGCAAGAGACCCTTGGAGACAGGTCGGCTGTAGGACGATGTATTGAATCGCGACGCAATTTGTGTGTTTCATCGTCATTAAGAGGCTCTGAACGTTACAATTAACTGTCAGTTTTGCGCCGGATTCGAAAAACTAGACTCATAGGAGAACCACCAAAAGGTGCCCGGGGCAGCAATAGTACCTCGGAGACAAGTCGGCTGGAGGACGATGTATTGAATCGCGACGCAATTTGTGTGTTCCATCGTCATTAAGAGGCTCTGAACGTTACAATTCACTGTCCGATTTGCGTCGTATTCGGAAAACTAGACTCACAGGAGAACGACCATAAAGTGCCCCAGGCAGCACTAGACCCTTGGAGATAGGTCGGCTGGAGGACGATGTATTGAATCGCGACGCAATTTGTGTGTTCCATCGTCATTAAGAGGCTCTGAACGTTACAATTAACTGTCAGTTTTGCATCGGATTCGAAAATCTAGACTCACAGACGAACGACCATAAGGTGCCCGAGGCAGCACTAGACCCTTGGAGACAAGTCGGCTGGAGGACGATGTATTGAATCGCGACGCAATTTGTGTGTTCCATCGTCATTAAGAGGCTCTGAACGTTACAATTAACTGTCAGTTTTGCGCCGGATTCGAAAAACTAGACTCATAGGAGAACCACCAAAAGGTGCCCGGGGCAGCAATAGTACCTCGGAGACAAGTCGGCTGGAGGACGATATATTGAATAGCGACGCAATTTGTGTGTTCCATCGTCATTAAGATGCTCCGAACGTTACAATTAACTGTCAGTTTTGCGTCGTATTCGGAAAACTAGACTCACAGGAGAACGACCATAAGGTGCCGGAGGCCGCAAGAGACCCTTGGAGACAGGTCGGCTGTAGGACGATGTATTGAATCGCGACGCAATTTGTGTGTTCCATCGTCATGAAGAGGCTCTGAACGTTACAATTAACTGTCAGTTTAGCGTCAGATTCGAAAAACTAGACTCACAGGAGAACGACCATATGGTGCAAGAGGCAGCACTAGACCCTTGGAGACAGGTAGGCTGGAGGACGATGTATTGAATCGCGACGCAATTTGTGTGTTCCATCGTCATGAAGAGGCTCTGAACCTTACAATTAACTGTCAGTTTTGCGTCGGGTTCGAAAATCTAGACTCACAGACGAACGACCATAAGGTGCCCGAGGCAGCACTAGACCCTTGGAGACAAGTCGGCTGGAGGACAATGTATTGAATCGCGACGCAATTTGTCTGTTCCATCGTCATTAAGAGGCTCTGAACGTTACAATTAACTGTCAGTTTTGCGCCGGATTCGAAAAACTAGACTCATAGGAGAACCACCAAAAGGTGCTCGGGGCAGCAATAGTACCTCGGAGAAAAGTCGGCAGGAGGACGATGTATTGAATCGCGACGCAATTTGTGTGTTCCATCGTCATTAAGAGGCTCTGAACGTTACAATTAACTGTCAGTTTTGCGTCGTATTCGTAAAACTAGACTCACAGGAGAACGACCATAAGGTGCCCGAGGCAGCAAGAGACTCTTGGAGACAGGTCGGCTGTAGGACGACGTATTGAATCGCGACGCAATTTGTGTGTTCCATCGTCATTAAGAGGCTCTGAACGTTACAATTAACTGTCAGTTTTGCGTCGGATTCGAAAATCTAGACTCACAGGAGAACGACCATAAGGCGCCCGAGGCAGCACTAGACCCTTCGAGACAATTGGCTGGAGGACGATGTATTGAATCGCGACGCAATTTGTGTGTTCCATCGTCATTAAGAGGCTCTGAACGTTACAATTAACTGTCAGTTTTGTGTCGGATTCGAAAAACTAGACTCACAGGAGGGCGACCATGGAATGACCGACGCAGCAATAGACCCATGGAGCCATTCCGGCTGGAGGACGATGTATTGAGTCCCGACGCTATTAGTGTGTTCCATCGTCATTAAGAGGCTCTGAACGTTACAATTCACTGTCAGTTTTGCGTCGGATTTGAAAATCTATACTCACAGGAGAACGACCATAAGGTGCCCGAGGCAGCAGTAGTACCTCTGAGACAAGTCGGCTGGAGGACGATGTATTGAATCGCGAAGCAATTTGTGTGTTCCATCGTCATTAAGAGGCTCTAAACGTTACAATTAACTGTCAGTTTTGCGCCGGATTCCAAAAACTAGACTCATAGGAGAGCGACCAAAAGGTGCCCGGGGCAGCAATACTACCTCGGAGACAAGTCGGCTGGAGGACGATGTATTGAATCGCGACGCAAATTGTGTGTTCCATCGTCATTAAGAGGCTCTGAACCTTACAATTAACTGTCAGTTTTGCGTCGGGTTCGAAAATCTAGACTCACAGACGAACGACCATAAGGTGCCCGACGCAGCACTAGGCCCTTGGAGACAAGTCGGCTGGAGGACGATGTATTGAATCGCGACGCAATTTGTGTGTTCCATCGTCATTAAGAGGCTCTGAACGTTACAATTCACTGTCAGATTTGCGTCGTATTCGGAAAACTAGACTCACAGGAGAACGACCATAAGATGCCCGAGGCAGCAAGAGACCCTTGGAGACAGGTCGGCTGTAGGACGATGTATTGAATCGCGACGCAATTTGTGTGTTTCATCGTCATTAAGAGGCTCTGAACGTTACAATTAACTGTCAGTTTTGCGCCGGATTCGAAAAACTAGACTCATAGGAGAACCACCAAAAGGTGCCCGGGGCAGCAATAGTACCTCGGAGACAAGTCGGCTGGAGGACGATGTATTGAATAGCGACGCAATTTGTGTGTTCCATCGTCATTAAGATGCTCCGAACGTTACAATTAACTGTCAGTTTTGCGTCGTATTCGGAAAACTAGACTCACAGGAGAACGACCATAAGGTGCCGGAGGCAGCAAGAGACCCTTGGAGACAGGTCGGCTGTAAGGACGATGTATTGAATCGCGACGCAATTTGTGTGTTCCATCGTCATTAAGAGGCTCTGAACGTTACAATTAACTGTCAGTTTTGCGTCGGATTCGAAAATCTAGACTCACAGGAGAACGACCATAAGGTGCCCGAGGCAGCACTAGACCCTTGGATAGAAGTCAGCTGGAGGACGATGTATTGAATCGCGACGCAATTTGTGTGTTCCATCGTCATTAAGAGGCTCTGAACGTTACAATTAACTGTTAGTTTTGCGTCGGATTCGTAAAACTAGACTCACACACGAACGACCATAAGGTGCCCCAGGCACCACTAGACCTTTGGAGACAGGTCGGGTGGAGGACGATGTATTGAATCGCGACCCAATTTGTGTGTTCCATCGTCATGAAGAGGCTCTGAACGTTACAATTAACTGTCAGTTTAGCGTCAGATTCGAAAAACTAGACTCACAGGAGAACGACCATATGGTGCAAGAGGCAGCACTAGACCCTTGGAGACAGGTAGGCTGGAGGACGATGTATTGAATCGCGACGCAATTTGTGTGTTCCATCGTCATGAAGAGGCTCTGAACCTTACAATTAACTGTCAGTTTTGCGTCGGGTTCGAAAATCTAGACTCACAGACGAACGACCATAAGGTGCCCGAGGCAGCACTAGACCCTTGGAGACAAGTCGGCTGGAGGACAATGTATTGAATCGCGACGCAATTTGTCTGTTCCATCGTCATTAAGAGGCTCTGAACGTTACAATTAACTGTCAGTTTTGCGCCGGATTCGAAAAACTAGACTCATAGGAGAACCACCAAAAGGTGCTCGGGGCAGCAATAGTACCTCGGAGAAAAGTCGGCAGGAGGACGATGTATTGAATCGCGACGCAATTTGTGTGTTCCATCGTCATTAAGAGGCTCTGAACGTTACAATTAACTGTCAGTTTTGCGTCGTATTCGTAAAACTAGACTCACAGGAGAACGACCATAAGGTGCCCGAGGCAGCAAGAGACTCTTGGAGACAGGTCGGCTGTAGGACGACGTATTGAATCGCGACGCAATTTGTGTGTTCCATCGTCATTAAGAGGCTCTGAACGTTACAATTAACTGTCAGTTTTGCGTCGGATTCGAAAATCTAGACTCACAGGAGAACGACCATAAGGCGCCCGAGGCAGCACTAGACCCTTCGAGACAATTGGCTGGAGGACGATGTATTGAATCGCGACGCAATTTGTGTGTTCCATCGTCATTAAGAGGCTCTGAACGTTACAATTAACTGTCAGTTTTGTGTCGGATTCGAAAAACTAGACTCACAGGAGGGCGACCATGGAATGACCGACGCAGCAATAGACCCATGGAGCCATTCCGGCTGGAGGACGATGTATTGAGTCCCGACGCTATTAGTGTGTTCCATCGTCATTAAGAGGCTCTGAACGTTACAATTCACTGTCAGTTTTGCGTCGGATTTGAAAATCTATACTCACAGGAGAACGACCATAAGGTGCCCGAGGCAGCAGTAGTACCTCTGAGACAAGTCGGCTGGAGGACGATGTATTGAATCGCGAAGCAATTTGTGTGTTCCATCGTCATTAAGAGGCTCTAAACGTTACAATTAACTGTCAGTTTTGCGCCGGATTCCAAAAACTAGACTCATAGGAGAGCGACCAAAAGGTGCCCGGGGCAGCAATACTACCTCGGAGACAAGTCGGCTGGAGGACGATGTATTGAATCGCGACGCAAATTGTGTGTTCCATCGTCATTAAGAGGCTCTGAACCTTACAATTAACTGTCAGTTTTGCGTCGGGTTCGAAAATCTAGACTCACAGACGAACGACCATAAGGTGCCCGACGCAGCACTAGGCCCTTGGAGACAAGTCGGCTGGAGGACGATGTATTGAATCGCGACGCAATTTGTGTGTTCCATCGTCATTAAGAGGCTCTGAACGTTACAATTCACTGTCAGATTTGCGTCGTATTCGGAAAACTAGACTCACAGGAGAACGACCATAAGATGCCCGAGGCAGCAAGAGACCCTTGGAGACAGGTCGGCTGTAGGACGATGTATTGAATCGCGACGCAATTTGTGTGTTTCATCGTCATTAAGAGGCTCTGAACGTTACAATTAACTGTCAGTTTTGCGCCGGATTCGAAAAACTAGACTCATAGGAGAACCACCAAAAGGTGCCCGGGGCAGCAATAGTACCTCGGAGACAAGTCGGCTGGAGGACGATGTATTGAATAGCGACGCAATTTGTGTGTTCCATCGTCATTAAGATGCTCCGAACGTTACAATTAACTGTCAGTTTTGCGTCGTATTCGGAAAACTAGACTCACAGGAGAACGACCATAAGGTGCCGGAGGCAGCAAGAGACCCTTGGAGACAGGTCGGCTGTAAGGACGATGTATTGAATCGCGACGCAATTTGTGTGTTCCATCGTCATTAAGAGGCTCTGAACGTTACAATTAACTGTCAGTTTTGCGTCGGATTCGAAAATCTAGACTCACAGGAGAACGACCATAAGGTGCCCGAGGCAGCACTAGACCCTTGGATAGAAGTCAGCTGGAGGACGATGTATTGAATCGCGACGCAATTTGTGTGTTCCATCGTCATTAAGAGGCTCTGAACGTTACAATTAACTGTTAGTTTTGCGTCGGATTCGTAAAACTAGACTCACACACGAACGACCATAAGGTGCCCAAGGCAGCACTAGACCCTTGGAGACAAGTTGGCTGGAGGACGATGTATTGAATCGCGACGCAATTTGTGTGTTCCATCGTCATTAATAGGCTCTGAACGTTACAATTAACTGTCAGTTTTGCTTCGGATTCGAAAATCTAGACTCACAGGAGAACGACCATAAGGCGCCCGAGGCAGCACTAGACCCTTCGAGACAATTCGGCTGGAGGACGATGTATTGAATCGCGACGCAATTTGTGTGTTCCATCGTCATTAAGAGGCTCTGAACGTTACAAGTAACTGTCAGTTTTGCGTCGGATTCGAAAAACTAGACTTACAGGAGAACGAGCATAAGGTGCCCCAGGCAGCACTAGACCCTTGGAGACAGGTCGGCTGGAGGACTATGTATTGAATCGCGACGCAATTTGTGTGTTCCATCGTCGTTAAGAGGCTCTGAACCTTACAATTAACTGTCAGTTTTGCGTCGGATTCGAAAATCTAGACTCACAGAAGAACGACCATAAGATGCCCAAGGCAGCACTAGACCCTTGGAGACAAGTCGGCTGGAGGACGTATTGAATCGCGACGCAATTTGTGTGCTCCATCGTCATTAAGAGGCTCTGAACGTTACAATTAACTGTCAGTTTTGCGCCGGATTCAATACACTAGACTCACAGGAGAAGGACCATAAGGTGCCGGAGGCAGCAAGAGACCCTTGGAGACAGGTCGGCTGTAGGACGATGTATTGAATCGCGACGCAATTTGTGTGTTCCATCGTCATTAAGAGGCTCTGAACGTTACAATTAACTGTCAGTTTTGCGTTGGATTCGAAAATCTAGACTCACAGGAGAACGACCATAAGGCGCCCGAGGCAGCACTAGACCCTTCGAGACAATTCGGCTGGAGGACGATGTATTGAATCGCGACGCAATTTGTGTGTTCCATCGTCATTAAGAGGCTCTGAACGTTACAAGTAACTGTCAGTTTTGCGTCGGATTCGAAAAACTAGACACACAGGAGAACGACCATAAGTTGCCCCAGGCACCACTAGACCTTTGGAGACAGGTCGGGTGGAGGACGATGTATTGAATCGCGACCCAATTTGTGTGTTCCATCGTCATGAAGAGGCTCTGAACGTTACAAGTAACTGTCAGTTTTGCGTCGGATTCGAAAAACTAGACTTACAGGAGAACGAGCATAAGGTGCCCCAGGCAGCACTAGACCCTTGGAGACAGGTCGGCTGGAGGACTATGTATTGAATCGCGACGCAATTTGTGTGTTCCATCGTCGTTAAGAGGCTCTGAACCTTACAATTAACTGTCAGTTTTGCGTCGGATTCGAAAATCTAGACTCACAGAAGAACGACCATAAGATGCCCAAGGCAGCACTAGACCCTTGGAGACAAGTCGGCTGGAGGACGTATTGAATCGCGACGCAATTTGTGTGCTCCATCGTCATTAAGAGGCTCTGAACGTTACAATTAACTGTCAGTTTTGCGCCGGATTCAATACACTAGACTCACAGGAGAAGGACCATAAGGTGCCGGAGGCAGCAAGAGACCCTTGGAGACTGGTCGGCTGTAGGACGATGTATTGAATCGCGACGCAATTTGTGTGTTCCATCGTCATTAAGAGGCTCTGAACGTTACAATTAACTGTCAGTTTTGCGTTGGATTCGAAAATCTAGACTCACAGGAGAACGACCATAAGGCGCCCGAGGCAGCACTAGACCCTTCGAGACAATTCGGCTGGAGGACGATGTATTGAATCGCGACGCAATTTGTGTGTTCCATCGTCATTAAGACGCTCTGAACGTTACAAGTAACTGTCAGTTTTGCGTCGGATTCGAAAAACTAGACACACAGGAGAACGACCATAAGGTGCCCCAGGCACCACTAGACCTTTGGAGACAGGTCGGGTGGAGGACGATGTATTGAATCGCGACCCAATTTGTGTGTTCCATCGTCATGAAGAGGCTCTGAACGTTACAATTAACTGTCAGTTTAGCGTCAGATTCGAAAAACTAGACTCACAGGAGAACGACCATATGGTGCAAGAGGCAGCACTAGACCCTTGGAGACAGGTAGGCTGGAGGACGATGTATTGAATCGCGACGCAATTTGTGTGTTCCATCGTCATGAAGAGGCTCTGAACCTTACAATTAACTGTCAGTTTTGCGTCGGGTTCGAAAATCTAGACTCACAGACGAACGACCATAAGGTGCCCGAGGCAGCACTAGACCCTTGGAGACAAGTCGGCTGGAGGACAATGTATTGAATCGCGACGCAATTTGTCTGTTCCATCGTCATTAAGAGGCTCTGAACGTTACAATTAACTGTCAGTTTTGCGCCGGATTCGAAAAACTAGACTCATAGGAGAACCACCAAAAGGTGCCCGGGGCAGCAATAGTACCTCGGAGAAAAGTCGGCTGGAGGACGATGTATTGAATCGCGACGCAATTTGTGTGTTCCATCGTCATTAAGAGGCTCTGAACGTTACAATTAACTGTCAGTTTTGCGTCGTATTCGTAAAACTAGACTCACAGGAGAACGACCATAAGGTGCCCGAGGCAGCAAGAGACTCTTGGAGACAGGTCGGCTGTAGGACGACGTATTGAATCGCGACGCAATTTGTGTGTTCCATTGTCATTAAGAGGCTCTGAACGTTACAATTAACTGTCAGTTTTGCGTCGGATTCGAAAATCTAGACTCACAGGAGAACGACCATAAGGCGCCCGAGGCAGCACTAGACCCTTCGAGACAATTGGCTGGAGGACGATGTATTGAATCGCGACGCAATTTGTGTGTTCCATCGTCATTAAGAGGCTCTGAACGTTACAATTAACTGTCAGTTTTGTGTCGGATTCGAAAAACTAGACTCACAGGAGAACGACCTTAAGGTGCCCCAGGCAGCACTAGACCCGTGGGGACAGGTCGGCTGGAGGACGATGTATTGAATCGCGACGCAATTTGTGTGTTCCATCGTCATTAAGAGGCTCTGAACCTTACAATTAACTGTCAGTTTTGCTTCGGATTCGAAAATCTAGACTCACAGGAGAACGACCATAAGGCGCCCGAGGCAGCACTAGACCCTTCGAGACAATTCGGCTGGAGGACGATGTATTGAATCGCGACGCAATTTGTGTGTTCCATCGTCATTAAGAGGCTCTGAACGTTACAAGTAACTGTCAGTTTTGCGTCGGATTCGAAAAACTAGACTTACAGGAGAACGAGCATAAGGTGCCCCAGGCAGCACTAGACCCTTGGAGACAGGTCGGCTGGAGGACTATGTATTGAATCGCGACGCAATTTGTGTGTTCCATCGTCGTTAAGAGGCTCTGAACCTTACAATTAACTGTCAGTTTTGCGTCGGATTCGAAAATCTAGACTCACAGAAGAACGACCATAAGATGCCCAAGGCAGCACTAGACCCTTGGAGACAAGTCGGCTGGAGGACGTATTGAATCGCGACGCAATTTGTGTGCTCCATCGTCATTAAGAGGCTCTGAACGTTACAATTAACTGTCAGTTTTGCGCCGGATTCAATACACTAGACTCACAGGAGAAGGACCATAAGGTGCCGGAGGCAGCAAGAGACCCTTGGAGACAGGTCGGCTGTAGGACGATGTATTGAATCGCGACGCAATTTGTGTGTTCCATCGTCATTAAGAGGCTCTGAACGTTACAATTAACTGTCAGTTTTGCGTTGGATTCGAAAATCTAGACTCACAGGAGAACGACCATAAGGCGCCCGAGGCAGCACTAGACCCTTCGAGACAATTCGGCTGGAGGACGATGTATTGAATCGCGACGCAATTTGTGTGTTCCATCGTCATTAAGAGGCTCTGAACGTTACAAGTAACTGTCAGTTTTGCGTCGGATTCGAAAAACTAGACACACAGGAGAACGACCATAAGGTGCCCCAGGCACCACTAGACCTTTGGAGACAGGTCGGGTGGAGGACGATGTATTGAATCGCGACCCAATTTGTGTGTTCCATCGTCATGAAGAGGCTCTGAACGTTACAAGTAACTGTCAGTTTTGCGTCGGATTCGAAAAACTAGACTTACAGGAGAACGAGCATAAGGTGCCCCAGGCAGCACTAGATCCTTGGAGACAGGTCGGCTGGAGGACTATGTATTGAATCGCGACGCAATTTGTGTGTTCCATCGTCGTTAAGAGGCTCTGAACCTTACAATTAACTGTCAGTTTTGCGTCGGATTCGAAAATCTAGACTCACAGAAGAACGACCATAAGATGCCCAAGGCAGCACTAGACCCTTGGAGACAAGTCGGCTGGAGGACGTATTGAATCGCGACGCAATTTGTGTGCTCCATCGTCATTAAGAGGCTCTGAACGTTACAATTAACTGTCAGTTCTGCGCCGGATTCAATACACTAGACTCACAGGAGAAGGACCATAAGGTGCCGGAGGCAGCAAGAGACCCTTGGAGACAGGTCGGCTGTAGGACGATGTATTGAATCGCGACGCAATTTGTGTGTTCCATCGTCATTAAGAGGCTCTGAACGTTACAATTAACTGTCAGTTTTGCGTTGGATTCGAAAATCTAGACTCACAGGAGAACGACCATAAGGCGCCCGAGGCAGCACTAGACCCTTCGAGACAATTCGGCTGGAGGACGATGTATTGAATCGCGACGCAATTTGTGTGTTCCATCGTCATTAAGAGGCTCTGAACGTTACAAGTAACTGTCAGTTTTGCGTCGGATTCGAAAAACTAGACACACAGGAGAACGACCATAAGGTGCCCCAGGCACCACTAGACCTTTGGAGACAGGTCGGGTGGAGGACGATGTATTGAATCGCGACCCAATTTGTGTGTTCCATCGTCATGAAGAGGCTCTGAACGTTACAATTAACTGTCAGTTTAGCGTCAGATTCGAAAAACTAGACTCACAGGAGAACGACCATATGGTGCAAGAGGCAGCACTAGACCCTTGGAGACAGGTAGGCTGGAGGACGATGTATTGAATCGCGACGCAATTTGTGTGTTCCATCGTCATGAAGAGGCTCTGAACCTTACAATTAACTGTCAGTTTTGCGTCGGGTTCGAAAATCTAGACTCACAGACGAACGACCATAAGGTGCCCGAGGCAGCACTAGACCCTTGGAGACAAGTCGGCTGGAGGACAATGTATTGAATCGCGACGCAATTTGTCTGTTCCATCGTCATTAAGAGGCTCTGAACGTTACAATTAACTGTCAGTTTTGCGCCGGATTCGAAAAACTAGACTCATAGGAGAACCACCAAAAGGTGCCCGGGGCAGCAATAGTACCTCGGAGAAAAGTCGGCTGGAGGACGATGTATTGAATCGCGACGCAATTTGTGTGCTCCATCGTCATTAAGAGGCTCTGAACGTTACAATTAACTGTCAGTTTTGCGTCGTATTCGTAAAACTAGACTCACAGGAGAACGACCATAAGGTGCTTGAGGCAGCAAGAGACTCTTGGAGACAGGTCGGCTGTAGGACGACGTATTGAATCGCGACGCAATTTGTGTGTTCCATTGTCATTAAGAGGCTCTGAACGTTACAATTAACTGTCAGTTTTGCGTCGGATTCGAAAATCTAGACTCACAGGAGAACGACCATAAGGCGCCCGAGGCAGCACTAGACCCTTCGAGACAATTGGCTGGAGGACGATGTATTGAATCGCGACGCAATTTGTGTGTTCCATCGTCATTAAGAGGCTCTGAACGTTTCAATTAACTGTCAGTTTTTTGTCGGATTCGAAAAACTAGACTCACAGGAGAACGACCTTAAGGTGCCCCAGGCAGCACTAGACCCTTGGGGACAGGTCGGCTGGAGGACGATGTATTGAATCGCGACGCAATTTGTGTGTTCCATCGTCATTAAGAGGCTCTGAACCTTACAATTAACTGTCAGTTTTGCGTCGGATTCGAAAATCTAGACTCACAGGAGAACGACCATAAGGCGCCCGAGGCAGCACTAGACCCTTCGAGACAATTCGGCTGCAGGACGATGTATTGAATCGCGACGCAATTTGTTTGTTCCATCGTCATTAAGAGGCTCTGAAACTTACAATTAACTGTCAGTTTTGCGTCGGATTCGAAAATCTAGACTCACAGGAGAACGACCATAAGGCGCCCGAGGCAGCACTAGACCCTTCGAGACAATTGGCTGGAGGACGATGTATTGAATCGCGACGCAATTTGTGTGTTCCATCGTCATTAAGAGGCTCTGAACGTTACAATTAACTGTCAGTTTTGTGTCGGATTCGAAAAACTAGACTCACAGGAGAACGACCTTAAGGTGCCCCAGGCAGCACTAGAACCTTGGAGACAGGTCGGCTGGAGGACGATGTATTGAATCGCGACGCAATTTGTGTGTTCCATCGTCATTAGGAGGCTCTGAACCTTACAATTAACTGTCAGTTTTGCGTCGGATTCGAAAATCTAGATTCACAGGAGAACGACCATAAGGCGCCCGAGGCAGCACTAGACACTTCGAGACAATTCGGCTGGAGGACGATGTATTGAATCGCGACGCAATTTGTGTGTTCCATCGTCATTAAGGGGCTCTGAACGTTACAATTAACTGTCAGTTTTGCGTCGGATTCAAAAAACTAGACTCACAGGAGAACGACCATAAGGTGCCCCAGGCAGCACTAGACGCTTGGAGACAGGTCGGCTGGAGGACGATGTATTGAATCGCGACGCAATTTGTGTGTTCCATCGTCATTCAGAGGCTATGAACGTTACAATTAACTGTCAGTTTTCCGCCGGATTCGAAAAACTAGACTCATAGGAGAACCACCAAATGTGCACGGGGCAGCAATAGTACCTCGGAGAAACGTCGGCTGGAGGACGATGTATTGAATCGCGACGCAATTTGTGTGTTCCATCGTCATTAAGATGCTCTGAACGTTACAATTAACTGTCAGTTTTGCGTCGTATTCGGAAAACTAGACTCACAGGAGAACGACCATAAGGAGCCGGAGGCAGCAAGAGACCCTTGGAGACAGGTCGGCTGTAGGACGATGTATTGAATCGCGACGCAATTTGTGTGTTCCATCGTCATTAAGAGGCTCTGAACGTTACAATTAACTGTCAGTTTTACGTCGGATTCGAAAATCTAGACTCACAGGAGAACGACCATAAGGCGGCCGAGGCAACACTAGACCCTTCGAGACAATTCGGCTGGAGGACGATGTATTGAATCGCGACGCAATTTGTTTGTTCCATCGTCATTAAGAGGCTCTGAACGTTACAATTAAGTGTCAGTTTTGCGTCGGATTCGAAAAACTAGACACACAGGAGAACGACCATAAGGTGCCCCAGGCAGCACTAGACCCTTGGAGACAAGTCGGCTGGAGGACGTGTTGAATCGCGACCCAATTTGTGTGTTCCATCGTCATTAAGAGTCTCTGAACCTTACCATTAACTGTCAGTTTTGCGTCGGATTCGAAAATCTAGACTCACAGGAGAACGACCATAAGGCGCCCGAGGCAGCACTAGACCCTTCGAGACAATTGGCTGGAGGACGATGTATTGAATCGCGACGCAATTTGTGTGTTCCATCGTCATTAAGAGGCTCTGAACGTTACAATTAACTGTCAGTTTTGTGTCGGATTCGAAAAACTAGACTCACAGGAGAACGACCTTAAGGTGCCCCAGGCAGCACTAGACCCTTGGAGACAGGTCGGCTGGAGGACGATATATTGAATCGCGACGCAATTTGTGTGTTCCATCGTCATTAAGAGGCTCTGAACCTTACAATTAACTGTCAGTTTTGCGTCGGATTCGAAAATCTAGATTTACAGGAGAACGACCATAAGGCGCCCGAGGCAGCACTAGACACTTCGAGACAATTCGGCTGGAGGACGATGTATTGAATCGCGACACAATTTGTGTGTTCCATCGTCATTAAGGGGCTCTGAACGTTACAATTAACTGTCAGTTTTCCGTTGGATTCGAAAATCTAGACTCACAGACGAACGACCATAAGGTGCCCGAGGCAGCACTAGACCCTTGGAGACAAGTCGGCTGGAGGACGATGTATTGAATCGCGATGCAATTTGTGTGTTCCATCGTCATTTAGAGGCTCTGAACGTTACAATTAACTGTCAGTTTTCCGCCGGATTCGAAAAACTAGACTCACAGGAGAACCACCAAATGTGCCCGGGGCAGCAATAGTACCTCGGAGAAACGTCGGCTGTAGGACGATGTATTGAATCGCGACGCAATTTGTGTGTTCCATCGTCATTAAGAGGCTCTGAACGTTACAATTAACTGTCAGTTTTGCGTCGGATTCGAAAATCTAGACTCACAGGAGAACGACCATAAGGCGCCCGAGGCAGCACTAGACCCTTCGAGACAATTCGGCTGCAGGACGATGTATTGAATCGCGACGCAATTTGTTTGTTCCATCGTCATTAAGAGGCTCTGAAACTTACAATTAACTGTCAGTTTTGCGTCGGATTCGAAAATCTAGACTCACAGGAGAACGACCATAAGGCGCCCGAGGCAGCACTAGACCCTTCGAGACAATTGGCTGGAGGACGATGTATTGAATCGCGACGCAATTTGTGTGTTCCATCGTCATTAAGAGGCTCTGAACGTTACAATTAACTGTCAGTTTTGCGTCGGATTCGGAAAACTAGACTCACAGGGGAACGACCATAAGGTGCCGGAGGCAGCAAGAGACCCTTGGAGACTGTAGGACGATGTATTGAATCGCGACGCAATTTGTGTGTTCCATCGTCATTAAGAGGCTCTGAACGTTACAATTAACTGTCAGTTTTGCGTCGGATTCGAAAATCTAGACTCACAGGAGAACGACCATAAGGCGCCCGAGGCAACACTAGACCCTTCGAGACAATTCGGCTGGAGGACGATGTATTGAATCGCGACGCAATTTGTTTGTTCCATCGTCATTAAGAGGCTCTGAACGTTACAATTAAGTGTCAGTTTTGCGTCGGATTCGAAAAACTAGACACACAGGAGAACGACCATAAGGTGCCCCAGGCAGCACTAGACCCTTGGAGACAAGTCGGCTGGAGGACGTATTGAATCGCGACCCAATTTGTGTGTTCCATCGTCATTAAGAGTCTCTGAACCTTACCATTAACTGTCAGTTTTGCGTCGGATTCGAAAAACTAGACTCACAGGAGGGCGACCATGGAATGACCGACGCAGCAATAGACCCATGGAGCCATTCCGGCTGGAGGACGATGTATTGAGTCCCGACGCTATTAGTGTGTTCCATCGTCATTAAGAGGCTCTGAACGTTACAATTCACTGTCAGTTTTGCGTCGGATTTGAAAATCTAGACTCACAGGAGAACGACCATAAGGTGCCCGAGGCAGCAGTAGTACCTCTGAGACAAGTCGGCTGGAGGACGATGTATTGAATCGCGAAGCAATTTGTGTGTTCCATCGTCATTAAGAGGCTCTAAACGTTACAATTAACTGTCAGTTTTGCGCCGGATTCCAAAAACTAGACTCATAGGAGAGCGACCAAAAGGTGCCCGGGGCAGCAATACTACCTCGGAGACAAGTCGGCTGGAGGACGATGTATTGAATCGCGACGCAAGTTGTGTGTTCCATCGTCATTATCAGGCTCTGAACGTTACAATTAACTGTCAGTTTTGCGTCGGATTCGAAAATCTAGACTCACAGGAGAACGACCATAAGGCGCCCGAGGCAGCACTAGACCCTTCGAGACAATTCGGCTGGTGGACGATGTATTGAATCGCGACGCTATTTGTGTGTTCCATCGTCATTAAGAGGCTCTGAACCTTACAATTAACTGTCAGTTTTGCGTCGGGTTCGAAAATCTGGACTCACAGACGAACGACCATATGGTGCCCGACGCAGCACTAGGCCCTTGGAGACAAGTCGGCTGGAGGACGATGTATTGAATCGCGACGCAATTTGTGTGTTCCATCGTCATTAAGAGGCTCTGAACGTTACAATTCACTGTCAGATTTGCGTCGTATTCGGAAAACTAGACTCACAGGAGAACGACCATAAGATGCCCGAGGCAGCAAGAGACCCTTGGAGACAGGTCGGCTGTAGGACGATGTATTGAATCGCGACGCAATTTGTGTGTTTCATCGTCATTAAGAGGCTCTGAACGTTACAATTAACTGTCAGTTTTGCGCCGGATTCGAAAAACTAGACTCATAGGAGAACCACCAAAAGGTGCCCGGGGCAGCAATAGTACCTCGGAGACAAGTCGGCTGGAGGACGATGTATTGAATAGCGACGCAATTTGTGTGTTCCATCGTCATTAAGATGCTCCGAACGTTACAATTAACTGTCAGTTTTGCGTCGTATTCGGAAAACTAGACTCACAGGAGAACGACCATAAGGTGCCGGAGGCAGCAAGAGACCCTTGGAGACAGGTCGGCTGTAGGACGATGTATTGAATCGCGACGCAATTTGTGTGTTCCATCGTCATTAAGAGGCTCTGAACGTTACAATTAACTGTCAGTTTTGCGTCGGATTCGAAAATCTAGACTCACAGGAGAACGACCATAAGGTGCCCGAGGCAGCACTAGACCCTTGGATAGAAGTCAGCTGGAGGACGATGTATTGAATCGCGACGCAATTTGTGTGTTCCATCGTCATTAAGAGGCTCTGAACGTTACAATTAACTGTTAGTTTTGCGTCGGATTCGTAAAACTAGACTCACACACGAACGACCATAAGGTGCCCAAGGCAGCACTAGACCCTTGGAGACAAGTTGGCTGGAGGACGATGTATTGAATCGCGACGCAATTTGTGTGTTCCATCGTCATTAATAGGCTCTGAACGTTACAATTAACTGTCAGTTTTGCTTCGGATTCGAAAATCTAGACTCACAGGAGAACGACCATAAGGCGCCCGAGGCAGCACTAGACCCTTCGAGACAATTCGGCTGGAGGACGTATTGAATCGCGACGCAATTTGTGTGCTCCATCGTCATTAAGAGGCTCTGAACGTTACAATTAACTGTCAGTTTTGCGCCGGATTCAATACACTAGACTCACAGGAGAAGGACCATAAGGTGCCGGAGGCAGCAAGAGACCCTTGGAGACAGGTCGGCTGTAGGACGATGTATTGAATCGCGACGCAATTTGTGTGTTCCATCGTCATTAAGAGGCTCTGAACGTTACAATTATCTGTCAGTTTTGCGTTGGATTCGAAAATCTAGACTCACAGGAGAACGACCATAAGGCGCCCGAGGCAGCACTAGACCCTTCGAGACAATTCGGCTGGAGGACGATGTATTGAATCGCGACGCAATTTGTGTGTTCCATCGTCATTAAGAGGCTCTGAACGTTACAAGTAACTGTCAGTTTTGCGTCGGATTCGAAAAACTAGACACACAGGGAACGACCATAAGGTGCCCCAGGCACCACTAGACCTTTGGAGACAGGTCGGGTGGAGGACGATGTATTGAATCGCGACCCAATTTGTGTGTTCCATCGTCATGAAGAGGCTCTGAACGTTACAATTAACTGTCAGTTTAGCGTCAGATTCGAAAAACTAGACTCACAGGAGAACGACCATATGGTGCAAGAGGCAGCACTAGACCCTTGGAGACAGGTAGGCTGGAGGACGATGTATTGAATCGCGACGCAATTTGTGTGTTCCATCGTCATGAAGAGGCTCTGAACCTTACAATTAACTGTCAGTTTTGCGTCGGGTTCGAAAATCTAGACTCACAGACGAACGACCATAAGGTGCCCGAGGCAGCACTAGACCCTTGGAGACAAGTCGGCTGGAGGACAATGTATTGAATCGCGACGCAATTTGTCTGTTCCATCGTCATTAAGAGGCTCTGAACGTTACAATTAACTGTCAGTTTTGCGCCGGATTCGAAAAACTAGACTCATAGGAGAACCACCAAAAGGTGCCCGGGGCAGCAATAGTACCTCGGAGAAAAGTCGGCTGGAGGACGATGTATTGAATCGCGACGCAATTTGTGTGTTCCATCGTCATTAAGAGGCTCTGAACGTTACAATTAACTGTCAGTTTTGCGTCGTATTCGTAAAACTAGACTCACAGGAGAACGACCATAAGGTGCCCGAGGCAGCAAGAGACTCTTGGAGACAGGTCGGCTGTAGGACGACGTATTGAATCGCGACGCAATTTGTGTGTTCCATCGTCATTAAGAGGCTCTGAACGTTACAATTAACTGTCAGTTTTGCGTCGGATTCGAAAATCTAGACTCACAGGAGAACGACCATACGGCGCCCGAGGCAGCACTAGACCCTTCGAGACAATTGGCTGGAGGACGATGTATTGAATCGCGACGCAATTTGTGTGTTCCATCGTCATTAAGAGGCTCTGAACGTTACAATTAACTGTCAGTTTTGTGTCGGATTCGAAAAACTAGACTCACAGGAGAACGACCTTAAGGTGCCCCAGGCAGCACTAGACCCTTGGGGACAGGTCGGCTGGAGGACGATGTATTGAATCGCGACGCAATTTGTGTGTTCCATCGTCATTAAGAGGCTCTGAACCTTACAATTAACTGTCAGTTTTGCGTCGGATTCGAAAATCTAGACTCACAGGAGAACGACCATAAGGCGCCCGAGGCAGCACTAGACCCTTCGAGACAATTCGGCTGCAGGACGATGTATTGAATCGCGACGCCATTTGTTTGTTCCATCGTCATTAAGAGGCTCTGAAACTTACAATTAACTGTCAGTTTTGCGTCGGATTCGAAAATCTAGACTCACTGGAGAACGACCATAAGGCGCCCGAGGCAGCACTAGACCCTTCGAGACAATTGGCTGGAGGACGATGTATTGAATCGCGACGCAATTTGTGTGTTCCATCGTCATTAAGAGGCTCTGAACGTTACAATTAACTGTCAGTTTTGTGTCGGATTCGAAAAACTAGACTCACAGGAGAACGACCTTAAGGTGCCCCAGGCAGCACTAGACCCTTGGAGACAGGTCGGCTGGAGGACGATGTATTGAATCGCGACGCAATTTGTGTGTTCCATCGTCATTAGGAGGCTCTGAACCTTACAATTAACTGTCAGTTTTGCGTCGGATTCGAAAATCTAGATTCACAGGAGAACGACCATAAGGCGCCCGAGGCAGCAGTAGACACTTCGAGACAATTCGGCTGGAGGACGATGTATTGAATCGCGACGCAATTTGTGTGTTCCATCGTCATTAAGGGGCTCTGAACGTTACAATTAACTGTCAGTTTTGCGTCGGATTCAAAAAACTAGACTCACAGGAGAACGACCATAAGGTGCCCCAGGCAGCACTAGACGCTTGGAGACAGGTCGGCTGGAGGACGATGTATTGAATCGCGACGCAATTTGTGTGTTCCATCGTCATTCAGAGGCTCTGAACGTTACAATTAACTGTCAGTTTTCCGCCGGATTCGAAAAACTAGACTCATAGGAGAACCACCAAATGTGCACGGGGCAGCAATAGTACCTCGGAGAAACGTCGGCTGGAGGACGATGTATTGAATCGCGACGCAATTTGTGTGTTCCATCGTCATTAAGATGCTCTGAACGTTACAATTAACTGTCAGTTTTGCGTCGTATTCGGAAAAATAGACTCACAGGAGAACGACCATTAGGAGCCGGAGGCAGCAAGAGACCCTTGGAGACAGGTCGGCTGTAGGACGATGTATTGAATCGCGACGCAATTTGTGTGTTCCATCGTCATTAAGAGGCTCTGAACCTTACGATTAACTGTCAGTTTTGCGTCGGATTCGAAAATCTAGACTCACAGGAGAACGACCATAAGGCGCCCGAGGCAACACTAGACCCTTCGAGACAATTCGGCTGGAGGACGATGTATTGAATCGCGACGCAATTTGTTTGTTCCATCGTCATTAAGAGGCTCTGAACGTTACAATTAAGTGTCAGTTTAGCGTCGGATTCGAAAAACTAGACACACAGGAGAACGACCATAAGGTGCCCCAGGCAGCACTAGACCCTTGGAGACAAGTCGGCTGGAGGACGTATTGAATCGCGACCCAATTTGTGTGTTCCATCGTCATTAAGAGTCTCTGAACCTTACCATTAACTGTCAGTTTTGCGTCGGATTCGAAAATCTAGACTCACAGGAGAACGACCATAAGGCGCCCGAGGCAGCACTAGACCCTTCGAGACAATTGGCTGGAGGACGATGTATTGAATCGCGACGCAATTTGTGTGTTCCATCGTCATTAAGAGGCTCTGAACGTTACAATTAACTGTCAGTTTTGTGTCGGATTCGAAAAACTAGACTCACAGGAGAACGACCTTAAGGTGCCCCAGGCAGCACTAGACCCTTGGAGACAGGTCGGCTGGAGGACGATGTATTGAATCGCGACGCAATTTGTGTGTTCCATCGTCATTAGGAGGCTCTGAACCTTACAATTAACTGTCAGTTTTGCGTCGGATTCGAAAATCTAGATTCACAGGAGAACGACCATAAGGCGCCCGAGGCAGCACTAGACACTTCGAGACAATTCGGCTGGAGGACGATGTATTGAATCGCGACGCAATTTGTGTGTTCCATCGTCATTAAGGGGCTCTGAACGTTACAATTAACTGTCAGTTTTGCGTCGGATTCGAAAAACTAGACTCACAGGAGAACGACCATAAGATGCCCCAGGCAGCACTAGACGCTTGGAGACAGGTCGGCTGGAGGACGATGTATTGAATCGCGACGCAATTTGTGTGTTCCATCGTCATTCAGAGGCTCTGAACGTTACAATTAACTGTCAGTTTTCCGCCGGATTCGAAAAACTAGACTCATAGGAGAACCACCAAATGTGCCCGGGGCAGCAATAGTACTTCGGAGAAACGTCGGCTGGAGGACGATGTATTGAATCGCGACGCAATTTGTGTGTTCCATCGTCATTAAGATGCTCTGAACGTTACAATTAACTGTCAGTTTTGCGTCGTATTCGGAAAACTAGACTCACAGGGGAACGACCATAAGGTGCCGGAGGCAGCAAGAGACCCTTGGAGACTGTAGGACGATGTATTGAATCGCGACGCAATTTGTGTGTTCCATCGTCATTAAGAGGCTCTGAACGTTACAATTAACTGTCAGTTTTGCGTCGGATTCGAAAATCTAGACTCACAGGAGAACGACCATAAGGCGCCCGAGGCAACACTAGACCCTTCGAGACAATTCGGCTGGAGGACGATGTATTGAATCGCGACGCAATTTGTTTGTTCCATCGTCATTAAGAGGCTCTGAACGTTACAATTAAGTGTCAGTTTTGCGTCGGATTCGAAAAACTAGACACACAGGAGAACGACCATAAGGTGCCCCAGGCAGCACTAGACCCTTGGAGACAAGTCGGCTGGAGGACGTATTGAATCGCGACCCAATTTGTGTGTTCCATCGTCATTAAGAGTCTCTGAACCTTACCATTAACTGTCAGTTTTGCGTCGGATTCGAAAATCTAGACTCACAGGAGAACGACCATAAGGTGCCCGAGGCAGCACTAGACCCTTGGAGACAGGTCGGCTGGAGGACGATGTATTGAATCGCGACGCAATTTGTGTGTTCCATCGTCATTAAGAGGCTCTGAACGTTACAATTAACTGTCAGTTTTGCGTCGGATTCGAAAATCTAGACTCACACACGAACGACCATAAGGTGCCCAAGGCAGCACTAGACCTTTGGAGACAAGTTGGCTGGACGACGATGTATTGAATCGCGACGCAATTTGTGTGTTCCATCGTCATTAAGAGGCTCTGAGCGTTACAATTAACTGTCAGTTTTGCGCCGGATTCGAAAAACTAGACTCATAGGAGAACCACCAAAAGGTGCCCGGGGCAGCAATAGTACCTCGGAGAAAAGTCGGCTGGAGGACGATGTATTGAATCGCGACGCAATTTGTGTGTTCCATCGTCATTAAGAGGCTCTGAACGTTACAATTAACTGTCAGTTTAGCGTCGGATTCGAAAAACTAGACTCACAGGAGAACGACCATATGGTGCAAGAGGCAGCACTAGACCCTTGGAGACAGGTAGGCTGGAGGACGATGTATTGAATCGCGACGCAATTTGTGTGTTCCATCGTCATTAAGAGGCTCTGAACCTTACAATTAACTGTCAGTTTTGCGTCGGATTCGAAAATCTAGACTCACAGGAGAACGACCATAAGGCTCCCGAGGCAGCACTAGACCCTTCGAGACAATTCGGCTGGAGGACGATGTATTGAATCGCGACGCAATTTGTGTGTTCCATCGTCATTAAGAGGCTCTGAACGTTACAATTAACTGTCAGTTTTGCGCCGGATTCGAAAAACTAGACTCACAGGAGAACGACCATAAGGTGCCCCAGGCAGCACTAGACGCTTGGAGACAGGTTGGCTGGAGGACGATGTATTGAATCGCGTCGCAATTTGTGTGTTCCATCGTCATTACGAGGCTCTGAACCTTACAATTAACTGTCAGTTTTCCGTTGGATTCGAAAATCTAGACTCACAGACGAACGACCATAAGGTGCCCGAGGCAGCACTAGACCCTTGGAGACAAGTCGGCTGGAGGACGATGTATTGAATCGCGACGCAATTTGTGTGTTCCATCGTCATTAAGAGGCTCTGAACGTTACAATTAACTGTCAGTTTTCCGCCGGATTCGAAAAACTAGACTCATAGGAGAACCACCAAATGTGCCCGGGGCAGCAATAGTACCTCGGAGAAACGTCAGCTGGAGGACGATGTATTGAATCGCGACGCAATTTGTGTGTTCCATCGTCATTAAGAGGCTCTGAACGTTACAATTAACTGTCAGTTTTGCGTCGTATTCGGAAAACTAGACTGACAGGAGAACGACCATAAGGTGCCGGAGGCAGCAAGAGACCCTTGGAGACAGGTCGGCTGTAGGACGATGTATTGAATCGCGACGCAATTTGTGTGTTCCATCGTCAATAAGAGGCTCTGAACGTTACAATTAACTGTCAGTTTTGCGTCGGATTCGAAAATCTAGACTCACAGGAGAACGACCATAAGGCTCCCGAGGCAGCACTAGACCCTTCGAGACAATTCGGCTGGAGGACGATGTATTGAATCGCGACGCAATTTGTGTGTTCCATCGTCATTAAGAGGCTCTGAACCTTACAATTAACTGTCAGTTTTGCGTCGGATTCGAAAATCTAGACTCACAGGAGAACGACCATAAGGCTCCCGAGGCAGCACTAGACCCTTCGAGACAATTCGGCTGGAGGACGATGTATTGAATCGCGACGCAATTTGTGTGTTCCATCGTCATTAAGAGGCTCTGAACGTTACAATTCACTGTCAGTTTTGCGCCGGATTCGAGAAACTAGACTCATAGGAGAACCGCCAAAAGGTGCCCGGGGCAGCAATAGTACCTCGGAGAAAAGTCGGCTGGAGGACGATGTATTGAATCGCGACGCAATTTGTGTGTTCCATCGTCATTAAGAGGCTCTGAACGTTACAATTAACTGTCAGTTTAGCGTCGGATTCGAAAAACTAGACTCACAGGAGAACGACCATATGGTGCAAGAGGCAGCACTAGACCCTTGGAGACAGGTAGGCTGGAGGACGATGTATTGAATCGCGACGCAATTTGTGTGTTCCATCGTCATTAAGAGGCTCTGAACCTTACAATTAACTGTCAGTTTTGCGTCGGATTCGAAAATCTAGACTCACAGGAGAACGACCATAAGGCTCCCGAGGCAGCACTAGACCCTTCGAGACAATTCGGCTGGCGGACGATGTATTGAATCGCGACGCAATTTGTGTGTTCCATCGTCATTAAGAGGCTCTGAACGTTACAATTAACTGTCAGTTTTGCGGCGGATTCGAAAAACTAGACTCACAGGAGAACGACCATAAGGTGCCCCAGGCACCACTAGACGCTTGGAGACAGGTCGGCTGGAGGACGATGTATTGAATCGCGACGCAATTTGTGTGTTCCATCGTCATTAACAGGCTCTGAACGTTACAATTAACTGTCAGTTTTCCGTTGGATTCGAAAAACTAGACTCACAGACGAACGACCATAAGGTGCCCGAGGCAGCACTAGACCCTTGGAGACAAGTCGGCTGGAGGACGATGTATTGAATCGCGACGCAATTTGTGTGTTCCATCGTCATTAAGAGGCTCTGAACGTTACAATTAACTGTCAGTTTTCCGCCGGATTCGAAAAACTAGACTCATAGGAGAACCACCAAATGTGCCTTGGGCAGCAATAGTACCTCGGAGAAACGTCAGCTGGAGGACGATGTATTGAATCGCGACGCAATTTGTGTGTTCCATCGTCATTAAGAGGCTCTGAACGTTACAATTAACTGTCAGTTTTGCGTCGTATTCGGAAAACTAGACTCACAGGAGAACGACCATAAGGTGCCGGAGGCAGCAAGAGACCCTTGGAGACAGGTCGGCTGTAGGACGATGTATTGAATCGCGACGCAATTTGTGTGTTCCATCGTCATTAAGAGGCTCCGAACGTTACAATTAACTGTCAGTTTTGCGTCGGATTCGAAAATCTAGACTCACAGGAGAACGACCATAAGGCGCCCGAGGCAGCACTAGACCCTTCGAGACAATTCGGCTGCAGGACGATGTATTGAATCGCGACGCAATTTGTTTGTTCCATCGTCATTAAGAGGCTCTGAACGTTACAATTAACTGTCAGTTTTGCGTCGGATTCGAAAAACTAGACACACAGGAGAACGACCATAATGTGCCCCAGGCAGCACTAGACCCTTGGAGACAGGTCGGCTGGAGGACGATGTATTGTATCGCGACCCAATTTGTGTGTTCCATCGTTATTAAGAGGCTCTGAACCTTACCATTAACTGTCAGTTTTGCGTCGGATTCGAAAATCTAGACTCACAGGAGAACGACCATAAGGTGCCCGAGGCAGCACTAGACCCTTGGAGACAGGTCGGCTGGAGGACGATGTATTGAATCGCGACGCAATTTGTGTGTTCCATCGTCATTAAGAGGCTCTGAACGTTACAATTAACTGTCAGTTTAGCGTCGGATTCGAAAAACTAGACTCACAGGAGAACGACCATATGGTGCAAGAGGCAGCACTAGACCCTTGGAGACAGGTAGGCTGGAGGACGATGTATTGAATCGCGACGCAATTTGTGTGTTCCATCGTCATTAAGAGGCTCTGAACCTTACAATTAACTGTCAGTTTTGCGTCGGATTCGAAAATCTAGACTCACAGGAGAACGACCATAAGGCTCCCGAGGCAGCACTAGACCCTTCGAGACAATTCGGCTGGCGGACGATGTATTGAATCGCGACGCAATTTGTGTGTTCCATCGTCATTAAGAGGCTCTGAACGTTACAATTAACTGTCAGTTTAGCGTCGGATTCGAAAAACTAGACTCACAGGAGAACGACCATATGGTGCAAGAGGCAGCACTAGACACTTGGAGACAGGTAGGCTGGAGGACGATGTATTGAATCGCGACGCAATTTGTGTGTTCCATCGTCATTAAGAGGCTCTGAACCTTACAATTAACTGTCAGTTTTGCGTCGGATTCGAAAATCTAGACTCACAGGAGAACGACCATAAGGCTCCCGAGGCAGCACTAGACCCTTCGAGACAATTCGGCTGGCGGACGATGTATTGAATCGCGACGCAATTTGTGTGTTCCATCGTCATTAAGAGGCTCTGAACGTTACAATTAACTGTCAGTTTTGCGGCGGATTCGAAAAACTAGACTCACAGGAGAACGACCATAAGGTGCCCCAGGCACCACTAGACGCTTGGAGACAGGTCGGCTGGAGGACGATGTATTGAATCGCGACGCAATTTGTGTGTTCCATCGTCATTAACAGGCTCTGAACGTTACAATTAACTGTCAGTTTTCCGTTGGATTCGAAAAACTAGACTCACAGACGAACGACCATAAGGTGCCCGAGGCAGCACTAGACCCTTGGAGACAAGTCGGCTGGAGGACGATGTATTGAATCGCGACGCAATTTGTGTGTTCCATCGTCATTAAGAGGCTCTGAACGTTACAATTAACTGTCAGTTTTCCGCCGGATTCGAAAAACTAGACTCATAGGAGAACCACCAAATGTGCACGGGGCAGCAATAGTACCTCGGAGAAACGTCAGCTGGAGGACGATGTATTGAATCGCGACGCAATTTGTGTGTTCCATCGTCATTAAGAGGCTCTGAACGTTACAATTAACTGTCAGTTTTGCGTCGTATTCGGAAAACTAGACTCACAGGAGAACGACCATAAGGTGCCGGAGGCAGCAAGAGACCCTTGGAGACAGGTCGGCTGTAGGACGATGTATTGAATCGCGACGCAATTTGTGTGTTCCATCGTCATTAAGAGGCTCCGAACGTTACAATTAACTGTCAGTTTTGCGTCGGATTCGAAAATCTAGACTCACAGGAGAACGACCATAAGGCGCCCGAGGCAGCACTAGACCCTTCGAGACAATTCGGCTGCAGGACGATGTATTGAATCGCAACGCAATTTGTTTGTTCCATCGTCATTAAGAGGCTCTGAACGTTACAATTAACTGTCAGTTTTGCGTCGGATTCGAAAAACTAGACACACAGGAGAACGACCATAATGTGCCCCAGGCAGCACTAGACCCTTGGAGACAGGTCGGCTGGAGGACGATGTATTGAATCGCGACCCAATTTGTGTGTTCCATCGTTATTAAGAGTCTCTGAACCTTACCATTAACTGTCAGTTTTGCGTCGGATTCGAAAATCTAGACTCACAGGAGAACGACCATAAGGTGCCGGAGGCAGCACTAGACCCTTGGAGACAGGTCGGCTGGAGGACGATGTATTGAATCGCGACGCAATTTGTGTGTTCCATCGTCATTAAGAGGCTCTGAACCTTACGATTAACTGTCAGTTTTGCGTCGGGTTCGAAAATCTAGACTCACAGACGAAGGACCATAAGGTGCCCGAGACAGCACTAGACCCTTGGAGACAAGTCGGCTGGAGGGCAATGTATTGAATCGCGACGCAATTTGTGTGTTCCTTCGTCATTAAGAGGCTCTGAACGTTACAATTAACTGTCAGTTTTGCGCCGGATTCGAAAAACTAGACTCATAGGAGAACCACCAAAGGGTGCCCGGGGCAGCAATAGTACCTCGGAGAAAAGTCGGCTGGAGGACGATGTATTGAATCGCGACGCAATTTGTGTGTTCCATCGTCATTAAGATGCTCTGAACGTTACAATTAACTGTCAGTTTTGCGTCGTATTCGTAAAACTAGACTCACAGGAGAACGACCATAAGGTGCCCGAGGCAGCAAGAGACTCTTGGAGACAGGTCGGCTGTAGGAGGACGTATTGAATCGCGACGCAATTTGTGTGTTCATCGTCTTTAAGAGGCTCTGAACCTTACAATTAACTGTCAGTTTTGCGTCGGATTTGAAAATCTAGACTCACAGGAGAACGACCATAAGGCGCCCGAGGCAGCACTAGACCCTTCAAGACAATTGGCTGGAGGACGATGTATTGAATCGCGACGCAATTTGTGTGTTCCATCGTCATTAAGAGGCTCTGAACGTTACAATTAACTGTCAGTTTTGCGTCGGATTCGAAAAACTAGACTCGCAGGAGAACGACCATAAGGTGCCCCAGGCAGCACTAGACCCTTGGAGACAAGTCGGCTGGAGGACGATGTATTGAATCGCGACCCAATTTGTGTGTTCCATCGTCATTAAGAGGCTCTGAACTTTACAATTAACTGTCAGTTTTGCGTCGGATTCGAAAATCTAGATTCACAGGAGAACGACCATAAGGCGCCCGAGGCAGCACTAGACACTTCGAGACAATTCGGCTGGAGGACGATGTATTGAATCGCGACGCAATTTGTGTATTCCGTCGTTATTAAGAGGCTCTGAACGTTACAATTAACTGTCAGTTTTGCGCCGGATTCGAAAAACTTGACTAATAGGAGAACGACCAAAAGGTGCCCGGGGCAGCAATACTACCTCGGAGACAAGTCGGCTGGAGGACGATGTATTGAATCGCGACGCAAATTGTGTGTTCCATCGTCATTATCAGGCTCTGAACGTTACAATTAACTGTCAGTTTTGCGTCGGATTCGAAAAACTAGACTCACAGGAGGGCGACCATGGGATGACCGACGCAGCAATAGACCCATGGAGCCATTCCGGCTGGAGGACGATGTATTGAATCGCGACGCAATTTGTGTGTTCCATCGTCATTAAGAGGCTCTGAACGTTACAATTCACTGTCAGTTTTGCGTCGGATTCGAAAATCTAGACTCACAGGAGAACGACCATAAGGTGCCCGAGGCAGCAATAGTACCTCTGAGACAAGTCGGCTGGAGGACGATGTATTGAATCGCGAAGCAATTTGTGTGTTCCATCGTCATTAAGAGGCTCTAAACGTTACAATTAACTGTCAGTTTTGCGCCGGATTCGAAAAACTAGACTCATAGAAGAACCACCAAAAGGTTCCCGGGGCAGCAAACCTACCTCGGAGACAAGTCGGCTGGAGGACGATGTATTGAATCGCGACGCAAATTCTGTGTTCCATCGTCATTATCAGGCTCTGAACGTTACAATTAACTGTCAGTTTTGCGTCGGATTCGAAAATCTAGACTCACAGGAGAACGACCATAAGGCGCCCGAGGCAGCACTAGACCCTTCGAGACAATTCGGCTGGAGGACGATGTATTGAATCGCGAAGCAATTTGTGTGTTCTATCGTCATTAAGAGGCTCTGAACCTTACAATTAACTGTCAGTTTTGCGTCGGGTTCGAAAATCTAGACTCACAGACGAACGACCATAAGGTGCCCGACGCTGCACTAGACCCTTGGAGAGAAGTCGGCTGGAGGACGATGTATTGAATCGCGACGCAATTTGTGTGTTCCATCGTCATTAAGAGGCTCTGAACGTTGCAATTAACTGTCAGTTTTGCGTCGGATTCGAAAAACTAGACACACAGGAGAATGACCATAAGGTGCCCCAGGCAGCACTAGACCCTTGGAGACAGGTCGGCTGGAGGACGATGTATTGAATCCCGAACCAATTTGTGTGTTCCATCGTCATTAAGAGACTCTGAACCTTACCATTAACTGTCAGTTTTGCGTCGGATTCGAAAATCTAGATTCACAGGAGAACGACCATAAGGTGCCCAACGCAGCACTAGACCCTTGGAGACAATTCGGCTGGAGGACGATGTATTGATTCGCGACTTAATTTGTGTGTTCCATCGTCATTAAGTGGCTCTGAACGTTAAAATTAACTGTCAGTTTAGCGTCGGATTCGAAAAACTAGACTCACAGGAGAACGACCATAAGGTGCCCGAGGCAGCAAGAGACTCTTGGAGACAGGTCGGCTGTAGGACGACGTATTGAATCGCGACGCAATTTGTGTGTTCCATCGTCATTAAGATGCTCTGAACGTTACAATTAACTGTCAGTTTTGCGTCGTATTCGGAAAACTAGAATCACAGGAGAACAACCATAAGGTGCCCGAGGCAGCAAGAGACTCTTGGAGACAGGTCGGCTGGAGGACGACGTATTGAATCGCGACGCAATTTGTGTGTTCCATCGTTATTAAGAGGCTCTGAACGTTACAATTCACTTTCAGTTTTGCGTCGGATTCGAAAATCTAGACTCACAGGAGAACGACCATAAGGCGCCCGAGGCAGCACTAGACCCTTCGAGACAATTCGGCTGCAGGACGATGTATTGAATCGCGACGCAATTTGTTTGTTCCATCGTCATTAAGAGGCTCTGAACGTTACAATTAACTGTCAGTTTTGCGTCGGATTCGAAAAACTAGACACACAGGAGAACGACCATAATGTGCCCCAGGCAGCACTAGACCCTTGGAGACAGGTCGGCTGGAGGACGATGTATTGAATCGCGACCCAATTTGTGTGTTCCATCGTTATTAAGAGTCTCTGAAGCTTACCATTAACTGTCAGTTTTGCGTCGGATTCGAAAATCTAGACTCACAGGAGAACGACCATAAGGTGCCCGAGGCAGCACTAGACCCTTGGAGACAGGTCGGCTGGAGGACGATGTATTGAATCGCGACGCAATTTGTGTGTTCCATCGTCATTAAGAGGCTCTGAACCTTACGATTAACTGTCAGTTTTGCGTCGGGTTCGAAAATCTAGACTCACAGACGAAGGACCATAAGGTGCCCGAGACAGCACTAGACCCTTGGAGACAAGTCGGCTGGAGGGCAATGTATTGAATCGCGACGCAATTTGTGTGTTCCTTCGTCATTAAGAGGCTCTGAACGTTACAATTAACTGTCAGTTTTGCGCCGGATTCGAAAAACTAGACTCATAGGAGAACCACCAAATGTGCCCGGGGCAGCAATAGTACCTCGGAGAAAAGTCGGCTGGAGGACGATGTATTGAATCGCGACGCAATTTGTGTGTTCCATCGTCATTAAGATGCTCTGAACGTTACAATTAACTGTCAGTTTTGCGTCGTATTCGTAAAACTAGACTCACAGGAGAACGACCATAAGGTGCCCGAGGCAGCAAGAGACTCTTGGAGACAGGTCGGCTGTAGGACGACGTATTGAATCGCGACGCAATTTGTGTGTTCATCGTCTTTAAGAGGCTCTGAACCTTACAATTAACTGTCAGTTTTGCGTCGGATTCGAAAATCTAGACTCACAGGAGAACGACCATAAGGCGCCCGAGGCAGCACTAGACCCTTCGAGACAATTGGCTGGAGGGCGATGTATTGAATCGCGACGCAATTTGTGTGTTCCATCGTCATTAAGAGGCTCTGAACGTTACAATTAACTGTCAGTTTTGCGTCGGATTCGAAAAACTAGACTCGCAGGAGAACGACCATAAGGTGCCCCAGGCAGCACTAGACCCTTGGAGACAAGTCGGCTGGAGGACGATGTATTGAATCGCGACCCAATTTGTGTGTTCCATCGTCATTAAGAGGCTCTGAACTTTACAATTAACTGTCAGTTTTGCGTCGGATTCGAAAATCTAGATTCACAGGAGAACGACCATAAGGCGCCCGAGGCAGCACTAGACACTTCGAGACAATTCGGCTGGAGGACGATGTATTGAATCGCGACGCAATTTGTGTGTTCCATCGTTATTAAGAGGCTCTGAACGTTACAATTAACTGTCAGTTTTGCGCCGGATTCGAAAAACTTGACTAATAGGAGAACGACCAAAAGGTGCCCGGGGCAGCAATACTACCTCGGAGACAAGTCGGCTGGAGGACGATGTATTGAATCGCGACGCAAATTGTGTGTTCCATCGTCATTATCAGGCTCTGAACGTTACAATTAACTGTCAGTTTTGCGTCGGATTCGAAAAACTAGACTCACAGGAGGGCGACCATGGGATGACCGACGCAGCAATAGACCCATGGAGCCATTCCGGCTGGAGGACGATGTATTGAATCGCGACGCAATTTGTGTGTTCCATCGTCATTAAGAGGCTCTGAACGTTACAATTCACTGTCAGTTTTGCGTCGGATTCGAAAATCTAGACTCACAGGAGAACGACCATAAGGTGCCCGAGGCAGCAATAGTACCTCTGAGACAAGTCGGCTGGAGGACGATGTATTGAATCGCGAAGCAATTTGTGTGTTCCATCGTCATTAAGAGGCTCTAAACGTTACAATTAACTGTCAGTTTTGCGCCGGATTCGAAAAACTAGACTCATAGAAGATCCACCAAAAGGTTCCCGGGGCAGCAAACCTACCTCGGAGACAAGTCGGCCGGAGGACGATGTATTGAATCGCGACGCAAATTCTGTGTTCCATCGTCATTATCAGGCTCTGAACGTTACAATTAACTGTCAGTTTTGCGTCGGATTCGAAAATCTAGACTCACAGGAGAACGACCAAAAGGCGCCCGAGGCAGCACTAGACCCTTCGAGACAATTCGGCTGGAGGACGATGTATTGAATCGCGAAGCAATTTGTGTGTTCCATCGTCATTAAGAGGCTCTGAACCTTACAATTAACTGTCAGTTTTGCGTCGGGTTCGAAAATCTAGACTCACAGACGAACGACCATAAGGTGCCCGACGCTGCACTAGACCCTTGGAGAGAAGTCGGCTGGAGGACGATGTATTGAATCGCGACGCAATTTGTGTGTTCCATCGTCATTAAGAGGCTCTGAACGTTGCAATTAACTGTCAGTTTTGCGTCGGATTCGAAAAACTAGACACACAGGAGAATGACCATAAGGTGCCCCAGGCAGCACTAGACCCTTGGAGACAGGTCGGCTGGAGGACGATGTATTGAATCCCGACCCGTGTGTTCCATCGTCATTAAGAGACTCTGAACCTTACCATTAACTGTCAGTTTTGCGTCGGATTCGAAAATCTAGATTCACAGGAGAACGACCATAAGGTGCCCAACGCAGCACTAGACCCTTGGAGACAATTCGGCTGGAGGACGATGTATTGATTCGCGACTTAATTTGTGTGTTCCATCGTCATTAAGTGGCTCTGAACGTTAAAATTAACTGTCAGTTTAGCGTCGGATTCGAAAAACTAGACTCACAGGAGAACGACCATAAGGTGCCCGAGGCAGCAAGAGACTCTTGGAGACAGGTCGGCTGTAGGACGACGTATTGAATCGCGACGCAATTTGTGTGTTCCATCGTCATTAAGATGCTCTGAACGTTACAATTAACTGTCAGTTTTGCGTCGTATTCGGAAAACTAGACTCACAGGAGAACAACCATAAGGTGCCCGAGGCAGCAAGAGACTCTTGGAGACAGGTCGGCTGGAGGACGACGTATTGAATCGCGACGCAATTTGTGTGTTCCATCGTTATTAAGAGGCTCTGAACGTTACAATTCACTTTCAGTTTTGCGTCGGATTCGAAAATCTAGACTCACAGGAGAACGACCATAAGGCGCCCGAGGCAGCACTAGACCCTTCGAGACAATTCGGCTGGAGGACGATGTATTGAATCGCGAAGCAATTTGTGTGTTCCATCGTCATTAAGAGGCTCTAAACGTTACAATTAACTGTCAGTTTTGCGCCGGATTCGAAAAACTAGACTCATAGGAGAACCACCAAAAGGTGCCCGGGGCAGCAATACTACCTCGGAGACAAGTCGGCTGGAGGACGATGTATTGAATCGCGACGCAAATTGTGTGTTCCATCGTCATTATCAGGCTCTGAACGTTACAATTAACTGTCAGTTTTGCGTCGGATTCGAAAATCTAGACTCACAGGAGAACGACCATAAGGCGCCCGAGGCAGCACTAGACCCTTCGAGACAATTCGGCTGGAGGACGATGTATTGAATCGCGAAGCAATTTGTGTGTTCTATCGTCATTAAGAGGCTCTGAACCTTACAATTAACTGTCAGTTTTGCGTCGGGTTCGAAAATCTAGACTCACAGACGAACGACCATAAGGTGCCCGACGCTGCACTAGACCCTTGGAGAGAAGTCGGCTGGAGGACGATGTATTGAATCGCGACGCAATTTGTGTGTTCCATCGTCATTAAGAGGCTCTGAACGTTGCAATTAACTGTCAGTTTTGCGTCGGATTCGAAAAACTAGACACACAGGAGAATGACCATAAGGTGCCCCAGGCAGCACTAGACCCTTGGAGACAGGTCGGCTGGAGGACGATGTATTGAATCCCGAACCAATTTGTGTGTTCCATCGTCATTAAGAGACTCTGAACCTTACCATTAACTGTCAGTTTTGCGTCGGATTCGAAAATCTAGATTCACAGGAGAACGACCATAAGGTGCCCAACGCAGCACTAGACCCTTGGAGACAATTCGGCTGGAGGACGATGTATTGATTCGCGACTTAATTTGTGTGTTCCATCGTCATTAAGTGGCTCTGAACGTTAAAATTAACTGTCAGTTTAGCGTCGGATTCGAAAAACTAGACTCACAGGAGAACGACCATAAGGTGCCCGAGGCAGCAAGAGACTCTTGGAGACAGGTCGGCTGTAGGACGACGTATTGAATCGCGACGCAATTTGTGTGTTCCATCGTCATTAAGATGCTCTGAACGTTACAATTAACTGTCAGTTTTGCGTCGTATTCGGAAAACTAGAATCACAGGAGAACAACCATAAGGTGCCCGAGGCAGCAAGAGACTCTTGGAGACAGGTCGGCTGGAGGACGACGTATTGAATCGCGACGCAATTTGTGTGTTCCATCGTTATTAAGAGGCTCTGAACGTTACAATTCACTTTCAGTTTTGCGTCGGATTCGAAAATCTAGACTCACAGGAGAACGACCATAAGGCGCCCGAGGCAGCACTAGACCCTTCGAGACAATTCGGCTGCAGGACGATGTATTGAATCGCGACGCAATTTGTTTGTTCCATCGTCATTAAGAGGCTCTGAACGTTACAATTAACTGTCAGTTTTGCGTCGGATTCGAAAAACTAGACACACAGGAGAACGACCATAATGTGCCCCAGGCAGCACTAGACCCTTGGAGACAGGTCGGCTGGAGGACGATGTATTGAATCGCGACCCAATTTGTGTGTTCCATCGTTATTAAGAGTCTCTGAAGCTTACCATTAACTGTCAGTTTTGCGTCGGATTCGAAAATCTAGACTCACAGGAGAACGACCATAAGGTGCCCGAGGCAGCACTAGACCCTTGGAGACAGGTCGGCTGGAGGACGATGTATTGAATCGCGACGCAATTTGTGTGTTCCATCGTCATTAAGAGGCTCTGAACCTTACGATTAACTGTCAGTTTTGCGTCGGGTTCGAAAATCTAGACTCACAGACGAAGGACCATAAGGTGCCCGAGACAGCACTAGACCCTTGGAGACAAGTCGGCTGGAGGGCAATGTATTGAATCGCGACGCAATTTGTGTGTTCCTTCGTCATTAAGAGGCTCTGAACGTTACAATTAACTGTCAGTTTTGCGCCGGATTCGAAAAACTAGACTCATAGGAGAACCACCAAATGTGCCCGGGGCAGCAATAGTACCTCGGAGAAAAGTCGGCTGGAGGACGATGTATTGAATCGCGACGCAATTTGTGTGTTCCATCGTCATTAAGATGCTCTGAACGTTACAATTAACTGTCAGTTTTGCGTCGTATTCGTAAAACTAGACTCACAGGAGAACGACCATAAGGTGCCCGAGGCAGCAAGAGACTCTTGGAGACAGGTCGGCTGTAGGACGACGTATTGAATCGCGACGCAATTTGTGTGTTCATCGTCTTTAAGAGGCTCTGAACCTTACAATTAACTGTCAGTTTTGCGTCGGATTCGAAAATCTAGACTCACAGGAGAACGACCATAAGGCGCCCGAGGCAGCACTAGACCCTTCGAGACAATTGGCTGGAGGGCGATGTATTGAATCGCGACGCAATTTGTGTGTTCCATCGTCATTAAGAGGCTCTGAACGTTACAATTAACTGTCAGTTTTGCGTCGGATTCGAAAAACTAGACTCGCAGGAGAACGACCATAAGGTGCCCCAGGCAGCACTAGACCCTTGGAGACAAGTCGGCTGGAGGACGATGTATTGAATCGCGACCCAATTTGTGTGTTCCATCGTCATTAAGAGGCTCTGAACTTTACAATTAACTGTCAGTTTTGCGTCGGATTCGAAAATCTAGATTCACAGGAGAACGACCATAAGGCGCCCGAGGCAGCACTAGACACTTCGAGACAATTCGGCTGGAGGACGATGTATTGAATCGCGACGCAATTTGTGTGTTCCATCGTTATTAAGAGGCTCTGAACGTTACAATTAACTGTCAGTTTTGCGCCGGATTCGAAAAACTTGACTAATAGGAGAACGACCAAAAGGTGCCCGGGGCAGCAATACTACCTCGGAGACAAGTCGGCTGGAGGACGATGTATTGAATCGCGACGCAAATTGTGTGTTCCATCGTCATTATCAGGCTCTGAACGTTACAATTAACTGTCAGTTTTGCGTCGGATTCGAAAAACTAGACTCACAGGAGGGCGACCATGGGATGACCGACGCAGCAATAGACCCATGGAGCCATTCCGGCTGGAGGACGATGTATTGAATCGCGACGCAATTTGTGTGTTCCATCGTCATTAAGAGGCTCTGAACGTTACAATTCACTGTCAGTTTTGCGTCGGATTCGAAAATCTAGACTCACAGGAGAACGACCATAAGGTGCCCGAGGCAGCAATAGTACCTCTGAGACAAGTCGGCTGGAGGACGATGTATTGAATCGCGAAGCAATTTGTGTGTTCCATCGTCATTAAGAGGCTCTAAACGTTACAATTAACTGTCAGTTTTGCGCCGGATTCGAAAAACTAGACTCATAGAAGATCCACCAAAAGGTTCCCGGGGCAGCAAACCTACCTCGGAGACAAGTCGGCCGGAGGACGATGTATTGAATCGCGACGCAAATTCTGTGTTCCATCGTCATTATCAGGCTCTGAACGTTACAATTAACTGTCAGTTTTGCGTCGGATTCGAAAATCTAGACTCACAGGAGAACGACCAAAAGGCGCCCGAGGCAGCACTAGACCCTTCGAGACAATTCGGCTGGAGGACGATGTATTGAATCGCGAAGCAATTTGTGTGTTCCATCGTCATTAAGAGGCTCTGAACCTTACAATTAACTGTCAGTTTTGCGTCGGGTTCGAAAATCTAGACTCACAGACGAACGACCATAAGGTGCCCGACGCTGCACTAGACCCTTGGAGAGAAGTCGGCTGGAGGACGATGTATTGAATCGCGACGCAATTTGTGTGTTCCATCGTCATTAAGAGGCTCTGAACGTTGCAATTAACTGTCAGTTTTGCGTCGGATTCGAAAAACTAGACACACAGGAGAATGACCATAAGGTGCCCCAGGCAGCACTAGACCCTTGGAGACAGGTCGGCTGGAGGACGATGTATTGAATCCCGACCCAATTTGTGTGTTCCATCGTCATTAAGAGACTCTGAACCTTACCATTAACTGTCAGTTTTGCGTCGGATTCGAAAATCTAGATTCACAGGAGAACGACCATAAGGTGCCCAACGCAGCACTAGACCCTTGGAGACAATTCGGCTGGAGGACGATGTATTGATTCGCGACTTAATTTGTGTGTTCCATCGTCATTAAGTGGCTCTGAACGTTAAAATTAACTGTCAGTTTAGCGTCGGATTCGAAAAACTAGACTCACAGGAGAACGACCATAAGGTGCCCGAGGCAGCAAGAGACTCTTGGAGACAGGTCGGCTGTAGGACGACGTATTGAATCGCGACGCAATTTGTGTGTTCCATCGTCATTAAGATGCTCTGAACGTTACAATTAACTGTCAGTTTTGCGTCGTATTCGGAAAACTAGACTCACAGGAGAACAACCATAAGGTGCCCGAGGCAGCAAGAGACTCTTGGAGACAGGTCGGCTGGAGGACGACGTATTGAATCGCGACGCAATTTGTGTGTTCCATCGTTATTAAGAGGCTCTGAACGTTACAATTCACTTTCAGTTTTGCGTCGGATTCGAAAATCTAGACTCACAGGAGAACGACCATAAGGCGCCCGAGGCAGCACTAGACCCTTCGAGACAATTCGGCTGGAGGACGATGTATTGAATCGCGAAGCAATTTGTGTGTTCCATCGTCATTAAGAGGCTCTAAACGTTACAATTAACTGTCAGTTTTGCGCCGGATTCGAAAAACTAGACTCATAGGAGAACCACCAAAAGGTGCCCGGGGCAGCAATACTACCTCGGAGACAAGTCGGCTGGAGGACGATGTATTGAATCGCGACGCAAATTGTGTGTTCCATCGTCATTATCAGGCTCTGAACGTTACAATTAACTGTCAGTTTTGCGTCGGATTCGAAAATCTAGACTCACAGGAGAACGACCATAAGGCGCCCGAGGCAGCACTAGACCCTTCGAGACAATTCGGCTGGAGGACGATGTATTTAATCGCGACGCAATTTGTGTGTTCCATCGTCATTAAGAGCCTCTGAGCCTTACAATTAACTGTCAGTTTTGCGTCGGGTTCGAAAATCTAGACTCACAGACGAACAACCATAAGGTGCCCGACGCAGCACTAGACCCTTGGAGACAAGTCGGCTGGAGGACGATGTATTGAATCGCGACGCAATTTGTGTGTTCCATCGTCATTAAGATGCTCTGAACGTTACAATTAACTGTCAGTTTTGCGTCGTATTCGGAAAAGTAGACTCACAGGAGAACGACCATAAGGTGCCGGAGGCAGCAAGAGACCCTTGGAGACAGGTCGGCTGTAGGACGAGGTATTGAATCGCGACGCAATTTGTGTGTTCCATCGTCATTAAGAGGCTCTGAACGTTTCAATTAACTGTCAGTTTTGCGTCGGATTCGAAAATCTAGACTCACACACGAACGACCGTAAGGTGCCCAAGGCAGCACTAGACCCTATGAGACAAGTCGGCTGTAGGACGACGTATTGAATCGCGACGCAATTTGTGTGTACCATCGTCATTAAGAGGCTCTGAACGTTACAATTAACTGTCAGTTTTGCGTCGGATTCGAAAAACTAGACTTACAGGAGAACGACCATAAGGTGCCCCAGGCAGCACTAGACCCTTGGAGACAGGTCGGCTGGAGGACGATGTATTGAATCGCGACGCAATTTGTGTGTTCCATCGTCATTAAGAGGCTCTGAACGTTACAATTAACTGTCAGTTTTGCGTCGGATTCGAAAATCTAGACTCACAGGAGAACGACCATAAGGTGCCCAAGGCAACACTAGACCCTTGGAGACAATTCGGCTGGAGGACGATGTATTGATTCGCGACTTAATTTGTGTGTTCCATCGTCATTAAGAGGCTCTGAACGTTACAATTAACTGTCACTTTAGCGTCGGATTCGAAAAATTAGACTCACAGAAGAACGACCATAAAGTGCAAGAGGCAGCACTAGACCCTTGGAGACAGGTAGGCTGGAGGACGATGTATTGAATCGCGACGCAATTTGTGTGTTCCATCGTCATTAAGAGGCTCTGAACCTTACAATTAACTGTCAGTTTTGCGTCGGGTTCTAAAATCTAGACTCACAGACGAACGACCATAAGGTGCCCGAGGCAGCACTAGACCCTTGGAGACAAGTCGGCTGGAGGACAATGTATTGAATCGAGACGCAATTTGTGTGTTCCATTGTCATTAAGAGGCTCTGAACGTTACCATTAACTGTCAGTTTTGCGTCGTATTCGTAAAACTAGACTCACAGGAGAACGACCATAAGGTGCCCGAGGCAGCAAGAGACTCTTGGAGACAGGTCGGCTGTAGGACGACGTATTGAATCGCGACGCAATTTGTGTGTTCCATCGTCATTAAGAGGCTCTGAACGTTACAATTAACTGTCACTTTTGCGTCGGATTCGAAAATCTAGACTCACAGGAGAACGACCATAAGGCGCCCGAGGCAGCACTAGACCCTTCGAGACAATTCGGCTGGAGGACGATGTATTGAATCGCGACGCAATTTGTGTGTTCCATCGTCATTAAGAGGCTCTGAACGTTACAATTAACTGTCAGTTTTGCGGCGGATTCGAAAAACTAGACTCATAGGAGAACCACCAAAAGGTGCCCGGGGCAGCAATAGTACCTCGGAGAAAAGTCGGCTGTAGGACGATGTATTGAATCGCGACGAAATTTGTGTGTTCCATCGTCATTAAGAGGCTCTGAACGTTACAATTCACTGTCAGATTAGCGTCGTATTCGGAAAACTAGACTCACAGGAGAACGACCATAAGATGCAGGAGGCAGCAAGAGACCCTTGGAGACAGGTCGGCTGTAGGACGATGTATTGAATCGCGACGCAATTTGTGAGTTCCATCGTCATTAAGAGGCTCTGAACGTTACAATTAACTGTCAGTTTAGCGTCGGATTCGAAAAACTAGACTCACAGGAAGACGACCATAAAGTGCAAGAGGCAGCACTAGACCCTTGGAGACAGGTAGGCTGGAGGACGATGTATTGAATCGCGACGCAATTTGTGTGTTCCATCGTCATTAAGAGGCTCTGAACCTTACAATTAACTGTCAGTTTTGCGTCGGGTTCGAAAATCTAGACTCACAGACGAACGACCATAAGGTGCCCGAGGCAGCACTAGACCCTTGGAGACAAGTCGGCTGGAGGACAATGTATTGAATCGCGACGCAATTTGTGTGTTCCATCGTCATTAAGAGTCTCTGAACGTTACCATTAACTGTCAGTTTTGCGTCGTATTCGTAAAACTAGACTCACAGGAGAACGACCATAAGGTGCCCGAGGCAGCAAGAGTCTCTTGGAGACAGGTCGGCTGTAGGACGACGTATTGAATCGCGACGCAATTTGTGTGTTCCATCGTCATTAAGAGGCTCTAAACGTTAAAATTAACTGTCAGTTTAGCGCCGGATTCGAAAAACTAGACTCATAGGAGAACCACCAAAAGGTGCCCGGGGCAGCAATACTACCTCGGAGACAAGTCGGCTGGAGGACGATGTATTGAATCGCGACGCAAATTGTGTGTTCCATCGTCATTATCAGGCTCTGAACGTTACAATTAACTGTCAGTTTTGCGTCGGATTCGAAAATCTAGACTCACAGGAGAACGACCATAAGGCGCCCGAGGCAGCACTAGACCCTTCGAGACAAATCGGCTGGTGGACGATGTATTGAATCGCGACGCAATTTGTGTGTTCCATCGTCATTAAGAGGCTCTGAACCTTACAATTAACAGTCAGTTTTGCGTCGTATTCGGAAAACTAGACTCACAGGAGAACGACCATAAGGTGCCCGAGGCAGCAAGAGACCCTTGGAGACAGGTCGGGTGTAGGACGATGTATTGAATCGCGACGCAATTTGTGTGTTCCATCGTCATTAAGAGGCTCTGAAAGTTACAATTAACTGTCAGTTTTGCGTCGGATTCGAAAAACTAGACTCACAGGAGAACGACGATAAGGTGCCCGAGGCAGCTATAGACCCTTGGAGACAAGTCGGTTGGAGGACGATGTATTGAATCGCGACGCAATTTGCGTGTTCCATCGTCATTAAGAGGCTCTGAACGTTACAATTAACTGTCAGTTTTGCGTCGAATTCGAAAATCTAGACTCACAGGAGAACGACCATAAGGTGCCCAAGGCAACACTAGACCCTTGGACACAATTCGGCTGGAGGACGATGTATTGATTCGCGACTTAATTTGTGTGTTCCATCGTCATTAAGAGGCTCTGAAAGTTACAATTAACTGTCACTTTAGCGTCGGATTCGAAAAACTAGACTCACAGGAGAACGACCATAAAGTGCAAGAGGCAGCACTAGACCCTTGGAGGCAGGTAGGCTGGAGGACGATGTATTGAATCGCGACGCAATTTGTGTGTTCCATCGTCATTAAGAGGCTGTGAACCTTACAATTAACTGTCAGTTTTGCGTCGGGTTCGAAAATCTAGACTCTCAGACGAACGACCATAAGGTGCCCGAGGCAGCACTAGACCCTTGGAGACAAGTCGGCTGGAGGACAATGTATTGAATCGCGACGCAATTTGTGTGTTCCATCGTCATTAAGAGGCTCTGAACGTTACCATTAACTGTCAGTTTTGCGTCGTATTCGTAAAACTAGACTCACAGGAGAACGACCATAAGGTGCCCGAGGCAGCAAGAGACTCTTGGAGACAGGTCGGCTGTAGGACGACGTATTGAATCGCGACGCAATTTGTGTGTTCCATCGTCATTAAGAGGCTCTGAACGTTACAATTAACTGTCAGTTTTGCGTCGGATTCGAAAATCTAGACTCACAGGAGAACGACCATAAGGCGCCCGAGGCAGCACTAGACCCTTCGAGAGAATTCGGCTGGAGGGCGATGTATTGAATCGCGACGCAATTTGTGTGTTCCATCGTCATTGATTGGCTCTGAACGTTACAATTAACTGTCAGTTTTGCGGCGGATTCGAAAAACTAGACTCATAGGAGAACCACCAAAAGGTGCCCGGGGCAGCAATAGTACCTCGGAGAAAAGTCGGCTGTAGGACGATGTATTGAATCGCGACGCAATTTGTGTGTTCCATCGTCATTAAGTGGCTCTGAACGTTACAATTCACTGTCAGATTTGCGTCGTATTCGGAAAACTAGACTCACAGGAGAACGACCATAAGATGCAGGAGGCAGCAAGAGACCCTTGGAGACAGGTCGGCTGTAGGACGATGTATTGAATCGCGACGCAATTTGTGAGTTCCATCGTCATTAAGAGGCTCTGAACGTTACAATTAACTGTCAGTTTAGCGTCGGATTCGAAAAACTAGACTCACAGGAGAACGGCCATAAAGTGCAAGAGGCAGCACTAGACCCTTGGAGACAGGTGGGCTGGAGGACGATGTATTGAATCGCGACGCAATTTGTGTGTTCCATCGTCATTAAGAGGCTCTGAACCTTACAATTAACTGTCAGTTTTGCGTCGGGTTCGAAAATCTAGACTCACAGACGAACGACCATAAGGTGCCCGAGGCAGCACTAGACCCTTGGAGACAAGTCGGCTGGAGGACAATGTATTGAATCGCGACGCAATTTGTGTGTTCCATCGTCATTAAGAGGCTCTGAACGTTACCATTAACTGTCAGTTTTGCGTCGTATTCGTAAAACTAGACTCACAGGAGAACGACCATAAGGTGCCCGAGGCAGGAAGAGACTCTTGGAGACAGGTCGGCTGTAGGACGACGTATTGAATCGCGACGCAATTTGTGTGTTCCATTGTCATTAAGAGGCTCTAAACGTTACTATTAACTGTCAGTTTTGCGCCGGATTCGAAAAACTAGACTCATAGGAGAACCACCAAAAGGTGCCCGGGGCAGCAATACTACCTCGGAGACAAGTCGGCTGGAGGACGATGTATTGAATCGCGACGCAAATTGTGGGTTCCATCGTCATTATCAGGCTCTGAACGTTACAATTAACTGTCAGTTTTGCGTCGGATTCGAAAATCTAGACTCACAGGAGAACGACCATAAGGCGCCCGAGGCAGCACTTGCCCCTTCGAGACAATTCGGCTGGTGGACGATGTATTGAATCGCGACACAATTTGTGTGTTCCATCGTCATTAAGAGGCTCTGAACCTTACAATTAACTGTCAGTTTTGCGTCGGGTTCGAAAATCTAGACTCACAGACGAACGACCATAAGGTGCCCGACGCAGCACTAGACCCTTGGAGACAAGTCGGCTGGAGGACGATGTATTGAATCGCGACGCAATTTGTGTGTTCCATCGTCATTAAGAGGCTCTGAACGTTACAATTAACTGTCAGTTTTGCGCCGGATTCGAAAAACTAGACTAATAGGAGAACGACCAAAAGGTGCCCGGGGCAGCAATACTACCTCGGAGACAAGTCGGCTGGAGGACGATGTATTGAATCGCGACGCAAATTGTGTGTTCCATCGTCATTATCAGGCTCTGAACGTTACAATTAACTGTCAGTTTTGCGTCGGATTCGAAAAACTAGACTCACAGGAGGGCGACCATGGGATGACCGACGCAGCAATAGACCCATGGAGCCATTCCGGCTGGAGGACGATGTATTGAATCGCGACGCAATTTGTGTGTTCCATCGTCATTAAGAGGCTCTGAACGTTACAATTCACTGTCAGTTTTGCGTCGGATTCGAAAATCTAGACTCACAGGAGAACGACCATAAGGTGCCCGAGGCAGCAATAGTACCTCTGAGACAAGTCGGCTGGAGGACGATGTATTGAATCGCGAAGCAATTTGTGTGTTCCATCGTCATTAAGAGGCTCTAAACGTTACAATTAACTGTCAGTTTTGCGCCGGATTCGAAAAACTAGACTCATAGAAGATCCACCAAAAGGTTCCCGGGGCAGCAAACCTACCTCGGAGACAAGTCGGCCGGAGGACGATGTATTGAATCGCGACGCAAATTCTGTGTTCCATCGTCATTATCAGGCTCTGAACGTTACAATTAACTGTCAGTTTTGCGTCGGATTCGAAAATCTAGACTCACAGGAGAACGACCAAAAGGCGCCCGAGGCAGCACTAGACCCTTCGAGACAATTCGGCTGGAGGACGATGTATTGAATCGCGAAGCAATTTGTGTGTTCCATCGTCATTAAGAGGCTCTGAACCTTACAATTAACTGTCAGTTTTGCGTCGGGTTCGAAAATCTAGACTCACAGACGAACGACCATAAGGTGCCCGACGCTGCACTAGACCCTTGGAGAGAAGTCGGCTGGAGGACGATGTATTGAATCGCGACGCAATTTGTGTGTTCCATCGTCATTAAGAGGCTCTGAACGTTGCAATTAACTGTCAGTTTTGCGTCGGATTCGAAAAACTAGACACACAGGAGAATGACCATAAGGTGCCCCAGGCAGCACTAGACCCTTGGAGACAGGTCGGCTGGAGGACGATGTATTGAATCCCGACCCAATTTGTGTGTTCCATCGTCATTAAGAGACTCTGAACCTTACCATTAACTGTCAGTTTTGCGTCGGATTCGAAAATCTAGATTCACAGGAGAACGACCATAAGGTGCCCAACGCAGCACTAGACCCTTGGAGACAATTCGGCTGGAGGACGATGTATTGATTCGCGACTTAATTTGTGTGTTCCATCGTCATTAAGTGGCTCTGAACGTTAAAATTAACTGTCAGTTTAGCGTCGGATTCGAAAAACTAGACTCACAGGAGAACGACCATAAGGTGCCCGAGGCAGCAAGAGACTCTTGGAGACAGGTCGGCTGTAGGACGACGTATTGAATCGCGACGCAATTTGTGTGTTCCATCGTCATTAAGATGCTCTGAACGTTACAATTAACTGTCAGTTTTGCGTCGTATTCGGAAAACTAGACTCACAGGAGAACAACCATAAGGTGCCCGAGGCAGCAAGAGACTCTTGGAGACAGGTCGGCTGGAGGACGACGTATTGAATCGCGACGCAATTTGTGTGTTCCATCGTTATTAAGAGGCTCTGAACGTTACAATTCACTTTCAGTTTTGCGTCGGATTCGAAAATCTAGACTCACAGGAGAACGACCATAAGGCGCCCGAGGCAGCACTAGACCCTTCGAGACAATTCGGCTGGAGGACGATGTATTGAATCGCGAAGCAATTTGTGTGTTCCATCGTCATTAAGAAGCTCTAAACGTTACAATTAACTGTCAGTTTTGCGCCGGATTCGAAAAACTAGACTCATAGGAGAACCACCAAAAGGTGCCCGGGGCAGCAATACTACCTCGGAGACAAGTCGGCTGGAGGACGATGTATTGAATCGCGACGCAAATTGTGTGTTCCATCGTCATTATCAGGCTCTGAACGTTACAATTAACTGTCAGTTTTGCGTCGGATTCGAAAATCTAGACTCACAGGAGAACGACCATAAGGCGCCCGAGGCAGCACTAGACCCTTCGAGACAATTCGGCTGGAGGACGATGTATTTAATCGCGACGCAATTTGTGTGTTCCATCGTCATTAAGAGCCTCTGAGCCTTACAATTAACTGTCAGTTTTGCGTCGGGTTCGAAAATCTAGACTCACAGACGAACAACCATAAGGTGCCCGACGCAGCACTAGACCCTTGGAGACAAGTCGGCTGGAGGACGATGTATTGAATCGCGACGCAATTTGTGTGTTCCATCGTCATTAAGATGCTCTGAACGTTACAATTAACTGTCAGTTTTGCGTCGTATTCGGAAAAGTAGACTCACAGGAGAACGACCATAAGGTGCCGGAGGCAGCAAGAGACCCTTGGAGACAGGTCGGCTGTAGGACGAGGTATTGAATCGCGACGCAATTTGTGTGTTCCATCGTCATTAAGAGGCTCTGAACGTTTCAATTAACTGTCAGTTTTGCGTCGGATTCGAAAATCTAGACTCACACACGAACGACCGTAAGGTGCCCAAGGCAGCACTAGACCCTATGAGACAAGTCGGCTGTAGGACGACGTATTGAATCGCGACGCAATTTGTGTGTTCCATCGTCATTAAGAGGCTCTGAACGTTACAATTAACTGTCAGTTTTGCGTCGGATTCGAAAAACTAGACTTACAGGAGAACGACCATAAGGTGCCCCAGGCAGCACTAGACCCTTGGAGACAGGTCGGCTGGAGGACGATGTATTGAATCGCGACGCAATTTGTGTGTTCCATCGTCATTAAGAGGCTCTGAGCCTTACAATTAACTGTCAGTTTTGCGTCGGATTGGAAAATCTAGACTCACAGAAGACCGACCATAAGGTGCCCAAGGCAGCACTAGACCCTTGGAGACAAGTCGGCTGGAGGACGATGTATTGAATCGCGACGCAATTTGTGTGTTCCATCGTCATTAAGAGGCTCTGAACGTTACAATTAACTGTCAGTTTTGCGTCGGATTCGAAAATCTAGACTCACAGGAGAACGACCATAAGGTGCCCAAGGCAACACTAGACCCTTGGAGACAATTCGGCTGGAGGACGATGTATTGATTCGCGACTTAATTTGTGTGTTCCATCGTCATTAAGAGGCTCTGAACGTTACAATTAACTGTCACTTTAGCGTCGGATTCGAAAAATTAGACTCACAGAAGAACGACCATAAAGTGCAAGAGGCAGCACTAGACCCTTGGAGACAGGTAGGCTGGAGGACGATGTATTGAATCGCGACGCAATTTGTGTGTTCCATCGTCATTAAGAGGCTCTGAACCTTACAATTAACTGTCAGTTTTGCGTCGGGTTCTAAAATCTAGACTCACAGACGAACGACCATAAGGTGCCCGAGGCAGCACTAGACCCTTGGAGACAAGTCGGCTGGAGGACAATGTATTGAATCGAGACGCAATTTGTGTGTTCCATTGTCATTAAGAGGCTCTGAACGTTACCATTAACTGTCAGTTTTGCGTCGTATTCGTAAAACTAGACTCACAGGAGAACGACCATAAGGTGCCCGAGGCAGCAAGAGACTCTTGGAGACAGGTCGGCTGTAGGACGACGTATTGAATCGCGACGCAATTTGTGTGTTCCATCGTCATTAAGAGGCTCTGAACGTTACAATTAACTGTCACTTTTGCGTCGGATTCGAAAATCTAGACTCACAGGAGAACGACCATAAGGCGCCCGAGGCAGCACTAGACCCTTCGAGACAATTCGGCTGGAGGACGATGTATTGAATCGCGACGCAATTTGTGTGTTCCATCGTCATTAAGAGGCTCTGAACGTTACAATTAACTGTCAGTTTTGCGGCGGATTCGAAAAACTAGACTCATAGGAGAACCACCAAAAGGTGCCCGGGGCAGCAATAGTACCTCGGAGAAAAGTCGGCTGTAGGACGATGTATTGAATCGCGACGAAATTTGTGTGTTCCATCGTCATTAAGAGGCTCTGAACGTTACAATTCACTGTCAGATTTGCGTCGTATTCGGAAAACTAGACTCACAGGAGAACGACCATAAGATGCAGGAGGCAGCAAGAGACCCTTGGAGACAGGTCGGCTGTAGGACGATGTATTGAATCGCGACGCAATTTGTGAGTTCCATCGTCATTAAGAGGCTCTGAACGTTACAATTAACTGTCAGTTTAGCGTCGGATTCGAAAAACTAGACTCACAGGAAGACGACCATAAAGTGCAAGAGGCAGCACTAGACCCTTGGAGACAGGTAGGCTGGAGGACGATGTATTGAATCGCGACGCAATTTGTGTGTTCCATCGTCATTAAGAGGCTCTGAACCTTACAATTAACTGTCAGTTTTGCGTCGGGTTCGAAAATCTAGACTCACAGACGAACGACCATAAGGTGCCCGAGGCAGCACTAGACCCTTGGAGACAAGTCGGCTGGAGGACAATGTATTGAATCGCGACGCAATTTGTGTGTTCCATCGTCATTAAGAGTCTCTGAACGTTACCATTAACTGTCAGTTTTGCGTCGTATTCGTAAAACTAGACTCACAGGAGAACGACCATAAGGTGCCCGAGGCAGCAAGAGTCTCTTGGAGACAGGTCGGCTGTAGGACGACGTATTGAATCGCGACGCAATTTGTGTGTTCCATCGTCATTAAGAGGCTCTAAACGTTAAAATTAACTGTCAGTTTAGCGCCGGATTCGAAAAACTAGACTCATAGGAGAACCACCAAAAGGTGCCCGGGGCAGCAATACTACCTCGGAGACAAGTCGGCTGGAGGACGATGTATTGAATCGCGACGCAAATTGTGTGTTCCATCGTCATTATCAGGCTCTGAACGTTACAATTAACTGTCAGTTTTGCGTCGGATTCGAAAATCTAGACTCACAGGAGAACGACCATAAGGCGCCCGAGGCAGCACTAGACCCTTCGAGACAAATCGGCTGGTGGACGATGTATTGAATCGCGACGCAATTTGTGTGTTCCATCGTCATTAAGAGGCTCTGAACCTTACAATTAACAGTCAGTTTTGCGTCGTATTCGGAAAACTAGACTCACAGGAGAACGACCATAAGGTGCCCGAGGCAGCAAGAGACCCTTGGAGACAGGTCGGGTGTAGGACGATGTATTGAATCGCGACGCAATTTGTGTGTTCCATCGTCATTAAGAGGCTCTGAAAGTTACAATTAACTGTCAGTTTTGCGTCGGATTCGAAAAACTAGACTCACAGGAGAACGACGATAAGGTGCCCGAGGCAGCTATAGACCCTTGGAGACAAGTCGGTTGGAGGACGATGTATTGAATCGCGACGCAATTTGCGTGTTCCATCGTCATTAAGAGGCTCTGAACGTTACAATTAACTGTCAGTTTTGCGTCGAATTCGAAAATCTAGACTCACAGGAGAACGACCATAAGGTGCCCAAGGCAACACTAGACCCTTGGACACAATTCGGCTGGAGGACGATGTATTGATTCGCGACTTAATTTGTGTGTTCCATCGTCATTAAGAGGCTCTGAAAGTTACAATTAACTGTCACTTTAGCGTCGGATTCGAAAAACTAGACTCACAGGAGAACGACCATAAAGTGCAAGAGGCAGCACTAGACCCTTGGAGGCAGGTAGGCTGGAGGACGATGTATTGAATCGCGACGCAATTTGTGTGTTCCATCGTCATTAAGAGGCTGTGAACCTTACAATTAACTGTCAGTTTTGCGTCGGGTTCGAAAATCTAGACTCTCAGACGAACGACCATAAGGTGCCCGAGGCAGCACTAGACCCTTGGAGACAAGTCGGCTGGAGGACAATGTATTGAATCGCGACGCAATTTGTGTGTTCCATCGTCATTAAGAGGCTCTGAACGTTACCATTAACTGTCAGTTTTGCGTCGTATTCGTAAAACTAGACTCACAGGAGAACGACCATAAGGTGCCCGAGGCAGCAAGAGACTCTTGGAGACAGGTCGGCTGTAGGACGACGTATTGAATCGCGACGCAATTTGTGTGTTCCATCGTCATTAAGAGGCTCTGAACGTTACAATTAACTGTCAGTTTTGCGTCGGATTCGAAAATCTAGACTCACAGGAGAACGACCATAAGGCGCCCGAGGCAGCACTAGACCCTTCGAGAGAATTCGGCTGGAGGGCGATGTATTGAATCGCGACGCAATTTGTGTGTTCCATCGTCATTGATTGGCTCTGAACGTTACAATTAACTGTCAGTTTTGCGGCGGATTCGAAAAACTAGACTCATAGGAGAACCACCAAAAGGTGCCCGGGGCAGCAATAGTACCTCGGAGAAAAGTAGGCTGTAGGACGATGTATTGAATCGCGACGCAATTTGTGTGTTCCATCGTCATTAAGTGGCTCTGAACGTTACAATTCACTGTCAGATTTGCGTCGTATTCGGAAAACTAGACTCACAGGAGAACGACCATAAGATGCAGGAGGCAGCAAGAGACCCTTGGAGACAGGTCGGCTGTAGGACGATGTATTGAATCGCGACGCAATTTGTGAGTTCCATCGTCATTAAGAGGCTCTGAACGTTACAATTAACTGTCAGTTTAGCGTCGGATTCGAAAAACTAGACTCACAGGAGAACGGCCATAAAGTGCAAGAGGCAGCACTAGACCCTTGGAGACAGGTGGGCTGGAGGACGATGTATTGAATCGCGACGCAATTTGTGTGTTCCATCGTCATTAAGAGGCTCTGAACCTTACAATTAACTGTCAGTTTTGCGTCGGGTTCGAAAATCTAGACTCACAGACGAACGACCATAAGGTGCCCGAGGCAGCACTAGACCCTTGGAGACAAGTCGGCTGGAGGACAATGTATTGAATCGCGACGCAATTTGTGTGTTCCATCGTCATTAAGAGGCTCTGAACGTTACCATTAACTGTCAGTTTTGCGTCGTATTCGTAAAACTAGACTCACAGGAGAACGACCATAAGGTGCCCGAGGCAGGAAGAGACTCTTGGAGACAGGTCGGCTGTAGGACGACGTATTGAATCGCGACGCAATTTGTGTGTTCCATTGTCATTAAGAGGCTCTAAACGTTACTATTAACTGTCAGTTTTGCGCCGGATTCGAAAAACTAGACTCATAGGAGAACCACCAAAAGGTGCCCGGGGCAGCAATACTACCTCGGAGACAAGTCGGCTGGAGGACGATGTATTGAATCGCGACGCAAATTGTGTGTTCCATCGTCATTATCAGGCTCTGAACGTTACAATTAACTGTCAGTTTTGCGTCGGATTCGAAAATCTAGACTCACAGGAGAACGACCATAAGGCGCCCGAGGCAGCACTTGCCCCTTCGAGACAATTCGGCTGGTGGACGATGTATTGAATCGCGACACAATTTGTGTGTTCCATCGTCATTAAGAGGCTCTGAACCTTACAATTAACTGTCAGTTTTGCGTCGGGTTCGAAAATCTAGACTCACAGACGAACGACCATAAGGTGCCCGACGCAGCACTAGACCCTTGGAGACAAGTCGGCTGGAGGACGATGTATTGAATCGCGACGCAATTTGTGTGTTCCATCGTCATTAAGAGGCTCTGAACGTTACAATTAACTGTCAGTTTTGCGCCGGATTCGAAAAACTAGACTAATAGGAGAACGACCAAAAGGTGCCCGGGGCAGCAATACTACCTCGGAGACAAGTCGGCTGGAGGACGATGTATTGAATCGCGACGCAAATTGTGTGTTCCATCGTCATTATCAGGCTCTGAACGTTACAATTAACTGTCAGTTTTGCGTCGGATTCGAAAAACTAGACTCACAGGAGGGCGACCATGGGATGACCGACGCAGCAATAGACCCATGGAGCCATTCCGGCTGGAGGACGATGTATTGAATCGCGACGCAATTTGTGTGTTCCATCGTCATTAAGAGGCTCTGAACGTTACAATTCACTGTCAGTTTTGCGTCGGATTCGAAAATCTAGACTCACAGGAGAACGACCATAAGGTGCCCGAGGCAGCAATAGTACCTCTGAGACAAGTCGGCTGGAGGACGATGTATTGAATCGCGAAGCAATTTGTGTGTTCCATCGTCATTAAGAGGCTCTAAACGTTACAATTAACTGTCAGTTTTGCGCCGGATTCGAAAAACTAGACTCATAGAAGATCCACCAAAAGGTTCCCGGGGCAGCAAACCTACCTCGGAGACAAGTCGGCCGGAGGACGATGTATTGAATCGCGACGCAAATTCTGTGTTCCATCGTCATTATCAGGCTCTGAACGTTACAATTAACTGTCAGTTTTGCGTCGGATTCGAAAATCTAGACTCACAGGAGAACGACCAAAAGGCGCCCGAGGCAGCACTAGACCCTTCGAGACAATTCGGCTGGAGGACGATGTATTGAATCGCGAAGCAATTTGTGTGTTCCATCGTCATTAAGAGGCTCTGAACCTTACAATTAACTGTCAGTTTTGCGTCGGGTTCGAAAATCTAGACTCACAGACGAACGACCATAAGGTGCCCGACGCTGCACTAGACCCTTGGAGAGAAGTCGGCTGGAGGACGATGTATTGAATCGCGACGCAATTTGTGTGTTCCATCGTCATTAAGAGGCTCTGAACGTTGCAATTAACTGTCAGTTTTGCGTCGGATTCGAAAAACTAGACACACAGGAGAATGACCATAAGGTGCCCCAGGCAGCACTAGACCCTTGGAGACAGGTCGGCTGGAGGACGATGTATTGAATCCCGACCCAATTTGTGTGTTCCATCGTCATTAAGAGACTCTGAACCTTACCATTAACTGTCAGTTTTGCGTCGGATTCGAAAATCTAGATTCACAGGAGAACGACCATAAGGTGCCCAACGCAGCACTAGACCCTTGGAGACAATTCGGCTGGAGGACGATGTATTGATTCGCGACTTAATTTGTGTGTTCCATCGTCATTAAGTGGCTCTGAACGTTAAAATTAACTGTCAGTTTAGCGTCGGATTCGAAAAACTAGACTCACAGGAGAACGACCATAAGGTGCCCGAGGCAGCAAGAGACTCTTGGAGACAGGTCGGCTGTAGGACGACGTATTGAATCGCGACGCAATTTGTGTGTTCCATCGTCATTAAGATGCTCTGAACGTTACAATTAACTGTCAGTTTTGCGTCGTATTCGGAAAACTAGACTCACAGGAGAACAACCATAAGGTGCCCGAGGCAGCAAGAGACTCTTGGAGACAGGTCGGCTGGAGGACGACGTATTGAATCGCGACGCAATTTGTGTGTTCCATCGTTATTAAGAGGCTCTGAACGTTACAATTCACTTTCAGTTTTGCGTCGGATTCGAAAATCTAGACTCACAGGAGAACGACCATAAGGCGCCCGAGGCAGCACTAGACCCTTCGAGACAATTCGGCTGGAGGACGATGTATTGAATCGCGAAGCAATTTGTGTGTTCCATCGTCATTAAGAGGCTCTAAACGTTACAATTAACTGTCAGTTTTGCGCCGGATTCGAAAAACTAGACTCATAGGAGAACCACCAAAAGGTGCCCGGGGCAGCAATACTACCTCGGAGACAAGTCGGCTGGAGGACGATGTATTGAATCGCGACGCAAATTGTGTGTTCCATCGTCATTATCAGGCTCTGAACGTTACAATTAACTGTCAGTTTTGCGTCGGATTCGAAAATCTAGACTCACAGGAGAACGACCATAAGGCGCCCGAGGCAGCACTAGACCCTTCGAGACAATTCGGCTGGAGGACGATGTATTTAATCGCGACGCAATTTGTGTGTTCCATCGTCATTAAGAGCCTCTGAGCCTTACAATTAACTGTCAGTTTTGCGTCGGGTTCGAAAATCTAGACTCACAGACGAACAACCATAAGGTGCCCGACGCAGCACTAGACCCTTGGAGACAAGTCGGCTGGAGGACGATGTATTGAATCGCGACGCAATTTGTGTGTTCCATCGTCATTAAGATGCTCTGAACGTTACAATTAACTGTCAGTTTTGCGTCGTATTCGGAAAAGTAGACTCACAGGAGAACGACCATAAGGTGCCGGAGGCAGCAAGAGACCCTTGGAGACAGGTCGGCTGTAGGACGAGGTATTGAATCGCGACGCAATTTGTGTGTTCCATCGTCATTAAGAGGCTCTGAACGTTTCAATTAACTGTCAGTTTTGCGTCGGATTCGAAAATCTAGACTCACACACGAACGACCGTAAGGTGCCCAAGGCAGCACTAGACCCTATGAGACAAGTCGGCTGTAGGACGACGTATTGAATCGCGACGCAATTTGTGTGTTCCATCGTCATTAAGAGGCTCTGAACTTTACAATTAACTGTCAGTTTTGCGTCGGATTCGAAAAACTAGACTTACAGGAGAACGACCATAAGGTGCCCCAGGCAGCACTAGACCCTTGGAGACAGGTCGGCTGGAGGACGATGTATTGAATCGCGACGCAATTTGTGTGTTCCATCGTCATTAAGAGGCTCTGAGCCTTACAATTAACTGTCAGTTTTGCGTCGGATTGGAAAATCTAGACTCACAGAAGACCGACCATAAGGTGCCCAAGGCAGCACTAGACCCTTGGAGACAAGTCGGCTGGAGGACGATGTATTGAATCGCGACGCAATTTGTGTGTTCCATCGTCATTAAGAGGCTCTGAACGTTACAATTAACTGTCAGTTTTGCGTCGGATTCGAAAATCTAGACTCACAGGAGAACGACCATAAGGTGCCCAAGGCAACACTAGACCCTTGGAGACAATTCGGCTGGAGGACGATGTATTGATTCGCGACTTAATTTGTGTGTTCCATCGTCATTAAGAGGCTCTGAACGTTACAATTAACTGTCACTTTAGCGTCGGATTCGAAAAATTAGACTCACAGAAGAACGACCATAAAGTGCAAGAGGCAGCACTAGACCCTTGGAGACAGGTAGGCTGGAGGACGATGTATTGAATCGCGACGCAATTTGTGTGTTCCATCGTCATTAAGAGGCTCTGAACCTTACAATTAACTGTCAGTTTTGCGTCGGGTTCTAAAATCTAGACTCACAGACGAACGACCATAAGGTGCCCGAGGCAGCACTAGACCCTTGGAGACAAGTCGGCTGGAGGACAATGTATTGAATCGAGACGCAATTTGTGTGTTCCATTGTCATTAAGAGGCTCTGAACGTTACCATTAACTGTCAGTTTTGCGTCGTATTCGTAAAACTAGACTCACAGGAGAACGACCATAAGGTGCCCGAGGCAGCAAGAGACTCTTGGAGACAGGTCGGCTGTAGGACGACGTATTGAATCGCGACGCAATTTGTGTGTTCCATCGTCATTAAGAGGCTCTGAACGTTACAATTAACTGTCACTTTTGCGTCGGATTCGAAAATCTAGACTCACAGGAGAACGACCATAAGGCGCCCGAGGCAGCACTAGACCCTTCGAGACAATTCGGCTGGAGGACGATGTATTGAATCGCGACGCAATTTGTGTGTTCCATCGTCATTAAGAGGCTCTGAACGTTACAATTAACTGTCAGTTTTGCGGCGGATTCGAAAAACTAGACTCATAGGAGAACCACCAAAAGGTGCCCGGGGCAGCAATAGTACCTCGGAGAAAAGTCGGCTGTAGGACGATGTATTGAATCGCGACGAAATTTGTGTGTTCCATCGTCATTAAGAGGCTCTGAACGTTACAATTCACTGTCAGATTTGCGTCGTATTCGGAAAACTAGACTCACAGGAGAACGACCATAAGATGCAGGAGGCAGCAAGAGACCCTTGGAGACAGGTCGGCTGTAGGACGATGTATTGAATCGCGACGCAATTTGTGAGTTCCATCGTCATTAAGAGGCTCTGAACGTTACAATTAACTGTCAGTTTAGCGTCGGATTCGAAAAACTAGACTCACAGGAAGACGACCATAAAGTGCAAGAGGCAGCACTAGACCCTTGGAGACAGGTAGGCTGGAGGACGATGTATTGAATCGCGACGCAATTTGTGTGTTCCATCGTCATTAAGAGGCTCTGAACCTTACAATTAACTGTCAGTTTTGCGTCGGGTTCGAAAATCTAGACTCACAGACGAACGACCATAAGGTGCCCGAGGCAGCACTAGACCCTTGGAGACAAGTCGGCTGGAGGACAATGTATTGAATCGCGACGCAATTTGTGTGTTCCATCGTCATTAAGAGTCTCTGAACGTTACCATTAACTGTCAGTTTTGCGTCGTATTCGTAAAACTAGACTCACAGGAGAACGACCATAAGGTGCCCGAGGCAGCAAGAGTCTCTTGGAGACAGGTCGGCTGTAGGACGACGTATTGAATCGCGACGCAATTTGTGTGTTCCATCGTCATTAAGAGGCTCTAAACGTTAAAATTAACTGTCAGTTTAGCGCCGGATTCGAAAAACTAGACTCATAGGAGAACCACCAAAAGGTGCCCGGGGCAGCAATACTACCTCGGAGACAAGTCGGCTGGAGGACGATGTATTGAATCGCGACGCAAATTGTGTGTTCCATCGTCATTATCAGGCTCTGAACGTTACAATTAACTGTCAGTTTTGCGTCGGATTCGAAAATCTAGACTCACAGGAGAACGACCATAAGGCGCCCGAGGCAGCACTAGACCCTTCGAGACAAATCGGCTGGTGGACGATGTATTGAATCGCGACGCAATTTGTGTGTTCCATCGTCATTAAGAGGCTCTGAACCTTACAATTAACAGTCAGTTTTGCGTCGTATTCGGAAAACTAGACTCACAGGAGAACGACCATAAGGTGCCCGAGGCAGCAAGAGACCCTTGGAGACAGGTCGGGTGTAGGACGATGTATTGAATCGCGACGCAATTTGTGTGTTCCATCGTCATTAAGAGGCTCTGAAAGTTACAATTAACTGTCAGTTTTGCGTCGGATTCGAAAAACTAGACTCACAGGAGAACGACGATAAGGTGCCCGAGGCAGCTATAGACCCTTGGAGACAAGTCGGTTGGAGGACGATGTATTGAATCGCGACGCAATTTGCGTGTTCCATCGTCATTAAGAGGCTCTGAACGTTACAATTAACTGTCAGTTTTGCGTCGAATTCGAAAATCTAGACTCACAGGAGAACGACCATAAGGTGCCCAAGGCAACACTAGACCCTTGGACACAATTCGGCTGGAGGACGATGTATTGATTCGCGACTTAATTTGTGTGTTCCATCGTCATTAAGAGGCTCTGAAAGTTACAATTAACTGTCACTTTAGCGTCGGATTCGAAAAACTAGACTCACAGGAGAACGACCATAAAGTGCAAGAGGCAGCACTAGACCCTTGGAGGCAGGTAGGCTGGAGGACGATGTATTGAATCGCGACGCAATTTGTGTGTTCCATCGTCATTAAGAGGCTGTGAACCTTACAATTAACTGTCAGTTTTGCGTCGGGTTCGAAAATCTAGACTCTCAGACGAACGACCATAAGGTGCCCGAGGCAGCACTAGACCCTTGGAGACAAGTCGGCTGGAGGACAATGTATTGAATCGCGACGCAATTTGTGTGTTCCATCGTCATTAAGAGGCTCTGAACGTTACCATTAACTGTCAGTTTTGCGTCGTATTCGTAAAACTAGACTCACAGGAGAACGACCATAAGGTGCCCGAGGCAGCAAGAGACTCTTGGAGACAGGTCGGCTGTAGGACGACGTATTGAATCGCGACGCAATTTGTGTGTTCCATCGTCATTAAGAGGCTCTGAACGTTACAATTAACTGTCAGTTTTGCGTCGGATTCGAAAATCTAGACTCACAGGAGAACGACCATAAGGCGCCCGAGGCAGCACTAGACCCTTCGAGAGAATTCGGCTGGAGGGCGATGTATTGAATCGCGACGCAATTTGTGTGTTCCATCGTCATTGATTGGCTCTGAACGTTACAATTAACTGTCAGTTTTGCGGCGGATTCGAAAAACTAGACTCATAGGAGAACCACCAAAAGGTGCCCGGGGCAGCAATAGTACCTCGGAGAAAAGTCGGCTGTAGGACGATGTATTGAATCGCGACGCAATTTGTGTGTTCCATCGTCATTAAGTGGCTCTGAACGTTACAATTCACTGTCAGATTTGCGTCGTATTCGGAAAACTAGACTCACAGGAGAACGACCATAAGATGCAGGAGGCAGCAAGAGACCCTTGGAGACAGGTCGGCTGTAGGACGATGTATTGAATCGCGACGCAATTTGTGAGTTCCATCGTCATTAAGAGGCTCTGAACGTTACAATTAACTGTCAGTTTAGCGTCGGATTCGAAAAACTAGACTCACAGGAGAACGGCCATAAAGTGCAAGAGGCAGCACTAGACCCTTGGAGACAGGTGGGCTGGAGGACGATGTATTGAATCGCGACGCAATTTGTGTGTTCCATCGTCATTAAGAGGCTCTGAACCTTACAATTAACTGTCAGTTTTGCGTCGGGTTCGAAAATCTAGACTCACAGACGAACGACCATAAGGTGCCCGAGGCAGCACTAGACCCTTGGAGACAAGTCGGCTGGAGGACAATGTATTGAATCGCGACGCAATTTGTGTGTTCCATCGTCATTAAGAGGCTCTGAACGTTACCATTAACTGTCAGTTTTGCGTCGTATTCGTAAAACTAGACTCACAGGAGAACGACCATAAGGTGCCCGAGGCAGGAAGAGACTCTTGGAGACAGGTCGGCTGTAGGACGACGTATTGAATCGCGACGCAATTTGTGTGTTCCATTGTCATTAAGAGGCTCTAAACGTTACTATTAACTGTCAGTTTTGCGCCGGATTCGAAAAACTAGACTCATAGGAGAACCACCAAAAGGTGCCCGGGGCAGCAATACTACCTCGGAGACAAGTCGGCTGGAGGACGATGTATTGAATCGCGACGCAAATTGTGTGTTCCATCGTCATTATCAGGCTCTGAACGTTACAATTAACTGTCAGTTTTGCGTCGGATTCGAAAATCTAGACTCACAGGAGAACGACCATAAGGCGCCCGAGGCAGCACTTGCCCCTTCGAGACAATTCGGCTGGTGGACGATGTATTGAATCGCGACACAATTTGTGTGTTCCATCGTCATTAAGAGGCTCTGAACCTTACAATTAACTGTCAGTTTTGCGTCGGGTTCGAAAATCTAGACTCACAGACGAACGACCATAAGGTGCCCGACGCAGCACTAGACCCTTGGAGACAAGTCGGCTGGAGGACGATGTATTGAATCGCGACGCAATTTGTGTGTTCCATCGTCATTAAGAGGCTCTGAACGTTACAATTAACTGTCAGTTTTGCCCCGGATTCGAAAAACTAGACTCATAGGAGAACCACCAAAAGGTGCCCGTGGCAGCAATAGTACCTCGGAGAAAAGTCGGCTGGAGGACGATGTATTGAATCGCGACGCAATTTGTGTGTTCCATCGTCATTAAGAGGCTCTGAACGTTACAATTCACTGTCAGATTTGCGTCGTATTCGGAAAACTAGACTCACAGGAGAACGACCAACAGATGCCCGAGGCAGCAAGAGACCCTTGGAGACAGGTCGGCTGTAGGACGACGTATTGAATCGCGACGCAATTTGTGTGTTCCATCGTCATTAAGAGGCTCTAAACGTTACAATTAACTGTCAGTTTTGCGCCGGATTCGAAAAACTAGACTCATAGGAGAACCACCAAAAGGTGCCCGGGGCAGCAATACTACCTCTGAGACAAGTCGGCCGGAGGACGATGTATTGAATCGCGACGCAAATTGTGTGTTCCATCGTCATTATCAGGCTCTGAACGTTACAATTAACTGTCAGTTTTGCGTCGGATTCGAAAATCTAGACTCACAGGAGAACGACCATAAGGCGCCCGAGGCAGCACTAGACCCTTCGAGACAGGTCGGCTGGTGGACGATGTATTGAATCGCGACGCAATTTGTGTGTTCCATCGTCATTAAGAGGCTCTGAACCTTACAATTAACTGTCAGTTTTGCGTCGTATTCGGAAAACTAGACTCACAGGAGAACGACCATAAGGCGCCCGAGGCAGCACTAGACCCTTCGAGACAGGTCGGCTGGTGGACGATGTATTGAATCGCGACGCAATTTGTGTGTTCCATCGTCATTTAGAGGCTCTGAACGTTACAATTAACTGTCAGTTTTGCGTCGGATTCGAAAATCTAGACTCACAGGAGAACGACCATAAGGTGCCCAAGGCAACACTAGACCCTTGGAGACAATTCGGCTGGAGGACGATGTATTGATTCGCGACTTAATTTGTGTGTTCCATCGTCATTAAGAGGCTCTGAACGTTACAATTAACTGTCACTTTAGCGTCGGATTCGAAAAACTAGACTCACAGGAGAACGACCATAAAGTGCAAGAGGCAGCACTAGACCCTTGGAGACAGGTAGGCTGGAGGACGATGTATTGAATCGCGACGCATTTTGTGTGTTCCATCGTCATTAAGAGGCTCTGAACCTTACATTTAACTGTCAGTTTTGCGTCGGGTTCGAAAATCTAGACTCACAGACGAACGACCATAAGGTGCCCGAGGCAGCACTAGACCCTTGGAGACAAGTCGGCTGGAGGACAATGTATTGAATCGCGACGCAATTTGTGTGTTCCATCGTCATTAAGAGGCTCTGAACGTTACCATTAACTGTCAGTTTTGCGTCGTATTCGTAAAACTAGACACACAGGAGAACGACCATAAGGTGCCCGAGGCAGCAAGAGACTCAGGGAGACAGGTCGGCTGTAGGACGACGTATTGAATCGCGACGCAATTTGTGTGTTCCATCGTCATTAAGAGGCTCTGAACGTTACAATTAACTGTCAGTTTTGCGTCGGATTCGAAAATCTAGACTCACAGGAGAACGACCATAAGGCGCCCGAGGCAGCACTAGACCCTTCGAGACAATTCGGCTGGAGGGCGATGTATTGAATCGCGACGGAATTTGTGTGTTCCATCGTCATTAAGAGGCTCTGAACGTTACAATTAACTGTCAGTTTTGCGGCGGATTCGAAAAACTAGACTCATAGGAGAACCACCAAAAGGTGCCCGGGGCAGCAATAGTACCTCGGAGAAAAGTCGGCTGTAGGACGATGTATTGAATCGCGACGCAATTTGTATGTTCCATCGTCATTAAGTGGCTCTGAACGTTACAATTCACTGTCAGATTTGCGTCGTATTCGGAAAACTAGACTCACAGGAGAACGACCATAAGATGCAGGAGGCAGCAAGAGACCCTTGGAGACAGGTCGGCTGTAGGACGATGTATTGAATCGCGACGCAATTTGTGAGTTCCATCGTCATTAAGAGGCTCTGAACGTTACAATTAACTGTCAGTTTAGCGTCGGATTCGAAAAACTAGACTCACAGGAGAACGACCATAAAGTGCAAGAGGCAGCACTAGACCCTTGGAGACAGGTAGGCTGGAGGACGATGTATTGAATCGCGACGCAATTTGTGTGTTCCATCGTCATTAAGAGGCTCTGAACCTTACAATTAACTGTCAGTTTTGCGTCGGGTTCGAAAATCTAGACTCACAGACGAACGACCATAAGGTGCCCGAGGCAGCACTAGACCCTTGGAGACAAGTCGGCTGGAGGACAATGTATTGAATCGCGACGCAATTTGTGTGTTCCATCGTCATTAAGAGGCTCTGAACGTTACCATTAACTGTCAGTTTTGCGTCGTATTCGTAAAACTAGACTCACAGGAGAACGACCATAAGGTGCCCGAGGCAGCAAGAGACTCTTGGAGACAGGTCGGCTGTAGGACGACGTATTGAATCGCGACGCAATTTGTGTGTTCCATCGTCATTAAGAGGCTCTAAACGTTACAATTAACTGTCAGTTTTGCGCCGGATTCGAAAAACTAGACTCTTAGGAGAACCACCAAAAGGTGCCCGGGGCAGCAATACTCCCTCGGAGACAAGTCGGCTGGAGGACGATGTATTGAATCGCGACGCAAATTGTGTGTTCCATCGTCATTATCAGGCTCTGAACGTTACAATTAACTGTCAGTTTTCCGTCGGATTCGAAAATCTAGACTCACAGGAGAACGACCATAAGGCGCCCGAGGCAGCACTAGCCCCTTCGAGACAATTCGGCTGGTGGACGATGTATTGAATCGCGACGCAATTTGTGTGTTCCATCGTCATTAAGAGGCTCTGAACCTTACAATTAACTGTCAGTTTTGCGTCGGGTTCGAAAATCTAGACTCACAGACGAACGACCATAAGGTGCCCGACGCAGCACTAGACCCTTGGAGACAAGTCGGCTGGAGGACGATGTATTGAATCGCGACGCAATTTGTGTGTTCCATCGTCATTAAGAGGCTCTGAACGTTACAATTAACTGTCAGTTTTGCCCCGGATTCGAAAAACTAGACTCATAGGAGAACCACCAAAAGGTGCCCTTGGCAGCAATAGTACCTCGGAGAAAAGTCGGCTGGAGGACGATGTATTGAATCGCGACGCAATTTGTGTGTTCCATCGTCATTAAGAGGCTCTGAACGTTACAATTCACTGTCAGATTTGCGTCGTATTCGGAAAACTACACTCACAGGAGAACGACCAAAAGATGCCCGAGGCAGCAAGAGACCCTTGGAGACAGGTTGGCTGTAGGACGATGTATTGAATCGCGACGCAATTTGTGTGTTCCATCGTCATTAAGAGGCTCTGAACGTTACAATTAACTGTCAGTTTTGCGTCGGATTCGAAAAACTAGACTCACAGGAGAACGACCATAAGGTGCCCCAGGCAGCACTAGACCCTTGGAGACAGGTCGTCTGGAGGACGATGTATTGAATCGCGACGCAATTTGTGTGTTCCATCGTCATTAAGAGGCTCTGAACGTTACAATTAACTGTCAGTTTTGCGTCGGATTCGAAAATCTAGACTCACAGACGAACGACCATAAGGTGCCCGAGGCAGCACTAGACCCTTGGAGACAAGTCGGCTGGAGGACGATGTATTGAATCGCGACGCAATTTGTGTGTTCCATCGTCATTAAGAGGCTCTGAACGTTACAATTAACTGTCAGTTTTGCGCCGGATTCGAAAAACTAGACTCATAGGAGAACCACCAAAAGGTGCCCGGGGCAGCAATAGTACCTCGGAGACAAGTCGGCTGGAGGACGATGTATTGAATCGCGACGCAATTTGTGTGTTCCATCGTCATTAAGATGCTCTGAACGTTACAATTAACTGTCAGTTTTGCGTCGTATTCGGAAAACTAGACTCACAGGAGAACGACCATAAGGTGCCGGAGGCAGCAAGAGACCCTTGGAGACAGGTCGGCTGTAGGACGATGTATTGAATCGCGACGCAATTTGTGTGTTCCATCGTCATTAAGAGGATCTGAACGTTACAATTAACTGTCAGTTTTGCGTCGGATTCGAAAATCTAGACTCACAGGAGAACGACCATAAGGTGCCCAAGGCAGCACTAGACCCTTGGAGACAATTCGGCTGGAGGACGATGTATTGATTCGCGACTTAATTTGTGTGTTCCATCGTCATTAAGAGGCTCTGAACGTTACAATTAACTGTCAGTTTAGCGTCGGATTCGAAAAACTAGACTCACAGGGGAACGACCATAAAGTGAAAGAGGCAGCACTAGACCCTTGGAGACAGGTAGGCTGGAGGACGATGTATTGAATCGCGACGCAATTTGTGTGTTCCATCGTCATTAAGAGGCTCTGAACCTTACAATTAACAGTCAGTTTTGCGTCGGGTTCGAAAATCTAGACTCACAGACGAACGACCATAAGGTGCCCGAGGCAGCACTAGACCCTTGGACACAAGTCGGCTGGAGGACAATGTATTGAATCGCGACGCAATTTGTGTGTTCCATCGTCATTAAGAGGCTCTGAACGTTACAATTAACTGTCAGTTTTGCGCCGGATTCAAAAAACTAGACTCAAAGGAGAACCACCAAAAGGTGCCCTGGGCAGCAATAGTACCTCGGAGACAAGTCGGCTGGAGGACGATGTATTGAATCGCGACGCAATTTATGTGTTCCATCGTCATTAAGAGGCTCTGAACGTTACAATTAACTGTCAGTTTTGCGTCGTATTCGGAAAACTAGACTCACAGGAGAACGACCATAAGGTGCCGGAGGCAGCAAGAGACCCTTGGAGACAGGTCGGCTGTAGGACGATGTATTGAATCGCGACGCAATTTGTGTGTTCCATCGTCATTAAGAGGCTCTGAACGTTACAATTAACTGTCAGTTTTGCGTCGGATTCGAAAATCTAGACTCACAGGAGAACGACCATAAGGTGCCCCAGGCAGCACTAGACCCTTGGAGACAGGTCGGCTGGAGGACGATGTATTGAATCGCGACGCAATTTGTGTGTTCCATCGTCATTAAGAGGCTCTGAACCTTACAATTAACTGTCAGTTTTGCGTCGGATTCGAAAATCTAGACTCACAGAAGAACAACCATAAGGTGCCCAAGGCAGCAATAGTACCTCTGAGACAAGTCGGCTGGAGGACGATGTATTGATTCGCGACGCAATTTGTGTGTTCCATCGTCATTAAGAGGCTCTGAACGTTACAATTAACTGTCAGTTTTGCTGCGGATTCGAAAAACTAGACTCACAGGAGAACGACCATAAGGTGCCCCAGGCAGCACTAGACCCTTGGAGACAATTCGGCTGAAGGACGATGGATTGAATCGCGACGCAATTTGTGTGTTCCATCGTCATTAAGAGGCTCTGAACGTTACAATTAACTGTCAGTTTTGCGTCGGATTCGAAAATCTAGACTCACAGACGAACGACCATAAGGTGCCCGAGGACGATGTATTGAATCGCGACGCAATTTGTGTGTTCCATCGTCATTAAGAGGCTCTGAACGTTACAATTAACTGTCAGTTTCGCGCCGGATTCGAAAAACTAGACTCATAGGAGAACCACCAAAAGGTGCCCGGGGCAGCAATAGTACCTCGGAGACAAGTCGGCTGGAGGACGATGTATTGAATCGCGACGCAATTTGTGTGTTCCATCGTCATTAAGAGGCTCTGAACGTTACAATTAACTGTCAGTTTAGGGTCGTATTCGTAAAACTAGACCCACAGGAGAACGACCTTAAGGTGCCCGAGACAGCAAGAGACCCTTGGAGACAGGTCGGCTGTAGGACGACGTATTGAATCGCGACGCAATTTGTGTGTTCCATCGTCATTAAAAGGCTCTGAACGTTACAATTAACTGTCAGTTTTGCGTCGGATTCGAAAATCTAGACTTACAGGAGAACGACCATATGGCGCCCGAGGCAGCACTAGACCCTTCGAGACAATACGGCTGGAGGACGATGTATTGAATCGCGACGCAATTTGTGTGTTCCATCGTCATTAAGAGGCTCTGAACGTTACAATTAACAGTCAGTTTTGCGTCGGATTCGAAAAACTAGACTTACAGGGGAACGACCATAAGGTGCCCCAGGCAGCACTAGACCCTTGGAGACAGGTCGGCTGGAGGACGATGTATTGAATCGCGACGCAATTTGTGTGTTCCATCGTCATTAAGAGGCTCTGAACGTTACAATTAACTGTCAGATTTGCGTCGGATTCGAAAAACTAGACTCACAGGAGAACGACCATAAGGTTCCCAAGGCAGCACTAGACCCTTGGAGACAGGTCGGCTGGAGGACGATGTATTGAATCGCGACCTAATTTGTGTGTTCCATCGTCATTAAGAGGCTCTGTACCTTACCATTAACTGTCAGTTTTGCGTCGGATCCGAAAATCTAGACTCACAGGAGAACGACCATTAGGTGTTCGAGGCAGCAATAGTACCTCTGAGACAAGTCGGCTGGAGGACGATGTATTGAATCGCGACGCAATTTGTGTGTTCCTTCGTCATTAAGAGGCTCTGAACGTTATAATTAACTGTCAGTTTTGCGTCGGAATCGAAAATCTAGACTCACAGGAGAACGACCATAAGGTGCCCAAGGCAGCACTAGACCCTTGGAGACAATTCGGCTGGAGGACGATGTATTGAATCGCGACGCAATTTGTACGTTCCATCGTCATTAACAGGCTCTGAACGTTACAATTAAGTGTCAGTTTTGCGTCGTATTCGAAAAACTAGACTCACAGGAGAACGACCATAAGGTGCCCCAGGCAGCACTAGACCCTTGGAGACAGGTCGGCTGGAGGACGATGTATTGAATCGCGACGCAATTTGTGTGTTCCATCGTCATTAAGAGGCTCTGAACCTTACAATTAACTGTCAGTTTTGCGTCGGGTTCGAAAATCTAGACTCACAGACGAACGACCATAAGGTGAACGAGGCAGCACTAGCCCCTTGGAGACAAGTCGGCTGGAGGACGATGTATTGAATCGCGACGCAATTTGTGTGTTCCATCGTCATTAAGAGGCTCTGAACGTTACAATTAACTGTCAGTTTTGTATCGTATTCGTAAAATTAGACTCACAGGAGAACGACCATAAGGTGCCCGAGGCAACAAGAGACTCTTGGAGACAGGTCGGCTGTAGGACGACGTATTGAATCGCGACGCAATTTGTGTGTTCCATCGTCATTAAGAGGCTCTGAACGTTACAATTAACTGTCAGTTTTGCGTCGGATTCGAAAATCTAGACTCACAGGAGAACGACCATAAGGCGCCCGAGGCAGCACTAGACCCTTCGAGACAATTGGCTGGAGGACGATGTATTGAATCGCGACGCAATTTGTGTGTTCCATCGTCATTAAGAGGCTCTGAACGTTACAATTAACTGTCAGTTTTGTGTCGGATTCGAAAAACTAGACTCACAGGAGAACGACCTTAAGGTGCCCGGGGCAGCAATAGTTCCTCGGAGAAAAGTCGGCTGGAAAACGATGTATTGAATCGCGACGCAATTTGTGTGTTCCATCGTCATTAAGAGGCTCTGAACGTTACAATTCACTGTCAGATTTGCGTCGTATTCGGAAACCTAGACTCACAGGAGAACGACCATAAGATGCCCGAGGCAGCAAGAGACCCTTGGAGACAGGTCGGCTGTAGGACGATGTATTGAATCGCGAAGCAATTTGTGTGTTCCATCGTCATTAAGAGGCTCTGAAAATTACAATTAACTGTCAGTTTTGCGGCGGATTCGAAAAACTAGACTCACAGGAGAACGACCATAAGGTGCCCCAGGCAGCACTAGACCCTTGGAGACAGGTCGGCTGGAGGACGATGTATTGAATCGCGACGCAATTTGTGTGTTCCATCGTCGTTAAGATGCTCTGAACGTTATAATTAACTGTCAGTTTTGCGTCGTATTCGTAAAACTAGACTCACAGGAGAACGACCATAAGGTGCCCGAGGCAGCAAGGGACTCTTGGAGACAGGTCGGCTGTAGAACGATGTATTGAATCGCGACGCAATTTGTGTGTTCCATCGTCATTAAGAGGCTCTGAACGTTACAATTCACTGTCAGTTTTGCGTCGGATTCGAAAATCTAGACTCACGGGAGAACGACCATAAGGTGCCCGAGGCAGCTATAGTACCTCTGAGACAAGTCGGCTGGAGAACGATGTATTGAATCGCGACGCAATTTGTGTGTTCCATCGTCATTAAGAGGCTCTGAACGTTACAATTCACTGTCATATTTGCGCCGGATTCGATAATCTAGACTCATAGCAGAACGACCAAAAGGTGCCCGAGGCAGCTATAGTACCTCTGAGACAAGTTGGCTGGAGAACGATGTATTGAATCGCGACGCAAATTGTGTGTTCCATCGTCATTAAGAGGCTCTGAACCTTACTATTAACTGTCAGTTTTGCGTCGGATTCGAAAATCTACACTCACAGGAGAACGACCATAAGGCGCCCGAGGCAGCACTAAACCCTTCGAGACAATTCGGCTGGAGGACGATGTATTGAATCGCGACGCAATTTGTGTGTTCCATCGTAATTAAGAGGCTCTGAACGTTACAATTAACTGTCAGTTTTGCGTCGGATTCGAAAATCTAGACTCACAGACGAACGACCATAAGGTGCCCGAGGCAGCACTATACCCTTGGAGACAAGTCGGCTGGAGGACGATGTATTGAATCGCGACGCAATTTGTGTGTTCCATCGTCATTAAGAGGCTCTGAACGTTACAATTAACTGTCAGTTTTGCGTCGGATTCGAAAAACTAGACTCACAGGAGAACGACCATAAGGTGCCCCAGGCAGCACTAGACCCTTGGAGACAGGTCGGCTGGAGGACGATGTATTGAATCGCGACGCAATTTGTGTGTTCCATCGTCATTAAGAGGCTCTGAACCTTACAATTAACTGTCAGTTTTGCGTCGGATTCGAAAATCTAGACTCACAGGAGAACGACCATAAGGCGCCCGAGGCAGCACTAGACCCTTCGAGACAATTCGGCTGGAGGACGATGTATTGAATCGCGACGCAATTTGTGTGTTCCATCGTCATTAAGAGGCTCTGAAAGTTACAATTAACTGTCAGTTTTGCGGCGGATTCGAAAAACTAGACTCACAGGAGAACGACCATAAGGTGCCCCAGGCAGCACTAGACCCTTGGAGACAGGTCGGCTGGAGGACGATGTATTGAATCGCGACGCAATTTGTGTGTTCCATCGTCATTAAGAGGCTCTGAACGTTACAATTAACTGTCAGTTTTGCGTCGGATTCGAAAATCTAGACTCACAGGAGAACGACCATAAGGTGCCCCAGGCAGCACTAGACCCTTGCAGACAGGTCGGCTGGAGGACGATGTATTGAATCGCGACGCAATTTGTGTGTTCCATCGTCATTAAGAGGCTCTGAACCTTACAATTAACTGTCAGTTTTGCGTCGGATTCGAAAATCTAGACTCACAGGAGAACGACCATAAGGCGCCCGAGCCAGCACTAGACCCTTGGAGACAAGTCGGCTGGCGGACGATGTATTGAATCGCGACTCAATTTGTGTGTTCTATCTCCGTTAGCAGGTACGAAACGTTACAATTAACCGTCAGTTTTGCGTCGGATTCGAAAAACTAGACTCACAGGAGGGCGACCATGGAATGACCGACGCAGCAATAGACCCATGGAGCCATTCCGGCTGGAGGACGATGTATTGACTCCCGGCGCTATTAGTGTGTTCCATCGTCATTAAGAGGCTCTGAACATTACAATTCACTGTCAGTTTTGCGTCGGATTCGAAAATCTAGACTCACAGGAGAACGACCATAAGGTGCCCGAGGCAGCAAGAGTACCTCTGAGACAAGTCGGCTGGAGGACGATGTATTGAATCGCGAAGCAATTTGTGTGTTCCATCGTCATTAAGAGGCTCTGAACGTTACAATTAACTATCAGTTTTGCGCCGGATTCGAAAAACTAGACTCATAGGAGAACCACCAAAAGGTGCCCGGGGCAGCAATAGTACCTCGGAGAAAAGTCGGCTGGAGGACGATGTATTGAATCGCGACGCAATTTGTGTGTTCCATCGTCATTAAGAGGCTCTGAACGTTACAATTCACTGTCAGTTTTGCGGCGGATTCGAAAAACTAGACTCACAGGAGAACGACCATAAGGTGCCCCAGGCAGCACTAGACCCTTGGAGACAGGTCGGCTGGAGGACGATGTATTGAATCGCGACGCAATTTGTGTGTTCCATCGTCATTAAGAGGCTCTGAACCTTACAATTAACTGTCAGTTTTGCGTCGGGTTCGAAAATCTAGACTCACAGACGAACGACCATAAGGTGAACGAGGCAGCACTAGCCCCTTGGAGACAAGTCGGCTGGAGGACGATGTATTGAATCGCGACGCAATTTGTGTGTTCCATCGTCATTAAGAGGCTCTGAACGTTACAATTAACTGTCAGTTTTGTATCGTATTCGTAAAATTAGACTCACAGGAGAACGACCATAAGGTGCCCGAGGCAACAAGAGACTCTTGGAGACAGGTCGGCTGTAGGACGACGTATTGAATCGCGACGCAATTTGTGTGTTCCATCGTCATTAAGAGGCTCTGAACGTTACAATTAACTGTCAGTTTTGCGTCGGATTCGAAAATCTAGACTCACAGGAGAACGACCATAAGGCGCCCGAGGCAGCACTAGACCCTTCGAGACAATTGGCTGGAGGACGATGTATTGAATCGCGACGCAATTTGTGTGTTCCATCGTCATTAAGAGGCTCTGAACGTTACAATTAACTGTCAGTTTTGTGTCGGATTCGAAAAACTAGACTCACAGGAGAACGACCTTAAGGTGCCCGGGGCAGCAATAGTACCTCGGAGAAAAGTCGGCTGGAAAACGATGTATTGAATCGCGACGCAATTTGTGTGTTCCATCGTCATTAAGAGGCTCTGAACGTTACAATTCACTGTCAGATTTGCGTCGTATTCGGAAACCTAGACTCACAGGAGAACGACCATAAGATGCCCGAGGCAGCAAGAGACCCTTGGAGACAGGTCGGCTGTAGGACGATGTATTGAATCGCGAAGCAATTTGTGTGTTCCATCGTCATTAAGAGGCTCTGAAAATTACAATTAACTGTCAGTTTTGCGGCGGATTCGAAAAACTAGACTCACAGGAGAACGACCATAAGGTGCCCGAGGCAGCAAGGGACTCTTGGAGACAGGTCGGCTGTAGAACGATGTATTGAATCGCGACGCAATTTGTGTGTTCCATCGTCATTAAGAGGCTCTGAACGTTACAATTCACTGTCAGTTTTGCGTCGGATTCGAAAATCTAGACTCACGGGAGAACGACCATAAGGTGCCCGAGGCAGCTATAGTACCTCTGAGACAAGTCGGCTGGAGAACGATGTATTGAATCGCGACGCAAATTGTGTGTTCCATCGTCATTAAGAGGCTCTGAACCTTACTATTAACTGTCAGTTTTGCGTCGGATTCGAAAATCTACACTCACAGGAGAACGACCATAAGGCGCCCGAGGCAGCACTAAACCCTTCGAGACAATTCGGCTGGAGGACGATGTATTGAATCGCGACGCAATTTGTGTGTTCCATCGTAATTAAGAGGCTCTGAACGTTACAATTAACTGTCAGTTTTGCGTCGGATTCGAAAATCTAGACTCACAGACGAACGACCATAAGGTGCCCGAGGCAGCACTATACCCTTGGAGACAAGTCGGCTGGAGGACGATGTATTGAATCGCGACGCAATTTGTGTGTTCCATCGTCATTAAGAGGCTCTGAACGTTACAATTAACTGTCAGTTTTGCGTCGGATTCGAAAAACTAGACTCACAGGAGAACGACCATAAGGTGCCCCAGGCAGCACTAGACCCTTGGAGACAGGTCGGCTGGAGGACGATGTATTGAATCGCGACGCAATTTGTGTGTTCCATCGTCATTAAGAGGCTCTGAACCTTACAATTAACTGTCAGTTTTGCGTCGGATTCGAAAATCTAGACTCACAGGAGAACGACCATAAGGCGCCCGAGGCAGCACTAGACCCTTCGAGACAATTCGGCTGGAGGACGATGTATTGAATCGCGACGCAATTTGTGTGTTCCATCGTCATTAAGAGGCTCTGAAAGTTACAATTAACTGTCAGTTTTGCGGCGGATTCGAAAAACTAGACTCACAGGAGAACGACCATAAGGTGCCCCAGGCAGCACTAGACCCTTGGAGACAGGTTGGCTGGAGGACGATGTATTGAATCGCGACGCAATTTGTGTGTTCCATCGTCATTAAGAGGCTCTGAACGTTACAATTAACTGTCAGTTTTGCGTCGGATTCGAAAATCTAGACTCACAGGAGAACGACCATAAGGTTCCCGAGGCAGCACTAGACCCTTCGAGACAATTCGGCTGGAGGACGATGTATTGAATCGCGACGCTGTTTGTGTGTTCCATCGTCATTAAGAGGCTCTGAACGTTACAATTAACTGTCAGTTTTGCGTCGGATTCGAAAATCTAGACTCACAGGAGAACGACCATAAGGTGCCCCAGGCAGCACTAGACCCTTGCAGACAGGTCGGCTGGAGGACGATGTATTGAATCGCGACGCAATTTGTGTGTTCCATCGTCATTAAGAGGCTCTGAACCTTACAATTAACTGTCAGTTTTGCGTCGGATTCGAAAATCTAGACTCACAGGAGAACGACCATAAGGCGCCCGAGCCAGCACTAGACCCTTGGAGACAAGTCGGCTGGCGGACGATGTATTGAATCGCGACTCAATTTGTGTGTTCTATCTCCGTTAGCAGGTACGAAACGTTACAATTAACCGTCAGTTTTGCGTCGGATTCGAAAAACTAGACTCACAGGAGGGCGACCATGGAATGACCGACGCAGCAATAGACCCATGGAGCCATTCCGGCTGGAGGACGATGTATTGACTCCCGGCGCTATTAGTGTGTTCCATCGTCATTAAGAGGCTCTGAACGTTACAATTAACTGTCAGTTTTGCGTCGGATTCGAAAATCTAGACTCACAGGAGAACGACCATAAGGTTCCCGAGGCAGCACTAGACCCTTCGAGACAATTCGGCTGGAGGACGATGTATTGAATCGCGACGCAATTTGTGTGTTCCATCGTCATTAAGAGGCTCTGAACGTTACAATTAACTGTCAGTTTTGCGTCGGATTCGAAAATCTAGACTCACAGGAGAACGACCATAAGGTGCCCCAGGCAGCACTAGACCCTTGCAGACAGGTCGGCTGGAGGACGATGTATTGAATCGCGACGCAATTTGTGTGTTCCATCGTCATTAAGAGGCTCTGAACCTTACAATTAACTGTCAGTTTTGCGTCGGATTCGAAAATCTAGACTCACAGGAGAACGACCATAAGGCGCCCGAGCCAGCACTAGACCCTTGGAGACAAGTCGGCTGGCGGACGATGTATTGAATCGCGACTCAATTTGTGTGTTCTATCTCCGTTAGCAGGTACGAAACGTTACAATTAACCGTCAGTTTTGCGTCGGATTCGAAAAACTAGACTCACAGGAGGGCGACCATGGAATGACCGACGCAGCAATAGACCCATGGAGCCATTCCGGCTGGAGGACGATGTATTGACTCCCGACGCAATTAGTGTGTTCCATCGTCATTAAGAGGCTCTGAACATTACAATTCACTGTCAGTTTTGCTTCGGATTCGAAAATCTAGACTCACAGGAGAACGACCATAAGGTGCCCGAGGCAGCAAGAGTACCTCTGAGACAAGTCGGCTGGAGGACGATGTATTGAATCGCGAAGCAATTTGTGTGTTCCATCGTCATTAAGAGGCTCTGAACGTTACAATTAACTGTCAGTTTTGCGCCGGATTCGAAAAACTAGACTCATAGGAGAACCACCAAAAGGTGCCCGGGGCAGCAATAGTACCTCGGAGAAAAGTCGGCTGGAGGACGATGTATTGAATCGCGACGCAATTTGTGTGTTCCATCGTCATTAAGAGGCTCTGAACGTTACAATTCACTGTCAGTTTTGCGGCGGATTCGAAAAACTAGACTCACAGGAGAACGACCATAAGGTGCCCCAGGCAGCACTAGACCCTTGGAGACAGGTCGGCTGGAGGACGATGTATTGAATCGCGACGCAATTTGTGTGTTCCATCGTCATTAAGAGGCTCTGAACCTTACAATTAACTGTCAGTTTTGCGTCGGATTCGAAAATCTAGACTCACAGAAGAACAACCATAAGGTGCCCAAGGCAGCAATAGTACCTCTGAGACAAGTCGGCTGGAGGACGATGTATTGAATCTGCGACGCAATTTGTGTGTTCCATCGTCATTAAGAGGCTCTGAACGTTACAATTAACTGTCAGTTTTGCGTCGGATTCGATACACTAGACTCACAGGAGAACGACCATAAGGTGCCCGAGGCAGCAATAGACCCTTGGAGACAATTCGGCTGGAGGACGATGTATTGAATCGCGACGCAATTTGTGTGTTCCATCGTCATTAAGAGGCTCTGAACGTTACAATTCACTGTCAGTTTTGCGTCGGATTCGAAAATCTAGACTCACAGGACAACGACCATAAGGTGCCCGAGGCAGCAATACTACCTCTGAGGCAAGTCGGCTGGAGGACGATGTATTGAATCGCGACGCAATTTCTGTGTTCCATCGTCATTAAGAGGCTCTGAACGTTACAATTAACAATCAGTTTTGCGCCGGATTCGAAAAAGTAGACTCGTAGGAGAACGACCAAAAGGTGCCCGGGGCAGCAATACTACCTCGGAGACAAGTTGGCTGGAGGACGATGTATTGAATCGCGACGCAAATTGTGTGTTCCATCGTCATTATCAGGCTCTGAACGTTACAATTAACTGTCAGTTTTGCGTCGTATTCGGAATACTAGACTCACAGGAGAACGACCATAAGGTGCCCGATGCAGCAATACTACCTCTGAGGCAAGTCGGCTGGAGGACGATGTATTGATTCGCGACGCAATTTGTGTGTTCCATCGTCATTAAGAGGCTCTGAACGTTACAATTAACTGTCAGTTTTGCGGCGGATTCGAAAAACTAGACTCACAGGAGAACGACCATAAGGTGCCCCAGGCAGCACTAGACCCTTGGAGACAGGTCGGCTGAAGGACGATGTATTGAATCGCGACGCAATTTGTGTGTTCCATCGTCATTAAGAGGCTCTGACGTTACAATTAACTGTCAGTTTTGCGTCGGATTCGAAAATCTAGACTCACAGACGAACGACCATAAGGTGCCCGAGGACGATGTATTGAATCGCGACGCAATTTGTGTTTTCCATCGTCATTAAGAGGCTCTGAACGTTACAATTAACTGTCAGTTTCGCGCCGGATTCGAAAAACTAGACTCATAGGAGAACCACCAAAAGGTGCCCGGGGCAGCAATAGTACCTCGGAGACAAGTCGGCTGGAGGACGATGTATTGAATCGCGACGCAATTTGTGTGTTCCATCGTCATTAAGAGGCTCTGAACGTTACAATTAACTGTTAGTTTTGCGCCGGATTCGAAAAACTAGACTCATAGGAGAACGACCAAAAGGTGCCCGGGGCAGCAATACTACCTCGGAGACAAGTTGGCTGGAGGACGATGTACTGAATCGCGACGCAAATTGTGTGTTCCATCGTCATTATCAGGCTCTGAACGTTACAATTAACTGTCAGTTTTGCGTCGTATTCGGAAAACTAGACTCACAGGAGAACGACCATAAGGTGCCCGAGGCAGCAATACTACCTCTGAGGCAAGTCGGCTGGAGGACGATGTATTGATTCGCGACGCAATTTGTGTGTTCCATCGTCATTAAGAGGCTCTGAACGTTACAATTAACTGTCAGTTTTGCGGCGGATTCGAAAAACTAGACTCACAGGAGAACGACCATAAGGTGCCCCAGGAAGCACTAGACCCTTGGAGACAATTCGGCTGAAGGACGATGTATTGAATCGCGACGCAATTTGTGTGTTCCATCGTCATTAAGAGGCTCTGAACGTTACAATTAACTGTCAGTTTTGCGTCGCATTCGAAAATCTAGACTCACAGACGAACGACCATAAGGTGCCCGAGGACGATGTATTGAATCGCGACGCAATTTGTGTGTTCCATCGTCATTAAGAGGCTCTGAACGTTACAATTAACTGTCAGTTTCGCGCCGGATTCGAAAAACTAGACTCATAGGAGAACCACCAAAAGGTGCCCGGGGCAGCAATAGTACCTCGGAGACAAGTCGGCTGGAGGACGATGTATTGAATCGCGACGCAATTTGTGTGTTCCATCGTCATTAAGAGGCTCTGAACGTTACAATTAACTGTCAGTTTAGCGTCGTATTCGTAAAACTAGACCCACAGGAGAACGACCTTAAGGTGCCCGTGACAGCAAGAGACCCTTGGAGACAGGTCGGCTGTAGGACGACGTATTGAATCGCGACGCAATTTGTGTGTTCCATCGTCATTAAAAGGCTCTGAACGTTACAATTAACTGTCAGTTTTGCGTCGGATTCGAAAATCTAGACTTACAGGAGAACGACCATATGGCGCCCGAGGCAGCACTAGACCCTTCGAGACAATACGGCTGGAGGACGATGTATTGAATCGCGACGCAATTTGTGTGTTCCATCGTCATTAAGAGGCTCTGAACGTTACCATTAACTGTCAGTTTTGCGTCGGATTCGAAAAACTAGACTTACAGGAGAACGACCATAAGGTGCCCCAGGCAGCACTAGACCCTTGGAGACAGGTCGGCTGGAGGACGATGTATTGAATCGCGACGCAATTTGTGTGTTCCATCGTCATTAAGAGGCTCTGAACGTTACAATTAACTGTCAGTTTTGCGTCGGATTCGAAAAACTAGACTCACAGGAGAACGACCATAAGGTTCCCAAGGCAGCACTAGACCCTTGGAGACAGGTCGGCTGGAGGACGATGTATTGAATCGCGACCCAATTTGTGTGTTCCATCGTCATTAAGAGGCTCTGTACCTTACCATTAACTGTCAGTTTTGCGTCGGATCCGAAAATCTAGACTCACAGGAGAACGACCATAAGGTGCCCCAGGCAGCACTAGACCCTTGGAGACAGGTCGGCTGGAGGACGATGTATTGAATCGCGACGCAATTTGTGTGTTCCATCGTCATTAAGAGGCTCTGAACCTTACAATTAACTGTCAGTTTTGCGTCGGGTTCGAAAATCTAGACTCACAGACGAACGACCATAAGGTGAACGAGGCAGCACTAGCCCCTTGGAGACAAGTCGGCTGGAGGACGATGTATTGAATCGCGACGCAATTTGTGTGTTCCATCGTCATTAAGAGGCTCTGAACGTTACAATTAACTGTCAGTTTTGTATCGTATTCGTAAAATTAGACTCACAGGAGAACGACCATAAGGTGCCCGAGGCAACAAGAGACTCTTGGAGACAGGTCGGCTGTAGGACGACGTATTGAATCGCGACGCAATTTGTGTGTTCCATCGTCATTAAGAGGCTCTGAACGTTACAATTAACTGTCAGTTTTGCGTCGGATTCGAAAAACTAGACTCACAGGAGAACGACCATAAGGTTCCCAAGGCAGCACTAGACCCTTGGAGACAGGTCGGCTGGAGGACGATGTATTGAATCGCGACCCAATTTGTGTGTTCCATCGTCATTAAGAGGCTCTGTACCTTACCATTAACTGTCAGTTTTGCGTCGGATCCGAAAATCTAGACTCACAGGAGAACGACCATAAGGTGCCCCAGGCAGCACTAGACCCTTGGAGACAGGTCGGCTGGAGGACGATGTATTGAATCGCGACGCAATTTGTGTGTTCCATCGTCATTAAGAGGCTCTGAACCTTACAATTAACTGTCAGTTTTGCGTCGGGTTCGAAAATCTAGACTCACAGACGAACGACCATAAGGTGAACGAGGCAGCACTAGCCCCTTGGAGACAAGTCGGCTGGAGGACGATGTATTGAATCGCGACGCAATTTGTGTGTTCCATCGTCATTAAGAGGCTCTGAACGTTACAATTAACTGTTAGTTTTGCGCCGGATTCGAAAAACTAGACTCATAGGAGAACGACCAAAAGGTGCCCGGGGCAGCAATACTACCTCGGAGACAAGTTGGCTGGAGGACGATGTACTGAATCGCGACGCAAATTGTGTGTTCCATCGTCATTATCAGGCTCTGAACGTTACAATTAACTGTCAGTTTTGCGTCGTATTCGGAAAACTAGACTCACAGGAGAACGACCATAAGGTGCCCGAGGCAGCAATACTACCTCTGAGGCAAGTCGGCTGGAGGACGATGTATTGATTCGCGACGCAATTTGTGTGTTCCATCGTCATTAAGAGGCTCTGAACGTTACAATTAACTGTCAGTTTTGCGGCGGATTCGAAAAACTAGACTCACAGGAGAACGACCATAAGGTGCCCCAGGAAGCACTAGACCCTTGGAGACAATTCGGCTGAAGGACGATGTATTGAATCGCGACGCAATTTGTGTGTTCCATCGTCATTAAGAGGCTCTGAACGTTACAATTAACTGTCAGTTTTGCGTCGGATTCGAAAATCTAGACTCACAGACGAACGACCATAAGGTGCCCGAGGACGATGTATTGAATCGCGACGCAATTTGTGTGTTCCATCGTCATTAAGAGGCTCTGAACGTTACAATTAACTGTCAGTTTCGCGCCGGATTCGAAAAACTAGACTCATAGGAGAACATCCAAAAGGTGCCCGGGGCAGCAATAGTACCTCGGAGACAAGTCGGCTGGAGGACGATGTATTGAATCGCGACGCAATTTGTGTGTTCCATCGTCATTAAGAGGCTCTGAACGTTACAATTAACTGTCAGTTTAGCGTCGTATTCGTAAAACTAGACCCACAGGAGAACGACCTTAAGGTGCCCGTGACAGCAAGAGACCCTTGGAGACAGGTCGGCTGTAGGACGACGTATTGAATCGCGACGCAATTTGTGTGTTCCATCGTCATTAAAAGGCTCTGAACGTTACAATTAACTGTCAGTTTTGCGTCGGATTCGAAAATCTAGACTTACAGGAGAACGACCATATGGCGCCCGAGGCAGCACTAGACCCTTCGAGACAATACGGCTGGAGGACGATGTATTGAATCGCGACGCAATTTGTGTGTTCCATCGTCATTAAGAGGCTCTGAACGTTACCATTAACTGTCAGTTTTGCGTCGGATTCGAAAAACTAGACTTACAGGAGAACGACCATAAGGTGCCCCAGGCAGCACTAGACCCTTGGAGACAGGTCGGCTGGAGGACGATGTATTGAATCGCGACGCAATTTGTGTGTTCCATCGTCATTAAGAGGCTCTGAACGTTACAATTAACTGTCAGTTTTGCGTCGGATTCGAAAAACTAGACTCACAGGAGAACGACCATAAGGTTCCCAAGGCAGCACTAGACCCTTGGAGACAGGTCGGCTGGAGGACGATGTATTGAATCGCGACCCAATTTGTGTGTTCCATCGTCATTAAGAGGCTCTGTACCTTACCATTAACTGTCAGTTTTGCGTCGGATCCGAAAATCTAGACTCACAGGAGAACGACCATAAGGTGCCCCAGGCAGCACTAGACCCTTGGAGACAGGTCGGCTGGAGGACGATGTATTGAATCGCGACGCAATTTGTGTGTTCCATCGTCATTAAGAGGCTCTGAACCTTACAATTAACTGTCAGTTTTGCGTCGGGTTCGAAAATCTAGACTCACAGACGAACGACCATAAGGTGAACGAGGCAGCACTAGCCCCTTGGAGACAAGTCGGCTGGAGGACGATGTATTGAATCGCGACGCAATTTGTGTGTTCCATCGTCATTAAGAGGCTCTGAACGTTACAATTAACTGTCAGTTTTGTATCGTATTCGTAAAATTAGACTCACAGGAGAACGACCATAAGGTGCCCGAGGCAACAAGAGACTCTTGGAGACAGGTCGGCTGTAGGACGACGTATTGAATCGCGACGCAATTTGTGTGTTCCATCGTCATTAAGAGGCTCTGAACGTTACAATTAACTGTCAGTTTTGCGTCGGATTCGAAAATCTAGACTCACAGGAGAACGACCATAAGGCGCCCGAGGCAGCACTAGACCCTTCGAGACAATTCGGCTGGAAAACGATGTATTGAATCGCGACGCAATTTGTGTGTTCCATCGTCATTAAGAGGCTCTGAACGTTACAATTAACTGTCAGTTTTGCGTCGGATTCGAAAATCTAGACTCACAGGAGAACGACCATAAGGTGCCCGACGCAGCACTAGACCCTTGGAGACAAGTCGGCTGGAGGACGATGTATTTAATCGCGACGCAATTTGTGTGTTCCATCGTCATTAGCAGGCTCTGAACGTTACAATTAACTGTCAGTTTTGCGCCGGATTCGAAAAACAACACTCATAGGAGAACCACCTAAAGGTGCCCGGGGCAGCAATAGTACCTCGGAGAAAAGTCGGCTGGAAAACGATGTATTGAATCGCGACGCAATTTGTGTGTTCCATCGTCATTAAGAGGCTCTGAACGTTACAATTCACTGTCAGATTTGCGTCGTATTCGGAAACCTAGACTCACAGGAGAACGACCATAAGATGCCCGAGGCAGCAAGAGTACCTCTGAGACAAGTCGGCTGGAGGACGATGTATTGAATCGCGAAGCAATTTGTGTGTTCCATCGTCATTAAGAGGCTCTGAACGTTACAATTAACTGTCAGTTTTGCGCCGGATTCGAAAAACTAGACTCATAGGAGAACCACCAAAAGGTGCCCGGGGCAAAATAGTACCTCGGAGAAAAGTCGGCTGGAGGACGATGTATTGAATCGCGACGCAATTTGTGTGTTCCATCGTCATTAAGAGGCCCTGAACGTTACAATTCACTGTCAGTTTTGCGGCGGATTCGAAAAACTAGACTCACAGGAGAACGACCATAAGGTGCCCCAGGCAGCACTAGACACTTGGAGACAGGTCGGCTGGAGGACGATGTATTGAATCGCGACGCAATTTGTACGTTCCATCGTCATTAACAGGCTCTGAACGTTACAATTAACTGTCAGTTTTGCGTCGTATTCGAAAAACTAGACTCACAGGAGAACGACCATAAGGTGCCCCAGGCAGCACTAGACCCTTGGAGACAGGTCGGCTGGAGGACGATGTATTGAATCGCGACGCAATTTGTGTGTTCCATCGTCATTAAGAGGCTCTGAACCTTACAATTAACTGTCAGTTTTGCGTCGGATTCGAAAATCTAGACTCACAGAAGAACAACCATAAGGTGCCCAAGGCAGCAATAGTACCTCTGAGACAAGTCGGCTGGAGGACGATGTATTGAATCTGCGACGCAATTTGTGTGTTCCATCGTCATTAAGAGGCTCTGAACGTTACAATTAACTGTCAGTTTTGCGTCGGATTCGATACACTAGACTCACAGGAGAACGACCATAAGGTGCCCGAGGCAGCAATAGACCCTTGGAGACAAGTCGGCTGGAGGACGATGTATTGAATCGCGACGCAATTTGTGTGTTCCATCGTCATTAAGAGGCTCTGAACGTTACAATTCACTGTCAGTTTTGCGTCGGATTCGAAAATCTAGACTCACAGGACAACGACCATAAGGTGCCCGAGGCAGCAATACTACCTCTGAGGCAAGTCGGCTGGAGGACGATGTATTGAATCGCGACGCAATTTCTGTGTTCCATCGTCATTAAGAGGCTCTGAACGTTACAATTAACTGTCAGTTTTGCGCCGGATTCGAAAAAGTAGACTCGTAGGAGAACGACCAAAAGGTGCCCGGGGCAGCAATACTACCTCGCAGACAAGTTGGCTGGAGGACGATGTATTGAATCGCGACGCAAATTGTGTGTTCCATCGTCATTATCAGGCTCTGAACGTTACAATTAACTGTCAGTTTTGCGTCGTATTCGGAAAACTAGACTCACAGGAGAACGACCATAAGGTGCCCGATGCAGCAATACTACCTCTGAGGCAAGTCGGCTGGAGGACGATGTATTGATTCGCGACGCAATTTGTGTGTTCCATCGTCATTAAGAGGCTCTGAACGTTACAATTAACTGTCAGTTTTGCGGCGGATTCGAAAAACTAGACTCACAGGAGAACGACCATAAGGTGCCCCAGGCAGCACTAGACCCTTGGAGACAGGTCGGCTGAAGGACGATGTATTGAATCGCGACGCAATTTGTGTGTTCCATCGTCATTAAGAGGCTCTGACGTTACAATTAACTGTCAGTTTTGCGTCGGATTCGAAAATCTAGACTCACAGACGAACGACCATAAGGTGCCCGAGGACGATGTATTGAATCGCGACGCAATTTGTGTTTTCCATCGTCATTAAGAGGCTCTGAACGTTACAATTAACTGTCAGTTTCGCGCCGGATTCGAAAAACTAGACTCATAGGAGAACCACCAAAAGGTGCCCGTGGCAGCAATAGTACCTCGGAGACAAGTCGGCTGGAGGACGATGTATTGAATCGCGACGCAATTTCTGTGTTCCATCGTCATTAAGAGGCTCTGAACGTTACAATTAACTGTCAGTTTTGCGTCGGATTCGAAAAACTAGACTCACAGGAGAACGACCATAAGGTGCCCCAGGCAGCACTAGACCCTTGCAGACAGGTCGGCTGGAGGACGATGTATTGAATCGCGACGCAATTTGTGTGTTCCATCGTCATTATCAGGCTCTGAACGTTACAATTAACTGTCAGTTTTGCGTCGTATTCGGAAAACTAGACTCACAGGAGAACGACCATAAGGTGCCCGATGCAGCAATACTACCTCTGAGGCAAGTCGGCTGGAGGACGATGTATTGAATCGCGACGCAATTTCTGTGTTCCATCGTCATTAAGAGGCTCTGAACGTTACAATTAACTGTCAGTTTTGCGCCGGATTCGAAAAAGTAGACTCGTAGGAGAACGACCAAAAGGTGCCCGGGGCAGCAATACTACCTCGCAGACAAGTTGGCTGGAGGACGATGTATTGAATCGCGACGCAAATTGTGTGTTCCATCGTCATTATCAGGCTCTGAACGTTACAATTAACTGTCAGTTTAGCGTCGTATTCGTAAAACTAGACTCACAGGAGAACGACCTTAAGGTGCCCGAGACAGCAAGAGACCCTTGGAGACAGGTCGTCTGTAGGACGACGTATTGAATCGCGACGCAATTTGTGTGTTCCATCGTCATTAAAAGGCTCTGAACGTTACAATTAACTGTCAGTTTTGCGTCGGATTCGAAAATCTAGACTTACAGGAGAACGACCATATGGCGCCCGAGGCAGCACTAGACCCTTCGAGACAATACGGCTGGAGGACGATGTATTGAATCGCGACGCAATTTGTGTGTTCCATCGTCATTAACAGGCTCTGAACGTTACAATTAACTGTCAGTTTTGCGTCGGATTCGAAAAACTAGACTTAGAGGACAACGACCATAAGGTGCCCCAGGCAGCACTAGACCCTTGGAGACAGGTCGGCTGGAGGACGGTGTATTGAATCGCGACGCAATTTGTGTGTTCCATCGTCATTAAGAGGCTCTGAACGTTACAATTGTCAGTTTTGCGTCGGATTCGAAAAACTAGACTCACAGGAGAACGACCATAAGGTTCCCAAGGCAGCACTAGACCCTTGGAGACAGGTCGGCTGGAGGACGATGTATTGAATCGCGACCCAATTTGTGTGTTCCATCGTCATTAAGAGGCTCTGTACCTTACCATTAACTGTCAGTTTTGCGTCGGATCCGAAAATCTAGACTCACAGGAGAACGACCATAAGGTGTTCGAGGCAGCAATAGTACCTCTGAGACAAGTCGGCTGGAGGACGATGTATTGAATCGCGACGCAATTTGTGTGTTCCATCGTCATTAAGAGGCTCTGAACGTTATAATTAACTGTCAGTTTTGCGTCGGAATCGAAAATCTAGACTCACAGGAGAACGACCATAAGGTGCCCAAGGCAGCACTAGACCCTTGGAGACAATTCGGCTGGAGGACGATGTATTGAATCGCGCCGCAATTTGTACGTTCCTTCGTCATTAACAGGCTCTGAACGTTACAATTAACTGTCAGTTTTGCGTCGTATTCGAAAAACTAGACTCACAGGAGAACGACCATAAGGTGCCCCAGGCAGCACTAGACCCTTGGAGACAGGTCGGCTGGAGGACGATGTATTGAATCGCGACGCAATTTGTGTGTTCCATCGTCATTAAGAGGCTCTGAACCTTACAATTAACTGTCAGTTTTGCGTCGGGTTCGAAAATCTAGACTCACAGACGAACGACCATAAGGTGAACGAGGCAGCAGTAGCCCCTTGGAGACAAGTCGGCTGGAGGACGATGTATTGAATCGCGACGCAATTTGTGTGTTCCATCGTCATTAAGAGGCTCTGAACGTTACAATTAACTGTCAGTTTTGCGGCGGATTCGAAAAACTAGACTCACAGGAGAACGACCATAAGGTGCCCCAGGCAGCACTAGTCCCTTGGAGACAGGTCGGCTGGAGGACGATGTATTGAATCGCGACGCAATTTGTGTGTTCCATCGTAATTAAGAGGCTCTGAACGTTACAATTAACTGTCAGTTTTGCGTCGGATTCGAAAATCTAGACTCACAGACGAACGACCATAAGGTGCCCGACGCAGCACTAGACCCTTGGAGACAAGTCGGCTGGAAAACGATGTATTGAATCGCGACGCAATTTGTGTGTTCCATCGTCATTAAGAGGCTCTGAACGTTACAATTAACTGTCAGTTTTGCGTCGGATTCGAAAATCTAGACTCACAGACGAACGACCATAAGGTGCCCGACGCAGCACTAGACCCTTGGAGACAAGTCGGCTGGAGGACGATGTATTTAATCGCGACGCAATTTGTGTGTTCCATCGTCATTAACAGGCTCTGAACGTTACAATTCACTGTCAGTTTTGCGCCGGATTCGAAAAACTAGACTCATAGGAGAACCACCAAAAGGTGCCCGGGGCAGCAATAGTACCTCGGAGAAAAGTCGGCTGGAAAACGATGTATTGAATCGCGACGGAATTTGTGTGTTCCATCGTCATTAAGAGGCTCTGAACGTTACAATTCACTGTCAGATTTGCGTCGTATTCGGAAAACTAGACTCACAGGAGAACGACCATAAGATGCCCGAGGCAGCAAGAGACCCTTGGAGACAGGTCGGCTGTAGGACGATGTATTGAATCGCGACGCAATTTGTGTGTTCCATCGTCATTAAGAGGCTCTGAACGTTATAGTTAACTGTCAGTTTTGCGGCGGATTCGAAAAACTAGACTCACAGGAGAACGACCATAAGGTGCCCCAGGCAGCACTAGTCCCTTGGAGACAGGTCGGCTGGAGGACGATGTATTGAATCGCGACGCAATTTGTGTGTTCCATCGTAATTAAGAGGCTCTGAACGTTACAATTAACTGTCAGTTTTGCGTCGGATTCGAAAATCTAGACTCACAGACGAACGACCATAAGGTGCCCGAGGCAGCACTAGACCCTTGGAGACAAGTCGGCTGGAGGACGATGTATTGATTCGCGACGCAATTTGTGTGATCCATCGTGATTAAGAGGCTCTGAACGTTACAATTAACTTTCAGTTTTGCGCCGGATTCGAAAAACTAGACTCATAGGAGAACCACCAAAATGTGCCCGGGGCAGCAATAGTACCTCGGAGAAAAGTCGGCTGGAGGACGATGTATTGAATCGCGACGCAATTTGTGTGTTCCATCGTCATTAAGAGGCTCTGAACGTTATAATTAACTGTCAGTTTTGCGTCGTATTCGTAAAACTAGACTCACAGGAGAACGACCATAAGGTGCCCGAGGCAGCAAGAGACTCTTGGAGACAGGTCGGCTGTAGAACGATGTATTGAATCGCGACGCAATTTGTGTGTTCCATCGTCATTAAGAGGCTCTGAACGTTACAATTCACTGTCAGTTTTGCGTCGGATTCGAAAATCTAGACTCACAGGAGAATGACCATAAGGTGCCCGAGGCAGCTATAGTACCTCTGAGACAAGTCGTCTGGAGGACGATGTATTGAATCGCGACGCAAATTGTGTGTTCCATCGTCATTAAGAGGCTCTGAACCTTACAATTAACTGTCAGTTTTGCGTCGGATTCGAAAATCTAGACTCACAGGAGAACGACCATAAGGCGCCCGAGGCAGCACTAAACCCTTCGAGACAATTCGGCTGGAGGACGATGTATTGAATCGCGACGCAATTTGTATGTTCCATCGTCATTAAGAGGCTCTGAAAGTTACAATTAACTGTCAGTTTTGCGTCGGATTCGAAAATCTAGACTCACAGACGAACGACCATAAGGTGCCGAAGGCAGCACTATACCCTTGGAGACAAGTCGGCTGTAGGACGATGTATTGAATCGCGACGCAATTTGTGTGTTCCATCGTCATTAAGAGGCTCTGAACGTTACAATTAACTGTCAGTTTTGCGTCGGATTCGAGAAACTAGACTCACAGGAGAACGACCATAAGGTGCCCCAGGCAGCACTAGACCCTTGGAGACAGGTCGGCTGGAGGACGATGTATTGAATCGCGACGCAATTTGTGTGTTCCATCGTCATTAAGAGGCTCTGAACCTTACAATTAACTGTCAGTTTTGCGTCGGATTCGAAAATCTAGACTCACAGGAGAACGACCATAAGGCGCCCGAGGCAGCACTAGACCCTTCGAGACAATTCGGCTGGAGGACGATGTATTGAATCGCGACGCAATTTGTGTGTTCCATCGTCATTAAGAGGCTCTGAAAGTTACAATTAACTGTCAGTTTTGCGGCGGATTCGAAAAACTAGACTCACAGGAGAACGACCATAAGGTGCCCCAGGCAGCACTAGACCCTTGGAGACAGGTCGGCTGGAGGACGATGTATTGAATCGCGACGCAATTTGTGTGTTCCATCGTCATTAAGAGGCTCTGAACGTTACAATTAACTGTCAGTTTTGCGTCGGATTCGAAAATCTAGACTCACAGGAGAACGACCATAAGGTTCCCGAGGCAGCACTACACCCTTCGAGACAATTCGGCTGGAGGACGATGTTTTGAATCGCGACGCAATTTGTGTGTTCCATCGTCATTAAGAGGCTCTGAACGTTACAATTAACTGTCAGTTTTGCGTCGGATTCGAAAAACTAGACTCACAGGAGAACGACCATAAGGTGCCCCAGGCAGCACTAGACCCTTGCAGACAGGTCGGCTGGAGGACGATGTATTGAATCGCGACGCAATTTGTGTGTTCCATCGTCATTAAGAGGCTCTGAACCTTACAATTAACTGTCAGTTTTGCGTCGGATTCGAAAATCTAGACTCACAGGAGAACGAACATATGGCGCCCGAGGCAGCACTAGACCCTTGGAGACAAGTCGGCTGGCGGACGATGTATTGAATCGCGACTCAATTTGTGTGTTCTATCTCCGTTAGCAGGTACGAAACGTTACAAATAACCGTCAGTTCTGCGTCGGATTCGAAAAACTAGACTCACAGGAGGGCGACCATGGAATGACCGACGCAGCAATAGACCCAAGGAGCCATTCCGGCTGGAGGACGATGTATTGAGTCCCGACGCTATTAGTGTGTTCCATCGTCATTAAGAGGCTCTGAACATTACAATTCACTGTCAGTTTTGCTTCGGATTCGAAAATCTAGACTCACAGGAGAACGACCATAAGGTGCCCGAGGCAGCAAGAGTACCTCTGAGACAAGTCGGCTGGAGGACGATGTATTGAATCGCGAAGCAATTTGTGTGTTCCATCGTCATTAAGAGGCTCTGAACGTTACAATTAACTGTCAGTTTTGCGCCGGATTCGAAAAACTAGACTCATAGGAGAACCACCAAAAGTTGCCCGGGGCAGCAATAGTACCTCGGAGAAAAGTCGGCTGGAGGACGATGTATTGAATCGCGACGCAATTTGTGTGTTCCATCGTCATTAAGAGGCTCTGAACGTTACAATTCACTGTCAGTTTTGCGGCGGATTCGAAAAACTAGACTCACAGGAGAACGACCATAAGGTGCCCCAGGCAGCACTAGACCCTTGGAGACAGGTCGGCTGTAGGACGATGTATTGAATCGCGAAGCAATTTGTGTGTTCCATCGTCATTAAGAGGCTCTGAACGTTACAATTAAGTGTCAGTTTTGCGGCGGATGCGAAAATCCAGACCCACAGGAGAACGACCATAAGGCGCCCGAGGCAGCACTAGACCCTTCGAGACAATTCGGCTGGAGGACGATGTATTGAATCGCGACGCAATTTGTGTGTTCCATCGTCATTAAGATGCTCTGAACGTTACAATTAACTGTCAGTTTTGCTTCGTATTCGGAAAACTAGACTCACAGGAGAACGACCATAAGGTGCCGGAGGCAGCAAGAGACCCTTGGAGACAGGTCGGCTGTAGGACGATGTATTGAATCGCGACGCAATTTGTGTGTTCCATCGTCATTAAGGGCTCTGAACTTTACAATTAACTGTCAGTTTTGCGTCGTATTCGAAAAACTAGACACACAGGAGAACGACCATAAGGTGCCCCAGGCAGCACTAGACCCTTGGAGATAGGTCGGCTGGAGGACGATGTATTGAATCGCGACCCAATTTGTGTGTTCCATCGTCATTAAGAGTCTCTGAACGTTACCATTAACTGTCAGTTTTGCGTCGGATTCGAAAATCTAGACTCACAGGAGAACGACCATAAGGTGCCCGAGGCAGCACTAGACCCTGGGAGACAGGTCGGCTGGAGGACGATGTATTGAATCGCGACGCAATTTGTGTGTTCCATCGTCATTAAGAGGCTCTGAACCTTACAATTAACTGTCAGTTTTGCGTCGGCTTCGAAAATCTAGACTCACACACGAACGACCATAAGGTGCCCAAGGCAGCACTAGACCCTTGGAGACAAGTCTGGCTGGAGGACGATGTATTGAATCGTGACGCAATTTGTGTGTTCCATAGTCATTAAGAGGCTCTGAACGTCACAATTAACTGTCAGTTTGCGCCGGATTCGAAAAACTAGACTCATAGGAGAACCACCAAAAGGTGCCCGGGGCAGCAATAGTACCTCGGAGAAAAGTCGGCTGGAGGACGATGTATTGAATCGCGACGCAATTTGTGTGTTCCATCGTCATTAAGAGGCTCTGAACGTTACAATTAACTGTCAGTTTTGCGTCGTATTCGTAAAACTAGACTCACAGGAGAACGACCATAAGGTGCCCGAGGCAGCAAGAGACCCTTGGAGACAGGTCGGCTGTAGGACGACGTATTGAATCGCGACGCAATTTGTGTGTTCCATCGTCATTAAGAGGCTCTGAACGTTACAATTAACTGTCAGTTTTGCGTCGGATTCGAAAAACTAGACTTACAGGAGAACGACCATAAGGTGCCCCAGGCAGCACTAGACCCTTGGAGACAGGTCGGCTGGAGGACGATGTATTGAATCGCGACGCAATTTGTGTGTTCCATCGTCATTAAGAGGCTCTGAACCTTACAATTAACTGTCAGTTTTGCGTCGGATTGGAAAATCTAGGCTCACAGAAGAACAACCATAAGGTGCCCAAGGCAGCACTAGACCCTTGGAGACAAGTCGGCTGGAGGACTATGTATTGAATCGCGACGCAATTTGTGTGTTCCATCGTCATTAAGAGGCTCTGAACGTTACAATTAACTGTCAGTTTTGCGCCGGATTCGACACACTAGATTCACAGGAGCACGACCATGAGGTGCCCGAGGCAGCAATAGACCCTTGGAGACAAGTCGGCTGGAGGACGATGTATTGAATCGCGACGCAATTTGTGTGTTCCATCGTCATTAAGAGGCTCTGAACGTTACAATTCACTGTCAGTTTTGCGTCGGATTCGAAAATCTAGACTCACAGGAGAACGACCATAAGGTGCCCGAGGCAGCAATACTACCTCTGAGGCAAGTCGGCTGGAGGACGATGTATTGAATCGCGACGCAATTTGTGTGTTCCATCGTCATTAAGAGGCTCTGAACGTTACAATTAACTGTCAGTTTTGCGTCGTATTCGGAAAACTAGACTCACAGGAGAACGACCATAAGGTGCCCGAGGCAGCAAGAGACCCTTGGAGACAGGTCGGCTGTAGGACGATGTATTGAATCGCGACGCAATTTGTGTGTTCCATCGTCATTAAGAGGCTCTGAACGTTACAATTAACTGTCAGTTTTGCGTCGGATTCGAAAAACTAGACTCACAGGAGAACGACCATAAGGCGCACGAGGCAGCACCAGACCCTTCGAGACAATTCGGCTGGAGGGCGATGTATTGAATCGCGACGCAATTTGTGTGTTCCATCGTCATTAAGAGGCTCTGAACGTTACAATTCACTGTCAGTTTTGCGTCGGATTCGAAAAACTAGACTCACAGGAGAACGACCATAAGGTGCCCCAGGCAGCACTAGACCCTTGGAGACAGGTCGGCTGGAGGACGATGTATTGAATCGCGACGCAATTTGTGTGTTCCATCGTCATTAACAGGCTCTGAACCTTACCATTACTGTCAGTTTTGCGTCGTATTCGAAAATCTAGACCCACAGGAGAACGACCATAAGGTGTTCGAGGCAGCAATAGTACCTCTGAGACAAGTCGGCTGGAGGACGATGTAGTGAATCGCGACGCAATTTGTGTGTTCCATCGTCATTAAGATGCTCTGAACGTTACAATTCACTGTCAGTTTTGCGTCGTATTCGGAAAACTAGACTCACAGGAGAACGACCGTAAGGTGCCGGAGGCAGCAAGAGACCCTTGGAAACAGGTCGGCTGTAGGACGATGTATTGAATCGCGACGCAATTTGTGTGTTCCATCGTCATTAAGAGGCTCTGACCGTGACAATTAACTGCCAGTTTTGCGTCGGATTCGAAAATCTAGACTCAAAGGAGAACGACCATAAGGCGCCCGAGGCAGCACTAGACCCTTCGAGACAATTCGGCTGGAGGACGATGTATTGAATCGCGACGCAATTTGTGTTTTCCATCGTCATAAAGAGGCTCTGAACGTTACAATTAACTGTCAGTTTTGCGTCGGATTCGAAAATCTAGACTCACAGGAGAACGACCATAAGGCGCCCGAGGCAGCACTAGACCCTTCGAGACAATTCGGCTGGAGGACGATGTATTGAATCGCGACGCAATTTGTGTGTTCCATCGTCATTAAGGGCTCTGAACTTTACAATTAACTGTCAGTTTTGCGTCGTATTCGAAAAACTAGACACACAGGAGAACGACCATAAGGTGCCCCAGGCAGCACTAGACCCTTGGAGATAGGTCGGCTGGAGGACGATGTATTGAATCGCGACCCAATTTGTGTGTTCCATCGTCATTAAGAGTCTCTGAACGTTACCATTAACTGTCAGTTTTGCGTCGGATTCGAAAATCTAGACTCACAGGAGAACGACCATAAGGTGCCCGAGGCAGCACTAGACCCTGGGAGACAGGTCGGCTGGAGGACGATGTATTGAATCGCGACGCAATTTGTGTGTTCCATCGTCATTAAGAGGCTCTGAACCTTACAATTAACTGTCAGTTTTGCGTCGGATTCGAAAATCTAGACTCACACACGAACGACCATAAGGTGCCCAAGGCAGCACTAGACCCTTGGAGACAAGTCTGGCTGGAGGACGATGTATTGAATCGTGACGCAATTTGTGTGTTCCATAGTCATTAAGAGGCTCTGAACGTCACAATTAACTGTCAGTTTGCGCCGGATTCGAAAAACTAGACTCATAGGAGAACCACCAAAAGGTGCCCGGGGCAGCAATAGTACCTCGGAGAAAAGTCGGCTGGAGGACGATGTATTGAATCGCGACGCAATTTGTGTGTTCCATCGTCATTAAGAGGCTCTGAACGTTACAATTAACTGTCAGTTTTGCGTCGTATTCGTAAAACTAGACTCACAGGAGAACGACCATAAGGTGCCCGAGGCAGCAAGAGACCCTTGGAGACAGGTCGGCTGTAGGACGACGTATTGAATCGCGACGCAATTTGTGTGTTCCATCGTCATTAAGAGGCTCTGAACGTTACATTTAACTGTCAGTTTTGCGTCGGATTCGAAAAACTAGACTTACAGGAGAACGACCATAAGGTGCCCCAGGCAGCACTAGACCCTTGGAGACAGGTCGGCTGGAGGACGATGTATTGAATCGCGACGCAATTTGTGTGTTCCATCGTCATTAAGAGGCTCTGAACCTTACAATTAACTGTCAGTTTTGCGTCGGATTGGAAAATCTAGGCTCACAGAAGAACAACCATAAGGTGCCCAAGGCAGCACTAGACCCTTGGAGACAAGTCGGCTGGAGGACTATGTATTGAATCGCGACGCAATTTGTGTGTTCCATCGTCATTAAGAGGCTCTGAACGTTACAATTAACTGTCAGTTTTGCGCCGGATTCGACACACTAGACTCACAGGAGCACGACCATGAGGTGCCCGAGGCAGCAATAGACCCTTGGAGACAAGTCGGCTGGAGGACGATGTATTGAATCGCGACGCAATTTGTGTGTTCCATCGTCATTAAGAGGCTCTGAACGTTACAATTCACTGTCAGTTTTGCGTCGGATTCGAAAATCTAGACTCACAGGAGAACGACCATAAGGTGCCCGAGGCAGCAATACTACCTCTGAGGCAAGTCGGCAGGAGGACGATGTATTGAATCGCGACGCAATTTGTGTGTTCCATCGTCATTATCAGGCTCTGAACGTTACAATTAACTGTCAGTTTTGCGTCGTATTCGGAAAACTAGACTCACAGGAGAACGACCATAAGGTGCCCGAGGCAGCAAGAGACCCTTGGAGACAGGTCGGCTGTAGGACGATGTATTGAATCGCGACGCAATTTGTGTGTTCCATCGTCATTAAGAGGCTCTGAACGTTACAATTAACTGTCAGTTTTGCGTCGGATTCGAAAAACTAGACTCACAGGAGAACGACCATAAGGCGCACGAGGCAGCACCAGACCCTTCGAGACAATTCGGCTGGAGGGCGATGTATTGAATCGCGACGCAATTTGTGTGTTCCATCGTCATTAAGAGGCTCTGAGCGTTACAATTCACTGTCAGTTTTGCGTCGGATTCGAAAAACTAGACTCACAGGAGAACGACCATAAGGTGCCCCAGGCAGCACTAGACCCTTGGAGACAGGTCGGCTGGAGGACGATGTATTGAATCGCGACGCAATTTGTGTGTTCCATCGTCATTAACAGGCTCTGAATCTTACCATTACTGTCAGTTTTGCGTCGTATTCGAAAATCTAGACCCACAGGAGAACGACCATAAGGTGTTCGAGGCAGCAATAGTACCTCTGAGACAAGTCGGCTGGAGGACGATGTAGTGAATCGCGACGCAATTTGTGTGTTCCGTCGTCATTAAGATGCTCTGAACGTTACAATTCACTGTCAGTTTTGCGTCGTATTCGGAAAACTAGACTCACAGGAGAACGACCGTAAGGTGCCGGAGGCAGCAAGAGACCCTTGGAAACAGGTCGGCTGTAGGACGATGTATTGAATCGCGACGCAATTTGTGTGTTCCATCGTCATTAAGAGGCTCTGAACGTTACAATTAACTGTCAGTTTTGCGCCGAATTCGTAAAACTACTCACAGGAGAACGTCCATAAGGTGCCCGAGGCAGCAAGAGACCCTTGGAGACAGGTCGGCTGTAGGACGACGTATTGAATCGCGACGCAATTTTTTGTGATCCATCGTCATTAAGAGGCTCTGACCGTGACAATTAACTGCCAGTTTTGCGTCGGATTCGAAAATCTAGACTCAAAGGAGAACGACCATAAGGCGCCCGAGGCAGCACTAGACCCTTCGAGACAATTCGGCTGGAGGACGATGTATTGAATCGCGACGCAATTTGTGTTTTCCATCGTCATAAAGAGGCTCTGAACGTTACAATTAACTGTCAGTTTTGCGTCGGATTCGAAAATCTAGACTCACAGGAGAACGACCATAAGGCGCCCGAGGCAGCACTAGACCCTTCGAGACAATTCGGCTGGAGGACGATGTATTGAATCGCGACGCAATTTGTGTGTTCCATTGTCATTAAGAGGCTCTGAACGTTACAATTAACTGTCAGTTTTGCGTCGGATTTGAAAAACTAGACTCATAGGAGAACCACCAAAAGGTGCCCGGGGCAGCAATAGTACCTCGGAGAAAAGTCGGCTGGAGGACGATGTATTGAATCGCGACGCTATTTGTGTGTTCCATCGTCATTAAGAGGCTCTGAACGTTACAATTAACTGTCAGTTTTGCGTCGTATTCGTAAAACTAGACTCACAGGAGAACGACCATAAGGTGCCCCAGGCAGCACTAGACCCTTGGAGACAGGTCGGCTGGAGGACGATGTATTGAATCGCGAAGCAATTTGTGTGTTCCATCGTCATTAAGAGGCTCTGAACGTTACAATTAACTGTCAGTCTTGCGCCCGATTCGAAAAACTAGACTCATAGGAGAACCACCAAAAGGTGCCCGGGGCAGCAATAGTACCTCGGAGACAAGTCGGCTGTAGGACGATGTATTGAATCGCGACGCAATTTGTGTGTTCCATCGTCATTAAGAGGCTCTGAACGTTACAATTAAGTGTCAGTTTTGCGTCGGATTCGAAAATCCAGACTCACAGGAGAACGACCATAAGGCGCCCGAGGCAGCACTAGACCCTTCGAGACAATTCGGCTGGAGGACGATGTATTGAATCGCGACGCAATTTGTGTGTTCCATCGTCATTAAGATGCTCTGAACGTAACAATTAACTGTCAGTTTTGCTTCGTATTCGGAAAACTAGACTCACAGGAGAACGACCATAAGGTGCCGGAGGCAGCAAGAGACCCTTGGAGACAGGTCGGCTGTAGGACGATGTATTGAATCGCGACGCAATTTGTGTGTTCCATCGTCATTAAGGGCTCTGAACTTTACAATTAACTGTCAGTTTTGCGTCGTATTCGAAAAACTAGACACACAGGAGAACGACCATAAGGTGCCCCAGGCAGCACTAGACCCTTGGAGATAGGTCGGCTGGAGGACGATGTATTGAATCGCGACCCAATTTGTGTGTTCCATCGTCATTAAGAGTCTCTGAACGTTACCATTAACTGTCAGTTTTGCGTCGGATTCGAAAATCTAGACTCACAGGAGAACGACCAGAAGGTGCCCGAGGCAGCACTAGACCCTGGGAGACAGGTCGGCTGGAGGACGATGTATTGAATCGCGACGCAATTTGTGTGTTCCATCGTCATTAAGAGGCTCTGAATCTTACAATTAACTGTCAGTTTTGCGTCGGCTTCGAAAATCTAGACTCACACACGAACGACCATAAGGTGCCCAAGGCAGCACTTGACCCTTGGAGACAAGTCTGGCTGGAGGACGATGTATTGAATCGTGACGCAATTTGTGTGTTCCATAGTCATTAAGAGGCTCTGAACGTCACAATTAACTGTCAGTTTGCGCCGGATTCGAAAAACTAGACTCATAGGAGAACCACCAAAAGGGTGCCCGGGGCAGCAATAGTACCTCGGAGAAAAGTCGGCTGGAGGACGATGTATTGAATCGCGACGCAATTTGTGTGTTCCATCGTCATTAAGAGGCTCTGAACGTTACAATTAACTGTCAGTTTTGCGTCGTATTCGTAAAACTAGACTCACAGGAGAACGACCATAAGGTGCCCGAGGCAGCAAGAGACCCTTGGAGACAGGTCGGCTGTAGGACGACGTATTGAATCGCGACGCAATTTGTGTGGTCTATCGTCATTAAGAGGCTCTGAACGTTACAATGAACTGTCAGTTTTGCGTCGGATTCGAAAATCTAGACTCACAGGAGAACGACCATAAGGCGCACGAGGCAGCACTAGACCCTTCGAGACAATTCGGCTGGAGGACGGTGTATTGAATCGCGACGCAATTTGTGTGTTCCATCGTCATTAAGAGGCTCTGAACGTTACAATTAACTGTCAGTTTTGCGTCGGATTCGAAAAACTAGACTTACAGGAGAACGACCATAAGGTGCCCCAGGCAGCACTAGACCCTTGGAGACAGGTCGGCTGGAGGACGATGTATTGAATCGCGACGCAATTTGTGTGTTCCATCGTCATTAAGAGGCTCTGAACGTTACAATTAGCTGTCAGTTTTGCGCCGGATTCGACACACTAGACTCACAGGAGCACGACCATGAGGTGCCCGAGGCAGCAATAGACCCTTGGAGTCAAGTCGGCTGGAGGACGATGTATTGAATCGCGACGCAATTTGTGTGTTCCATCGTCATTAAGAGGCTCTGAACGTTACAATTGTCAGTTTTGCGTCGGATTCGACAATCTAGACTCACAGGAGAACGACCATAAGGTGCCCGAGGCAGCAATACTACCTCTGAGGCAAGTCGGCTGGAGGACGATGTATTGAATTGCGACGCAATTTGTGTGTTCCATCGTCATTAAGAGGCTCTGAACGTTACAATTAACTGTCAGTTTTGCGTCGTATTCGGAAAACTAGACTCACAGGAGAACGACCATAAGGTGCCCGAGGCAGCAAGAGACCCTTGGAGACAGGTCGGCTGTAGGACGATGTATTGAATCGCGACGCAATTTGTGTGTTCCATCGTCATTAAGAGGCTCTGAACGTTACAATTAACTGTCAGTTTTGCGTCGGATTCGAAAAACTAGACTCTCAGGAGAACGACCATAAGGCGCACGAGGCAGCACCAGACCCTTCGAGACAATTCGGCTGGAGGGCGATGTATTGAATCGCGACGCAATTTGTGTGTTCCATCGTCATTAAGAGGCTCTGAACGTTACAATTCACTGTCAGTTTTGCGTCGGATTCGAAAAACTAGACTCACAGGAGAACGATCATAAGGTGCCCGACGCAGCACTAGACCCTTGGAGACAGGTCGGCTGGAGGACGATGTATTGAATCGCGACGCAATTTGTGTGTTCCATCGTCATTAACAGGCTCTGAACCTTACCATTACTGTCAGTTTTGCGTCGTATTCGAAAATCTAGACCCACAGGAGAACGACCATAAGGTGTTCGAGGCAGCAATAGTACCTCTGAGACAAGTCGGCTGGAGGACGATGTAGTGAATCGCGACGCAATTTGTGTGTTCCATCGTCCTTAAGATGCTCTGCACGTTACAATTAACTGTCAGTTTTGCGTCGTATTCGGAAAACTAGACTCACAGGAGAACGACCGTAAGGTGCCGGAGGCAGCAAGAGACCCTTGGAAACAGGTCGGCTGTAGGACGATGTGTTGAATCGCGACGCAATTTGTGTGTTCCATCGTCATTAAGAGGCTCTGAACGTTACAATTAACTGTCAGTTTTGCGCCGAATTCGTAAAACTACTCACAGGAGAACGTCCATAAGGTGCCCGAGGCAGCAAGAGACCCTTGGAGACAGGTCGGCTGTAGGACGACGTATTGAATCGCGACGCAATTTGTGTGTTCCATCGTCATTAAGAGGCTCTGACCGTGACAATTAACTGCCAGTTTTGCGTCGGATTCGAAAATCTAGACTCAAAGGAGAACGACCATAAGGCGCCCGAGGCAGCACTAGACCCTTCGAGACAATTCGGCTGGAGGACGATGTATTGAATCGCGACGCAATTTGTGTTTTCCATCGTCATAAAGAGGCTCTGAACGTTACAATTATCTGTCAGTTTTGCGTCGGATTCGAAAATCTAGACTCACAGGAGAACGACCATAAGGCGCCCGAGGCAGCACTAGACCCTTCGAGACAATTCGGCTGGAGGACGATGTATTGAATCGCGACGCAATTTGTGTGTTCCATTGTCATTAAGAGGCTCTGAACGTTACAATTAACTGTCAGTTTTGCGTCGGATTCGAAAAACTAGACTCATAGGAGAACCACCAAAAGGTGCCCGGGGCAGCAATAGTACCTCGGAGAAAAGTCGGCTGGAGGACGATGTATTGAATCGCGACGCTATTTGTGTGTTCCATCGTCATTAAGAGGCTCTGAACGTTACAATTAACTGTCAGTTTTGCGTCGTATTCGTAAAACTAGACTCACAGGAGAACGACCATAAGGTGCCCCAGGCAGCACTAGACCCTTGGAGATAGGTCGGCTGGAGGACGATGTATTGAATCGCGACGCAATTTGTGTGTTCCATCGTCATTAAGAGGCTCTGAACCTTACAATTAACTGTCAGTTTTGCGTCGGATTCGAAAATCTAGACTCACAGAAGAACAACCATAAGGTGCCCAAGACAGCACTAGACCCTTGGAGACAAGTCGGCTGGAGGACGATGTATTGAATCGCGACGCAATTTGTGTGTTCCGTCGTCATTAAGAGGCTCTGAACGTTACAATTAACTGTCAGTTTTGCGCCGGATTCGATACACTAGACTCACAGGAGAACGACCATGAGGTGCCCGAGGCAGCAATAGACCCTTGGAGACAAGTCGGCTGGAGGACGATGTATTGAATCGCGACGCAATTTGTGTGTTCCATCGTCATTAAGAGGCTCTGAACGTTACAATTAACTGTCAGTTTTGCGCCGGATTCGAAAAACTAGACTCATAGGAGAACCACCAAAAGGTGCCCGGGGCAGCAATAGTACCTCGGAGAAAAGTCGGCTGGAGGACGATGTATTGAATCGCGACGCTATTTGTGTGTTCCATCGTCATTAAGAGGCTCTGAACGTTACAATTAACTGTCAGTTTTGCGTCGGATTCGTAAAACTAGACTCACAGGAGAACGACCATAAGGTGCCCGAGGCAGCAAGAGACCCTTGGAGACAGGTCGGCTGTAGGACGACGTATTGAATCGCGACGCAATTTGTGTGTTCCATCGTCATTAAGAGGCTCTGAACGTTACAATTAACTGTCAGTTTTGCGTCGGATTCGAAAATCTAGACTCACAGGAGAACGACCATAAGGCGCCCGAGGCAGCACTAGACCCTTCGAGACAATTCGGCTGGAGGACGATGTATTGAATCGCGACGCAATTTGTGTGTTCCATTGTCATTAAGAGGCTCTGAACGTTACTATTAACTGTCAGTTTTGCGTCGGATTCGAAAAACTAGACTCACAGAAGAACAACCATAAGGTGCCCAAGGCAGCACTAGACCCTTGGAGACAAGTCGGCTGGAGGACGATGTATTGAATCGCGACGCAATTTGTGTGTACCATCGTCATTAAGAGGCACTGAACGTTACAATTAACTGTCAGTTTTCCGCCGGATTCGATACACTAGACTCACAGGAGAACGACCATGAGGTGCCCGAGGCAGCAATAGACCCTTGGAGACAAGTCGGCTGGAGGACGATGTATTGAATCGCGACGCAATTTGTGTGTTCCATCATCATTAAGAGGCTCTGAACGTTACAATTCACTGTTAGTTTTGAGTCGGATTCGAAAATCTAGACTCACAGGAGAACGACCATAAGGTGCCCGAGGCAGCAATACTACCTCTGAGGCAAGTCGGCTGGAGGACGATGTATTGAATCGCGACGCAATTTGTGTGTTCCATCGTCATTAAGAGGCTCTGAACGTTACAATTAACTGTCAGTTTTGCGTCGGATTCGAAAAACTAGACTCACAGGAGAACGACCATAAGGTGCCCCAGGCAGCACTAGACCCTTGGAGACAGGTCGGCTGGAGGACGATGTATTGAATCGCGACGCAATTTGTGTGTTCCATCGTCATTAAGAGGCTCTGAACCTTACCATTAACTGTCAGTTTTGCGTCGGATTCGAAAATCTAGACCCACAGGAGAACGACCATAAGGTGTTCGAGGCAGCAATAGTACCTCTGAGACAAGTCGGCTGGAGGACGATGTATTGAATCGCGACGCAATTTGTGTGTTCCATCGTCATTAAGAGGCTCTGAACGTTACAATTAACTGTCAGTTTTGCGTCGGATTCGAAAATCTAGACTCATAGGAGAACCACCAAAAGGTGCCCGGGGCAGCAATAGTACCTCGGAGAAAAGTCGGCTGGAGGACGATGTATTGAATCGCGACGCAATTTGTGTGTTCCATCGTCATTAAGAGGCTCTGAACGTTTCAATTAACTGTCAGTTTTGCGCCGGATTCGAAAAACTAGACTCATAGGAGAACGACCAAAAGGTTCCCGCTGCCTCGGAGACAAGTCGGCTGGAGGACGATGTATTGAATCTCGACGCAAATTGTGTGTTCCATCGTCATTATCAGGCTCTGAACGTTACAATTAACTGTCAGTTTTGCGTCGGATTCGAAAATCTAGACTCACAGGAGAACGACCATAAGGCGCCCGAGGCAGCACTAGACCCTTCGAGAGAATTCGGCTGGAGGACGATGTATTGAATCGCGACGCAATTTGTGTGTTCTATCGTCATTAAGAGGCTTTGAACGTTACAATTCACTGTCAGTTTTGCGTCGGATTCGAAAATCTAGACTCACAGGAGAACGACCATATGGTGCCCGAGGCAGCACTAGACCCTTGGAGACAAGTCGACTGTAGGACGATGTACTGAATCGCGACGCAATTTGTGTGTTCCATCGTCATTAACAGGCTCTGAACGTTACAATTAACTGTCAGTTTTGCGTCGGATTCGAAAAACTAGACTAACAGGAGAACGACCGTAATGTGCCCGAGGCAGCACTAGACCCTTGGAGACAATTCGGCTGGAGGACGATGTATTGTTTCGCGACGCAATTTGTGTGTTCCATCGTCATTAAGAGGCTCTGAACGTTTCAATTAACTGTCAGTTTTACGCCGGATTGGAAAAACTAGACTCACAGAAGAACGACCATAAGGTGCCCGAGGCAGCACTAGACCCTTGGAGACAAGTCGGCTGGAGGACGATGTATTGAATCTCGACGCAATTTGTGTGTTCCATCGTCATTAAGAGGCTCTGAACGTTTCAATTAACTGTCAGTTTTACGCCGGATTCGAAAAACTAGACTCATAGGAGAACGACCAAAGGGTGCCCGGTGCCTCGGAGACAATTCGGCTGGAGGACGATGTATTGATTCGCGACGCAATTTGTGTGTTCCATCGTCATTAAGAGGCTCTGAACGTTACAATTAACTGTCAGTTTAGCGCCGGATTCGAAAAACTAGACTCATAGGAGAACGACCAAAAGGTGCCCGGGGCAGCAATACAACCTCGGAGACAAGTTGGCTGGAGGACGATGTATTGAATCGCGACGCAAATTGTGTGTTCCATCGTCATTATCAGGCTCTGAACGTTACAATTAACTGTCAGTTTTGCGTCGTATTCGGAAAACTAGACTCACAGGAGAACGACCATAAGGTGCCCGAGGCAGCAAGAGACCCTTGGAGACAGGTCGGCTGTAGGATGATGTATTGAATCGCGACGCAATTTGTGTGTTCCATCGTCATTAAGAGGCTCTGAACGTTACAATTAACTGTCAGTTTTGCGTCGGATTCGAAAATCTAGACTCACAGGAGAACGACCATAAGGCGCCCGAGGCAGCACTAGACCCTTCGAGACAATTCGGCTGGAGGACGATGTATTGAATCGCGACGCAATTTGTGTGTTCGATCGTCATTAAGAGGCTCTGAACGTTACAATTAACTATCAGTTTTGCGTCGGATTCGAAAAACTAGACTCACAGGAGAACGACCATAAGGTGCACGAGGCAGCAATAGACCCTTGGAGACAGGTCGGCTGGAGGACGATGTATTGAATCGCGACGCAATTTGTGTGTTCCATCGCCATTATCAGGCTCTGAACGTTACAATTAACTGTCAGTTTTGCGTCGTATTCGAAAACTAGACTTACAGGAGAACGACCATAAGGTGCCCGAGGCAGCAAGAGACCCTTGGAGACAGGTCGGCTGTAGGACGATGTATTGAATCGCGACGCAATTTGTGTGTTCCATCGTCATTAACAGGCTCTGAACGTTACAATTAACTGTCAGTTATGCGTCGTATTCGGAAAACTAGATTCACAGCAGAACGACCATAAGGTGAACAAGGCAGCACTAGACCCTTGGAGACAGGTCGGCTGTCGGACGATGTATTGAATCGCGACGCAATTTGTGTTTTCGATCGTCATTAAGAGGCTTTGAACGTTACAATTAACTGTCAGTTTTGCGTCGGATTCGAAAAACTAGACTCACAGGAGAACGACCATAAGGTGCACGAGGCAGCAATAGACCCTTGGAGACAGGTCGGCTGGAGGACGATGTATTGAATCGCGACGCAATTTGTGTGTTCCAACGTCATTAAGAGGCTCTGAACGTTACAATGAACTGTCAGTTTTGCGTCGGATTCGAAAATCTAGACTCACAGAAGAACGACCATAAGGTGCCCGAGGCAGCACTTGACCCTTGGAGACAAGTCGGCTGGAGGACGATGTATTGAATCGCGACGCAATTTGTGTGTTCCATCGTCATTAACAGGCTCTGAACGTTACAATTAACTGTCAGTTTTGCGTCGGATTCGATAAACTAGACTCACAGGGGAACGACCATAAGGTGCCCTAGGCAGCAATAGACCCTTGGAAACAAGTCGGCTGGAGGACGATGTATTGAATCGCAACGCAATTTGTGTGTTCCATCGACATTAAGAGGCTCTGAACGTTACAATTCACTGTCAGTTTTGCGTCGGATTCGAAAATCTAGACTCACAGGAGAACGACCATAAGGTTCCCGAGGCAGCACTAGACCCTTGGAGACAAGGTGACTGTAGGACGATGTATTGAATCGCGACGCAATTTGTGTGTTCCATCGTCATTAACAGGCTCTGAACGTTACAATTAACTGTCAGTTTTGCGTCGGATTCGAAAAACTAGACTCACAGGAGAACGACCGTAAGGTGCCCGAGGCAGCACTAGACCCTTGGAGACAATTCGGCTGGAGGACGATGTATTGATTCGCGACGCAATTTGTGTGTTCCATCGTCATTAAGAGGCTCTGAACGTTACAATTAACTGTCAGTTTTGCGTCGGATTCGAAAAACTAGACTCACAGGAGAACGACCATAAGGTGCCCGAGGCAGCACTAGACCCTTGGAGACAGGTCGGCTGGAGGACGATGTATTGAATCGCGACGCAATTTGTGTGTTCCATCGTCATTAAGAGGCTCTGAACGTTACAATTAACTGTCAGTTTTGCGTCGGATTCGAAAATATAGACTCACAGAAGAACGACCATAAGGTGCCCGAGGCAGCACTAGACCCTTGGAGACAAGTCGGCTGGAGGACGATGTATTGAATCGCGACGCAATTTGTGTGTTCCATCGTCATTAAGAGGCTCTGAACGTTTCAATTAACTGTCAGTTTTACGCCGGATTCGAAAAACTAGACTCATAGGAGAACGACCAAAAGGTGCCCGGTGCCTCGGAGACAATTCGGCTGGAGGACGATGTATTGATTCGCGACGAAATTTGTGTGTTCCATCGTCATTAAGAGGCTCTGAACGTTACAATTAACTGTCAGTTTTGCGCCGGATTCGAAAAACTAGACTCATAAGAGAACGACCAAAAGGTGCCCGGGGCAGCAATACAACCTCGGAGACAATTCGGCTGGAGGACGATGTATTGAATCGCGACGCAATTTGTGTGTTCCATCGTCATTAACAGGCTCTGAACGTTACAATTAACTGTCAGTTATGCGTCGTATTCGGAAAACTAGATTCACAGCAGAACGACCATAAGGTGAACGAGGCAGCAATAGACCCTTGGAGACAGGTCTGCTGTCGGACGATGTATTGAATCACGACGCAATTTGTGTGTTCCGTCGTCATTAACAGGCTCTGAACGTTACAATTAACTGTCAGTTTTGCGTCGTATTCGGAAAACTAGACTCACAGGAGAACGATCATAAGGTGCCCGAGGCTGCAAGAGACCCTTGGAGACAGGTCGGCTGTAGGACGATGTATTGAATCGCGACGCAATTTGTGTGTTCCATCGTCATTTAGAGGCTCTGAACGTTACAATTAACTGTCAGTTTTGCGTCGGATTCGAAAATCGAGACTCACAGGAAAACGACCATAAGGCGCCCGAGGCAGCACTAGACCCTTCGAGACAATTCGGCTGGAGGACGATGTATTGAATCGCGACGCAATTTGTATGTTACATCGTCATTAAGAGGCTCTGAACGTTACAATTAACTGTCAGTTTTGCGTCGGATTCGAAAAACTAGACTCACAGGAGAACGACCATAAGGTGCCCGAGGCAGCACTAGACCCTTGGAGACAAGTCGGCTGTAGGACGATGTATTGAATCGCGACGCAATTTGTGTGTTCCATCGTCATTAAGAGGCTCTGAACGTTACAATTCACTGTCAGTTTTGCGTAGGATTCGAAAATCTAGACTCACAGGAGAACGACCATAAGGTGCCCAAGGCAGCACTAGACCCTTGGAGACAAGTCGGCTGTAGGACGATGTATTCAATCGCGACGCAATTTGTGTGTTCCATCGTCATTAAGAGGCTCTGAACGTTACAATTAACTGTCAGTTTTGCGCCGGATTCGAAAAACTAGACTCATAGGAGAACGACCAAAAGGTGCCCGGGGCAGCAATACTACCTCGGAGACAAGTCGGCTGGAGGACGATGTATTGAATCGCGACGCAAATTGTGTGTTCCATCGTCATTATCAGGCTCTGAACGTTACAATTAACTGTCAGTTTTGCGTCGTATTCGGAAAACTAGACTTACAGGAGAACGACCATAAGGTGCCCGAGGCAGCAAGAGACCCTTGGAGACAGGTCGGCTGTAGGACAATGTATTGAATCGCGACGCAATTTGTGTGTTCCATCGTCATTAAGAGGCTCTGAACGTTACAATTAACTGTCAGTTTTGCGTCGGATCCGAAAATCTAGACTCACAGGAGAACGACCATAAGGCGCCCGAGGCAGCACTAGACCCTTCAATTCGGCTGGAGGACGATGTACTGAATCGCGACGCAATTTGTGAGTTCCATCGTCATTAAGAGGCTCTGAACGTTACAATTGTCAGTTTTGCGTCGGATTCGAAAAACTAGACTCACAGGAGAACGACCATAAGGTGCCCCAGGCAGCAATAGACCCTTGGAGACAGGTCGGCTGGAGGACGATGTATTGAATCGCGACGCAATTTGTGTGTTCCATCGTCATTAAGAGGCTCTGAACGTTACAATTAACTGTCAGTTTTGCGTCGGATTCGAAAATCTAGACTCACAGAAGAACGACCATAAGGTGCCCGAGGCAGCACTAGACCCTTGGAGACAAGTCGGCTGGAGGACGATGTATTGAATCGCGACGCAATTTGAGTGTTCCATCGTCATTAAGAGGACCTGAACGTTACAATTAACTGTCAGTTTTGCGTCGGATTCGAAAATCTAGACTCACAGGTGAACGACCATAAGGCGCCCGAGGCAGCACTAGACCCTTGGAGACAAGTCGGCTGGAGGACGATGTATTGAATCGCGACGCAATTTGTGTGTTCGATCGTCATTAAGAGGCTCTGAACGTTACAATTGACTGTCAGTTTTGCGTCGGATTCGAAAAACTAGACTCACAGGAGAACGACCATAAGGTGCACGATTCAGCAATAGACCCTTGGAGACAGGTCGGCTGTAGGACGATGTATTGAATCGCGACGCAATTTGTGTGTTCCATCGTCATTAAGAGGCTCTGAACGTTACAATTAACTGTCAGTTTTGCGTCGGATTCGAAAATATAGACTCACAGAAGAACGACCATAAGGTGCCCGAGGCTGCACTAGACCCTTGGAGACAATTCGGCTGGAGGACGATGTATTGAATCGCGACGCAATTTGTGTGTTCCATCGTCATTAAGAGGCTCTGAACGTTACAATTAACTGTCAGTTTTGCGTCGGATTCGAAAATATAGACTCACAGAAGAACGACCATAAGGTGCCCGAGGCTGCACTAGACCCTTGGAGACAATTCGGCTGGAGGACGGTGTATTGAATCGCGACGCAATTTGTGTGTTCCATCGTCATTAAGAGGCTCAGAACGTTACAATTGACTGTCAGTTTTGCGTCGGATTCGAAAAACTAGACTCACAGGAGAACTACCATAAGGTGCCCGAGGCAGCAAGAGACCCTTGGAGACAGGTCGGCTGTAGGATGATGTATTGAATCGCGACGCAATTTGTGTGTTCCATCGTCATTAAGAGGCTCTGAACGTTACAATTAACTGTCAGTTTTGCGTCGGATTCGAAAATCTAGACTCACAGGAGAACGACCATAAGGCGTCCGAGGCAGCACTAGACCCTTCGAGACAATTCGGCTGGAGGACGATGTATTGAATCGCGACGCAATTTGTGTGTTCGATCGTCATTAAGAGGCTCTGAACGTTACAATTAACTGTCAGCTTTGCGTCGGATTCGAAAAACTAGACTCACAGGAGAACGACCATAAGGTGCACGAGGCAGCAATAGACCCTTGGAGACAGGTCGGCTGGAGGACGATGTATTGAATCGCGACGCAATTTGTGTGTTCCATCGCCAATATCAGGCTCTGAACGTTACAATTAACTGTCAGTTTTGCGTCGTATGCGAAAACTAGACTTACAGGAGAACGACCATAAGGTGCCCGAGGCAGCAAGAGACCCTTGGAGATAGGTCGGCTGTAGGACGATGTATTGAATCCCGACGCAATTTGTGTGTTCCATCGTCATTAACAGGCTCTGAACGTTACAATTAACTGTCAGTTATGCGTCGTATTCGGAAAACTAGATTCACAGCAGAACGACCATAAGGTGAACGAGGCAGCAATAGACCCTTGGAGACAGGACGGCTGTCGGACGATGTATTGAATCTCGACGCAATTTGTGTGTTCCGTCGTCATTAACAGGTTCTGAACGTTACAATTAACTTTCAGTTTTGCGTCGGATTCGAATAACTAGACTCTCAGGAGAACGACCATAAGTTGCCCGAGGCAGCAATGGACCCTTGGAGACAAGTCGGTTGTAGGACGATGTATTGAATCGCAACGCAATTTGTCTGTTCCATCGTCATTAAGAGGCTCTGAACGTTACAATTCACTGTCAGTTTTGCGTCGGATTCGAAATTCTAGACTCAAAGGACAACGACCAATAGGTGCCCGAGGCAGCAATAGACCCTTGGAGACAAGTCGGCTGTAGGACGATGTATTCAATCGCGATGCAATTTGTGTGTTCCATCGTCATTAAGAGGCTCTGAACGTTACAATTAACTGCGAGTTTTGCGCCGGATTCGAAAAACTAGACTCATAGGAGAACGTCCAAAAGGCGCCCGGGGCAGCAATACTACCTCGGAGACAAGTCGGCTGGAGGACGATGTATTGAATCGCGACGCAAATTGTGTGTTCCATCGTCATTATCAGGCTCTGAACGTTACAATTAACTGTCAGTTTTGCGTCGTATTCGGAAAACTAGACTCACAGGAGAACGATCATAAGGTGCCCGAGGCAGCAAGAGACCCTTGGAGACAGGTCGGCTGTAGGACGATGTATTGAATCGCGACGCAATTTGTGTGTTCCATCGTCATTAAGAGGCTCTGAACGTTACAATTAACTGTCAGTTTTGCGTAGGATTCGAAAATCTAGACTCACAGGAGAACGACCATAAGGTGCCCGAGGCAGCACTAGACCCTTGGAGACAAGTCGGCTGGAGGACGATGTATTGAATCGCGACGCAATTTGTATGTTCCATCGTCATTAAGAGGCTCTGAACGTTACAATTAACTGTCAGTTTTGCGTCGGATTCGAAAAACTAGACTCACAGGAGAAAGACCATAAGGTGCCCGAGGCAGCACTAGACCCTTGGAGACAAGTCGGCTGTAGGACGATGTATTGAATCGCGACGCAATTTGTGTGTTCCATCGTCATTAAGAGGCTCTGAACGTTACAATTCACTGTCAGTTTTGCGTAGGATTCGAAAATCTAGACTCACAGGAGAACGACCATAAGGTACCCGAGGCAGCACTAGACCCTTGGAGACAAGTCGGCTGTAGGACGATGTATTGAATCGCGACGCAATTTGTGTGTTCGATCGTCATTAAGAGGCTCTGAACGTTACAATTAACTGTCAGTTTTGCGTCGGATTCGAAAAACTAGACTCACAGGAGAACGACCATAAGGTGCACGAGGCAGCAATAGACCCTTGGAGACAGGTCGGCTGGAGGACGATGTATTGAATCGCGACGCAATTTGTGTGTTCCATCGTCATTATCAGGCTCTGAACGTTACAATTAACGGTCAGTTTTGCGTCGTATTCGAAAACTAGACTTACAGGAGAACGGCCATAAGGTGCCCGAGGCAGCAAGAGACCCTTGGAGATAGGTCGGCTGTAGGACGATGTATTGAATCGCGACGCAATCTGTGTGTTCCATCGTCATTAACAGGCTCTGAACGTTACAATTAACTGTCAGTTATGCGTCGTATTCGGAAAACTAGATTCACAGCAGAACGACCATAAGGTGAACGAGGCAGCAATAGACCCTTGGAGACAGGTCGGCTGTCGGACGATGTATTGAATCTCGACGCAATTTGTGTGTTCCGTCGTCATTAACAGGCTCTGAACGTTACAATTAACTTTCAGTTTTGCGTCGGATTCGAAAAACTAGACTCACAGGAGAACGACCATAAGTTGCCCGAGGCAGCAATGGACCCTTGGAGACAAGTCGGATGTAGGACGATGTATTGAATCGCGACGCAATTTGTCTGTTCCATCGTCATTAAGAGGCTCAGAACGTTACAATTCACTGTCAGTTTTGCGTCGGATTCGAAATTCTAGACTCAAAGGACAACGACCAATAGGTGCCCGAGGCAGCAATAGACCCTTGGAGACAAGTCGGCTGTAGGACGATGTATTGAATCGCGACGCAAATTGTGTGTTCCATCGTCATTATCAGGCTCTGAACGTTACAATTAACTGTCAGTTTTGCGTCGTATTCGGAAAACTAGACTCACAGGAGAACGATCATAAGGTGCCCGAGGCAGCAAGAGACCCTTGGAGACAAGTCGGCTGTAGGACGATGTATTCAATCGCGACGCAATTTGAGTGTTCCATCGTCATTAAGAGGACCTGAACGTTACAATTAACTGTCAGTTTTGCGTCGGATTCGAAAATCTAGACTCACAGGAGAACGACCATAAGGCGCCCGAGGCAGCACTAGACCCTTCGAGACAATTCGGCTGGAGGACGATGTATTGAATCGCGACGCAATTTGTGTGTTCCATCGTCATTAAGAGGCTCTGAACGTTACAATTAACTGTCAGTTTTGCGTCGGATTCGAAAATATAGACTCACAGAAGAACGACCATAAGGTGCCCGAGGCTGCACTAGACCCTTGGAGGCAAATCGGCTGGAGGACGATGTATTGAATCGCGACGCAATTTGTGTGTTCCATCGTCATTAAGGGGCTCTGAACGTTACAATTAACTATCAGTTTTGCGCCGGATTCGCAAAAGTAGACTCATAGGAGAACGACCACAAGGTGCCCGGGGCAGCAATACAACCTCGGAGACAAGTCGGCTGGAGGACGATGTATTGAATCGCGACGCAAATTGTGTGTTCCATCGTCATTATCAGGCTCTGAACGTTACAATTAACTGTCAGTTTTGCGTCGTATTCGGAAAACTAGACTCACAGGAGAACTACCATAAGGTGCCCGAGGCAGCAAGAGACCCTTGGAGACAGGTCGGCTGTAGGATGATGTATTGAATCGCGACGCAATTTGTGTGTTCCATCGCCATTAAGAGGCTCTGAACGTTACAATTAACTGTCAGTTTTGCGTCGGATTCGAAAATCTAGACTCACAGGAGAACGACCATAAGGCGTCCGAGGCAGCACTAGACCCTTCGAGACAATTCGGCTGGAAGACGATGTATTGAATCGCGACGCAATTTGTGTGTTCGATCGTCATTAAGAGGCTCTGAACGTTACAATTAACTGTCAGTTTTGCGTCGGATTCGAAAAACTAGACTCACAGGAGAACGACCATAAGGTGCACGAGGCAGCAATAGACCCTTGGAGACAGGTAGGCTGGAGGACGATGTATTGAATCGCGACGCAATTTGTGTGTTCCATCGTCATTATCAGGCTCTGAACGTTACAATTAACTGTCAGTTTTGCGTCGTATTCGAAAACTAGACTCACAGGAGAACGACCATAAGGCGTCCGAGGCAGCACTAGACCCTTCGAGACAATTCGGCTGGAGGACGATGTATTGAATCGCGACGCAATTTGTGTGTTCGATCGTCATTAAGAGGCTCTGAACGTAACAATTAACTGTCAGTTATGCGTCGTATTCGGAAAACTATATTCACAGCACAACGACCATAAGGTGAACGAGGCAGCAATAGACCCTTGGAGACAGGTGGGCTGTCGGACGATGTATTGAATCTCGACGCAATTTGTGTGTTCCGTCGTCATTAACAGGCTCTGAACGTTACAATTAACTTTCAGTTTTGCGTCTGATTCGAAAAACTAGACTCACAGGAGAACGACCATAAGTTGCCCGAGGCAGCAATAGACCTTTGGAGACAAGTCGGCTGTAGGACGATGTATTCAATCGCGATGCAATTTGTGTGTTCCATCGTCATTAAGAGGCTCTGAACGTTACAATTAACTGTGGGTTTTGCGCCGGATTCGAAAAACTAGACTCATAGGAGAACGTCCAAAAGGCGCCCGGGGCAGCAATACTACCTCGGAGACAAGTCGGCTGGAGGACGATGTATTGAATCGCGACGCAAATTGTGTGTTCCATCGTCATTATCAGGCTCTGAACGTTACAATTAACTGTCAGTTTTGCGTCGTATTCGGAAAACTAGACTCAAAGGAGAACGATCATAAGGTGCCCGAGGCAGCAAGAGACCCTTGGAGACAGGTCGGCTGTAGGACGATGTATTGAATCGCGACGCAATTTGTGTGTTCCATCGTCATTAAGAGGCTCTGAACGTTACAATTAACTGTCAGTTTTGCGTCGGATTCGAAAATCGAGACTCACAGGAAAACGACCATAAGGCGCCCGAGGCAGCACTAGACCCTTAGAGACAATTCGGCTGGAGGACGATGTATTGAATCACGACGCAATTTGTATGTTCCATCGTCATTAAGAGGCTCTGAACGTTACAATTAACTGTCAGTTTTGCGTCGGATTCGAAAAACTAGACTCACAGGAGAAAGACCATAAGGTGCCCGAGGCAGCACTAGACCCTTGGAGACAAGTCGGCTGTAGGACGATGTATTGAATCGCGACGCAATTTGTGTGTTCCATCGTCATTAAGAGGCTCTGAACGTTACAATTCACTGTCAGTTTTGCGTAGGATTCGAAAATCTAGACTCACAGGAGAACGACCATAAGGTGCCCGAGGCAGCAAGAGACCCTTGCAGACAGGTCGGCTGTAGGACGATGTATTGAATCGCGACGCAATTTGTGTGTTCCCTCGTCTTTAAGAGGCTCTGAACGTTACAATTAACTGTCAGTTTTGCGTCGGATCCGAAAATCTAGACTCACAGGAGAACGACCATAAGGCGCCCGAGGCAGCACTAGACCCTTCGAGACAATTCGGCTGGAGGACGATGTACCGAATCGCGACGCAATTTGTGAGTTCGATCGTCATTAAGAGGCTCTGAACGTTACAATTGTCAGTTTTGCGTCGGATTCGAAAAACTAGACTCACAGGAGAACGACCATAAGGTGCACGAGGCAGCAATAAACCCTAGGAGACAGGTCGGCTGTAGGACGATGTTCCATCGTCATTAAGAGGCTCTGAACGTTACAATTAACTGCGAGTTTTGCGCCGGATTCGAAAAACTAGACTCATAGGAGAACGTCCAAAAGGCGCCCGGGGCAGCAATACTACCTCGGAGACAAGTCGGCTGGAGGACGATGTATTGAATCGCGACGCAAATTGTGTGTTCCATCCTCATTATCAGGCTCTGAACGTTACAATTAACTGTCAGTTTTGCGTCGTATTCGGAAAACTAGACTCACAGGAGAACTTTCATAAGGTGCCCGAGGCAGCAAGAGACCCTTGGAGACAGGTCGGCTGTAGGACGATGTATTGAATCGCGACGCAATTTGTGTGTTCCATCGTCATTAAGAGGCTCTGAACGTTACAATTAACTGTCAGTTTTGCGTAGGATTCGAAAATCTAGACTCACAGGAGAACGACCATAAGGTGCCCGAGGCAGCACTAGACCCTTGGAGACAAGTCGGCTGGAGGACGATGTATTGAATCGCGACGCAATTTGTATGTTCCATCGTCATTAAGAGGCTCTGAACGTTACAATTAACTGTCAGTTTTGCGTCGGATTCGAAAAACTAGACTCACAGGAGAAAGACCACAAGGTGCCCGAGGCAGCACTAGACCCTTGGAGACAAGTCGGCTGTAGGACGATGTATTGAATCGCGACGCAATTTGTGTGTTCCATCGTCATTAAGAGGCTCTGAACGTTACAATTCACTGTCAGTTTTGCGTAGGATTCGAAAATCTAGACTCACAGGAGAACGACCATAAGGTGCCCGAGGCAGCACTAGACCCTTGGAGACAAGTCGGCTGTAGGACGATGTATTGAATCGCGACGCAATTTGTGTGTTCGATCGTCATTAAGAGGCTCTGAACGTTACAATTAACTGTCAGTTTTGCGTCGGATTCGAAAAACTAGACTCACAGGAGAACGACCATAAGGTGCACGAGGCAGCAATAGACCCTTGGAGACAGGTCGGCTGGAGGACGATGTATTGAATCGCGACGCAATTTGTGTGTTCCATCGTCATTAAGAGGCTCTGAACGTTACAATTCACTGTCAGTTTTGCGTAGGATTCGAAAATCTAGACTCACAGGAGAACGACCATAAGGTGCCCGAGGCAGCACTAGACCCTTGGAGACAAGTCGGCTGTAGGACGATGTATTGAATCGCGACGCAATTTGTGTGTTCGATCGTCATTAAGAGGCTCTGAACGTTACAATTAACTGTCAGTTTTGCGTCGGATTCGAAAAACTAGACTCACAGGAGAACGACCATAAGGTGCACGAGGCAGCAATAGACCCTTGGAGACAGGTCGGCTGGAGGACGATGTATTGAATCGCGACGCAATTTGTGTGTTCGATCGTCATTAAGAGGCTCTGAACGTTACAATTAACTGTCAGTTTTGCGTCGGATTCGAAAAACTAGACTCACAGGAGAACGACCATAAGGTGCACGAGGCAGCAATAGACCCTAGGAGACAGGTCGGCTGTAGGACGATGTTCCATCGTCATTAAGAGGCTCTGAACGTTACAATTAACTGCGAGTTTTGCGCCGGATTCGAAAAACTAGACTCATAGGAGAACGTCCAAAAGGCGCCCGGGGCAGCAATACTACCTCGGAGACAAGTCGGCTGGAGGACGATGTATTGAATCGCGACGCAAATTGTGTGTTCCATCGTCATTATCAGGCTCTGAACGTTACAATTAACTGTCAGTTTTGCGTCGTATTCGGAAAACTAGACTCACAGGAGAACGATCATAAGGTGCCCGAGGCAGCAAGAGACCCTTGGAGACAGGTCGGCTGTAGGACGATGTATTGAATCGCGACGCAATTTGTGTGTTCCATCGTCATTAAGAGGCTCTGAACGTTACAATTAACTGTCAGTTTTGCGTAGGATTCGAAAATCTAGACTCACAGGAGAACGACCATAAGGTGCCCGAGGCAGCACTAGACCCTTGGAGACAAGTCGGCTGGAGGACGATGTATTGAATCGCGACGCAATTTGTATGTTCCATCGTTATTAAGAGGCTCTGAACGTTACAATTAACTGTCAGTTTTGCGTCGGATTCGAAAAACTAGACTCACAGGAGAAAGACCACAAGGTGCCCGAGGCAGCACTAGACCCTTGGAGACAAGTCGGCTGTAGGACGATGTATTGAATCGCGACGCAATTTGTGTGTTCCATCGTCATTAAGAGGCTCTGAACGTTACAATTCACTGTCAGTTTTGCGTAGGATTCGAAAATCTAGACTCACAGGAGAACGACCATAAGGTGCCCGAGGCAGCACTAGACCCTTGGAGACAAGTCGGCTGTAGGACGATGTATTGAATCGCGACGCAATTTGTGTGTTCGATCGTCATTAAGAGGCTCTGAACGTTACAATTAACTGTCAGTTTTGCGTCGGATTCGAAAAACTAGACTCACAGGAGAACGACCATAAGGTGCACGAGGCAGCAATAGACCCTTGGAGACAGGTCGGCTGGAGGACGATGTTTTGAATCGCGACGCAATTTGTGTGTTCCATCGTCATTATCAGGCTCTGAACGTTACAATTAACGGTCAGTTTTGCGTCGGATTCGAAAACTAGACTTACAGGAGAACGACCATAAGGTGCCCGAGGCAGCAAGAGACCCTTGGAGATAGGTCGGCTGTAGGACGATGTATTGAATCGCGACGCAATTTGTGTGTTCCATCGTCATTAACAGGCTCTGAACGTTACAATTAACTGTCAGTTATGCGTCGTATTCGGAAAACTAGATTCACAGCAGAACGACCATAAGGTGAACGAGGCAGCAATAGACCCTTGGAGACAGGTCGGCTGTCGGACGATGTATTGAATCTCGACGCAATTTGTGTGTTCCGTCGTCATTAACAGGCTCTGAACGTTACAATTAACTTTCAGTTTTGCGTCGGATTCGAAAAACTAGACTCACAGGAGAACGACCATAAGTTGCCCGAGGCAGCAATGGACCCTTGGAGACAAGTCGGATGTAGGACGATGTATTGAATCGCGACGCAATTTGTCTGTTCCATCGTCATTAAGAGGCTCTGAACGTTACAATTCACTGTCAGTTTTGCGTCGGATTCGAAATTCTAGACTTAAAGGACAACGACCAATAGGTGCCCGAGGCAGCAATAGAGCCTTGGAGACAAGTCGGCTGTAGGACGATGTATTCAATCGCGATGCAATTTGTGTGTTCCATCGTCATTAAGAGGCTCTGAACGTTACAATTAACTGTAAGTTTTGCGCCGGATTCGAAAAACTAGACTCATAGGAGAACGTCCAAAAGGCGCCCGGGGCAGCAATACTACCTCGGAGACAAGTCGGATGGAGGACGATGTATTGAATCGCGACGCAAATTGTGTGTTCCATCGTCATTATCAGGCTCTGAACGCTACAATTAACTGTCAGTTTTGCGTCGTATTCGGAAAACTAGACTCACAGGAGAACGATCATAAGGTGCCCGAGGCAGCAAGAGACCCTTGGAGACAAGTCGGCTGCAGGACGATGTATTCAATCGCGACGCAATTTGAGTGTTCCATCGTCATTAAGAGGACCTGAACGTTACAATTAACTGTCAGTTTTGCGTCGGATTCGAAAATCTAGACTCACAGGAGAACGACCATAAGGCGCCCGAGGCAGCACTAGACCCTTCGAGACAATTCGGCTGGAGGACGATGTATTGAATCGCGACGCAATTTGTGTGTTCGATCGTCATTAAGAGGCTCTGAACGTTACTATTGACTGTCAGTTTTGCGTCGGATTCGAAAAACTATACTCACAGGAGAACGACCATAAGGTGCACGAGGCAGCAATAGACCCTTGGAGAAAGGTCGGCTGGAGGACGATGTATTGAATCGCGACGCAATTTGTGTGTTCCATCGTCATTAAGAGGCTCTGAACGTTACAATTAACTGTCAGTTTTGCGTCGGATTCGAAAATATAGACTCACAGAAGAACGACCATAAGGTGCCCGAGGCTGCACTAGACCCTTGGAGACAAATCGGCTGGAGGACGATGTATTGAATCGCGACGCAATTTGTGTGTTCCATCGTCATTAAGGGGCTCTGAACGTTACAATTAACTGTCAGTTTTGCGCCGGATTCGCAAAAGTAGACTCATAGGAGAACGACCACAAGGTGCCCGGGGCAGCAATACAACCTCGGAGACAAGTCGGCTGGAGGACGATGTATTGAATCGCGACGCAAATTGTGTGTTCCATCGTCATTATCAGGCTCTGAACGTTACAATTAACTGTCAGTTTTGCGTCGTATTCGGAAAACTAGACTCACAGGAGAACTACCATAAGGTGCCCGAGGCAGCAAGAGACCCTTGGAGACAGGTCGGCTGTAGGATGATGTATTGAATCGCGACGCAATTTGTGTGTTCCATCGCCATTAAGAGGCTCTGAACGTTACAATTAACTGTCAGTTTTGCGTCGGATTCGAAAATCTAGACTCACAGGAGAACGACCATAAGGCGTCCGAGGCAGCACTAGACCCTTCGAGACAATTCGGCTGGAGGACGATGTATTGAATCGCGACGCAATTTGTGTGTTCGATCGTCATTAAGAGGCTCTGAACGTTACAATTAACTGTCAGTTTTGCGTCGGATTCGAAAAACTAGACTCACAGGAGAACGACCATAAGGTGCACGAGGCAGCAATAGACCCTTGGAGACAGGTCGGCTGGAGGACGATGTATTGAATCGCGACGCAATTTGTGTGTTCCATCGTCATTATCAGGCTCTGAACGTTACAATTAACTGTCAGTTTTGCGTCGTATTCGAAAACTAGACTCACAGGAGAACGACCATAAGGCGTCCGAGGCAGCACTAGACCCTTCGAGACAATTCGGCTGGAGGACGATGTATTGAATCGCGACGCAATTTGTGTGTTCGATCGTCATTAAGAGGCTCTGAACGTAACAATTAACTGTCAGTTATGCGTCGTATTCGGAAAACTATATTCACAGCACAACGACCATAAGGTGAACGAGGCAGCAATAGACCCTTGGAGACAGGTCGGCTGTCGGACGATGTATTGAATCTCGACGCAATTTGTGTGTTCCGTCGTCATTAACAGGCTCTGAACGTTACAATTAACTTTCAGTTTTGCGTCGGATTCGAAAAACTAGACTCACAGGAGAACGACCATAAGTTGCCCGAGGCAGCAATGGACCCTTGGAGACAAGTCGGATGTAGGACGATGTATTTAATCGCGACGCAATTTGTCTGTTCCATCGTCATTAAGAGGCTCTGAACGTTACAATTCACTGTCAGTTTTGCGTCGGATTCGAAATTCTAGACTCAAAGGACAACGACCAATAGGTGCCCGAGGCAGCAATAGACCCTTGGAGACAAGTCGGCTGTAGGACGATGTATTCAATCGCGATGCAATTTGTGTGTTCCATCGTCATTAAGAGGCTCTGAACGTTACAATTAACTGTCAGTTTTGCGTCGGATTCGAAAATCGAGACTCACAGGAAAACGACCATAAGGCGCCCGAGGCAGCACTAGACCCTTCGAGACAATTCGGCTGGAGGACGATGTATTGAATCGCGACGCAATTTGTATGTTCCATCGTCATTAAGAGGCTCTGAACGTTACAATTAACTGTCAGTTTTGCGTCGGATTCGAAAAACTAGACTCACAGGAGAAAGACCATAAGGTGCCCGAGGCAGCACTAGACCCTTGGAGACAAGTCGGCTGTAGGACGATGTATTGAATCGCGACGCAATTTGTGTGTTCCATCGTCATTAAGAGGCTCTGAACGTTACAATTCACTGTCAGTTTTGCGTAGGATTCGAAAATCTAGACTCACAGGAGAACGACCATAAGGTGCCCGAGGCAGCAAGAGACCCTTGCAGACAGGTCGGCTGTAGGACGATGTATTGAATCGCGACGCTATTTGTGTGTTCCATCGTCTTTAAGAGGCTCTGAACGTTACAATTAACTGTCAGTTTTGCGTCGGATCCGAAAATCTAGACTCACAGGAGATCGACCATAAGGCGCCCGAGGCAGCACTAGACCCTTCGAGACAATTCGGCTGGAGGACGATGTACCGAATCGCGACGCAATTTGTGAGTTCGATCGTCATTAAGAGGCTCTGAACGTTACAATTGTCAGTTTTGCGTCGGATTCGAAAAACTAGACTCACAGGAGAACGACCATAAGGTGCACGAGGCAGCAATAGACCCTTGGAGACAGGTCGGCTGGAGGACGATGTATTGAATCGCGACGCAATTTGTGTGTTCCATCGTCATTAAGAGGCCCTGAACGTTACAATTAACTGTCAGTTTTGCGTCGGATTCGAAAATCTAGACTCACAGAAGAACGACCATAAGGTGCCCGAGGCAGCACTAGACCCTTGGAGACAAGTCGGCTGTAGGACGATGTATTGAATCGCGACGCAATTTGTGTGTTCCATCGTCATTAACAGGCTCTGAACGTTACAATTAACTGTCATATTTGCGTCGGATTCGATAAACTAGACTCACAGGGGAACGACCATAAGGTGCCCGAGGCAGCAATAGACCCTTGGAGACAAGTCGGCTGGAGGACGATGTATTGAATCGCGACGCAATTTGTGTGTTCCATCGTCATTAAGAGGCTCTGAACGTTACAATTAACTGTCAGTTTTGCGTCGGATTCGAAAATCGATACTCACAGGAAAACGACCATAAGGCGCCCGAGGCAGCACTAGACCCTTCGAGACAATTCGGCTGGAGGACGATGTATTGAATCGCGACGCAATTTGTGTGTTCCATCGTCATTAAGAGGCTCTGAACGTTACAATTAACTGTCAGTTTTGCGCCGGATTCGAAAATCTAGACTCACAGGAGAACGACCATAAGGTGCCCGAGGCAGCACTAGACCCTTGGAGACAAGTCGGCTGTAGGACGATGTATTCAATCGCGACGCAATTTGTGTGTTCCATCGTCATTAAGAGGCTCTGAACGTTACAATTAACTGTCAGTTTTGCGCCGGATTCGAAAAACTAGACTCATAGGAGAACGACCAACAGGTGCCCGGGGCAGCAATACTACCTCGGAGACAAGTCGGCTGGAGGACGATGTATTGAATCGCGACGCAATTTGTGTGTTCCATCGTCTTTAAGAGGCTCTGAACGATACAATTAACTGTCAGTTTTGCGCCGGATTCGAAAAACTAGACTCATAGGAGAACGACCAAAAGGTGCCCGGGGCAGCAATACTACCTCGGAGACACGTCCGCTAGAAGACGATGTATTGAATCGCGACGCAATTTGTGTGTTCCATCGTCATTAAGAGGCTCTGAACGTTACAATTAACTGTCAGTTTTGCGTCGCATTCGAAAATCTAGACTCACTGGAGAATGACCATAAGGTGCCCGAGGCAGCAATAGTACCTTTGAGACAAGTCGGCTGGAGGACGATGTATTAAATCGCGACGCAATTTGTGTGTTCCATCGTCATTATGAGGCTCTGAACGTTACAATTAACTGTCAGTTTTGCGTCGGATTCGAAAATCCAGACACACAGGAGAACGACCATAAGGCGCCCGATGCAGCACTAGACCCTTCGAGACAAGTCGGATGTAGGACGATGTATTTAATCGCGACGCAATTTGTGTGTTCCATCGTCATTAAGAGGCTCTGAACGTTACAATTCACTGTCAGTTTTGCGTCGGATTCGAAATTCTAGACTCAAAGCACAACGACCAATAGGTGCCCGAGGCAGCAATAGACCCTTGGAGACAAGTCGCCTGTAGGACGATGTATTCAATCGCGATGCAATTTGTGTGTTCCATCGTCATTAAGAGGCTCTGAACGTTACAATTAACTGTGAGTTTTGCGCCGGATTCGAAAAACTAGACTCATAGGAGAACGTCCAAAAGGCGCCCGGGGCAGCAATACTACCTCGGAGACAAGTCGGCTGGAGGACGATGTATTGAATCGCGACGCAAATTGTGTGTTCCATCGTCATTATCAGGCTCTGAACGTTACAATTAACTGTCAGTTTTGCGTCGTATTCGGAAAACTAGACTCACAGGAGAACGATCATAAGGTGCCCGAGGCAGCAAGAGACCCTTGGAGACAGGTCGGCTGTAGGACGATGTATTGAATCGCGACGCAATTTGTGTGTTCCATCGTCATTAAGAGGCTCTGAACGTTACAATTAACTGTCAGTTTTGCGTCGGATTCGAAAATCGAGACTCACAGGAAAACGACCATAAGGCGCCCGAGGCAGCACTAGACCCTTCGAGACAATTCGGCTGGAGGACGATGTATTGAATCGCGACGCAATTTGTATGTTCCATCGTCATTAAGAGGCTCTGAACGTTACAATTAACTGTCAGTTTTGCGTCGGATTCGAAAAACTAGACTCACAGGAGAAAGACCATAAGGTGCCCGAGGCAGCACTAGACCCTTGGAGACAAGTCGGCTGTAGGACGATGTATTGAATCGCGACGCAATTTGTGTGTTCCATCGTCATTAAGAGGCTCTGAACGTTACAATTAGCTGTCAGTTTTGCGCCGGATTCGAAAAACTAGACTCATAGGAGAACCACCAAAAGGTGCCCGGGGCACCAATAGTACCTCGGAGACAAGTCGGCTGGAGGACGATGTATTGAATCGCGACGCAATTTGTGTGTTCCATCGTCTTTAAGAGGCTCTGAACGTTACAATTAACTGTCAGTTTTGCGTCGGATCCGAAAATCTAGACTCACAGGAGAACGACCATAAGGCGCCCGAGGCAGCACTAGACCCTTCGAGACAATTCGGCTGGAGGACGATGTACTGAATCGCGACGCAATTTGTGAGTTCGATCGTCATTAAGAGGCTCTGAACGTTACAATTGTCAGTTTTGCGTCGGATTCGAAAAACTAGACTCATAGGAGAACGACCATAAGGTGCACGAGGCAGCAATAGACCCTTGGAGACAGGTCGGCTGGAGGACGATGTATTGAATCGCGACGCAATTTGTGTGTTCCATCGTCATTAAGAGGCTCTGAACGTTACAATTAACTGTCAGTTTTGCGTCGGATTCGAAAATCTAGACTCACAGAAGAACGACCATAAGGTGCCCGAGGCAGCACTAGACCCTTGGAGACAAGTCGGCTGGAGGACGATGTATTGAATCGCGACGCAATTTGTGTGTTCCATCGTCATTAACAGGCTCTGAACGTTACAATTAACTGTCATATTTGCGTCGGATTCGATAAACTAGACTCACAGGGGACGACCATAAGGTGCCCGAGGCAGCAATAGACCCTTGGAGACAAGTCGGCTGGAGGACGATGTATTGAATCGCGACGCAATTTGTGTGTTCCATCGTCATTAAGAGGCTCTGAACGTTACAATTAACTGTCAGTTTTGCGTCGGATTCGAAAATCGATACTCACAGGAAAACGACCATAAGGCGCCCGAGGCAGCACTAGACCCTTCGAGACAATTCGGCTGGAGGACGATGTATTGAATCGCGACGCAATTTGTGTGTTCCATCGTCATTAAGAGGCTCTGAACGTTACAATTAACTGTCAGTTGTGCGCCGGATTCGAAAATCTAGACTCACAGGAGAACGACCATAAGGTGCCCGAGGCAGCACTAGACCCTTGGAGACAAGTCGGCTGTAGGACGATGTATTCAATCGCGACGCAATTTGTGTGTTCCATCGTCATTAAGAGGCTCTGAACGTTACAATTAACTGTCAGTTTTGCGCCGGATTCGAAAAACTAGACTCATAGGAGAACGACCAACAGGTGCCCGGGGCAGCAATACTACCTCGGAGACAAGTCGGCTGGAGGACGATGTATTGAATCGCGACGCAATTTGTGTGTTCCATCGTCATTAAGAGGCTCTGAACGATACAATTAACTGTCAGTTTTGCGCCGGATTCGAAAAACTAGACTCATAGGAGAACGACCAAAAGGTGCCCGGGGCAGCAATACTACCTCGGAGACAAGTCCGCTAGAAGACGATGTATTGAATCGCGACGCAATTTGTGTGTTCCATCGTCATTAAGAGGCTCTGAACGTTACAATTAACTGTCAGTTTTGCGTCGCATTCGAAAATCTAGACTCACTGGAGAATGACCATAAGGTGCCCGAGGCAGCAATAGTACCTTTGAGACAAGTCGGCTGGAGGACGATGTATTGAATCGCGACGCAATTTGTGTGTTCCATCGTCATTAAGAGGCTCTGAACGTTACAATTAACTGTCAGTTTTGCGCCGGATTCGAAAAACTAGACTAATAGGACAACGACCAAAAGGTGCCCGGGGCAGCAATACTTCCTCGGAGACAAGTCGGCTGGAGGACGATGTATGGAATCGCGACGCAAATTGTGTGTTCCATCGTCATTATCAGGCTCTGAACGTTACAACAGTTTTGCGTCGTATTCGGAAAACTAGACTCACAGGAGATCGAACATAAGGTGCCCGAGGCAGCAAGAGACCCTTGGAGACCGGTCGGCTGTAGGACGATGTATTGAATCGCGACGCAATTTGTGTGTTCCATCGTCATTAAGAGGCTCTGAACGTTACAATTCACTGCCAGTTTTGCGTCGGATTCGAAAATCTAGACTCACAGGAGAACGACCATAAGGTGCCCGAGGCAGCACTAGACCCTCGGAGACAAGTCGGCTGTAGGACGATGTATTCATTCGCGACGCAATTTGTGTGTTCCATCGTCATTAAGAGGCTCTGAACGTTACAATTAACTGTCAGTTTTGCGTCGGATTCGAAAATCCAGACACACAGGAGAACGACCATAAGGTGCCCGAGGCAGCAATAGTACCTTTGAATCAAGTCGGCTGGAGGACGATGTATTGAATCGCGACGCAATTTGTGTGTTCCATCGTCATTAAGAGGCTCTGAACGTTACAATTAACTGTCAGTTTTGCGCCGGATTCGAAAAACTAGACTCATAGGAGAACGACTAAAAGGTGCCAGGGGCAGCAATACTACCTCGGAGACAAGTCGGCTGGAGGACGATGTATTGAATCGCGACGCAAATTGTGTGTTCCATCGTCATTATCAGGCTCTGAACGTTACAATTAACTGTCAGTTTTGCGTCGTATTCGGAAACCTAGACTCACAGGTGAACGACCATAAGGTGCCCGAGGCAGCGAGAGACCCTTGGAGACAGGTCGGCTGTAGGACGATGTATTGAATCGCGACGCAATTTGTGTGTTCCATCGTCATTAAGAGGCTTTGAACGTTACAATTAACTGTCAGTTTTTCGTCGGATTCGAAAATCTAGACTCACAGGAGAACGACCATAAGGCGCCCCAGGCAGCACTAAACCCTTCGAGACAATTCGGCTGGAGGACGATGTATTGAATCGCGACGCAATTTGTGTGTTCGATCGTCATTAAGAGGCTCTGAACGTTACAATTAACTGTCAGTTTTGCGTCGGATTCGAAATACTAGACTCACAGGAGAACGACCGAAAGGTGCCCGAGGCCGCAATAGACCCTTGGAGAGAGGTCGGCTGGAGGACGATGTATTGAATCGCGACGCAATTTGTGTGTTCCATCGTCATTATCAGGCTCTGAACGTTACAATTAACTGTCAGTTTTGCGTCGTATTCGAAAACTAGACTCACAGGAGAACGACCATAAGTTGCCCGAGGCAGCAATGGACCCTTGGAGACAAGTCGGATGTAGGACGATGTATTTAATCGCGACGCAATTTGTCTGTTCCATCGTCATTAAGAGGCTCTGAACGTTACAATTCACTGTCAGTTTTGCGTCGGATTCGAAATTCTAGACTCAAAGGACAACGACCAATAGGTGCCCGAGGCAGCAATAGACCCTTGGAGACAAGTCGGCTGTAGGACGATGTATTCAATCGCGATGCAATTTGTGTGTTCCATCGTCATTAAGAGGCTCTGAACGTTACAATTAACTGTGAGTTTTGCGCAGGATTCGAAAAACTAGACTCATAGGAGAACGTCCAAAAGGCGCCCGGGGCAGCAATACTACCTCGGAGACAAGTCGGCTGGAGGACGATGTATTGAATCGCGACGCAAATTGTGTGTTCCATCGTCATTATCAGGCTCTGAACGTTACAATTAACTGTCAGTTTTGCGTCGTATTCGGAAAACTAGACTCACAGGAGAACGATCATAAGGTCCCCGAGGCAGCAAGAGACCCTTGGAGACAGGTCGGCTGTAGGACGATGTATTGAATCGCGACGCAATTTGTGTGTTCCATCGTCATTAAGAGGCTCTGAACGTTACAATTAACTGTCAGTTTTGCGTCGGATTCGAAAATCGAGACTCACAGGAAAACGACCATAAGGCGCCCGAGGCAGCACTAGACCCTTCGAGACAATTCGGCTGGAGGACGATGTATTGAATCGCGACGCAATTTGTATGTTCCATCGTCATTAAGAGGCTCTGAACGTTACAATTAACTGTCAGTTTTGCGTCGGATTCGAAAAACTAGACTCACAGGAGAAAGACCATAAGGTGCCCGAGGCAGCACTGGACCCTTGGAGACAAGTCGGCTGTAGGACGATGTATTGAATCGCGACGCAATTTGTGTGTTCCATCGTCATTAAGAGGCTCTGAACGTTACAAATCACTGTCGGTTTTGCGTAGGATTCGAAAATCTAGACCCACAGGAGAACGACCATAAGGTGCCCGAGGCAGCAAGAGACCCTTGCAGACAGGTCGGCTGTAGGACGATGTATTGAATCGCGACGCAATTTGTGTGTTACATCGTCATTAAGAGGCTCTGAACGTTACAATTAACTGTCAGTTTTGCGTCGGATTCGAAAATCTAGACTCACAGAAGAACGACCATAAGGTGCCCGAGGCAGCACTAGACCCTTGGAGACAAGTCGGCTGGAGGACGATGTATTGAATCGCGACGCAATTTGTGTGTTCCATCGTCATTAACAGGCTCTGAACGTTACAATTAACTGTCATATTTGCGTCGGATTCGATAAACTAGACTCACAGGGGAACCACCATAAGGTGCGCGAGGCAGCAATAGACCCTTGGAGACAAGTCGGCTGGAGGACGATGTATTGAATCGCGACGCAATTTGTGTGTTCCATCGTCATTAAGAGGCTCTGAACGTTACAATTAACTGTCAGTTTTGCGTCGGATTCGAAAATCGAGACTCACAGGAAAACGACCATAAGGCGCCCGAGGCAGCACTAGACCCTTCGAGACAATTCGGCTGGAGGACGATGTATTGAATCGCGACGCAATTTGTGTGTTCCATCGTCATTAAGAGGCTCTGAACGTTACAATTAACTGTCAGTTTTGCGCCGGATTCGAAAATCTAGACTCACAGGAGAACGACCATAAGGTGCCCGAGGCAGCACTAGACCCTTGGAGACAAGTCGGCTGTAGGCCGATGTATTCAATCGCGACGCAATTTGTGTGTTCCATCGTCATTAAGAGGCTCTGAACGTTACAATTAACTGTCAGTTTTGCGTCGCATTCGAAAATCTAGACTCACTGGAGAATGACCATACTGTGCCCGGGGCAGCAATAGTACCTTTGAGACAAGTCGGCTGGAGGACGATGTATTGAATCGCGACGCAATTTGTGTGTTCCATCGTAATTAAGAGGCTCTGAACGTTACAATTAACTGTCAGTTTTGCGCCGGATTCGAAAAACTAGACTAATAGGACAACGACCAAAAGGTGCCCGGGGCAGCAATACTTCCTCGGAGACAAGTCGGCTGGAGGACGATGTATGGAATCGCGACGCAAATTGTGTGTTCCATCGTCATTATCAGGCTCTGAACGTTACAACAGTTTTGCGTCGTATTCGGAAAACTAGACTCAAGGGAGATCGACCATAAGGTGCCCGAGGCAGCAAGAGACCCTTGGAGACCGGTCGGCTGTAGGACGATGTATTGAATCGCGACGCAATTTGTGTGTTCCATCGTCATTAAGAGGCTCTGAACGTTACAATTCACTGCCAGTTTTGCGTCGGATTCGAAAATCTAGACTCACAGGAGAACGACCATAAGGTGCCCGAGGCAGCACTAGACCCTCGGAGACAAGTCGGCTGTAGGACGATGTATTCATTCGCGACGCAATTTGTGTGTTCCATCGTCATTAAGAGGCTCTGAAAATTACAATTAACTGTCAGTTTTGCGTCGGATTCGAAAATCCAGTCACACAGGAGAACGACCATAAGGCGCCCGATGCAGCACTAGACCCTTCGAGACAATTCGGCTGTAGGACGATGTATTGAATCGCGACGCAATTTGTGAGTTCGATCGTCATTAAGAGGCTCTGAACGTTACAATTCACTGTCAGTTTTGCGTCGGATTCGAAAATCTAGACTCACAGGAGAACGACCATAAGGTGCCCGAGGCAGCAATAGTACCTTTGAATCAAGTCGGCTGGAGGACGATGTATTGAATCGCGACGCAATTTGTGTGTTCCATCGTCATTAAGAGGCTCTGAACGTTACAATTAACTGTCAGTTTTGCGCCGGATTCGAAAAACTAGACTCATAGGAGAACGACCAAAAGGTGCCAGGGGCAGCAATACTACCTCGGAGACAAGTCGGCTGGAGGACGATGTATTGAATCGCGACGCAATTTGTGTGTTCGATCGTCATTAAGAGGCTCTGAACGTTACAATTAACTGTCAGTTTTGCGTCGGATCGAAAAACTAGACTCACAGGAGAACGACCGAAAGGTGCCCGAGGCCGCAATAGACCCTTGAAGACAGGTCGGCTGTAGGACGATGTATTGAATCGCGACGCAATTTGCGTGTTCCATCGTCATTAAGAGGCTCTGAACGTTACAATTAACTGTCAGTTTTGCGTCGGATTCGAAAATCTAGACTCACAGGAGAACGACCATAAGGCGCCCGAGGCAGCACTAGACTCTTCGAGACAATTCGGCTGGAGGACGATGTATTGAATCGCGACGCAATTTGTGTGTTCCATCGTCATTAAGAGGCTCTGAACGTTACAATTAACTGTCAGTTTTGCGTCGGATTCGAAAAACTAGACTCACAGGAGAACGACCATAAGGTGCCCCAGGCAGCAATAGACCCTTGGAGACAGGTCGGCTGGAGGACGATGTATTGAATCGCGACGCAAATTGCGTGTTCCATCGTCATTAAGAGGCTCTGAACGTTACAATTAACTGTCAGTTTTGCGTCGGATTCGAAAATCTAGACTCACAGGAGAACGACCATACGGTGCCCGAGGCAGCACTAGACCCTTGGAGACAGGTCGGCTGGAGGACGATGTATTGACTCGCGACGCTATTTGTGTGTTCCATCGTCATTAAGAGGCTCTGAACGTTACAATTAACTGTCAGTTTTGCGTCGGATTCGAAAATATAGACTCACAGAAGAACGACCATAAGGTGCCCGAGGCAGCACTAGACCCTTGGAGACAAGTCGGCTGGAGGACGATGTATTGAATCGCGACGCAATTTGTGTGTTCCATCGTCATTATGAGGCACTGAACGTTTCAATTAACTGTCAGTTTTACGCCGGATTCGAAAAACTAGACTCATAGGAGAACGACCAAAAGGTGCCAGGGGCAGCAATACTACCTCGGAGACAAGTCGGCTGGAGGACGATGTATTGAATCGCGACGCAAATTGTGTGTTCCATCGTCATTATCAGGCTCTGAACGTTACAATTAACTGTCAGTTTTCCGTCGTATTCGGAAAACTAGACTCACAGGAGAACGACCATAAGGTGCCCGAGGCAGCAAGAGACCCTTGGGGACAGGTCGGCTGGAGGACGATGTATTGAATCGCGACGCAATTTGAGTCTTCCATCGTCATTAAGAGGACCTGAACGTTACAATTAACTGTCAGTTTTGCGTCGGATTCGAAAATCTAGACTCACAGGAGAACGACCATAAGGCGCCCGAGGCAGCACTAGACCCTAAGAGACAATTCGGCTGGAGGACGATGTATTGAATCGCGACGCAATTTGTGTGTTCGATCGTCATTAAGAGGCTCTGAACGTTACAATTAACTGTCAGTTTTGCGTCGGATTCGAAAAACTAGACTCACAGGAGAACGACCATAAGGTGCACGAGGCAGCAATAGACCCTTGGAGACAGGTCGGCTGTAGGACGATGTATTGAATCGCGACGCAATTTGTGTGTTCCATCGTCATTAAGAGGCTCTGAACGTTACAATTAACTGTCAGTTTTGCGTCGGATTCGAAAAACTAGACTCACAGGAGAACGACCATAAGGTGCCCCAGGCAGCAATAGAACCTTGGAGACAGGTCGGGTGGAGGACGATGTATTGAATCGCGACGCTATTTGTGTGTTCCATCGTCATTAAGAGGCTCTGAACCTTACAATTAACTGTCAGTTTTGCGTCGGATTCGAAAATATAGACTCACAGAAGAACGACCATAAGGTGCCCGAGGCTGCACTAGACCCTTGGAGACAGGTCGGCTGGAGGACGATGTACTGAATCGCGACGCAATTTGTGTGTTCCATAGTCATTAAGAGGCTCTGAACGTTACAATTAACTGTGAGTTTTGCGCCGGATTCGACAAACTAGACTCATAGGAGAACGACCAGAAGGTGCCCGGGGCAGCAATACAACTTCGGAGACAAGTCGGCTGGAGGACGATGTATTGAATCGCGACGCAATTTGTGTGTTCCATCGTCATTATCAGGCTCTGAACGTTACAATTAACTGTCAGTTTTGCGTCGTATTCGGAAAACTAGACTTACAGGAGAACGACCATAAGGTGCCCGAGGCAGCAAGAGACCCTTGGAGACAGGTCGGCTGTAGGACGATGTATTGAATCGCGACGCAATTTGTGTGTTCCATCGTCATTAACAGCCTCTGAACGTTACAATTAACTGTCAGTTATGCGTCGTATTCGGAAAACTAGATTCACAGCAGAACGACCATAAGGTGAACGAGGCAGCAATAGACCCTTGGAGACAGGTCGGCTGTCGGACGATGTATTGAATCTCGACACAATTTGTGTGTTCCGTCGTCATTAACAGGCTCTGAACGTTACAATTAACTTTCAGTTTTGCGTCGGATTCGAAAAACTAGACTCACAGGAGAACGACCATAAGTTGCCCGAGGCAGCAATGGACCCTTGGAGACAAGTCGGATGTAGGACGATGTATTGAATCGCGACGCAATTTGTCTGTTCCATCGTCATTAAGAGGCTCTGAACGTTTCAATTCACTGTCAGTTTTGCGTCGGATTCGAAATTCTAGACTCAAAGGACTACGACCAATAGGTGCCCGAGGCAGCAATAGACCCTTGGAGACAAGTCGGCTGTAGGACGATGTATTCAATCGCGATGCAATATGTGTGTTCCATCGTCATTAAGAGGCTCTGAACGTTACAATTAACTGTGAGTTTTGCGCCGGATTAGAAAAACTAGACTCATAGGAGAACGTCCAAAAGGCGCCCGGGGCAGCAATACTACCTCGGAGACAAGTCGGCTGGAGGACGATGTATTGAATCGCGACGCAAATTGTGTGTTCCATCGTCATTATCAGGCTCTGAACGTTACAATTAACCGTCAGTTTTGCGTCATATTCGGAAAACTAGACTCACAGGAGGACGATCATAAGGTGCCCGAGGCAGCAAGAGACCCTTGGAGACAGGTCGGCTGTAGGACGATGTATTGAATCGCGACGCAATTTGTGTGTTCCATCGTCATTAAGACGCTCTGAACGTTACAATTAACTGTCGGTTTTGCGTCGGATTCGAAAATCGAGACTCACAGGAAAACGACCATAAGGCGCCCGAGGCAGCACTAGACCCATCGAGACAATTCGGCTGGAGGACGATGTATTGAATCGCGACGCAATTTGTATGTTACATCGTCATTAAGAGGCTCTGAACGTTACAATTAACTGTCAGTTTTGCGTCGGATTCGAAAAACTAGACTCACAGGAGAACGACCATAAGGTGCCCGAGGCAGCACTAGACCCTTGGAGACAAGTCGGCTGTAGGACGATGTATTGAATCGCGACGCAATTTGTGTGTTCCATCGTCATTAAGAGGCTCTGAACGTTACAATTAACTGTCAGTTTTGCGTCGGATTCGAAAAACTAGACTCACAGGAGAACGACCATAAGGCGCCCGAGGCAGCACTAGACCCTTCGAGACAATTCGGCTGGAGGACGATGTATTGAATCGCGACGCAATTTGTGTGTTCCATCGTCATTAAGAGGCTCTGAACGTTACAATTAACTGTCAGTTTTGCGCCGGATTCGAAAAACTAGACTCATAGGAGAACGACCAAAAGGTGCCCGGGGCAGCAATACTACCTCGGAGACAAGTCGGCTGGAGGACGATGTATTGAATCGCGACGCAATTTGTGTGTTCCATCGTCATTATCAGGCCCTGAACGTTACAATTAACTGTCAGTTTTGCGTCGTATTCGGAAAACTAGACTTACAGGAGAACGACCATAAGGTGCCCGAGGCAGCAAGAGACCCTTGGAGACAGGTCGGCTGTAGGACGATGTATTGAATCGTGACGCAATTTGTGTGTTCCATCGTCATTAAGAGGCTCTGAACGTTACAATTAACTGTCAGTTTTGCGTCGGATTCGAAAATCTAGACTCACAGGAGAACGACCATAAGGCGCCCGAGGCAGCACTAGACCCTTCGAGACAATTCGGCTGGAGGACGATGTACTGAATCGCGACGCAATTTGTGAGTTCGATCGTCATTAAGAGGCTCTGAACGTTACAATTGTCAGTTTTGCGTCGGATTCGAAAAACTAGACTCACGGGAGAACGACCATAAGGTGCACGAGGCAGCAATAGACCCTTGGAGACAGGTCGGCTGGAGGACGATGTATTGAATCGCGACGCAATTTGTGTGTTCCATCGTCATTAAGAGGCTCTGAAAGTTACAATTAACTGTCAGTTTTGCGTCGGATTCGAAAATCTAGACTCACAGAAGAACGACCATAAGGTGCCCGAGGCAGAACTAGACCCTTGGAGACAAGTCGGCTGGAGGACGATGTATTGAATCGCGACGCAATTTGTGTGTTCCATCGTCATTAAGAGGCTCTGAACGTTACAATTCACTGTCAGTTTTGCGTCGGATTCAAAAATCTAGACTCATTGGAGAACGACCATAAGGTGCCCGAGGAAGCAATAGTACCTTTGATACAAGTCGGCTGGAGGACGATGTATTGAATCGCGACGCAATTTGTGTGTTCCATCGCCATTAAGAGGCTCTGAACGTTACAATTAACGGTCAGTTTTGCGCCGGATTCGAAAAACTAGACTCATAGGAGAACGACCAAAAGGTGCCCGGGGCAGCAATACTACCTCGGAGACAAGTCGGCTAGAAGACGATGTATTGAATCGCGACGCAATTTGTGTGTTCCATCGTCATTAAGAGGCTCTGAACGTTACAATAAACTGTCAGTTTTGCGTCGGATTCGAAAATCTAGACTCACAGGAGAACGACCATAAGGTGCCCGAGGCAGCAGTAGTACCTTTGAGACAAGTCGGCTGGAGGACGATGTATTGAATCGCGACGCTATTTGTGTGTTCCATCGTAATTAAGAGGCTCTGAACGTTACAATTAACTGTCAGTTTTGCGCCGGATTCGAAAATCTAGACTCACAGGAGAACGACCATAAGGTGCCCGAGGCAGCACTAGACCCTTGGAGACAAGTCGGCTGTAGGACGATGTATTCAATCGCGACGCAATTTGTGTGTTCCATCGTCATTAAGAGGCTCTGAACGTTACAATTAACTATCAGTTTTGCGCCGGATTCGAAAAACTAGACTCATAGGAGAACGACCAACAGGTGCCCGGGGCAGCAATACTACCTCGGAGACAATTCGGCTGGAGGACGATGTATTGAATCGCGTGGCAAATTATGTGTTCCATCGTCATTAAGAGGCTCTGAACGTTACAATTAACTGTCAGTTTTTCGTCGGATTCGAAAATCTAGTCTCACAGAAGAACGACCATAAAGTGCCCGAGGCAGCACTAGACCCTTGGAGACAAGTCGGCTGGAGGACGATGTATTGAATCGCGACGCAATTTGTGTGTTCCATCGTCATTAACAGGCTCTGAACGTTACAATTAACCGTCTTATTTCCGTCGCATTCGATAAACTAGACTCACAGGGGAACGACCATAAGGTGCCCGAGGCAGCAATAGACCCTTGGAGACAAGTCGGCTGGAGGACGATGTATTGAATCGCGACGCAATTTGTGTGTTCCATCGTCATTAAGAGGCTCCGAACGTTACAATTAACTGTCAGTTTTGCGCCGGATTCGAAAAACTAGACTCATAGGAGAACGACCAAAAGATGCCCGGGGCAGCAATACTACCTCGGAGACAAGTCGGCTAGAAGACGATGTATTGAATCGCGACGCAATTTGTGTGTTCCATCGTCATTAAGAGGCTCTGAACGTTACAATTAACTGTCAGTTTTGCGTCGGATTCGAAAATCTAGACTCACAGGAGAACGACCATAAGGTGCCCGAGGCAGCAATAGTACCTTTGAGACAAAATGGCTGGAGGACGATGTATTGAATCGCGACGCAATTTGTGTGTTCCATCGTCATTAAGAGGCTCTGAACGTTACAATTAACTCTCAGTTTTGCGCCGGATTCGTAAAACTAGACTCATAGGACAACGACCAAAAGGTGCCCGGGGCAGCAATACTACCTCGGAGACAAGTCGGCTGGAGGACGATGTATTGAATCGCGACGCAAATTGTGTGTTCCATCGTCATTATCAGGCTCTGAACGTTACAATTAGTGTCAGTTTTGCGTCGTATTCGGTAAACTAGACTCACAGGAGAACGACCATAAGGTGCCCGAGGCAGCAAGAGACCCTTGGAGACAGGTCGGCTGTAGGACGATGTATTGAATCGCGACGCAATTTGTGTGTTCCATCGTCATTAAGAGGCTCTGAACGTTACAATTAACCATCAGTTTTGCGTCGGATTCGAAAATCTAACTCACAGGAGAACGACCATAAGGTGGCCGAGGCAGCACTAGACCCTACGAGACAATTCGGCTGGAGGACGATGTATTGAATCGCGACGCAATTTGAGTGTTCCATCGTCATTAAGATGCTCTGAACGTTACAATTAACTGTCAGTTTTGCGTCGTATTCGGAAAACTAGACTCACAGGAGAACGACCATAAGGTGCCGGAGGCAGCAAGAGACCCTTGGAGACAGGTCGGCTGTAGGA